>NW_026522030.1:57842500-59092500 GCF_021234435.1 Artibeus jamaicensis
TGTCTGTTGGGGAGAGCTCGGATAGGGAACAATGCTGCTTGTTCAGCTCCAGCCCTACTTTCAGTCACTCCCCCCACTACCCATAAGCAAATTGGGCCCATCTGGTGCTGATTCCCAGGTTGGTGGGCTCGTGTATGTTCTAGGACTCCGTGGATCTCTCTAATAAACTGTCCTGCAAGACTGGGAGTTTCTGCTGCTGCCACAACCAGCACTGGTTTTACAGCCAGAGGTTTTGAGGCTTTATTTCCCTTCCCTGGAACTTTGGGTTGCATGATCTGTCTAACTCCCCAGTTGTTCCTCCTGGCTTATCCATGCACAAATGTGGGGCCACCCATTCCATCACCTTGCCGTATGTCCTTTCCACCCTGGTTGCCCATCTCTGCCCCTGCTACCTGTCTGATGAATGTTTCTTCTTTAACTGCTTGGTTCTTGGACTTCCATACAGTTCAATTTTCTGGCAGTTCTACTTGTTTTTAGTTTTTAAATTGGTTATTCTTCTTTTCATTATGTGAGAAAGCAAAGTGTGTTTACTTGTGCCTCCATCTTGGCCAGAAGTCAGATTCCTCCTGTATTTTGCCATGTATAATGGGCTCCTATGTATAATATGCATCCATGTTTTGGGCTCAAAGTTTCATCATTTTTCTTTCATTTTAATTCACTTATTTATCTATTTACAGAAACAAAACCAATGATTACATTCCAGGGTATTATTTTGCATATGGATATCATTATTGTTTTCTAGAGTTATACATTTCATGAATAAACATAAATAAAAGAAAAAATAAAGAATTAAAAACACTTATATAGATATAGAATTGGTACTACCCATGTATAATGAGCATCCTATTTTTCCCTCAAAATTTTGGGCAAAAATGTGTGCATTATACATGGCAAAACACAGTAATCACTCTAACTCACATTATGCTACTTGCTGTTTAGTGTTTTAAATATTTTATTCTTTGCCTTGAGTATCCTAATGGACATTTGCTCTTCTCTGACCATCCACTATTAACACCTCTCTCTTTTCTGGGGGCTATGGGTAAACATATACTGATTGGCTTCTCTGCGTACTCACAGATCTTGTGCTTTGAATGATAGATTTAGCTCTACTCAAAGCTACTCAGTGCCTCACTTTGCCCTGGGCTCAGTGATTTTTCAGGCATGGCCATTTCCCAATGATCTTAACACACCCCTATCCTTGTATTCTGAGAATAAACTTGCAATATTTAAACATATTAATTTATCTATCATAAAATGCTGGGGTTGGGAGTGATTTTTAGTGGTATTTAATCTCTGCTTCCCCTTTTGTTCCTCAAAATTTTAGTTCTCAAGCCAATAGATAGGCAGAAAAGTGTAAGCATTTGGCTGGAAGAAGCAGGGACCGATGGCGGTGCAAGGAGTTTAAGGAAATTAAGCAAGAATCTACACAGAGCAATAACCTGGCACGGGTTGTTGAAGCCAGAGAAGAATGAGGAGAGTGTCTTGGGCTGGGAGGATTGGGGAGGCTGGCGCTCCTGCTGGGAACACTCATAGTCTGCATGGGGTAGGAAGAGCAAAGCTTCCTGTGGACAACGTTTCCAAGTCCTGCCCTAGAAAACACTTGAAAATCTTATTCCTTAATTATAAAAACTTTACATATTTAAGGTATATAATGATATTTTAATATACATGTATATCATGAAATAATTACTACTGTCAAGCTATTTAAAATATTCATTACCTCGTATAGTTTCCTAAATACTTGTTAGTTTTCAAGAATAAAAGAATAATTTTACAATGATTAAGTACAACAAAAAACACAATCTAATTCAAGGGATCAAAGTGGACTTCATCAATAATGGGATAAATTGAAATCATGGACCACCAGATAAGATGCAACTCAAAAAAACACATCATTCCTTTGGTACAATTGCTGGAAAATGCAAAATATGTTGTATTTAATCATGAGGAACCATTACCTAAGTCCAAATCAAGCAACATTCTACAAAACAATTGTCCTGTAATATTAGAGGTTGTGAAAGTTCAGGAAAGACCAAGGAACTCTTCCAGATTAAAAAAGAGACTAAAGGGACTTCCGGGTTTCTCGTTCTGCACATAGGTAATTTGGAAGTAGTCACACTGCCCTAACTAGGAAAAAGCTGAACAGAATGAAAAATCAACAACTCTTTTTGGATCCACAAAGAGGGGGAGACTCAGAGCAATGCACTGCCTCCCCAAACTGGAGAGAGAGACAGTGGATTGGAAGGAGTAACAGCTTATCATACCCGAGACTCATGAGAGTGAACCACTGTGGACACTGGTGCTGGTGTAGAAAAACCTTAATTGGTTAATTGCTGGAGACTAAAGGATATGCCAACTGAATTCGGAGTGTGATTCTGAAGTGTCCATCTGCTATTAAGGAGATTATTGGCATAGCTGGACAAGTCTAAATGTGAAGGCTGAGTATTACATGGTGCTAAAGTAGCAATGTTAGCTCTCAGTTTTGATGGCGGTGTTGGAGTTGTGTGGGAGAAATGCCCCTATCTGTAGGAAACACACATTAAAATATTTGAGAATTAGAGTTCCAATTGGCAATTTACTATGAAATGGTTCTAAAAACAAGGTTCTCTCCTATATTGGCAACTGCTGTGATTATTTCAAAAGGAAAAAACAGTGTTATGTGTCAAGTTTTTTATAAATTAAGTAACCCATTGTTTGAGATGTGATAACTGAGGCCTCATAATGCAGAATGTCTTTCTTACACATTATCACCACCTATGCTCTTCTTTCTTCAAGTCTTCATAGTTTGATTTAGGCCAAGAATAGTAAAAATGCAGTTAAAAAAAAGGCCACCACTCTATTATGAGTATAGCATATGCTTAAAACCATGGCCTCTAAAGTGTGACAGATAAGAGTTAAATTCTTATTCTACCACTTGTTTGCTGTGTGGTCTTGGGCAAGCTGTTAATGCCTCTGTGTCTCAGTTACATTAATGTTAAGACAAGGGTAATTAATGGTATCTCCTGGAGTTGTTCTGAGATAGAATCCAGATAATCCAGTCAATGTGCTTATCACAGTGTATGGCATATGGTCTGTGCTCAATAAATATTATTATGTTATTTGTATTAGGCATGCCAGCATTAATAGATTATAGTCCTCTTCTCCACTGATTCCAGGGTAAGTACTTTCAACACAGATCTCCAAACAGACCCCGATGAATCAATCACAGCTGGAAATAAGATGAAACCTATCTTTCATCAATGGTTTTTCAGTAAATGTCCATGAATCCAAAGAAAGAAGGACAAAGTAGTGTATGCTCTAGAAGCACTTACACAACATGTACTGGTTCTTATGACATTAAGTCACGTTCAATACATTTTAATTTTTATTATTTTTAAAAGATTTTATTTATTTATTTTTAGAGAGAGGGGAAGGGTGAAAGAGAGGGAAAGAAACATCCATGTGTGGCTGCCTCTCGTATGACCCCAACTAGGACCCTGACCCGCAACCCAGGCATATGCCCTGACTGGGAATCGAACTGGCTACCCTTTGGTTCGCAGGTTGGTGCTCAACCCACTGAGCCACATCACCAGGACTCAACACATTTTTATTGATTACTCATTATCTGCCTATCACTGCTTTAGTCATGTTCAATGAGCCAGAGATAAACATCTCTGGAATGGGTTTAACTGGATTAGGTAGGGTGAAAAGGGAGAAAAATAGTAAAATATAAGCAAATTATATAGCACAATATAAAATAAAAATAAATTAGAATAAGATCAGTTGGGAGCACCTTTCATTACCATTAAATTTTTTAAACTAAAAATTATATATATATATATGTATGTATAGTCTCTCTCATATATATAGGGGGGAGAGGGAGAGAGAAAGGGATTGAATGATTTGTTGTTTCACCCACTTATGAATTCATTGGTTGCTTCTTGTATGTGTCCTAACCAGGGATGGACCTTGCAACCTTGGCCCATTGGAATAACACTCTAACCAACTGAGCTACCTGGCCAGGGTTATTTATTTTTTTAATTGAATTTATTGGTGTGGCATTGGTTCACAAAACCATAGAGGTCTCAAGTGTACAGCTCAATAAAACATCCTCTGCATACTGCATCATCATGCACCCTTCCCCACAAGCAAAGTCTCTTTCCACCCCCATTTTGCCCACCCTCGCCCACCCCCATCCCCCCTACTATTTATTGACCCCTGGCTGTAGAAACTCCATATATATAGAGAGAAAAGAGCAAGTAGCCTTAGATCAACCCCTGAAGAACACTAGTTTTTAAGGAATGAGTAAAGGAGAACAGCACAAAGAAGAGTAAGAGTGTTTAGATCAGTAAAAGAAAAGCCAGTTTTCAGGAAAAGAAAGATAGTCTAGCAGTGTCGAGTGTTCTTAAGTGGATAAACTAATGGGTCAGATGATGTGAGTGAACATGTTTCTCTCAGAATAGAATATAGTCTTAATGGATACTACTCTTTTGACCTAAAAAAGTCAACAGGAATTCTAGATGGAAATCACTATAAAAAATGACCTGCCAAAAATATTTTAGGAAATGTGCCAGTCAATTTCATATTGTAATGAATGCTGTCTTTTACCCTTGGAACAAAATGATATATTGGAAAAAGTCTGTGTTTTACACTGAGATAGTATTGGCTGTGAAACCCAGTTTGGAGAATTAGTTAACCTTACTAAGAGTGGATGTTTTGTAAAATAAGCATGCTAACAATAACCTTGCAGAATAGTTATTAGGATTTAAGGTAACATACATACATTACCTAGTATTAGTAATTTAACACTTGTGTCTTGCCCTTTGGAGTCATTTTCATCTTCCAATTCATATTTATTTTATTTGATATTATGAAATCCTCATAGGGGAACTGAACTAAGACTCCATACTGTTGGTCTCTGACATTAACTCTCTCAGTTTAGCTTTGCCACTTCTTCCTTTCTTGAAGAAACATTTGAGGGATTAAAAGGGACAAACCACAGGGAAGTCATTGTCATCTCATGGGGCTTTGTCACATTTGGGATTCCTTCATCTCTGAGTTTTGAGAAGAACTCAGGTGGCTTTACTCCTTGGTAGAGCAAAGAAAAATAATAAACTGCAAGATCCTAAAACATTAAAGAGATAAAACCTTTTCTCTTTGCCTTCTTAATGTGACCTACATTTTTCAAGGCTCTAAACAATTATCAAGTGACAGAGTTGTCTAAAATCAATAGCGCCACCTTGAGTAACCACCAGAAAGCAGATACGAAGACTAGTGCCTGACCTGGCCTGCAGATTAGTGAGTTTGCTGGGGACGCAGTTGGCACAATGAACAACCAGGACTGGAAGGATGAGGAGGCTAAAGCGGTTCCAGGAAATTCTCAGGTTGGTGAGAATGTTATCAAAAGACCAGTGAGAAGGGGGAATATCCAAATGACCCACAGCTGCCAAGCCAGGAGCCCAAGTTCACCCGAATTCCAGATAAAAATGCTCTTTGTGGGCTAAGAGAAGATTTGTTTCAAATAAATAAGCTGTTCTAAGTAAATAAACTAAAACCAAGGCAAGGTATTGTTAAATTAGAAAAATCTTATTAAAGGTGCAGATTTGTAAAGTTCTTTATAAAGGCTGAAAATCTACACCTGGAGCACAAAAAGTGAGGGCTATTGAACAGATGTACTTAATTTCAATTTTGGGGGGCTTACACTTATTGACATCAGGTCAGTTTATCTTCACAATCAGCTTCCTGAGGGCAACTTAGTTTGATCCCATGTATCAGTGTCAGACTTCACTTTGAGGAACCTAGGAAGCCAGGAAACCCAATCTGTGCTGCCATGGGTCACGTGTAAATGCAAGATGAGGGAGGTTGTTGTGAAGATGTAAAGTGAGAGACTGCTGCCCAGAGTGGCCCCTCTTCAGATTCAACAGAAGATGGCTTAGAGATGGTAACGCACACCCGACAACAGGGAGCAACTGGGGCATGGGCATGGGCGGGGCAAGCTGGAATGGTGACAGCATCTTTGATAAGCACCCTGTGTGTCACCACACAGGATGCTTACCGAAGTTCTCTTTGGGGCAGGAATAAAGGGTTTGTTTTTTTAAATATCTTTCAGCACAGAAACAAATGTCCTCTTTGTCACTGTGACTGTGCAGCAGATACAGTCAGGTCATATAAAGAAACCATTCATTAGCCTGGAGAATATAAACTGAGCCCCTTCCTACTCATCTCACCCATCCTGAAGGTCAGAACAGATTAAGATCGCCCTGAATGAATCAACGCCCTTGCTGGTGGTGTACTGATACTTTCGAGACAGTTTACTTATCACTGGTTGCTGAGGCCCTGAGAATTTTCTTCTTTTTGAGCCATCAGCATGCATAATATTTATGTACAAAGCAAAAAAAAATCATTTTTAAAGCAAACCACTTATATCTTAGAAGGGGGAAAATAGGCATTATATAGTGTTCCAGGCAGCTATTATTTGGGATTAAATGCCAAATAAAAAGTCACAGTACTACAAAACTTCAAGGCTAATTGTTGGAATTTCAGAGACCAAGGAGATAAATCATTTTAAATTCATCACGTGGACTTTTTTTTAAAAGGTATCCTTTTAAGTCGTAGTTCCTTGCCACAGCCTTTGTACTTTCACATTACCACTCCAGACAGTTTAAGAAGGATAGGAATATTTTTTTTAAAGAGAATATGAGCCTGAACACTATCATATAGCTTAATTTTAGATTTTAGGAAAATTGAACTTTTCCATCTCTAATTCATGTTTATTCAGTGATAATTAGGAAAATCACACACTGATGTGAAAAGAAAAAAACTGCGTATCGGGATATGCACGTGGGAGCCGGGCGGCAGGAAGTGAGGGCACTACGCACAAGGAATGCGTACGAGGCACTTCGGAATTTACCAAGATAGAAGTACAAGCACAACCACCTTAAATTAGACTTTATAGTAGACTGCTCTCGCTTTTCTAAATTATCAGAGGTAAATAACTAAGACCATTAGTTCTCAGATTCAATAGAACAAAGATTATTGCCAGTTGAAGCTAGAAGGTCCACTGCTAAAATGAAATAATAGCGAACATTTCCCAGTGTGTATACAAATAAGTAAATAGAGCTCTCAATTGGAAGCATTTTCCTCATAAATTGGTCTTAAACCATTAGTGTGGGCAATAATTTATTTTTACTTCTCGAGGTGGTATTTGGTTTGCTCCTAACATACAATTAAGGTTGTCGTGGTAATAATTTATGGAGTTCTTTTAGTAACACCATACTCCTGGCTGTTCTTTTCCTTAAAGATGTCAAAAAACAATAGACCAGGACCATTGATCTGCTGGCAGATAAGTGAATTTAAGCTTAAGTAAGCGAAGAGAAGGGAGTCTAGGCTTGCTCCTGGGCCCCAAACAAAAGTGAGGGCACTGGATGTAGTCTGTGGGCAAACAGCCCCTGCACAGAAGGCCATGTTTTCAAAAAGTGAGGTTTCAGCAAGTGCTACACAGTTAATTTGGGGGCTTTTCTGGAAGGCAGAGCTGTCATTAATTACTTTTTGTGGTCCACCAAAGGAAACTTGATTTTCAGGTACTTGCAACTCCTTTAAAATCTAGGCAATAAGTTTGAAAGGACCATACACTTTATTTAAACAATGAAAAGTCTGTTAGTTATTTTAACAAATATTTACTGAGTGCTTATCAATGATAGCAGTAAAATCAATATATGCCTCATTTAAATATTTAGAGATTGGTTTTGAATGTTACATGACACTGTTTTTTCTAAATTATCGCTCCTCTTGGCCTTCCTGAGGGAAAGCTATGTTGTTAGCTTTTAGATGCTCTTGTAATTCTGTGATCTCGTAAGAAGAGCTGGAGGACAAACCCACACACCAAAATACATTAATTAGCAAGGAACTACAAATATTAGCTAAAGGAAAGAGAAAGGCCATGAAAGAACGCATATCAGTACTTGATTACTATATTAAAAAATTTATTCCCGTAATGCTTAAAAATTAAAGGAGGCCGAAGTAAAAGAATGTTTACCCATGATTCTGGCCAAAACCATAAAAGGATGTTTCCAGAAGTACATGAAGAAAAGTATAAAATGAGATTACATTAAAAACCCAGCCTATTTATGCTGTGTGCTTAATGTCATTTTATGGGCTATTCGGTATTACATAACTTTGGATTTAAGTCAAATTTGAAGTATCTTGAAAACTTCACAAGATTTGAGACTTCATTGCTTTAACCTAGAAAGGCCTTTTTTCCCATGACTTCTCTAGGTCACTCACTCAACATATCACTGAACATCAAATTCATTTGTGGGGGAAGTGTAAAAAGGAACCTGATCCAAAATAGAACATAAAAAGAAGAGACCCAACCTCACATTCTCCAAACAGTTTATCCCAAATTCTTGGAAACAAGAATTGATGTTTGACAGTACGATAAGGGGTGATATGAGAGAGGGCAAACAGCAGACATTGGGAATCTATGTGGACTCTGTTATGAAAAGCTGAGGCAGAGAAGAGATAAGGAATCTCTAAGGTTTACGACTTTCTGGAACATCATCACAGTTAAATTTTATGAGTATGTGAGCAAGTCCTATAAATGAATGGTCTGAAGGACCAAGTACATTATAAAAGAGGAAAAATAGAAGAAGAAAAAAACAAGCATTCAAAGTTATGATGCTTTCTAAAAATATGTTTTATTGATTATGCCATTACAGTTGTCCCATTTCCCCCCTTCACTCTCCTCCATCTTGCACACCCCCTCCCACCCACATTCCCCCCTTTAGTTCATTGTCCACGTGTCATATAAGTTCTTTAGCTTCTACATTTCCCACACTACTCTTGCCCTCCCTCTGTCTATTTTCTCCCCACCATCTGTGCTACTTATTCTCTGTACCTTCTCCCCCCTCTCCTCCTCCCACTCCCCTGTTGCTAACCCTCCTTATGATCTCCATTTCTACGTTTCCACTCCTGATCTAGCTGTCCTCTTAGTTTGCTTTTGTTTTAGGTGTGGTTGTTAATAACTGAGTTTGCTGTCCTTTCACTGTTCATATTTTTTATCTTCTTTTTCTTAGATAAGTCCCTTTAACATTTCATATAATAAGGGCTTGGTGATGATGAACTCCTTGAACTTGACCTTATCTGAGAAGCACTTTATCTGCCCTTCCATTCTAAATGAAAGCTTTGCTGGATAGAACAATCTTGCATGGAGTTCCTTGCCTTTCAAGACCTGGAATACTTCTTGCCAGCCCCTTCTTGCCCGTAAGGTCTCTTTTGAGAAATCTGCTGACAGTCTGATGGGAACTCCTTTGTAGGTAACTGTCCCCTTATCTCTTGGTGCTTCTAGAATTCTCTCCTTCATTTTAATCTTTAATTCTCTCATTACATTTCAATGTAATTATGATGTGTCTTGTTGTGTTCCTCATTGGGTCCAACTACTTTGGGACTCTTCAGCTTCCTGGACTTCCTGGAAGTGTATTTCCTTTGCCAGATTGGGGAAATTCTCCTTTATTTTTTTTCAAATAAGTTTTCCACTTGTGGCTCTTCCTCTTCTGGTACCCCTATAATTCGGATGTCGGAATGTTTAAAGATGTCCTGGAGGTTCCTAAGCCTCTCCTCATTTTTTGAATTCTTGTTTCTTCATTCTTTTCTATTTGGTCATTTCTCCCTTCTGGTCCACTCCATTGATTTTAGTCCCAGATTTGTTTGCATTACTATTGGTTCCCTGAGCAATTTGCTTCATTTCACTTGGTGCAGCCTTCATTTTTTTTCCATCTAATTTGTGACTAAAATCAACCAGTTCAGTGAGCATCCTGATCACCAGTGTTTTGAACTGTGCATCCAATAGCTTGGCTGTCTCTTGGTTGCTTAGAACTATTGGCTCTGGGGCTTTGAGCTGTTCTTCTACTTGAGCCATAATGTTTTGGTCTGTTCATGCCTGTTATATATGATGGGTGGAGGCTTAGGTGTTCACTGGGGTGAGTCAACCCAGTCGTTGTGTTGTGACTGGGGGTGGGGTCAGAGAGGGAGCAGTGGCTGTTGTTCCACTCTCTCTCATATTTCAGTCCCCTCTGCTATTTTCCACAAGCAAATTGAGGCCCTCTGGTGCTGGTTCCTGGGTGGGTGGGCTTGTGTATGTTCTAGGACCCTATGGGTCTCCCCAGTGAACTCTCCTATGAGGCTAGGAGTCTCTCCTGGCATCTCAACCCCTGAAAGTTTTTCCAGTCCATGCTTTTAGGCTTTATTTTTCATTGCTGGGGCCCTGCATTGTGCGGTCTATACACAGTTTTTAAACCTGCCTGGTTTATATGCACACAAATGTGTGTCCACGGTCAGCCAGCCGCCTTGCAAGCCTTACTGGGTTTTTGTCCAGCACCCACCCACCCAGGTCGCCAATCACTGCCTCCTCCTGCTGGAACCCCTCTCCACTGGCCACCAACTCAGCCCCTCTTACTGGTCTGGATGAATGGTTCGTTGTTGTTGGACTTCAGTGCAGTTCACTTTTCTGTCTGTTCTGGTCGTGCTTTTGTTTCTAAATCCTTGTTGCCCTTAAATTTGGTTGTGCTAGGAGGTACAGTATTTCCACCTATGCCTCCATCTTGGCTGTATGATGCTTTTTAATCAACAAAATTAAATTAATATTTGTGGAAGTTCGGTTAGGATATACAATAGAATATAAATTTGTAATTTATAAATTTGTTATAAATTTGTAATTGCTTATGGATGTGTACATGATATTCACTGATGGCATTTGGTAATGTAGGCAGACTGCTCACACCACTTATAAAGCCGGACCCCTGTCCACAGCTCCTGTGCCCTAGGCAGCCATGTTTTGTAGCAGACAAGAGGCTATTAGACCAGAGGTACATGGCATGAGGACCTTATGTTGCGGTTTGGCACAAAAGAAACAACAGACCCATCAGTTTCTCACTCTTGGGAATTAAAATTGGGATATGTGGTGCAATTAACAGTGGGAGGTGAAGCTAAAAGGTAGTGATGGAGAGACCAAGCCCATTCAAGCAGGTGGTGGTACCCATAAGAGCTCTTTCTAAGCCAAGTTTGTAAGTAAGAGAAAAATGAGTAAGAATAGGAAAGTGAACTAAAGAAGAAAATGAAGTGGGTGCTCACAGGGAAGTAGAGAAGCAACAAACAATAGTTATATAGGAAGTGACAGTGGAGAGAGAAGTGGAGCCTTAGAGCTGCTTTGGTTCTTGACATCTTCCAGTCATGGATTCTTACACTACAGAAATTAATCACAGCAGCTATATATAAAAAACCACTCCTGGAAACGAGCCCACACTTAGCAAAAGGGACTGTAGCAAATGCAGCATTTCATCCTGGCGTGCAAGTGTGTGACCACTTGGAAGTACTCTGTCCATAAAACCAATCAATTAATAACCATCGGGACAGATATTTATCAAATGTATTGCCTGTGAAAGGTTTTGTGCAAGGCACTCTGGAGATACACAAAGAAGACAGACATGCATTCTCCCCAAACAAAGCACTCGTAGGAGCATCTGACTAAACTTAAAACACCTCTTCCCTGGAATGGTTTTCCTTCACTATTTCCTGTCTAAATTAGGTGCCCTTGCTATGTTTCCAAACACAAAAAAGTACTTCCCTATCATAATCTAACTTGTGACGCCTTATCTTCTCAAACTGCAACCCATAGGATGGTACTATGTACCCTCTATATGGTACCTACTTAATAAATATTTAAAATATTTGAAAAAAGCTAGGCCATGACAAAATGTTGAGTAAAGGATTTCTGTAATTCTCAAAGAACTGATAGAACTTTTATATTCTGTGAAGGTAATGAGGCACAGAGTCATATAATTCAAAATAACTTTAAGTACTATATAATTATTTTGAATGCATTAAATTTAGGCAAATACTCACCTAAATAATCTAATCATTTTAACTTAAAACATGGGTTTTATTCTTATTTTTGTTTGTGGCCTTGTCACTGATTACATTTGCTTCCTTCATTTTCCCCTTTTTCATTCTCCAGTGCTGATAACTTCCTTCAAGTAGATTAGGCCTTCATCCTCCCAAGATAACCTGTCCCTCTCCCCAGAATCACCACCCTCCCCCCCACAATCTAGAAATAGATCAAACTTAGCTTTTTTTTTTTTATGACGTCTCCAAAGGCCAGTATATGGGTCCATCATACAGTTTTAGAAATCAGGAAATACTTGCAAGGGGAAAGGCAGGTGAGAAAACCTGAACCTGGGCAGAAATGATTCTTTGGCCACATGAAGTCCATGAGTGCTCTTCTGTAAATTCTTTCAATGGTCAGGTATTTGGAATCAGCAAGTCAAATCATTCATTTTTCTAGAAAGCTAGGCAATTAGATAGAACACATTTCCAAAGTATTCAAACTATGAAGGTGGCCGCTTCCCAGTAACTACATCATCTTTCTGCAATGCCATTCCAGTTCTGTTTTCTCATGCATGCTTGATGATTCTTAGTATGGACCTTAGTGGGCTTCTAGATTCTGAATTCCAAGTTTGGCAAATTATCTCTGCTGACATTTTTCTAAATTGTTTTAGTCCATGTATTACATAGGCATATGCTCCCACTGTTCTTTCGCTATAAGCTGAGACTCTGAAGACTCTTTAGACTACGTGAGAGTATCTGCTTTTGTCACATTTGTACGGGTTACGTGCCTGCACTGTCAACAGAAACTCCACAGTCGGGCACTGAGGACCCTCTCATCTCCAAAAAAGCACACGTACCTATCCTCAAATACTTGCTCAGATTGGTTAATCAACTTATAAATGGGCTTCATTATTTACCAGCTGAACTTCACTTTCCAAGACATTAAATGTAAGATTTGGAAATACTAGTATTTCTTGAGAGCAATGAAATATATGATCATACATGCAATGTGTGGATAAAGTCTATTAATCATCACTTAAAACATTTAAAAAGTTTCATCATTCAAGTGTAGTATACTGTACAAACCTCTCAATGTAAATGATGCATGAAAGAAATGTTAGAAAATATCTAACACATTCCACAAAGCTTTCCCTTGCTATTCAACAGCAGCACCTTGCTCACCCAACTTCCACTTCCTAAAGTCTGGCTATTTGGACAAGACTATAATTTGCAACACATTCAGTTAACATAAATTTATTAACCTTTTACTTAAATTAAAAAAATTTTTCATTCAAGTACAGTTGTGTCCATTTTTCTGCCACCACTTTCCCCCATCCCACCCAGCCCCACCTCCAACCCTCAATCCTACCCCACTTTGGCTTTGTTCATGGGTCCTTTATGCATTTTCCTTGACGATCCTTCCCCTTCTTTCTCCTGTTATTCCCTATCCCTCTTCCCTCTGGTTACTGTCAGTTTGCTCTTTATTTCAGTGTCCATGGTTATATTTTGTTTGCTTATTTGTTTTGCTGATTAGGTCCTACTTATAGGTGAGATCACATGGTATTTGTCTTTCCCTGTCCAGCTTATTTCACTCAGCATAATGCTCTCCAGTTCCATCCATGCTGTTGTGAAGGGTAGGGACTCCTTCTTTCTTTCTGCTGCATAGTATTCCACTGTGTAAATGTACCACAGTTTCTTGATTCGATCATTTACTAATGGACACTTAGGTTGCTTCCAGCACTTGGCTATTGTAATATATTTGCCAATGATACCCGGGACAAAGAGTTTGATCTCCAAAATATATAAAGAAGTCACATGACTCCACTGCAGGAAGACAAAAATCCCAATTAAAAAATGGGCAAAGGACCTGAACAGACATTTCTCTAAGGAGGACACACAGAGGGCCTAGAGACATATGAAAGGGTGCTCAGCATCACTAGCCATCAGAGAGATGCAATTTAAAACCACAGTGAGATATCACTTCACGCTGGTCAGAATGGCCATCATAACCAAATCAATAAACAAGTGCTGGCAAGGATGTGGAGAAAAGGGAACCCTAGTGCACTGTTAGTGAGAATGCAGACAGGTGCAGCGACTGTAGACAACAGTATGGAATTCCCTCAGAAGAGTAAAAATGGAACAGCCTTTTGACCCAGCAATTTCACTGCTGGGATTATAACCTAACTATCCTGAAACACCTTTCCTCAAGATAAAACTAACTAAAATATCACATGTTTTCTCCTTTAACTGGAATTACTAAATAGGTAGTTCGGGCTGGATAAAAACAAATTTCTGCCTTTACCCAGAGTCATAACTTTTTCCTCACATTTAAATTATGCAATAGCACAAAGCAACAGTGAAATACTGAAAATAGTTTTAAATAGAATTACTACTAAAAATCTGCAATTATTTTTTCATATATGACCTTCCAGTTTGCCTACATGCTTAGTTTCCTGTATTTTGCTTTCTCTCTTTTCTTTCTAATATATCATAGTCTCTGTTACTATTACCCCCAACTAACAAATAAGGGCACAGACTAAATGATCAGCCCAAAGTCATGTACAGAATTAGAAAATGACAGAACTGGGACTAGAGCCTAGATCTTTTATGCATTTCACTTTGAAGCTCTTTCCACCACACCACACTGTCTCACAAAGGAAAAGATGTCCTAATTTTTGGAAATCCACAAAAATCTAAACTTAAGAAATAGATCAATTAAAATGTGATCCGTTAGTTTACAGAATGATTTACCACTGTAGTAGTCCAATAAATGTAGAAAATTCTCCTTCTGCATAATTAGACCTAGTCTCTAGCCTCAATGAGCTCATATATCATTTACAATTTGACAGAAATCCTAGCAAAGAATGTATATTTAGAAGTAAAGAATTTGGGTCAATATCAAGTTAATCAGAAAGGAAAATAAAACGTTTTGGAAACTGTAATGTGAGCCAGTGGAGAGGAGATGATTGAAGTGAAAATTGACTCTGCAGAAGCCCATCGGCAGCCCATAGTGCTCCTGTGTGTAGTTACATGGGCTGTTTATATAAGAAACCTCAGAGTATAAAGCACAGTTACAAAACGCTGCTCCAGTTTTCCATAAGCACAGATGCAGTGGGAAAGCAGGCTGCTTTCAAGACCATGCCCAAGTTCCATATCAGGAACTGCATACAATTTTTTAAAACCTGTCCTCTGACTTAGCTAAGGCAAGTGTTCTCCAAATGTAGTCCATTGTCAAACTGCATCAAAATAGGTGCTTATTAAAAGTAAAGATTCTTGAATCTCAATAGATGGTTTGGGGTCTGCATTTTTTAACAGGCTCTTCAGGTGATTGGCAATGCAACACAAGTTTGAAAGCCACTGACTTAGAGAAGTTACTCGACAGTTTAGAATATTAATTTCTTAGCCTCTCATTTTGCTGTTCCTATGTCCTGTTTTGTTTTTTCTTTCCCCATGATCACTTGGATTAAAAAAAGAAGCTTCAGGTATTTAGCAAATGACAGTGAAACACATGAAGACATGGAGGAGAGATCTACGGTAAGGAGGCTCAGTGTTCACTTCCATTAGAGATCCAGTTCATGGACTGTATTGAACTCAAGGGGTGGTGGGTCTTCATGTCAGTTAATGTGGATGAGGGGAAACAAAACTCTGAGACAGGCAAAAGCAGCCCAAACTAACGTGTGAAACAAGTTTTTATAAGAAAGTGATAGGTTTAAACAGTATTAACAGTAGTGCTCATCATAAGGTTGATGTCCTGGCCTATGGCTTTGGCACCAGTTATTTTTTACTAGCAGATAGAGAGTAAAGCAACGTGGATTCCAATTTTCAGCTACTGCCATTGTATGGATGCTGAAGTCTATGTAAGCAGTATCAGCTTAGGTAATGGTGGTGTTCTGTGTATTTATTTCTGGCTGGTAACTTCAAGAACTGAAAGAACCAAAGTAATGAATACACAAATCTTCAAGATGAGACAAAAAATCTGTAAATACTTTGCATTAGAAAAGTAGCGTAATATTCTCTGAGGTACTTAATTATCACATTGAGTTTGATTTCATTCATTTACTCATTTATTTATTGTTTATGCTGCTACAGTTGTCCCATTTTCTCCCTTCACTCCTCTCTGCCCAGCCTGTCCCCGACTTCCATAGAGTGAGTTTTAAATGATGTCTCTAACTAAGCATACTCAGGTATAAACAGACCTTTATGAAACTAAAATTGCCATACTTTTGTGCTACATATTTTTTGTTAATCCAACAGCTCAGACTAATACACCCCAGAGGGCATGACATAAGGTATCATGAACACTTGCTGGACGTTACAGTCATAACACCATGAGTAACAATAAATAATGAGTCATGAATAGTGACTGTTATTTTGTTTCTCAGAAAAACATCAAAGATAAAATAAAATTCAGTTTATTAAAGCAAAACTTTTTCCTGAAGCTTCAATTCTTAAAAACATGACCAACAAATAGTGTTTATGAAATGTTCTTACTCTGTAAAGTAAATCTGTAAAAGCTACTTTTAAAAGAGGTCTACAAACAATAAGTATTTCTGAAAAAAAAAAAAAGATGGGGGAGAAGTGAGAACCAACCAGGATTCAAGAATAATTTGAGATGATGGACAGTTAACTCCTCGGCCTCTCAAGATCCCTGTCTGAACGCGGAATTCCACGTGCACAACAGTTCTGGCACAGCACTTCCACACATTTCATGTCAGATCACCTGTTTCAAACTAAAGAAAAATTCACCTTTTTTCATGGTAGTAAAATAATTACAATTTGTTGTGTCTACTACTACACACACATCAGGGATTTTATAGATACCAACATTTTAGATGTGAAGTAAGAATCATCTGGCTAAAATATCTTATTTCTTTGTTTCAAGAATCATGATGGGTTAGGGTCACCCTCATTTCACAACAGAAAAGTGTGGCTCAAAGGTTAATTGACTTGTCCAAGAATGTAGGTAGACAACACCAGGGTGAGGTTTATTTACGTAAGCTTTATTTTGAAGCCCATTCTTTTCCCACTATGATATGCTGACTTCTGTGAATCTGTGGACCCAATGGTATATATTTTGTGACTGCTATAAGGAGTTAGGTTTATACAGTTAAACATCTGTTTATTTCTTTATGGTTTCACCATAAGTCAGGATTTCACCAAAACCATTTGTAATGGGAAAAATGTAATTGTTTGACATCTCTCTTGCATGATAAAAGTCAGAGTGGAGTTTCAAAAATATATAATGAGCGACTACTATGTGTCGGGCTCTGAGGATACAGTGGTTGAGCAAGACAAACAAGGTCCCTAACCCTCAAGGAGCTTACATTCTAACATGGGAGATAAAGACACTAAACAAGTCAACAAATGTGTCTGAGGTAGTGACCGATTTTTGAAAAATAAAGCCAGGCATGGGTGTGAAGGGTGACTGGGGCATGTGACAGCTGTTCAGAAAGTGTGGTTAAGGAAGGGTTCTCCAAAGAGGTAATGTCCTCACTGAGACCCCAACGAGGAGAAAGAGCAAGCAGGCTAAAGGATGGAAACACTGTGGGTATATTCAAGGAACAGCCAGAAAGACCAGTGGCTAAATGGAGTGACTCGGCGTATGAAGGTCGGGGAGGGACACAAGGCAAAAATGTCAGGGAAACCCACATCCAAGGAAGGGCACACATCCACAGCAATACACGGAGGGACGGCATGCAGGTGGCCATGACTGCTGTCAGACAAGAGAGATGGCAATATGTTGGCATAGCAGGTTCTCAGTTCAACAGCTATGCCAGCATCTTGCCTCCTCTCCAGTTCCAAGTTACAGGAGCAACACCACGCCTCTTCGGGGTTTTACTTTTCCAAAATCTTCCCTTCCACCTGAGGGAGGGAAAACACACTCATTAATTGAAAATGCAAGCTTGTTTCTGAACATTACAACACAGCAATCTTAGAGCATCCCATTTGGAAGATGTATAGTACAGGAAGTTTGTGGTGAGTTTCTTTTTTTCATGGCCTTTGATCTAAAATGACCCCCAAGAATGTTTACTGACTGCTTGTGAAACAAGAGAGGAAAAATTCTGACAAAAATATTAAGTCAGTAAAGTTTAAAGTTAAGGGGGTTAATTATAGGCTATTACACCATATTTACAGTCTACCACACATCCCAGTGATGCTAAGTAGTTTTATTTTTACACTAATAACACCGTTGGTCAATTTCTGCCACTCAGATGCACTTAAACAATAACAACTGTCACCCTGGAGGGTGTCGTTCATTGCTTTACATGCTCTTCTGAGCCAACAATTATCAGCTAGGAACTTATTCTGTGAATATATCTGTAAAAGTAGCACAAAGTTTTATGTCCAAGGATATTTACTGCAACACTTTTTAAATAGCCAATGAACTGGAAACGACTGTGACTGATGAGCAACATGACTAAGTTATAAGTTATATAGTTTCACAATAAAGTACGTTGACATCTTTACAAATGATTAAGGAACAGGAATAATGACATTATGTATAAGAATTCTGTGTAACTGAAAAAGTGTGCATGTATAAATATATATCCTGGGGTATGTATATATATATATATATATATATATATATATATATATAATTTCTTAAAGGACACATGAGTGATTTGTCATTTTAAATAATGGTGCATTATTTTTTAATAATTGGATGATGAAATTATAAATTACTTTTGTTTTCCTCTTTATATGTTTCTAATAAAAATACTAATAAATACAATTCATGAAAAATGAACTAAAGATAAAGACAAATCACTTAGTTAATGCTACTAAGGCACAGATAAAGAAGCATACACACACTTAAATACAACTAGTATCAATTGCATTTGCCAGAAACAAAGCTTCAGTGTTTCCAAAGTGTGGAACTAGTCATTCATGCATCCGCGTGCAGGAGGTGGTACATGCTTCCTGAGGGAGGGCAGGAGGTTATGAGGGATGTGCTGTACCAGACCCTGCACAGTCTTTTCCCGGGGTGAGGTGAGTGCTGGAGGAGGTACCACACTGACTTGTTTTTGATGTATCTAGTGAATGGTGCCCCTCCATCAGGTCACTGGCAAAACACACCTCCTCTCCATATACACCTCAAAACAAATTTCTTGCAAACTGCAGCCTAACCATGAATTAGGCTACAATTGGAAAACAGAAAAAATATTATAGCTGTTAGCAGTAAATGTTAAATTTTGAAAAATATTTTCAATAAAATGCCCTGAAAAAACGCAGGCCCTATTTATAACATTTTGCTAAAAGAAGAATGAAAAACTTTTTATATCTCAAATATTTAGTAGTATAGTTAAGAAAAGTCCAAAGTCTAGAATTTTTCAAATTACTTAACTTTAAATTCATGAGAACTGAATAATACGATTTTGTTTTGTGAACAATTAATTTAAAATTATTCTGGCAGCCTACCCAGCATATCCCAGATATGTGGGGGAGAGGAGGTTGTTAGATATACCAGCCACAATTAGTACAGATAGAAAGAATGACAAGAACTTAATCATAGTAACTAAAAAATGGTATAATACTCAATGTGTTTTTCCAGAGCCATAATACAATCTCCTTAACACTTTATTAAAAAAAGAAAACATTTTCTAAAAAAGGCTGAAGGTAGGGAGTTGATTATGTATAAAGAGCTAGAATGTCCTATTTTTCAAATACAGTATTATGGAAAAATTTGTGGTCCAATCAAGAACATAACTGTGGGGAAAAAATAACATTCACTGAATGTGTTGGTATTGCTTTTGGGAACAGACAATTTGACAGGATGTACTTAAAGCTACTCCCTAACTGATAGAAGCCAGATGTGTGTCTGCCCTGCATCTGGGAGGCTGCAAGAAAGGAGTAAAATTATATATACAATTATTTTAGTTATCTAATTATACATAACTATATATAAACTAAATATAATAAAACTATGTATGTAAATATACATAACGAAATAAAATGATATTTTTTAGTTTAGAAATATTTAAAAAACACAACCAAATATTGATATCAGGCATCAGAAACAATCCCCAGGTTGCAACCACTGAAGCGAAGAGGAAGTGGACAAAAGGGTTAAGTCCCTATTCCGTGCCTTCCCCACCAGTCCCTGTCCTTCCTGCTGGAAGACCTCATACTTCCTGCCTGTCCAAAGGCCCTCCCCCCATACACTGTGGGACTTACCAAGCTTGTTCTCCTTCAGAGACCTCTGTCTCCCCACTCACACTTCTCTACCCATTCTGAACACCCTTTTCCTCTTTGCCTATGTTTTCTATAGAAAAGAAAAAGAAGAAATCCAGCCCTTCATTATAGGAACTTAAGACAAACTGCAAACGGTTAATAGACTTAGGCCTTCAAGGGGGTCTAAATTTTTTAGAAGATGAATATTATACAAAATTAGTTTTTAGTTAGGAGATAAGGGAGATATTTTTAATAGGGGTATCTCTATACTACAACTTCTTGCCTAGCCAGGCCAAGATCAAACCATTTACTACTTTGTCAAACCCGTATAAACCCAGTGAGAAGAGAAGGTGGGAGAAGAGAGGACAAGCAACTCTCTTTCTTGAGCAAACAGCCTGTACTTTTACATCCCTCCCCGATGCATCAAAGTCATAGGTATTATTATCCCCTACTTATAAATGATTAAGCTGAGGCTGAGAAAGTTTAATTACCTCAAGGAAACAGCTCAAGGTTACCAATCTACTAATTTCATTTGTTTAACATTTGTTGGGCATCTTTACACGCCAAGCATGGCACTGAAGACAGGGTCTCTGTCCACATTACATTTCCTAAATTGGGCACTAGGGGAGGGGTAAACCCTTACCACAATATATATTTTCACTTACTTTGGTAAGTCCTATGGACCAAGCACAAACTGTATTATGCACAAACTATAATAAGAAAACATAGCATTGTGATGGATTAAAATTATGGCCTCAATTCTCCCCGTGTCCATGTTCTGGTCATGTAACTCTGCAGTATCCATCCTGACTCCCTAGTTAGATGTGTGATTTGCTTTCGTCAATTTGTGACCTTGGCAAGGTGTAATGCAAGCAGACTTTAAACAGCACTCATGAGACTGGGCTTGCCTGCTCTCTCTTCAGCCTTAACCATCACTCCAAAAACATCCTCAAGCTACTGAAAAATAAGATGCATATGGCAGAGCAGTCTCCCTGGTCATCTCAGCCAAGGCAGCCTAGATGAGCCGACACCCAGGCAACCCAGCCAAACCGGACACACAGCAAGCTCAACCAAAATGAACAGAGCTGCTTAGCTGACCACCTCAGTATGCGAGCAAATAACATTTACTGATGAACTCCTTTGGGTTTAAAATAATTTGTTTGCTATGCAATGTTATTATTAGGGAAAGATAACTGACATAAGCTTAATTATTAACACTGTGTGCTCTGGATTCTGGCTGACCAGACCACATGATAGCATGGAGACCACATTTGTTCAAGCCACCCACTTCACTAAAGGCCCAACTGACGCCTAAGTTCATTCTGGCACAGCTTCTGCCGGTAAATTATAGTAGTTTTGTGAACATGAATGAATGAATAAGTAAACTTCATTTAAGTACTGTTTGGCTAGACTGGGGGACAAGGCTCCTTGAGGGGTAAGAGGCAAGTCTCATTTATTTCTGCATCCCCAGGACACAACGTGATAAAAGGTTTATAGCAGAAATGTTAGTCAGTTATTTGGTAAATGAGAGAATTGTAAGGATCCAGGTTTTTTGTTGTTGTTTTTTTTTAAACCAGGATCAAAGGGAAATTGTCAAAGGGCTACAAGGAATCAACGATGTAAGACTCCAGTTTGACAAGATGGCTCTGGCTGTTATTTAGTGGTAAAGAGACAGGAGGGGACAGAGTGAGCGCAGAGAGACCAGCTAGGAGCCACCAAGGCGGTCTAGGCTGAGATGGTGGCAGCTTGGATTAGAAGAGAAAAGTACACAGATTCAACTTGTTTGAGGACTTGAGGGCCTAAGAAAATGAAGGAACTAATTAAAAACCTAGTTTTCCAGTTTGTTCTAGATGGACAGAGGTAACTTGCACTGAGACAGAGAATTCTGGAAAAGGAAAAATATTTTAAAAATGCAGACTCCTGATTAGACAGATCTTGATTTAATCCTAGTCTAAAGCCACCATCTGGAACTTTAATGTAAAGAATCTGTAGCATTGATTTACTTGAAGATTGATGATTCCTGAATACTAAATTGTACCTCTGTGCACTGGTGCAGTTCACTTGCCTTATGTGATCAAAGTGTTCCGAAAGAAGACTGCTGGACCTTCGCTAAGAGAGCAAAATACAGTCCTCCTTCCCCCATGAAAAATTCTTGAACTATATTAAACTTTCAAAGGAAATTAAGTGTAAAGAGGAAAAAAACAGTATTTCCACCATTTAAAATCAGTTTGAGAGACTAAGGATAAATTCTTTCTTGATTAACACATTTTCCATATATTTAAAAATTGAACTCAACTTTAGAATATTCCATACAAAGTATGAATACTCATTTTGCTCCTTCACATTCATTTTAAATTCCATATTCTGAGGATTTTATCCAATGCAATTTTCAAAGATTTTATTTATTTACCTTTAGAGAGAGGGGAAAGGAGGGAGAAAGAGGAGGAGAGAACCGCCGATGTGAGAAACACTGATCAGCTGCCTCTGGTACCCACCCGACTGGAATCAGAACCCACAACCCAGGCGTGCACCCTGGCCAGGAATCGAACCAGTGACCTTTCACTTTGTGGGATAATGCCGGACCAGCTGAGCCACACTAGTCAGGGCTAATGTAATTATTTTTTAAAACTCCACTTGTTTAAGGTCATGATTCAATTATCCTTTTGAAGATCACTATAGCTTTCACACTTCAGTCTCTGTCGGTATAAAAGCATTGGCTTGGATTGACAACTGGCTTTTTTGCTTAAAGATTTAAGTTCTTAAGCCCTTAAAATATGTCCTATATTAAATTAAAATGTTTATTTTACAATCAGATCATTATTTTTTTTAAATGAGTCATTCTACTTTCTCCAGATTTCATGGTCATGGAATGCCCCGTCCCGGACCCCCAATTCTAGCTAGTCACCTAAAAAAAATGTGTGCTCTTGGCTTCAGAGGGGCCAAAGCTGAGAGAGACTGTGGATAGATCTATCCAACCCCAGGCCTGCCTCCGGACAAAGACCACAGCATTCTGATGGTGGGACACATTTTCATGTGTGAAAATGCAGAGAATGTGAGGCTATCGTGAGTCATAGGAGGAGCCGGGTGACTTATCGTTCATCTGCGCTGCCTCCCAAAGCCCAGACACACACAAGGGGACCTCCTCCTCACTGGACAACCACCACCTCTAAAGACCTGGCACAGTAAACATCTTAAACAACTAACATTTTTATGACGGCTGAACCTACCATTGAATTCATATGCTGGTATCACAGGTGGCAAACACAAGGCCCACGGGCCAAACCTGGTCCTCCACCTTATTTTATCCGGCCCAGCACCTTGTTTCTACCCAGCAGCAGCACCAAGCCTCTTGCCCCTAGTCAAGGAGTAGTTACATTTACACAGTCCTACAATTAGATATTGAAGGCAACCGCGAGGCTGATGTGGCCCCTGGTGAAAATGAGTTTGATAGCTTTGCAAGCCTAAATGAAACAGAGAATGAATTTAGAATCTATTAAGTGTCAAGCACTTTACATCTATTCTTTTATTAAATCCAAACTCCAAACTGAAGAGTGGTAGAAGAAAATTCTCTCCATTTTGTACATGAGGAAATAACCGCAGAAAAGGTTCAATGATTAGTTTACAATCACAGTGCTAGTAAGTGTTAAGAGTTCAGCATGTGTTCCCTCAGAGTCTGTACTGTACCCCGTACTAACTTCCAGGCCCACCAGCTTTAACCTTTACTTGCCAATGTGGCTGTCCCTTTGGGGCTAGATTCATCTCCTCACCATATCCCTAGCATGTCAGATACATCCCCAGCTGCACTGTGTTCCTACCATTTTTCCTGTCCCTGACACATCATTTTAAATGACCATTCTGCTTTTTGATTCCAAAAGGTTCCATCTAAGAGGAAGTATCCTGAAGTCAAAGGAATGATCCACCATGCTGATTCATGGCAAGACTATGAATGACTCAGTTTGCTTGTTTTTCAGTAATCTTTGGAATGTTGTCGAAGCATATAATAAAAATGTAAAACATTTTTATTATCAGGCTAGATGGTTTCCTGTGAGCCAAATACCACCAAACTCAGACATGCAGTATACAGTGGAGGGGAATCCCCCCAATAATCCAAACACCAAGGGCTCCCAAATATTTCCATCACTTCTAAGTGTCATTCCCTTAGAATGCTGATCATCTCGCCCTTTTCAAGTGTTGTTTCCTATGGTACCCTCCCTTGATCTACCTGGCAAACAGAATTCATCTTCGAGACTCTGCTCAGGCAGTGCCTAATGATGATGATGGTGGCGGTAATGATGATAATAATAAATGCCCTATTCTAACAAATGGACACACTAAGGAATGCTAAGTTATATTCACTGGTTGTGATTCTTTTTTATTTTCCCTTGCAGGTAATTTTGATGCTGCTGATAAAAGCACATCTGACACCAGGGCCTACTCCCCATATGCTTTTGAAGAGGCTTTTGTCCTAATTTAAAATCCAATGCTCTGAGACCCTAACGATGAGAGGGCAGTTTGCAGATGCAGAGAGTGCCAAGTCTCCAGGAAGAGCTAGATTCCAGAGGGTGCTTCAGGAGGTATTCAATGGAGGAAGGGCACAGCATGCAGGCTACAAGTAACCTGGGGTGGGGAGTGGAGAGGTGGACGGTCTGCAAGAGAGAAGAACAGTGGTAACAACAGTGACGACAATGGCTGTCACTGATTTCTATTTTATGTAGGCTTTTATACATTACTGGCTTATTTCCAGTCCTCCTCAAATCTCTGCAAGGTAAGGATCTTCATTCCAATTTTATTATCTTTAAAGACAATACGCAGAATTGATGCTTTATAACCCAAATTTGATTCATAAAAATGAGTTCAGCTTTATGCAAAAACAAATAGTACCATTTTCCTTTGCACCTTTTCCAGTTATGATACCCTTCCACTAAATACATCTCTCAAGTCTGGTCTAGGGCTAAAAGTCTTTCATTTTAATACCCACCAAGGAAAGATAAATATTAACAGATACTAAACAAGAATGAGAGTAAATGTGTGTATTTTTAGATGTTTCCCTTCAACAACCTGAGGTACTCTGGAAATACTTCTTAAAGTATGTAAGTCATTTTCCTAGTAAATGCCCACAAGCATCTCAAACTCAAGAAACAGAAGAGCAGAAAGAGGGAGACTGACAGCCTGGAGAACCAAAGATGGAAGCCCAACCTCAGTGAAGAAGAGGCAAGTGCAGACAGTAATGAACCTGGCAGTGTAGTTAAGGGGCTGCGCCCTGGGCCACAGCACCAACACCGGATTCAAATCATCACTAGCCTCTTCGTCTGCTCTGTCTACCAGCATTTGCTAATCTCATATAACCGCAAGGAAGAAGTACTTATTGCCCCAGATGGTAAAGAAGCCCCTGCCCTTAGAACTTCTGTTTCTCATAGAACTAGGAAATATTGCTATAAATCTGTTTGTTTTCTATTATAGTGAAGACCCCTTTACATATACCTAATTATTTTTCTGCTTATATTGACCAGAGTTATCTTTTACTATGAAGCCATTTGTTTTGATTACTGATGTCAGTATGCGAATGTTCACTCTGAAATACAAAGAAGCCCCAAATCAAAATAATTTCATTTCCTTACAATAGCCATGAATGGATTTAATTAGTCCATGACATTCTAAAGCAAATAAACCTGTTACACATTTAAGAAAGAAATAGATGGAGAATATTTTCCTTACTAATTTATAATTAGCTTTTTCTTCTAGAGACATGATTTCTGTTGTATGTTTAGCAAGAAACAGCACTTAAAAATAAATGGAGATGTTCTAACCAGGCAACTTCAACCGTGGTTCTGTCACGCTCGGTAGCCAGAAGATGACAACGGTTCCACCTGCTGCAATGCGAAGTGCCTGCTACTGTAAGACGAGGGCTTTCTAAAGACCTGAAACCAAGAGCTGGGCTGGACTGTAACTGGAAGAAGCAAATAGGTGATAAGGTGCATTTTAGACAGAAAGGAATGATTAGAATACAACCAAGGACCCACAGATTTTGTAAGAATCTTGGTAAAAAGAAAATGTTAAAAATACAACTCACTGCTCTTCATTTAAGCCATTAGGTGAGCAGTGGAAATGTCTTTATATGATAAATTATAGTTTTCCATTTAAACCTTTACGACATTTATTTATGCCAAGGGAAAAAATGTGTATTTTTTTACAAATACTATTTTCTTTAAACTATGCCTAGAATTCCCATTAAAAATCTGCTGTAACATCGTTCTCCCGAGCCGCTTCAAAAACATTAAAAATATGACTACCTCTAGTTAAGATACATATTTTCCCCAATACATTTAAATGTTAAGAACTACATTTACTTTTCACATACGCAAAATATATATATAGTGATCACTTACAGTGTATGATGGCACATCAAGAGATGAATCCTGGGAAATGTAACTCTTTGTCTTCGATCACATTCTGTAAGCACAGACACTTGTTTCTCATTAAAGTTTTATTACTCAATTTATTTCTGGTTTACAAATGTCTTAAAAACAGCCTAAATATGAGCAATTGAGTCCCAATTTTCATGCCATGAAATCAGACTCCAATCTTCTTCCAGATAAGCTGATTTTCATTTTCTCCAAATTTTGTGATCGGTGACTGGAGGACAACTGCAAGCGCTGAGTACAGGCTGATGCCTGGGGCTGGAGCTAAGCGAACTCTCCCTTCTGGGGATTCTAGTGCTTGCTGAGTGTCAGGCAGAACACAAAATCGCAGCCCTTGCAGTTCACTAGAATCCTTTGAACTTTTAAAAACTACTGATGCCTGGAGCCCCACAGCACAATGAATAGATCAGAATCTCTAGAGATAGGGCCTGAGCACTGGCATGTTTATAAAAGTTCCCCAGGTGATTAGAATGTGCAGCCGGCTTAGAGAACCACAGATAGAAGAGACAGATGCAAATGATCTCAGGCATGAAACAACCAGGAACTAAACAATTAGCTCTGCTTTCTTTCTCCTAAATAAAAAATGACAAGAAATTTCACTTTGAGGGCAGGGAGTAAGCATTTATGAAACACATTATTACGTGACAAGAATTGAGCTAGTTTTTGTTTTGCTTTAAACTGAGATCATATTACAAATAAGAAAACTGAAGCTCAGGTAAGTAAGGGCTACTTTAGACATTCCTGGCGCTACCCTCCCACAAGTAATTGTTTTGTTTATATATATTATTACATCTATATGAATCGTTTTTTAATAATGCATCCTATCAGTTGCCCTCATTACACGGGAAGGATTAAGATGAATTACTGGTGTGCAGGGTTTCAGATTTACCCACAGAGCACTTCCTCATCGCCACAGTTAAATATTAACTCTCTGCCAACAGCTGCACGTGTGTGTGCGCATGTGTGGTGGGGCAGGTAGAAAGGGAACTGTAAGCAGTTTGGGAAGCAAATCATCAGGAACTAATGTGTGTCATATGAAAGTAATCATCCTCAAGGTGAAACCTTCAGTAAAAGCAAATCTTTAAGAAGTTCAATATAGGAATTAAGTTATTTTAAAATAACAGGATATTCTAAACTCTGAATCTGGTAGAATTTATCATAACTATTAATAGTTACAGTCACTCTTCTGAAAATATTTTTCAATGCTAACCATTTTAGGACACTTATTTTTGTTACAATGGGTTAATATGAGCTTGTTTTTTGTTACTTCTCTTGTATGAAAAAGTAATTCTTTAAATGTCTACATGGACCAAAATCTACAAATGCTCAACGCAGGTATCATGTCAAGTGCCCCTCTACAGGTTCCTGAACAGTGCAAAAATAAAAGTCAATTTCTTATCATTGCGTGATTTTACTTGGTCATTAATTTATTTGGTCAAGACAATAAATTCAGCTTTTCTTTAGCATGAACCAAATAACTTTCTTAAATGTACACTGCCCTACTCCACTTCGGTCACTGTTCTTTGAAGCCCAGGCATCCTACTAAGAATCTTTTAATAATTCTATTATAGTTCAATATTATACTACCTGACTTCAATGGGACATTCTCTCTCGAAAAGCAAGCTGAACTGAGTTCCTTTAAAGTTCTAAAAAGTTAATTAATATTTGCCAAACACTTTGAAGATAGCATATGTAAGTGTCAAGGGTAATAATTATTTTTAAAAATAACATCATAGAAGCTACCATTCTATAATTTTTTCTTCATCTTTAATATTTTTGTAAATCCACGCTTCAATATTCCATAAAGTCAGGCATGTAGATATAAGCATGTAGTTTGTATTTTCCTTCAAGTAAATCAAAGTCAGGTGAAAAATATAAAAGCACTTTTTACACCACATTTTGCTCTCCGGAACTTGTAGGCACTAAGCACATTTTAAACAGCACTGTTCTGAGCATGAATGAAGTCCTGCTACAAAAAGCAGCTAGAAGGAAACTGACCCGTTTTAAGTTCCAACTCTTGACTTTCAAAGCCCTGTGACTGTAGCCACAATTTTCATAACTGCCAAACCAAGAGAGGTGGATTGTATTCTCTATGCACGCACCTTGTACTCAGACTCAGCACTGCATCTGTGCTGCCCCAAATAACCAAGCGCAGCAAACTGGCCTATTTAGCTACGTGTCAAACTGTCAAAACACCATGATTCAGATGGGCTGTGGAAATTTAATCCATTATATAATTATTAACACTTTAAACGACTTTTAAAAAGATGTTCTCTCAAAACACAAAGTCCTAGTAGATCCAACAGTGAGAACCTAAGTCTAAGAATCTGGAAGACTCCAGTGATTTCCTTGTAGGAAACTGGAAACTGCGGTGAGTCGGAGTTTAGATGCCTTCCCACCAGGCAGTACCTGTGCATTTTAAGTCTTCACACTGTGTAGCCCTCCATACAGCACACATTTGACATTTACCCAGTTGAGGACATGGTGGTGGTTTATGGCGGTCAGGGCACTCCCTTGCAGAGGAAGTGAAGTGGGAAGCACTGTTGAGGCTGCGCATGCACACATCAGCAAACTCTGGTCTCTAGAAAGTTACTGAGGAGGCTTGACTTCAGGAGAAAATGGTTCACTGTATTCAGCTTGTCAAACCCTTGACAGCAGTTCAACTTACTAACTTGATTAGCATAAAATGCCTACTAGCGAAAACAGAAACTGAATTGTTTAAATTTTCTCTCACTTTGATGATGTCAAATAAATTTTTTAAAAGATTTTAAAGGATGACCAACTGCTTTAAAGTAAATGAAACCTTTCACATTCCTAGGTATACTTAAAATACATGTTCATTTTTTGCATATTAGCATTTACATGGCTTTTGTCTGTAACCATAAGGCATTTCCTAAAAGTATAAACAGGTTTTCAAAAATTCAGTGAAAAGCACATTGCTTTTAATGATCTGAGAGAAATAATACTAAGAGTACAAAGGCAGAACAGAGCTGGCTAAGTAAATATAATTTTAAAAAGCATTTACTCCTTTAGGACTCATAAAGACCATGCTTCTGAATTAGTACATCTTAAAAAATAAAATTAAACAAATTCATATATTTCAATAATTTAAAACAGTGCAAATTTGAAATTAATTAAAAAACATCACCAAAACCAGGAAGATGATAACATAGCTATCTCCCGTGTTATTGGAAGAACATTTGTTTTCTTCCTCAATTAGTTGCTATTAGAATTTTAACTGTGGTGATGAACTGTTCTACAATATGCAGGGTGGCAATTTTAAAACCTTCCTATGAATTCACTATTCCCAGGTGTTTTAAACTCCTAACTAATCAACCAGAACATTTTCATGTAAAATGTCCAGCAAAGCTACAAACAGTTGGATATGTTAATGACCATCTGTAGGAGCCAGCAAAGAAAATATACACCAAAGTCATTCGCAGATAGAGGGCAGAAAAATCATGGAACGGTGAGAGAAAACATGGTATAGCATATTTTGTCTGAATAAACAAGGTCAGCTCTGGGTTGGTCCTTCCCAAGCCAAGTGAATGCACCTAGGTGCCCATTCACCTAGGTGCATTTTTCCCGGAGTTTTTACAAAGTACATGCATATTTTATGCATGTGTTTTGACAAAATATGCCATTTCTTTGGGCTCACATGTAAGTATGTCGTGTCACTTGGCATTTTTCTGGATTACTTCTTGAAAAGGAAGTCCTGTTTGCAGCAATTATTGAAACAGCAGTCTTCCTCCTATCTGCAGTTTCACTTTCCATGGTTTTAACTGTCAGAAAATATTATATGGAAAATTCTAGAAATAAACAAGTCATAAGTTTCAAATTGCATGCCATTTTGAAGAGCATGATGAAATCTCTTGCCATCCTGCTTTGTCCCACCCGTGGGACATGAATCCTCCTTTTGTCCAGTGTATCTACAGTGCACACGCCACGTGCCCACTAGTCATTCAGCAGCTGTCTTAAGTCATCAGATCCACTGTCGTGGTGCCTCAGTGCTTGTGTTCAGGTAACCCTTGTTTTACTTAATCATGGCCCCAAAGCACATGAGTAGATATGCCGGCGAGAAGCCATTCTATTTTATTAGTTGTTGTCATTAATCTCTCACTGTGCCTAATTTGTAAATTAAACTTTATCATTAGTATGTATGCCTAGGGAAAAAACATAGTATTTATAGGGTTTCGTACTATCCGTGGTTTTGGGCATCCACAGGGGGCCTCAGAACATACCCTCCATGGATAAAAGGAGGACTACTGTACAGAGACAAGGGCTTCTAGGAGGTGGGGACTGGAACAGTTGGAAACTAATAGGTATTTTTGGTGATGTTCCTTTAGTTAAAATTGTATTTTATTGATTATGCTGTTATGGTTGTCCTGATTTTTCCCAGTTTGTCCCCCTCCACCCAGCCCCTCACTCAGGCCATCCCCACACCACTGTTCATGTCCATGCATCATGTGTATAAGTTCCTCAGCTTCTCCATTTCCTATTCGGTACTTTACATCCCCATGGCTATTCTGTAACTACCTATTTGTAGTTCTTAATCCCCTCACCTCTTGACCCATTTGCCGACATACCCCCCAGTCTGGCAACCATCAAAAACGCTCTCCACATCCAGGATTCTGTCTCTGTTCTTGTGTGCTTAGTTTGTTTTTTTAGATTCAATTGTTGATAGATATGTATTTATTGCCATATATTGTTCATAGTTTTGATATTGTTTTTCTTAAGTAAGTCCCTTTAACATTTCACATAATAATGGTTTGGTGATGATGAACTCCTTTAGTTGTTTCTGGTCTGGGAAGCTCTTTATCTGCCCTCCCATTCTAAATGATAGCTTTGCTGGGTACAGTAATCTTGGCTGTAGGTCCCTGTTTTTCATGACTTTAAATATTTCTTGCCAATCCCTTCTTGCCTGCAGTTTCTTTTGAGAAATCAGCTGACAGTCTTATGGGAACTCCCCTGTAGGTAACTAACCACTTTTCTCTTGTATTAGGCAGAGCTGCTATAACTCCCTGTCTTGGTACCTTGGCCTAATGTAGTAGGTGTCCTATAGGGTCCAGTGGCACTGCCTCCCCTATCACCCAAGCTGGGTACTCAAGATATACCCATCATGCAGGCTGAGTACACCTTCCTCTTGTAGTTGAGCTTTGATTGCTGTTGGCAGGTCAATAAGAGGGATTTACCCAGGCCAGTCAGCTGCAAGGACTGGCTGTGACCACTGACCACCATCGTCTGCCCTCTGTGGAGGATGAACTGTGCAGAGGCAGGGTGATGGCGCTCCGACGTGGTCTGTAGCTGTCCACTTCATGCACAGCCGCTGGAGTTTCCTGGGTGGTGCAGGCCAAGGTTAGGCCCCACATGTGTTCTGCTCGCTCCAGGGCCACCCTGCCTGAGCTATAGAGCAATCTGAGATGGCTGCTACCTGTGCTGGGCTTGAGGCTCCCAGGTAAGGCCAAGCTATGAATCTAGGCTGGCTGCTGCTAGTGCTGGGCCTGCAGCCACGTGCAAGAGGTATGGGGGCTGGTGGTTTACTGAGGCCAGCTGTTGCTTGATTGATAGGATTTAGGAAGTTGTGAAGCATGAGCCAAAACAAGCCATTCAAATGGAAAAATTGTGGTTAACAGTTGGGGTGGCCCTGTAAATTGGGTGGGAGGGAGTCTCAGGGGATCTGCAGGGCCGAGCAAACAGTGCTAGCCAGGTTGATGGAGTCTCATATATGGCACCTGTCAGCAGGCTCTGTGGCTCTGTGGGGGTAGGGCTCAGTAAAGGGACAATGGCTTCTGCCCGCCTTTCTGTCTGGGACATGATGGACAGCAGAAGACAGGAGAGGAAAGAGCCCAGGTCTCAGTGGTGGCAACACAGAGGCAAGAATGCAGGCCATGTACAGACCTTGGGCCATGTCTTCTGTTGTCCCCTAGCTCCTGCCTTGATGCCAGACACTTCAGTTCCTCCCCGCCTGCCACTGGTGCCTTTCAAGCTGTTCCCCTAGTGCTGGAGCTCAGAAGGAGTAACTTTGAGTAAGTCTGTGTGTTTGGTTCTTTAAGAGGAACAGCTTGGGATTCCAAATGTTTCTTTTACCAACTCAATCCCCACTAGTTTTTGCAGCCAGATGTTATGGTGGTTGATCTTCTCGGCACTGGAACCTTAGGCTGCCAGGGCATGGGGGGGTTGGTGTGGGGCTGGGACTTTTTGCTCCCAAGATATCCCTTCTGAATTTTTATCTACCACACGTGGATGTGGGGCCAGCCCGTTCCATGTCTGCTCCCCTCCTATTGGTCTGGATGGATGTGGTTTAATTCCATAGTTGTCAGACTTCCATTCAACTCAATTTCTGATGGCTCTGAGTGATAGTCGTTCTATATTTCAGTTGTAATTTTGAAGTGGTTGTGTGAGGAGGTAAGCCATGTTTACCTATGCCTCCATCTTGACTGGAAGTCCACCAATTCCAGGTTGTTTGGGTCTGATAGTTTAAGAACCACTGTGGATTAATCCTCAATTTGGTGCCCATGGAAGTAAGATCTGGGGTCTTTGAAGGATGGGGCTGGCCTGCCTTGGAGTAGAAATTCCAGGTACCCCCGTTTCTGCTGCTGCTGGAGACTCAGATTTGGTAAGCTGCTTTGGGTGGTCTGCATATCCCTGCACTGCCAGGACCACTGCACTAAGTCCAAGTTCACCTAGAGTCTCTGACTTTTTGGTTGCAGGTCTATGCACAACTCACAATCCCGCCTCCATGTTGCCACCACCAGGACCCGGGCCCTTCCCACCAACCCCTGCCCTCCTATGTTCTCCACCATGATTGTGGCCTGGCTCTTCTTCATTAAAGATGCTGTCCTCAATGCCTCCAAGTGCTCCTTCAACTTGGATTTCATGTTTTCCTTCTCCAAGAGCTGACTTGGTTTTATGTATTTGGGAGCTAGTTGTCTGTTTGGTAGAATCTCACTAAAGTGGTTCCTTTGATTTTCAGTTTTGATACATTCAGTTTTCAGTGACATTTCCCAGCTTAAATTTAGTGTCAGCCTGGACAGGTTAACTTTTCATTCAGGAGCAGCCTCGTCTTCTCTACTCCTTTCATTTGCTCCATTGCCTTCCCTGTCTTCTGCAGTCCCCATTGCTTTTGTTGGCTGTTCTGGTTCTAAAACATTTATTGCGGGTAGGTGCGATGTTGTGAGAATACTGGAATCCTCAGCAAACTGACTCCTGGAGTCTGGGCCTTCATTGACCAGGTTATTGGGAGCAATAGGCAACAAAGAGGTGGTGTCAGGAGCCTGCCAGTCACTCACAGTATGGACTTCTCTGGCCCATGTTCCCAATGTCTGGGCTCTGGTCTCAATAGAAGCCTGCCTCACGATCCAGCACACCTGCTCCTACTGGTCGCTGAGCAGCCCAGCCCTGCTGGGGGTAGCCTTGAGCAGTGCCAAGCTCGCTTGGATTGGGCCTTGGAGAGGCACCATGGTCATGGATGGCATGTCAGTCCCCAGTGACATGCTGGTCTAACTGGTGTTGGTCTTGGTGGTACAGCCCTGGCACTCTGGTCTCTGAGGACCTAGTTCTCTGCTCCACTGATGCTGTTGGATGTCCTCAGGAGGCCCTTTCCCACTATGCAGAGCTCTGGCTCCTCGCAGCCCTGTTGCCCTAGTTGCCTGCTCTTCAACACTGCTCTGGGTTGGCTTCCAGGAAAGGGTGATGCAGAAAGATATCACTGTATCGCTTCACTCTCTCCTCTCCATCTCTTTTCCAGCTGGGAATGAGGAACCTTGAATGTGGGCCTACCCTTTATAGCCAGGGCTTCAATGGGATCAGGCTCCATTTTGATCCAGGCAGAGAGAGCAGAGCCAGCTGAGTTCATAAGTCGGCTTTGGCCCCAGTGTGTCTGTTAGCATTAGGACCACTTTTCTTGAAATAAGAAGTATACTGAGGTTCCAATGGTGGGCTTTACTACTATTATTGCCAGCTCCCACAGCTGGTCTTTGAGGTTCGAGTTCACATGCAGCCCAAGGAAAGCCTAGGTCGAGATGCTGGACTCCAACTTGCCTTTGGGCTTTATGGTCTTGGTGCTGGATCTTAGCTTTCCTGTGCCTTTTCTCACTCTTGCTTTCTTCTTCCATTCTATAGTGGCATATTCGATGGCTTCCAACACCACCCAGACTTTTTCTTTCCTCTGCTGAAGCTGCCCCCATTTTCTTGCTCTATTTTTAATGTTCTAATCACAGGTAGGTATAGTTACCACCTAAGCCATCTGAAAGCTCAGAAGTCTTCAAAATAATAAACTAGAAGAAAAGTTAACAGGAATATTGTAAATCACAATTCAGTCGAAGGTAAGGATCATATATTGCCTTATGTAACCAATTTAGAGAAGTAAAAACAAGTAATCTGTGAGACCTCTTAACCTATAATACCAAATTCAAACTAAATGTTCATGATACACCATTTACTTATCTGGCTTGTTGTGTAAGACGCAATGAAGAGTAAACTAGGCTGTGGAAGAGGCCGTGGTATGGGTCTTCCCACAGACAGGGAATGAGAGACTTAATTACTTTGTAATTAAAAGTCGTTTTGGAAAGTTTTGCTTTATGTTCTCAAACACTGTTGTTGTCCATAATGTTTTCACGTGGGAACTGCTTGTGTTTTAAAAATACACTACAAATCTGACTTTCCCCAGTAGGGTAGGAGGTTGGGGAGAATTTTGGGGGCACTCATCACATGTTAAGGACTTTACGTACAAGCTCTCAGTTCATCTTGATCATCATCCTGTAAAATAATATTCCACTCATTTCGCATGACAGACCATCGATGTTTCAGGATGTGAAGTGATCTGCTGAGGGCCACAGAGCTGGGAAGTGGCAGAACCAAGACCCCAACCCAGGCTGTCTCGCTCCCAATTCAAAGTGCTTTCAATTTATCAAATTTTAAAAAACATGTTTAAAATATCTAATAGGTACAGTCAGTTAAGCCATGCAGCTGGCTTATCAAGCATCATGTGGGACTTTTTAAGTGACTATTTTGTGCCCGAAACCACTATTGAAATAGGGGCTAAATGTTATCTTTCTTATTATTCTCTTATTCCAATCCTCTCTCCTCACAGTTCCCAAACAATCTCCTCCTTCCATGGACACTTCTCTTACTTCATTACAGAGTTTCATTTCTCTCCCTACTTTCAGAACTGAATAGAACCGAGAGATGCTGGGTCAAGTACTAAAATAGTATCAGCAGTTCCTAATAGTTCATGGTGGTGGGTGGTCATGCTCCCAACATGTGATGGGTAGCAGCATATTTACTTCCCATGTTTAATTCTGAGGCTGCTTCTACAAATTTTTGCCACTTGATAGGATAATCTGGCCAAACATTATGAGAGTGTGTATCTATGTGGCCTTAGGTAGTAACCAAAGAATTCTGAAGCAAGATCCTCTGCAAGTGTGTGTACAAATAAATATGATGTGTGAAGGTCCCAAAATCCAAGTTTTAAGTAGCTATTTCAGGTCACACAGTTCTAAAGCAACATGGTCTATATCATAAAGCAAGCTTCATTTGGTGCCTAGACCCCTAAGAACTTGGCTATTTTGACCCCCACCAGGACTGACTGTAAGCAAAATTATTAACCTCAGACAAAATATGAAGACTCTAATAAAAGAAGACTCAGAGGATACACATATCATGCATTGAAGACTGACTCTTAGAATGTGTGAGTTGTTCTGTTTTCGATTAATGGGATACAAACTGTCAAACCCATAATATAATTTTATGAAAAACAAAACCAGTATGAATATAGAGAAAAAGAGGTACAGAGGTAGAACAGCTATTTTTGTTATTTGCTCTCTTTGTAACCCTAGTGCTTGCTTAGTGTCTAGTGCACAGAAGCACTCAAATATCCAGTGAAAACCAAAATCACTAAATGTCCACTAAGATTAGCAGGCAAGCACCGGCTCCTAAATTCCTTGTGAGTCCTTTCTTTCTCTCCTACTCTTAGTTTTCCTGCTATCTTTAAATATAAATGTGATTCTAGTAGTTACTTGAACATACTAGAGTTACATTTTTTATGGGACCCACTGTGGAAAATTCATTTACAACATGACCTGCCATACAATAACGTAACTAAAGCAAAACTTTTCCAAAGCAACACTTATCATCACTATGTGCAATGTACTCTGTTATTTCTCTATTTCTTTTCTTAAATAATACTTATGGGGATCAACAAAACTGATTTCATGATACACTAATAGATCAGACCCCACTTTGAAAATCCCTGTGCCAAAGGACTGTCAAATCCTGCACTGTCCCTGCCTGTATTGGTTGTCTAAGGCAAACAATACTAAAGTATCATGGCATCTTTCCAAGGAGTTCAGCCCAGCCTGGGGACCCTTCAAACTAGCATCCTAGGCAGCATATATCAAAGGGAATTGGGACAAAGACAAGACACAGTCACTAAATTCCAAAATGACAGGGTACAGAGGTGGAACAGCTATTTTTTGTTATTTGCTCTTTTTGTAACCCTAGTGCTTGCTTAGTATCTGGTACACAGAAGCACTCAAATATCCACTGAAAACCCAAATTACTAAATGTCCACTAAGATTAGCAGGTAAGTGTCAGCTCCTCAAGTTCCTTGTGAATCCTTTCTTTCTTTCCTTCTCTTAGCTATCCTGCTATTTTTAAATGCAAAAGTTTCAAGATTCAGTGGTTTTGGGTACTGTATGTCCTCTCCCTCTTTCCAGACCCCACCTTGTAATGAGTTCTCTGCACTAGGCTACTTGATGAAAGCAACTGTCCTACTTTCAAAGACAACTGGCTTATACTTGAAAAATGACCGAAAAGGGTTGCGAAGTGGAAAATCATGGGAGAGTTCCTTGATAAACTGGTCCTGGAAGGAAGAAGTCCCACTGACATGCCAGGACTTGGGCTGGCTACTGGTGCATATATATCGTCTCACTGCACTCCTTCAACAACGTGACTGGTTCCATATCATTACCCCATCTAGTGGGGAAGCAAACCTTTAGAAAAAGATGGTGAGGTCACACAGTAAATGTTTGGCAGAGCCAGGATGGAAACCTAGGTATTTCAATGCTCTTTTTATTATTCCTCAGCTGTTCCTGAAAATGGCATGTTAAATTACAAACCGACAATGACTGGAACCCTTGAATCCACTTGAAGTGTGTGAGTTTAACAGGTTATCACTCTGGAAAAATAAAACCCAATTCCTTAGTAATGTATCTGATAACATAACTTTATTTTTCTTTGCCAAATCTTTGTGAGTTATTCAGTGCTGGCTATGTTTTCCTTGGCAGCTGTTAATTTTGGCTCAGGAATGAGTGTTTACTGTATGGTAATTTGAATGTGTTAAGTCCTCTATTACACAGAAAAAAACCCAATATGTGTGTGTATGTGTATTTATGTGGGTCAAGTCCAAGGGGAAGTATAAAACTGCAACAATATATGAACTGGGGGGGGTGTGTAGGGAAATTTACAGAATTTTGGCATCTGGGCTCTCCCAGAAGCAGCGTAAGGAGATAGAGTGGAAGACAGCAGCATGGGTCAAGTTTAACTCACATCCACCCCCACACAAGCGTACATAGCTTGATGTAGTCACAGAACCTACAATACGTAATTTGCCCAATCATGATCATGAGTCACTGTAAAAGTTACTATGATGTTTGTTCAAGAAAATATATTTCTGCTATAAGTTTACAACAGTAGTTCTCTCTCAGGAGCAATTTAGGGAGCATCTGTCAACGTCTGCAGGCAATTTTGTTTGACACAACTGGGTAAAGGCCAAGGATGCTGCTAAATATTCTACAATACACAGGATGGCCTTCCACAACTAGAAGTTATAGAGACAAAATGTCAGCAGTGCCAAGGTTGAGAAACCCTGATTTATATGGTGATATTAATACCGGACCAATACAATTACTATCTATATTCCAGCTGCCTCTCTGGCCTCAGTATCCTCATCTGTAAAACGAAGATGATAACAGAACCTGTCTCACTGGTTGTTTGTAAAGACTACATGAGTCTTATCGTATAAAGCAGTTAGAATAGCATCTATGACACAGTAAGTGCTCAGTAAATGTTATTGTTGTTTGTTCTTGTTACCGCCATCATCGCCATCATCAATCATCACAGCTCACCACTGTGCAGCTCTGTATTTCCCAAAGTATGACTCCTTACTAGCTGGATTCTGGGGGAGAAAAAGGATTCTGTGGTCAAATAAACTTGGAACATGGGAGACGAACATCAGACAAATTTTTATATTGCATAACTTCCCAGAATCTTTAACAAGCAAAAACATATGGCATGTAGAATTTTCACAACTGACTTGATTCAAGAATCCTATGCAAAATCTTGCAGGATCAAACACTCTTTGGGAAGAGGCTGCTGTGGTGAAAGAGTGGTAGACTGAGAATCTACAGATAGGATTTAACTCTTAAGTCTACCACTTACCTGCTCTGAAGCCTAAGTTCCCGACCTATCTTGGCCTCCATGATCACCACTGAAAACAGAATTTGGGCCCTTCCAGGTATGAAAGGCTCTGATTCTCTGATACTCCTGTATGTTGGGTATCACTAGGAACCTCAAAGTCATGAATTATCAGATAACAAGGACACCATGGTCAAACCAAATCAAGAGCTGTGACAAAATCCAGACCAATCATGTTCCCCACATTTCTGTTGCTGAAGAAGTCCAAATATTCAACATTGGGATTAATCAAGATGAATATGATGCACACAATAAATGCTAGCTCAATCGTTGCTGTTGTTTCTGCAAATGCAGGCTTATTTTCTAAGCAGAAAGTGGGGCTAGCAGAGAAAAATATGGAGACAATAAAAAATAGGTCTCAACTACTCAAATTACACACTGCTATAATCTACTTAATTATTTCTTGTTAGGAACCATATAAAGTCGGCAGAGAACATGACAAGACAGGATTACTATCTCAAGGAACTAAAACTCTGGAGAGAAGAATACATTGGGCATCAGGTAAGTGCTCTGACAGAGGTTTAAACAAAGACCCACAGGTGCAGAGTAATCTCAGTTATAGACATTTTTGTATGTCAAAAACACAGTGGCAAAAACACAAAAAAAATTAAAAAGAAAATGTACACATGTATCCTCTTGTCCAGGTTTCTAGATGAACATTCTTACTGATTACTGTTTGCACATCAACTACAGCCGTCAGGAGTTCACTTAAATGGGAGGTACGTATGCAGTGTGTCATTCACTGTGGTCTTTACCACTCTGAGTGCATTTGGACGGTCTGGCCCGAATCCACCACGCATGACAGAGGTGGCACTGGGCGAAGAGACTGTGCTTGTGTTGTCCAGGGCATGGTTTCCTTATACTACTGTAAGCTATTTTAATTTGTATAACTGGAATTTCTCACCCTGGGGTGCATATCAGTCATGGCTATCCAAGTAGCTGGTGTACAGGTAATTCCTCTTTTAATACCAGTTGCTGGTGAAGTGTGTAGGCCCTTTGTCAGATTAATAACCTCAAAACAACAACAATAACAACAATACTGTTTTTGTATCTATAGACCCCTTTTCAAATGAAATGCATAAAATAAAGTATACTAGGTTGCAAAAGAAACCAATTAAATTGAATATCTAGACATGAACATATACATTATATAGTAATATATGTGATTCTTTAACATAGTAAGGAAAAAGTACTAGCACTAATAACTACCCTTATGTCAAAGCTGTGTCATACATAAGTATTTCTAGACTGACATCTCCATTGACAATAATTATAATGGGACATGCAAGCACGTGTGACTTCTATTGGTGACAAAGTCACAGGTCCTGATAGAATATTACTGCAACTTGTTGCCTCCATTGAGAATGGAAATGAATGCTAAAATTCAATTAGAGGTTAGTTTAAATAAAATACAAATCAAAAACAGATTTCTTCCCATCCAAGTTCACAATCCCCTGAATTCTATCCACGGGCCCTCTTGTGACCCATGGACTCCATGTTAGAAGCTCTACACTTAGGTGATGTCTTAAAGCAGGGGTGCCAAACCCACTCTCATGGGGGGGGAGCGGGGGCACATCAGCCTCACAGTTGCCTTCAAAGAACCGAATGTAATTTTAGGACTGCATAAATGTAATTGCTCCTTAGCTAGGAGCAAGGAGCTCAGCGCCGCCATTGGGTAGTAACAAGGTGCCAAGGCGGATAAAACAAGGTGGAGGGCCAGATTTGGCCCTTGGGCCTTGTGTTTGCCTAAAATCCGTGTCCTAAAACCTCGTGAACTTGTATTAAAAAAGGAAAAAAAAAAGAAAAAGAAAAAAGTTAACTCATCATGCTGTTTAATTTCTTCTTCTTTTTTGGAAATAAAAATCTCTTACAGTAAAAACGGCCAGGTAAACTTACAAAATACTCTTGCATACAGGTGCTCATCTGATTCTCACAACATTCTTGTGAGGAAGGTCTAGATTAGCACTAACCCCACTTAACAAATGTGGAAAGGGAGACAAAGGGCTTGTAGAAGACCTGCCCTCGGCACATGGCCAGACACGCTGGGCTGAGTCGCAAACATAGTGCTTCCTACTTTGAAGTCCAAACCCTGTCCCTCAATCCCATGTGGGATCTGCAACAGTGGGGAGGGAGACAACAGAAGTGAATGTTAAGACTCTTCTATCCACAGCAACCTACTGAACTAAGCTACTGCTGGAGGGAGCAGACCCTGGGAACTGACAAGCAACACTGGCTCATTTTGTCCTTGTTCACTCTCATATACCACTGTCCACAAACGAGAGCCATTTTTCAGAATGCCAAAGGTTCCCGCAACTTGTATCTGGTCCCTCTGACCCAAACAGAATTCAGCATTTGCTATTATTTCTGGAAGTTTCTTTTGTGTTTGTCATATTGTTTCTATGTTATTAGCTTTTCTGTTTGCAATGATTTTTTGACGTACTTGTGATGACAAACTTCTCTTTTGGGCTTTTTCTTTAAATGCTTTAAATTTCAGGTGACTTTCAATTTGTATAGTCCATGTTTTAACTTCAGACCCAAAAGAGAGAATGGCTTCCTATGTACAAATTACCTTAGAATATCCTTTTGTCAAAAATCTCATTCAAAATGCTTGGATTTGCTTGCCTTTGGTTGTCCCAGTATATTGATTTATATCATCCCTCTGCTAACCTCTTTCTCCATACACATAAAAGCTTTGCTTCCTGGGAATACAACCGCTCTGCTCTGATGGGCCTCAAAGGGGGAATTCTGATAAAAAAAAAACCCTAAAGCTTTAATTGCTTTTGCTATTTAAAAGTCATTTTCCATCATAAAATGTTTTATAAAGTTTTATTTTCTTCTCACGTAAATTTAACTTTAGCCATTTTTTGTCTTTGATATTTTTGCTTTGACCTTTGAATTCACTGATACTTTTTTTTGGTATGAAAGTTCCTTTTGTTTTTCTGAAATTTAATCCTTATTTTGTCCAGCCTGCAAACTGACTCAGTCCACTCTTTAGGTCTTTAAGGCCTCTCCTTTTGTCTTTCACAGAGTCCCTATGCTGAATTTCAGACACTGAAGAATATTAGCCCTTGAAAGGGGTCTTTGCACTTATCCTGCACAGGAGTGCAAAGCCTTTAACCTCTAAACAACAAAAATTATTCCCCAGATTAGTGAAAGAGGCTAGAGAGAGAAGGGAAAGTAGTGCAAAAGGGAAAGATTAAGTCTAAGAAGTGCTAACCTGGAAAGGGAAGTCGGAGGGAGAGAAGGGAGGGAGAAAGAAAGAGACTGAGTGTGTGTATATGGTATGACGGTGCCCTCCCGTCGAGTTCCCTTAAGTCCCCTGGCAGAGGTACAGTGACAGGAAGGACTTGAAACTTTGCAGGCAGAGCTCTGAGATAAACCACACCTGAGAAACTCTTAGGTAACCCTGAAGTGTTGCTCTCACTTTACACATCCACAGCCCAGGCAACGTGTCCAAAGCCAGGGGAGATTCAGCACTGGAATACAGGTCCCTTCCTCTACTCCTCTCTGCCTGGGCCCCTACCCTTACTCCAAACCATCAAAGCACCATTTCACCTTCTTCCTTCACCCTGACTATTTCTCTGCTGGGTTCAGTTACACGAACTGCTGTCTCAACTCACACCTTCATTATGCTGTCTGAAGGTTTTCCTTCAGTTCTCACAATTCCAACAAGCTTTATACCACACAAAAGGTCAGATGTGATAATAAAGGAAGGGGGATGATCATTTATTTAAACTTCACAACTGAGGAAGATATACTCATTTCCATTTCACAAAAGAGGAAACCAAGGTTCAAGGGAGCAGTGCACTAACTTGCTCAGGGGTGCAATTAGTGGTATGCTACCCACCCTTGTTACCTATACTACAACACGCGAACACGTATTAGAACTTTCATGGGCAAAGAAATGTAATTTATTTTATTCCCTTGTTCACTGTTTAAAAAATATTCACTGACCACCCATGATGGGTTAGGTGTCCCAAAGGCTTTAACTGTATTCCAATTCCAGTGCCGTGGTTACACACACACACACACACACACACACCCCACACAGACTGTGTGGTGCTTTTGGAATGATCTGCAAAGAAAATGTATAATCCATCTGAAATATCAGGCTTAATACTTCAAAGACACAACCTAGTTCTTTCAGTCACAAATATTACTACCCATATCATCTATGTCTTTTGCCAGACCTGGACATGAAAAGCTTAGAACAAGCTCTAAAAATCAAAGAAAAAAATGTGCTCTTACTAAGGACATTAAAAATGCTACACAAATGACTACTGAACAGTTTCTTTTACAAGAGTTCCACAAATATTCTGCTTAATTACTGTAAAGTATAGCCAAGTAATTAAGAGTAGAGACGTGGGAACAGAAAAGACTCCCATTTGAATTCCGGGGCCACACTAGTCACCAGTTGTTAGGGCCCTTTAATCTCACCAGGCCAGAGTTTTCTTGTCCGTAAAACAAGAAAAATCATGGCACCTCAATTATAAGGTTGCTGTGGAGACTGTTGGATGTAATACAGATAAAGCACATGCAACAAAGCACAGCTTACAGAAAATGACCAACAGAGAGAGCAATAATTATTATTATTACTGCTCTGGACTTAGAAAAGCTAAACACATTTTATTTTAATATTTGCTTTTGAAAAACAATCAAGATGAAGTTGATACCCTACCTTTTCAAAAAAATAGTTTTGTGTTAGTTTTTAATAATTTGAGCATGTGTTCTGAAGTAAAAGTAGACAATAATAAATTATGCTATTCCATTTATATTTTAATATTCCCAGAATAAATTATGGTTTTAGGTGAGCTAATAGAGCTAACCCAGAGTAATCTATTATTCTGAAATATGTAGTTGTCTTATCAATTCTACTTTAATACATTTTGCAAAAAAATTCTACCAACACTCATGATTAGTATAATAAACTCTACCTTCAGAAGGAAGATTTACTTTTCTGACAGATCTGCTTTTTAAAAATTATTATTAACTGATTTACAATTAGCACTTTATTTTCATTGGTCTTTCTTTGTGATGTGTTAATTTAAACAAAGGAAATACAGAATATTATGTTTTACCAATTGCTAAATACATCTGTTTTAAGATAAAATGAAATTTTGTCAAATCTTCTGATTATCTTTGTCATTCCATATGATTTACTGCCATTTTTCCAGAATTTGAAAAACTATAGGCACCAATGATAAAAATTTAACTTTGAAATATCCAATTGGTTAGTCTTTTATGTTTTCTTTTACTGACCTTTCCATATAGTTTTCTCTTACCTATAAAGATATTTTCAGTACTTCTGGTTGAAAAATCCCAAATCACTAAAAAAATCTTTCTGCTAATTTGATTTAATGCTTAATAAGACTAAGATATCTTGTTATATTTTTCCTTTTATATGAAACTAGAAATTTATTTCCAGGTATTAAAAAGCTATGATAAAATTTCAACTGTTCAATTATTAGAAGTAACTAGAATGCTACTTAAAGCCCCTCAGTCCAGGTACTAACTTGTAACATTTCTACTTCAAATTACAATTCAAACTACTGTTTGTCATGATTAAGTTAATATGCATATACTCATTTTAAAATAAAAATAAAGGTTGCTCTTTTCATTTAAAAAACCCATCCTAATTCAAATTCCGAAAGCAGGAATAACTAATAAAGCAAACTAGAATGTTTTTTTTTGGGTGCTGGCAAACATGCAGTAGCATTATAAAATTATTAAAAAACAGTCTAACACCTGTAAATTGTTTCTTCTGTTTTTTAATTTCATATAGATCCATTCTTATGGAGTCGGTTTGAGTCACAACACAGAATATGTAAAGGAAATGTCAAGTGACAATATTCCCAGTTAGTTTACTTGGAAGCCCACTCTAATTAAAAGCCAGTTAAATCCTAATTTAAAGGACTTCATTCACTATATGTAGATTTTACCACAGAGAGCTCACATTTTTATTGCTTTACTCTATTGTTTCTTATGTGAGACACTGATTTTTATTAAGTTAGTGTAGTTGAGATAGCAGGTAAAAGATCAGGTTTCAAGAAGGAAAAAATTACCACAGCCCCACAGGGTTACTCAATAACGACTTTGTGACTTGAATTTCCACTTGAGCATACACTATAACTAAAAAAATCTCAAGTGATTTTAGTAAGATCTTATTAGTTTGACTTTTGAGGGACCAACCTTATTTGCATCAATGTTTGGACTCCAAAAAATTATCACCTCAAATGTATAATAGTATTGGTCTTGACTGGCCATTACGTGTCCCATTTAGATTCGTTAGAGGAGCAAACATCCCCCAAGTTTCTGGAACAGGCCCTTCTGAGTTGATTTCCTTATCTTATTTCACACATATCCAATTTACTGATGTGGCCAAAGTCCTCCTGATTTGACAGAGATAACTTAAAACGTTGGTTGTCACATGGCATTGTGTTTAGCTGGAGTTCTTTTCCTTTTCTGTTCTTTTTAGAATCAGTATTACTTCTAAGCAAGGAACTTAGATTTACAATACAAGGAAGAAAATCCAACAGAGAAAATCCAGCTACTGCTACCTCAGCAGTAATAAAACTTTTATATGACCAATACTATACAATCCTGATCACTTTAAAATTTACCATTTTATTGTACTTTTTGCCTCTTCCAAATCATAGAGGCTGAAGTAAACACACATACACACACACAAACCAAAGAACTACAATGAAAATTACAGGGATTCAAAGTGAAAAACCTAAATGCATTCTTCAGCCAAAATCTCTTAAATGCTACCCACCCTGGAGGACTTAATCAAATCATATTCCATATTTTTTCCAATTAGGTTGAAAGCAGTTTGAATAAGGCTACTGCCTATACACAAATGGCACTAATTTTCCCATTTGGTTATAAGTCTTTCAACTTCAGCTGTTATGCCCCTGGCAAGGAAGTAGAGCTGAATTGGACAAGACTAAAAGATTTCATGGGTTTGATCTGCTATGGATCATGAAGTCAGCTTTGCAAATGGCAGAGACACTACTGCCTTCTCTGCCAGTGCTAACTCACTGGAACCAGTATAAAAGGGCTGCGGGAATTCAGACTCAGAATTGCTCTTCTGGTTCTGAATTCATGTGGACACAGTCTTACTGGGAAGACCTCTGATCAGCCCACGTACCTTGTTTTATTAATCTTCTACTCACGGTCTCAAATCTCCCAGTACTCGATCCTTTGTCAGAAGTAGCACAGATACAGAAATGGAAACTGGGCCCCAAACTACTTAGCATGAATGTCCCCAAGGCCAATAAAACATGCATTTTCCCTTTGCTAAAAGTATACTTTGTAATGAATACAACCATTCTTACTTTACTCAAAGGATTGGTGCAATTCTGTGATGTTAAGAAACAGTCCCTTACAAGAGGCATTTCTCTTAAAATGAAAATTACTTATTTAATTAACATTTATAATATACTTACTTTATAAATTGGTCTCAAACATTGAATAGCTTGGAAGATGGTATTTAGACAATACAGAGTTGGTTGTATATTTGTGATACAGCCATGATTAAGAATTTTCAAATGAGGTTTTTTTCCTCTTGTCTGCTGTATTTTAATACACTCAACTACATACTGGCTAAAAAGTCAGTTACCCATAAAAGTAGAAAGTGATAGGAAATCTGATTAATGTGGATAAATTCTAATCCCAAACTCTTATTTTTCATCCTTTCCTTTCTGCAAACCAAAGCATGTATATAGCAAAATCAGACTTGGATTTTTCCCCTTCATTTCAATCCTCTTCAAAATTATTTTGATAATTTTCTGGACTCCTTTCCTCACACAAAAATATAGGTGGAGGGAGAGTGGGGAAGTTTCATAATATGGCACGCACATGAGGGCGCTTACACTGTGCCAATGAAATAACTGACTTACTTGCTATCCACTTATGTTTTTTAAAAAAGGACATAGTCAAAAAGCCTCAGTGAAAATATATTTTACAATACACAGATCAAATTTCATTGTTTCTTATTTAAGATTGACCTATTCTAGATTCAGCAAGTGTTTTTCTAGTCTATAGAAGTATGTTTTAACAGAAAATAAACTTTCTCACTCCTATAAAAACTTTTGAAACACTTGGAAGATTACTCCTAAGGAAACAGTCTGTTTAAAAAAATCAAGAAACTGTTGAAACATAATTACTGATTCTTTTGTTAATTTACTTTATGATTCCAAAAATTTAGAAAAGAACTATCAAAAACAGTACTTTTTAGGAATTCTACCATTATATGTATTCTAAAATGTCTTTAAAAGACATTTTAACTTGAAGGTAGATTTCTCCCTGAAATGCTAATAATTAGAGATTTAATCTATTGCTTTTTTACAGTTTAAATTTGTTAAGAGGCCCCAGAATGTTTGTATGTTAAAACTATCTAAATGCTGTAAATGAGAAACACTGCAACTATATGAAAAATTTAATGACACCCACTGTCATTAAATGTCAATGTTCCAAGCCAAAAACATCTTACAAACCTATTAACAAAGAAAATAATCATTAAAGTAAATGGTTTAAAGTACTTTAAATTGTCCCATGCAGCTACCAAAAAATGTGCCTATAACTTAAATTTTAAGGCAAATCAAGATAAATATTTTTTTAATTTGAGAAAAAAATCATATGCAAAAACCTTCTTCTATTTCATCCAATTTAACAGTGTTCACTTGAGGCTGTAAGAATTACAAGTGTGCATTCTCCTTAAAATTCTAAAGTAGAGGGTGGGGCATAACTAGGTTTACAGTTGTGAGAACATGAAACACGCAGTTTATTCTTGTATTATTAATTATTGTATTATTTTGCATACAAACAACCGTAAACCTTTCTCCCAACCCTGTATAAAACATAATTTTATGCTACATTTTTATTGTACTTCCTCAAGCTTTTTTATAGTTTCTAGAATAGATAGCTAGTCAGTACACTGTACAAACACAATATCCTTAACTTTTCTTTACACTGCATTAAAAAACAATACTCAAGTATAAATCATTTTATATCTCTCTGCTTAATCATGTATTTAAAATGTCAAAAAGAGCCAACAATCCCTGTTATCAGTCAAGGGCTTTATCTCAGATATACACTTTTTCAGAATGATAAAATTTCACTCTGTACTTTTTTAAAGGGCTTCCTGACTTCTGCATACATTTACTTATCATGTAAGCTATAACCACATGTACAGTAAAGTCCAAATATGGGATAAATTAAAAAAACACCATAAGCTGATAATTCCATAAAGTCTGATAATTCTATCAAGATAAATATAAATTAAAAATTTTCATTTTGGGGCTTAAAATTCAACTTAAGATGCGTTTACATTCTAAGGTTAAGAAAGTTGCCCAATTTTTATAGGCCTGTCCCATTTTAAGGCTATAGTTCTTACTTAAACCATTGATATTTTTATATTTGTCTCTTAAAACCAAGATAAAGGCCTGCACTTGAGGATTAACGTCTGGAGACAATGAGAAATAACCAGGATTAGATCTGAAAAATAACAAGTCCATTTTAAAATTTCTGTCCATGCGAGAAACATTTTAACGCAAGGATAATAAACTCCAGAGAAACAAAAGGTCATTTCCTAATTTCACTTCGAAACTGCTACGGATTCAGTGAAGGAAGGTGAAAGGCCCCATTCCAGAAACCAGAACTCCGGAGTGGTGAAGGGTGTCTGGCCAAAGCCTCAGCTCCGATCCAGGTGTAGGTCCAGAGCTGTATGTAATTCTTAGTCCTAATACCACTCACTAGTGCAGGGCAGAGGTGGTCCTGCAGGAAGCCCATTAAGGGGTCATTACACCTAAGTTTTCCTTAACTTCTCCCTTCCACAGCGGCGCTAAGTGACCATTTCGGTTGTGTTTCACACTACTGCCAGTCTTGCTGTAGCACCAGAGGCTCTAATTTTAAGTGAAGTACTGCTGGAAAATCTCGATTTTATAGAGCATCGTTTTCCCACCTAGGTAAGGCGAAAACAAACTCTGATCCTACTACGTGGGGATTTAAAACACACGCCCTAACTTCTCTTCACTCTAAGAGGGAAAAGCTGAGTAAAGTGACAGTAATATTCGAAATGGATTCTCTTCAAAGACTGGTAACTGAAAGCACTGTCCCATAACCAGCTCCGGGACACACACAGTTCTTTCAGTTCCTTCTTCGCTGTTTAGGGAAAGAGAGCAGACCTGTGACTTCGGAGATCGAGCCCGAGAAACAATTAAGGACTCGAGGTAGAGGAGGAGGCGGTTCTGCGCAGAACCAGGGCCGCGATGCCCGGGATGCGTCGGACTCGGCCGCAGCATCTCTGCACAAGCGCCCACCCGCGCGGGCGGCCCTCCGACCCGCGCGCAGACCGCCGAGTGCCCAGGCCCCGAAGCCGCTTCACAACTCCGCAAGGGGAGCGTCCCCGCCCCGCTTCCCGCACATTCCCGCTTACCTGCGGGTCCTGTAGCAGGGCTGAGGCGCCGCCCGGCCTCGCCCCGGCGCCCAGACAGCGGCCGCCTCGTTCCCACCCCATAACTCCCGCTGCTCTACCGCCGCTGCCTCCCGGATGGGGTCGGAGCGGTAGCCGCGTCCAGGGACGCTCGCGTCTTTTCCCCACCGGTCGCCGGACGTGCAACCTACCGCCCCCAGCTGCGCCCTAAGTTGTGCACAGCTCGAAGCCGTTACGAAGATCCAGGGGGGATGCCGCCCTAGCCCCAGGCCCCCGGCCCCAGACAGGCAAGGGCGAGAGTGGACCGCCGCGCACCTTCACCTCCCACACCTGCCGCCACCGGAGCCGCCGCGGCTCCTCCCTGACTCCGCCCTCCCCCCCTCCCCCAGCTCAGGCTGTCGCGGCGGTCGCGGGCAGGAAGGGGAGGGAAGAGGTGCTCTGGTCCGCACTTGCAAACCCTGGCGCTGCACCTCCTCCCTCCGGCCAGGGTGAGAGCCAGATCTCTCCACTGCAGCACCAGCCGCTGCAGAGCGCCGGAATTTGGTAGGGGAAGAGGCGGCCACGACACTCCCGTGGCCGCTGCAGCCTTTTGCGGGTGGAGCGTCTCGCAGAGAGTCAGCGCGACAGATGGGAGAAGGTGCCCACGTGTGTGAACCGGACTTAACTGGTGCACTCCCCGAATCCAAAGTTGGCAAATTGCACAGCGGAAGTGCCTTGTAAATCAGAACCCTGTGTTCGTAGGGATCTTCTAAAAAAAGTGGCTAGTAGCCTGGGGCTTGAGGTGAAGCTGGCAATACAGCAAGCGAGAGATGGGGGTGAGGTCCCCTTTTGGAGTGGCCTTTCCTGTATCACCGTGTTTCCAGGCCTATCTAGATACCATCTCCACCATGAGATTTTTTCGGGTGGCCACCCGCTCTCGGATTTGATTTTGCCCTCTTTTGGACACCCTGGGTGCTTTGAACCTCTCCACCGGCCCTTACTTTGGATGGATGAGAGAGCTCTTTGTGAAAGGCGTTGGGCTATCTCACAGCAAGTTAGTTATTTTTATTGTACTGTGTGGATTCATATTCAGTACAACAGTATACGAGCAGGGCGATTTGTGCTTTCCTAATCCTTTCCACTTGGGTTTAAATTCCTTGAAGTCAGAGACTTAAGTTTTAGCTCTTCTCTGGAAGTTTTCAAGTAAATACTGAGTGATACATAGCAGGATGATCACACCATGTGACCTAGTCATAAATTCAGGCTGTCCCACTTACCTATATCCTCTTCTAAGTCCAGCATGATACCGTGTACCTGGATTGGGGGCGGGGGGGCTGAAGAGGGAATTGTGTGTGTGTGTGAAAATAATTAATTTTTTACAAGGGTCAGTTTAATACCCATAAAAAAATTTCCGGGGGTTGGGGATGTAATGAGGTCAGGTTCATAGTGATATTTTATTGATGGTGGAATATATCCATATGAAAAATCATTTATTCAGTCAACATAAAAAATCTTCACCAGATGTTTCCTAATCAATTGGTACTTCCTAAAGGCGCCTTTCCTTGGCCACCTATAGGAGGTAAGTCAAATGCATTTGATATATTGCATAGATTAATTTGCACGAGCACTTGAGCTCAAGTAATATATAAAATATTCAAGTTTAAAATTTTCTGTATTAAGTACAGTTGTCATTTCCTACACTTAAGTGTATGTTTTGAGTTGAGAGGTAAATAGTGTTTAATAATTAATAGTATTAAGTAAACAGCTAGGACTCTCCATCTTAAAACAGGTTGAATTCATGAACTCTGTTTTAAAGAAGTGAGAAATCTCCAAGCTATCTTAAGTATGTTTTTTTAAGTTTATTGAATTTATCGGGCACCATTTATTTAAAAGTTATATGGATTTCAGGTGTACAATTCTATAATACAGCATCTGTATATTGTATTGTGTGTTCACCACCCAAAATCAAGTCTCCTTTTGTCACCATTTATACCCTCTTTACCCTTTTCTACTTCCTCCTACACCTCATTTCCTCTTATAATCACTGTACTGTTGTCTTTGTCTATGAGGTTGGGTTTTTTTGCTTATTCCCTTTACCTTTTCACCCAACCCTCTTCCCCTCTGATAGCTGTCAGTCTGCTTTCTGTATCTATGAGTCAGTTTCTATTTTGTTTGTTTATTTTGTTCATTAGATTCCACTAATAAGTCAAATCATATGGTATTTGTCTTTCTCTGACTGGCTCGTTTCACTTAGCATGATACTGTCTAGGCCCATCCATGATATCGTAGAAGCTAAAATTTCCTTCTTTTTTACGGTCAAGTAGTAGTCAGTTGTGTAGATGTACCACATCTTCTTTATCCACACATCTACTAATGAGCACTTGGGCTGCTTCCAGATCTTGGCTATTATAAATAATGCTGCCCTGTTTTGAGTTTCGTTGGACATATTCCCTGAAGTGGAATTGCTGGGTCATGAGGCAGTTCCATTTTTAATTTTTTGAACAGTATCCATATTATATTCCACAGTGGCCAGACAAATTTGCATTCTCCACATCCTCAGCAATACTTGTTCGTGTATTGATGATAACCATTTGACAGGTGTGAGATGATACCTCACTGAGGTTTTAATTTACATTTCTCTGGTGATTAGTGATGTTGAGCATCTTTTGATATGTCAATTGGCCATCTGTATGTCCATTTTGAAGAACTGTCTATTCAGGTCCTTTGTCCATTTTTTATTGGATTTTTTTGATGTCACATTTTATAAGTTCTTTATAAATTTTGCATATTAACTCGTTATGAGATGTATCATTGGTGAATATGTTCTCCTATTCAGTGAGCTGCCTTCTCATTTATTTAATGGTTTCCTTTGCTGTGCAGAATCTTTTTTAGTTTGGTACAGTCCCATTTGCTTATATTTTCTTTTGTTTCCCTTGCTAGAGGACACATATCAAAAAAAAGTTGCTATGAGAAATGTCCGAGATTTTACTGCCTATGTTTTCTTCTAGTAATTTTATGGTTTTGAATCTTGTATTTAAGTCTTTAATCCATTATGAGTTTAGTCGTCTGTGTGGTGTAAGAAAGTTGTCTAGTTTCATTTTTTTGCATACATCTGTTCAATTTTCCCAGCATCATTTATTAAATAGACTGTCTTTATCCCATTGTATGTACTTGCCTTCTTTGTTGAGTATTAATTGACCATAAAGGCATGGATTTATTTCTGAGCTCTCTATTCTGTTCCATTGATCTATAGACCTGTTTTTATACCAGTACCATGCTGTTTTGATTACTGTGGCCTTTTAGTGTAGTTTAATATCAGGTAGCATGATTCCTTCAACTTTGTTCTTCTTTCTCAAGATAGCTGTGGCTATTCAGGGTCTTTTGTGGTTCCACATAAATTTTTTGGAATATTTGTTCTAGTTCAGTGAAATATGCCATTGGTATTATGGTAGGAATTGTATTGAATCTATAGTATGCTTTGGGTTGTTTGGACATTTTAATAATGGTAATTCTTCCTATCCATGAATATGGTGTATGCTTCCACTTATTTGTATCTTCAGTTTCTTTCTTTAGAGCCTTATAATTTTTGGAGTACAGGTCTTTTATATCTTTGGTTGAAATTGTTTCATTAAAAATTTTTAATGCAATTATAAGTGGGATTTTCTTAATTTCTCCTTTTTTAAATTTTGTTTTATTTTTTATCTTCACCTGAAGACATTCTTTTTCATAGCTTTTAGAGAGAGAGAGAGAAACATTGATGTGAGAGAGAAGCATCAATTGGTTGCCTCCCGTGGTTGAGTGGACCGGGGATAAAATGTGCAACCTAGGCAGGTACCCTGTGCAGGCATCAAACCCACAACCTTTCAGTTACAGGATGATGCCCCAACCAAAGCACACTGGCCAGAACCTTAGTTTCCCTTCTTCAGAGATAATTATTGGTATAGAAAAGTGCAACTGATGCCCTAGCTGGTGTAATTCAGTGGATTGAGCGTAGGCTATAAACCAAAGAGTCACAGTTCGATTCCCAGTCAGGGCACATGCCTGGGTTGTGGGCCAGGTCCCCAGTGGGGGCCTCGTGAGAGGCAACCACACATTAATATTTCTCTAACTCTCTTTCTCCTTCCCTTCCCCTCTCTCTAAAAATAAAAAAAAGAAATAAAAATTTTTTTAAAGTACAACTGATTTCTGGATGTTTACTTTATATCCTGCTATGCTACTGAATTCATTTATCAGGTCTATTAGTTTTTGGGTAAAGTCTTTACAGTGTCATGTCATCTGTGAATAATGACAGTTTTACTTTTTCCTTTTCAGTTGAATGCCTTTTATTTATTCTTCTTGTCTGATTGCTGTGACAAAGACAGATGGTACTATGATGAGTAAGAATGGTAAAAGGACACATACCTATCCTGTTCCTGATCTTAAGGGAAACACTTTTAGTTTTTGCCCTTCGAGTATGATATTGGCTGTGGGTTTGTTATATATGGTCTTTAGTATGTTGTGCTATGTTCCCTCTATTTCCACTTTGCTGAGAGTTTTTATCATAAATTGGTGTTAGATTTTATAGAATGTGTTTTCTACACCTGTTGATGTGATTATGTGATTTTTATCTTTCATTTTGTTTATGTGGTTTATCACATTTATTTGTAGATATTGTACCAACCTTGCATTTCCAGAATAAAGCTCACATGATCATCATGTATGATCTTTTTAATGCATTGCTGGGTCTGGTTTGCTAATATTTTGTTGAGGATTTTAGCATCTTTGTTTATCAGGGATATTGGCCTATAATTTTATTTTTTGTAGTGTCTTTTTATGGCTTTGGAATTAGGATAATGCTGGCTTTATAAAATGGGCTTGATAGTTGTCCCTTTTCTTGAATTTTTTGCAATAGTTTGAGAAGAATAGTTTGAGAAGTTAGTACTTGTTTGAATGTTAAATAAAATTCAACTGTGAAGCCATTCAGTCCAGGACTTTTGTTTGTTGGGATTTTTTTTAAATTACTCGTTCAATTTTATTAGTTGTAATTGGTCTACTCAGATTTTCTGATTCTTCCTGATTTAGTTTTGAAAGATTATATGTTTCTAGGAATTTATCCATTTTGTCCAGATTGTCAAATTTTTGGCATATAGTTGTTCATAATATTTTCTTTCAATTCTTTGTATTTTTGTGGAGTCAGTTATTCTCCTTTTTTATTTCTGATTTTATTTATTTGGATCCTCTCTGTTTTTCTTGATGAGTGTGGTTTAAGGTTGTCAATCTTGTTTATATTTTCAAAGAACCAGCTCTTGGTTTCATTGATCTCTTGTATTGTTTTTTTTTTAGACTCTTTTTTTCCATTTATTTTTGCTTTGATTTTTATTATTTCCCTTCTTCTACTCACTTTGGGATTTTCTTCTTGCTCTTTTTCTAGTTCCTTTAAGTGTAAAGTTAGATTGTTTATTTGGTATTTTTCTTCCTGATATAAGCCTGCAATGCTGTTAATTTCCCTCTTAGGACCGCTTTCACTGTGTCCCACAGATTTTGGGTTGTTGTGTCCTCATTTTCATTTGTTTTTAGGTATGTTTTGATATCTTCCTTGATTTCATTGTTAATCCATTTATTGCTTAGTAACATGATTTTTAGCCTCCATGTCTTTTTTGTTTTTTTCAGGTTTTTTTTTTCTTGTGATTGATTTCTGGTTTCATACCATGATGGTCAGAGAAGATGCTTGATATGATTTCAATCTTAAATTTATTGAGACTTGTTTTGTGTCCTAATATGCGGTCTATTCTAGAAAATGTTTTATGTGCACTTTAAAAGAATGTGTATTCTTGCTGCTTTGGAGTGAAATGCTCTGAAGATTCAGTTAAATCCATCTGATCTAGTGTGTCATTTAAGGCTGTTATTTTCTTGTTGATTTTCTGTCTGGACAATCTACCCATTGATGTCAATTGGATGTAAAAATCCCCTATGACTATATTTCTGTCAATCTCTCTCTTTAGGTTCATCAAGATTTGCTTTATGTATTTAGATGCTCCTATGTTGGATGCATAAATGTTTATAAGAGTTATATATCCTCTTGTTGGATTGCTCCTTTTATCATTATGCAGTGTTCATTTTTGTCTTTTGTTATAGTCTTTGTTTTAAAGTCTGTTTTGTCAGATATAAGGATTGCTACCCCAGCTTTTTAGTCATTTTCATCTGCATAAATTATCTTCATAATTCAGTCTGTTGAAGATTTTGCCAGTAGTCTGAGCTTAATAGGGCAGGAGTTACTGGGAGGAGGGAGGGTGGGGCAAATGGATCCCCTGTGAGGGGGAGATGCTGGTCAAGCTTTAGGGAAGATGGGCACCACGCAACTCAGTCTGTCCCAGATTCTACCCAGACTTTGCCAGGGTTGGGCCACCAGAATTCAAGAGGTTGGGGCCACCTGGAGCCGTGAGGGTGGGATTAGAGGATCTCCCCAGCGAGGGCATAGACGCCAGTCAGGTTCATGGGTAATTGGGGGGAATAGCCTTGCCCCAAAGCCCAGCCACTCAGCCACTGACACCCCCCTGAGTCTGCCCATACCTCTCTGTACCCCAGCCCAGGCAGCTGACTCCTCAGCAGGGCATGACCTCTACAGGGTGGTGACACAGGGAGTCTAAAGGGTGGGGCTACCGCATTCCCCCAGGCTGATGCCAGAAGAAAGGGCATGTTCCACCCAAGAAAGATGGCATCTGAGGTGCAGGAGAGTGCCTCAGCATAGGTGGTCTGGAGACTGTCCCCTTACCTCTCTTCCCAGAACAACAAACTCCAGTCTCTTCTTGTACTACTCTGATCCACTCTTCCCTCCCTCTTTCGGAGCCCTGGGTGAGTGGTTGGGAACAGATTTTTGTGTGTGTGTGTGTGTTGTCCCTTTAGGAGGGCATTTGTTTCTCTAGCATACAAATCCTTGTTTGAAAATCCACTGATTTTCACAGTCAGATGCTCTGTGGGTGCCTCTTCCCTGTTCTGGTGCTATAGGCTGGGCAGCCTGGCGTGGGGTTGGAAGCCCACACTCCTCAGGGGGAACCTTTGCAGCTGAGATAGCCCTGGGGAATCTCAACAGCCATCAGTGGAATGGGGCCAGCCCTTTTCACCTCTCTGCCCCTCCTACCAGTCTCAATGTGGCTTCTTCTGTAAATCCTTGGTTATAAGACTTTTGTTCAGCTAGTCTTCAGTTGGTTATTCAGGTTCATTGTTCTGTATTTTAGTTGAAATTCCAGTTTGGTCCTGGGAGAAGGCGAGTGTAACATCTACCTAGTCCATCAGTGTCTCGGATCCCTCTGTCTTGACCATCTTGACCAAGAAATAATGAACGAATATTAGTTAACAAGGTTATTGCTAATATAATGTTCCTGATACTTTTGAAAAATCAGTTTTCAAAATCTATAGTCACAGTATAAATGAAAAAGTAAATATTTTGCAAATTATGAAAAGCAGGCCATAAGATGTAAAAGACTATGAACCTTAGAAAGAGTTCAGTGCTTTTAAATATGTATATATTTAGTAAACCTCTTCATAGAAAACTCAAAATTAAAAGCATCCTTTGAAGTGAAAAAATACAACTCTAACTTCATCATGGGAAGCATAATATCAAATTTAAATAGCAGTTTTAAAAGTAATATATACAAAGGAAAAATAGATTTCATTATAAGTGAGTTGCATAAGGCAAGACTTTATTCAAAGTCCAATAGGAAAAGCTGTCAAATAAGCAAGTATAAGCATTTTATTTGTGAAACACAGTTTTAAACTTTTATACAGCAGCCCAGAATAATGTTGTAGAAAATGGCGCACAATTGCTTAACCAAAATTATATATCATAATATAATGAATAGAAAAGAGCCAAAGCAAGGATAATTCACCTCAAATAAGAAATATCAACCCAAACAAAAACTACTTTAAACCCATAGAAGAAGAAGAAGTATCTTTTAGATTTCAGTTGGAGAAAGCAAGCTGTTTGCCCTGAGACAAATACATATATCACAAGGAATGCCAAGTGAATAAAATAACCATAAATGGTCCACACTACAAATTACATTGGCATCTTCAACTTAAACTACCGAAACGTCTGGCCCAGGGTATTTCTTGTACAACTCTATTCACATTTTGCTCCCTAACAATGAGAATAATAGTTGAAATTTGAGATTTTCTATGTGTACCTATAAATAAATTAAGCCAAATTTTCTCCCAGCATCTAAATAATTTCTAAATATATGACTTACAAAGGTTAATTTATTGTTTCAGTTATTAATAATTTATGTACCTTAAAACTGTTCTGTATGACTCCCATCTTTACACATTCTCTGACAAGTACTTTCAAAGGAGAGCAGAATAGAATTTTTCTTTCATTTACGGTTTAAATATACACACATATATTCACAGACACACTTCACCTTCCTACATAAATGAAATACAGAACAAATGGGAGTGGAGTAATTATAATACCATTACAAAAATAAATATGCATGAATTATGAAACAAGCCATTAACAGAAAGTCTACAAATGTATTCCTATTCCATTTTAACTAGTTTATATAGAATACTTTTCCCCTATCAGCAAATATATATTCTGGTGATTATTGGTATTATTTTTTTATTGAAGTGGTACAAAAGGCATGAGAAAGAACTTTTTAGAGGCTTTTCTGTCATTCTTTAAAATTCTGATGAGCTTTAATATGAGAGTTAACAGATAATTTCAGTTTAAGCGATTTACCTCTCTGATGACATTGACAAATATTTTTAATGTTCTCTAGTGAAAAAACTCTTGCTAAAAGACAGTAGAACAGATAACTGTGCAAAATGTAAACATTTGTTAAAACTAGATGGTGCGTATATGAATATCTGACATTATTTTGAAATGTTGCATAATTTAAGAATAAAAATGGAAATAAGAGAATATGACGGTAAATTAACATTGAAGTAACTTAAAAATTATTTGTGATTCTCCACCTGTTCCTACACAACCTTTAATTCTAGTTGTCTTCCATTCAGAGACATTTTTTTCTGGCTGCCATCTCATGCTCGTTCCTCTCTGAATGAGAGTTCCGACTGTATAGAGATGTAGGAAGGAATCTTATTTGGTGGGTGCAAAAGGCGAAACTGATTATTTCTCAAAGAAACAATACCATGCTTTTCAAAGTAAATATTGCAGTTAAAACAGTAACAGGCTAAAGCTGTTATATATCTTTTACTCCATGCTAAGTTTGGAATATCATTTTGCCTGGTAGTGTCATTTTCTTTAAACTACTAGTTAAAAATACATTTTATTTCCTCTAACTTCCATAAAGTAGAAATAGGGAAAGAAATATGTTTCTGAAATGAACTGAATATGAAAAAATGAGCCATATCCAGTTTAGTTCCTGACATCATTTATTATAAAAGCATTTATAGAAAGCCATGGTTTTCATTCATTCAAACATGAAATGACATATTCTTGGACTGTACAATTGCTGTTAGGTAAGCATACACTTACCAAATGCTAAGTCAATTTCCATAATTTTTCAGCTTTGCCTATTCAGTCCCATTTTAGGAACTATCATGAAACTTTTCTTAATTAAAAATGTAGTCAGCAACACCAGCTGCTAAAAAATTTTGTGAGTTTCTAACATATAGAAAGTTAATCTCTGGCTCAGAAATAAATCTACCTTCTCATCACTAGCCTTGTCCATTTTAGACTCACCCATATTTCGAAGAATCAAAGGAATGAAGCGATACCTAAGTGGGTTCACAGGTCTCATGGTATGTAAACATCAATTTGGCATCGACTTTTAGCTTGTGATAGTGCAACTTTCAGTACTTGGGCAACCTCTGATTTCACTCTTGCTCCTCTCTTGAGAGCAAATGAAAACAATGTTTTAAAGGGCTAAACTTAAATTTGCTCTAATTTAAAGAGATAAATCATTTACATTCATTATTCATAACCCTCTCAGCATTTATGGACACACCAAAACATTAAGTGTCACAGAAGCAGATAACTATTTAATACAAAACTCACATCGTTATTAATCTTATCCTAAAGCAAAAGATCAATTTACTTCCTCTTACTGCAGACACTGGTGTAATCTTCCTCTCTGTGTAAGTTTAGGCTCTAGCTGAGTAGTGAGATGGAGAAGCTCAAGGATGGATGTGAGATGAGAAAGCACTGGGAGGAACTGCTCTAAAGTGCTTTTCAGTAGACGTATACAGAATTGGGTCCCCTACTAGAGTCTTACTACTCAGCAACTATGCACCACAGACTAACAGCATCAGTGTCATCTGGGAATTTGTTGGTGATGCAGAGTCCTGGGTCCCACCCTAGATCTACTGAATCAGAATTGCATTTTAAGAGTGTTTCAGGGGATGTGTGTGTGCATTAACATTTGGAAAATACTGAAATGCCAGAGTTGATATAAACCTTTCCTATCCTGTGGTTTTGGTTGCCTGGCTTTTCTTACTGGAGAAATGCAGGAATCTTCAAGGCACTGACACTTCTGAAATTTTTGTTAAGTCCTCAAAGAGGACATAAGATTCTCCAGACAAGGATTTTTAAGCAACATTTACAAATGGTGCCATTGGAATCATAGAGACAAGAATTTATAGAGACGTATAGTTCCCTTGAGATATCATGTCACCTTTGCCTTTTTTTATTCTGGACAATTTTTCTATTGTTTTTCATGGCCCTCAGGACCATATCAAAGCCTCCTAATGGAGGCTAATGGAGTTTCAGGGGGTGAGAACCAACTGCATATGAAATGTGATTGTTTATTGCTATTTTCCTAAAAAGAGAATTCTTAGTTTTCATCATGTTCTCAAAGGGTTTGCCCCTACCTGGTTAAGAACTGCTGATCCATCTTACTTCCTTCTAAATCTTTTTTTTTAATTTTTTTTATTGATTATGCTGTTACAGTTGTTCTGTTCCCCCTTTCATTCCCCTCCACCCTACCCCCCCATCTCCACTATTACCCCCCCTTTAGTTTATGACCATGTGTCTCAAGTCCTTTAGATTCTATATTTCCCATGCTATTCTTGCCCCCCCTTCTATTTTCTATCTACTGTCTATGCTACTTATTTTCTGTACCTTCTCCCCCCTTCTCCTCCTCCCACTCCCCTGTTGCTAACCCTCCTTGAGATCTTCATTTCTACGTTTCCACTCCTGATCTAGCTGTCCTTTTAGTTTGCTTTCGTTTTAGGTGTGGTTGTTAATAACTGTGAGTTTGTTGTCCTTTCACTGTTCATGTTTCTTTAACTTCTTTTTCTTAGATAAGTCCCTTTAACATTTCATATAATAATGGCTTGGTGATGATGAACTCCTTGAATTTGATCTTATCTGAGAAGCACCTTATCTGTCCTTCCATTCTAAATGAAAGTTTTGCTGGATAGAGCAATCTTGGTTGTAGGTCTTTGGATTTCATGACTTGGAATACCTCTTTCCAGCCCCTTCTTGCCTGTAAAGTCTCTTTTGAGAAATCCGCTGGCAGTCTGATGGGGACTCCTTTGTAGGTGACTGTCCCCTTAGCTCTTGCTGCTTCTAGGATTCTCTCCTTCATTTTAATTTTGGCTAATGTAATGATGATGTGCCTTGGTGTATTCCTTCTTGGGTCCAACTTCTTTGGTACTCTCTGAGCTTCCTGGATTTCCTGGAAGTCTATTTCCTTTGCCAGATTGGGGAAATTCTCCTTTATTATTTGTTCAAATAAGTTTTCCACTGGTGGCTGTGCCTTTCCCCCTTCTGGTACCCCTATAATTCGGATGTTGGAGTGTTTAAAGATGTCCTGGAGGTTCCTAAGACTCTCCTCATTTCTTTGAATTCTTGCTTCTTGACTCTTTTCTGTTTGGCCATTATTTGCTTTCTTCTGGTCCACTCCATTGATTTGAGTCCCAGTTTCCTTTTCATTGCTGTTGGTGTCCTGTGCAATTCCATTCATTTCAATTAGTTTCACCTTCATATATTTGTCTAATTTGTGAGGATCCTGATGACCAGTGTTTTAAACTGTGGGTCTGAGAGTTTTGCTATTTCTTCATCGCTTAGATCTATGGGCTCTGGGGCTTTGAGATCTTCTTGCGCCATTTTTGGTCTGTTCTTGCCCTTTAAGTGTGAGAAGCGGGGCCTTGGACTCCCAGGTCGCTGGGTTGTGACACTGTATGTGGGGGTGTGGTCAGAGCGGGGAAATGGCAACCCCCTCTGCTGTTTCTCAAAGCTGGGTGAGTCACAGCGCCTTAGGTGGTTCACAGGGCCGGGCCACTCAGAGTTGCTGGGTTATGACGCTGTATGTGGAGGCGTGGTCAGAGCAGGGAAATGGCGGCTCCCTCCACTGCCGCTTGCCGCGGGGACCCACCGGGCCGGTCCAACCGCCTACTCCCTCGCCTGTCCGCCAGCGCACAAATGTGAGACCACAGTCAACACGCAGCACCGCTCCCTCGCTGGCTCCCCCGCTGGCTCCGCCGCGGTGGCTCGCTGGGTCGCTCACTAGGTCCGACCCTGCGCCTGGATTCTGCGCCCAAGTCCGTCTGACCGAGACCTCCTGTGCAGACCCGCTTCACCAGCCGCTGGTTTCGCCCCTTACCGGTCAGGGTGAAGAATTTGTTGTTAACGGACTTCCGAAAAGTTCAATTTTCCGTGTTCTGGCTGTGTTTTCTGTTGCTAATATTTAGTTGTCTCTAAACTTGGTTGCGTGAGAAGGCACGGCACATCCTCCATCTTGGCAGAAGTCCCTCCCCTTCTAAATCTTAATTCACTGTGTCATTCCTCTGGTGTCAAGTGTTTTTTATATATATGGATGTGTGTGTGTAAGCACACTTGCATGTATATATTTATATATGTATATATACACACACGTGTACTTGAAAACATTTCCTATTTTAATTTAACTCTCATTCCTTTTAATTGTCTACAGCAAGTTGTCAGTATTAGGGGTAAAATATTTTCACTTATGAAACTATTTTTTAAGTGCTAGAAATATTTAAAGATTAACTTTATCTAAAGATTCTGGAAAGCCTGTCCCTTTGTGTCTCTCCCAACAGTAACGGGGTGGCCACTGAAGAGTATCAAGTCCCATCCTTAATTCTATCCATCCTTTCCTTGTGTAAAAGATATTGGACTGATTCCTTCAAGGAATGCATCTGTTACAGAAAAAGAGATAAATAAAGAAATGATGGACTTCATAATGAACCATTTTGAATAATGTAAGGTAAATAATGATAAGCTACTATCATCAGAAAAAGAAAGTGCTAGTACATGCTGTCTAAAGAATTCTTGTCACCAGGTAAGCACACTAAAATAGAATTATTTTGCGGGGGGTACAAAATGTCTTAGTTATCCCCTTACTCTGGCTTTATAATGGGTGCAGTATAAATGTAATTAAACTTTGGAATAAAGCAAGTCTCCTGTTTTATTTCTCACTATGTCCCTGACCTTGGTTTAAACTCCAACGCCTTTATTCCTCAACTTACCAATTGTAAAAACGACAAAAATACTGTAATACCCATGTCATATGGTCATTGGAAAACTTAAACATTAATATATATGAGTTGATTGACAGTGTGGAGGGTACACTATTTCTCTTTGTGTGCGCGCGCGTGCGTGTGTGTGTGTGTATGAGAGAGACAGGAACATCACCACTACCATTTCCTTCCTAGTCCTCTATAATGGTGCTGCACACCTAATGTGTTAGGTACTGTATGAAATACATCAAAGACTTTCAGATGTCTTTGTGCTTCTGGTTTTTGAGGCTGAAAAAATCAGTAATGTTTGGAACCACATCAAGGGTACCAATCCATTCCCACTCCCCATCCAATGAATGACTAGTTAACAAAGACCATGCCAGTATGCATGTTGGATACAAGAAAAAACAAGTTCACAGCCAAGGAAAATGGCACATTCCTGAAATCCCTGTCCAGCTATAAGAAGAGAGCTAGGATCTAAGCAAATGTCCAACTGAGGCCCAAATCATAAGTGTGTACGTGTGCTGTAGCAAAAAAATGCAGATTGTCTTTAGGCCACTACTCACCCTCCATGAAACTATCTAAAATGAGAACTGGCTGTCTTACGGGAGACATGTTAACAGACCCATTTATGTTGTTAGGGCATATTCTTAATGGTTTTAGAAAAAGATGCATGATAAGGTCTTTTTACCCCTGCTAGCTATTTTCTAAATCTCTAGTACCTGACGTTTGCATGCATATGTTCTTACAGTGAGAGACTATCACCAGGGAAGCTCCTCCAGACAGGGTCCTAGCCTTCTTCTTTCCTGCTCTCTTGCCCTGTTGCCTGTTTTCCCACAAGTGAAAAACAAAACAATTCTTTATTTGTATTGCATCTCCTCTGGTAGCCTTTTAGGAACAAGCAGTGCGTCTTATTTGTCTTTGTTTTGTCAGCCTGGCCCATTTCCAGACATATGGCAGGTCCTCTATAAATGCGAGAATGAATACCCTGATGCAGCACGTGCATTTGTCAAACTTGGTATCCCACGTTAAGTGTTCCATCAAAAAAACTGGAGGGAGTAAGGGAGGGGGAGAAAGAGAGACTGAGAAACCCAGGGTTTAAAAAGTGTGACATTTTAAAAAAATATAATATGACACCTCAGAGCTTTTAATACTCTAACATGCAATGTATTCCCCAAACATTTTTTACTACAGAACCAACTTTCACAAATTTGGAGTTTAACAGGGTTCAGTTTGCAAAACTCAGCTCTAATCCCAACAAGAGCAATTCACATGTACAGCAATGGTTCTATAATGCTTTGTAAATTATAGTGTGCAATATCCTTTCAACCAAACACCAAAAGATTTACAAGTACCAGATTCTCAACAAAATTTAACACAATGGAATCCCAGCACAATGAAACAATTCAGACACCCCTCTTCGAGTGCATTGTAACAGGATTTCACCTGGGTTGGATGTGAATCTGACCAATGTTATTTCACCCAGAGCAAGCTAGCACAAAGGGCAAAATAAGGGAAATGTGTGGCACAATATTTTATCAGACAATGGTGTCAGCGTAGCAAGCGGAGTAATTACAGCTCTGGTTCTAGACATGCACTGTATGCTTTTCAAAGAGCCTTCACTCACCCTCCTGGGGAGGACAGTTTGAATTGATGGAATGCCCATGAGAAAGGTGATTGTGTGAGACAAACCCCTGCAGGTGGGGATCTGCTTGTGTAGCAGATTTTCCTCCTGTTTCTTTTCCACCCTCCCTGCTGCCCCTCCCCTCTCGGTTGTCACCTCTCCTCCTCTTACACTCCCTCGTGCTCCTCAGAACACTGTACCTTTTCTGCCTGTTGTTGTATCAGGGCTGGTAGATATTGCCAAATCAACGCAGAAAAGATTGATCTAATCGAAGATAACATTAAAAACACGTCACAACTAGTATGGCACAGGCACAGAAAAAGCTCCTAAAAGCTCCCAGACCTGTTAGGACTTAACCCATTAGTTGCTGAGTCAAAGGGCAGGGGGATGTCCTCAGGTACGGGGCCAGGGCTAGAGGAGGGGCTGCAGGATAGTAGCTGTTTCACACTAGTTTTTGCACGCCTGTTCATAGCAGTGCATGCCAGGTGCATGTCAGCCCTACATTCAGTAGCTCTTTTCTGAGTGCCTACTTTGTGCTAGGCCCTGATGATGGGGCCAGGAGCAAGATTTTTATTCTAGTATCAAATCCTCTAACTCACGGAGCAGATTAAAATGGAGGCATGATTATTTCTATTTGTCTGATTTAAACACCAACCTTGGTCTATAATTAGGTTTTAGGTGATGGGCAAAAGAGAAAATAAGGAAAAAAGAAGTTAAACTTGGGCGTGGAAGTAACAAACAAAAAGAAAAAAACCCTGCTCCTGGAAGGATGAGCAGCCAGGCTGTGACATCATGGAATACTTTGGTTTCTCTTTGTTTAGTGACGTTCCCTCCTCACTTTCGGAAGCTTCTTTGCTAAAAACTTTTCCTTAGCAATTTTGTAGTTGAATATTCAATTTAAGTGACTTTGGACATTGTGAAAAATGTTTTTTGAACATCTTCAATTTCAAAAGAAGATACCAAGGCAGAAAAGAATCTCTGTTTCCTAATTGGTGTGCAAAAAATAAATTTGTATCCCGTGTACTACAAAGTTATGAAAATGTAATTATTGCTTATATAAAACATGATCCTTTAAAAATGTGTTTTTGTTATCTGAAATGTATGTTCAAACTTTCTCTTTCTTCCAGGCAGTGTTCAAGATCCATTCACACATGACTTTTTTGTACTTTGAAAAAAATACCTTGGAATTAATATGTTAAAGCTTTGCTCAAACTAAATTAAATCACAGACTCAATATTAGTTCACCAACTCTTAACAAATTCTGCTTTTGTTAAGATATCGTGTCTTTGGCGTTTGGAAAAGGTATAGCTACACTAGTACGGCACCATTCTTCACTGGTATACGGAAAACCTCTGGTTTTCTAAGCCAAGTGCTTTCTCAGAAATATGTTCATTTCACACTTTGCCTTGTCAGCTTATTTTAAATAAAATCTTTTAAGACCCATTCACAGTACAAGTTTAATGTTAAAGAGCTCTAATCCTGTAATAATGAAAAACTGGAGAAGGAATGGGCCTGAACAGGCCATCGAACGCCAACCCCTTACCAAATGGGATTTCTCTGTGTAGAGAATATCATTTGCCTCTACTTCCTCATTTATTTAAATCATTTAGAAATTATTCTGAATCCTAACAGCTCTCACAACTAGGATCTTTTTCCATCTTCTGCTGTTCAGGTATAATTTTATCCTATGTAATCATAATATATCATTTCATATTTATATCACATGCATACATTCTCCTACTGCTGTCATTTCTAGAAAAATAAACATTTTGCTGATAAGAAATGAGGGAATGTGAGGATTACCTAGCTTTTCAAGGACAAGGTAAGAGAATGGAAGAAAACCCAAGTAATGAACTGAGCAATGGGACTTAAAAGCAAAACTGCTTATGTCGTATTGCGTTTCACATTGTGTTGTTCAGTATTTTTCTCTTTACCGCCACCATTTAAGCCCCCTCTTCCCCCGAAGTCTGGAACATAAAATGTTTCCTTCAGAAAACCAGAGTTAAAAAGGCAGGAACTAGCACAGCGCTGCCATCGGCAGAGGTGGGATTATTTCCCAGGGAAATGAGAGGAGCCGGTCAAGGCCACAGGACTGCACTTCACTTCCTGCCACACGGAAGGTAAAAGCCAAAGGACATGGAAACAGAGGAAACCGCATGGAAAGAAAAATGGGGAGAATGGGAGAGGCTGTGCGACTGGTGGCCAAAAGGACCCCTAAAGTTGAGAACAATCCATTAGTAATTAATTACTACTCATTGAATGTCCTATCCTGCACTAGACTCTGGTTAAGAATATAGAAATATAAGCTAGGACCCCCCAATAACTTTGCTTCTAGGTGGTGAACTCAAGTAACCTAGATACAAACAATGGTTGACAGTGTTTTCTTTTATGTTAAAGATCTTTTGAGTTAGAGGACTTCAGTGAAGTGAGCAATCAAAGAAGACTGGTGACCTTTGGGAGCAGGTTAGATTTCCACTTGGCTTTGTCCCCAAGCAGTTATCTCTGTCACTAGTGATAGTGCTCATTTGCACTTTGGGCCCTTATCACAGCCAAATACGCACGCACACAGGGATTTCTCTGGAATAGCTTAAATTTTAGAGGTGGACTTCAGAGAGAAAATCAATGTAGCTTACAGGACAATTAAATTCCTAGCTACTGTAAAATTCTCTTTGTAATTTCTTTTATAACTTTCCTCTTTATCCACAGTAGAAGGAAAAAATACAGAGAGAAATGCTTTGAATATAAAAATATACCACGGTACAAAACTATTTGCTAATTAATTTGGTTCACTTAATTCTTTGGAATAGAATCAGAGAAAAACTGAACTGAAAGAAATCATAGAAATCATTTTATTTCACATTCTCATTTTACAGATGAGGAAACAGAGTCCCATGAGCTATAATGAGTTGCCCATGGTGATGTAGCTAAAATGGGTAAGACTCATAGTCTCCAGGCTCAGTGTTCTTATCTTTGGGCCATAATGTTCCTAGATCTGTTGTCACTCTTAAAATTACATACTTCACATATTAATAACCTACAAATTTGGAAATTTCAGGTTATGTGATAGTAGAAAGTGCTTGGAGCCAAACAGCCCTGAACTGGAATTCTGTTTGGCTAAGCTGTGTTTAGCTATAGCATCTTGACAAGCTCATTTGTTCAGTCATCAGATGGCTATTGGGCGTTCACCATGTATCTCAGCTACTGTATCCATGCTGAGGATAAGAAGCAAGCAAAAACTTACATTCTGGTTAAGGGAGGATAACAATAAGCAGGTAGATAAACATTTATGATGTGTGATAAACCTAAGAAGAAAAATAAATCTGGGCTAGGGGTCAGAGAATGACAAAGTTTTATAGAGTATTAGGAAAGGTCTCCCTGATAATAGCTAATATCTACAACAAGTTCAGTATGTGCTGAGTGCTTTACATATTGTCATTAAACCCTCACATTATGCTGTGAAGTTGGTCCTATTAATATCTCCCCTTTACAGACGAGGAAAGGAAAACCCATTGAAGTTAAGTAACTAGTCCCAGGCTGTCCAGCTAGTAAGTAACAGAGCCAGAGCTTTAACCCAGTTTGTCTGTCTCCACAGTGTCCTCTAACTACTGCTCTACGCTGTCTTTCAGATAGAGAAACGAGAGCAGCGTGGTCTCTCAGTAGCACTTTTCTTTCCTATACTGGACTTGATTGAAAACTACAAGGTGTAGTATTTACTCAAAGCTTAGCCCTGTGTCTTTCACAAAGTAGGTTTTACAAGACAGAATTGTTTGGCTGCAATTTACAGAAACCCAACTAAAGGTATCTTAAGAAAAATAATGTTTCGTTTCATGTAAGCAAATTGCATAGACAGGGGTAGAGTCCCCTCTAGGGACCTCAGGGGTAGCTGTGGTCGAGGACTCAAATGCTCAAATGGAGACTTCCTCCTTCTTCTGTCTCTGCCTATATGATGACTTTACTCTTTCTTACTGTACATGGGAAGTGTGGCTGCAAGTTATAGACTTTAATAGCAAATTAACGAACACTTGCCATATGGAAGAGCTTTATCTGCACTCACAACAAGTAAGCCTCGCAACAACCATTTCACCCATTTTCAGATGAGGAGATTGAGGCATGTATATTAAAGTAGCTTGCTGAAAGCCACTGGCTAGAAAGGGCTACAAAGTTAGGCAATTTATTTCTGGCAAAGTGCCCAAAGTCAGCATGTTCTGCCTTGACTGCATTTTAAAGTTAAGAAAAGAAAGGTGTGTATGTACCGGGGACAGAATTTATAACACCAGCTTCAACCAGACCACGGGATCTAAGAGCTTTGGTTGACATTGTGGGCTGTTGCCATCTACCTGGCCAGCCTCCTGTTCCCTGCACTGCCTGCCCCACTGTAGGACTTTTCCAGCTCTGCACTTGTTTTTGGCCTTCATTCTTGGTACCTGTGCTGGATCCCTGCTTAATGACCGTGAATCACTCTTTCTAAGGCTTCTTATATATACTATCGATTGATGCATTTCATATTTAACTCTCAAAAATTTAAAAAGGGGATACCCAGTAGAGGAAATGGAACCAACTTCCTGAGCTGGAATGACGAGAAGCTGGGCTGAATGTTCAGTGAAGTCATCTGGGAATGGTGGGGACCAGTTTTATCCAAAGACTGGGCTGCTTATTTCCAGGCAATCTTCTCTGAGGCCTGCACAACACGTTTAGTTCTCTGTTCCTCTCCTTATGGAGGTTAATTTTGGATTGCTGAAAATGTGGACAGTAGTCCCATTTGGCAAAGTACTTTTGGAGCAGAACAACCCATAAAGGTTCAGAAATAGGTGTTGGGAAGAAAGATAAATCAATTGATTCTTAGAGGAATTCTGCAGAATCGGAGGCCACGTGTCTAATTGGAAAGCTTCCTTTACTTTGTGATTACTAGGCATGGGACAGTTCTAATTTAGAATTATTTACTCTTTCAGTTCAGCCTAATAGTCTACAACACTGATTTCGGTTTTCTTTATAACATAAACTGGCAGAAATTATTTTTATGAGAGTCATAATTGTTAGGGGACTACATGGAAATAATTTTAAAATAGCTGACAGAATACATGATTCACAATGTATTGATCTAGTGTGATCAATAATACAGACACTCTCCTGTATCATTGTTGGTGATACACCTATTAAGCAGGAACAGACCAAGCATGCGACCCTCCAGAGGGTAGCACACAGGCAGCATATTGTGGGAAGCTGGCAGATCACGGAGGCCCCCTCCGGGGCCTGTTAGATCCTGAGCCCCTTAGAGTCGAGATGTTGTGTTGTTCATTTCTGTATTCCAACTATGGACCATAGTGCCTATCACTAAGTAGATGGTTCTATATGGCTTGTTGGAATGACTTGCTTCTGCTGAGACACAGTAAAGAAATAAGATGGTGGGAGGAAAGTAGCCCAAGTTCAAAGTAAGAGAACCACAACGGATGGACAAGTAAAAAGGCAAGGCCAAAAGTGATAGGAAATGAAACTCGAGAATATTTATATTGTCAATAGAATGAAAGTAAGGCACGGAGAGATGACTCGTCCAATGTTGTTTGCCTCTTAACTAGTGAGTTTGAACTGTCTGATTCCATAGTCCAGGCTCTACAGCCCTTGTGATTTCTCATTTGAACTCAGGTCCTGGGGGGAGCCAGGAGTACCTTTGGTAACTCAAGCTAAGTTCCTAGAATGCAGCGGGTAACCCAGGGCAAGCAGGTACCAATCCCACTTAAAAGTGTTTCCAAATCCCTCCCACATTTGTTTTATCTGTAGAAACAAGTTTTCTTACACCCCTTCGTCATTATCAGGATGAACTTGATTTAACAATTGTGAAAAACTAATGATATGGGAAACCTAAATGTAGACTGGGTATGAGATGAAAAAAACTACTGTTAATGTTTTAGGAATGATAATAGTATGTAAGAGCATACTTTTAAATTTTAGAGATGCACATTGAAACATTTAGAGTTTAAAATTCATGATATTGGGGACTTACTTTAAAATAAGGAAAGAGAAAATAGATAAAGGAAATATGGTAAAATAATTTGTAAGGGTAAGTCATTGATATGTAGTACTTTAGTATAATATTCTCTCTAATTTGTAGTATTCCAATTTTTTTTACAATAAAGTAAAAATAGGTAATATTATGTTTCCTAATTCAGGTGCTATCACTTTCCCAATTCCTATAGCACTAGAGAGTACACGGCTTCCAGACATAAGAACTATGATTGCATCTACTTCCAGACTGTCGTTAGAATTCAGGGAATAATCTGCACATATCACTCAGTTCATTGCCCGAAACATAGCACCAAATTAGCGTTAAATATTTTTAGCAGCAGTCAAAATTAAAAAAAAAAAACAATTGCATTCTACTTTATGAGGAGTCTCCACACTGTAGTTGAGAAAAAACACCACTTAGTAAAGCAAAGCGACACGATATAGTTGTGTTTGTTTTCCATACTTCAGAAAGAGGCATCCTGTGGCCCTTTCTCTCTCAAACCAAGTGGAAGCCGCTTCTTTCCACAACAGCATTTATTTCTTTGATTAGAAAGGTAAAAAAGCCATTGGACAATATCTGAGCTGTGAGTAAGTAAATGCAAAGGAGGTGGTAAAAGCTGGGTTTGCTGAGCAGGCTTTGCTCATTGCACATTAGAAACATAGTTTGGGTTAAAGATGGCGAAGATAGAGAAAGCAGTTACACTGACATTTCAGCCCATTCCTTTAGCCATGTTCATTAATGCCCAGCCTTTTGGATTCAGGAAACTGTCCTTTGTTTATGGAGAATGTTTATTTCAGACGTGTGCCTTTAAGTCAATTGAAAAGGACCCTGAAGAGAAAGCCTGCCTTTCACACCCCCGCCCCTCCTCAGTGACTCTAAATGCAGGGCTTTTATCTTCTATCTCCCAGCTTAGTTCTGTGATGCCCTGTTAGGTTGCTTTGATTTGGTTTCTCTGGGAGGCCTGCCAACCCCATCCTCGCAGAAGGTTCGAAATGATTGAGATCAAACGTTCTGAGACAGTGTAACATTTCCTTTTCTTCCCCAGGCTTTTCTTTGTTTCACTCCATGCCCTGTTTTGTCTTGAATCTTCTCTGCCTTTTGTGTAGTGCCTCTGCAGCCAGACCATGCAAGGTCATAGAATTATATGCTTTTAAGTGATCCTAAAAGGCATCAAATCTAACTACCCAGTATAGGAATCTCTTTCACAGCAACTCCAACCCATGCTAATATTCAACCATCTCTGGCACACACTTTATACAACAGAGCTCATTATCATGCGGGATGCTAATTTAATTTTTAATTTAACTTTTAGAAAGTTCCTCCTTATGATTTTTAGAACTTGCAACTAGCCTTAGTGCTAACTAGTGGAGTTGCACAGAATGTCTGTGGGACAGAAAGCTATCATAGTCTCTCCTCTCCTACTTGTCTTCTCTTTCTTAAGATTAAAAATCCCTTTTTCTTAGCATTAAGGAGGAATTAAGATAGGAAAGTGGAGGGTAACCATAAAAACATGCAGACAGATGGGCTTTACATCATTCATTCATTCACTCATTCATTCAACAAATAGCCCAAAGTGTGGTCCAGACACTCTATTACATTCTTGGCATTATTCTGGATACAGAATGTTTGTGTTCCCCCAAAACTCATATGTTGAAATCGTACCCCTAATGTTGATGGTGTTAGGAAGTGAGGTCTTGGGAAGGTGATTAGGTCATGAGAGTGGAGCCCTCAAGAATGGAAGTAATGCCCTTAGAAAAGAGACCCCAGAGTCTCTTTTATCCCTGCGATTGTATGAAGATACAGCAAGGAGACTGACTGGCCATCTGCAAACCAGGAAGAGTGTTCTCACCAAATAATGAATCTGCCAATAACTTGACCTTGAACTTCCCAGCCTCCATAGCCAAAAGAAATAAATTTCTGTTGTTTATAAGCCCCCTGTCTATGGTAGCCCAAATGGACCAATGCAAATAGGATGACACTCAGTACTGTCCTCACAGAGTTTACCATCTAGCAAGAAATACAGACAAAACGTAACTAACCAGAGACAACTACAAGGTAAAATAAGGTTGGGTGGTAGGGGTGCTGTTTCTAGGTGGGTGGTCAGACAGTGTTCCTGAGGAGAGAAATATTTGATCTAAGACCTTAAAAAAGGTAGGAATTGGCAGCAAGAAAGTATGTTTGTGGAGGAGACGGGGCGAGGAGGAGGGGTGGTGAGAGTAGAGGCTTTCTAGGCTGGAGACACAGCAATTGGAGCAGTTCAAGTGCAGAGAAACTTGGTACATTAAAGGGATTGAAATGTGTGACTGACTAGAACTCAATGAGCAAAGGGGAGAATCTTAAAAGATGAGGTAGAGTCTTATAGGGTTTTGGACTTTATCCTGAGAATAATAAGAAAGCACTGGGGAATGTTGAGCTGAGAAGTCATGGGGTTTCCAGGCATTTTACCATTGCGGCCACTGTGTTTCGAACAGACTCTAATTATTTACCGTTCTGCTTCAGATGTGGCACACAGCACTAACCACACGCTCCAGACAGGGTCTGGTGAGTACAGAGTGGGCTGGGGCACTGCCACCTTTGTTCTGGACACTGGACGAATGCATCCCAATAGTGCATTTGCGTGGATGGGCACTATGTGATGATATTGTACCCTGTAGACCCTGTGGTCAACTACAACAATACCTCATTTAGGTCGCGTTGTTGACCTTAGAAGGACTGCAAAGAAATCTCAGGTAAAATTGAAGATGGCCAGGATTAAATTCCTCTTCTCTTTCTGTGTCTTATTCAGCCTTCATGTTTAGCCTAGCTTTTGTTCTGTTTTTCTCCTTTCTTTTATAATTTTCTCTGATTCTAAAAGTAAACTTGTAAAATGTGGAAAAAAATATTGCAGAACACAGAAATAATTTAAGTAAAGAGAGATAACAGCTGTTACCACTGCTGCTCACCTCTTCTTCCAGGACCCTCTCTCTGCCTGAGATCGCTGTCACCTGGTAACTGCAGCGTTTTTCATTTCCCACCATTGTTATGAGGTCATAAGAATTTATTTTTATTAAATGGCCTACCATATGCTTCTTGTTTGAGGACATTTAGGGTTTATGGTTTTTTACTTTATAAAAGTGTCTCTTCATATTTAAACATTTGCTTGAATTGCAGAATATTTCCTCAGACTAGAACTCCAGAAGCATATTTAAAGCTTCTTTGATGCATAGTTACAAATTGCCTTTCAAAACGGTTGACTAAATTTATGCTTGTGCCTGCATCGTACGTACATTCTAAAAGCTAAATTAATCATCCATACTGATTAATAGAGAAAAAAAGAATTGCATTACTGTTTGTTTTCATTTTGAATTACCAGCCGTGTTAAAGATTTTACAATGGTTATTCAGCCACTTATCCTTTTGTGTAAACTGAGTTATCTTGTTCCTATGTATAGTGAAATCACTGATTTTCTCATAAATATGTTAACATTTTAACCTTTAGTTTGTCATAACCCTTAGAAGTATTTATCCCACTCTATATGAAACTCTTGCTTTTTGTTTGTGATTTAAAAGATACAAATAAATAGAAACTACTGCTGTCTATACACATGCCATTTCAGTGGCACTAGTGAAAAAGAGGCTTCCTCGCCTGATTTAATTCTCTTTCAGTTTGACATGAGCTTTAAGAAAAATAAAAAAGAAGCTTTCATGGGCTTCATCCTAAATCTCATATGAATCTTTTCAAATGTAGTTAGAAATAAGTCAGGAAAAGTCAGGAAGTCTTATTTTCTCTAATAAACTAAAGACTTAAAAATGTTGAGAGTATGTGTTGGGGCCTGCAGAAACTGAATTCCGAGACTTGCCTAAATGTTTCAGAGTGTGTGTTTCATTAAACAGAGTAAATTAATAAGATTCTATATAACTCTCTTTCTTAACTTGTTGACCACCATCAAATGATATTAATTTATTATTCCTCATAAGTTTTGTTTAAATTCTGATTTTAAACGAGTCCCCCTTTGAAAGGATTTTAGGATCAGAGAATTCAGAACCTATTTTTCTCAACTGTAAAACTGGGATAATAAAAGCTCTTCTTGCACTGCTTGTCAGACTAAATACCATGGCGTCCGTAAGTACAGAGCCCAGAGCCAGCACCCTGGGCATGCTAGGTTAACGCCTCTGGTCTCTACCTGCCGCCCGGTCTTGTCTCAGACTAGGAGAGACCCTGTAGTTTCTGAGAAAGAGCGTGTGCACATCTGAGTGCAGGCATTCGACATTGGTATGGACCCCAATAGCATGCCAGGATAATACATGAATGGAAAAATAAGCAAAGGCTGAATTTTGCACATTGCTCATTTAATCAACAAACATTCCTGAGGATCAAATGTCTGGCTAGTATTGTGTAAAGTACGGGTCATACAGAGAATAATAAAACTCTTCCTGCATTGATAAAACAGTATTAGAGCCTCTTGAATGAACTTGTCGACCTAATTTCACCACTAGGTCTACTTTGCCTGTTCTGCTGCTCCAATTTTAAGTTTCCCTGGAAACACGAAATAATCACACTAACCACCTGGCACTGAGGTATGGGTGGCACCAATTCTGCAACTGTGCCATGTGAAAATCCAGGGGAATCAGGGAAAATAATGTGTTTATTGACTCAACCAAGTATAGAGACAAGGGCTGTTCTAGCATGTCACTGTACCATTTAATGACAGAAAAAATGGTTCACATGTGATGCCGATAAAATATTCCGAACAAGCAAACTCAAATAAGAATAAGCCATTTAGTGCCAGAGGAATTTCTGGTTCATCTTTCTTGCACAGGGCATGTTCTGACCATTTAACTCTCTGTGAAATAGCCAAGTTTCTTGGAACAGCACTGCTTTTTATTAATTAAAATGAACTTTTTCTGGATTTGTTTTAATGATCTTATGATTCACATTTTTGTGTAGTTATTTTTTATTTTCAAGGTGTATGTTGTCAAGACTTTGCCAAACTGAGAAATTTCATTTTAGAGAAGAATGGCAAAAGAGATTATCTCTCACCTACCTGATTTGTGTTACTTAACAGAATAGGAACTTATGTTTTATGGTCTACAAAAATGCTGATTGCTGACAGAGAAGTGACCTAATCTTTTTAAAAAGGCAACTACTTTTTTAAACTAGGAGAAATTCTAATTTAAAGAATACTTGTAAGAGAAAATGAGAGCTGGTCCTCATCTCTTTCAACTTAAGCATTCCTAATCTTTCTCCAGAACCCCAAGATCAAACAAATTTTACATTACTGGTCATTAGCTCCAAAAGTAGACTTGACTCAGACACATTAAATCATTTCAGCTGGAGGCTCTTTGTTCCTGAAGAAACCATTCTCTTTAATATCAGGGGGGTGTTTGGAGCTTCCCAATGACATTACCACTATTCGATTACAAACTACATCCACAGTGAACTGTGGAATAGCACTTTGGTTACCATCATGGTTACACTCTCAGGTTCTCCTCTCTTCTCACCCAGCTGTGTGCATGACTTTCTAGGAGCTGCTTGCACAGTCTGGTGGGTAGACCATCATTGGTAAGAGTCACCTGTCCAGTTCACAAATCTTAGATATTTAGGAGGACAGGCAGAATAGGAAAATTAAAAAGAAAAGAACAGTAGGGAAAGGGAAAAAAGAGAAAAGAAGATATAAAAAGAAAAGAAAAAAGGAAATGCCTTAGGGTAATGTAAATGTGTTTTAATTCATTTGGATATTTTCTGAATCTTCTTCAACGTAGTCCAACACTACCCCAACAATATTATTTTGTCTCAAGGAAATTTAAAAGAGAAATGTGGGAAGTGATAGAAATCTTCTGCCCTCACAGTTTCTAAGCATAGGCAATCCAGACCTACCAAGAAGCATCTGCTGGATTACTGTTGGTTTATAACTTAAAGTGAAAGTAAACTGGCCCAAATAATATCACCAGCAGCACTGGGTGCAACTTCAAGGCAGTAACCACTCTTCAGATCGTGCATTGAGGTAGGAATTATTATTTCCTACCCCTGCCCTTTCCGATCACTCATATGCCTTCCAAAATACGCACATGTCTAGAGGCGCATATACTTGATTTAACCTTATAATGTATAAATAAAATTGCTTAATCCAATAAGAATTCAGCTCAGTTGCCGTGTTTGGGGGAAAAGTATCCCAAATGATCTAGAAAGGGTGCCGTGAAATTTGAAACCGATTTTAACTTGTTCTAAAGTGTAGCTATAATTTTATGTACATATTTTTGCTTGATATCATTTATTAAATATTTATTTTAACCTTTCTCCCTTTGTTCCTTTCATTTCCAGCTTATTATGAAAAGTATGAAAAGGAGTGCCATTTCTCCCTTTAAGTCACATCTTCTCTCCCTGACAATTTGGAATCCGGGATATTAACAACTGGCTTTAAGAGTAAAGAGTAAAAATAAAGTGAAGAGTAGGAGGATGGAGAAATGTTGGAGGAAATACATTTTTAAAAATTAAGCCAGTGCACATATTTACCTGGTATCATTAGGAGGAACCCCCCCCATACTGTTCAGAACATTGATTTGTCTTTTGTTTTGCAGAAGGTTATAGGAAGAGATATCTAAGAACATCTTTGGTTTAATGAAATATATCTCAGTTCATTCTTCCTATGTTATTATACTTACTATAATTCACCAAGGAAACCAGGAATATATTTTATTAGTTATTTGGAATGTATGTAAGAGAGAGAGGACATCATCAGAAAAGGGTGTCTTTGAGGTGAAGAGATTGAGAAGTACAAATTGGCAGCTAAAAAAATGGTCATGTGGCTCTGAAGCACGTCGCCGGGAATATCGTCAATAATCCTGTAATAACTATGTGTGGTGCCAGGTGCCAGGTGCCAGGTGGGAGCCGGAAATATTGGGGGAAGCACATTGTAAAGTATAATGATTGTCTAACCTCCATGCTGTACAGCTGAAACTAATACAAAATAATATTGAACGTGAACTATAATTAAAAAAACTAAAAACGAGAAGGAAAGACGGCCTTTGTAGTGTTGTGGTAGCAGAGAGGGTAAAAACTCTACTTGGATACAGTTTTTCTGTTAAGCTGCTGAAACAGGTTTTTGGGCACAGAGTTCACAACAACTTATTAGAAAGTAGGAAACAGAAAGTGAATGAAAAGTAGGGTCTCCTTTTGATAGAATTACATCAGAATACGTGGGTTTTATACATTTTCATTGCTGCCATAATTTAGTTCATACACGATCCTCACATTCACTAATTTCTGTTGTATTTGCCATACTCTGGACTATATTTCCAACTGAACACAGATGCAACGCAATAATGGGCAGCTTTCTTAGAGAACAGTAGAAAACTAAATATGTTCACATAAACTTCAAAACACAGAGGTTGGGTCTTTGTGCTCCAGATTCTGGAGGAAAATGTTAGCTCTGTCCATTTCTGTTGCTCCGACTCATGATGTGGGTTAGTGTGTGTGTACATGTGTGTGGTTTCAGCTGCAGCTCTCTTAAAAGGGGTTTCTACTACACGCGAGGAATGGGAGAATAGCTTTTAGCGAAGGTTAACTATAGCCCAAGCACCAACAATTGTCAGTGCATTTGGCAAAGTTAGACTTTACCAGAGACATCCTTGAATGCTGGACATTAAAAGTGCCCTATAAATGTAAATAGAACTGTGAGTGTCACAAAAGCATAATAAAACCTTTAGGAAATACTGTTCTCTTTCACTGATTTTTTCATTCAGTTTGAGAGTAGCTCCATGTTTTATAATAATGGTTTTCTTAATGAACCTAGTCTGGCCTTCCTTAAGTTTGCCCATTCCACTGTTGCCATGGTGCGCCTTGGAGCCTGAAGCAGGAAGACAAACTCTAGAAATGTGAGATGAAGGGAACAAATTCTTCTGTGTATGTGCATGAGTACATTTAAAAAAATGAACAAGTTCACAAAATCTGAGCCAAAAATGAATACAGAAAAGAAGAATGCACACAGAACAAAAGAGTAAGGATCTATTACACACACACACACACACAGTTGGGTCTCTGGAGGTTTTTGGTTACCTTTTTTACCATGAAAATTGTGTTGGCATTATGTGTGTGTGTGTGTGTGTGTGTGTGAAAATAACATCATACCACAGATCTGATACTCGTAACATCAAATGTTAGCATTTGCACATAGGACATTGTATGCATTTTAAACAAAAACTGTGTTATTCTATACAGAGAACTTATAATTTTCCTTCCTAATTTTATAGACATTGTAACAAAAACAATAGTGATTGAGTCAATAGTTCATTGTAACTGAGAGTTGACTTCTGTGTGAAAGCCAAAACTATAATCTGTTTTGCAGCTGACAGAGTAAAAGAGTGGTTAAGAATTCAGACTCTGGATCTAGACCATCAGAGTTCAAATCTTGACACTGCCCATGGAGGTTACATGGCCTTGAGCAAGGCGATCAACTCCTTTTTCTCATCTGTAGGATAGTCACTCCCGAAGTACCTATTTTACAGGGTTGTAGTGAAGATTAAATGACTGAAAGTGCATGTTGCATAGGAGTATTTAGTAAATGCTAACCAGTATTATTCAAGCAATTCTGCAATGCTTGGGAACTCAAACTGGACATTGTTTCTTGGGAGGGAATTAGTGGCTTTGTATTACTGTATATTCTGCTGGTTCCTGTTTGTACAGAAAACATTCAAGGCTGAGGAAAAAGTCAGCCTGTGCAGTTGGATCCTGCCCGTGTGGCTGTCCCGGAGCTGGTCTATCACTTCCCCGATTCGCCTGGCCTCTTTAGTGTTTGCAGATCCGCTTCCTCATTTTTAACTTGGAATTTTAACCACATACATTGATTAGCCATTTGGCAACTGCACCCTCCTCTTCTTGTCTGTCTGCTGCAGTGATGATTTCCAGCTTGTCGTGTTTCTTTTACTCAGCTCTTCAGATGACTCCCAACAGCTCTGCATACAGAGACCTTTGATGCCTATTTTGTCTCCTTTAGTTTTGCCTCCACTGCCTCCAGCTCCTAGCTCTAGGCTGATAGCAGAAAGACGCCTCACAAAACATTGGTTTAGTAGCTTAATCTTCAAACATAAAGAGAGGCAGCCCTCGGTTCACAAAGGCTGCAGAATGTAGCAGTGATTTACACATTTTAGTGTACACCAGAACTATTTGGGGGGGGGTTTCAAATGCAGATTTCTGAACCCTTTTCCCAGAGATGACTGAATCCTTACAGCAACAAATTAAAGCACCAATGATATCTTTTTGTTAATACCTTACCTTTCAGAAGACAGAAAAAGGCCCAGACTTTCCCCAAGTTACTCTTCTCTATTTTTTAAGGCATTATCTATTCATCCCTTAGATTTCAAACAATTTCAGAATTATCACTTACCTCTTTAGAAGACTGTGCAGTCAGAAGATTTGGGATAAAAATGAAGCTAATTCTCTAAGCTATTACTCTTGAGTCAATTCTTTCCTCCAATTTTCTTTTCTCACGTCACAACCACTAACCTCAAGACAGACACTTGAAGAGAAGAACAGAGCTTTCTTCACTGAACGAGGCTGAGTAATGCCACAGTTCCACCTTCCCCGGGGCTCAGCGTTGCCACTGTAGCCCAGCCAATACCGGCCTATTCTGGAAGCCGTCCAGCCATCGCCTTCTGCCTACATGACCTGAGTGCACTATTCTTGCCAGATCCCCAGAACTTCTGTCTGTGAGGAATTTAAACTAAACAAGCAACAGTGAAATTTGCTCTTCTTTCCTGGCTTCTTTGGGTTAGTAGGTCTTCCTTTCCATAACACCATTATGTGTTGAGTGACTGTTACTTGCTGAAGCCCGTCTATGTTCTGCAAAAGAAAGACATTGTCTCTGCCCTCCAGGGATTCATCAGCTAGCCAGGAGGTCAGACAAATAAGTGGATAGAATGCAATGTGACTTGCAACACAACTGAGGATGGACTAAATATACAAAGTGCTTTTTCATATCAGCCACTAATTAACAGTGTCCTTGGAGCCTTTGAGGCTTCTGGGATCAAAGTGCTACCATCACCTAAGCTCTCTTTCCTCTTGCTGGAGATTCCAGATCACTGATATGATGCATTTCCAGAACCTGACCAAATGGCAACATCTGAGCTCTTCCTTTACCTGTCACAAACATACAAAGCTATTTCATCTTGCCTCAAAGGGAAACAAATTCTCATCCTTTGAAGTCCCATAATACTCTGCTTCAACATCCCTGTGTTACTTAACCAAAGTTTATATTGCATCGTGGCTATTTAAATACATGAAACTTTCTTATCCACCCAGGTTAGAGGTTACCTGGGGGCCCAGACTGGTCACCTCAGCGCCCTGCACAGAGCACCTTACATAATTGATGCTCAACACATAACTGAACAAATGAATCAACAAAGAAATCAGCTTATGATAAAAGATCCTGACCTGAAATAGTAGATATTGCCCTGATCTGATCATTTCCTGTTGGTTTTATCTTATGCAGTCCTCCACCTCTGGCCTTGGGTAGGGGTGTGGGAAAGAGCCAACCAAAACCCTCTTCATTCTGGAAAGATTATAGCAGATCTAAGGAGTCCGTATCTACCGATAACATGATGAAAGACAAATATCAAATGTTCTAATTATTTCGTGTTTCTATTTTAGTGCTTTGTTCACAAATATCTGATGTGTAAATCTGAAGGCTGTTTTGTAATTTACTGAGAAAAACACACAATAAAAACAGTGGCAGTGGAACTTTCTCCAAAACTGCTCAATTAATGTATTTTACCTTGACCTTGAAGAGTAAGTAAAAATACTGATGAATAATACCAGATACAGGATATTTACTTAAATGTTCAGATAACAGAAAATAATGAAAGGGAGGAAAATTGAGCATTTACATAGATCTTCACCATTTGCTAGATTCTGAGCAAATGGCTTTCATGTAGATTATTTACTATCTGTAGCTACTGGGTAACAATAATGTTATTAACTCTATTTTGCAGACTAGAAACTAGAACTTAGAGGACCTAAGAAACTTGGACAACATCGTTTGTTTAGTATGTGGAGAAACCATACTAAAAATCCACTTCTGTCCAGCTTCAAGTCCCATCCTCTTTAATGATGTTGGCTATGTATCAGGGATGTAGCTGAGGCAAAATTAAGATTCCTCATTTTAATACATTTTCAATGTATAATAGTAAAGTTAATAATTTATTAACTTTGCAGATGTAGTCTTTTAGCAGCTGCATTATTGTCGAAAGCTGTTATAATATGTAGGTTTGGAATGGAGGTGCATAATTGCACTAAATTGTCTTGGAAATGCAATATAGAACATTATACTTAGGACCTATCCAAATCCTCGAAAGAGTTATCCAGTTTTAAAACACTAAGCTTATGTTTTGCAACCTTCTGGAAGGGGTGTGTCCAGCTACTGACAGCCCTCCTCCTCATAAGGGTTTGGAGTTAAGAGGATGGCCTTTAGATCCCTTACTTAGTGATTTACTTTTTTCTCTTTAACATTCAGTTCTTTTACTTAAAAATCAGAAAAAAGATTTTTATCCATTTTGTGAAGATACAAAAATGAGATTATGTATATAAAGTATTTATCAGAACATCTGAGTAAATCTTATTCATTTTAATTATTATTATTAAAGCACAAATATTCAACATTCATTCTCAAATATCAAGCATCTGAAAGTGCCAGGCAGTATTTAGGCACAATAAATATAACTGTGGGTAAGACAGATAAAACAACCAATGAAAAAGTAAACAATAACATTTTATTAATAAATAATTATATTGCCATTAATAATATCATTGACTCAGTACATATTTTTCCAAGTTCCTTGCCTATCAATTACACAAGTTAGAATCAATATCTCCATGTATGGATGACAAAACAGGCTCAGAAATAATAAATGGCTTGGCCAAGGCCAAGAACAACTGACAAAGGGACCTGAGATTTACTCCATGCCTGTTCATCCTAAAGTTTATATATTTTTTCACGACACCCAAGACATGGTTTTAACCCAGTCTCTAGCTCAAGCATTTCCAGCTATTACTCCCTGTATTTGCAGAATGGTGGAGTATGGTAATAGTTTTAGAGAGCAAAGTCTTAAATAGCCTGCTTGTAAGCAGTGGGGGTAAAGGTAAAAGTACGGTATGCATGCAATTAATCTCTCATTCATTGGATAATTTACTTATTCAATGAATATTTACTGATTAGATTTCATCTGCTAGGCTTGATTCCAGCCTCTAGGGATATAATGTTGAACAAGTCAGACATAGTCCCTAGCCTTATGAAACTTGGATTCTAGTGGGAAAAAGATGCAAAAGAGTAAACCAACAAATACATAAAATAATAACAAATTGGTATGCTATATAAAGGACACAATGAACTGATATCTAGAATAATGAGGCGGGGTTATCTACCTGAGTTAGCACGGTCAGAAGAGCCTCACTGAGCAGCATGTGATATGTAAGCCCAGGGCTGAGGTTGAGAAGAAGATAATCAGGAGGAGGGTGGAAGACAGGGAGCTTTGTTATAGGATGTGAAAATGTCATGTTCCAAGTATTCAATAAGATTCTGACTTTCAGGAATCAGAAGAAGGTGACGAGTATGTCCAGAACTGAGGGATATATCTTGGTCTCAGTTGGTTTATAGACTCAAGCTCATCACTTTCTTCTTTCAAGCTCATTTCCCTGTCCCAGGGATTAACTATCCACTTTTCCCAGAAGCTGACCCATTCTTCCAAGCAAGGGTCTCTTCTCTTAAAAGACGTGTGGAATGGGGTGTAGTATTTTGACTTTTGGTTATATCTTTTATTCCCAGATGTGTCAGTCAAGATCTTGGTAGGAAACAGATTTTTCTCTCAGGTGTTTTCAAGGAAGTGATTTTAATCAAAGAATTATTTAGAGGAGTAGACAAAGTCAAGAAATTCAACAAGCAATTTTGGGAATCCATTCCATCCCTAGACTTAAAAAAGAGGAAAATAATGTTATGGGAGTTTAAGTGAACTAGAGTCGTAAAGGAAGGGTCGTCTGACTGGAGATGTAATCAACAGAGGAAGTTGTAACCATAGCACCAAAGGGAGGGAGCAAGGAAGAAACACAATTGCCTTGGTCTCCTCCTGGCACCTCCCCTTGATTGAACCCAACTGGAAGACAGAAGGCAAGGACGTTCAAGTAACACAGTTGCAGAGGTTGGTCTTCTATGGCTCATAGCAGGGAAAAGAAGAGTAGAAATAGTTCTGAAGAGATGTAACTGAAACGCAAAAGAAACCAAATTATATAAAGTGAAGAGTACAGTAAACCCCCCTATCTCTGGGGGATATGCTCCAATGCCCCCAAAAGATGCCCCAAATCCAAAATTTATTTATAAAAAATTCTGTTTTCTTTCATATCTAAACTTCAGTCATTTTCGACGGACTCTCCATTTGATGCAATACACCTATTGAGACATTTTTTCACTCTCAAAACAGTTTTTGAAATCGTCCATTTTTATGCCTTTTAGTGCTTCTGTCATTTTGTTTCACTTCTTCCACATTGGCAAAACATTTCCCATTGAGGACTTTTTTTCATCCAGGGAAACAAACAAACCAAAAAAAGTTGCTTGGGGCAAGATTGGATAAATAGAGGGGTGGGGTATGGGGGTCATTCTGTGCTTTGGGTCAAAAACTGCTGAACACCCAGAATGGTGTGGGCAGGTGTGCTCATAAATCACCCATCATGGAATGGGCAAATGTAGTGTAGGTCTTCCAAAAAATTCACGAAGGCCAGCTGCAGCCTCTCAGAACACACCAGCTAGTACACTGTTACAAATGGATTCCTAGAACACTCACCTGGTGGGGGAAGCCTGCACTACAAGGAGCCCATCCTTCAGAAGATAATTCCATCCTTCAGAAGATAGTTTTGGAGTGTCCTCCTTGTATACTATGTTTTTACTATACAGGCATACTTTTTACTGCTTCTCTTTGGCATATCCCAATTGCCAGCATCATTATTCTTTTGCTTGAAGGCCATCACTAAGTATAGTAAGGGTTACTTGAAACAAGCAGTGTAATACAGTCAATACAGTCGACCTGACAAACAAGACAACTACTCAGGTAGTGTGTACAGTGTGGAGACACAAGTGGGGTAGTGTAAAATTTTATCACACGGAACAAAACAGTGCTCAATTTTAAACTTTCAAATTGCTTATTTCTGGTAGTTTCTGTTTAATATTTTTAGGCCACAGTTGACTGTGTAACTGCTATAACTGACATTTTGGATGGGTGAAGTGTGCTTTATCCAGCACAGAATACCCATGGCAAGAGCACTAGAACTGCAGCACCAAATAGGGGGTGAGTAGGGGAGAAATGCCCCGATTTTTCCTTCCAATCTGCTGCTAGCACATTCCCTTAGGTAAACTTAGTTATTTTTATTGCTACTAACTACCTGATCCATTAAGAAGTCACATAGTTAATGGAGGGGAAATTCCAAAGATCTAAGAAGATGCAGCCATCTTAAATAATAAGAATTATGGATGTTCATTAGAATAAAAATAAATGGAGTCATCTTTTTATAGCTTCCCTTTATATTAATTTATTTCTAGAGATATTCATACCTAACCTACTTCCCTCTCCCCAAGAAGAGAGGAGGCATTTGGTCTTCTCAATGGCCCAGTGCTTGAGCCAAAGACTAATTATGAGAACTTGAGATCTCAGTGGGAAATGGAAACTCCACCTGTTGCTCTACTTAACAAATGTCTTCATTTGAAAAGGTGGAAGGAGTCCAAGAGCTGGAAGGACTCCAAAGAGTCCAGAGCAAAGATGTATTTTTCTTATTTCCAGTCTGCATCAACTTTTTAGTGGTGCCAAACACTCAGTAGGTATGGTAGGTGATCTTTGGTGGTCCTTCTCCCTAACCTGGAGGTTCCTAATGACGGATTGAACTGATCACCAGCTAGTGACCATGTTTAATGAAGAGCTGCTCAGGGCATTCCACACAGACTGCTGTGCCATGCACTTGAGGGTGACTTAATAGGGGAGAGAATTTGGTATCTTTTGAGTTTTGATGACATCCAACCCATTAAACACTGTGTAAGATACACTGGCTCTAAACCACTATATTAAATACAAGTTGAAGTTTGGATTAAGATAGCAAGCCTAACCACTCAGAAGATGATCAATACTAAATGGGAGAATGTTGGACTGGAAAACAATAATTTGGTTCTAGTCCTGCCTCCACTACTTATGCACGTCACTGTGGAGACCTCACTTCATTCGTCTTAACCTCTAATTTCTTAAGTTAAAATGGTACAATCTAAGACCCATGTTGGCCTTACATATCATGTCTGATTATGTATTATTTCTTCAAATATATAAGGTTTAGAGTGATGATCATAATGCTCAAGCAGATGTAGGAATATTGTAAGAACAAGGCTGGTTTCTTTCTTTCCCAGAAAGGAAAGAAAAGAGGTTGGGATATAAGGGTGGAAAACTAGTATTTATACAGCATCCATTACATGTCAAACACTCTGTTTCATACATTATTTTATTAAATCCTAATCCCAAATGTACATTTTCAAGTATTGTTTCCCTTTTCTTGACAGAGTAGAAAATGGAGGTCAAGAGCACTTTGCTAGTGTTCCTCTTTCTTTCATCACTGATCTTTTTGGAATATTTATTTACTTTCTTTTTTCCCCACTCACTCAATCCTTACAGTCTTGAATATACTCTCACCAAGGCACAAAGCTTCTTGTTCAATCCTCTCAAGATTTGCTGGGGCTTACCATGTACTCTTTCCCGAAATCCTCTTCTGCGAGGCTTCTTTGACACCTGACTTTCCTGATTTAGCTTCTATAGTAGTAGGTATAAATTTTACATACCATGTAGTTTAAGCATGTAAAGATGAAATTTTATTCTATTCCTAGTGACTTTCATGTTCATTAGTGATAAAGAACTTATATTTATCAAATCAGACTCACTGAGGCTTTTCTGTATTAAAGCACAGATCTCTTGATTCTTGCCTTCTCCCCAGATTGATCTAAGCTTTCAGGGCCCTTAGCTTTGCTTTTCATATAGGAGAGACTATCTTTTCTGGAATTTGCTTTTGATGACACTCCTGTTCTCTTGCTCTGCACTGTGGCAGCTCCTGGAACCTCACAGCTCTGCCCCTGCTGATTCACTCTCCCCTCACAAGGGTTGAGACTGTGATCCTTTCAGACTTAGTCACATCCTCCTTTCATTCACAGCTGCTGCTGACCACCCTGAATCTTCTTTAAAAGGCTCTGCTGGCCTTATTCTATTCTTTAGTAACTGGTCATTTTGAGCTGTTTTCTTTTGTGGTAACCCCTTACAGGAAGACTACTTCTCAATTGTCAGGTATTTTCAATATTTCATTAGATACACAGAACATTTCTGGACCTCTTATGTTTCTCAAGGAAATCTGAAGTGTCTGGCAGGTGGGTGGAGAGAGTGGAGACAGGCTACCCCAGTCCATGCTCTGTCTAAACATGCCTGGGGAACATCTACACTTTCCTGCAGCTACTCCATGCTGACAAAAGTCCTTCGGGAAATCCACCTGCTGTCAGAGTTTGAAAAAGGAGCGTAAGTTCCCCCGTTTTCAAATGTATTGAGGCATCTCTATTGCTCACACAGATTTTGGCCCTGAGACAAGAGCTCACACTAGCATCTGCACTCCCTTGCTCTCCTTTCCCAGTCCCCTTTCTACGTTTCTCCTTTCCTCAGGCCAGAAAGGATTCTTGCTTCTGTCTCTATGGTGTGAAATCTGCTCTTGAAAGATCATAGATTGTTACAGGTTCTATAGTTCAAAGAAGAAGACCCTCAAGAGTCCACCAGACTCTTAGCCGTATGTGTAACTGTGTGCTGGGGGAGTTAAAAAAAAGTTTCCCTTCCAAACTTAGTATTCTATCATGGCCTTTCAAGAACTTCTTTTGGAACTCAGAAAGAATCATCTTTTTTGCTGCTGAGATTACACCCCCCTGATTTATTCTTTATTTCCTTAACATATTAAGCCTCACCCTCAGGGTTTGTAGTCAGTTATACTTAAGACAGAATCGGCAAGAAGGAAAAATACAATACATTGGGTAATGCTTCAAAATCATCTGTTAAGATTAACTTTGTTTCCTTTTTGGTTTCTCTACATTCTTCTACTGCGTCACCATTGGTGTTAATCAAGACATTGTCAATCAAGCTCTGTTCTTTATATATATATTTCTTTATTTTTAAGATTTTATTTATTTATTTATTTATTATTTATTTATTTGAGAGAGCGGGAGGGAGAGACATGAGCAGGAGTAAAGCATCCATGTGTGGTTGCATCTCGTGCACCCCCGGCTGGGTGACCTGGCCTGCAACCCAGGCATGTGCCCTAGACTGGGAATCAAACTTATGACTCTTTGATTCACAGGCCAGTGCTCAATGCACTGAGCCATACCAGCTAGGGCTCTATATATTTACTTTTAATGCTTAAATATAGTTTTGTACCTGTAATTTTTTTATTTCTTTTGGGGTTATGTTCTCTTATGAGATACTGTTGAAAGTCAGGGAGTTTTTAGCCAGAAAAATATGCTGAAGCCTATACATGTTGTCTTAGTCCATTTTGGCTGCTCTAACAGTAATAATAAAAACCCATACTGGGTGCCTTAAACAGCAAACCCTTATTCCTCACAGATCTAGAGGCCAGGAAGTCTAAGATCTGTGTCTGAAGTGCACCTGCTTATTGGTTCACAGACCACTGTGTTCTGCCTGTGTCCTTACGTGGTAGAAAATGCAAGGGAGTTCTCTGGGGCCTCTTTCTTAAGGGCAAGGATCCCAGTCAGGAGGGCTCTACCCTCACAACCTAATCACCTCCGAAAGGCCCCACCTCTGAATACAATCACACTGGGAGTTAGCATTTCAACATGTGAGGTTTTGTAGGATACAGTCATTCAGTCCCTAACATGTATGATGTCTGAATTATTTGAAGAGGTTCACAGAGTTTCTTGTGCCTGTTATTGAAATCATGGAGGACATAATTACTTGAGTTAGACCACATGTCTATCTTGTTTATTGCTCTAGTTCCAAGGCCTAAAAGAGAATCTGCTATAATGAAGGTACTTCAGTTAAATAAATATGTTAATATTTCCACTCTCTTCTGTTTCCTGAATTTTAGCCCATTTTAGCCACTGCCATTCAGATGTCACCTCAGAATCTTAAACACAATATACCCAAACAGAATCTTTATCCTTCACTTTATTCCCCATTTAATTCAATGGTCCCTGCTCTCTCCTAGTTTTTCTGACTCTACCTTTAGCATATTTGACTCCTCCTCTCCCTTTACATTCAATTGGCTTCCAAGGCCTACTAATTCTACCTTCCAATATTTCCCAGTTTTCCACAATCTATTGGCACTATATGAAGAAGGTATTTTTGAGGTCTCTATCTAGCTCAGATAACCCAATAGCTTCAATTCCTCACCCTTAGGACAGGTTTCAAGAAGTTATGTTTAGCCATGGCCAGTGTTGCTCATGGTTGGAACATCATCCAGTAACCTAAGGGTTGTAAGTTTGATTCCCAGTCAGGGCACATACTGAGGCTGTGGGTTCATCCCTAGTTCAGGCATAGGAGTGTGCAAACCCTGGTCCAGATGAATATGTTCCTGGGCCCCAGTGCAGATCCCTGGTCGGGATGTATATGAAGGCAAACTTGGTGCTTCTCTCACATCAATGATTCTCTCTCTCCCTTCCTCTTCCTCTATTAAAAAAAAGAAGGCACATGAAAATGTCCTTGGATGAGGATTAAAAAAAGTTATATTTATCCCTTGCCCCCATGTCTATGGCTGATTGGATACCTGATTAAAGCTGGGTCATTCAAGCAAAATATAGCTAGAGACATTGAAATTGAAAAACCAGAGGAGAGGGGAGAGGGAAATAACATGGGGAAAAAGGGAAAGGGACATAAATGAACACGAATGAGGGACCCATTGATGGAACCGGGGTTGGGGGGTGGGATTGAAGGTGGGAGGTGGGTGTGGGTGGGGCGTGGGAAGTGGTGGTGGGAAAATGGAGACCACTGTATTCAAATATCAATAAAAAAGGAAAAGTAAATAAATGATAAATCCAAATGATTATTTTGGGATGAATATGCCAAACAAACATAAGTATCAATAATAATAATAATTTTAAAACCTGGGCCATTCACATTCTATCTTTTAGGAATTTGGAATGAGGACTGAGAAGTTCTCATTTACTTTAGATTAATTCCTCAAATATAGGATCTACAGAATCTACAGAGTTCTGAGACATCCACTGTCAATCAGGTGAAGTGAATAGCAGAAAAAGAAGATATGATGAGAGGAAAGAACAAAACAGTCATTCAGACAGAAGCAGGAGCCAGTGACTCAGAGTCCAGAGAGAGTAGCCTTGGCTCTGACTTCCCAGGCCCAGGTTCTTTTCTGTTCCTGAAATCTGGTGATATTTCTGCGGGTGAGTCTTTTAGGACACCATTTTGTATTCTTATACCCTTCTCAAAATTTCTTCAATTACTTTGTTTGCTTTCTCTGGCATGTGGCTTTCTGTTATTTGTGGATTATATGTTAAAGTATAATTTGTTCTGTCTCTATTTCAGCTAGGGCAAGAAGATAGATGGCATATCTCATTGTTAGTTGAAAGATGAACCTATCATATCTGTGTAAATATTAACACAAATTTGAACTCCCTTGCTCATATGAGGCTCTAAAAAAGCTGAAAGAGTGGAGAGCAAGAGGGAATTTGTGAGAGGATTTCTTTGCAGGGACTTCGACCTCCCAATATTGGGGCTCTTAATTTCTGACATTCTTCAGTGGAACCTAGCTGAGTATTCTTTTAAAGAGGGATCCTGCCCATCAGAGAATTCCCCAAGGCATTGCACTTGACTGCAGGAAAATCAAGAACATCCAGAAAGAGAAAAGGCATAGTCATGTCAAGACCATGCAGCCTAATTGCAGCTCAAGCACACAACTTGTACTTGAAACTCTGGCAGTTATTGGCTTCTGCATTCTGCTTGTTCTTCCCTGTCTTTATCAGCTTATGGTCATTGAAACAATAGGCTTGGATGTGAAGGCAGCTCACCTTGTCAATGGGTTAGCTCTCACCATCTGGCCGAGATGTCTTAATGGAAGGTACTTGAGAAAGCTTGGTGTGACACCCCAGTTTGAGATCCCATTAAAGCAACCTCTGCCTTGGCCAGAACTTCGTTGCATACTCATACCTCTCTCAAGGGAGCCTGGGATATATTGACTTTACCTGGGCTGCTATTTGATCACCTAATACTCTGGGGTCCTCTTGCTCATAAAGGAAAGGGAGAACATATACTGAAGGCAGCTGGTCATCTCACCCATAATTCTTTTACTAATTCAATTGACCTTACATACTACTAGCTCATTATTCTTGCTAAAGTACAAGTTGTTCATTTCACCTGTCTTGTCAAAAAGTTTCAGTGAGCTTCAATTCCCTACTGAATAAAGTTCAAACTCAATTCCCCTTAAAATAATTTTAGTGTTTTATTAGACAAATATACCATAAACTTACCTACTTTTCTATTCTTGAACATTTATATATTTTTCTTTCTTTTGCTATTGTGAACAATGTTGCCTTAGTATTCTTGTAAGTAACATGATTGCATCAGTCACTTTTAAAGGGGCATCTAAAAATTTTTATTCACCAAATTTTATGGCACTTCATTTAACATGCAGCACAAGATACATGTTTGTTAATTACTTGCTCTATGAGTAACAATTGGACTAACTCTGCCATGGATTAGTGATCTAAGAGCTACAGAATCTCAGGTTCATGAATGAAGTTCCAATAATTAAGTTCTAACAGAAAGCATCAAAAGTGAAACAAAAAAGAAGGAGAAGAAAGACCATGAAAGAGCCTGGAGAATTTAATACACTAGAGTTAGTGCAGGTAATTCCAGCTGCTAAAACAAATAAACACCCTATCAATGGTTTAACACAAAACAAAACTTCATTTTTTACTGAAGTAATAGTTTAATATTGATTTTTGTGTTTGGAGAGAGAAAGAGGGCAGATAGCAATGGTGGTAGTTATGCAGGAGCTGGGCTGACAAGAGGCTCTGTTTTCTTCAACACGGTGTCTCCCAAGGGCGCTAATGTCTAGTTGGAAGAGAAGAAAAAAGGGATAGTGAAAAAGGCATACCTGATGCTTAACGGCCTTGGCTTGGAATTACTAGTTACACGGCTCTATTTAGATCAAATGGTGGCTGGAACAAGTAGTCCCTGGGTGGGCAGCCTCATCTCGGCAACAACTCTGCACCAGGGAGAGGAGCTGAAAGGGAGAGACAGATGGAGGGCAGCCATCTGTGTCTCCTGCATCGGCATTAGCTAAAACACGCAAAACGCTTTAAAATCTGAATAGAGCACATGTACGTGGAGAGGAAGGGAATTTAAAGGGGTGCACTTTTGGTCTTCCTCATTTTACTTCTCTTGCCATCAAAATAGTGTTCTTATATTCTTCATTTCCCTTATAATTTAGTGTGAGTCTTAAGAGTAGCCTCTCTCTTCTACTTGATACTTAGGTTGGAAATAAATACAAGAGTAGGTAACTGATGAATTCACATTTTCTGAATGTGAGTTACATTGTAAAATGAAAAGAGCCTGGGGTTTTTAATCACACAAATTTGGGCTTACACGCTGGCTAGCCACTGCTAATTATGTGCTTTGGTGCGAATAATTTAACATATCTTAGCTTCAATGTGCCCACCTGTAAAATAGGGAGAAGCATTTGGCTAGCATAAGGCAATAAATATAAAATGCTTGGTTTCAGTGTTTTGCTGTTTTAAAGGCTTGATCCCACCCAGAATGGATATGTTAGGTGATCTTATATAATGTTGAAAAATTTATTTTCCTACATCGCCCACTCTTATTTAATCTATAGCGGGCTCCTTTTTCTAGACTTTCTCCCTATTCAGTAACAAAGCTACTCATTCCTTCTGCTCTTCTCATCATATCCCCTTGTTTAATGCCAAATCTAACTTACCTTTGCTAATAAACCTTAGCTTGTTTTCATCTCTGTTTTAGTCAAATTCACTCATAAGCTCTTCTGAGTTATTCTCTTCTCAACTTAATGCAGACCCTTAAATTCTCTTTTTTTATAGACTCCCTTTGTGATTTCCCTGTTAGTTTAAAAAACAAATCAATATATACCTATGGCCTTCCTCTGGTTAAATTCCAGAGCCCTTAAAATCATTCTCCTGCTCTATGCCCCCATCCCATGTTGAGCCTTCTCTCGGGGTGTGGAGATATACCTGGTAGACTGCACATATCAAACTCTCATACTCTGCTAAGGATGTCATGCAGGAGATTCATTGATAGGCCTTCTTGCATGTCTCTCTGAAAAATGCAATTTTTACTCAGACCATCCTGTTGTAATCTTGGCCTCAAAGAGGGTTAATGTAATTCTGACTTTCATACGATCATCTTTTCTGATTGTTTTACATTGACAGACAAATAAACACAGGCATTGTTGTCATGGGAACAGGCATATGTCCCAGGCTTCAACCAACTTTTCCCTCTTCTTTTTTTCTTTCATTTACCCGCTACAGAGGACAGAGACTAAGCCTCCATAAGTGGGCTGCACCAACAAATATCCCGGGTTCAGCCAGGGACTCCTCACTTTCATCTCCTTGCATCCTTGCCACAAACCATTACATTTCCAGTGAGAATGGTGTGTTCCAGATGTAACTTCAAATAGAGTGGGAAAATGAGGTCACTGCAGGCAAAACTGCATACTGCAAACACTTGCTGTTATTTCTGGCAAGGCAGCAATCAAAACCCTATTTCGTTTTGGGGAAGCATCTCCTGCAGCCCTGCATGTGCCTTGGTGAGAGGTAGGCACAGTAGCTTAGATGCTTCTTTTCCAAACAGCCACCTGGAAGCTTGAGCATGTGATCAAGGCTTGCCTAATCAGCTGCTCCCACCCGGCGGTGTTGTTTTACACTCTTCAGACATGAGGTGATTTATGTAGTAATAGATAACCAAGATATACTATTTAAGTGTGCTCATTATTAGATGAATGAAGATCTCATTTGAGCTTTCTCTTGTGACAACCCATAGGATAAATGAACCAGATTCCACTTTGCAAGATCCCATAATATGCCTTAGAGTGTGACTAGCTGTTTCATGACTCAGGAGCCACCACGTCTGCTGAAGGTTGGCTGATGAATCCCAGCACTTTGTTTCGCTGACAGCGCCCTTGACCTCCTGTCATTGCTGGGCCGTGTGCAGCCAATGGCCTACAAAGATCATACTTATCTTTTATAATCAAATATGTATTTTATTTTAAGCAAAAAAATATTTTTAAGAATACAGCTAAAGTGTCCATCAATATATAGTGGATTAAAAAACTGTAATATATTTATATAATGGAATACCATGCAGCAGAAAAAAAGGAGTTCCTCCATTTTGCAACAGTGTGGTTGGAATTGGAGACTATTATGCTAAGTGAAATAAGCCAGTTGGTGAAAGATAAATACTATATGATCTCGCTTGTAAGATGAATCTTAGGAATAAAATAAACTAATGAGCAAAATAGAACCTCTGGCACAGAATCAGACTGATAGTGGTAAGAGGGGAGGATAGAGGGGGGCACTATTTGAAAGAGGGTGAAGGGATTAGTTAAAGAACATATATGAATGACCCATAGACACAGACAATGGTGTGGGGGTTGATTATTAGAGTTGGGGGCAGGCTGGGTGGAGGGGGGCAAAAGGGCAAAAAATTGAGACAACTGTTAACAGTATAAACAATAATAATAAAAAGTGTGCTATAACCTGAAGCATTATTTGGTTATGTCCAGAATCCAATCTTCTTTTTCTCTATCAGAATATTTTCACACTAACACTGAGAGCAATGGGGGAATGTACCCGTCAAAGGCGACAGCCACCTTTGCTAGAATATCAACTCATAATTGAGGGTATCCCTAGTGATATAATTCACAGGAAAACATGAACAGTGACAATCAAGGGTAAAATTAACAAAATGCATGACAAATGTCCAAACAGTTTCCCGTTTTGACAAAACATCGATTTCTCTGGCCCACATCTCACCTGACTACAACTCCAGGGGTAACTGGGTCGCAAAAGACTCCTCTGCAGAGGAAAGAGAGTCTTTGGCTGACGAACTTGGATCCTGAGCCCGCATTTCCACGGGTACCTGTAAGAAACACGCCGCCAGCATTTAGGATGAATCCAGGCTAGATGAATGTTTTGATTTCTTACTACAATATTTCTTCTATTTGGGTCATTTAATGTCTCTGAGCCTTAGGCTCCTGGGAAAACGGTACCTGCCATTGCAAATACTCAAGAGGATATAGCTAGTAAAAGAGCCTGGGTCAAAATCAGACTCCAAAAGTGGTCATTATTATAACCAGCTGTCTCCTACTTGGGAGGAAACAGATTATAACAGGTCCTCCTGGGATTTCAGTTTTCTTCCACGATAGGATAAATAGCTGCTTAAAAGGAAATCCATCTTTTAGGCAAATGTTTTGCTGCATTTTTTTAATTACCTGAGCCCAAAACCAATGACTGGAGTATGGGTTGAAGAGAATGGCTGTCGTAAGAGCAGATTAACTTTCTGGGGCGCAAGAAACAATGCCCTGGAATTTTAAGTGAAGTTGAGGTAGTCCTTGAAGCAATTTTGTATCTTTACAGAACATCACAAAAAGAATCGTTGGCCGTCCTGGCTATGTTCCTTTGGAATCTATGGCCTGGCTTGCCTGGTAACTCATCTAAGAGGTGCTGTTGGTTGAAAATAGCATTGAGTCTGCCCTGTTCCTGCCTGGAGCAGACAGGAACTGAGTTCTGTGCAGGCAGGGTCATGTTGGCAGTGGGAGGTTTGTCCTCTTGTTTACAAAATGTTATAAATATGGCCCTGCAAGAAAGCCTGGAAAGAAAGAACTCTAAACTACTTACTGAGTAGCAACAATATTTAAATGTCCGACACACCCCCAAAGGGTTGTCTTATTTCCAAAAGGGCCACTTTACACACGTATATCTGAGACCATCAACAGAGACAGCTAGCTCATTTACATGTGAATTTTACTGATTGTAGAATGGTCTAAATGTTTAACATTCATCCTTAAAATTTGACTCAGGACACTACCTAGAATCACTTCTGACCCCAACCACATCCCTAGTAGTATCTTTTGCTGTATTTAATTTCACAGTTTTGCAGATTATTAACACTGTTGTCTCTTCTGCTAGAATGAGAACTCCCACAGACAACACGATTTCTCTTTGCATTTTTATGTTTATACTACTCTTATATCTACATCTTTTCATTTTACATTTACTTTTGTATACGTATATAGCACTTAGTAGGTGTTTAATAAGTGTGAGTTAATTAAACTAAACCATCTGCTCCCCACGACGCCCAGTACATGCAGTGTTAGAAATGTTTCAGACACTTGTTACACCTCCCACATTTGCTTACCCAGAGCTTAAATTTAGAGGAGCTTAAAATGGAGGGTGAAAAACACCAAGTCCAACTAACAAACACTACACATAATGGTTCTAAAAGGCAGAGAGGTTAAATACATTACCTAAGGCTGCAGCTCTGACCAATGGCAGAAGCAGAACTGGCATCAACTGACTCTCCAGTCAGTATTTTTCAGATAATATGTAGTAAAACATCATTTTAAAACCAGAAAGCCCTTTCTTTCGGTATTAGTATTTCTTTGGTTGCCCATGGCAACTAGGTTCCAGTGGGATCTCGTCTCGCTCATGGAACCCACAGCACCAGCTTCCTAATCTCCTCTCCATCCCACTCCTGAAAATCCTCCCTTGGATGTTCCAAAAGGAAAATGAAGACTCTCTCTGGGGACCCCATTCTGATTTTCCATTGGAACACTCGTCTTCTTATTGTCAAAATCAATTGGAAACAAAATTTAAAGTAATGTGCTTTTTTTCCTTTTTGGATAATTCTCTTACAAATGGGAGTTCATCACCACTTCCCAACATTTTAAAACAAAATATTTAAACTTGTTTGTGACAGATCTTAGGAGTGAGATGTTTTAGTTGGCTTTTCCCAAGCTGAAAACAGTTTTACCAACTGTCCAAACTGAAGACGTAAACATCATTTAAACTGCTGTATCAGCTATGTTAGGGTTTGAATTCTGTTATAAAGTTGACACAAAAAATGTTTATTTCTACTGATATTTTTCAGTTTCAGCCTAGAAAAAATTCTTTTAAGAGGAAAAAGTTAAGTAGGAGGCCTATCCTCAAAAAATATGGCACATAAATCATAAACTTTAAATAGATTAGCTTTAAAGAAAGTAATAATGACCAACATTTATATTTGAGATTATTATGTGTCAGGAATGTTTCTGATAGTTTTGCTTTTAAGTGATTCAATGCTTATACCCACTGTACAAAGTGCTCATTATTCCTGTGTCTGTTTTACATAATAACAATAATGTCTAGCACAATAACATCTTCTGAGCAACATCTATGTACCAAATACTAATTTAAGCACTGCATATAGTTTTTTATTATTTAAGTCTCATGTTGCTCATGAAAGATTAGCAACGTCTTTAAGTAAAAAGCTGAGGTCCTGCAAAGTTAGGTCTTTTTCCAGAAGCAAAGCGAATGGTGGAGTGAGAGGCAAACCCAATTCTATCTAATCCAAAGCCCATGTTCGGTCCACAAGTGGCAGCTCCCCTGTAGATAGGCAGAGATCTGTGATTCCTTCCCAACCATTACTGAGGAACTCAGTGAACCTCTCTCCCTACCCTACCACTGTTGATAGGTTGAGGTTCATACACTGACTTTGTTGTGCTTAGGGTGATAGTCACTATATTTCTCAAGCCGAATTACAGGAATACCGTCCCATCATCATCACTGGGTCATAGACCTGGAGAGGGGGTCGGGGTCACCCCAGGCTTCATTCTTTGTGTGTGTGTGTGTGTGTGCTACTCAGGAGTCTCAGGGCAGTGCCTGCTTATGAAACACCATAGAAATGTTTTAACATTTTAAGAAGTGATAATTGTGTAAAGAAGAGGAACATCAAGAAATGAATTTCATGAAAAAAGAAAAATCCTGACAAAATAACCTAATGACGGGAAGTAATTAACAGTAGTATAATACAGATACTAGGAGCTTAGTCTCTGGATGCAAATTCCTGCCTCCACATCAAGTGATGTTGACAAATTGCTCAGCCTCTGTGCCTCGGTTTTCTTCATCTGCGGGTGAGGTACTGTAAATGCCCCATTGGTGGGAGGGATGGGAGGGGACTTCTCAGGCTAGAGAAGAATGTGTGCAAAGTAAAGACACAAAGGCTAGAAAGAGTGTGATGTGTTCAGGGAGCCAGGAAGGAGCTCAGGTGGCTGCAGAGAGTGATGCACCAGGGAGGGTGGAGGGGAAGAGGTAGGTAAGAGGATCCAGAACAAGAGGAATCTCATTTGCTGTTCTCAGGAACTTGGGTCTAATCCTGTTGACAAAGGATCTCCTCAGGAGTGACGTGTCATAAAGAGAACACAGAGTCAGCGGCGGCAGTGGCAGGACGATTTGAGGGGATGTAAGGAAGAAAGTTAGCTTTTCACTTATGCTCACTTGTACTGACATTGGATATGCGATATCCCTTTGCAGTGTGACACCCGAGACAGGCCAGGTAGCAGAGGGCAGCCAGACTGTGAGTCATACACTGTGCTGTGGACGTGCTCTCGACAAGGTGGGCCCGTGCTCCTGGAAGGAGACTCCCTCACACAGGCTTTATGTGTCCCTAACTTGCATTCCCACACCATTTGTTTTTATCTCTACAATGCTCTTAGCACAGATAATTGCTCCTTTCATGTCTACCTGACACTCTGGAATTCAGCAGCCAAGGATAATGCCTCTTCCTCAGGCCCCAGTAAGGTTTGTGAGGCGTGGGGCATGAAAATAGTCAGCAGTGGGACCCGAGCATCGGGTGGAAGCCCTCACTGATGTTCTGTTGCACTTTGGATAAAATCCCAACAGGATTCCTCTTACTTCCCTTCGACAGCTTCCCAACACTCTGGCCTCAAGCCCTGCCCACATCAGGATGTGTCCACATGCTGTTCCTTCAATCCCCCTCTTCTCTCTCCCACCTAACTCTGCAAGCTGGCTCTCATTCTGCATCACAATGTAAGTACTGCCCCCCCAGGGAGGTCCTGCCTAGTCATCTCCTGCAGTAGCAGACTCCCTCACTCTCTCCGTACCTGTATTCTCCATCACTGTGCCTGTTTGCCCATTTGTGGCAGTTTTGGTGGTCTGTAGTTATACCTCCTTTTCTTTAAGACGCTATAATTCTTTATTGAAAATTCACAGTATGCAAAGCATATTAAAGACTCTGAAAAGACCTGTAGTGAAAAAATGTATTTTAAACTTGGTTTTATGCTGTGCTTATCAAGCTTTTTGGAAGACAGAAACCTCCCTCCCTGACTTGGTTTTCTCCTCAGGAACCAAACCTAACACCCAATGGGTCTAGCGTATGCAGAGCGTATTTTGCAAGTGAGAGGTAACTGGGATGCGCTGACCAGGGCGTACTTAATGCTATCACCTAAGAAGGTCACGGCTTCATAAAAGGATACAAATAGAAGACATATTTTCAGCTCCAGCTCCAGGCAGGAAGAAATTCTTCCCTCTGAATATCTAAACAGCCTATTCCAGAGCCACGGCTCCCAGAGCACAGCATAGAGTCTCTTGGAGAGGCGGGTAGCACGCAGAGGCCCCACAGACACAGCTCAGACTGGGCTAGTCCTGTACCGTCTGCAGCCGTTTCTGGACAGTAACACTAGCCCAGTGCACATGAGGCCACCTGGAGCGAGCACAGTGTGGGGCAAGGGAGAAGCCACTGAGGGCCAGAAAAGAGCCTGTCTCCTTCCGCCACCCGGGTCGTGGGAGCTCTCCTATGGTGAGGGGGGCTGGAGGCCATTTTCCAAGCTCCTAGTATAAACTTGATACATGTTACAAAAATACTCATGACAAGCAATGTACATTTGCTCACAGGACACAGTCTTTTATAGGAATTCTTGTTGCTGCCTGCATTTTCTGCATTTCTCTAGGACTACATTGCAAGTTACCCTAGCTGAGCTCTTTAAACAAGTCTTGTTGGCAGTTTGGGTAGACTATTTGCATTAACTGGTATATTTGAGGTTTTATCTTTTGGGTGGGTTGGAGCAGGAGGGAGGGATTTATTTCACCCTTCTTTCTCTCTTTTGTCTCCTTCTCTCCTTCAAGATAAGGAGGTGAATGGGTGGGCTGGGGGCACCACCTTAGGGATTGGTACCAGGTGCCTAGAGTGATGAAGGGTTATCGTGCTCCTGGCCGGGAGAAAGCAGGCTGTTGCCAAAGGGGTGGGAGGCATTGAGCTGGGGGAGAGTCAGTTCCTTGGCACATGGCACACACGCAAACATGCATTTACAGTCAGGCACACATAGCCACATACATGCACACATGCATGCTTGTCTTTTGCCTCAGACTACATAGTGCCTTTGTAGCCATGACAGCTCAGGCAGCAGATGCCATGACGAGTGCTATGGACGTGAATGCTTGCATCCCTCCTGAAGTCATGTGTGGAAACCTAACCCCCAATGTGATGGTAGAAGGAGCTGGCCTTTGGCAAGTAATTAGGCCATGAGAGTGGAGCCTCATAAATGGAGTAATGTCCTTATCAAAGAGACTTCAGAGGGTTCCTTTGCCATGTTTCCCATGTGTGGACACAGCAAGAAGATGCTTGTCTATAACCAAGAGCAGGCCCTCACCAGAACAAGCAGATCTGCAGGCACCCTGATCTTACCTTGGGCTCCCCAGTCTTGACAACAGTGCGAATGAAGCTCCTGTTGTTTATAAGCCATGCCCCCCCTCCCAGTGATATCCTGGTACAGCAGCTCAATGGCTAAAACAACAGGGCTGCAGTGGAAGGACGTGAGGAGCCTTGTTCCCGCAGACGCGGGAGATACCAGGAACCCACACCGGTGTCCTTTGCCTTTGGACCAGGGTCCTGAGCTGGCAGATGGGGCTGCAAGCCGTCATGGTTTGGGTGTTAGTGTTAACTTGTCCTCATTTGTGTTTTTTGAGAAATGGAAGAAATGTAGAAAAATTAAAAGGATAATGTAACAAATACTCATATTCCCACCACCCAGAATTCACAGTTGTTAATGTTTTGTCATTATTGCTGCCTATGTTTATTAAGAAATACAAATTTACAGATAAATCTAAATATCTCTTAAATATGACCCTCTAAGGCTCATTACTTTCTCAGAAGCTATGACCAAAATAAGCTTTAAATGTATACTTCCAAATCGGTTCTCATTCTTTTACATGTAGATAGTAGTATCCATGTGCTATCATTTTATTTGTGCATTTAAACTTACATGTCAATATGTAATTTTGCAATTTTTTCACACATCAATATTATTTTTGGATGCATTCATGATGGTTTTAACTAGTCTGGACCATCATATAAATTCTACCACAATTTATTTATTTTCTTACCAATAGAAATTAAGGGAATAGTCAATTTTATTTATTTACTTACTTCTAAAAAAGTATATTGCAATGAACATGTTTAGATTAAGAGGGTTTTTGTTTTGTTTTTAAAGAAATATGCCCAGGTGGAAAAGCTGAGTCACAGGGCAAACACACTTTCAATTCTTCTGTATACTTATCAAATTGTTCAGCAGAGTGACTCTAGCAATTTACACCTGTGCCAGCAATGTGTGCGAGTATAATTTCCCCTTATAAACTCACAAATGTGAGTACTGACATCTGCTGTTCTTGTGCTCTAAAGTTGCAATATTTCAGATATCATAGGCAAAGGGTGACTATACCTCATTGTAGCTTTAATTTATATTTTCCAATTTATAAGTGAAATTGAATTATATAGAGGCCCTACCCCATGATTTGAAGACTTGGGTGACTACAGAAGGTCAGGCTGGATAGCCAGTCCTTTTATAGAATTGCGCCTTAAGTAGGCTTTAGTTTTCTCTCAGGTCATCACAAACATCGCACCTGTGTGGTCGTTACACAAAGTAGTGGCGTGAACAAACGATGGAAATGTGATATGTAAATGGAACAAGGACCAGTTGAAAAGCTACTTAAATGTCTTTTAGACTTGCTATTTATCATAGGCATTTATGATATGCCCATGAATATTACTGGGGATCCACAGCTCTTAAAAATAAGCTAGTGTTCCATTTCAAACTATTATTAAAAACTTTTAGAATACATTGCTTTGTAAGCAAATAAACTTTTTAAAGGGTTTGAAAGTAATTGCATTTTTAAAAATGATTTATTTATTTATCTTTAGAGGGGAAGGGAAGGAGAGAAGGAGAGAAATATCAATGTATGGTTGCCCCCCATGTGTCCCCTGCTGGGAACTGGCCTGCAACCCATGTATGTGCCCTGACTGGGAATCGAACTGTGATCCTTTGTTTCACAGGCTCGCATTCAATCCACTGAGCTACACCAGCCAGCATTAACTGCTTTTTAATATTGCTTCTCTGATGCACCTGTTTGAGAACCCTTTGTATTTTTGTCATGGGCAATAACACTACAGCTGCATTTCCACATACACAAATTTTAATTATGGCTATAGTCCCAATTTAGTCTCTAACTTGGGTTCACCATGCTGAATTCAGAAAGACATAACCATAATATTTCTCTGTTTTCAAATAGGTCCTTATGATTCTCCCTTTTCTTCACATAAAATTACAGAAACTATTTATGTTAATTGTAGCAAGTCAAGCAGAATAAAGGGAAATTAATAACAGTATTCATTTAATCCAAAAATATTTATTGAGGGCCCACTGTATTCCAAGCAGTCTGGTAAAGCAGGTGGATTTAAGAGATAAATAGGTGGGAAATTGGAGGTTCACACCCATTCCTGTACATCAGGCGATAACTCATGCCCTGGACATACCAGAATGAGTAAGACACCGCAATTGCTCTTTAAGAGCTTTCTACCTGGTAAAAACATAATAATAATAATAATACAAGATGGTCTCTACTGGAGAAGAACAGAGCACACAGTTTTATGGGATCCCTCGGGGAACTGGGGGTTCTTGGTTTGTTGGGCCGAGGTAAACACGCCAGTGTGCCAGCCTGGAAAGTCTGATAAAATAGTGAGCCCCACAGCTGAGTGGAGTAATCAAGGCAGGTGACACAAATGGAAGTTGCAAACTAACATCAAAGGCCAGAGGCAGATCTAGTCTCTTAGCAACTTTGAAGTTTATAATACAGTATTGTTGTTAATGATCACTACGCTCGCTGTACATTAGATCTCCAGGACTTATTTCATCTCCCTGTTACACGTTTGTACCCCTAAATAACACATCCCTGAGTCCTTTCACCCACCCTGCCCCTAGCACCTGGCAACCATCCTTCTACACTGTTTTTATGAGTTTGGCTTTTTAAGGTTCTGCATGTAAGTGATCTCATTCAGCATTTGTCTTTTTCTGTCTGACTTATTTCACGGAGCATAATGCCCTCAGGATTTATCCACGTCATGACAAATGGCAGGACTGCATTCTTCTGGTTGAATAATACGCCCCACAACTTCTTTATACTTTCACTTATTGAGGGACACAGTTTGTTTCCATATCTCAGCTATTATGAATAATACTTCAAGAAATACGGAGGCATCTTAAGTATTATTACCACACAGACAAAACCATGATAATTGTGTGATGTGGTAGAGGTATTAGCTAACATGATGGTGGTATATGTAAGTGTATGAAACCAACACACTGTACAACTTAAACTTACACAATTTCATATGTCAATTATATCTCAATAAAATAAATTTTTAAAAGTGGTCGGTTATGAACTGGAGGCTGGAGACTGGGAAGGCACAGAGTCGGGGGCACTGAACTTGAGATACATAATAATAGTGAGTTCGGGCAGAAGCTGTAGCCAATATAAGGGTGACCAACACGTGTTTTCATGTGGTGTCAGCCGTGGGATGTGGAACAGGACTGTTCAATTAAAGGAGCCCAGTAGGACCACATGGACAGATAGAGTGGCATGGGTTTGTTTCTTAATGAATGAGTAGCTGGCAGATGAAATGGGGTGCATTACTGAAAAGGGGGCAGGAATTGGCCCAGGCACTGGATACCTTAAAGGACCGGAAGGTCCGGGCAATGGTGGAAGATGTAACTTCAGCAGAGGGTGGCGTGTGGCAGGCAGAGGCTGTTGGCAGGGAATGGTAGGAAATTCAGAGATCATCAAATTGCTTTAAGTTATGAGAGAACATGATTAGGTCTATGTTTTAGTTATAAGTGGAGGCTGCACAGGAGAACATTTAGAAAGGTATTGAAACAGCTCAGCAAGAACAGAAATAAGGGGTGCAAAGTAAGGCATTTGACATGTGAATGGAGAGAAGAGGGACTAAGTTTAGAAACGTCAGGATTCAGGGAAAGAACATTTCTTGTTCTGAAATAACCAGCTACAAAGAAAATATAAGAATGGAATCAAACATTTCTTACTTCTTTTTATACAACTTCATTTTTAAAAAGAATTTAAATTGAAGAGAATATTACAAGTATAGTGTGAGAAGCATTTTCTTTCAATTTCCTCTAAAGGCAAGAAATATGCAACCACATCAAAATAAAAATTTAGCACAAAATAGTTTTCAAACCTTTAATAGAGGTCTGTGTCTGTCCTTATGTTTTCTGATACAGGATTTTTTTTTAGCAAACCGGAATTGATTTTCAGTGAAGCTGTAAGCTTGGTAACCATGTGAATGTGTCTTATGTTAGAGAATAAGAACATTGCTCTGAATCCTCTATCTTATTACATGTGTGTTAGTGTATGTAACATATTACTATACTGACAGACAAAAAAGAAATAAAATGATAAAAGAATAAATCCCACTTCTCGTAACCTGAATTTCAAATCCCAATGTGGAAACAGTTTCCCCTCTACAACAGTGATAGACATAAGATCCAGTGGATTCTCTTAGAAGAACAATTTTAAGTTGCCTTTCACGGAATCGTTAATCTTGACGTGTGTCCCTGGCTTCAATAAGAAAATAATTTCCTTAATCGTTCTTTCCCTGAATCTGGCCAACTTCTCTCTCTCTAATCTGTTTTGTTTTCCACAAGGTTCTTTCAAACATGACATGCCCATATGTGTGTTCCTTTCTGCCCTTCAGCAGCTGAATTCTCCACCACATATTTACATAATCTGGTGGCCAGCTCATCAGTCCAGTCCTTCATGTGGAAATCACTGGAGTCCACAGGCCTCTCTGGGGTGGCACTGCACTAATTATTTGGATGGCGTTGTGCAGGGAGCCGTGCTTGCTCCAGACTCATTTTGAACTTATCGAGGAAGGATGTGGATGACATCAGGGAAGGATTTTACAAGACTCTGTCTAGACTGCCAAAACAATCTGTGGTGAAAGAAAATTGCGTAAATATGGGCTACCAGGAAACAGTCATTTTTCTTCTCCCCTCCTTGTGGTCTTTTTTTGGTGTGGGACAGAGTGCAGCCTGGGCTGGCAAGTCTGTAAATTATACTCTTTGAATCATGTAATAATAACTCAAGGACCAGAATGATTTAATGCCATATGGTAAGTGAATGTGGGAATCATCTCAGACCAAATAAATAAATAGAAGAAGCAAGTGACTTTGAGCTAGTTTTAACTTACATGTTTCTTCCAAATTTCTTAGCTTTATCCATGGTTTTGTGGGCATTTTGGATAGACACTCCAAGGATAAATAATAGAGGGACAAGTGATGTCCCAGTGTCTCTCCTTTGGATGGAAGACAATGAGGGCCCAGAACCAATCTATGGGAATCTATGAGAATTTCTTCACCTGCACTTTCTCCCCTCAGGGATCTGACAGGGTTCCTGGTCAGTTAAATTGGGGAAAAAGACCCTATCAAGTTCTTCCCAAGTTCTAAACAATGTGTTTTTTTTTCCTGTCCAGAAACACAAAGATCCATTGCCTTAAGGTGATTATTCGCTCGGCCCAATCCCTAAAAAGCATGTCTGGGAGTTTTCTTCATTAACTGTCTTTTTCATTTCTTGCACCCAGGAATAATGACCCAAAAAAGAGAGAGAGGGAGAGGAAGGGAGAGAGAGAGAAAGAGAGAGAGAAGAAATAAATATACTCCTTGAAATTTTAGGTCTAGGCAAACTTGTACCTTGTGCAACATTTTTCTCTATTTTAAATATAACCTGGGACACAAGAGAGTTATATTTTCATTTTTGGGAATTCTATTCCATCTTTGTATGAATTCTCTCCTCCTGACCCACTGGCTACCATATGTGTTAGATCACCCAAATCTTCCAAACCGGCCTATTTTGGGCCTGAACTTTTCAGACACTTACTGAAGGTTATTGACATTCAGATCAGGGATTAAATAACCAATTATGCTGCACAAAAATATCTTAAAAAGTTATTGGCTTAGCTCTGGCTGGTGTGGCTCAGTGGATGGAGTGCCAGCCTGTGATTAAAGGGTCACTGGGTCGATTCTCAGTCAGGGCACAGCCTGGGTTGTGGGCCAGGTCCCCCGTGGGGAGCATGTGAAAGGCAACTGATGGGTTTTTCTCTCCCTCTCTTTTCCCCTTACTTCTCCTCTCTCTAAAACTAAATTTTAAAAAACGTATTGCTTTAAAACACAACCAATTTGACTATATTTTATGATTCTTTACATTGGCAAGGACCTGATTGGGTGGTTTCTCTACCTGTCTCTGTCCCCTTGAGGCTTCTCTTTTTTTTCCCACAATTTACTTTTGATTTTATTTGTGTTGGTTTTAGGTGTACAGCTTAGTAGATAGATAACAATATAATTTACGTGGAGTTCTCTTTCATATTTCTAGTACCCAACTGGCACCATACACAATTATCATAATTTATGGGCTATCTTATTTTTTGGACCATAAGATGTACCTAGGTTTTAGAAGAGGAAAATAGAAAAAAAAATTTTTGAAGCAAAAAAGTGGTAAAATATTTAATAACATAAATAATATAACATTTTACCAATGTAAATGTAAACAGAACTCAACAGCAGCATTAACAACTGTTATTCCTCCCAAATTTGGAGGGGTGCACCCTATAGTCTGAAAAATACAGTATATTCCCTATGCTGTATTTTACAATCCTGTGACTATTTCGTAACTACAGATTTGTACTTCTTAATCACTTCACCTTTTTGACCTAGTTCCCCAACCCCCTTTGAAGTTTCTTATGAGGTTGTAGTCAGATGACCATTGGGCAACTGATGGGATTTGGTGTGTGATGCCTTATAGCTCCTCCGCAGGCCCCTTTTCACAGGCCTCTCATCTTCCAGGGCCTCCTCATAGGACCTCTCTCCCCATAAAGGTAACCTGGATTTCTGACATGGTGGCTTATGGTTCCAAAAAAAAAAACAAAAGCTTCTAGGCCTTCTTAAAGCCTGGGCTTAGAAGTCTGAGCACATTACTTTCTTCATAGGTCTCATCTAGATTCGTGGGTAGGAAACATAAGCTCCACCTCTTGATGGGAGAGACTGTATATATCCACACGGAGACACAGAATTGTTTGGGTCCATCTCTAAAGATTAATTACTACACTAGATGAGAGAGAGAGAGAGAAAGAAAAGAAGAAGGAAGAGGAGGAGAGGAAAAAAGAATGAATGAAAGAAAGAAACAAAGGAAAAAAACATTGTCACCAAAGTCATGTGTTTAAGAAGTGCACCTCTTCTGTTGGGCATGTCAGGCAGCATGATTACATTGCAGGGGAGATGATTTGAAGTACCCCTCCTGCTCAGATTGCACCTCGTGGAGACATTTTACAATGACCGAAATCAGTCTATTCTGGTCATCCTTCCACATCTCTCCTGAAAGTTACATAGCCTCCTCATCAGCCTTCATTTACAAAGAATTGGAAAGGACCAACTAGCCTCCCATTGTGTGGGAGGCTATATGTACCTATAGCTGGATAGAAGTAGAGGCAAGCAAGGGTGACATTAGTGTATGCAAAAGCTGTGAGACAGAAAAGTATGTGGTGTGGATGAGCAACAGTGAGCAGTTAGGATTAAAAGGGAATTTAGCATTTAAAACCCAAGGTTCCAGTCACAATCCTGTCATTTGCTGGCAATGTGATCTTAAAAAATCATTGGAGCTCTTGAACATCCAGTTTCCTCCACTGAACAATGAGGATGTAAAGCTACCAACCTCGCAGGTTGTGGGATAAAAAATAAAAAGAAATGCATGTGTAGAGTTCCTTTGTAAAGTCTGAAGAGCTCTGCAAAATATCAAAATCATGAGACAAGCGCTTTGGCTAGTGTAGCTCAGTGGATTGAGCGCAGGCCTTTGAATCAGAGGATCGCAGTTCGATTCCCATTCAGGGCACATGCCTGGGTCGCAGGCCAGTTCCCAGCAGGGGACACACGAAAGTCAACCATACATTGATATTTTTCTCCCTCTCCCCTTCCCCTCTAAAGATAAATAAATAAAATCTTTTTTAAAAAAGCATGAGATAAGAGATAGTAGGAATAAGCTAGAAAAGTGGCTTATTACAGACCGTACGAAGACAATAGGAAATTTAAGTCTAGTGAATCTGAAATAAATTAAAAAGCACATATGCTGCATAGATGACCCAAGTAATAAATCTGTTAAATCTAAAATTACACTTTATGAAACACAATTTAAAAATAAAAAATTACACTTTACATTGCTCTTAAAATTGAATTTATACCCCTGGTTCTCTGTAAATTATTTTAAAAGTTTTATTTAGCTAGTGTTATATGTAGTGCCTCTACAATTGTTTTTACTTGTTTTTTGAGATAGTCCTAAAATTTCCTTTTTAGGACTACTTTCCCAGTGTCCCACAGATTTTGGATTGTGGTATACTTACTTTCACTTGTTTCAAGGTAGCTCTAGATTTCTTCCTTGATCTCTTTGTTGCCCCATCCATTGTTTAATAACATGTTTTCAGTTTCCATGTTTTTGTGTGTTTTTCAGTGTTCTTCATGTGATTAATTTCTAGTTTCATAGCATTGTGGTCACAGAAGATGCTTGATATGATTTCAATCTTCTTAAATTTATTAAGACTTGTTTTGTGTCCTAACATGTGGTCTATGGTAGAAAACATTTCATGTGCACTTGAAAATATGTATATTCTTCTGCTTTGGGGTGAAATGCTCAAACATATCAATTAAAGCCATTTGATCTAGTGTGTCACTTAAGGCCACTGTCTCCTTGTTGATTTTCTGTCTGGAAGATCTATCCACTGAAGTCATTGGGGTGTTAAAATCACCTGCTATGGCTGTATTTCTGTCAGTCTTTCCCTTTATGTCCATCAAGATTTGCTTCACACATTTAGGTGCTCCTATGTTGGCTGTGTAAATATTTACTAGGGTTATATCATCTTTTTGGATTGTCCCCTTTATCATTATGTAGTGTCTTTCTTTGTCTCTTACTAAAGCCTTCATTTTAAAGTTTATTTTGTCGGAATAAGTACTGTTACCCTGGTTTTTTTCTTCCCATTTGCATGAAATATCTTTTTCCATCCCTTTACTCTTAGTCTGTGTGTATCTTTCAATCTAAGATGGGTCTCTTGGAGGCAGCATACATATGGGTCTTGTTTTCTTATCCATCCAGCTACCCCATACCTTTTGGTTGGAGGATTTAAGCCATTTACCTTTAAGGTGATTATTGATAGATATGTATATAGTGCTATTTTATTGTAAGACTGTTTTCCTCTGTTTTTTTCTTTTTCCTCCTCTTCTTCAACAATCTTCTCCTCCTCCTCCTTCTTCTTTGCCCTTTAACATTTGTTGCAGTATTAATTTAGTGTTAACAAACTCCTTCAGCTTTTCTTTTTTGGGAAGCTCCTTATTTCTCCTTTGATTTTAAATGATAGCCTTGCTGGGTAAAGTAGCCTTAGTTGTAGGTACTTGCTTTTCATCACTTTAAATATTTCTGGCTACTCCCTTCTGCTTTGAAATGTTTCTGTTGAGTGATCTGATGCCAGTCTAATTGGTGCTCCCTTGTAGGTTACTGCCTGCTTTTCTCTTGCAGCTTTTAGGATTCTCTCCTTGTCTTTAAGCCTTTTCACTTTAATTATGATGTGTCTTGGTATAGGCCTCCTTGGGTCCAACTTGTTTGGGACTCTATGAGCTTCCTGGACTTGTGTGTCTTATTCCTTCACCAGATTAGGGAAGATTTTGGTTATTATTTCTTCAAATAGGTTCTGGATCCCTTATACACTCTCTTCTTCTGGTATTCCCATGATGCAGATATTATTATGCTCCATGTTGTCCAAGATGTTTCTTAAGCTCTCCTCATTTTTTAAAAATGATTTTGTCTTTTCGCTGCTCTGCCTGAGAGTTTTTTCTACCTTGTCTTCCAAATCACTGATTCAGTTTTCTACTTCACCTAACCTACTATTTATTCCTTCCAGTGTATTATTTATTTTAGATATTGCATTCTTTATTTCTGACTGATCCTTTTTTATGGTTTCTATGTCTTTTTTTCATAGTGTTGAATATCCATATAATCATTATGCTAAATTCTCTATCTGATAAATTGCTTGCCTCCATTTCATGTAGTTCTTTTTCTGGAGAATTCTCTTGTTCTTTCATTTGAGGTTGTGTCTTTGTCTTCCCATTTTGGCTGCTTTGTATTTTCTACCTTAGTTGTTAAACTAATCAAGCTATAATTAGCAGCCTGGCTTAAGCTCTACTGGGTGAGGTTGAGTAATTCCTGTGGGTGAGGCTATTGCTTTCCCTCAGGTTGATGCCACTTGGAGAGGAGTTCTGTGCCTGAGAAATATGGTTTCGGCAGTATGGGGAATGACTCAGCACAGGCCTCCTGGTGGCTATTTCTTCACTTCTCTCCCATTACCGCCAAACCCAGACTTTCCTCAAGCATCTCTACTCCACTCCGCTCTCCCTCTTTCAGAGCCCAGGGTAAGTGGCTACAAAAGAAATTTGTGCATTAGCTTTTTAAGAGGCTCTCCGAGTCTCCAGCTGTCTCTCTTGCTGACAGAAACTCTGCTGCTTTTCACAGCTGTGTATTATCTGGATTCCTTTCTGTCTCTGGTACTGTAAGCTGTGGGGCTCAGCTTGGGGTTTAGACCTTGCAGTTCTCAGGGGAAACCCCCTGGCCACTGAAATATCCCTCTGGAATTTCAGCTGCCACTCATGAGAGCCCAGCCAGCCCTCTTGTGCGTCCTCCACATTCCCTACCAGTCTCATTGCAGTGAGGTGGTTTCTTTTGTCTGCCCTTAGTTATAAAACTTCTCTCCAGCTACTGTGCAGGCGGTTATTCAAGATGATATCTCTACAATTTAGTTGTAATTCCATATTGGTCCTGGGATGAGGTTAGTGTAGCTTCTACTTATTCCTCTGCCACCTTGGATCTCCAAGTCATTGCTTTCAAGGAGCAAGCATTCGTGTTCCAGAGTACTTGTCATCAGGCTCTCATGAAGAGTTAAGCTCAAGGCAAAAAGGAACAGCCCACAGTAGTGGAACCAGTCCCTGGCCAGCTTCGACCATGGCATGGAAACCAGAGGCACTGACAAGCCCAGGATCAGGCAGCTGAAAGCTACAGCTGCTTTCCTTCTGCCCAGAGTTCACCGCCACCATCTGCCACTCTCCACGCACCTACAACAATTACTTTTAAAGCAGAGATGATTTATCAAGAACATGATTTACTGCTTTATTTTAAGTTCCATAGGTGCTGACCTTTCAGGTCCTAAGATAATTACCAAACTTGCGCCAGTGTTACAGTTGGCCCATAGAAGACCTCAACAACAACAATGAATGACAGGGGAAATCGTTTTACACTGAGCAATTTACTCCTTGTCCTTGACTCAGATGAATTGACTGGTTTTTGACCAGATGTAGTGAGGACACAGGGAGTAAGGAAGTGAAGAAGCTATTTTTCCTGCCGTAGGCACATGGTTCAAAGGGTAGGTCTGCACATTAACTTTAGGGCCAGCACTGACACAGGAGTTTTCACACACAAATGGAGTGAGGAGTTAGTTGAGGGTGTGCCTGCAGCCCTGTGTGGGTTTTCCTTTGTTTTCTTAATGAAAAATAAAATGCTGTGTTCACGTATAAAGAATGACTCATTTGTAGAGCCTTTTTTGAAACCCGAGGCTCCAGGAACCTTTGTGTGATAATCTCCGAGAGGACCAAAATGGTCCAGGGCTGAACAAGCATGATGGAGCACTTGCCAGCAGCCAGTTGCATGGGATCTGAGATGGTGCAACTGGTAATGATTCAGCATTTGGGAAAGTGGATCAAGGAACACCTAGGGGGTGTTCCTGCCTTTTCCCCACTTCACTCAAATTGACATTAAAGTTGATGACTCCTTGAACAAGGGAGGATGTCACAATGACTCATGTTTATATTTTATCACCTGCTCTTGAAATATAGTATAAGACCAGTCCATGGATTTCTCTCTCTTCCATGTTTGAAAATCTAGAAGGCACTACCACCTGAAGAAAGCCTGGTACAGGAGTGTAAAAGAGCAAGACCCAAAGGTATATGATGGACTGGTTCTCAGGGAAAGAACATTTCTTGGTATATTGTACTTGGGAACACAGCACTTAAATTTTATGTTGACAACAGAGCCAGTTTTGAATTTTAGGAGTGGATCCACAGATGAAATGTCCTCACATATGTCATCCTTGGATTCAAAGAATAGACACAAGAATTTCTAAGATAATGCCTTTTTAAAATTACTCAGTTTTGCTTATATATTTAAAACCATAGAATGAGACCATCTTCAAATTGTTATTTTTTAAAAAATTTTAGAGAAAATTTTATTTTATTGTTTTTTAACTTTTTTATTGTTGTTCAAGTACAGTTGTCTCCATCCCCCTGCCCCCACTAACTCCAGCCATCCCCACCTCTCTCCCCTGATCCCACCCCCTTTGGTTTTGTCCATGTGTCTTTTATAGTTGTTCCTGAAAACCCTTCCCCTTTTCTCGCCCAAAAGATTATCCCCTCCCACCTCCCTTCTGGTTACTGTCAGTTTGTTCTTAATTTTAATGTCTCTGATTGCATTTTGCTTGCTTGTTTGTTTTGTTGATTAGGTTCCTGTTAAAGGTGAGATCATATGGTATTTGTCTTTCACTGCCTGGCTTATTTCACTTAACTTAATGCTTCCTAGTTTCATCCATGTTGCCATGGAGGGTAGGAGCTCCTTTCTTTCTGCAGCACAGTATTCCATCTTATAAATGTACCATAGTTTTTTGATCCATTCACTTACTGATGGGCACTTAGGTTGCTTTCAGCACTTGGCTATTATAAATTATGCTGCTATAAAAATTGGGTACATAAGTTCTTTTGGATTGATGTTTCAGTATTCTTAGGGTATAACCCCAGCATTTCCGGGTCAAAAGGCAGTTCCATTTTTAGTTTTCTGATGAAATTCCATACTGTTTTCCACAGTGGCTGCGCCAGTCTGCATTCCCACCAACACTGCACTAGGGTTCCCTTTACTCCACATCCTCTCCAACACTTGTTTGTTGACTTTATAAAGATTTGGCCCTGGCTGGTATGGCTCAGTGGATTGAGAGCCAGCCTGTGAACTCGATTCCCAGTCAGGACACGTGCCTGGGTTGTGGGCCAGGTCCCCAGTTGGGTACTTACAAGAGGCAACCACATATTGATGTTTCTCTCCCTCTCTATCTCCCTCTCTTTCTTTAAAAATAAATGAATAATATCTTTTTGAAAAAAGACTTGTCGGTACCACCTACATTATTTTGGTGTCAGTGTTTACTTAAAAAGGAAAGAGGGGGTCTTGGGAAAAAATAAGTATCCAGTTGTTTGAGAACATAAATGTCTTTTGGACCCCTTAAGACAAATTAAGTGAAATGGTAAGATACTAAGGAGAAAATTGCTGATAGCAAGAAGAGAAAAAACGCTGTCTGACCTCTAGTGGCCTCACATAAACTCCATTAAATCCATCATTCTCCCGGTGGCTCTGTGGGATTTTGGCTCTAAGAGAGATAGAACTGTGCTTTGAAAAGCCAAGTAGAACTGTTGAATCAGTCACAGCAGTGATTTCTGTCAGCAGAGTTTAAGTCTAATACAGGAAGCCAAACCCCTATCCACAATACCAAAGGACTTTCTTCTGAAGGTGACTCACTTGGCACTCTTCAACTGAATGGGGCATTTTATTGATCCTTTAAAAAATCTCCTACTAATTTCTCTTTCCTCCTGTGAGTTATCTTAGGATGTATTTGAAATACAGTGCTTTGGTTCTTTTGTTTTCCTTAGCCTTCTTAAGAAACTTAGTCCAGAGGAGACAGAAAAAAAAATGTGTGTGTGTACACACACATACGTATATATGTATATACATACAGCTAGATAGATATAAGCATAGTCTAAAGTTGCATCTACATAAAAGCCCAAATGATTCAGTCAAATCAGTTTGGCATCACTATTTATGCTTTGTTAGTTTTAGTTTTTAAATTGGCAGTATGTATAGGAAAAGCCTATACATAAAGAAGAAGTGCTGACTACAAAGAGAATTTTTTTCTGTCACATGTACTTTTAACTTTATCTGTCCATTTGCAACTTAGAATGTTGGGATAAACCCCTCATATTCACACATTTATTATGTAGATAGTTCATGGGGATGTCGCATCTATATTCTATTTCTGGATTCAGTTTTATTGTTTTTGTTTTTAAGCTTTACAGAGAAATAGGAAAGAAAGTGTGCTTGCTTAAAGACTAATTTCTATGTGTAGTAAAATAATTTTGGGTGGGTCAGTGGGTGCTTTGGGAGAGTAGGTGAAGAGATCTAGAGATGGGGTCAGGAAACCTGGATTTTAGTCTCAACTCTGCCTTTCCTTGATCTTACTTAGTGAATTATCCACTTGGGTTCTACATTTTCTAACCCCATAAAATTGGCCAGAAAGTGAATGATTTTAGGTTGAACATTCTATTAGCTTACAAAGAATATAAAAAATACACATGGGAAGAAAAAACATAATAGATACCAGTTTACCTAGTGCTATGTTTCTTTCTATGATATTAACACCAAGGAGAATTTTATGATGGAACATCCATGCTGATTTACACTGAAGAAACCCAAAGCTTAGAGACAGTTCTTAAGTGCCAATCATGTTGCCTTAACAATATTTTCATACTTCAAGTATGAAACCCTTCCTACCATCATTTTCAGAAAAAATTTAGATAACATATGCTTTTCTTAACAAATTAAGAACAAGACTGTGATGCCTTCTCTCTATGAAGTCTTCATAGGCAAGTCCATCCAATCTCATAACTATTACAGGCATAACTATTATTTTTATATAGACAAACACCTAAGCACCAAACCAATATTGTATGTGAAAAATCTCCACTTAGAAGCCTCTGTGACAATTTAAATTTAACCTCACCTTCCTGCCAAAATTGCTCTTCCTCCTGGGTTTTGGATCTTAGTTGTTCAATCTCTATGCCAGTCATCCAAGTTAAAATCTGGCACTTATTTCTACCCATATTTTTGCCTCACATACCACATTCAATTGTTTTAAGAATTAGAAAATTGGGAATGACTCTATTTGTGTATGTGTGTGTATGTGGCTATTCTTATTTTCTTTGCAACAAGATGGAAATTTCAGTGAACCAAGAGACAGAGTCTAGTTAAAGAATCTCACATTAAAGTGTATTTCCTGTCAAATGCAATACCCCAAAGAATTAAATATTACGTACGTAAGTTTTAGCTCTATGTTTCAGTGTGGAAACTTCTAATTGTTTGAGTGGTCCTAACGTTGAAATTAATATGGCTCATTCATGATTGGGGCAAATGACAGAACTCATTAACCAAAACTTACAAACTGAAACTCTGAAGAGAATGTCAATGCTATAGCTCCCATAGGAGGAAAAGGATGGACCAGTCTCTAGATTCCTTCTTTTTTTTAATTTTATTTATTTTTATTGATTATGCCATTACAGTTGTTCTATCCCCCCCTTTATTCCCCTCCACCCTACTCCCATCCGCACCATTACCCCCCCTTTAGTTTATGACCATATGTCTCAAGTCCTTTAGATTCTATATTTCCCATACTATTCTTGCCCTCCCCCTATCTATTTTCTACCTACCATCTATGCTTCTTATTTTCTGTACCTTCTCCCCCCTTCTCCTCCTCCAACTCCCCTGTTGCTAACCCTCCTTGAGATCTTCTTTTCTATGTTTCCACTCCTGATCTAGCTGTCCTTTTAGTTTGCTTTTGTTTTAGGTGTGGTTGTTAATAACTGTGAGTTTGCTGTCCTTTCAAGAAGGGGCTGGAAAGAGGTATTCCAAGTCATGAAATCCAAAGACCTACAACCAAGATTGCTCTATCCAGCAAAACTTTCATTTAGAATGGAAGGGCAGATAAAGTGCTTCTCAGATAAGATCAAATTCAAGGAGTTCATCATCACCAAGCCCTTATTATATGAAATGTTAAAGGGACTTATCTAAGAAAAAGAAGTTAAAAAAAACATGAACAGTGAAAGGACAGCAAATTCCTTTTCTTTAGAAGAGCTTGAAATAGCTCTTCCATTCTCCACAATGGGCTAATACAATTAGCCCTTACCCAGGGTGAAACCCACTAGCCTTAATCAAAAGGAAAAGCCTTTATACATGCACAACGATGGATCGCAAAGCATAGCATCTACATCAGCAAAATGGATGCTACTCCAAACCTATTGAATCAGACGGAAAGTCTGGACATATGTGCAGCAGTCTGCTTTAACAAGCCCCCTAGGTGATTCTGGTGCACACTAGTCTGAGACCACTGCCTTCTTAGAACAAAGAACTGCAGACATTGAATTTAAATTTATATCAAATCTTCAGTGTACATATGCAAATATGTATCACAAAGGATATCATGACCCTAGACCTATTTTGTTAAAAAATAATTCAACTGTTATAACAAGCAACATTTTTAATCATGTAAACTGTAAAAGAAAAAAACTTGGATGTGATGGATCTAAAGCTTACAAGTTTGGGTCTCCAAAGAAAGGGGCTTTTTCTTTATTTTGCAAATTTTACTATAGAATCATTTTTATAGCCATTTCCTCATATCTATCCTTAACAATATGGCCTGAATTTATCTCACCATCATTTACAAAAGCTATTTAGTAGTTTCAGAAATGTTCACAGTCATTCTTCATATGGCTACCTAAGTTATTTTTCTGAAACTTAGGTCAAATCATGTTACTTCATTTTCTCAATATTGCTTTGTTAAAGTTATTTTTACTATTTTTAGTTTTATTGCTAATTATTTCTTCATGCCCTGGGTTTCAAACCTTCCTCCTCTGTTCTCTAGTTTGGTCACAATGGATCAGCCACCGCAGCCTAAATGTGTGTGTACTTCACCAACTCTGCCTCTAGTCTTTCTGTTCTGCAAATCAAATCACCTCACCACGTCTGTTAAAGTCTATAGCTTCCTCTGTGATACTGTCTCTGATTCTTCTTAATAGAATTAATTTTATTCTTCCCTAACCCTGGAAAGAACAAAATAAATATAATACATGTTAATTTAGCATTCTCTGTATACTATCCAATTTAATTGTTACGACTATATAAAGCCATCCTTATGGACCCCATCTTACAAATGAGGAAGTTGAGGTACAGAGAGATTAAGTAACTCTCCCAGTATCACACTGATAGTAACTGGTAGAGACATGGTTCAAACTCAGGTCCATTTGTGGTAGAGGGCTGATGATCTGCTGACTTACCATGCTGTGTCTCTATCTAACTTTTATTTCAATACCTCTTATTATTATATGTGACTACTATATCTTCCATAAATTGCTTGAAGGAAGGTATGAATTCCTTCCTTCTACTTCCCTTGCAATATATACATATATGGTCAATGCAATGTGTTATGTATGTAAATAAGTGTTTGTTGTTAATTAAATTGAATCCAATTTCTCTTCAGCCAATTTCAACTGAGATATTTCTCAAATGCAGTAATATCTCATCACTGCATGAGAGGGTGAGGGATCAATGCTGACACTGGTAGAATTTTCATTTTTTTACTTCTGCAATGCTGACAATGCTGCCAGTGTATGACAGACATCTTGGCTCAGCTCAGACTTAATAAACTGAACTGTTTGTACATGCTAATGTAATAGATGGCACCCTTTCTCCTTGCAGAAATTGCAGCTTGATTATTAATTATGAATGCCTCAGACTATGTGTTTTCTGCAAACTAGAAGTTCTTATTTGTCAAAGCTTTTCTTACTTTTCAGAATAAAAAAAATGAAGAAATAAACCATATTTGTATAAAGGGATATAGCAATGGTTTTGAGAATTTCACTACTATTGTCAAGCTGCTTAAAAGTGACTGAAGCCAAATAATTGGCTCAAATTTCTGCTTCACATATTCTTTGTAGAGGCAAAATAGGTTGACCCATCCAAACCAAGAAGTTTTATCAGAGCAGCAACTGGCTTGGCTCTAGACCTGTGTAATTCTCACCTAGTTTGATCTCCTCAAGAACTGGAGAGTATCAGCACACTTTTTCAACTCCCTGCTGCCCAATTAGCATCTCCTTTTGCCCTATCTACACAGGCTTATCAAATGATTGGAGCCCTGACTGGCTACATCTTGACAGAAGTTTTTTTCTCTAGACATATCTTCCTTTCCTCTTTATTGGTTTTTCTGAGGTTCTGTCTTTGAACTTACCTATTCTTTTGAAGGACCCAGCAGGCTTCTTGTCTTCAAAGCAGCTGCAAGGGTTGAAAGGCTCAACTAACTTATACTGTGAAAGCAAAGTCCAAAGGGACAGAGGGAAGGAGGAAGAATTAAGATAGTTCCAAGAGAGTGGAAGTGGACTATTGATTTTTCTGTAGAGACCAAGAACCATTTGGGAAATATAAGGAGAAGAGAATTAAGTTGAATCAGTTATCTATTGTAAGATGCCCAACACAAATGATCAGAACAAAGAATTTTATTAAGTGACTTGAAATATCATTGGTTGTTGAAGACATAAAAATGTATTTGAAGTCATCAAGATAACCCCTATTTGTCTAAATCAACGGAATTATTCAACACTTATCCAGTTTTTGAGCACAGCAAGGAACTATGAGGATGAGCAACATCCTGGTTATTTTTACAGCCTTAATTGCTTTCTTACATTTCCAAATGAAGCAGTTCACTTCAGAAAGCCACTCCCAGCTGAATTTCCTGCTCTTCATCTATTTTTCACCAATTTCTCTTCCTGACCCTATTCTTTTACTCACCTTTTTTTTCTCAACATCTTTTCAAATTTTCAAACAAGCAAACATTGGGGCATAGCCAGGTTTGGGCAATAAGCTTAGGGCAGGAAGGTGTGGTTAGGGTGGAGGTGGTAAGAGGCATTCTAGTTCTTTTATTTTTTTATTTCAGGTCTGGATAAAAATGCAGCCTTTGTATGTGTGGGTGTTTTTCTATGATGCACAGGTATGCAAAACTCTATTCCCTCAAATGACTAACTATGAGTATGCCCATCTTGGAATGGTCTATGAATTTATATTAGCTACAAGGGAAATTATACACTCAGAAGTGATTTTTCATGCGTGCTCAACATTTCAAATAATGCAAGCAACCAAATTAGTTCACAAAAAATTAGGAAGATTGATTTTTATTTTAAATGCAAATAAATATATGCTTTCTTTTCAAAATATTGTTCTGATGGATAAATGTCTTTATAGGCACAAGCCAAATTTAATTTAGCTTTGCTTTCATAACATCAACATAATGGAATTGATATAGTAGACGGTTATACAGACATAAGCACAGTAGAGATACAGGCCAGGTACTGAAGGCCTAGGGTACCTAGCAACAGACAAAACTGGGCTTGGACCTTGCCTCCAGGGTGAGCTTTTCTCCCTTAGCCTATCAGAGGTCATGTGGTTTAGAACCTCTGACTTTTCATATCACACTGGTTTGGACCCTCTCTTGACCTTTCCTCTCCTGGCATATCACTAATCATGTGGTAAAACCCCTTAGAGGATGAACAAGAGGGCCAGAGAATTGCCTCATACAACTCCCATACAAGCCATCGTACAAGCACTCCATTAAGCACTAAGCCCTAGAGCAGGGGTGTCAAACTCATTTTTCCCAGGGTGTCACATCAGCCCGCGGTTGCCTTCAAAGGGCTGAATGTAATTCCAACTGCTTAACGGTTAAGGGGTAGTTATATTTATACAGTCCTAAAATTATTTTGGCCCTTTGAAGGCAACCTCGAGGCTGATGTGGCTCCCGGTAAAAATGAGTTTGACACCCCTGCCTGAGAGATAACATTTAGGCCACAGTTGTTTCAGCTCCAGAAGCAGCAAGGCCAGGAGGGGCAATATCATGGCTAACATCAGGAACAGGAGCAATGGCTAATGACCCACTGCCTCATGCCAACCAATCAGTAGAGACTACCACACTGAAAAGACACACCTGGAAAACTGATGAATATTCTATTGAGATTGTCCCCTGAGACCTCCAGATAAAAACCCTTAAGACGAAAGACCCAGAGCATGCTCTCTCTGACACATCCATGTCTTTTCCCACCCCCTCCCCCCCAGAATGCTCTCTCTCTCTTTCTCTTGAGCATGCCTGTACCTGTCCTTGTCCACTTACCCCAAGCACATTCTTGCTTTCTTTGCTCTAAGCTCCAAGGGTGCTTCTTTTGCTTCTGTAAGTTGCTTCCTGAGCCCACGCAGCCCAGTTGGCTCTTTTTCCACAGCTCACTTGTTCTACCTCTGTGGCTTTGTAAATAATTTTTTGCTTGTATTTGACTTGTGGCTCTAAATTCTTTCTTAGCCAAAAGTCAAGGACCAATGCCTACCATCTGGTGCCATTTCATCATTAACAAAATTATCCTGGAAATATTAATTTCCCAAGAAAAAGGAGATACTTTGGTGATGTACAGGGAATTTCTAAGACTATGTGCTCAGAATCTATATAGAAAGATGGTTTTAGATGGTCTATGATTTGGGGGTTGGGTGGTTAGAAATGATGCTCCAGAATCAAAGAATGTTGAAGCAGGACAAGACCTTGGAGACCACCAGGTACAATCTCTCATTTTACAGACAGAGGTTCCATAGCTCCCAGATGAGTGACTCCAGACAGTCCATTCATGAGGAGCAGAGACAGGTCTGGCTTTTCTGCACTTTTCATTAAGCCACACTCATTTTCATTCTAGGATGCTATGACTCTGAGCAAACTCCATTAGGTTTTTAAGTAATGACAGAAGTACAACACTGTTGGGTTTTTAACATTATAGAGAATAGTGTGTCTTTTATAGCTGTTCCTGAAAACCCTTCTCCCTTTTCCCCTCATCATCCCCTCCCACATCCCCTCTGGTTACTGTCAGTTTGTTCTTAACTTCAGTGTTTATGGTTATATTTTGCTTGCTTGTTTGTTTTGTTGATTAGGTTCCACTTAAAGGGGGGAAATGCAGGCAACTATACTTGGACAACAATAAAAAAAGATAGTGTGAATAGAATGAATGTTTATCACAATGCAAATTCAATCAGCTATAGTTGTGTTCTTATTTTAATGTCCATATACTTGTTTTGTCTCCTGACAAAGTAATTATTTTACACTTATAGCCATCTAAAAAAGTCCCAATGGATTGTAAATAAATAATTTTAGTATATGGGAAACATTCTGATTCTCAAATTCATGACAAATATCACATAAGTAGTATAAAAGAGGATCAATTTCACCTTTTTTTCTTATTAGAAAAGTCAATATATATTTTTTAAGATTTTATTTACTTATTTTTAGAGGGGGGAGGGAGGGAGAAAGAGAAGGAGAGAAACATCAATATGTGGTTGCCTCCTCTCCCTCCATTTTACTTTTGAGGAAACCAAGACCCAGGAGCCTCAATATCCTACCTAAGTAAGATTATTGAAAGAATAATGAAATTGGAAGTAGAAGTGTGGGCTTCATTATTGCTTCTCCCTCTTTCTAGTCATTTGACCTTGGCAAAGTGATTAAATTTTTGAACCTTTTATTCTCCCTTGTAAAACGAAACCAACAATTTCTGCTTAATTAGCAAGACTGTTGTATGGATCACATGGGAAAAAAGATGGCAAAGAACAAGCGGGATTATTCCCCCTTCACACATCCTGAGTGCTCTTTCCAGTTCCGCCCCCTGCAACTCCACCCCAGACCCAGGTGGTAGGGGATTGACTGTTTTCCCCCTAATCAGCCTCCCTGCGCTGCAACAACCTACAAAGCTGCAAGGCCAGCAGTGAAGAACAATGAGCCTGATCCTGGGCCTCACTTGTCCACGTCTACAAACCCAGGGGATGACTTTTTGGGGAGTGTTTTATTTATTTTTTTTGCCCACTGTCTTTTTAAATTTATAGTTTTTATTATTTTTAATCACAGTTGACATACAATATTATGCTAGTTTCAGGTGTACAACATAGTGATTAAGCATTTATATCATTTACGAAATAATTGCCCCATAAATCTAGTTCCCATCTGACGTTGTACGTAATTCCCTATGCTGCCCTCCACATCTTCGTGACTGTATTGGAATGTGCTCACGCAAGCGTAGCATCTGCAGTCAGAAAGCCAAGATTCAAAACTCACATCCACCACCCTTTGCTGCATCCATTAATAGTTCTATTTTCAGTTCCTTCACCCATAAGTTGTGAATTATATTATTTACTCTACCTACTTCCTTTAGCCCCCTAAATTTATTATAGCAAACGCCATAAAATAAAGTTTTCCTGTTACCATTGTTTCTATAAGATTGCATATTCCTTCATATCATTAAGCAGTTCTTGTTTACAGTTATATACTCAGTTTTGATATATATTAGAAGCTAAACAAATGACTGGTAATTTTAAGATTGGAATTTCTGTGTGTCAGATTTCATACCCATGACAAAATCCATGATCTCATTTAATCTTTAAAATTACTCTGATAGGAGAGAATTATTATGTCCTTTTAAAACTTAGGTTCCAAGAAGTGGCCAAATATATACTCCCATTCCAGGCCTTGGCTTGTGCAAATCTGAATACCTCTGTCTGGAATGTTCTTTTCCCTATTTTCAACAGTTTACTCCCTCACCTCTTACAAGTTTTTATTCAAATGTCACTTTCTCCTCAAGGGCTTCTCTAACCATCCTACATGAAATTTCAAACCTTATCTCCACCCCTCTCTTCTCCCATAGCCCACTCCATTTTTCACTTTAACAATTATTATATTCTGATTTTCTAAATAACCTACTTTTACATTTTATTTATTACCTGCCATCCTATTCGCCCCCACTCCTCTCTGGCCCCCCCTCCCCCCACACACACTTACTAGAATATGAGCATTATCAGGTCAGAGTTTTGTGTCCATTTTGTTTACAGCAGTTTCCCCAGAGCCTGCAAGAGTGCCTGGCACATTGAGTAAAGGAATGAATGAATGAATGAATGAATGAATGAATGAATGAATGAATGAATGAATGAATACAGTTTAATCCCATTTATTTTAGCAGGATGACTTCAGGCAGGATGATATGTCCTTTGAGGTTTTGTTGATATTGCTGTTGTCTTATTTGTTTCAATGTCACTTAGATTCCTTCATTAGTGATTAGAAGTACAGCCCAAAATGCTCCAACTGAAATGTCACCTGCCTAAGCTGAGTCATAGAGAAAGAACTAAAACAAAATGAGAAGTATCTTTACTACACCTTTAAAGAATCACTGGCTTACAATGTCCCATTTGTACTAAGAAAAAAAAACACAGGATGAGAATGGTGGGGGTAGAATAATTTTAAGTCTCAAAAAGATTATAGACAGTCCTTGCTGGTGTGGCTCCACGGATTGAGTGCCAGCTTTCGAACTACAGGGTCATCAGTTTGATTCTCAGTCAGGGCACAGGCCTGAGTTGTGGGCCAGGTCACCAGTAGGGGGCCTGTGAGAAGCAACCACACACTGATGTTTCTCTCCCTCTTTCTCCCTTCCCCTCTGTCTAAAAATAAATAAAATAAAATAAAAAGATTAGGGACAGAAGGAGGTGGTAGCTGAAGGTTTGAAGGACAATTAGAAAATTATATTCGGCAGGATGGTTTTCCTCTTTAGATCCATATTAGGTTAAGAGATCTAATTTATATAAAAAATTCTTTAGATTTTTCTGTGATATGAAAGGAACTAATTATTTTTAAATTCTAGCTTTATTAATGTAAGTCTTTCTGTAAGTATGGATGGGGAAGGGTTTAAAGAAAGTTTGACACATATACCAGTGGTTTCATATTAAGAATCACTTAGGAAAGTTGCAAAAATACAAATTTAAGGGTACTTCAGAAGCCCCATTGGATGGTAAGCTCCAGGAGAATATAAATTTGTCTTTTTTGTTCACCAAAGAGTCCTCAGCACTGACAGCGCCTGACACATACCGTTGAGTGAAGGAATGAGAATCTGCGGTGGAGGAGTCATGAGAGCTTGCATCTTTAAAAGCCCCCTTGGTGCTTCTGCTGTATGTGGTCCCCCCATTCAAACACAACTCAGAAGCCCTCATTTATCATTTCAAATTATTCACTGCTGAATAGTAGAGATGCTATCACTACTGTGTGGTTCTGCAGTGCTTAATATTTGTAACACTTTCCTGAATTTTCTTTTCAACATTCTTATTGTTAAAAATCACACATGTAGAGAACATTTAAACATCAACTTGATAAACTATTTTAAGATGAATAAGCTTGTACTCACTACCCAGGTCAAGAACTAGAAAGCGGCCACCCTCTAGAAGCCCTCCAGTGTCTCCTCCCGCTGCGGCAGCCTCTTTCTCTCCTGGGGACTCGTAATCGTGACTTTTCTGGTACTCAAGTCCTGACTTTTCTTCACTGTCTTCCCATTTAAACATCTTCCCGTTTAAATGAATAAAAATAAACACAATAGTTTATTTTAATTTATTTATATAGAATCATACCGTAATTATTATTTTGGGTCAACCTATGTTTGAGCAATTCGTCCACATTGCCCTAGAATATGTGAGTGTATTCATTCTCTTGCTGTTTGCCACTCCATCACATAAAGGGTTAATCTCATGTCCTTGTTATTATTACTGTGAGTGGAAGTCAGAGTGGGTTTCCTGACCTTTTCATCAGCAGGAGGGATTATGGATATAAATATATAGATACCACGCAATGTGCTATATATAAAACTATGGCTTGCAGAGCATACCCAGCAAACAAGTTGCGTTTATCAAGTAAGGATTTCAGAGATTTGTGTTCATCAACGTAGGTATAACTGCTGCTCCAAGCCTCTGAGTAGGCTGAGTTGGTAAGTGCTCTCTACCTCTTACACTGAAGGGTGTGGAGACCAGGGAGTGTCTAGAGCTTAATGTGGATGAGCATGGGCTTTGGAGTCAGGCTGCACCCGTTAGATCACTGCCTCCTGTATTTACTATCTTAGTGCTCTTGAGCTTCTGGTTTACTCCTCCTGAACCCTCGACTTTCTTGTCTATAAAGTGAGGATTTAACTAATACCTCATAGGATCATCGCACTAAGTTAAAACGATGGTGTTTGAGAAGCACTTGATTAATATTGGTCATTTGCCATGTGCCAAGCTTGCCACTAAGGCTTCTAAAGCCTTTATATGTAATTAATTCACTTAACCCTGCTTTACTTAGAGATGAGCAAAGGAAATATGAGAAATGCAAAGGTGTGAAAGACAAAAGCAACGTGAGATCTGAGTTTCTAAGGTCAAATGAATTTTATTCCAGTTCTCCTGAACATTTTAAGACAGCACAGAGTAACCTCTACAAGTGAGCCTTGGAAGTTATTTAGAGGCATACTTGTAAGGGATGCTATTTTTCAATGTCTTTGCTTTTTTAATGAAGTGACTCATTTTACAAATAAAATGTTCTCTCTTTTGTTGTTTCCTTTGAACAAAGAAAGTTTGTGCTGGCAAGTTTATACTAGATCAGGAGCTTCTTTATCTTTTTCTGAAAAGGCATACGTTATAGACCTAGAGCAATATATAAGTGAAAAGAATCTAAAATGAGAGATATGATATCACAAGAAAGGTCTTACTTATAACAATAGTGATATTTAATATTTATTAGCTGCTCATGTTTGGACAATTATGAAGCACTGAAGTACACACAATAAAATGAAGTTTTGAGATAACGTTTGTTTTTCTCTGTATGTTCTTTTTTCCTTTCACCTCATTTAATTAGAAAGTCAGAGCAGAAGGAGCAATGGGACCTGGGGAGGATCTCAGCAATGAGCAGTGTGGTCCCGCATCTCCTTCCAGGGCTCAGTCACCTTGCTGTTGTACAGGAGTCTGGAGCTGCGCCCCATATGTGAGCCATGAGCCCCACGTGCTGTGAAACGTGCTATGAATGTGAAATACACACCAGGTTTTGGTAACTTAATACAAAAATGATGTAAAATATTTCATCATGTTGATTATATTTTAAAATAACATTTTTGATATGAGTTAAAATGTAATGTATTGTTAATGTCAAATTTGTGCTAACTGACATAAATTAGTCAGAGAAAGACAAATAGCATATGATTACACTTGTACGTGGAATCTAAAGAATAAAATAAATGAGCAAACAAAATTGAAACAGGCTCAGAGATGTAGAGAGTGGACTGGTGGTTGCCAGAGGGAAGGAGGGGAGAGGCACCGGGTGAGAGAGATGAAGGGACCAAGAAGTACAAATTATTAGTCACAATATAGTCATGAGATGTAAAGTATAGTCAGTTTATAGTTGTGAGTATGTGAAACACAGAGTTTATTCTTGTATTATTATTTATCAATTACTGGATTATTTTCCATACAAACAACTGTACACTTACTTTTGCTATACCCTGTCATCAATAATATTGTGATAATTGTGTGTGGTGCTGGTTGGGTACTGGAAATATCAAAGGAAATACTTGGTAAAGTATGTGATTGTACTTTACCAAGTACATAGAGATATAATCACTATGCTGTACACCTGAAACTAATACAAAATGATGCTGAATGCAAACTGTAATTGAAATACATTAAAAAATTTTTAAATAAATAAAGTTCATTCTGAATGGGAAAAACATCAAATTCATGTGTTTCTTCTAGCTTTTAAAAATATGGCTTGTTGGAAATTTAAAATTACATATGCAGCTTGCATTGCATTTCTATTAACTGGTCTAGAACATGGGAAAACTAAAGAGAGTACGGGGCAATCTTCAAAGGACTGAGGTTAAGTTTCAAAACAGCCAAATGCAAGAAGTTTAAAAACAAATTAAATTGAGTTTTTAAGATAAAGTCCTATGTCTTACATGCCTGTGTTTTGGGGTTGATACTCATAACTAATGCCTTTGTCCGAACTCTTTTAATCCTCATGGTAGTTCTAAGAAGATGTTAGTCCTATTTTAAAGCTGAAGAAACTAAAACTGAAAGAGTTAGTAAACGACATCAAAATCACACAACCAGGTCCTAGAGCAAAGCCAAGAAGCCGTCTGCAGAGCGAGCCCCTTTTCCATACCACACCCTACTTCCTTCCTAGGGAATGACGGTTGCAGTGAAATGGCTACCAAAATCAGAGCATCTGGAATGTCTAATACACTCTTTGTTCTTCAAAGAACAAGTAAAATTTAAACTGTTAGCCAGGCTGACCTTCATAAGATGGCCTAGTGCATGTTCCTACCTCTGAAAGACACAAGGACAAGACTCAAGCTCTGAATTTAAAAAGATGCCTAGGTTACACTTTTAAAGAAAATGACCTATATAGAGTAATATATAATTTCTATGTTTGTATAGTTTCCCACAGAGTACAAAACACTTTCACATAAATGTTTTATTTAATGAGAATTGGGGACTTCCGCCAAGATGGAGGATTAAGGTGGATGTGCCTGCCTCCTCTCACAACCAAGTTTAAGGACAACTAAATATTAGCATCGGAAAACACAACCAGAACACGGAAAACTGAACTTTTCGGAAGTCCGCAAACAACAAATTCTCCGGCCCGGCCGGTAAGAGGCAAACCGGCGGCGGGTTGAGGAGTTACAAAGGAGAACTCGTTCGACCGGGGGCGGGCGCGGGTCCCAGACGCGCGACTTTTCGGAAGTCCGCAAACAGCAAATTCTCCGGCCCGGGCCGGTAAGAGGCAAACGCGGCGGCGGCGGGTTGAGGAGTTGCAAAGGAGAACTCGTTCGACCCGGGCGCGGGCGCGGGCCCCAGACGCGCGACTTTTCGGAAGTCCGCAAACAGCAAATTCTCCGGCCCAGCCGGTAAGAGGCAAACCGGCGGCGGCGGGTCGAGGAGTTACAAAGGAGAACTTCTTTTTCGACCCGGCGCGGGCGCGGAACCCAGACGCGCGAATCCAGACGCACGGGTTCCAAACCCAGGATTGGACCTAGTGAGCAGCCCACCGGGTGAGTGACTACGGAGGAGTCAGTGGGGAGGCGGTGGCAGCGAGCTGACTGTGGGTGCCCGGTTACGCGCGGGTGAGGGAGTGAGCGGGGACCGGCGGCGGCGCCATTCCCCCCCCCCCCGCTCTGACCACGCCCCCACATACAGCGTCACAACCCAGCGACCTGGGACTCCAAGGCGCCGCTTCTCTCACTTAAAGGGCCAGAACAGACCAAAAATGTCGCAGGGGGACCTCAAAGTCCCGGAGATAAATCTAAGTGACGAAGAAATAGCAAATCTCTCAGACGCACAGTTTAAAACACTGGTCGTCAGCTTCCTCACAGATCTGGTGGACTATAGCCACAAATTAGAGAAACATATGAAGGCTAAATTAAGGGAAATGAATGGAATTCCACAGGAAACCCATAGAGATGAAAAAAAAACTGGGACTCAACTCAATGGAGTAAACCAGAAGGAAGAAAAAAATGATCAATCAGAAAGGAATGAAGAAATAAGAATTCAAAAAATGAGGAGAAGCTTAGGAACTTCCAGGACATCTATAAACGCTCCAATATCCGAATTATAGGGGTACCAGAAGGGGGAAAGACACAACCACCAGTGGAAAAACTATTTGAACAAATAATAAAAGAAAATTTCCCCAATCTGGCAAAGGAAACAGACTTCCAAGAAATCCAAGAAGCCCAGAGAGTACCAAAAAAGTTGGACTCAAGAAGGAACACACCAAGGCATATCATAATTACATTAGCCAAAATTAAAACGAAGGAGAGAATCCTGGAAGCAGCAAGAGCTAAGGGGACAATCACCTACAAAGGAGTCCCCATCAGGCTGTCAGCAGATTTCTCAAAAGAGACCTTACAGGCAAGAAGGGGCTGGAAAGAAATATTCCAAGTCATGAAAACTAAAGACCTACAACCAAGATTGCTCTACCCAGCAAAACTTTCATTTAGAACGGAAGGACAGATAAGGTGCTTCTCAGATAAGACCAAATTCAAGGAGTTCATCATCACCAAGCCCTTATTATATGAAATGTTAAAGGGACTTATCTAAGAAAAAGAAGTTAAAGAAACATGAACAGTGAAAGGACAACAAGCTCACAGTTATCAACAACCACACCTAAAACGAAAGCAAACTAAAAGGACAGCTAGATCAGGAGTGGAAACATAGAAATGAAGAGCTCAAGTAGGGTTAGCAACAGGGGAGTGGGAGTAGAAGACGGGGGAGAGAAGGTACAGAAAACAAGTAGCATAGACAGTAGATAGAAAATAGATGGGGGGGCAAGAATAGTATGGGAAATACAGAACCTAAAGGACTTGAGACACATGGACATAAGCTAAAGGGGGGGTAATCGGGGGGTTGGGGGGGCAGGGTGGAGGGGAATGAAGGGGGGAATAGAACAACTGTAACAGCATAAACAATTCAAAAAAATAAAAAATAAAAAATAAAAATAAAAATAAAAATAAAAATTAAAAAAAAAAAAAAAAAAAAAGAATTGGGAACTGGGAAAGGTTGAGTGACTTGCTCAGTGTCTGACAACTCACAAGATGTACGAGTCTTAGACCAACCATCTTGCCACCGCCCACATTATGTTTCACAACACTCCCTGTAGGAAATCAGCAAAAGTCCTTTGCTCACTCATGTATTCATTCATTAGTCATTGAGAGTCTATGATTTAAAAAAAACTTTTTACGTATTAGAGCTACAGTGATAAATTTGATAACTGACCTTAAAAAATAAATTTTAATAGGAAAGGAAAACTTAAATATAAATAATGATAATGTAATGCACTCCTGTAATGGCAGAGGGACAGAGTAATATGAGTCTTTGCCTGAAGGTGAAGAGAGGGCAGAGGCAGATGGAAGACAGTCACAGAGATGTATCTGTGGGCCAAGATTTGAGTGAATAGTAATTTCTGAAGTGAATAAAAAAGAGAAGATTCCAAGTAGAGGGAACAGTTTGAATGAGGATACAGGGTCTTAGGAGAAAATAGCTAGTAATGCCATAAAGCCGGTACCGTGGGGGACATGCAAGAGAGTGACAGGCAGTGCCATTGAAAAAATGAGCAGACGCTAGCTCGTGGAGAGGGGTTTGCACCACACCCTCAGGTAAAGTTCCTGGAAACTCATTGGAGGGTTTGGGAAAAGAATGAAAATAAAAATCACTCTAAAGGAAAGGAAATGTTTAAGAAGCTAGAGAGAGAGAGAGAATATGAGGCACTGAGCTGAGAGAGGAGCTATGAAGAAGAGCAGATGTATTTGAGAAATATGTGAAAGCAGAGTGCCTAAGATTTGGTGCCTGATAAGGTACTCGTGATGGCTAATTTTACTCATCAACTTGACTGGGCATGGGCTTTCAGATATTTGGTTAAACAGTATTTTATTTCCAGGTGTGTCTGTGAAGTTGTTCTGCATAAGATTAGCATTTGAATCCAAGAGACTGAGTAAAGCAGTTTGGGTGGGCATTGTCTAATTGAATAGAACAAAAAAGCAAGGGAGAGAGAATTCCGCTTCTTTGCCTGATGTCTTCAAGCTGAAACTTTGGTCTTCTTGCCAAATACAGATCGTGAGACTTTTCATTTCCTTTTTATTTCTTTTGCTTTCTTTCTTTCTTCCTTCATTTGTTTTTCTATCTTTTTCTTTCTTTCTTTCTTCCTTTCTTTCTTTCTTTCTTTCTTTCTTTCTTTCTTTCTTTCTTTCTTTCTTTCTTTCTTTCTTTCTTTCTTTCTTTCTCTCTCTGTGATATATATATATATATACAAATATGTAGATATATAACTATATATCTATCATACACATATATATTGAGAGAGACAGACATAGATACATATTTCTTACTGATTCTGTTTCTCTGGAGGATACTGACCAATACATATATTGAAGGAAAGGGAGAGGGAGAAGGCAGTGATGACTTCCATGTTTATGATTTGGGCACTTCAAGATATTGGGGATATTGACCAATTTCGGTGGTTCAAAGGGGAAAAAAAATCACTCTTCGTTTTTCAGATAATGATAGTTTTCCATTTTCCCCTCTTTCTAGTAAGCATAAATTCATCAGAGCTACAGTTATTACAAACTCGCATGTATACACATTTAGTTCTCTTTCTCCAAGTGGGTTTGACCTTGTTGTGTACTCCTTATGCTGAATTGATAGGACAGAATAACTGAAAGGAATTTGGTTTTGGTATACATATCATGTTAACTGTACCAAACACTGGAGAGGAAAGAATGGTTATAAAATCTGAATAGATGGATATCAGTAAGAGTGAGGATGTGGAAAGGTTAGACAAAGAGAGAACCTTGTGAGATTTTATCCTTTTCCAATTACACTGAAACTACCATTGGCTCCCAGACGAATGGTGAGAGATAGGGTGTCTAGGGATTTTGTTTAACTCACTACCTCAAAATCACCCCCTTTTTCTTGGGTACTTGACTCCATTTAAAAGATCAAATGAAGAAGTCTTGGGAAACAAGCACAAAAAATTCTATAGGTACTTGAGAGAGAAGTGGGTCCTTGTGCTGCTGAAAGGAGCTTGGTCAGTGCTTCACTTTCTAGAATGAAGTAAGGTTGTTTGTGCATTTCTCTTTTCTCCCTTTGTCTCCTACTAATGGTTTCCTTTAATGTTATCTTCCCTTTGATGATTTCCCTGATAGAGACTCCAAAGAAGGTCAACAGAGAAAATGAGATGCTCAAAATGCTTCTCAGCTGATTTTAAAAAGATCTGTAGGGCAGCACCTTGTGCACAGCAGCTGTACAAAAGTTTCAAGCAATCTAAGGACCAGGAATATTTTCACTGTGTGAGCTACAGAACGCTCACTAGCCCTTCCTGCCTTAATACTGTCTGGTAGGGTGGGGTTTGTACAAGTGAGCACACGCAGCCAGAATAAACAGAGACCCAGATCAGAAACTCAATTTTTTTTACAGTATGCCCTAGTTTCTGTTAGGAGCTATATCTTTGGGCCACTAGAGATGGCATAGGAGATGAAAAATGGTTTGCAAACTTTTAATAGCTTAGAATTGGTCTTCAAACAAAATCTTACACTGAAGTCCAATAGCATTAAATCTGATACAAGTTGAAAGCTAAAATAGATCCCGTATTCAGTGCCCTTTGTACCTTGCAGTATCCCCTAAATGAATGAATTGTACCATCAGGGCTCTGTAGGAGAAGTTTGAAAACAATTCAGACAATATATAGATTTCATTATGTACTTCATAAATTTATTCATGGATAATAATTGTTGATATTTTGAAGTACTTTTATTCTGGATACGGTGCTAAGTGCAAATATTTTACATTCTTTAATTAGTTATTTCTTCTTGGACAAAAGCATGTGTGATGGATATTACCATGTGTTTAGTTGAAAAAGTCTATTAAAATTATTGCCCAAGATGTATGATTAGGGTTTTGATGGATTAGCAATTTATGAACAAGTCATTTGAAGGCATCCATTTCTGGTGATACAACAGAAAAAAGATCCTGAAATCCTCCAGGTACAAAACTTCTAGCAATATGGGGATCAGAATACACCTTCACACATACAGAGACAAACACACACACTTTTAAATCAAGGGAGGAGAACAGGAGAAGATAAGAATCACTAGAGGCTACAGAAAAAGCAGAACAACCCAGTCCATGGAGGAAAATGAACACTGGGACTGCCACACACCCCGAGTGCCCAGAAAGAGTTCTGGGAGTAGGCGCTTCCACACAGAGAAGTTAACCTGCATGAAGAGAACTGTGATCTTAGCATGGCATCATGCAGGGGAGATACCTTTAGTCTTGCTCACATAAAGCCAAGCGCAAAAAGGTTTGTACTTGATTGCAAACGTTGATTGTTAAATTTTCAGAAATTTTGCATGCTGGTTGACTTTACATAGGTGGCTTAAAAAAAAACCTACGGTGAGAGTACTTACACCACAGAAATCCAAACCCACACCCTCTGTAAATCACGTTTCCTCTTTTTTTTTAAAGACAGTCCTTTGCTAAATATTTACCAGTAAATCTCTGGCTACTTAACAATGACAATCGTAACTTACACTAAATGACAGGCAAACAGCACAGGAAAACATCTACCTTATACTAAGCTCTGGGTAGATGTGAAAAAAAGCCATCCTCTGAGATATCAAGGCTTCATTTGACTCTCAACATATATGTAGCCCTGAATGCATATAATTTTCATGGTTCAAAAAAACCCCTTTCTAAGGCAAATTTTTGAAGTTAAAATTTAAGGCTAAATTTTAAATTAAAATCTAAAACTGGGTCAGTTGAGGTAGAAGATGAATCTAGAATATCTTGTGCCAGAAAGCAAGGAAGTGATCAGAAAATGATGAGGAAACATCTAAATGACACAAATCGGTTTTAAAGGAGCTCCTGGTGAAATTTGGGACAATTTGTGTCATATTAATACCATGGAGCATTAGTTAGAAATAGATAAAAAGAAACTACTGATTCCTCCAACAATATGGATAAATACATCTAAAACGAATCATATTTAATGATACAAAATGAGACATTAAGACTGCATATCATGTCATTCCACTTAAATAAAACAGAAAAAAACTGTAGTAACAGAAACACATCAGCTTTTGCCAGGGGTCAGTTGAGGGATGACTTTTTAGGGTGATGGAATTGTTTTCTGCTATGATTGTCATCATGGCCTCCTCACTAATATAGCTGATGAAAATAAAATGAAAGGAAAGCTGGCAGGACTGTATTAACATCAAACAGAATGGGCTTTAAAGCAGGATACTCTGCTGAAAAGAAAGAAGGAAACTTCATTATGATGAAGGGATCAATCTGCCAGAGAAATGTTAGAATTTTAAAGTAGTATTTCCCAAATAATATAGCTTCACCATATGTATAAAACAAAAGTTCTGAGAACTAGAAGGTGAAATAGTAATTCCATGGTGAGAGTAAATCATGGTGAGAGTCATTAATATCTTTTTCCACTGGCTTTTAGAACAAATATACTTCCCACGCAAAAATTGTAAAGTAACAAACAATTGCTAACAAACTTGACCTTACTGATACCCAGCCACTGCAGAGTACATATTTTTTCATGTGCATATGGAATATTAATCAAAATCATATTCTGACTCAAAGAGCATTTCTTGACATTTTAGATAATTCAACTCATTCACAGTATGTTCTCCGAACACACTGAAAACTGGCTAGGAAAAACGTTGAGAAGAGATAAGTAGAAAATTTCCGACTACTTGTGTAATAAAGAGTATACCTGATCTCTTTTGCTGATTCCTGCTTCATGACACAAAGCTTCAAAAACCCTTGGAATCTCCTGTTAGGATGATCTTTATTTTTCATAGTGAGTCACTTTGACTGTACCTGGGTTTATGCGAGGGAGATGACTCACGGTGAGGCCTTAAATAGTGTCAAGGGAGCAGCTAGCCATGGCAGAGAAACAAAGCACCTAATTAGAGGGTTAGAATCTTCAGCCCCATCCCCCTACCTCCAGGGAAAGGAGCGGGCTAAGGATTGAGTTCAGTCACGTGGCCAATAATTTAATCCATCATGACTGTATAACGAAAACTTGATTAAATGTTTTGAACATAAAGCCAGATGCAGCTTTCCGGTTAGTAATATTTTTCTGTTTGTAGAGGGTGGCTGCACCCTGACTCCATGGGGACAGAGGCTGCTGCATTCAGGATTCTTCCTGTCTTGCCCCATGTACCTTTTCATCAGGCTGTTCATTTGTATCCTTTATACAGTAGTTGTAAATATAGTGCTTCCCTAAGTATCATGAGTTGTTCTAGTAAATTATCAAGTTTGAGGGTATTATGGGAAGCCCCGAGTTTGTAGCCAGTCAGGCACAAGCACAGGTAGACTGGGGACACCCAGGATTTTCAGGGAACATCTGAAATGGAGCAGCTCTGTGGGACTAAGTCTTTAACTTGTGGGGTCCAGGCTAATTTTGTATAGTTAGCGTAGGAACTGAATTGAATGGTAGAATACCCAGATGAGGTCAGAGAACTGAGGTTGGAAAGTAACTTGGAAGTTAAGAAATATATCTCTTAATAATTCTTGGTTTAAAAAAACAGTATTCAGTTTTAAGCTATTGGGAAATATTTTGAACAAAATACATAATGAAGAAACAGCATATCAAAACTTAGAGACTATAGCTAAGCAGTGCTTAGAGAAAAATTAGTAGATAAATGCACATTGAAAAAACTGAATATTATATACATGGTAAAATATTTGACAATTTAGACAAAATTAGAAAATTCCTATAAAAATACGACTTATCAAAACTCTCAAAAGAAGATCCAGAAAATCTGAATAGGTGAGTATTTATAAAAGAAACTGAATACATAATTTAAAAACTTCTCATGAAGAGAACTTCAGGGCAAATCACATTCAATTCTGCAAGCATTTTAAATGCAATGTTAAAACTTAAATATATACATAATATATTATACATTATATTATATATTATATGGATTATCTATCATATACTATAATAAATATTATCTATAAAAGATTATATATAATACAAATCTCACAGAAATTCTTCCAGAAAATGGGAAACAATAGGGATTCTTCTTAATGAATTTTATGAAGACACAATGATTAAGTATAATGTGGAATCCTGGATGGGACCCTGAAGCAGGAATGATACTAGATAAAAACTAAGGAAATCTGAATAACTGTGAACTTTAGTTAATATTTGATCAGTGTCAGTTCATTATTCATAACAAATGTACCAACTAAGGTAAGATATTAATAATAAGAAAAACTGATGAAGAGGAATAGAGCAATTTCCAATGTACTACCTTCTTAATTTTTCTGTAAATATAAAACTTCTAAAACATGAAGTCTATTTAAGAAAACTTAGGAGAAAAGAAAAATACTGTATATAGTAAATAGTAAATACATGAATTATGCAACAAAATGACAGCCTTTACATTAAAATGACTACAAGAAGCAAATATGCAAAAGTAGATTTTAAGGCTGAAGCGCATCATGGGAGTTAAAAAGGGTCAGTGTATAATGATAAAGGCTGCAAATCACTAGGAGGATATAGCAGTTCTGACTTACATGCACCTAAAATATAAATTCAAACACCCGAAGAAAAAGTTCACCAAACTATCAAATAAATGTATAAACCCACCATCAAAATGAGACACATTAACTCACTTTTCTCAGTAACTGATAGATCACATAGACAATTAAGACAGCAAATATAAAATATTTGAGCAACATAACTAAAACACTTGATGTGACACCTGTGTTGTAGAGGTACCCAGTCACTCGGAATTGGACAGTCTTTTCAAGCACACATGGGGTCTGAAAACTGGCCACATATGAATGGTACAGCGAGCTAAAATAAACTCTAAAAATTGGTTTCATACATATCACTTCTCTGGCTCCAGTAGAATTAAATGAGAAATCAGTAACAAAAAAACCCTTAACATTTCATGTCCAAAATACTTTTTTAAAAGACCTCTAAATAACTATTGGGTAAAGAAGAAATCATAGCATATACTCATATTTTATAAATATATATACATATATATATATATGTGTGATGCAGCTAAAGCAGTATTAGAGATATGAACAAAAGTGAATAAAGCAAAAAATAAAGCTATAAAAGAGAAGATCAACAAAGTCAGGAGCTTATCTATAAATATTAATAGCACCAGCAAAATGTCATTAATAATGCTCAAAAAATAAATATAGAGAGCAAAAATACCAATATTACAATTTTTGAAAGAATACAATTAATATACAGCACGTTAAGATAAGAAATTGTCAGGAATAAGTTCGTGCCAATAAATTAAGAAATGTATTTGAAAAACTGACACAAAGAGTCATATTATTCTATAACCACTAAAGAAATAGAATTCATATTTTTAAATCTTTCCATGAAGAAAACAGCAGGCCTGGATGGTTTTAGGAGGTTAGTTTTAGCAAACTTTCAAGAATCAGATAATTACAACCTTACACAAAGTTTTTCCGGCAGCTTGGAGAGGAGGCAATGCTCTCCAACTGGTTCTGAGGCCAGTAGTACTTCACCACCTGGAAAGGACAGCAGGAAAAAGAGTAAAGGTCACTCTCACTCCTGAGCACAGATTTTTTAAAAATGTGAAACAAAATGCCAACAAATTAAACCTAGCATTATATGAGAAGGAAAATACCTCATGTCCACGGATAGCTCATTCTAAGTTATTTTAACACTAGACAGTGTGACAGTGGAGGGGTGGGTAGGAAAACCCCTGTGGAACTCGCCCTTCCATGCTCAGAGTACAAATCAAAATTGGATCTTCTCTTGTGCAGAGTCACTGCAGAGCAATAAGTCCTGTGTAACACCATTCAATGTCCCTGAGGAAACAGGATTTTCAGACATTATAATATTATATCTATCTGTTTGAGAAATTAAAATCTTATCCTTTTTCATATTTCCTCATTAAAAACCTCTTCTTTACTGGAATTCCAATGTTTATAGTTCTATCCACCATTAGAGACTGTGGCCTTGATTTAGAGGGACCATTTCCAGAAACCTCTTATTAAATGAGTTGTTATTAGCCTGAAAGCACATAGCAGTTTCCTAGATTGCTTTCCCCGTAACAGGTAGCTGAGATCTAGACTCTGAGGGAATGAGACGTGTAGGAATGTGAGTTCCAGTGGGAAGAGAACAAAAAGAGTTTCAAAAAATTGGGCTCTTCAGGGGATAAATGTGTCAACTTCAGAAGGCACCATTGTGCTGGCACCTTTCTGAGCTCAGAGTTATAGTCACATGGTAAGTGGGTGTCTTGGCTAGCACCAGTATTCAAAACTGTATTTGGTCCAGATGTAGGATCTTCCACATCATTCAGAGGAAGAAACCAACTTAATCGCAAAGGAAGTGTGGTTGGTGGGCATGCAATCAAAGGGCCCACATCTCCTCTAGCATCTTCAATCACCCAGAACCAGCTGGTCCGATAGAACATGGGTCCACCCAATTGTAAGTACAGCTGAGGCTCCAGCTCCGCTCCGAAGATGGGGCAACACCCTTCAGAATACAGTATATTCTCCAAATCAACACCACATATATGGTGCTGCTCCCCAAAAGGTAGAAATAGAACAAAGATGTAGAAGTAGCAGTGGCCTTACTTGCCATTACTCCCTGTAAACCCCCCTGGACAATTTGTTCTCCCCGACTCATCTAGAGGGCAAATGCCTCCATCAGGAGACACAGTGAGAGTCTTTTTTAAAGTATATTTTATTGATTATGCTATTACAATTGTCCCAATTTTCCTCTTTTCTCCCTTCCATACAGTACCCACCTTCCTTGCACCAATCTCCTCCTTAGTTCATGTCCATGGTTATGCATATAAGTTCTTTGGATTCTCCATTCCCTATACTATTCTTAACCTCCCCCTGTCTATTTTATACCTGCCATCTATGCTTCTTAATCCCTGTACCTTTTCTCCCATGCTCCTCTTTCCCCCTCTCTGCTGACAATCCTCTATGTGATCTCCATTTCTATGATTCTGTTCCTGCTCTAGTTGTTTCCTCAGTTTGTTTTTGTTTTTGTTTTTTAAATTCAGTTGTTGATAGTTGTGAGTTTGTTATCATTTTAATGCTCATAGTTTTGATCTTCTTTCCTAAATAAGTCCCTTTAACGTTTCATGTAATGCGGGCTTGGTGATGATGAACTCCTCTAGCTTTACCCTTACTCGATCCTGCTTGGCCACCGCTGCGGCCTTGCCACCACCACACTGCATCCTCTCTTCCCCTGGCTCCCTGGCTCTGCCCCTGCCACGAATCTGGATGAATATGGCTTGTTTAAATTCTCGGTTGTCGGACTTCCATACAATTTGATGTTCTGGTAGTTCTGGGTGTTTTTTGTTTTGAGACTAGTTGTGATCCTTGTTACAGTTGTGCAAGGAGGAGAAGTATGTCTACCTATGCCTCCATCTTGATGGAAGTAAGCAAGAATCTTATTAAACTTTAGGCCATGGCTGCTGCACAGACTCTTCAGGATCCTTGTGCCAGGAGACCAGCAGGCTAGGGAAGGAGCCATGATCCTGGCCAGAAACACTTAACTGTGATTATCAGGAACAGGTGGGGCTGCTGTTACACAAAGGAGACAAAGAGGAAGAACCTGGTATCCAGATGACCCACTGGACACCTCTTGGTAGACTTTAAAAAAACGTGAAGCAACCACAGCTTGAAAAGAGCATGGTAACTAGGGATGAATGTCTAAATCACCTCTCCAGGACTGTCATCTAGACCAACAGATCTGCTAGCTGAGAACAAGAGGAATAGAGAGTAGAAAGTCCATTACTGCTCTAAGACTAGCTTCAGAGGCTATAGTTTGCTCCACAAACATTTTTCAAAGTGTGTGCATGGAAAAACCAAAGAAATCCTGGAGGATGCCCTGGGTGGAGTGGCTCAGTGGACTGAGTGCCAACCTGCGAGCCAAAGGGTTACCAGTTCGATTCCTAGTCAGGGCACATGCATGGGTTGCAGACCAGGTCCCCAGTAAAGGTACAAGAGAGGCAACCACACATTGATATTTCTCTCCCTGTCTTTCTCTCTCCCTTCCCTTTTGTCTAAAAAGAAGAAAGAGAGAGAGAGAGGGAGAGAGAGAGAAAGAAAGAAAAAGAAAGAAGAAAGAAAGAAAGAGAGAGAGAGAGAGAAAGAAAGAAAGAAAGAAAGAAAGAAAGAAAGAAAGAAAGAAAGAAAGAAAGAAAGAAAGAAAGAAAGAAAGAAAAGTCTTTACTAAAAAAAGAAATCCTAGAAGAGCTGTCCCCAGGTGGGATGAACTTAACAAAGGAGCACTCCCCCCAAACAGGAATTTATTTATAAAAAATTGTGTATTTATTCTTACATGTTTAAACTTCAGTCATTTTCAAAGTACTCTCCATCTGACACAATACACCTATTGAGATGCTTTTCCCATTGCTCTAAACAGTTTTGAACTCATCAATTTTGATGCCTTTTAGTGCTTCTGCCGTTTTTTGTTTCCCCTCTTCCACAATTGCAAAACGTTTCCTTTTGAGGACTTTTTTCATCCAGGGAAGCAAAAAAAAAAAAAAAAATCGCTCAGGGCAAGATTGGGTGAAAAGGGAGGGTGGGGCATTGGGAGTCATGCTATTTTTTGGTTAAAAACTGCTGAACACTCAGTGTGGTGTGGACAGGTGTGCTTGTAAACCACCCATCATGAAATGGGTAAGCACGTTGAAAAAAATTTTTTTCACAGTCTTAAAAAAAAATTCACTAGAGCCCAATGCAGCCTCTCACAACGACAACACCTGGTCCACTGAAACAGATGGGTTCCTAGAACACTCACCTAGTGGGGGAGGCCTGTACTACAACGGGCCTGCCCTCCAGAAGATTATTTCATTTTGGGGGGCGTCTCATAAGAGAGGCCTCATGTTATATAAAACAAGCAGAAACTCCAGTGCAAAGGATGACTGTAGTTCGTTCTGTGGTACCCTGCACAGACTTTCCCTTTCAGGACGGAGTCATACATGCCCCTAATGGCTGACGGCTGAAGGCTAAGCCCCTAACTGGAACCTGTCTCGGTCAGAGGAAGCTGCCTGGCCCAAGGCTGTTCCCTGCAGGCTGCCTGTACCCCATGACTGACTGATGACGTGGGGTACAAAGGCCTAGCCCCTTTTCCTCAACTCTGAAGGACTGACTGCTCAGCTCCAAATGTGACCCATCACAGTTCAACTTTCCCTTTTGAGCAAATGCTGGGCCCTTCATTTCTCATAGCTGTTTTTCCTAGAGAAGCCCAATACACTTTGTACACTCAAATATTTCTTAACAGAATGCAGGGCACAAGTGTCCTTCTGTGGAGCTGAGATGCTTGAGCATGTAACATAAAATAGAAAAACCTCTCTTTACATAAACAAAATATCCAAATCAACATACTTTTATTAATAACAGATAAGCATATAAAAATTTGAGTCAGGACTCATTCAGTCTTTTGTTGACAGAAAACACATTTTTATCACCTATTTTATATAAAACCATTTCAGGTTATATATAAACTGAAGAGATGACTTAAACATAGCCTCTAACCATAAGAAGCTTACAATTAAATTGAAAATGAGAGAGGTATATGGGGAACTTATGTATACTAAAATAGGCTCGATGATACAGAAAAAAAAAAACCAGCATGAAGAAGTTAGGTGTAGGACTTTAGATCACTTTAGGTCACTACCTTGCCGAGGGTATATAGGTAAGTCTTCTTGCAGGAAGTGAAGTCTGAGCTGGCACTTGGCAAAAGGTATGAATTGGGGGTGCACCTGAGCAAGAGAACTGAACGAGCAAAGGTGTCCAAGTATTGTGATGTGGAGCTAATAATGTAGGGGATGACAATAGCTGAGTCTGGCTGGGTTCTGGTTGTTTGGAAGGGAGCTGTGGTGGACAGCCTGCAGAGGGGACTTGTGACTGCAGTGTAAAGAGCTCTCAATGCTAGTTTGAAAATATTAAATTGCATTCAACAAGTAATAAAGATTCAAGGAAAAATTGAGCAAGTGACTGATAATGATCTCAGATCTGTGTTTTAGGAAGATTAGCCAGTGACCTGTCATCAAGAGATGTGCATTCAGTTTCAGCCTCTTCTAGTTGTGTGTTCTTGAATAAATATATAACCTCTCTCTGTTTTGGATCCTCACCTGGAAATAAGGCTGGGGTTTAGCTACTTTTTTAAGCAAATGGATAGTTTACTGGCAATAAGGGATTATAAGAAATGCTATGCCTATAACATGTGATGAGAATTTGTTGTCCGGTTATTAACAGATTTTTTTTTAATCTTGATAGAACCAAACTGTGGGAGTGATCCCTTCATTTGTCCAACCTGAGTCCTCAGCAAATGTATTGAGTGGTTCTGTTCAGAGTGGACCTCGTAGTCGTAAACATCTGTGTGTGTATGTGTGTGTGTGTGTGTGTGTGTGTATGTGTGTTGGTGGAGTTAGAGGGAAATGAGAAAGATGAGAGATGTTTTGACTGTTTTTTAATAATAATACCTCCCATACATTACAGGTTACTATGTTCCAGACACAATAGTAAGTGCTTTAAACATATATTCTCATTTAATCAACACATTAATTGTGTAAGAAAGATTACATTCTACAGTAAAATTTCCTGTGGGAACATCGGACCTCTTGTTCATGCTTCTGCTGTCAAGATGTTAGTAGAGCAAAGTTTTATGACTATATAATAAAGTTATTCCCCCCTTATGTAGTGACTGGAAGATCTGATTATAATTAACTAAATAGTCAGCAGATGCTGAATGTACATGCATTTAACTGATGTGGGCAGAGTTTAATCCCAAGTCAACACCCTCCACATATTAAAATAATGAGAAGTTTTTTTGGATTTCAGCCTGGGAAAATGAGTAAAGATGACTCATTTATTAATTTGCTGAATGGCAGATATCTGAGTTGATGCTGATGCTGGAGGAAACACAATCTGTTCTTTCCTAATATCAGAAATGTATGATAAAGAAAAAACACAATATGTCTTCATCACACAATCTAATAAGCCATGATTTTCATCTTGACAGAAGCAGCCAGGTCTATGCAAACCCTTCCTTTTCTCTGAGCTTCAGTTTTCTCATCTGCAAAACAGGATTAACACTCAACTTGCAAAGTTATTAGAACTAAGTGTGGAAGGCCCCTCATACACTGCCTGCCACACAGTAATTGCTCAGTTAAAGCATCTATGCAATCACCTCTGCCTCACTTTCTCTATAAGCAGATTATTATGATTTTGCACAAGTAGGGCATCTGTCTTTACACTGCAACATCTCTCAAATTATTTGATTTCTTTTATCATGAAAAGTGGGGAAATGTATAGAAGTCCAACAGAAAAAGCTCAAGATGCTACCTTCAGGCTAAAGTGTAGGGACTTACAATGCTTCTGTGATGGGACCTCTGAGGAACACTTTTTTCAGCCATCTCATGAGTTCTGTGTCTGCAAACTTATACAGCAGCTGAACTTAGCTACTGTATCTCTCCTACACATGATGTTCCCTTGGGATACTGAAGTGACTTCTTCTTTTTTCTCTGCCTGATTAATTCCTATGCAGCCATTATGTCCTCCAAAAAGTGCTCCCTCCTCCACCCCAGCCCCACCCTCTGGCTCTATTTGATACTTTCTCAATATTTTCACACCAATCCATGCTTACCTTTGCTATGATGTACACTGAATTGTCCCAGATGCCATAAATGATTTTATCAGCTGTATCTCCCACTAGATAAGAAGTCTTTAACGGGGCATCTATGTTCCTAACCTAAATATTGCCAGACTCTGATACAGCCCCTGGCTCATGGTTGGTGCTCCTCCACCACGTGTAACTTATTGAATGAGGCGGATGGTTTCTTCTCCAGGGAAGTGGGGTCCCAACAGCGAGCACCTCGGAATGTAAAGATAAGAAAATCATACCATGCCAGTCCAGACTTTTGTTCTGATAGTGACGGTACAACATACCTTTGGAAAGAAGGAAAGTCTGTCACAAGGATAAGTCTTTAATCATCTTTAGTAGGTCATCACAAATGACAGCCAATACAGGATTTATCTAACATCTTCTCAAAACCATATATTCAACCTGTATATACTCTTTAACAAAAAGTCAAACATTTATGCTAGCTACATAATAGTATTTGATATGGAGGCCCCAAATCACCTTGATTCAAGTTTTAAGGTGGTAGCTCCTAGATTTAAAATAAGGATTTTATTAATAAGTGAATTTATTTATACTTTCCTTATTATTCCTTTCTGATTTGTTAAACTTTAATCATAGTTCCTTTGCTGAAATCATTCTAGCCTCAGGAGTTGTAACTTTTTTCTTGTTCTTTTTCTTTGAAATCTTGGAGGACAATGTTCATATTTTGATTATAATTATCATTTATAATGAAACCAAAAGAAAGTCTACACCAAGCTAATAAGCTAAGAAAGGAATTTTAATTTATATTTATAACAACGTGAATGGTTATAAAATGCAGGCTGGAAAATTCAAAGTGTAAAATGCTGTGAACATAAGTAGTTAGGAGAATCTGTGTGGTGACTTCAGGCCTATAAATAACTCCTAGTGATTTTCCCTTGGTTAAAAGCCAGTTTGCTAAATTCTATCACTATTTTGGGGAACAAATGTATTTGAAAGGCCATGTGAAAAAAAATGAGTGTTTTTCTGCCCTATTTACTGCGGTCTTTTCCCTCTTGTAGAGCATGTCCTGTTTCACCAACAAGAGCTCTTTTGCAGAAGATATTTTCTAAAGCAAGAAAGATCTGTCCCCATGCATATTGAAGAATGTGCTCTTATTGAGCTGATGCCATGAACTATCATGGCACAAGTAAACATTTTCTATTATTTTAATCTACCTTTTAGCATGTCTGTGACCGCATATGCCTTACTTACTGGTCCCCTTCATTGATATATCAGGTTCTACTTGAGATCATTTAGACGTAGATGGTGTTGGAATTACCAAGGATAAACTGCAATGCTTTCTGCATGACTTGCCTCCTTTCCATAGCAACTTTAGACACAGAAGTAAGAGTGTCATAGTAAGAGGTACATTAGACTAAGTGTGAAAAAAAAAACACCATGTTTCTGGCACTTTCTGGTTGTTCTCACCTTGGGTAAGTCTGTAAGGCTTCAAGTGGTTGTGGCACCAGTTTAGGGTACAGGCACTTTTTGTCTGAAGGGTGCCCATGGCAGCTGACTCCCAGCAGGACTCCATCTCCAGATGATTCATGCAGGACAGTGCTTTTCAAATTTGGCTGTACATTGGAGTCACCTGGGAAACTCTGGGTGTCTTGGACACTGATCTTGGGAATCCTATGACCTTTGCTAGTAACCAGTTTATAAATGAGCATGTGATCCAATTCTGGACAACAAAATGGGAAGCAAAGGCTGCAAGAAAGCTTTGGGGAAAAGATTTCTTTCCCACAAAAGAAACACGAGACAATGGGACCTGTTAAAACTCTCAGGTTGAAAATACCTGGCAGAGGCTGACAGAGCTGCCGAATCAGACAAAAGTGAAACCAAAACATGCAGCAGCCCCAACCCCTAAATTTCCAGTTATCTGAGATGATAAATTCCTTTATTGAATAAATCAAATCCACAGTTTTTCTGTTATTAGCAACTGAAATATTTTAAGTGATTTGCTCCAAACGAGAAATAACGATTACACTCCCGGGTTTTGTAAATCGAGGGTGGTGGTTCTCAGGCATGGTTCTGTGCCAGAATGAATAGCACCTTTGAAAAAATGCAAAACCTTGAACCCCACCCTAGACCTACTGAATCAGAATCTCTGAGGCAGAGCTTAAGATTCTGTATTTTTACAAAACTCATGAGCACATTTCAATAAAGCCAGTCTGTACACTGGTGTTTGGGAATGACTGTTTTTATGAGAGAGTATACTTATTCCATCATGCAAATAAAGAAGGAAAGAATTTTAAACATTATCTAATACAACTTTATCACCTCACACATGCAAAAATTGAGACCCAGAGAGGTGAAATCATTTGCTTAAAAAAATTAGTTCCTTAATACAAGTACAAATTCTAGGTCTATACTCACATTTTGGTCTTTCTACAACTGAATGGTTCTTCCATTCTGAATCACTGGATTAGGATAGTTTATAGATTATGGACACTATTCTAACAAACCAGCCTGGGAACTATCTGAATTACATGCTAATATATAAATTAATAGATTGTTTAGCTAGCATGTAGCTTACAACAGCAACTTGTTTCACACACTTGCTCAGAAATATTATGAGTTAACTCCACTGGAATTTCCTTGCCCTTTGTTCTGCTGAGGTAAAATGTGGTTAGAAACCAGAGGTCTAGGGTGAAAATTGCCAATAGTTCAAGCAATATCTCCCATCAGGCTTGTTTGGTCTCCCTGTGTTTATTACCCTTTAGATTTGACTTTGGATATTTCCCCCTGTATTAGGATTCTTTAGCTTTCTACTAAGACCATTTTAGATCATTGACATCATGTGAAAATTGGTATTTAGGTTGGGGGTTCTTATTCAACGTTCTATAGAATATTCTTTACAATGTACCACCACTGAGGAAAATTTGCCTCTACCTAGCCTAATAATAATAATAATAATAATAATAGTAATAATAAACTGCAATAATGACTATAATATCCCATTTTGAAGGGTGCTAGAAATAGAATGTCTTCATCAATCAGGTTCATATCTATAGGTTAATTGTAAGTGGTTACTACAGTGAAATGACAAAGTTCAGCTTGTTTCTGAAAAGCAGTAATACAGGGTGGGGCAAAAGTGGGTTTACACCCTGGCTGGTGTAGCTCAGTAGATTGAGCACGGGCCTGTGAATCATACAATCGTGGTTCGATTCCCAGTCAGGGCACATGCCTGGGTTGCAGGCCAATTCTCAGCAGGGGACTCATGAGAGGCAACCATACATTGATATTTCTCTCCTTCTCTTCTTCCCTTCCTCTCTAAAGATAAATAAATAAAATCTTTTTTTAAAAAGTGGGTTTACAGTTGTTTATATTAAATCACACAAGAATACTCTGTGTTTCATGTAGCCACAACTGTTAATCTACTTTTGCCCCATTCTGTATATACATTCTCCACACTTACTATTAATTTAGTGTTCTCAGGGTGGAACTGTGAATCCAGACACACTTGCTATGTATGGATCCCTTACCAGTTCAGCATCTGAAGGGTGAGTATGTAGGGATTCTGCATTCTTCACACTCAGGTTACCTTCGAGTGTGGTGTATAGTGGTTGGGGCTATGTACACAGAAGATTCACACTCCTTTATGTCTGATGGATAAAATAATGTTTATAAATATATGCATTTAAAATATTAGTTCTATTAGTGTCTGTTTTCCTGTTTCTTGGTATTGCCTTTTTCCTCCATTATATGTAAACTCAAGGATATTTGAGATGTTCAAATGCAATACGTGGGCCACAAAATGTAGGGAAAACAGAGGTCAGAAATGAAACATGTTGAAAACAATGCAAATTTTGTAATAGTAAGAGAGTGAAACCTAAATTAGTGTTCCCCACAGTATGTTCTGCAGGACAATAATTGTTCAGGGTACCAAATAAAGTTACATGAAAAATTTAAGTGAGCAAATAGTTTGGAGTAATTGAGTTAAACAGGACCTCTCAGGCCTATAATACTCTACCACCCAGGGTGAGTATCCAAAACCTGTTACCTTTCCCAAACATATTTGATCGTATACTTATTTTTTTAATGAGCATTTTGTAGAAGTAAAGTGATATGTATTCATCTGCAGTATCTCAGGGACTACAACAAGGACTAATCAGCTCACTGGTCTGAGGACAAGGGGAGTGGATTTCTGAATGCTGGAGAGCTGAGCAGGAGCAAAAAAGGCTTCCCAGTGTGACTGTACCTGCAAATGAGGAGCCTTAGAAGGGCCTGTCCCACAGCCTGGACCCCAGACGCATGGGGACACTGTTCCACAGTCCCTCAAGATTTACTGGTGAGCTCAGTTACAGGTAACTTTACCTACAGATTCTTTTTAGAATTTGATTGAATTTTTATTAAAATGCCTACTTCTATGTAAACAGACCAAAACATAACACACAAACACACATCCTCCCCCACAGGAGTCAAACTTCCAGTCATACCATGGTCAAGGTCTTTCTGTTATGTAGTTGACGTCAGGATTGGTGAGCCAGCTTCCCTGTGAAGGGCTGGCTCTCATCCACATTAACCAGGAGCCTGGTAAGGGGATCAGAAGGAGGCACTCCGTTCTGCCTCTGGCTCTCTCCTCCTGCATTAAAATGATAACCGTCATTCATTGAGACACATAACACACCCCTGTGTTACCCTTTCTCTTTAAAACCACCTTCTGAAGTTGCCATTACTATCTTCGTTTGACAATGGAAGAAAATGAATCTGGGAGGGTTTAAATAACTTGCCTAGAAAACACGGTTGTCTCCCAATAAGCCTGTACTTAAATAAAGGTTGAGAAACAGTATATTGATAGTTTCAAGAGGTCAATAAAGAGGAACCATTACTCTTGACAGTGTATTCATTTGTAACTAAGACATCATCATGGTGGCTATTTCTCTTTCTTTTCTCCCCAGGTTTGGTTAAAATCCTTCTAAATTCTCTTTTCAGTGGCCATTTACACCCAATTCCTATCAAAGTGATCAAATCCAATATGTGTGTGTATTAGATTGGATAAATGACAAAATATCTAAATGATTCTGTAATCAAAACCTTGCATTTATATGCTGGTAAGCCAACCATGGAAAAAAATGGAGAATAAAGTTAATGCAATAACGGTGTTTATGTTTTATTACCCTATAATTATATCATTCCTGTGATTGTTTTTCTTTTCATGCTTGTCTATAAAATGGTGTTGCCTCAACCTGTTTTAAACATCTACATTCGTAGGATTAGGACTAGTGATGTTTTGCCAGTTTCATGAAACTGAAGAAGCCAGTTGCACCCAACCCACCTTCTTCGATCAAGTCCTTCATTAATCTGACACTTGGACACCTCAGCTGTTTTCTTTTTGGTGGAATTGCCCTGGTCTTTAAATAACAGTATACTCTTTGTCATGAGGAACAGGTTATGAAAGTAGTTATTGTACTGATTTTTATACTTGACTGTTGTAACTTACATTAGTTATTTTATAATGTTGACTTATTGCAAAGTTAAGACTCATCATTTTTAGAATGACTTATTCAATTAGAATTTTCTATATTATCTTCTTTTCTCGCTATAAAGTTCTTTATTCCAAAAGCACTTTTTACTTGCCTTTATTCATTTTTGCAGTGTTCCAAATGCTACCAAAGTTTGATTTAAAGTATAGAGACAAAATTTGTCTAAATTTGCCAAAATGCATCAATTAGTGGGTGGCTACTTTTTTATTTTCCACAAAAGGGTTAATTATAGAATTTCTGTAAATGGCAAGTTTTTAGTATGATTGCTTTCCTACAGGTCTATTTTCTATCAAGTTTTCAATAATCATTTTTTTTACATTTAGCAAAGTACATTAAATGAAGTATGTATACCTGTATAAGTAAAAAGTGTTCTACCTAAAAATTTTTCATTTGTATCTGGAAACAAGAAATTACTACTAGAAAATATGTTAACCTGAACTGCCCACTTCCACTATCAATTAACAATACCTTTTCTACCATGTTTCCAATATTACTCATTATTTTTAAATTAAATTATCTATTAAAACATTTTGAGAGTAAATATTTAACAGTATATATTTTTCTGGCATGAACTCAAAGCAAATCCCTAGTAAACCTCCAGGTTTTACTTAAGCTAATAAATAATTAACCTTTGGCCCAGAATTACTTTCAAAAGATAAAATATTAAATTTGTGAATAGATATTTTCTGTTAAAGTTGGCCTCTGAGTTTATCTGTTCCTCTTGGAGAGGTTCCAGACTCTCCTGGCTTTGACCTTGTAATCCTGTATTTTGCAATCAAAGCAGCATTGTGTAGGAACATCCCACGGCTCTGCCTTGACCTACATCTCTCCAGATTCCCTACTCCCCTCACTTCCTCCCCCTCCTGCAGCACTGAGGAGCAATGAGGGTAGTTTCACAAATGACTAATCCTCTGATTTCATCATAAATGATGCCGGAGGAACAGGGGCCTTGGGCTAAATGTGGAGATGACAGCTCCTCTAGACCTACACTGCTTTTTTATCTGTAAATTTTAACATGCTCCCAAGTGTTTCTTATGAACAATGATGTTCAAAAACTGTTGTTGTAGATATCCAGGCTATCTGCACTACACACACTGAAAAAAGAAGTATACTGGAGACTCTATTGTAACAGTGGAAAATTGTAATGGTGGGAAATTACAACCCACTTTACCATTCTTTTAACATTGTTTCTGTAAGTGCTGACTCTGACTAATGTGTAGTTTGTAGATGAACAGCATGTTTGTATACGAATCCTAGGAACTAACTTCAAAAGATATATTCCCTGACCTTCAGGTATCACAGCTCTGGGAAGTTTGCTGACCTTCAACCATGGAGCCAGGATGACATGAAGCCAGAATGATGCACGCTTGCCTTATCAGAATGGACTGTACTCATCTGTGCTCATCTGCACATGGAGAACATTGCAACTCCCTCCCTCGATCTCTTTGTTCTGTTCCCCTCTCCCTCCTTGTAAAAACCTCTGCCTCCACTGAGAGGTAGAGATGACCTTCAAGACACAAGTCCTCCATATTCCCAGGAAGATGGGCTTTGAGACATGAGCCCCCCATCTTCTCAGAAGATGGGCTCTATAATATGAGTCCCCCATCTTCTGGGTGTCCTGCACCTGAAAATAAACCACTTTTCTTTACATCAGCACCTGCCTCTTGAGCATTGGCTTTCATAGAGACAGGCAGACAGACCTGCATTCCAGTACATGATGAAGAAATAATAAAATGAGAAGACCCCTAAATTTCTTCTACAGAAATTCTACTGAAATATTTATAACTATCAAAAATATTTTCAGTAAGATCGATGAATGACAAGAAATAAGTATGTACCAGGCTATGACATTCTTACAAGTGTCTAATTCAAAAAAGTTCAGTTTGATTGAACAGTAAACAAAGGGAGCTAGCAGAGCACCCAGTGTATAGGCAGCACGTAAACACCGTCTACTCTTCCCACTAAGACCTTGGTCAGCTTCTCTGCACCCCAAGCAACGTGTGCAAACTAGCCATTTGCTGACAGGGCACCTTGGAGACCTGAGTCCCCTCCTTACGAGTCATAGGGTTTGGTGTTCTTCTGGAGCTCCAAACCCAAAACTTTTAGGGCATTAGTTTCAGCAAACTTAAACTTCTGTCCTGATTGCTGGTGTTAAAACAAGTCCAGATCTCACTGGTTTGCTAGCATGTGTAGAGTTTGGTAAAGAGTGAGGACAAAGCTCCTGTTCACTGCATCTTTCACTAGAGAACTTGCAACTGCCTTGTTTTCAGTTGAACATAGGCGGCTATAACATTGACTATACCTTGGAAAATAGTTTTTGCTCTCTTCCAAATTAATCCAAAACATATCATGCCAGGGAACATGCTGTGTGTGCAAAGAAAAAACACAAAAAAGACTGACTTTATACCCTCAAAGAAGTGGTTTCTAATCAAGCAGGAATGTTAAAAGCTTGAAGGTACTTCGTTAGTTTAAAGTTCTGTTTTGCAATGGTTCTTGAAAAATGCAAGATAGAGTCATAAAAAATAGACATGCTGTGCTGTAAGTCCAACCGACTTCCTCAGTTTTTAAAAATAACAGCTATTCTTTATTGAGTGCTTGTCATATACCAGATATTAACTGAAGTACTTTACAAATTTTATTTCATGCAGTCTTCACAGTGATTCTATTTTGCATAGCAGGAAGAAAGCCTTCTCTCCATTTTACAAATTAAAAAACTGAACTTAGAGAAGTTATTAGTTGTAAGTCCCATAAATAAAAGGTGGCAGAGAAAGGTGCAAACCCACCTGCATGGCTCCAGAGGTGGGGGCTCCTGGTCCTCTACTGGGGAGGACGTCTGCCACGCAGGTGGGTCGGGCAAACACACCCTGTGTCAAATGCTTCGAGGAGATTAATTTAAACACAAAATCTCATGAAACCCTTTGGCCACGCAGCATGATCTTAACTGGCACTGTTCCAATGACGTGGTGACTTTGGGGTCTGTGGCCACTTGAACTGATTGTAGAGGATAGGGAGAAGATGGGGATTTGCAGCCCTTTCCACATTGTGTTGAGGTTATATGTTTATAATTATAGACCTCCTCTGTCAGACTGCGACCATTTCTAAGGCATGATTCTTCTTATCTTGTTGTTAATGAAGTCTCACTCTGTCTGACAAAGGCTGTTTGGTATCTGATTTTGTAATGAACCATACAATAAGAGAGGCAGATACGCCAAACCTTCCCATAATATTCATGAAGCCCTCAGCAAAAATACAAATGTAAACCCCAGTCCATGGCCTGTCCCTTTTCTTTTCTCATTCCCTGCTCAGTCCTAAACCAGAAGGACGCTTGACACTTGGATGTGGGCACTGTAACGCATATGTCCAAGTCTGTCTGCTCTCCGTGCAGATAGACACTATTTGGCTACCTCATAGGCCTGGGTGTGCCCAGCATCTTAGTGCCCATCAGGAGGATGGAGCAGATAACTCGTTCACACTGTCCTAAAACCGGGCCAGGGCTACTGGAGCAGAGAACTGTGGGAAGCCGTGTGTCAGAGTATGGTCTAGAAAAGGGATGAATCGGTTCATGGTAAGCCCAGTCACCCTTTGGTGCCTTTCATGCTTAGCTCTGCAGGAAGGGACGAGCCAAAGAAAGTCTTTGGAGTGCACGATAAACGTGGTCCTGAATCTGACCATGACCTACTTCATAGAATGCAGAAATAAAAACTCAGATACTTTACATGTGTAATTCAGGTTTGAAAAACTATTGAAAAGAAGTTCTGGAATCCATGACTTCTAATGTCAAATCTAAGACATTTCCTGCTCTACAGTGCCCTTGTCCCTTTGTGTTTCTAGAGGGAAAAACAACAAAATATGAAAAATATTTAAAAGCAGTGAATTCTCTCAGATTTTCTCTGCAGGTTAGTCTGGATTCTCCCTCTGAATATCATTAGAAGGTTTTTATCAGCTTTACAACCTCTGGACTTCTGACCTCTAAAGCAGAGAACGGGGCCGATTGAGTGATAGCAAATCTGTAAGGGCTTCTGTCTCCGGTGGGGCAGGACTGTCAAAAGTGATGCTTGTTGTGTTGAAAGAAACCTGAAGTTTTGTAAGAACCGTAACCAGATACTTCTTATCATAACAGGTCACTCATCCAAGTTGGTTTCTAGTCCAGACTGGATTGTGGGAAATGAGCATTTTCTTTCTTAGCAAATGCAAGGAACTAATAATATCAAGAAGTTCTTATTATTTTTATTTATGGTTCTAATTAATTTTCTATTTAAAGAATAGCTTTACCTAGATTACGTTAAAATGTTAGGGAAGACTAATACTAGTTTTTGGTTTTACTTTAATTCTTTTGATAACTGAAACATCTCTAAATTGAAGGGGAAGACGGACACTGCATCTCCGGCTCTAGGCAAAATATTGACATGATTTAACAAAAAAAAAAGAGCAGTCTTTTAGTTTATCTTTTGTTTAATATGAAAGTGGCAAAGATGAAGGCTATTCAGTATCTTTTTAATACCTGTGGTTAATAAACACATAACATGAAATTTACCGTGTATCTGAAGCACAGAGTTCAGTAGTGTTGCGTATACCCACACTGTTGCACAGCAGACGTGCCTATCTAGCCAAACAGAACTTCTATGTCTGGGAACAACGCTCCCTTTCCCCTTCCTTAGTCCCTGGCGACCACCATTCCACCTTCTGGTTCTGTGAGAGTGACGGCTTTAGGTGCCTCAGACGAGTGAAATCACAGAGGACTTGTCTTTTTGTGACTGGCTTATTTTACTTAGTACAGAGTCCTCAAGGTTCATACATGTAGCACATGACATGAAATTGTCCCCTTTTTAAAGGACTGAATAATATTTCACAACATATATGATATGCATGTATCTATATATTATATATGTATGTGTGTATATATTGTTTTCTCTGTCCACTTATCCATCAATGGACATTAGAATGACTTCTACCTGTTAGGGAGTCTGAATAACAGTTCAATGAACATGGGTGTACAAATATGTCTTCATGTGTCTCTCCAGTGTCTTTTATAAAATAAAAGAGTGCCCTACCCTTTGCAACAGTATGGGTGGAACTGGAAAGTATTATGCTGAGTGAAATAAGCCAGGCGGTGAAAGACAAATACCATATGTTCTCACCTTTAACAGGAAGCTAAACAACAAAACAAACAAGCAAGCAGAATAAAAACAAAGACACTGAAATAGAGAACAAGGGGACAGTGACCAGAGGGGAAAGGGAAGGGAATTTAAGGGGAAAAAAGGGGAAGGATTTACAGGAACAAGTATAAAGGACACATGGACAATAACAAGGCGGGTAGAAATGGGAGGGAGGTGGGGAGCACTGGGGGGGTGGGCTGGGATGGGAGTAAAAGTCAGAAAACTGTACTTGAACAATAATTAAATAAATAAAAATTTTAAAAAGAGTGCATGAGCATCCAGAATGACATATCTCAAATTATTCAAATAATAAGGGCTTATTAATAAGTGAATTTATATTCAATTTAAATCTCTTTAATAAGCAGAAGTTTAAACTTTTTTATACTGATTAAGAAGCTAGTTATTTTAAGTAAGCACATTTATCTATGTCTACCTTAATTTTGTTAGAAACTATTTGACAGTGATTTGCCCTGGTTACTTAAAATACAACTTATCAGAAACCAAGTAAGATTCTCTTCTATCATATTTTATCTTTTCTTTTCCTAAAAGATAAAATATAGTTACATGTATGAAATGTGTATACATAAATATTTATCTTCTCTGAAATGTAAAACAGTGTTACTTATTAGTCTATTATTATTATTATTATTATTATCATAGTTATTGAGTACTTACCAGAAGTCAGTACTGTACTATGTACTTTACATGCATTTTTGTCCTTTAATCTGCAACCAAGCAAAAGAAAATATTTTTTTTTACAAATAAAGAAAATGAAGGTCAAAATTTAAGTAAAGTTATCCAAGGTTATTTAGCTAGAGTGGTTAAATGGATAGTTCAAAACCACGCCTGCCTGAATCTTCTTAGCTGTTTGCCTTTACTTTTTAAATCTATCTAATAGAGATCAAAGTTTTACTGTTTTACCTTACCCACCAATCAATTTGAAGTCATAGTTAATGTTTCAATGGAAATGAGGAATAGGTAACATTTACGTTATCAATCTTATGAGAGAGATGGCATTTCTCCTGTGATTTTATGTCCTCTCATGTGACTTATGATACTTTGGGGAGACCACAATTTTCTTTGATGTCTGCTTTGAGTATCCAAAAGAGAATGAAGATGCTACAAGAATAAAGACAAAGCAATGAGCCTGTGTTTAGGAAACATGGGTCTAGACTTGTGAGCCTACTACACATGCTGTAAATTGCTAACCAACATGCAACGAGTAAGCAACAACCCTTCAGATGTACACACGGGCTGGAGCAGGGTCTGGGAAGGTTTCCAGGTTTCCTCAAAATCCCAGCAAGGTGATCTGGTCCTTGGTCATTTCTCATTCTGTTGTCTGCTCATCCTGGAGGCGAGCTGGAAACTCTCACTGAGGGTGCTGACCGTGCGGGCTCCCCTGCCCTGCCGTTCCTCTGCCCTTTTGACAACACATTTCCCTCCAGCAGAAGTAAGTCGTTTTTTCCTTAGGAAACCAGATCCAAACACTAGATCTTCTCTCCCAGCCTGCAATTAAATCTGGTGGGCAGGTCAGCAGTGCCACTGGGTCAGCAAAGGGAAGAAAAAGGAAGTGGAAGAAATGGCATTTGTTTTTTGGCTGGCCCTGATGCGTCTCTGAGACAGAGGGTCTGGCAGCCACACAGTGGAGTCCCTGTGCCCTGAATACTCCTGCTTGCTCAGTGGCTGCCAGCTGGCTCCAGAATTGTCCTTCCCTTCCACAAATCAAGGGCTTGTGGGCTCACTCAGCACTCAAGGCTGAGGCACTTTGCTGGTGTTCTGTTGATGGCGTCTGTTTCCTAATTCACCACCTAGGATTATAATACAGCAAAGCATCTCATTCTTCAATGTGCGTCACAATCACTTGGAGGGCTTGTTAAACAAAGGTTCCTGGACCCCAGCCCAAGGATTCTGCTTTAGCAGGACCTTAGAACTTGCAGATCTAACAAGCTTCCGGGTAAGGCAAATGCTGCTGGTCCACAGTATGGGTGGTCAAGGGGGAGAAACTAGTTGAGATAAAGTGTGTAGAGATTATGAACACAAGAAAGTGACTTAGTGAGGATGTCTAGGAGCTCTGTGGTCCCTTAGACATACAAATCTGCTCCATAATTTGCTTTTAAACTGTACTCAGAGCATTGTTAATTTCAACAATTGAGTGACTAACAAAATAACTCTGTCCCTTTTCTAGTTACACAAACACAAAATGCGTGAATCATAAGTATACAGTTTGACGAATTTTGACAAATGCACACACCCATGTAATCCATACCCAGATAATTTCAAGTACATTTTCATTACCCCAGAAATTCTCTTATGCCCCTTCCCAATTAATTTCCTCTTCCTCCTCTCCCACAGGAAACCACTAAACCATTTTGATTTTTAAAAAATTTATATTTTTTAAATTCATTTTTAGAGAGAGGGGAAGGGAGGGAGAAAGAGAGACAGAGAAACAGCAATCAGTTGTCTCTTACAAGGCCCCAGTTGGGAACCTGGCCCACAACCCAGGCATGTGCCCTGGCTGGAATTGAACCTGTGACCTTTTGGTTCACAGGTCAGAATTCAATCCACTGAGCTACACCAGCCAGGGCTAAACCATTTTGATTTTGTCAACCAAAGCTTAGTGTTCTTGTTCTAAAACTTCATATAGTATATTTGAAGTATAATATATGCTTTTTCTGTATCTTCTGCTTTGCTGAGCGTTATGTTATTGATATTTATCATGCTATTACATGTTTAATGGTTATTCCTTTTTATCATTGAGTAGCATTCAGTGTGTGAATACACTATAATTTTTATCAATTCTCATATTAATGAATATTTTTTAAAAGATTTTATTTATTTTTTGAGAGAGGGGAAGGGAGGAAGGAAAAGAGGGAGAGACACATTGATGTGTGAAATAAATATTGATCAGTTGCTTCTCACACACACCTCAGTTGAAGAGGAGCCCACAACCCAGGCATGTGTCCTGACTGGGAATCAAACTGATGACCTTTTGCTTCGGGAGACGATGCTCAACTAATGGAGCCACACAGGTCAGAGCTTAATTAATATTTTTGACTGATTCTACTTTGGGTCTATTTGAGTAAATCTGATATCAACATTCTTGTCCAAGTCCTTTAATAAACCAGATAATAGCCCTGGCTGGTGTAGCTCAGTGGATTGAGTGTGGGCCTGGGAATCAAGCATCCACGGTTCGATTCCCAGTCAGGGCACATGCCTGGGTTGCAGGCCAGTTCCCAGCAGGGAACACACAAGAGGCAACCATACATTGATATTTCTCTCACTCTCTTCTTCCCTTCCCCTCTAAAGATAAATAAATAAAATCTTAAAAAATAAACCAGATAATAGGCATATTTAATGTTTTCCAAAGTGGTTGTATCATTTTACGCACAGAGGAAAATGTCTAATCTTCTCCACCATTTCATGTTGTCAGGTGTTAAAACGTCAGCCATTCCAGTGGGTATGTGGAGGTATCCTGCTGTAACTTGAATTTATATTTTTAATTTACTTTTCATGTATTTCAAGGCTATTCATATATCTTCCTTTTAAAATTTTTTAAGCCCTTACCTGAGGATATGTTCACTGATTTTAGAGAGATAAGAAGGTAAAGAGAGAGAGAGAAACATCAATATGAGTGCGATACATCAATTGGTTGCCTCTCAGACACGCCCCCTGCAGGGCATCAAACAAATGTCCTAACTATGTGTTTGTGCCTTGACCTGAGATCTAATGCCCAACCTTTTAGTGTATGGGGTGACACCCCAACCAACTGAGCCACCTGGCCAAGGCTATCTTTCTTTTTGTTCAAATTTCTGGCAACTTTAAACAGTTTGGACTGTTTTGTTTTTTTATTATTGAATAGTGTGAGATCTTTATATATTATGACTGTAAACCTCTCATCAGACAAATGTAATGGGATGTGATTATTTCAGTAAGTGTGTGATTTCTCATTTCTTAATGATATCTATTGATGAGCAGTTTATAATTTAGATGTTCTATTTAATTTTTATAGTGAGAATTTTCCGTGTCCTTTGTATGAAATATTTGAGTTACAAAGATATTCTCCCATGTTTTCTGTTCCTATAAAATTTATAGTTTTCATTTATTTGATATGTATCACATAAATTTCGGTGTATGGTGCAAACTATAGAACTTTTAAACGATTCCCTTTTGTCTTAGCTGCCAGGATGTCAGAGCATAGTTTTCAAGTTAACGGTGGCTATTATGTTAGCTTTAGTGGTGCTCACACGTGCAGCCCTCTCCTTTTTCTTACTGCTTATTTGCTCTTTTGATTCTTTCTTTTATTGTATATGACCTTATTTAAGAGGAGCATGGACCAAATTCAATACTAAAAATAAATAGAAGTTTCTTATGTATCCTAATAAGTAATTAGACTTAAAGTTAGCTACTTCAAATTTTATTCTGGTGTAGAATATGAAGAGCAGGTAGAGCCCCAGGCAAAGGCCTTTAGAAGCAATCTTTGAGTAATGTCCACCAAACTGAAGAAGAAATATTGGACTTTGTGAAATTCAGATTAATGTCTCCTGCAATCAGAGTGTAGTCCAAATGTACTTCCTGCTACCTGACAAAGAATTTCTGTGATTCTCTCTCACCTGTGTTTGGTTTTGGTCCAAATGCCTAGGATAGCACCTTACTCTGTCACTAGCGGGGCTTCCATCTGCATAGTTAGTCCAGGAAGATAGAGAAAGTTAGAGAATGTGATTTGTCTCCCCGTGCCTTATCTCAATGTTTGTACACCTGTGTTTAGGGTATAGTATGAGGAAGAATGAGAATATGAGTCAGATGCCCTGACAATGTATTTCCTTCTAGCAAAAGAAAGATGTGTGTTGGCCCACCTTACTTCCACATTACACACTTCTCACACAGAGCCTTGTGTGTATATGTTCATTGATGCACAACTATTTTCAGTATATCAGTAAGATTTTTTATAGATTTCAACATAATTAAGGCAGGTTCTCTACTGTGCCAAATACCAATCCTAATAGCTTTATTACCCAGCCCACCTATCTCTCATCCACAGAAAATTCAGTAAATGCAATTGAGTAGAGAAATAATGTTAGAAAGATAATCTTAAATCTTCCATAATTTATCAGAAATTAAAAATATGGCCTTTGCAAACATTGGTACTTTTTAGTGATGCATTTCTTGTCACATACCTCACAGTCTGCTGTGGCACACTAGTATGTGTGGACTTTGCTTTCAGTCACTAACTTTGATTATTTATTGACCATCATCATCTTGGCGGAAACTTTAGTATTATGTATGGACCTTCGGGTCTGCCATTTCTCCTCTACCTTCTCATTCTTCCAAACATTATTGCTCATATGCATTGAACTAAAAATCTGAAAAGCCCTAGAGAAGGTCCACAGATTCTTAAGTGATAGATTTGGCACTAGTCCTTGGAGAGCAAGGAAGCATTATGAAAAGAGTGACTTTGAACAGGATTCAGCATCTACCATCCAGAACTATTGGTCAGTTGCTTTTGCTGAGCAACTTACCCTGAAGCAGAACAGAGAAAAGTTACATGGTTGAAAGAGGCAGGAAATAGAGAGATTTTAATTCAGAAACCTGAAGCTTCCTTGGGGACTCAGCAGTTGTGATAGAAATAGCCCAAAATACATGTCTGTTGTGCTCAAAATTTAGAGCAGGTTTCTATGACTAATTTACTTTATTACCTTGAAAAGGGAAGAGGACCAAGAAGTACTGTCTACTATTTATCAGGTATTCAAATATATAATTTTCACAAAATCCTCCAGGATATTTCTAGCCATTAATCATTATTATCCCCATTCTACATAGGGGAACAGCAAGGCTCAAGAAGTTTCAGTAACTTGTTCAAGTTTATACAGTTAGTAGGACAGAGTTCAGGCCTGGTTCTATTTGACTTCAGAATTCATGCCCTTGCAGAAAAACTCCTTGAGCTTCAGTTTGCTTATCTATAATGGGAAAGAGTACCACCAGATGACTTTTAATGTCTCTTTTAACCCTTGCACTCTGTCCTTTTATAAGCACTGCCATAGAGGGTAGTGATAATAGAAATACAGTGTGCCTTATCTGTGACAAAATTTTTCTTCTAACCTAATGTCACCTTCCTAAAGTATAAGGGGAATGAATACCCAAATCCAAAATTATAGGGAGATTTAGAACCAAATGGACAGTACAAATGCTGGGTATTTATTCTCTCCACACTTTGCAAAAAAATCCAACACCTATTGGATCAACATCCACCAAAGTTCAGTTCAAGTCAGACTCTGCTCTAATGAATACTCCCAGGGAGTTCCATCTGGGACATATTTGGCACCAAGAGGCAGAAGTATCAGCCTCCTGACTTCCTGTCAAGATGGAGACATAGGTAAACACACTTCGCTTCCTCACACAACTACAGAAAAAAATTACGTCTGGATGGCAAAAGGAATATCACCCAAAACCATCAGAAAATAGAGCTGTATGGAAGTCTGACAACCAAAGATTTAAAGAAGGCATATTAATCCTGACAGGAGGGGTAGAGACACAGAGAGAGGTGAGGAGGGGGAGAGAGGCAGTGCAATGGGTGGTCCCACATTCACATGTGGTAGATAAAAATTGGGAAGGATACCTTGGGCGTGAAGGATCCTGGTCCCGAACCAGACCACCCAGCGGCCTAGCATTTCAGCACCAAGAAGATAAAAATGCACAATTTCTGGCTGTAAAAAACAGTAAGGGTTGAGTGGTAGAAGAAACTGCTGGGTTTTCAGGAGGCTCATATTAAAGGGCTCACATGGACTTAGGATTTGGTGTAGACATATCTTCTCTGGAATTCAGAACCAGGGCAACAGCTGGAAGGCAGAAGTGGCATACGGGGAGAAAGTGAGGAGACTGGAAATAGGCCAAGTGCAAGGAGACAGCTTCCTCCCCAGGCTAACCCGCAGAAGCCAGACAGCAGCATTGTCCAGTCTTCTAGCCCTCTCCCCACACAGAGCCGTGAAGCAATAAAACTGGTTGTACCACCCTACCAATCACCTAAGGCTCCACTCCACACAATTTACTGGTCTACTCTTCTACATTAGGCCATGCTACTAAGACAAGGAGTCAGAGCACCTCTACCTAATACACAGAAACAAACAGGGGAGGCTGCCAACTTGAGGAGGCAAGGAAATATGGCCCCACTGGAAGAACAGAACAAAACTCCAGGAAAAGAATTAAACAAAATGGAGATAACCAATCTATCCAATGTACACTTCAAAACACTGGTTATCAGGACACAAAAAACTAACTGAGTACAACAACAGCATAAAAACGAGTCAGGTAGAAATGAAGCTTACATTAAGTGAAATAAAGAAAGATATACAGGGAACCAATGGTGAAGGGGATGAAACTGAGAATCAAATCAATAACATGAAATATGAAGAAAAAACCATTCAATCAAAACAGAAAGAAGAAAAAATAATTTAAAAAATGAGGATAGAATAAGAAACCTCTGAGACACCTCTGAATATAGTAACATCTGAATCATAGAGGTGCCAAAAGGAGAAGAGGAAGAACAAGAAGTTGAAAACTTATTTGAAAAAAATAATAAAAGAGAAATTCCCTAGTTTGATGAAGGAGATAGACATGCAAGTCCAGAAAACACATAGAGTCCCAAAGAAGTTGGACTCAAAGAGGACCACACCAAGACACATCACAATTCGAATGCCAAAGATTAAACATAAAGAGAGAATCTTAAAAGCAACAAGAGAAAATTAGAGAGTTACCTATAAAGGAGTTCCCATAAGACTATCAGCTCATTTCTCAAAAGAAACCTTGCAGGCAAGAAGGGACTGGGAAGAAGTATTCAAAGTCATGAAAGGCAAGGACCTACATCCAAGATTACTCTATCCAGCAAAGCTATAATTTAGAACAAAAGGGCAGTTAAAGTGCTTCCCAGAAAAGGTCATGTTAAAGGAGTTCATCATCACCAAGCCCTTATTAAATAAAATGTTAAAGGGACTGACTGAAGGAAAAGAAGATCAAAACTATGAACATTAAAATGGCAACCAATTCACAACTATCAACAACTGAATCTAAAAAAAACAAACCAAGGACACAACCAGAATAGGAACACAATCATAGACACAAAGGAAGGTTATCAGCTGGGATGTGGAAAGTAGAAAATGGGGGGAAATGTGTGGGAATTAAGAAACATAAATTGGTGGGTACGAAATAAACAGGGGGAAGTTAAGAATAGTACAGGGAATGAAAGAGCCAAAGAACTTATATGCACAACCCATGGCCATGAACTAAGGGAGGGATTACTACAGGGAATGGGGGTACCAGGCAGAAGTGGGAAAGGAGGAAAAAATGAGATAACCGTAATAGCTTAATCAATAAAATATATTTCAAAAGTTCATAAAATAATAAAATTATACAATGTAACAATATGCACATCAGTTATTGAAATTACTATTTGAAAAACTTTATCATCATGAAGTTTCAAATCTGATACTTTCTTTTAACTGACAAATGAAGGTTTAAAAAATGCTTTTATTATTTTATACTGCTGCACTTAACAGTGTTTTTGTACTTTGATTGAAAGCATTAGGCTTATCCAAATATTTCCCACATGATCACTGGGTAGAAAAATGGAACAAAAGGCAAAACGATTGAACCAGGTACAACATTATTTCTAATGAGAAGTAACCAAGGGTAACAACCTTCCAGGCAAATGGATAGTTTTCTTTCTGCTCTGAAATGTGTTTCTGAACAGAATGTAGCACATAAAATTAGCCGAAATTGGGAGGCAATCACTCTTTTGGAAAATCCTTACATGAATGTTTACTAATTATCAGAATAAACTGCCACTTACATTTCTAATATACGAGAAACTAACATGACAATTATAGTACCCTTCACAAATGCAGTCAAGGAGAAGGGTAATTAGAGGTTTTATATTTGTAAATAAAAAAGAAACTTTTTATTAACCTGTGAATTCAGTTTCAAAAAAGTTGTATTTTCTATTTTATTGCTTGTAGCATCTTGTCTTTGTAAATGAAATTGCTTGTGCATAAACATTCAAGTTTTACAATGAGTTGTTGTAATTGTTTTATAAAAAGTGGCATTTTTATTTTTTCCCTTTTTCCATTATTTGTGAATCTGCATCTATAGGAGTTTGGCCTGATCAGGAGATCTTAAAGAAAACTGTCATAGCCAGGCACTCTCAGCTGCAAGTTTTACATGTTCCTGTAAGTGTTCACATCACATTGTATCAGGTCTCCAGAATGCGTCTCAGGGTCACTCTTTCATTACTCCTACCTTATGGACCTAAACAAAATTTTAGAGTATTATTTTATTATATTTGAAAGAGAACAAAACAAAATACCAGGTATTTCAGTATTTTACTGAAAAATATTGGCAACCTAGCTTGAAACATCACACTGTAAGAAGGAAATGTTTTCCTTTTTCCTGGTTCTAAGTAGGCTAAAGATTATATGCTGTCATTAATACTTAATCAGATATTTAAGTAGATATTTAGTTTACATCTTAAAATCACCCAAATGATTCAGCTAATTCCTATTCACATTCAAAGATAGTACTCCACTGCAAAGGATATGAGCTTAATTTATTAAATTCCCCTGCTGCACAGACTGCCAAACCATGGGCTGAAGACCAGACTTGCCTAAACCCGCAGAAAGGGAGACGATTCCACGGGGCTGCACAGGGCAGCTGAGTGCTTCTGTTCTGGTTGTATGCGGGGGCAGGGCGTGGGGGGGTGGGTCACACACAACCTTCTTGCCTTCCTACCCCGTTCACCTGGGACAAGGGCTTTTTACCTCAGACCAAAACTTCAGAGCCAAGCTTGGAGTTCTTAGGTTCTGAGAAGTGTGTGTGAGGTAGAGAAAGCAGCTCCTTTCTTAACAACACTGTAAAAAGCTCAGCGGAGTTTTAGATAACATCAGAGACTATTAAATTATATATATATATACACATATATATTTTGTAGTTTCTCTATATGCCTTGGGCTAACTGATCTATAGAATAGGTAAAATAAAATTAGCTGTAAAGGGTATAAATTTGACTCTAAATCCTTGAATATTGTAAGGATATGAGTAAGACACTAGTAATTATGCCTTACTCTCTTTCATACCTACTTGTTTAGTCAGTAGTGACTAAACCTTAATCAACTTGGAACATGGTTATTATAAATATCATAGCTAAATATACTAAACACGGAATGAAGCATGAAGCACGGCATGATTTTTATCAAAAGGCAAGGTATTACTCATCTTTCCATTTCTCATAAGCAAATCATCTGAATACTATGCTGCACCTACCCTAAGCTTAAATCCAAAATATGTCATCCTACTTGTCCATCTTCTCTATCGAGCCCTATTCTATGGGTAAATGCTGAGATTTTCTTTCAAAATGGGTGAAAACAAACCTTGGGGCATTTTACCTTTGTGACACCATTAAAAATATTAGATTTCATTTTTTAAAAAATCATCTGGATAAGTAATATAAGGGAAACAAGTGGGGATCGTCTGACAATTATATTTGTTAACATTATCTGAAGACATTTCAATTTAAAGAAGCAATTCACACTTAAGAATGATATTTCCTAACTGCTTGGAAGATTTTCAGTTTTCTGGTTTTCCATGCAATATGGCAGTTATAATAAATCCCTTACAAGTCTAGCATTGAAGCAAATTTTCTTAAATGGAAGTATTTTTTCCTAATATTTTTCTTCCAGTGATAATAGTTTCCATGGCTTCTTTGCAACATTTTGGAGGGGGTTGTAAGCGGCATAAGGCAGAGCTGTAATTATTGAGGGTAAGAGGACACCACATAGGAGTGCATCGGCCTTGACATTAGGTTTATTTCCAGATTTGCTCTGCAGAAGGACAGTGTGTAAATGTGCTCATGGAGCATTAGATTTCATTATGCTTTGTTTTGTTTCTCCCCAAATGAGGATAAATTTTCTCAGGGAAGGAGAAGCCGACCACTTTTTGATTTAATTAAGAGTTAAATGAACAGTGTTAAATTTCATATTGCTCTGAAAGTTAAAGCTGCCTCTACCCTACAATTGTGTTGAAATGTGAGTATCAAGATAATAGAAATTAATTTGATTAGAATCATTTTTAGCAAGTTTTGTACTTTTGTATTTCAAAGCCCAATCATTTAAAATGTCTTTAAATTTTGCCTTTCCTGTTTTTCTCTTTTATTTCTTGCAAAAAAAACCCCACAAACATTAGAAAAGAAAATTAAAGGAAACTTCATGTATATCCATCCTCTAATTATAAGCTTTGGGTGACATGATGTTGCAGGAATGGAACAGGAACCCTTTGTATTTTCCTGGGACAGGAGAACTAGTACTACAGGAAAATTATAATCTGAATTAACTCCTCAGAGACAGCTTCCATGTAAACTTCAATACTAAATTAAACAAAAATTCTAATAACTAAACAATATTATGATTACACAACTTTCAAAAGTGCACTATATATATATATACACACACACACATTTTAAATGCAGGCTGCTTTTTTAAGTTCAAATTATTTCTAATCTCATCTGTCTTGGATTGTCCCAACTTTTAAAAGAATGTGAAAAAGAACTGTCTTATTTTACCTGATAAACACAGAAGAAATAGCCTATAGTGGCAGGGGGGCTGGACCAGGTTCCTATATAACCAGTGCATCCTCCCCTAGCAGATTTTGGACTTTGCTGTAGACATCAGTCTGAGAAGCACAGGAGCCACACAACATCTCAGCTCACCTGGGTCCTGGACATCTAAACATCCATCTCAGGAATTCTAGCAGCATCCAGATGCTAAAATGCTCCTTTCCAAAGTTACTGTGTTCATTTCTGGGAAACCAGTACGAGGCAGAGAATTCTCCTTGAAGCATTTTGCAGCGAGAAACTGATTCTGTCCCTGAGAGCTGTGGTCTTCAAACTTCCTGTTTGTGCATTCCCTAAAGGAATTTGAAAAGCAACACAACCCTTGCAAAACTTTAAGGTAGCATCTAGAATGTGTCCAAAGTATAAATAATTATAAGCTATGTAATTTCCAACTTATTTTAAATATTTACTTTTTAAAACAAAGTTGTTTCATAATTTTAAACACATCCTATGGAATATAAATACCAAACTGACTGGATTCCCTACCATCATGCATCTGAAAACCAGCAGTTTTTAAATAAGCTCTTATTTACCAACTAAAGGAAATTTAAATCTCTTGTTTTTGAACTTGTTTTTTACTTTGTCATTGGGTTTTATTCCAATTTCATAGACTCTTAGTTATGTAACTAATATAATTTTATTTTTGAAAGTCTTTTTTAATGGCTTTATTATACTCCTTTGCAGAAAAAAATATGTAAATTTACTTTTTAAATTTCTAAATAGGTCCTAATGTTTAAAAACATTTCTCCTGAGTAATATTACAATTATTAGTAGTTAAAATTGAACAAAATAGATTGTACCATTGAATTATATTTAATATAGTTATATTAAAATATTGATAAGCATATTAAATTAAAAGTAATAAAAAGCAATGTTTCAGAAATACGTCTTTTGGGGTATCTAGCTCTTAATGTCATGAATTAAGCCAAGTCTTTTCTCTGTGTATCTGTTTATGAATGTAATTTACTATGAGAATGAGTTATGGATTTAGTACTAATTCTATTCTTGTTTGTTTTGTTACTTTAATTGATGTTAGTGCTAAGACACTTAATTTGTAAATGGAAGGAGTTTTACTATAGTTATGACACTTAATTTTTGCACCTTTAAACAACTTTCATGCCTTTATATATTGGTCTGTCATGCAAAATTAATTTTATAAACCTAGCAGCTTAAAATTTGTTTAGTCCTCCTTCAGTTTTGTGGAAAGCAAAGAATTAGAGACAACCAGTGATTTGATACCCACACATGAAATTCTCCCACCCCTCCACACTCACACCAGGATGGTACAGTATTTCTCAGGTATCCAAGTATTTGGTGTCACTGATGATGGGTTTTCACTCTGGGGCAATACAAGGACGAAAATTGTGACTTCCTTCTGTAAGGTAGCAAAAGGGCAATTGTGAATAGGGATCCATAGACCCTTTAGGGAAGAATTCATAGGAAAGGTGTGGCTCGGAAAACATCCTTAGCACCATCCATGCTCTTGGAAGGTCTTTGTAAACTCCTACATTGGTGCTCTTGTTTGAGGACCACTGTCTTGAAGTATCTGTGGTTCCTTGGTGCCCTAAGAGTTATTACAGGACAAACAAATAGGAAGATGGGCTGTTTTCATGGCTTTGCCACTGATGGCTTTTCTATAATATGTTAGTTAGTGGTTCTTACAAGCCCCTCCTTCAAGTAATGAACATGCTAAGTCAGCGTAGTATAGTAGCAAAAGCCTGGATTTAAAAATCCGAAAGCATTGTTTCAGCAAATAACTCTGCTCCTAACTGGTTCTGTCTCTAAAAAATTCTTTGTGCCTCAACTTCCTTATTTGTAGGCCAGAATACACAGTATTTCCTAGTGCTAACTAACATGATTTTAGGTGGTACTTGTGTAAATTTGCTTCATTTGTTATACATTTCTTTTATTTACCAGGAAAATAAAATCAGCATATTAAATATATGGGGTTTTTAGAGAGACAGGGAAGGGAGGAAGAAATATATAGAGAGAACATTTATGTGAGAGAGAAATATCAGTCGCTTTTTGTACGCGCCCAGACTGAGGGGTGGAACCCGTGACCTAGGCGTGTGCCCTGACCGGGAATGGGAAGAAGTGACCTTTTGCTGTGGTGGAAGACATCCAACTAACTGAGCCACACTGGTTAAATGGGCTAAGTGTCTGATTCTTGAATATAGTTTAAAATGCATCTAAAAAGTATTTAGGTTTTTTTAAACATTATATTTAAAAATAATTAAGTAGCTACATATGTAAAAAAAATCTGTGGACGTGGTATGAGAATTAATGAAATTTGAGAAACAGAGCAGTGACAATTGCTATGGTCCCAGCAAATCCTGTCATTATATGATTTTATGAAAAATATTTGGAAGAAATAAAAGAAAGGGAGGAAACAAGGGAGAAAGAGGATGGGAGAGAAGAACAAGTTTAAGAAAGATGTGTATTTCTAGGGAAGCTAATAAAGTGCCATAGTTACAGATGGCAAATATCAACCCACATAAGAAACTCCAAAAGACAAGTTCAGGCATATTACTCAGTTAAGCATTCACAGATAGATGGTTTAAAGAAAGAATACTAATTATGCAAGTCAGCCTTTCTCAACCCACTGAGCATGAGCTAAAAATCTTTACTATGTCTACACAGCCAAGTGATGTGGAAAGTTGAGGTAATTATTTGGGCAAAGCAGGCAAATAAAACTTACACAAAACTTGGGGTACTGAGTTACATACCTACATCAGCTGTCTTTACAGATCAAATTACCCAAGTAATCTATTAACCTCCTTGTCACATTGCTTATGTTGCCACAGCCAATCCCAATGATGGAATTTTAATTGAGACAGCCTACAGAGAATAAATGGCCCCCAAATAAGTGTGGTTTTTCAGATTACTGAAGACATACAACTTTTAAAAAGTTAATCATTACTCAGCGATAAAGGAAGACTAAATTACTTGGTATTAATGTGAGCAGTTTTCTAAGCCTTGTGAATCTTGGGTGTAAGGTATAATACATCCAGCTAGTGCTTTTAAGATATTTTTTAGCTCTATTATTTTCCTGTTGTTATGGTCAGTTTTCATGAAAACTTTTAGTAAGATATAAAAAGTAAAATCTACTTTTGTCCTTCTTTCCTCCCATGTCCTAATCCTTCTTTAAGAATCAATAAAATAAAAATTGCTTAGCCAAATAAAATCTTTAATGTGTACGTGTACGTGTGTGTACACATAGGTACACACAAATACATACCACCAAAAACAATTATTTTGGAAATGTCATGGTCATAGCCCTGGCTGGTATGGCTCAGTGGATTGAGTGCCAGCCTGCGAATTGAAAGTTTGCTGGTTGGATTCCCAGGGAGGGCACATGCCTGGGCTGTGGTCTGGTCTCCATTTGGGTGTGTGAGAGGCAACCAATCGATGTGTCTCTACTACTCCTACTCCCAGTAGGATACTCTCCTCACCTACTCCCTAAAAATAAATGCATAGTCTAAAAAAAAGAAATGTCATAGCCATGCGCACGAGTATGTACAAAAATGAACCTCGGTTATGCCTTAAGCTGATCCCTTTCTTTTCTTCTTGTCCTATAGTCTTACAAAGAAAGACGGGTCACCCCATTTGGTATATGCTTCCGTGTTCCTTGTATTTCAAGTGCTTTTTCTAAATAACCATGGTGACTTTATATTTGTGGCTTTACAGAGCACTTTCCTGCCCATTTTCTCTGTTTAATACAGCAATGTGGCAGGGATATCTAAAGGAGAACTGGTCAGTCGCTGTGAACATTTCCTTGTGTTAGAAAAGTTCAAAATATTCAGAAGAAAATACTAGTAACAGTTGCCATTTATTGAACACATTACTACTAGGGAGACTTACGCGAAAAAAATCTTTGTTATTCCTCATAACATTATAAAGAGGTTTTTAAATTTTTTATAGATCAGTACTAATGCCCTGAGGTTAATTAACATGCCCAGGGACATACAAATGACCTTGGCATCGTTAGGATTTAAACCTAAATTGATCTTTTTCTGAGGCCAGAAAGACTTTATTCTACTGTATACCATCGCTTGTCTCTAATGGTTCCTACTTAATGTCTTTTGAATGAAGCTTAATAGTATTTAGACATGCTCTTTCCTGATAAGTTGTGATAGCAGATGTCAAATCCCTTAGGTAGCTAGGACCAAGGAGAGGAGTTTGGAAATTTTCTGATTGACTACAAGTAATAATGAGGCCATCTGGGTAATATATAAACCCATTCACACCAACCCCCCTCCTCCACCACAGAGCACTTTTATTTAGCAGGATAGGCCAGAAAAAGCTTACCTGGCTGCCTGAAAGAAAAGGCGGGTCATAAAGAGTTTTGCTCTAACACGGGCAGGCAATTCAACTGCCAGTTCAGCCCTGGGAGGGTCTGGTTTTAATGTGTCAGTCCTGGCACCATTCCAACCTGGACTGAGCCATACCACCGTAGTAGATCTCGGTGCCCCTGAGTATTTCAGCAGGCAGGAAAGCAGGCAGTGGGAGCGTTCGATTAAGCACATGCAGGTCGCCGTACTCACCGTTAATGAAAGTAATCGTATGCCATAGGCATTCTGAGTGCCGGATTGTTAAATCTGCATGCAAATTGCCAAGGACTGCGCCCAGAGATACAACCACAGGCCCACATTCAGACACTGGAAAGAAGGAATGGGAGTTAAATAATGCTAATAAGTCACACTGGGGAAGCCCTTTATCCGCACTGCTTCACCTGATCGCTAGCACCCCTTTCCAGCAGAGCAGGCTGTGTCTTATTCTTCCCTTTTTCCGAGTTAGAAAACAGGTTCTGGGGAAAAATAGAATTCATTGAATGTCCATGTATTTAGAACATTGTTCATATTATCTTATTTAACCCTTGAAGTAAGTTTGAGAGGAAAATTTCTTGTTACCCTAGTACTGAAGAGAACAAATGTGAGAGAAGTAAGTTACAAATAGTCATGTGGCTGGTGAGTGGCAGGAGGGGACAACCCGACTGCAAACTCCTTTAGCACATTTATTTGATAAGAATTTAAGGTATTTGTCCTGAGCTCCTCATCTCAAAACCATCTCTATTCACTCCAGAGCCATGTATTTCCTCATAACCACATTCACCACAATATTGAAGCTGGTAGTGAATTTTATTAAAGGAAGTGCAAATTCTCTAAGAATGTCTGAAGTGCGGTTATTTACCCTAAGATGGCTTCTGTCCAGACGGAGGCATGTCCACCAGGAATAAATCTTTCCAAGCACCCTCCATCTGCCCACGCTGTAATAAACACTGGCGAGCTTGCCAAAACGAACCTGATGGCTTCTGGAGTTTCCAGCAGCAACATGTTTCTATAAAACCAATAAAATAGGTAATCATACCTTTTCAGGTTACATTTTCACTGTTAACAGGAATAGGGGAAAAAATGATTCCATTTTCTTTTGTGCTCTTTGAGGAGCAGAGGTAAAAGCCCAGCTTCTTGTGTTTGGATCATATACTTTGAACCGTCGGTCAGACAAATTGGTGGTCACCTTCAGGTCCCAACCTGCAGAGCAACCCACCTCAGGAAGCCTCATCATACCAGGAGGTGTGTGTGCCAGACTCCACAAACCTGGGCTTGCTAGTGGAAGGCCTCTCTAGCCAAGAACAGCACAGCCAGCAAGGGTGGTGGGAGGTAGGAAGCAAGCTCGGAGCTGCCAAGTGGTCAGGGTGAGTCAGCCCTTTGATGTGGGGTGGTTATTCTAAGCACAGCAAAGGTGAGCAAGCGTTTCCTTCCTCTGACTACCCTGACAACAGCCCCTTTGTGTAGGAAACTGAGTCACAGAACAGGAAAGCTTCAGAGTTGCAGGAGAGACATTGCTAGTCTATACTGTTACTAAGATGATTTTGGTACAATACCATCTTAGCCTGGTACAATGTCAGTCTGGCTTGTGTAAATAAACTAGTTCTCTCCTTACATCCAAAACTTTCGCTCACCAGTCCCCATGCTTAGCAGGGATGCCAGCTGAGAGGTGTCCACAGACAGCAATACCCTTCAGCAGAATTAATGTTAGTAAAAAGACAATTCTTACACATTTGGGAGATTGTCTTACTTGGAGAATAAAAATGCCATAAAGAAAAGATTGCGAACCCCATGGATGGTTGCAGGAATGCCTAGTTCTTTCACAAAAACAGAAGATTCCAGTCCTGGGTCATGTTGGATCTGTATGGTCCAGTCTGAATGGATCTAGTTCAACACTAGAAAGCAGACAAAAGTCACTCCTCTAGCTACTGGTTTAAATTTCCGGCCAGATTGTCTCTTGGTATTTCAGCATGCTTCTTGCTGCCTTCTGTGCTCTCACTGGAAGCAGGGCCTAGATGCTTGAAGCCTGCATTTCTTAAACCAGTGCCCTTGCTTAAGGTCTTCCAATAGGAGACACTTGAACAAAATTTGGCAGGTGTAAGAGAAGGCACTGTAATTGCTCTGGTTGTAAGGAGAGGCAGAGTCTTCAGCAGAGAACAGACCTGAGTTTTGCCAGTGACTTCTGAGAGCCCTCCTGAAAATCACCCACTTGGGCACCACAGGTAGCCAAGGGGATCAATGAGGGTTCTTTATATTTCCACCTAGAAATTCATTCTTCTCAAGTTTTTTATATTTTCATTGTGTACTACTTTTGTGGCAATAAACTACAAAATGTGCTACCCAGTCATGATGGATATTTCATTTATTTGCTTCTATTAAAAATACCTCAAGTTCCAGGGCATTTCTGGTATATTAGTTAAATGTATACTTATCTGCTGTACATCATTTATCCCAGTATGGATACCAATCACATTTAGGTTGAAGTGTTCTAGTTGATCAGGAAATATAAATGACATACACAACTGATACTTTTAAAAAAATATTTTGTTTATTTATTTTTAGAGAGAGGGGAAGGGAGGGAGAAAGAGAGGAGGAGAAACATCAATGTGTGGATGCCCCTTGTGCGCCCCCTACTGGGGACCTGGCCTGCAACCCAGGCATGTGCCCTGACTAGAGATGGAACCAGGAACCCCTTGGTTCCCGGGCCAGCACTCAATCCACTGAGCCATACCAGCCAGGGCTGGAACTCTATTTTTTTTATTTAGTTGGCTCCGTCTCCACCTTTTCTGAGCAAAACTAGATGAGAATGATAGAAATGAGCTGAGTTCTTAACAATAGCATCCAAAATTTTGAATCTTCTAGACCAGAGTAAAGAAGTAGGTAAGACTTTGAGAAGAAATGTCATCTCTGTGAATTTTCTTCCTTCACAAAAATCAGGCTAAAACTTTGTTTCCTCCTGTCTCTTTATATTTATTTTATTTTCAATTCCTAACCAGCAAAGGAACTATGCTTAATTTTAGACACTACTTACTTGTAGCTCAACACTGCAAGTAAGAGGACCTGTTCTGAGTAGCTTAAACTCTAAACTTTGTCAGTGTTGGGTAAGCATCTAATCAACAGAGTGAATAAGACACTGTGGAATTAAGTCTGACAATGTTGGATGTGCTTTATTTTTGCTTATGAGGACACTGTAACTGTGAGAAATGCTCTGTGAGATTGTGGATTATATAATCTGATTCCTTAAATTTCTTAGAAAGTAAGAGGTTGGATATTCACTGCCCAGACTTTCATCATGTCTCCTTTTAGGTTGTACTATGAGGTTTTCGGTCTAAATAAGAAGTCACAAATGGGAAGCCTAGGCCACAGGCCAAAGATGACCTGCAACTTTATCTATTCTTTCATTAATTCACTCAAAACCATTGATCAAGTTTCTATTATGTGCCAGACCCTGTTCTAGGCACTGAGGAGATAGCCATGAGAGAAATAAACTGAAATTCTGCCTCTGAAAAGTTTACGTTCTGCCATAAAAAGAGATGAGGAAAAAAGTCAAATACATAAAATGCATATATGTTGGCCCTGGCTGGTGTGGCTCAGTGGATTGAGTGCCAGCCTGTGAACCAAATAGTTGCTGGTTCGATTCCCAGTCAGGGCACATGCCTGGGTTGCAGGGCCAGATTCCCCAGTAGGGGGCGCACCAGAGGCAACTAAACATTGATGTTTCCGTTCCTTCCCCTCTCTAAAAAAAAATAAATAAAATCTTTTTAAAAATGCATATATGTTAGATGGTGATAAGACCTTTCTATCAACATCAAGCAGGAAGAGACATAGAAAGTAGAGACAGGATGTGATTTCAAATAAGGTGCCCAAGGAAGGTCACTGAAAAGGAGGCGTTTAAAACAATAGCCGAGGGCAGCGAAGGGTGAGCTATGTGAGTATTTAGGGGAAGGCCTTTCAGGTGAGGGAAGTGCTGGTGAGAAGGCCCTGAGAGAGGAGAAGGCATTATGTGTTCAAGGGACAGCTGGACAGGCTGAGGGAGCAGAGAGCTGTTGGAAGGTCAGAGAGGTGACGAGGGCCCGCTGGGAGCCACGGCCATGCTGGAGACTTGGTAGGTGGATGTGTGTTTTCAGTCAGCCCACTGCTTTAAAATAATTAATTGGCTGCTAACACTTCAAAAAGTAGAATGATTTTATATAAACATTTTGATCTCTAATACCTTTAGAAAAAAATAAAAGATGTGGCAACTCTAGATGTACGTCACCTCACTGCAGCCACACGCTGAGCAGTCGCCGTCTCCGGGTCGTGGTTCCACGGCTCCCTGGGGACCACGTCCCATTTCCCCACACCTGGCCTGCTCCACTGACAGCTAAAGAGGGCTTGTTTGTACCACCATAAACTGAGTGTTGATTTGGTAGTTAATTTACTAACGTGTGTGGAACGCCCTCGGAGCTGCCTTGGTCTTTTCCTGGTAGAAGTCTGAACGGAATGACTCTGGGCTTTGGGGACTTCTGTCCTGACTGAGAGTCCATGTTGCTCTATCACGGTCACCAGCCACACGTATGACAAGAATCACTACCTTGTATGACAAGAATGACTGTCTCAGCGAAACTGCCACCGCAGCGTCTGCCAGCTGTACACTCAGGAAGACCCGTGGCTCTGGGTCAGTGTGTAGTAAACAGTTGTCCTGGTTTCCCTTTGGGCTTTCAGGGCTGCCTTTGATACAAGGTGGGGGTTTTAGGGATGGTGTGTGTGTGTGTGTGTTTGTTTTCACACCCAGTTAGGTTTTTTGACGGCTAACACTGAGAAATAGAGTTTAGTGATGCACCGATGTGCTGGGTGAGGTGGAGGTAAGCGTGGAAAGGAAGAAGGGAGAAAGGCTATTGTTCATTATCAACTGAAAATAAATGCTTGCTCTTTAAATTTGTGTTATACTTGCCTTCCGCTAATTACCAGTACCCAGGAACTGATGTGGACTGCTTGGGAAATCTACAAGGCTTAAAAATTATCAGATGACCTCTACCTGGACAGCTTTCTCCTCATTATAAATTATATTTACCCATGAGCTGATGACTCAGAAGCTGTTATATTTTTATCTTCCTAGTTCTGCTAGCCAAAAGTTAGGGTTTAGTCAGCCAAATGCTTCCAAAATGAGTTACAGATTGTTACACTTACTCACGAGAAATGCCATTGTATACAGCAGATTCCTTCTGGGGCAGCATCCACTTCTGCCTGGGACATTAGTGTATTTAGTGTTTTATTTTCATTAAAAGAACACGAGTAAGAATGATTCTTATAGCTAACCTGCACCTTAATAGGTCTGCACTGAAGAAGTCATGTTAATGACAGTTCAGAAAGCTCACTTTAAACACTTTGGAATAAATCTAACCCCAAACAGTTTAAGGTGAAAAAGAGGCATGACCGTTTAGTAATTTCTTTAAAATGATTCAGGAAGACAACTGACTGAACCCTAGAGAATTGGCTTTAATGCATGTCTCCTCCAGTGAGGAAAATACTTACAAGGGCAAGAACTTCAGTCTAAAGCGGCTCTAATGGGGGCCGCTTAGGAATTGCGGTTTCTCTAGTTTGGTGTGGGCCCCGACAGCAAGCGCACAGAAATCGCCTCCACAGAGTAAAACACTGAAACAACGGAATCTCATCAGGTACAGATGGAACTGAAGGTAACTGCAGCTGTGACTACAGCGAAAGTAAAGCAGAAAACTAAACATTTAGCAAATTTAGACACTAAATTCTTGACTTGAAAAACACAGAGCACATTTGTTAAAATATAATGTTCACTATGTCGATATCCTAGGTTGGAATTCATGAGAAAGAAACTCAGAGATTTTTGTGCTAGAGGTTTATTGGCGGTGTCTCCAGGAGGTAATATCCATGAGAGAGTGAAGGAAGCAGGACTGAGCAGGAGAAGTTGATCTGAGATTCACTGGCAACAAAGGCCCTGGGGGGAAGCTCTGGTTGGGATGACTTTTCAGAGTTGTACTCAACTGGGGGAAGCAGTCCCCTTGGCCAACGGCATTTCTGGACAAGGGATTTATCTGTGAGCTTTCATAAGCCAACGTGCCTTGAACGGCTCAGAACGGCTCAGTCATTTGGTCATGCGAATTTGATCATGAACTTCAGCATCTACCACCGTTAATGAATGTACTTTCTTCCCTCAAAGACAGAAGAAGCCATGGCTTTGGGAATAATGAATGATACAAGGACTTCATTAACTTACCACTATACTGTGAGAATCACAGGAAGTAGTGTGGTACAGTGTGTCATTTGGATACAGAAAACCTAAGATCAAATTGTGACTTGACCACTTTAACTGAGCCAGCTACATAGAATGCAGGGTCCAGCACAAAAAGAACATGCTAGCACCTTGTTCAAAGGGTAGAGAAAACTGCCATTAAAGGTGCTAAAATCTAAAGCTTTTTATTTCCTTTGCAGTCTCTCTCTCTCTCTCAGCTTATGGTGTTTTTATTTGCTATTTAATGTTGTTCAAAGTAAAGAATAATTTCAATTTGAGTGATTAGCATGAGTTTTGCCATTTTCTTTGTATGGATCAACATCGTTTTAAAGTGCAGATACAGTAGCAGTTAGCTTATACATGTCTATGTATTCCATTCTTACCAGAACAGTGAAAATGTTGCACAAAACTGACTCAGCTGTGTTATTTCACTTCTTGAGAACTCACATTCTATCAATACTCTCTTCTTTCAACTTACTGGTGAGGAAGGAGGGACTTTAATGGAGAAGGAACTGTGGGTTTCTGTAACTCTACCTTTCCTTCTATGTCGTTATTTTCAGCATAAGCTGGAAGCAACGTGAACATAGAAGAATATAATAGGGTTTCTGGTTATTTGTGGTCTTTTAGAACACCATTTCCTTTTTCTTCTTTTTTAGTAACAATAACAACAAAACAAACAAGTAAGCAGAAAAAAACCAAAAAATAAAGTACCGGGGTTAGGGGAAAAAGGGGGAGGGAGGAGAACAAAGAAACACAACAGGGGAAACAAGGGGAGGGGAGGCTATGGAAAAATGAAAAAAACTTACTTATAACAAATAAAAAAAAATCAAAAAAAAAAAAAAAAGAAAAACTCTGGGCTGAACAGTCTTAGCCATAACACATTTCCCTTGTACTTAGCTGAATGTTACTAAACTTCCAGACACCCCACACCAGGTTTCTGTGGCCACGGGGTAGCAAGGAACAGCGTTGCCTGTATACTGTCAGCTCACACACATATTTCGTTGTCCCATTGGACTTTACTTACAAAAAAAAAACAAGCTCAAAGATAAAAGTTTTTAAGAATTTCAAAACAATGTCAGCAGAGTATTAAGCTAAGCCTGTGATGGGCACTCTGCAACGGCAAAGACTGCGTGCCCACGAAGCCGATCCAGGCTGTAGGACTCCGTGAGGCATTCAGTCTCCCTGAGCCTCAGTTTTCTAATCTGTAAAATAGGAGTAGTTATGCCTAGCAAGGGAATTTAAATGATTGTCAGAAAACTAAAGAGACGATGTACGTAAAATTGCTTTATAAGAAGGGAAGAGAACGAATGTTTACTGAGCTCCTGTAGTGAGGCCTACTTGAGCTATTTTAAAACACTGGCCTCAAGACCACTCCCAGCACACTTAGCCCATAAGCCTTTGTACACTTACTTCTTAGTTTTAGAAAATAATTCCCATATCTCTAAACCCCTTCACCTGATAATACTTTTTAATTATTAATTTCTAGCTTTGATGCCACTTAATGCAACAAATGTTTATTAAGGACCCTAATATGGTGCTAGGACTCAGAATGAGCTTAGAGACCCTGATGCCCCACTTTGCAAGACTGGTCAATTATCCCTTTCTTGTGAACTTATCTCTATTACGGCATGTATTACAGGACGTAGTATTGCCTGTTAGTATGTCTGTATCTGCCCTAGACTGTCTCCTTGATTTACTCAACCTATGTCCAGTGCATAATGCTGGTACATAGTAGACACTCAGTAAATACTGTTGATTGACGGAATGAATACTAACCATTACTGGAATGCAAGGTGAAGAGGTTGCATCAGCAGCTGAAGAGATGGTCTGGACAAGGAGAGAGGAATGGGCTAAAGAAATAAATGTAGCAGTAATCCTTAGCACTGATACTGATATAAATAGTAATACAATTTTACACACAAAAGCTAACATTTATTGCACTTTTACTTAGCCCACGCATTGTGCTATGATCTTTTTTATATTATCGAATTGGATATTCTCACCTGTCCTATGAGATGGGAACTATCAATAACACCACCTTTAAAATGAGGAGGGCAAGGGTTCGAATAACTAAGTCAGAATGCTCAAATTCTCTCTTTTCCACAATGAAATCTTCCCTGATTCTCTTACCTAGAAGGAATTTCTTCTTTCTTTGAACTCACAGAATTCCGCCTGCACTGGAATCATAAAGTAATATTCCTGCTATTTGTGTATATGTCTTATTTTCTCACACTACACACCCCTTAGATGTCTACTTCACCCTTAAACTTTTCTAAAATACTTAGGAGGCTATCTTGCATATAGAAGATGCTCAATTTAAAAGATATTAAGTGCATTGATGAGTTAATATATTAATAAATTAGTAAATCTCCAACATTTAAACTTTCAGATAAAAAGTGGCTCTAAGATTTCTATTCTGTCAAAATGCAATATTTGAAATGCTGTTTATGTTCCTTGGAAATTTGAGACCCTTTTGAAAAGGACATGAAATTGTACTGAGCTTTCAGTGATATTACTACACTTTTCAACTCACGCACTGATGACATGTTACATAGATAGATGTCCTAGGTGTAAGTTGGTGGCATTGCACATTTTTTAATATAAGCCAATAATAAAAAAAACATTTTATTCATTAAAATGTACCTACTAGTAATCATGGGTATATAATTTACTCATATTAACTCGCAGGTCTAACAACTGGTAAATTCCAATGACATTAAAGGATTGTTAAAGCAAAGAAACCAAATATACTATAAGTCCCAATTTTAATTGGCATTTGATTTATTGAGGGGAAACGAAGATGAGGTTTTGATAGATTTCAATTTATTCCACATTAAAGAGAAAAGTAAAATCAAACTTTCAACTTTCATACAAATTAATTCTCTTCCAAGGAAGAAATCTCTTTGGTCCATGTTGTTACTGATGAAATTATATTTAACTGTTGAATCATTGTTGTCTTGTAAACCTGTTTAACATGCTTCCACTAACTTCAGGAAAGGCCATTTGAATTCCACAGAACACCTGTAAACAGGGCTGGATTTTAAATGCTGACTGCATCTGAGCATATCTAAAATGAAGTGCCTTAGTGCTCAGGAAAATTATCTAAGTCATAAACTACTTAGAAATTAGAATAAGTTGTTAAGTCAGAACCTAGGTTACTAGGCAAATTAATTTATTTGGTGAGTAGAAATATGAGTGTTCTAACATGACATAAAAAATTGTATATGGTTAACAATGATTTTGTTTGCTAATTTGTTAATTCAAATCATATTAATTTACATAAATTATATATCAAATTATTTGCAAAAATATATATTATATATCACTTATCTAGCTACACATATTTTACATTATATAATATGTAAATTATATTGATTATATAATAACATATACATTATATAATATTCTATAAATTATACACAATATATATCATATATAATTTGTCTAGCTATTGGCCTATTTAAGTTATTCTTAAATACATTACATTATATCAGCGGTTCTCAACACTGGCAGCACATCAGAATCAACAGGAGAGCTTTTAGAAATACCAAAGTCTGGGACCTGCTTCCAGAATTCAGATTTAATTGATTTAGAGTAAAACCTGAGAACTAGTATTTTTGTTGCTGCTGCTGCTGATGATGAGTTGCCCATTTGGGGAAAAAGTGACTTTATGTACTTTATTCATTTTTGTGTATCTAAAATATAGAAAAATGAGCTACCCATTAGATCTTTTTTAATTGAAGTAAAATGTATACCTAACAAAACATACAGTCAATGTAATTCAAACATACGGTCAATATAATTTGATGAATATATAGGTGTATATAGGTACACACACATACACATTCGCCATGTAACTACCACTCCAAGCAACATATAGATATTTTTATCACAGCATAAGTTTCTATGATTCCCCCTTAAGTGAACCTTCTTCTCCATAAACAATCATAGTTCTCATTTTTTCCACCATAGATTAGTTTTGCCTAGTCTTGAACATAAATGGCATCATGGAGTATATACTCTCTCATGTCTGTTTCTTTCATTTTGTTAATTTGGATTGATCTGTATTGTTGCATTCTTCCTTGTTCTTTTTTATTGCCAGGTGGTATTTCATTGTATGAACATACCATTTTTGTGTATTTACTCTTCAATCAATGAGAATTTGTTGTTTCCAGTTTAGAGCTATTATGAATATGTTGCCATCAACTTGTTTGCGCAAGTCTTTCTGTGGGAACATGTACTCATTGCTCTTAGGTCTATACCAGGGACTCCCAGGGGCTAGACTTTCTACATTGTAGAGTATGTGAAGGTTTAACCCCAGAAGGAACCGTCACGGATTTGCTCCAAGCAGTTGTTTCATTTCACACTCTCACCAGCATGTATGAGCCATCCAGTTGCTCCAAATTCCTTTGTTGACTGCCATGGCCACTCTTTAATTTTCACCATTTTAGTTGGTACAAAATGGTATCATGGTGACCTTATTGCGAATGTATCTTTACATGTGCTTATTGGCTAGCCATGCATTCTCTCTTGGACAATATTCAGGTACTTTGTCCATCCTTTCAAAATTGAGTTTTTACCTCTTTATCATTCACTTGTAGTAGGATTTTTTATGTTCTGAATAAAAGTCCTTTGCATTGCAAACATTTTCTCCCAGTCTGGCTTTACTGTATATTTTCATAATGTACTGGCTCTTAGAAAAACTTTCCAACTGCAGCCAAGATTGAGAATGCTGCCTCCTGCCAGAGTTGTAGCTTGTGTCCTTCTCCTTCCAGTGTCTCTAGATAAGACATCATTTCCATTTATTTCTTTATTTTAGTAAGTGTTTTTTAAAAATTCTTTCTTTTTAGAGAGAGGGGATGGGAGAGAGAAAAAGAGAAACATCAATGTGAGAGAGAATCATCAATCAGTTGCCTCTTGTACGTGCACCATCCAGGATTGAACCCACAACCCAGGCACGTGCCCTGACAGGGAATTGAACTGGTGACCTTTCACTTTGGGGGACCACGCCCAACTAACTGAGCCCCACTTGTCAAAACGTCATTTTTAAACACATGTTTTCTACTTGTTCATTCATTCAATAAGTTTTCTATAGTGTTGAATTGGGGGCATTATCTTTTTTTTATTGATTGGTTATCTCCTGCACACTTTCCATCCAGGAAACAAACTGCAATCTAGGTATGTGCCCTGACTGGGAATTGAACCCGTGACCTTCTGATTTACAGGACAATGCTCCAAGCAACTGAACCACACTGGTCAGGACATTTGTGCCCATATTTATCAATCCCCTTCTCTTTAGCTGGGGCTACAAATTCAAAAGACTGAACTTAAAATATCATTTTTTTTAATAAAAAGGAATGTGCCTATTTAACATTATTTTGTCCACCAGACCAAGATATATCTTCATTTTGTTTCTTCATTGATCATCTGTGACTTTTTTAGGTTTCTGGAAAAGCAAAATCCTGATAGTAAGCCATTACTAGATGAATAGTACTTTAACACACAAAAGGCAAAAGCTTCCAGACATTTGATTAAGCTGCTTTTCAGATTGACAGTTTAATGCCATGCTTAAACTTCAGAGTGTATGAAAATGGTAATGTGTAATTGTACTGTCAAGTATTTTCCTGTTACTACCCAATTCTCTAGTATTCGTAATGACGCACAGTTTTCTAAAAAGTCATTCCACTGACAACTTTAAAATGACCGTGCTTTCATCTTCAAAGGAAAATGGGAGTGTTATGGTCACCAGCTGATTTTAAGTCACTGTTATCCACCACTTAGACCTGTGCTCCCAAGTAAAACATTGCCTTTCCCATGACGGGCCTTTAGCCCAAGACCACATTTATGGGCGGAGCGTGAGGTTAAGCAAAAGCAAAGTTACTCTATTCACACTGATGTTTCAAGATCATTTATCCTGGTTTGTCTTCCCTGTAGTTCTCTATGTATGTAAAATAGAACAAATTACCGGGCTGGATGATGTGAACGAAGCTACATTTTTTAAGGATACAATTATTTTTTCACATAAAGTCATAAGCTATTTTGCCAATGTGTTTTACTTACTACATATTGAGTGTGTATGATATAATTTTTAAAGTATATTTTATTGATTATGCTATTACACTTGCACCAATTTTTCCCCATTTGCCCCCTTCCACCCAGCCTCCCACCCCACTCCCTCAGGCAATCCCACACCTTTGTCCTTGTCCATGGGTCATGCATATGGGTTTTCTGGCTGCTCTCTTTTCTGTGCTTTACTTTACATCCCCATGACCATTCTGTAACTACCAATTTGTACTTTTTAATCCCATCAAATTTTTTGCCCATCTCCCAGCCTTCCTCCCATCTGGCAACCATCCAAATGTTCTTTGTAATTGTGATTCTGTTTCTGTTCTGCTTCTTTTTTTTTATTTTGTTTTTTAGATTCAGTTGTTGATAGATATGTATTTGTTGCCATTTTACTATTCATATCTTTGATCTTTTTTAAAGTATATTTGATTATGCTATCACGGTTGTCCTGTTTTTTAAATATATTTTATTGATTATGCCATTACAGTTGTTCTATTCCCCCCTTTCATTCCCCTCCACCCTGCACACCCCCTCCCCCACCATTCCCCCCTTTAGTTTATGACCATGTGTCTCAAGTTCTTTAGATTCTGTATTTCCTGTACTATTCTTACCCTCCCCCCATCTATTTTCTCCCCACCATCTATGCTACTTATTTTCTGTACCTGCTCCCCCCTTCTCCTTCTCCCACTCCCCTGTTGCTAACCCTCCATGTGATCTTCATTTCTATGGGTCTGCTCCTGATCTAGCTGTCCTCTTAGTTTGCTTTGGTTTTAGGTGTGGTTGTTAATAACTGTGAGCTTGCTGTCTTTTCACTGTTCATCTTTTTTATCTTCTTTTTCTTAGGTAAGTCCCTTTAACATTTCATATAATAAGGGCTTGGTGATGATGAACTCCTTGAATTTGATCTTATCTGAGAAGCACTTTATCTGTCCTTCCATTCTAAATGAAAGCTTTGCTGGATAGATCAATCTTGGATGTAGGTCTTTGGATTTCATGACTTGGAATACTTCTTTCCAGCCCCTTCTTGCCTGTAAGGTCTCTTTTGAGAAATCCACTGACAGTCTGATGGGAACTCCTTTGTAGGTGACTGTCCCCTTATCTCTTGCTGCTTCTAGGATTCTCTCCTTATCTTTCATCTTGGGTAATGTAATTATGGTGTGTCTTGGTGTGCTCCTTCTTGGGTCCAACTTCTTTGGGACTCTCTGAGCTTCCTGGATTTCCTGGAAGTCTATTTCCTTTGCCAGATTGGGGAAATTCTCCTTTATTATTTGTTCAAATAAGTTTTCCACTCGTGGCTGTTTCTCTTCCCCTTCTGGTACCCCTATAATTTGGATGTTGGAACGTTTAAAGATGTCCTGAAGGTTCCTAAGCCTCTCCTCATTTTTTTGAATTCTTGTTTCTTCATCCTTTTCTGTTTGGTCATTTTTTTCCTCCTTCCGGTCCACTCCTTTGATTGAGTCCCAGTTTCCTTTCCATTACTATTGGTTTCCTGTGTATTTCCCTTCATTTCAATTAGTTTAGCCTTCATATGTTCCTCTAAGTTGTGACTAAAATCAACCAGTTCTGTGAGCATCCTGATCACCAGTGTTTTGAACTGTGCATCTGAAAGTCTGGCTATTTCTTCATCGCTTAGACTTATCGGCTCTGGGGCTCTGAGTTGTTCTTGAGCCATGTTTTGATCTGTTTGTACCTGTTATGTATGAGGAGCAGAGCCTTAGTTGTTCACCAGGACGGGCCACCCAGGCCACTGGTTTTTGTCGCTATATGCGGGGGCCAGGTCGGAGAGGGGTCACCCAGGTCCCTGGTTTGTGATGCTGTATGTGGGGGCGGGGTCAGAGAGGAACAATAGCGGTCCCCTCTGCTGCTTCCCACCGCTGGGGCCTGTGAGTTGTCTCACTTCTCGCTCCTTCACTGGTTTATCTGTGCTGTCAGTCCTCAGTGGGTCCGCCTGCCACTACTCCACACCCAGGATTCACCCAAGGCTGCCTGCGATCCACTGGGTCTGTCCAGTGGATCTTTCCTGCCAGACCCCGCTTTGCTGCTGGCTTCACCCCTCTTACTGGTCTGGCTGGGTCTGGCTGAAAGGTTTGTTATTGTCAGACTTCCACATAGTTCAATTTTCTGTGGCTTGGCTGCATTTTTGTTGCTAAAACTTTGTTGTTTTTAAATTGGTTGTGCAAGAAGGTACAGGGTTTCCACCTACGCCTCCATCTTGGGGGAAGTCCCTGGTACCACAAGTTGTCTTGTTTTTTTCCTCCCTTTTATTTTCCTCTGCCCTGCACCTCCCCTCCCATCAGCATTCCTCCGCCTCAATTCATGTTTATGGGTCCTACATATAAGTTCTTTGGCTTTTCCATTTTCTATACTATTCTTAACCGTCCCATCTCTATTTTATACCTAACATTCATACTTATTTCCTGTACCTCTCTTCCACCCTTCCCTCTCCCCTCCTCCACCCCACTGACAACCCTCCCTGTCATCTCCATTTCTGTGATTCTGTTCCTGTTCTAGTTGTTTGCTTAGTTAGTATTTTTTTTAGGTTCAGTTCTTGATAGTTGTAAGTTTGTTTTCATTTTACTGTTCATAGTTTTGATCTTCTCCTTACATAAGTCCCTTTAACATTTCATATAATAAGGCCTTGGTGATGATGAACTCCTTTAACTTGACCTTGTCTGGAAAGCACTTTATCTGCCCTTCCATTCTAAATGATAGCTTTGCTGGATAGAGTAATCTTGGATGTAGGTCCTTGCCTTTCATGACTTTGAATGTTTCTTTCCAGTCCCTTCCTGCCTGCAAAGTTTTTTTTGAGAAATCAGCTGATAGCCTAATGGGAACTCCTTTGTAGGAACTCCTTGATAGTAACTCCTTTTCTCTTGCTGCTTCTAAAAGTCTCTCCTTGTCTTTAATCTTGAGTAATTTAATTATGATGTGCCCTGGTGTGTGCTTCCTTGGGTCCAACTTCTTTGGGTCTCTCTGGGCTTCCTGGACTTCCTGGAAGTCTATTTTCTTTGCTAGACTGGGGAAGTTCTCCTTCATTATTTTTTTCAAATAAGTTTTCAATTTCTTGCTTGCAATTTCTTCTCCTTCTGGCACCCCTATAATTCACATGTTGGAACATTTAAAGTTGTCCCAGAAGTTCCTAAGCCCCTCCTCACTTTTTAAAATTCTTGTTTCTTCATTTTGTTCTGGTTGAAAGTTTATTTCTTCCTTCTGCTCCCCATTGATTTGAGTCCCAGTTTTCTTCCCTTCACTGTTGGTTCCCTATATATTTTTCTTTATTTCAATTTGTATAGCCTTCACTTTTTCCTCTATTTTGTGACATACTCAACCATTTTTGTGAGCATCCAGATTACCAGTGTTTTGAACTCTGCGTCTGATAGGTTGGCTATCTCTTTGTTCCTTAGTTGTTTTTCTGGAATTTTAATCTGTTCTTTCATTTGGGCCATCTTTCTTTGTCTTGGTGAAGATGTTACATTGTAAGGGGTGGAGCCTTAGGTATCCTTCAGTGTAGGGCAACTCGCTTCCTTGCATTGTGGCACTTTCTATGGGGGAAGGGCCAGAGAGGGAACAATGCCGCTTGCACTGCCAGCCTTCAGTCACTTCCCCTGCTACCCAGAAGCAAATTGGGCCCTTCTGTGCCTGGTCCAGTGGCACAGCCTCCCCTATTACTCAAGCTGAGTAATTGAGCTACATTCACTGTGTGGGCTGCGTACACCCTCCTGTTGTAGTTGAGTCTTGATTGCTGTTGGCACATTCAAGGTCAGCCACCATCTGTGTTCTGTACAGGGTCATTCAGCATAAGCTACAAAGTGATCTGCAGATGGCTGCTACTTGTGCTGGGCTTGGAGGTGCCCAGGTGAGGCCAAGGTGTGAATCAAGGCCACCTGTTGCTAGTGCTGGGCCTGGGGCAACTTAGTGAGAGGTACAGGTCTTGCTGAAGCCAGATGCTGCTTGTTTGAGATAATTTAAGAAAATCTGATGCTTAAGCCAAGACAAACAATTCATATGGAAAAGCCACTGGAAACAGCTTGGTTGGGCCCAAAAGTTGGGTGGGACAAGGTCTCAGGGAATCACCAGGGTGGGGCAACACAGCGTGAACCAGGTTGATGGAGTCTCAAACATGAATGGCTCCCACCTGCTGGTTCTGTGGATTTCTAGGGGGAAAGTTCAGAAAAGGAACAGTGGCCTCTGCCAGGACTTCTGACTGGGTGAAAGCTTTCCCCTAGCACTCACCCTGATGCTAGACAGTTCGGCTCTTCCTTATACGCCCCTGATGCTTTTCAATCTGCTGATCTGCACCGGAGTTCAGAGGGAGTGAGTCTCAGTAAGTCTGTGCATGGGCCCTTTACAAGGATCTGCCAGGGAGTCCAGCTGTTTCAGTCTTCCACAGCCTCAATCCATGGTGTTTTTTATTGCCAGAAGTAATGGCAACTTCTCTTCCTGGCATTGGAACCCTGAGCCGGGTGTCCTGTGGCAGGGCTGGGACCCTTCACTCCTGAGATATCCCTCCCAATTTTTATCTGCCACACTTTGGTGTGGGACCAGCCCATTTCACATTTCCACCCCTCTTACCAGTCACACTGCAGTTTCTTCCTTAATTTCGTAGTTGTACTACTTCCATTCTACTCAATTTCTGATGGTTATGAATGATGGTTGTTCTATATTTAGTTGTAATTTTGATGTGGTTGTGTGAGGAGGTGAGCCAATGTTTACCTACATCCTCATATTGACCAATTTGAAACATTATTTTTGACTATTTTGTCTCAATTTTGATACCAGCTAGAGTTTAAACTTAATTTTAATGGCATATTCTGCATGATATACAAGATTGTAATCCAGTTAAATGTTGAATTAATCCAAACATGATTACTTCTTATTTTCATTAATTTCTTCTGATACAAAATTCTGCAAAATCTAGAGTCAGACTTTTCCCTCAGCTGGTTTCACATTTTTTTAAATTTATTTTTCAAGGCTTCCGCCAAGTTGGAGGTGTAGGTGGAAGCACTGTACCTTCTCGCACAACCAAGTTTAAAAACAACAAAGTTTTAGCAACAAAAACACAGCCAAACCACAGAAAATTGAACTACACGGAAGTCTGATAACAATGAACCCTTCAGCCAAACCAGTAAGAGGGGCAGAGCCAGCAGCACAACGGGGTTGGGCAGGAAAGATCCACCGGACCGACCCAGGTACACAACCCAAGCATGCTGGCAGCAGTGGGCAGATCTCAGGTGTGGAGAAGTGGGCGGACCCACTGAGGGCGCAAGGCAGTGGACCCACTGAGGGCTGACCATGGTCACACATTTGCGTGCAGATAAACTGGTGAAGGAGCAAGCGGTGAGACAGACCACGCAGTCCCAGCAGCAGAGAGAACTGCCATTGTCCCTCTCTGACCCTGCCCCCACATACAGCATCACAAACCAGTGACCTGGGTGGCCCCACCCTCGTGAACAACTAAGGTTCTGCTCCTCATACATAACAGGCACAAACAGATCAAAACATGGCTCAAGAACAACTCAGAGCCCCAGAGCCGATAAGTCTAAGCAATGAAGAAATAGCTAAACTTTCAGATGCACAGTTCAAAACACTGGTGTTCAGGATGCTCACTGAACTGGTGGATTTTAGTCAAAACTTAGAGGAACATATGAAGGCTAAACTAATTGAAATGAAGGAAAATGCACAGGAAACCAATAGTAATGGAAAGGAAACTGGGACTCAAATCAAGGGAGTGGACCAGAAGGAGGAAAAAAATGACCAAACAGAAAAGGATGAAAAAACAAGAATTCAAAAAAATGAGGAGAGGCTTAGGAACCTTCAAGACATCTTTAAACGTTCCAACATCCAAATTATAGGGGTACCAGAAGGGGAAGAGGAACAGCCACAAGTGGAAAACTTATTTGAACAAATAATAAAAAAGATCTTCCCCAATCTGGCAAAGGAAATAGACTTCCAGGAAATCCAGGAAGCTCAGAGAGTCCCAAAGAAGTTGGACCCAAGAAGGAACACACCAAGACACATCATAATTACATTACCCAAGATGAAAGATAAGGAGAGAATCCTAGAAGCAGCAAGAGCTAAGGGGACAGTCACCTACAAAGGAGTTCCCATCAGACTGTCAGTGGATTTCTCAAAAGAGACCTTACAGGCAAGAAGGGGCTGGAAAGAAGTATTCCAAGTCATGAAATCCAAACACCTACATCCAAGATTGATCTATCCAGCAAAGCTTTCATTTAGAATGGAAGGACAGATAAAGTGCTTCTCAGATAAGGTCAAGTTCAAGGAGTTCATCATCACCAAGCCCTTATTATATGAAATGTTAAAGGGACTTACCTAAGAAAAAGAAGATAAAAAAGATGAACAGTGAAAAGACAGCAAGCTCATAATTATTAACAACCACACCTAAAACCAAAGCAAACTAAGAGGACAGCTAGATCAGGAGCAGAACCATAGAAATGAAGATCACATGGAGGGTTAGCAACAGGGGAGTGGGAGAAGGAGAAGGGGGGAGCAGGTACAGAAAATAAGTAGCATAGATGGTGGGGAGAAAATAGATGGGGGGAGGGTGACAATAGTACAGGAAATACAGAATCTAAAGAACTTGAGACACATGGTCATAAACTAAAGGAGGGAATGGTGGGGGAGGGGGTGTGCAGGGTGGAGGGGAATGAAGGGGGGAAATAGAACAACTGTCATGGCATAATTAATAAAATATATTAGAAATATTTACTTTTCAGTGACAGTTGACATACAATACACATTAGTTTCAGGTGTACAACATAGTGATTAGACACTCATATACCTTATGAAGTGATCACTCTGCTATGTCTCGTACTCATCTGACACAGCTGGTCTCACACTTAACTGCTACGCAGTAAGCGACACAACAAACACAAATTGGATTCCAGTGTAAATTGGCTTTCAGGTATTTTATTGCAGAGAGTAGATAAATGTATTGATAAATATTTCATTTGCAGATTTTCAACAATCTTTTTTGTTGTTACACTGATTGGAAATTTCAGAGAAAATAACATTTTTAAATAGTTCCCTTATTTTTTAAACAGCATGATAGAATATTAAATTCAACAAATTCATCAGTTTGAAGTGATGGGGTCCAATTAAATTTAGTGGGAGTGAATAGATGTATCCATACTCATGAGAGAATGATTATAGAAACATTATAGCTTTAGTAAAATATTCAGGTCATTTTCAAGTTGTCTTCTTTCTCAAACCCCAGTCCATCAGCCACCAAGCTGTGTAAATATTCCTTTCAGGACTTCTACTTTTATACCCAATGTTCATTCCCTTTGTCATTTCTGTCATTGTTCCTAACCATTTCTCATCTTAGTTTTTGTAAAAGCTGTCTAACTTGTCACCCTCACACTGGGCTGACCCTCTTGTATTCAGTTTCGGAACCAGAGTGGTGACCCTCAAATAAAACCTCATTAAATTGCTCCCTTGTAATGCTGCCTAAGGATTCCTCACTTTCCTCAGATAAGACCCAAAGCTCCTTAGTATGGCAACCTGTTATGAATAAACCCTTTAAACTTCTCCAGCCTCGTAAGTAAGTGGAACAACAAATAGATGTTTCTGTTTGTCTGTCTCTCTCTCTCACAAATAAATAGATAAATAAATAAATAAATAACTTTCTGCAGCATCATCTCCTCCAGTTGGTACTATGTACTTCTCACTCCAGATACTAAATTCTCATTTTTGCTTCTGCACTTTTACACATGTTGGTACTGTCTTCCAACATCCACTTTCTCCATTATACCTCTTGGTGCACTTATATCATTACAGATACAACACAAATATTGCCTCCTTATTGAAAAATTCCTTGCTTCTTATTTTCTGGGTACCATCAGCCAGAAGACAATGTATAAAATTTTTATGCAGACTGGTTTCTGTAAAAATGTCCCTGTGAGACATTGAAGATACAAAATTGATAAAATTAGAAAGTAACAGTTAAAAGACTTTGGAGTCAGCTGAATTTGAGATCCAGTTTCCTGGACATAACTGTATAATTTGGGGAAAATTCATTGTTTGTTTCCTCATTTATAAAAAAGAATTATATGCATCATAAAATATGTTTGTGAGGATTTAATAAAATCATGTGGATAGAAGGGTTTATCATAGTGCCTAGAACATGGTAAGCTCTCAATAGATGATAGCCATTGTGTTTTTTATCATTATTGATAGATTATATTTTTCTGTGGAAAAGGAAAAGGGTATCCAAAGGTTAGCTGTTGAAGAGAAAGAGAAATATCTCTTCTAAATAGGTAGAAGAAAAATAAAAGAATATGGGTATCAATGCACACGAATGTGGATTAAAAATTAAAATCCCATCCCCATTTTCCTTACCAATAACTAATTGTAGATCAAGAAATCAATATATACAAGACTTCTGAAGAATCTAGAAATATCTATTACTGTAATTGCGTGGCATCCATCTAAAATTATATATAATTATACATTATATATAATATATTACTTTATTATATTATCATTACATTATATTATCATAACATATTATATTATATATTATATTATATATCATATTATATAATTTAGACAAAATTCACTGTATTATTTGCATTTCAAGCCTCAAGACAGAGTTTTTAAAAATTTTATATAGTGTCATGAGCATTCAATATTGTGTCCAAAAAACCTTCAGTGATCTAGAGTGAGAGAGATACAACAGCAATGACTCACTAGAAGATTAAAATTGAGTTGAAGTCTTGTGATTTATATTAAAAGTTCATGCAAATTTTGCTCATTAGTACTTTGGTATATGTTTTAATATAAGAATATTTTTCCTTAATGTGGAGTAAACATTGTTTGTTTTGTAAGATAAGCCATGTTCTTCACCCCCAGCACACAGCTAAAACTCTTTAATTTGGGATAACTTGATGTTTTGGGGTCCAGACAAAACAATAACAAAAAAGTTTACTGAAACTGTCACTTCTAATAATCCTAAATTTATACTTATAAAATATGGTGATCACACAAAATGATCATCACACAAGATGACTATTCAATTTGATATGCGTGTGTGTTTAATCCTAACCCAAGGGCATGTGTAGAGAGAGGGGAAGGGAGGGAGAGAGGAAGAGGGGGAGAAACATTGATGTAAGAGAGAAACACGTACGTTGGTTACCTCTCCTACACACCCCAATCTGGGACCAAACCTGCAACCTAGGCATGTGCCTTTACCAGGAATTGAACCCATGACTTTTGGTTCACAGCATTATGCTCCTACCAAAGTGAGCCACACTGGACAAGGCTTGATCATTTTAATCATAAAAATAGCTGTTATGTATTAAATGTAAAAAAATAATTTAGTTAGCCTGTAGTTTTCAATTTCAATTTGGTCTCAGTAATAATGACGAATATTTCCTAATAAACACAAATGCACATTTTTAAAAATTTTGATGTAAAAAACACTCAGATTTATTTTACTTTCCTGCACATACACGTTCCATGAATATGCTGATATATTACACTAGAAAGAAATTATTCTAATGATTTTGTACAAGATAATATACTATATAAATAATATACAAAAATAATCATTATATAAAGATATAATAAATAAATTAGTCTTTACAAAGGAATTTGCTAAAGGATTTCTCCTGTGTTCCTCTAGGTATAATTTAACTTCTTTGAACTCGTAAAGTCATTTGTGATCTGATTAAAAATGACAGATTTCTTTTTTTCAGAAAAAAAACCCCGACACACTTGTACATAAACTACATTTTGAATATAATCTTATAAACTCATAGACTACTAAGCTTTTTTTTTTTATGAATCCCAAGTGAAGGAGCAGTCCCCTAGTGTATTTAGGATGTCAGAAGTTTGATTTTGAAATCACTTTTTTAGGAACATGAATAACATATAACAATCTGGCCAGCTAGTTATAACAAAAAGAATAGAATCTTTTGGAAGAGAAGAGACATCTTGGTGCCTAATAAAGGCCTTTTAATGGGTTTCAAAGACGCCAAGGGCTGGAGGGAAGCCTGTGCATCTCTCTGGTTTTAGCAGGACTGTCTGCGCTGGGGCTTGTCTTGGAAAATCATGCTCAACGCACTCCGGCCTCCACCCTTCACCTGGGGTAACATTTTGACTACACAACCACCAAGTGAGGAAATCTTTTGGTCGCATCCTTTTCCTATTTTTTCATGTTGTGAAAACTATAGCAGATGTGATTTGGTTGCTTCTCTCTATGATAGATTTGGGTGCTTTGCTCTATGATAGATTTGCTTTCTGGATTCTATGGCCTAATAATAATCTTGGGTCATGTATCAAAAAAGAATTATTTATGCATTCATTTCACAAATACTGACTTGCTTAGTACAGTGTTACAATGGGGGCTCCAGTGAATAAAATCACAGTTCCTGCCCTGATACAGCTAAGCCTAGTGGGAGACACAAAGTGAAATTGAAAAGAAACGCACAAATTAAGTCAGCTACTCAGTAGAGGTACATGAAGCTTCAAAAGGATAAAACTGCAATATTGGACGTCAGGAGGTCACAAAGGGAATTGGCTGTGCTGCGATTTAATAAAAAATGAGTAGCGATAGAAAAACATTTCTGTGTAAAGGCCTGTATCCTCTTCTGTGTCCCGACTTGCTCTTGCCTCCCCAGATTTGACCAGCTGTTTGTATCTTGCTCTAACAGCCTGGACACAGGCCAGGTGGCTAGAGAGCAAACTAGTTGAAGGTGCAGGTATAGTGCATGTTGCTCTTGCAACTACATTCTTTTTCAGTCAGAGACTCAGGGCCTCGAGGTTGCCCTAAGACTGAAGTTTCCTCTCCTTCTGCATCTAGATGTGGAGACAGTTTGGTTGGAAAGAGGAGCTGTGGGTCTCAGCCTAAGAAGAGATGGCTAGTGCCAGCTGTGTGCTTCTGGGCAAATCACACACTCACTCCCTTCTCAGGCCGTGGTGTTTTTATTGGGATAATCCATATGGGTACATTTTAGCAAATACCTTTACCAAGTAGCTGTAGAGAGACTTACAAAGTGTAGTGTATGCAAATAGGGGTGTTAAGTTCAGCAGTGGTGGTGGAATCCTTTTCTAAAACCCTTTCCTACTAAATGTTTGCCATAAAGTGACAAAATTTCAGCCACGGAGTTTCTGCTATGTGGCAGGGGCTAGGAGTGGGGAGGAAGTTTTTAACCTTAAGGCAGGACGTATAAGTCTGTACAAAAAGTAGACATTTTTGTCTTCCAAACAGAGCAAAATTATTACCAGTGTGTGTGTGTTGAGGGAGGGATGGTGGTCTTTAATTTCGGGTAAAAGGGCTAGAGCTAGAAATTTGCAGAGCATTTTCAAAAGAAGCAAAACTTACTGGGAAAATCAAATAAGAGACCATCAGACGTACGTTGACAAGTTTAATGCTTATGCCAAGGTTCTGAGCACAGACCAAACTGAGTAAAGCAGGAGCAGGTCTGGACACAGAAGATCCTCGCTGAACCAGCACAGCATCCCTTCCCCGAGGCAGACCTGGAAGCATCACCGTTAGTGCTGAAAGAGAAGACAGTGGAGAGTCGCCGCAAATTTCAGCTGATGTTCTCTTTACCGTGCAGAACACATACAAAGAGTAAATTTTTCTTTGTCTCATCCCAGAAGAGGGTTTCAAACATTCTCAGCAAAACTTTTTTGTCTTCATAAACTCCTTAGTAAAATATATTCTTACAAAAAGTTACCCCCACTTGGTAAATCCCTCTGGACAATTATCCAAGACTTGGATGAACTTTGGATGCAAATCAACAGAGAACACTCAACTGAATTCTGTCTTGATTATTTTTTGGTAATGTACGTGATACTTTATATTGCATCTTGTTAAATATTCACGTTCTTATCCAAACTTCTGTAGTAAGTTGTCTGTTTAAAGCCAAAGCGAGGCAGAACTATTCTGACTGAGCCAGCTACTCCCACTGTTAACACATTTGCTTTCTAACCTGTATTCAGCATTGCCTACCCCTCTCACTGACGGGGTGAATGTGCACTCAGCCCAGTAGTCTGTGCTAAGCTGTTTCACCTCCCAGCTGAACAATGCTCTGCTTTAAGAAGAGCCAGAAAACCAAAATTACTAGATGAAACCTGACTCAACTTGTTCCTCTATTGTAGCATAAGATTAAAGCATTTTTCACCTACTACCCCCCACTCCACCCTTTCTTAATCCTCTATCTGTCTGATTCATAACAGCTGTTAAATAACTAGACATTTAGGTAAAGGCAAACTGAACCTATAAATCAATGTGAGTGATATAATAACCAGCTCTTTCTGGCACAACCTGCTCACGCTCTCTGGCTTTGCTTTTCTGTGCTGACTTCAGCTGCAGTATCTGCATGAAGGGGTTTAGCAGAATTGTAAACACAAATCTCCAGGCTGCTAATGTCATTATGGAAATGGATATAAGTAAAGGAAACTCAACAGTATATTCCTAGAGGTGGACAGGAAGATTTTGAAAATCTATGTTTCCTCCAAACTGTTATAACCCTCCTGAGTATGAGTATTTGTTAGGATTGTCTTGGTTATAAACTGTAGAAGCCAACAGCAGCTAGTTTCAGTGGAGAGAATGCAGTAGTAGAAAGTCAGAAGGGGACCAATACTGGAATCTGGAAAGCCATATTTTCTCTTTATTTCATCTCTTTTCCTCAGTCCATCTGTTCATTCTTCTTGCTCCCTATTGACTGGCTTTCTCTGTGGGCACACACTGACGAGTTGTTCAGCAAATCCATTTTCTTTTTCTTCTGGGGATACACTAGACTCCACTTCCCATTAGGTGTAGCCATATAGCCTAATTCTATCTTCTACTTCAGTGCTTAGTCCATAATCCTCTCTCCCCACGTGATGGCAGGCAGAATAAAGACTTGGCCCCTGGAGGAAGGTGGGAGCCACGGGATAAAAGGAGCTTGGGCCCTGAGTAGCTGCACACTCCTCCCTCCCGCTATCACCCCTGCTCTGAACCACTGTGGACCTTATGTGACTGAGAAATAGAGCTCTATGCTGTGAAGTTCTATGCCATCCTGTGAAACTATTGGGATCTGGAAATTTATCTTTTATAGCAGCTAGTATCACTATAAATCTCCTTTTCTGTTATGGAAAATTCCCAACCTCAGCTTCAGAGCTTATATGTTACAAATAAAGCTGCCAAAAAATAAGAAAAAATCTTCTCTCCATTGGTCTTAATTTTAAATTTTTAAAAATCATGCCATCAACTTTGATAAGGAAAGTGGGGTTGTCATGCACAATATGGCCACTAGAGGGTTCACCGCGTGAATCGGAGCTTTTTAGAAGAACAAAACCAAAACTGAGATCTGAGTTCCTCTTCCAGCTCTGATGATACTTCCTTGGTTATATGTGTTATATTTCTATTAATTAGCTAGTCTTAATCAATGCTACCACTTTCAGCATCTGTACCCTCATATCAAAGTAAGAGATTTAGATTAATTCTTCTCCAAAGTCTTGCAACTTAAACATTGTATAACCCATAGTTTTATACTACGGCTAGATAAAAACAAAAAACAAAAACAACCTATGTTGTTTTCACACAGTGAAGTGAGAGTTTCTTTAAATTATTTTGTGGCTTGGCATAGAAATGCCCCAAATATCATGAGACGCTTTTGCAGTTCCCAGACACCCTGTTCTGTGTCGTAACATGACGGGAATGCATAAAGAAACTACTCTAAAAGTACTTCGCTGTTCTTTGTGGAACACACTAATGGCTTCCTCTGCTGAACTTTCTTAAGGATTTTACCATCAGAGATGGGTCTATAGTATATTAATTAAGAGCACGGATGCCAAAGTCAGGTTCCCTGGGTTCAGATCCCCAATTTTGCCATGTATGAACTGTGGGAATATGTGTGAAATATCTCTATCTCTGTCTCTATCTATCTAGATAGATAGATATACATAGATATCTATATGTGAGGAAATAAAACTTACAGCATATTCCCGGAGATCTAAATATAACTAGATATCTATAGATATGTCATATATATCTATATAGATATCTATAGAGATAGAGGTAGAGAGAGAGAGATTGAGACATTTATTTTAAGTAATTAGCTCATGATTATGGAGGCTCGAAAAGTCCATACTCTGCAGGGTAGACTGCAGGCTGGAGACCCAGGGAAGACTTGAAGTTTGAGTCCAAAGGTAGTCTGTTGGCCAAATTCCTTCTTCTTCCCAGGAGAGCTCTCTTTCTGTATTAAGGTCTTCAACCATTGGCTTAGGCCCACCCACATTATCCAGAGGAATCTGCTTACTTAAAGTCTACTGACTTAAAAGTTAAACTCATCTAAAAATCACCTTCACAGAAATACCTAGAATAACTTTTGACTTGATATCTGAGCGACATGATGGCCTCGCCAGGTTGATATTAACAATTATTGGCACTGAGGACCTCACTTTTTGCTATTTCCTCTGCTTATTTGAATGTTTTCCAGTGGCTGAGATTATGCTCCAGCAAGGCTTGCTTTACAATAGTCTCTGTCCTCGTGGTGGGGATTATGACTGCTCCTCTGGGAAAGCGAACCTGAAGTGGGAGGGTTAAACGTCTGACTAAAAGGCTGGCCTCCACAGTGGCCTGGGAGGATGCTGCATTCGCTGCCTCTCTCTGCCAGAGCTCTCTTGTTTCATATTTGTCTCCCTGTGAATGTCTCTTAGAAAACTGAGCTACTATGTCCGTCAATGTACACATTCATCTGCTCCTACGGGAATTACATCCAGGAAATCTAGACTAATCCCAGATCAAAACTGCCAGTGTAACCAACAGATTCTCTTCTGAATGCACACACAATAACTGTGTCAGCATGCAATAAAAGCCCTTGGAGGAAGGGGTTCAATGCCTTTTTCCCCTGAGAAACTGGCCACCTCTCCTCCCCAAGCAGATCATGTCTTGGTAGTGTTTACTTTCATCTGTGGTGGATGGGGGGACTTGCAGGAAAAGTCACCCCCACATAGGCTAATATTGCTGATGAGCATAGATGCAGAAATACTCAACAACCTTGAGAACAAAGAACAAAGTTGGAGATATCATGCTACATGATATCAAACAATACTACAAGGTCATAGTAATCAAAACAGCATGGTACTAGCAGAAAAACAGACATAGACATATAAATCAATGAAACTGAATAGAGAGCCAGAAATAAACCCATACTTATATAGTTACCTAATATTTGACAAAGGAGGCAAGAATATACAACAAGGTAAAGATAATCTATTCAATAAATGGTGCTGAAAAATTGGAAAGATACATGCAAAAAAATAAACCTAGACCACCTTCTTACAGGATACTCAAGAATAAACTCAAAAAAATGGATTAAAGACAAAGTAAGACTTGAAACTATATATAAAACTTCCAGAAGAAAACATAGGCAGTAAAATCATGGACATTTCTCTTAGCAATATTTTTTTCTGCTACATCTTCTTGGGCAAATGAAAGAAAAGAAAAATAAACAAATTGGACTATGTCAAACTAAAAAGTTTTGGCACAGTAAAGGAAACCATGAACAAAATGAAAAGACAGCCAACTAAATGGGAGAACATATTCACCAGTGATACAATTGATAAAGCATTATTTTCCAAGGTTTATAACAAACTCATACTATTCAACACCAAAAACAAAAACCCAAACAATGCAATTAAAAAATGGACAGATGACCTAAATAAACACTTCTCCAAGGAGGATGTAGAGTTGACCAATGAACATATGAAAAAGATGCTCAACATGATTAATGACCAGAGAAATGCAAATTAAAACCACAATGAGATATCACCTCACACCTGTCAGAATGGCCATAATTAATAAATTCACAAATGACAAGTGTTGGTGAGGATATGGAGAAAAGAGAACCCTCATGCACTGTTGGTGGGAATGCAGGCTGGTTGTAGCCATGATGAAAAACAGTATTAAGTTTCCTTTAAAAATTAGAAATGGAACTGCCTTATGACCCAGCAATTCCACTTTTGAGGATTTATCTAAAGAAACCCAAAACACTAATTTGAAAGATTATATGCACCCATATGTTCATTGCAGTGTTATTTACAATAGCCAAAATATGGAAGCAGCCCAAATATGCCCATCAGTGGACAAGAAGATAAAAAACTGGTGATACATAAATACAATCAAATGTTACTCAGGCATAAAAAGAATAAAATTTTATCATTTGTGAGAGCATAGATATACCTGATGTAAAATAAGAAAGTCAGAGAAAGATAAATATCATATGATTTTACTTGTATGTGGAGTTTAAAGAATAAAATAAATGAACAAATAAAATTGAAACGGACTCATAGACACAGAGAACAGACTGGTGGGTGCCAGAGGAGGAGGATTTGGGGAACTGGGACATAGAGGTGAAGGAATTAGGAAGTCAAATTGGTAGTTACAAAATGTGAAGTGTAGAAAATATAGTCAATAATATTGCGATAACTCTGTATGATGCCACTTAGGTACTGGAAACATCAACAGAACTCAAAATTTAAAGTATGTGATGGTCTAACTGTTACCGAACAAGAGGCCCTGGGGGGGGCAATACAATATTTGGCCCACCTAGGGATGCCCAAAACTGCTATACAACAGGGGCCCCTCCCGAAAACAAAATACTAAAATCTACTGGGCTCTTCTGTCCACCGCCAATTGGAAAGACATCTCTTAAAGCCAGAGATTTGTGAAAAGGAAACAAAATGTTTATTTAATGCTATTCAGGCCTAACGCCACCACTAAAATATCAAAGTCCTTTAGGTATGTACACCTACACCCACACAGCGCTCCCTTCTCCCACTGTCCCAACTCCGGGTACCGTAAATCAGGAAAAGAGCACACGTCTGTGTTGCAGGCCGCTGGCACCATCAGCTGTGTCACCGTGCAGGCAGGATCTCTCTCTAGTTAATCCAAAGTACTGTGGTACCCTCTCATGGTCCACTGGCAAGAGTCCTTTGTACCCAGTTCCAGTCAAAGTCTCTCCTGCTTTCCAGGCCCTGCAGCCAAAGGGGGCACCCCAAACCTACATGGGCCTCTTCTACCAAAGCTGCAGGGGTTCGCACTTCACCAAAAGCATGTGGCTGTCTTCTTCACCTGGCTGCAGGGATCTCCATTCTGCCCCAAATGGTGTGGCCCTCTCCTCACCTGGGCAGTTCTCCCCTCATGTCCCGGAGCCAGTCTTTTCCAAGCTCTCACACAGGCCTTCTCACTCAGGAGTACAGACCCTTGTTTCATCCTGAGTCCCCGCTACTACCTTCTCCCTGGCTCAAAACTTGGCCATAGCTATTTAACGTATCTATGCAACCAGTTAAAGGTTATAGATATGTTAAATAATCATTCCAGAGGTTAGCTGCAAAACTATTGCTATGCAAAACAGTTCTCAATGGCCCTGGTTCTATTTGTTTCTTCCCCCTGGGGGGAGATGTGAGGACATCTTATATGTCTCTCCAATATTCCTATACACTTTGAATTCTGGACACCATTCCAAATCTTTTTTTTGGGGGGCCCCCCTGGCTGCACCCTGTATCATAACCACTAAGCTGTACGCCTGAAGCCAATACAAAGTAGTGTTGAAAATTCACTGTAATTGAAAAAATAAAAATTCCGTGTTAGAAAAAACAACAAACCAGCCTTCAATTCTAGTGGATCTTGAGGGATATATTTCAAGGTGACCCACGGGACTTCCTCTGAAACGCAATTGCATTCTGAGAGTAGAAAAGACAAATTTTCTTGTACAGTATGGGTGGGCATATTAATTGGTGTAATCTTTTTGGAGGGCAATTCAATAGGGCCCATCAAATATTTAAGTGTACACATGTAGTAATCGAATTTGAGTGGGAGTCTATCTCATAGCTGTACTTACACCAGTGCCCAAATATATATTTAAAGAAATGTTTGCTGAAGCACTACTGGGAACTGGGGAAAAGCATGTTATGAAGCCACTACAAGGAAGTAGATTTTCTGTAAATATAGGTAGATCCCATGGGAAGGAAGCCAAAATAATTAAGTGAATAAAGCAAATTGAAGTACAGAATATCTATAATAATGTAATTCCATCTATGTTTAAAATAATAATAAAAGGAAAAATACACATATACTTATGGGCTTATGCCTATAGCTACAAGCTTAGATGCATAGAGTGCTTCTAAAACGATGTGTAAACTGTCAACAGGGTTAACCCAGGGAAGTAGGAATAGCATGTTCCTCAAAAAGAGCTTTTAGAAATATTTTATGCTGCTTTTGTTACCTGCAACAAAATAGCCTCAGTGAAGACAATTTGGCTGGGGTAGACATTGTAGTTACTGACTGAAATAAGTGTTTGAGATTATCAGGTTCACTGTAAAACAGAAAGCCGAATAAAGTTCTCTGTAAAAAGAAAAAAAGCATTTTATTTAAAAAGGATTTTAAACAATATAGGCTTCGATATAAGACAAAAAAATCCTCTTTTCCCCATTTCTCACCCAAATCCTCCTCAGGAAGGGAGTTTTTACTTTTCATATTATACTTCCTTACATTGTTTTGTTTGTTTGTTTTTAGTATAAACATATAAAAGTTTCATATAAAATAATCATAATTTACTTTCCTAGGTCCTTACTGAGACCTATTGAATAAAAAGTTTTTAAAAGAGAGGCTAGTCTCATATATTTCAAAATAACTGCCTAGGTGATTCTGATGTACATTCCTTGTTAAAAGCCACTGCTAGTGTTACCGAACAAGAGGTCCGAGGGAGGGGCAATACAATATTTGGCCCACCTAGGGATGCCCAAAACTGCTGTACAACAGGGGCCCCTCCCAAAAACAAAATACTAAAATCTACTGGGCCCTTCTGTCCGCCGCCAATTGGAAAGACATCTCTTAATGCCAGAGATTTGTGAAAAGGAAACAAAATGTTTATTTAATGCTATTCAGGCCTAATGCCACCACTATAATATCAAAGTCCTTTAGGGTATACACCTACACCCACACAGCACTCCCTTCTCCCACTGTCCCAACTCCGGGTACCGTAAATCAGTAAAAGCGTACACGTCTGTATTGCAGGCTGGTGGCACCGTCAGCTGTGTCACTGTACAGGATCTTGAGTTAATCCAAAGTACTGTGGTACCCTCTCATGGTCCACTGGCAAGAGTCCTTTGTATCCAGTTCCAGTCAAAGCCTCTCCTGCTTTTTCAGGCCCTGCGGCCAAAGGGGGCACCCCAAAGCCGCGTGGGCCTCTTCTACCAAAGCTGCAGGAATCCGCACTCCACCAAAAGCATGTGGCTGTCTTCTTCACCTGGCTGCAGGGATCTCCATTCTGGCAAAGCTGCGTGGTTTTTCCCTTTCACCTGGGAAAGAGGGGGGCCGCACCCTGCCAAAACCACGTGGCTCCCTCTTTCACCTCACCAACAGGGGGGTCCTCACTCTGCTGAAACTGTGTGGCTCTCCCACAGGCCTTCTCACTCAGGAGCGCAGCCCCTCATTACATCCTGCATCCCAGCTACTCCCTTCTCCCTGGCTCCAAACTTGGCCACTGCTATTTAACATATCTATGAAACCAGTTAAAGGTTATAGATATGTTAAATAACCATTCCAGAGGTTAGCTGCAAAACTGTTGCTATGCAAAACAGCTCTCAATGGCCTGGCTCCATTCGTTTCTTCCCCCTGGGGAGGAGGTGTGAGGACATCTTATATGTCTCTCCAATATTCCCACACACCTTGAATTCTGGACACCATTCCAAATCCCTTCTTGGGGACCCCCCCTGGCTGCACCCTGCATCACTAGCAGAATCATTTACTGTATCCAAAATGTCAACATAACCTCAAATAAAATTTAAAAATTTTATCTATGGAAAATAACCTCAAAGTTTAAAAAGTCATTATAATGCCCCACACTACTGCCAGTTTTTAAAAGCAACCAACAAAAGCTTAGTATCATTAAGATTTGCTTCATTATCTTTTTTTACCAGATACACAGATATAGTAAAGGAAAGTAATTTTTGTAGTACGTATTTTTTATCAACCTATTGAATTGCCATCAATGATTCCTATATTGAACAATAACACATTAATTGACAAAATATCAGTGTTCTTGCTCCTTGGTATTGAAATTGTGTTCCACAGACCAGCTGCACAGGAATCTCCCAGAAGCTTATTAGAAACTCGAAATCTCAGGCTTTGCCCCAGACGTATTGAATCAGAATCTGCATTGCTCCCTAGGTGATTTGTAATTACATTAGAGTTTGAGAAGCACTGTTTAAGTGAAACCAGTGACTACCTCTCATTAGAATTACCTAAGATGTTTGTCAAATACACATTCACTGGATCCTACTTGAGATATAGTGAGGCTTTTAAATATAAATTCTTCATACTATTCTGTGTGATTGTGATGCAGATAAAACTTGAGAAATAAAGTGCTTTGCACTTTTGCATATCAATGTTTTTACCAATCTGGTGCTTCATTTATATTTAGCTCAGAGCCCATAGCCACATGAGTATTGGGTTTGCTATACTTCACGTGTATGTTGAATTCTCCTGGTGCCCATTCATACCCCACCCTTGCTGAGCCATCCCAGACATGCACTTATCGTACTTGGAAAACTCTTTCTGGGCTAATCTTACTGGCTTTTTCATATTTCTATTTAACTATTGGGGGGAAGGGTTTTTTTTTTTTACATTTTGAGGACAAAAACTCATTCCTTAAAAGAATCACATGGGAGACTCTGTAGCTGATTCCTGGGGATCTTTTACGGGGAAGACATTTTTTTTTACTTCCAAAAAATATTTTAAATATATAATGTGACACTAAAGGCTTTCAACCTAGTTTAAAGGAAAGGGCAATGCCAAGGAAACTACAATACCTGCTTCCACTGGCCTTAGACAGATTATGTATCCTTCCCGAGCCTCCTTGCCTCACCTGTGGAATGAGGATAATGAGACCTGCCTGAAGGTTGGGCGCTGCTCCAGGCTGTCCCTGAGAAACCTTCCAACTCTGAGATGCATAAACTCAGTATTCTGTCAAGTCAACATATATCACAGTAATCACCACTTTGTGTTTATACACCCGACTTCTCTCATCTTTTTTCCTCTTTAACCTATTATCTCCTTGAAATCACTCATATACACCTCTCCCTTATAACTATTTCTAATAAAAATGGATTTAGAACATTCTTATCAGAAAAATTCACAATCACCATAAGTTTAAAATATGCTCACATTTAAGATAATTAACTTGTCACAGTTGAAACACCATGTGTTTCTTAATTATCTAGCTAAGTGGGTACAGGTGAAATGAATGGGGGTGGATAAAGAGCCATATTAGAGAAATTTAATAGTAGCCACTTAATTTAACTACCCACTGATCTCATCTAAAGTGCATGAGAACAAAATAGTAAGGGGGAGCCTCAAAAGATTCACCTGCTTTGGAAACAACATAGCTAATGTCACTAGTGAATAAGAAATGTGGAAAATTCAGTGAGCCCTTTGCAACAGTGCCTGGTACACTACACAAGTGTTAGTGCCATTATTGTTGTTGTTGTCATTGTTACTATTATTAAAAATGTCACATTTTCAAAAATTGTCTTATGCTCTTGAGGTTATTACACTTATTGTATCTGTGTAGTAGAAATACCATTTAATGCTGTGGGACTGTGCATCCCTTTTCAACTCTGCTCAGTGATTTCATGTTGCTAGCTTGAAACTGGCCTTGATGGTATTTCTGCTATGGAAATGGACAGATGCTGTGAATCAGGGCTTGATTTACTGTTTTATAGGTTGTCTATACTTGAGAATGCAATGGGAAAATGCTTATGTTACTGATTAAACTTAAACGTTTTCAGGTCTATAGTGGTTACATTGTCCATAACACAAAAAAAATAAGAAAATACTTCTTCAGTATTTAAAAACTGTTACCTCATTCATTCAACAAGGAAGTAACTCACATTATTTATTGACCAGTGAGTTAGGTTCTGACATACATCTTCATTGCTTGACTTTTGTCTTGCTTATAATGTAAGTGGAAATATCAACCAATATTCTTAACAGAATCCATTGTAGGACTGACAGCTGGGAGTGAGCCAGTTAAGGAAGAACAAAAATGTTGTAGGAAGTAGGGAACGACATCAGTATTAGTCACAAGCATAGTCTTCCCCTAAAGTTGTTTTATCTAAGAAATATTCAATAATGTTGTTTCATCACTCTTTGAAAGGCCAAGAGCAAAAGTAATTTGAAAAAGTTTAGGGCTTTTAAAGAGTTTATTTTGGAGGCTCATAAGACATGCTATTTTCCCTCAGGAAAAAAGTCCTATAATGGTTAATTTTATGTGTCAACTTGACTGGCCCAAGAAATGCCCAAAGTGCTGGTCTGTTATCCCTGGATGTGTGTGTTAGGGTATGTTTGGAATTAATTAGCCTTTAAATCAAAGGAATCAGTGAAGTAACTTGCCCTCACCAATAAGAGTGGTGACATCCAATCCACTGGGGGCCTGAATAGAACAAAAATCAGAGAAGGGAAGGATCTGTCCCCTTCTTACCTGTCTGCTGAGCTGGGACATCACCTTTTCATCCCCTTGGACTATGATTTGTACCATTGGTTCCCCCGGCTCCCAGGCTTTCAGACTCAGTCTGACTTACACAACTTGTTCTCCTAGGTCTCCAGTTTGCAGATGACGAATTGTGGGACTTCCCAGTCCCTGTAACCACATGAGCAAATACCTTATAATGAGTCTCCCTCTGTCCTCTCTCTCTCTCTCCCCCCATGTAGGTAGGCAGATAGATAAATGTAGGTGTAGATATACATATTGACATAGATAATATTAGTTCTCTTTCTCAGGAAAACACTAATACAAATCCCCTTTCGAGTCAAGTCAAATTACCTTCCTGAGTTAATAAGGGCATGTCAATTTTTCTGTCTGATATTTTCTTTCAGTTGAAGAAGTCATAGTTTGTATTGAATAATGTGGACCCACAGGGAAGACTGTAGATTAAACAGTTAACTTGTACATCTAACTCAGAAGGGGCTCTAAGACATTGTCTGATCCATTGTAAATATTGGCCAGATTTATATATACTTGTATCATGTGCTTTTATTCTATCTCCAGGAAGATTAATGTACATCAAGTGCTTATTATATTCTTTTATTTTGGTTACGTCTGAAATTTTTCCCTATAAAAGAGATTGAAAGAAATCTAACAGACTATTATTTCATAGAATGGATATGTTAAACTGTTTTTAGCAGTATTTGTCTATCCAGACTTTGGTCTTTGGACAAGGCTATTAGCCCTTTTTGGAGTTGAAATTTAATGATGATAATTAACATGTGTAAAGTCTGCATGTCTATGTAACTGCAAACCTACTGTGCACTAACTGGAAGAATTTACAAATTCTCTCCATCTCCTACCACCCTGTCCAGTCAGAGCTACTTCGCCCTCACCCAGATAGCTCATGGAGTTACTTCGACGCTCAGGTTTCAGACCACAAGGGGCCTCCCGAAGTTTGAGCCCAGAACAGTTACTCTAGCTCATAGCTTTACTGGTGACTAGTTTAACTGTGGGGAAATGTGTTACTTGTCTTCCTCTACGTTGCCACACACCTACCAACACCACCTTCTTTTTTAAACATCACTCATGCATTTGCGCCACTGTGCAATGTGTAGCGTGACATTTTCCAAATGCATGTTCTCATGGAAACTGTTTCCTAAAAGGTTCTTTGGGATTTGTGTTCCATAGAACATGCTTTGGCAATTAATGCCACCCTTATATTACAGAAGGGCAAAAGAAGGTCTGGAGAGCAGCAGCCAAGAATCCCTCAGATACATATGACAGAATAAAGATTTATAGTGTATATATGATAGACAAGAACCCTTGAGTTCTTTTTCTCACACTCAAGTTTTCAGTATCTTTGCATGGGTCCAGCCACACCATTTTCTTGGTACTTATAAATAATCAAGAGGCCACATACAGTTAGTAAGTCAGATATCAGTGAAGCTCAAGGTAAGATCTGCCCTGAGGCAAAATTTCTCTCTAGCTATGAACCTGTAAGACCAGACAAATTATGTGCTTCCAAGATATAATCGTGGGATGGGCATAAGATAGACACTCCCTTTCCACAAGAGAGAAGGATGAAAGAAGGAAGGGTCTCCTGTCCCTAGTAAGTTCAAAACTCTTCAAGGCAACCTTTATGAGATCTTAAGGCTAGAAAGTAATTATTTTTGGCTCAATGCTCTGCCTGCCAGATCCACTGAGGCTCTGCTGGGCAGAGTCGGTCCCACGACTCTGGGCTGCCCTGCTCCAGCGGCCCTGGGAGGCCTCACTTTGGGAAAAGGTTGCCTGGCTTGTTCAGAGTGAGGTAATTGTCTCCCTTTTTAAAACTGAGGAAGCAGCCCTGATGATCTCTGAATCACCTTTGGGTTGTAAAAATTCGCACACACGTTTGCAGCTGAATAGTTCTATGGTCCTGTCCTGTGAAATCCAAGAAGTACTACATTCTCCTTTCATTCCTTCTCATTTCCTTCCTCTTCAGTTCAAATGAGCAATTATCCTACTGGGGTGGCTGATTAAACCTGGGGTTCACGCCATATCCTTTATCAAAGTGATGCTCCCTTCCAAACACACTTTCTCATTTTTCGATATGGAGAGGCTGAGTTTTCCTAATTGTAAATCTCTAGTTCTTTTTGCTTTATAAGTTCATATTCAAGTCACTTTGCTCTTCTTGAATTTTACTATAAACAGGTAGGAAGAGCCAAATTACATTTAACATTTTGCTTAGAAATAGCTTTGGCTAAATAACCAATTTCACCACTAAGTTTTAACTTCCATAAAACACTAGAACAGGAACAGGAAAACCAAGTTTTTGCCACTTTATAACAAGAGTACCCCTATCTTCATTTTCCAATAGAATATTCCTTATTTCCATTCGAAAGGTCATCAAAATGGCCTTTCCCATCCATATTTCTACCAACACTTTGTTCAGGTAGAAATAGGGACTTTCTCCTACCAGGAGAGCTGCTTTCTCTGTAGCTCTCTCCTTTTCCTTTTGTGTCCTCCCCAGAATCACCCTCAACAGTCCATTCATAGCAATGTGGGCTTTTTCTAGCCTCAAAGTCTTCCAACCTCTACCCATAACCTCCTAAGGGATGAGTGGGATTTACATGAAAAGGAATTCAGGAAGAAGGAAAGAAAGAAAGAAAGAAAGAAAGAAAGAAAGAAAGAAAGAAAGAAAGAAAGAAAGAAAGAAGAAAAGAAGAAAGAAAGAAAGAAAGAAAGAAAGAAAGAAAGAAAGAAAGAAAGAAAGAGAGAGAGAAAGAGAGAGAGAGAGAGAAAGAAAGAAAGAAAGAAAGAAAGGAAGGAAGGAAGAGAGAGAGAAAAAGAGAGAGAGGGAGGAAGGGAAGGAAGGGAGGGAGGAAGGAGGAAAGAGTTCTAAACTCAAAAGATGTCTTCAAAGGCTCTGAGACTAAAGTGAACTTGATATATATTTCAGAAACTGGTAGCATCTAACATGGAGGGGTGAGAGGTGAGGCTAAAGTGATAATGCTGCTAGATCATAAAAGGTGTGTTAGCCGCATTCAGGATTCAGGGTGTTCTGCAGATGGGATTGGGAGTCACTGAAGTGTTTGATGAAAAGGAGTCTTACATTTGCATTTAAATGGCTGGCTGGAGTACAGAGTGGAGAACGGACAAAAGGGAATTGAGACTGGAGGCAACAGACCAGGTGGGAGGCTAATGCAGTTACTCTAGGAAGAGATCATGACTATGCCAAGCGGGTAGCAGTGTGGATAGGGAGAAGCAGACAAAGATGGTGATGTGGACTAACAAGGTTTGGGGTTGATATATTGAGACAGGTGACACAAAGTAAATCAAGGATAAACTAAGTAGATTATGGATTTTTTTCTCGCTGAAATTTTTTTCAGATTTATTTTATTTTATTTAGTTATTTTTCAAGTACAGTTTTTTGTCTGTTTCTCCCATCCCAGCACCCCCCCTCCCCGCCCGGTGCTCCCCACCTCCCTCCCATTTCCACCCCCCTTAGTTCTCCTCCCTGTATCCTTCCTATTTGTTCCTCCAAATCCCTCCCCTTTTTCCCCCTTAAATTCCCTTCCCTCTCCCCTCTGGTCACTGTCCCCTTGTTCTCTATTTCAGTGTCTTTGTTTTTATTCTGCTTGCTTGTTTGTTTTGTTGTTTAGCTTCCTGTTAAAGGTGAGATCATATGGTATTTGTCTTTCATAAGGATCCCAGTGGGAAGAGAACATTGGAGGGTGGAAATGAGCATACTAACAGATATGTTATGAGGAGACATAGTTCTTAAGGTAGCATTCTGTATAAACCTAATATGAAATATATATTAAAAATGTATACTGTCCTATTGTTATTACTGTTCACATCAGTAAGGAATATAATAATAGAGAATTCCTTTGACATGAGTTAGTACAGTTTGAAAATAATATTTTCTCCTCTTCTGGAATTTATAAGTTTTTTCTAATTCTCAACTACTATTATATTATCTTTAGCTCTCTGATTTTATATATATATATATACACACACACACATATATATATATAATTACATTTATTGGTTAATAAGACTACATAGGTCTCAAGTGTACATTTTTATATAAATATATTTCTGATACAATAAAAGAGAAACTGAAAGTCCAAAGTAATCATACAAAGTCACAAATTTGTGTTTGTGACTTTGTATAAATACAAATATAAATTATGAGCTACAGACGAACTCACATTTCTGTATTTGTATTTTGTGTGCTTTTGTTTCAGACTTCCAGATTGCTTTGTGCTCTTTCTGAAACACTTGGTAAAAATCCCCCATGTGGGAATACCTGCAATTATAGCAGCTGGTGTTCGTAGCAAACGACAAGGCTGAATTAAATAATTATTATTTCCATTTCAGGGCGGGTTTATAAAAACAATAAAACCCTTTTTTAAGAAGTGCTGACTTTTAAATGAGGCCCAATGAAATTTGTGTTCCTGTAGGAGCTATAATACAAATGTTGGAATCAAAAGTGAATGCTGCTAACATGGAAAAGTGACCCCAAAATTGTGGAAAAGTTTAAAATCCATAGCAAAACCTACACTGAAAATATATTACAAATTTAATGTGCTAGCTAAACTGGCAAAAGTCTCAGGAATTTTCATATAAGAACTCTAGTAAATTCCTAGCTTTAAAAATCAATAAGAATTCTTACTCTTTATAATCAAGGAAGGAAAATAATAACCTGTTTTTAAAAAAAAGAAAAAAGCATGTCCCAAATAGAAGTACTTCTTTATTTATCATAATTGTGTTTGGTTTATTTGTCTCCATTTTTTTTAAGTAGCATCTCACAATATTTATTGCATGTTTTAAATGAGTATGGTAGAAAAAAAATTAGAGAAATTCTTATTCACGTTTTTCTGGTTTTATGGAAATTACCTCCAGATATTAGAAATATTAGAAATATTTTGTTGTTGTTGATCAAGTACGATTGTCTCCATTTTCACTCCATCATGTCCCCCAGTCCCACCCATTCCTGCCTCCCACCCTCAAACATACCCCCTTTGGCTTTGTCCATGCATCCTTTATATATGCTCCTTGAAGGCCCTTCCCCTTTTCCCCCCATTATCCCTCTCCACCTTCCACTCTGGTTACTGTCAAATTGTTCTTTATTTCAATGTCTTTGGTTATATTTTGCTTGCATGTTTGTTTTGTTAATTACTGTATTTTTATGACTATAAGACTCACCAGACCATAAGACGCACCTAGGATTTAGAGCAGGAAAATAGGGAAAAAATTTTGAAGCAAAAAATGTGGTAAAATATTTAATAACCTGTGACCCCACTCCACTGCCATCCCCCCTCACATTGGGCCAGGTAAGCTATATTCAGACTATAAGATGCACTTCATTTTTTCCCCAAATTTGGTGGGGGATAGTGCATCTAATAGTCTGAAAAATATAGTAGGTTGTGAGATCTTGTGGTATTTGTGTTTCACCATCTGGCTTATTTCACTTAGCATATGCTCTCTGGTTGCATCCATGCTGTCACAAAGGATGGGAGCTCCTTCTTTCTTTCTGCTGTGTAGTATTCCATTCTGTAATACTGCCAACTCCACTCGCCACTGCCTTGCCCACCCTGGTCCTCCAGCCACTGCCTTGCCCTGAGTCCTCGCTGCCCAGCTGCCCGACTCCACCCCTCCTACTGGTCTGGATGAATGTGTCTTCTTTAACTCCTTGGTTGTCAGACTTCTATATGGTTCAATTTTCTGTCACTTCTGGTTGTTTTTGTTTTTAAATTGTTGTTGTCCTTTTGGTTGTGCGAGGAGGCACAGTGTGTCTACCTATGCCTCCATCTTGGCTGCAAGTATCAGAAGCTTTTTATTTTGACAAGGTCCCATTTGTTTATTATTTCCTCCAGGTCCCTTGCTCTAGGATATATATCAGTGAATATATTGCTGCATGAAATATCTGAGATTTTCCTGACTATGTTCTCCTTTAGGACTTTCATGGTGTTGCGAGTTATATTTAAGTCTTTTATCAACCTTGAATTTATTCTTGTGTATGTTGTAAGTTGGTGATCGAGTTTCATTTTTTTCCATGTAGCTGTCCAGGTCTTCCAGCACCAGTGTTAAAATGGCTATTTTTACTCCATTTTATGATTCTTCCCTGTTTGTCAAATATTAATTGACCATAGAGACTTGGGTTTATTTCTGGGCTCTCTATTCTGTGTCATTGATCTATTCTCTATCATTGATCTATGTGTCTGTTCTTATGCCAGTACCATACTGTTGAAATGTTAGAAATATTGTTGAATGGTGGAAGAAATATTTCTGTGCATCTCAGAAATATAACAAGCACAAGATGCCAGATACCATGGGCTTTATATCAGCAGACATGGCAGATTTCTGGCTTCTCTAGCCCTATGAAGTGTACATAGCTCTTCCCCTCCACTCACAATTAGTTGGCAAGCAAAACTTAACTATAGGTATAAAGATATTAAAGAACAGCCAAAGCAGCCAGAAATATAAGATGCAGAGAGAAGAAAAATGCATTGCAGTGATCCTATATTTGCTGCTGCTTTTTTTCTCTTGGAAACTTGCTAATTCACAACTAATGGCACCAAAGCCAGCGAAAGTAGTATTCTAATGCCTGGCAGTGTCACTGGCCTGAGAGGTCAAAAATTAGCATTCAACACTGCAAAAACAGCCATTAGTTAATGGCCCAGCACCATAAAGAAAACTGGGCACAACATTCTGCATGTATTTTACCCTAAAACATTTGCCAGTGCTTAAGCTGTGGATTGGTGTTAGAGAGACAAAAAATTGAGTCTATATCCTATTAGGGAAATTATTCCAAGATTTCACTGAATATTCTTTAAAGATTAGGCCCTAAGAATAAAAAATACAGATTATAAATATACCAGTTCTCACAAATCCTGAAATATAATTTCAGATTAATTCAGTGCCTCATTGAATTTAGATATTTTGCTTGTACTATATCTTTCTTCCAAAAAAATTAAAATCTTTCTGGAGAAAATTAACATCTCCTATAATTTTTCATAGACAATGCCCCACATTCGATCCAAAATTAGCAGGCATACTTGTTCAAAGGATCAAATGACTAAGGCCAAGAGCAAAAATAAACAATCAGAATAGATCAATAAATGATCCAGATACTAAAGTTATCAAACAAAGACTTTAAAACAATCATAATTAATATTTTCAAAAAAAAGGTTTAAAGATAAGAGAATTTCACTGAGAACCATAATCTATGAAAAATAATCCAATTAAAATAATATAATTTAAGAATACAGTAACCATATTTAAAAATTTGAATTCAATAAATGAGTTTAATACCATAGACAGCAAAATACAAAATTAATGATCTAGAATAGAGATCAGTAGAAAATACCCAAATTGGTACCTGCTCAGACAAAAAGATAAAAAATACACAAAGGAACATAAGAGCTGGGACTCAGAGAATATATTTAACATATGTGTAACTGAACATCCTAGATAGAAGAGAGGAAATAAACAGCCAAAAATTTTGCAAAACTAACAAAAGGCACCAGAAATTTAAGAAAGTCCTTGTTTCCCAAGCAGAATTAAAAAAAAAACATTTTAAGCCCAAAACAAAGGGAATATCTTAAAAGCACTCAAAGGGGAAAAACAATATCATCTTCAAAGGGTTAACAAAAGACCAACTGACTTCAAAATTTGCAACAGAAATGTTGGAGACCAGAAGAAAATGAAATGACATCTGCAAAGTGATGAAAAAAAAAAAAGCTGCCAACTTAGAATTCTTATCTAGGGAAAATAGCTTTCTAAAATGAAGCCAAAATGAAAATGTTTTCAGGCAAACAAAAACAGAGAATTTTGTTGCCACTGCAGAAATCCTTCATGAGATTCTTCAAGCAGAAAGATAACTCCAGATGGAAGGTTAATCATACCAGAAGAAATGAAGAATACAAGAAAGAATAAATAGGTGGATAGACCTAAATGAATAGTACATTTTTAAAAATAGATGAATGATTTCAAACTACAACTTGCAGTTTGAAAAACACAGCCTCGGCTAGACTTTTGAGCCATATATTCTAGTTCGTGTGAGATGAAGATACACAGAGGATACCGTGGATGGTAGAGCAAGGGCATCCAGACACCTTGGAGGCATGGGAAAGATTCTCCTGAGAAAGTAATAGGATATACATTATTTCTGATTACTCCACTTATTAAATTCTTCACTCCTGACATATTAAATAAGCCACAGTTTCTTGTACATATTTTCTTGTTTGGTTGTTTTCTTTTTTGCTGATGATGTTTGCCCGTGATACTCTCACTAAAATGCAAACATTCTCTTCGCCTTACCTCCCCATCTCAGTATGTTCAAATCTTTCAGATTTGCACTTTATATAATGGCTCTATCACTATTAACCCTTTCCTGGCCACATTCCACCAGCAATCACTGATACTCACCTCAAACTGTGATAATCTCTCTCTTTCTTTTATAACAAGAATGTGTTTTCATATCATCTTCTCTATAAGGGTTTAGGTTTTTCAGTAATATTATATCATATTCATCATTGTTTACCCTTTAGTAAATGTCTATTGACTAGATGGATAAATTGATGGATGGGGAGACTTTATGACCATTCTGCAGGTAAAAATGAAATTTCCTGTGATTTGGCACTTGCTTAACTGTCAGTCAAGGCCTATTATGTTTAATTGCCTGTTTTCTTCTGTTTTTTTAAAAATTTTATTTAGTTATTTTTCAAGTACAGTTTTTTGTCTATTTCTCCCATCCCAGCCCCTCCCACCCCGTGCTCCCCACCTCCCTCCCATTTCCACCCCCCTTAGTTCTCATCCCTGTGTCCTTCCTATTTGTTCCTCCAAATTCCTCACCCTTTTTCCCCTTAAATTCCCTTCCCTCTCCCCTCTGGTCACTGTCCCCTTGTTCTCTATTTCAGTGTTTTTGTTTTTATTTTAATCACACATTTGCTGGACCATCAAACGCTATGGCAAGAACATATCCAAGCTAATAAAAGCTCGTAATAACTATTTTTGACCTTAAAGTCAGAAGGGTACTATCTGAGCGGAAAGTGGTAAGTTGTCGACACTGTGATTGGTGAGGTAGAAATATAAAATACAGTGTTTCTGAGTACATCTAACAAGTTAATAATTTGCAGAGTAAAACATCAGCAAGTATGTCCTTGAGATCTGTGTTTTTCATGTTTTTTGTCTGGATCAAGATAAGGAAAGTAAATGATATTCATAGTAAAATGAAAACAAAATACTGAATTGTTCTTGTGTGCAATTTACTGGCTTGCATACAGATAAATGAAGTTTATATAAACAATCTCTATTCAGTCACACATAGCTAAAAATGGCCACAGACACCAGAAACTCAGAAGAGAAGCACTGCCTGGACCTTCACTCACACAACAAAACAAACCTCCGCAACCGAACATATGTAATGTTTCTGATATTTTCTGGTAAGAATTCCAGCAGGTTATCTAGGAAGGTCAGAATTAACTAGCAGTGACTCTTAATTTGCTAACTGAAGGTATTTAAAAAGAGCTGTGTTGCCCTGGACGGGTGGCTCTGTGGGTGGCAGAGTCATCCTGTAACCAACAAGGTTTCAGGTCGACTCCTGGTCAGGGCACACGTGGGAGGCAACTGGTTGATGTTTTCTCTCTCACACTGATGTTTCTCTCTCTCTCTCCCTTCCTCTCTTTCTAAAATCAATAAATATTTTTTTAATTTATTAAACATTCTAAAAATGTAAATGCTTACCTAATACTCATTCTCCACTTCTTCCTGACATTCACAATTTTGTTGGAGATCTCAATGTGCTCAGTTTAAAACAAAACATAACAAAAAATATAAGCATCTCATAATCTTTCTAGAAGCTAAGGATAGGTCATGTGACACAGATCTGGTCAATGAAACATAAGAAGTCAGGTGCAGAGACCTGACAATATTTTTCGAGAATGAACATTACTCTCTTCTTTTCTACTCTCTGGAACCCGAGCACGGTGACTGGAGCTGGAGCTGCAGCCACCATCCGGTAGCCTTGGAGGAAAAGTCAGAGAATCGCAGACTTCTTCTCTCTGATCTCTCAAGGTGTGAAACCAATGTTAGCAATTGTACACATTCAGGCTTAAGTGAGAAAAATAAATGTGTTTTCTAAACCAAAAATGTTCAGATTTTTCAGTACCACTTGGCTGAAATTTAATCCCAGAATGAATCACTTCTCAAGAGCATGAATCATTTTTATCAATTTCTACATCAACTACCTAGCATATACAGTTTTCTCAATAAAATAGGAAAGAATAAACGAATGAATGAATGAACCGATCATTTTACAGTTCATAGCAACATGTATTTGAAATGTTTATAAGAAAAAAAGTGTGAAAAGGCAGGACCAAACACTATGGCAGGCAAAATATTACCCCAATTCAAAATAGACTACTGGGCATCGTGAGTCATAGAATACACAATTGAAGAAATCAAAAGTGGTCACTGTTTTATCTAAGATCTGTCACTGGGGCCATAGAACACTATGACAGCCAGCTTTCTGCATAGAGAGGCATTAAAAATGTGGAATCAGACCTGTTAGAATTAACTGCTTTCCTGCAATCACCTAGATCAGCAATGCAGAGGGAGTTAGTTCTGCCTTGGAGAACAATCAGTAGAATCGATCTTGGGCCAATGGGGAATGCAGGAGCAGGGGAAATACATTGAGGGAGTGAAAGTTTAACCCTCCCACCTTTAGGAAGATCTCCAAGCAATATGTGCCAAGATTGACAGGTAAGGACATGAAGTATCTCTCCTACTCTCTTCAAGAACTTTCTATGTCAGGGTTCCTTGACTCCACGGGCCTGTTTTTGACTTCGGAAACAAGAAAAGTAGCTCTGCATAACAGAAAGCTCAGAGACTTCTCTACATCTTGCTATTTAAAATATAGTTGCTAGACCAGCAGCATTGGCATCAAGTGACAGCTTGTAAAAATGCCAAATCTCGGGCCCCACCTACAACTATTGAATCGAATGCTTCCTTTGCATATTAAAGTGAGAGATACACTGTGCTAGCAGGTCTTACTAAATATTGGCTGTCTTGATATTTGAGTAGTTACTTAACTATAATTAAGTCTGTCCAGAAAACTTAAAAAATCCCCTTCTGTTTGTCTTTTCATTAATACCTTATTTATTGATTATAACTTCTATAAATTTTAAGTATCAAAAACTTTTTAAGAATGTCTCTCATACAACTTTTCCACACTATTTTGTGAAATGATTGTTAGAAAAAATAATCTTAAGATAATTTCATAAATGAAAATGAGTGAGTCCTCCCTCTTTTCCAAGAGGTTGACGGGGGTATGCCATGCACCGGGAATTGTATTTACTAAGTCTAGAAATTAGTCCCTGTAGTAGCACTTTTGTTATCTACTTCAAAGTGAGGTTTTAACTGTGTCATTTAAGAGCCTACAAAGACCTTGGAAATTTGAATCATTTTTTTTCTGTTTGCTAATGTACTTTTGCTTGTAGGGAAGCTCTGAATTTATGGCATGAGGAAAGGCCAAATGTCTTGACTGGAAGGAAGCCATGAGAATTTATAGTCATTTTCAGACATTATTAAATAAAATGAGTAATAGGGAGGTTAGGGAGTTAGAAATCTTTCTGCTGAACTTGCCTACCCCAGAAATGATACAATCGTAAATATATTTATTGTTTCTATATTTCTTCAAAGAAAGACATCATGGTGATTGATTTATGAAGGGCTCAGTCCTCTGTCCACAGATACCCACATTCTTGGGAGTAATGGTTGCAGTTTTCAAAACTGCACCTAGATATGCTGAGAAAATACATTTTTTTAAAAATTTTCCTTGTAAGCTATTGAATGTTCCTTAATACCTGGAATGGGGAGGGCTTCAGTTCAGCCTCCTAAATTTTGTCTTATACAATAAATAGTCTATTGGAATAAATGCTTTATCTGTTTTGGGTAAGAGGCTCAGTCCTATAGGTTCTGCCCCTGCCCAGGCCCTGGATGTATGGATTCATACCTTGTGCAATCCTCTCTTTTTTTGCTGAAGAGTGGCTGCTCTGGCCTGCTTTCTGGTGGTTTTCAGGAATCAAGAAGTATGACTGATCCATCCCATAGCTTGCAGGCAAGTGCTGCTAACGATTGCAACAGGCACAGTTGTAGTTCCTCCCTCAGTCCAGTCACATCTTACCATCTCTGAGTGATTTCATCTTACCTTGGGTCACACTGCTGCTTCTAGACCCCTCTGAGACTCTGGCATGTTCTGCATCTATATCCTGGCCTTACCTACCCAACCCACGACCTCTATCACATGGTCACTTGACATCTTGCCTCAGTGACCTATAGTAGACCCAATGCTCACCATTGAGCTTTATGCAGCATTTGCCAAGGGACAGGCAGGCACTCCTGAGTTTTTCATCCACCTCCCTTGTTAACTCTGCCAATAAGATATGCCATTGCCCTTGGCCATGATGGAAGTCAATGTCAGTGGGAAGAACAAAAGAGGCTTGTATTCTGTCTTCTTGATCTGCTTCTCTCTCTTCTCTAAAATTTCCAGGGCAGGAAGGTACAGATTTCTAGCCTTCCAATTCCTGTACACCAGTGCTACTCAAACAGTCTCCAGTCCATATACTGGCCCACAACATGATACGCACAGAAATCGAAAGTACATTTTTATGACCACATAAGTAATTTGGCAAAGTAATTTTATATGTTACATCTAATTTTAAAACATAGGGCTTATATTTTATACATATTTGGTTTTTTATTTGACTTCTCATAATTTATTTTCATTATATTTTACAAAATCTTAGGTTTAAGACACATGGAAACTTTAGGAAAGTGGTCCTTCCCCACAAGTCTGAGAAGCCCTGGTCCTCATCATCCTAACTTCTATGCAGTAAGCTTCATGACTAGAATCACAGATGGCAGGGGCACCTTTTACGTGGTATGGAAGAAATAAGTGAGTTGAACACCCTGGGGTCTTGACATGCTTAAGAAATTTATGACATCTTTAATTCTCAGCAAAGCCTATATTTTGAGCTAATTTGCAAGATGTAGGCACAAAGTAAAATCTAATTTAACAGTCAAGGCTGAGCAGACTCCCTGTATTCTCTTGGGGACCGAGTTCTGGCACCCTTCCCCTGAAGCACCAAAACCCAGTCTTTCTCAGAGGGAATGGCCCTACTGTAACGTAATTTACAAGGTAAGAGGACATGTCAAAGGAAAGATTATCCTGAAGTTCTCGATGTAAAAATGACCTGTTGAAGAATTACCCTATTTCAAGAAAATCTGAAAACAATTTTTTCATAATCTTAAAAAAATCCACATCACCAATCCACATAACGTGTCCGATGTGTTCCCATTCTTTGTAAGAGAAGAAAATTTCTAGCAAACCATCAGCATTTGTGTATACTTTGTAATACATATAACAAATACTAAATTGGGTCCCAGGCTTTTCCAATCCAAAGGCCAATGAAGAGAACTTGTAGGCCACTTTGGAACAACCACAGACTGAATGCCGTTCCCCCAAGAAATCTCATACAGGTTAAGGTGCCTGAAGCAGTGCTGGCATTAACCAGGTGAGTATTATTACCACTAATGTTTAAGCTTCTGACAGAGCCTCCTGCTGAATTTCTAGAAACTAACAACATCACTACCCTAAGAAACTAAGATCTAAATTAGGAAACAGGAGAAATCGACAGTGATTTCTCATCATGTTAAGCCACCTTTGCAGTAATGTTAAATCTCCTTTAAGTTGGTTTCCAAAATACTGTTCCTTAGACACCACCCAATTGAAGAAAGGCTAAGCTGTGCTTGAACATAATTGTCTTGAGACTGCACAACAGCCTCCTTGTGAGTGCCTTTTTGCCATGTTCCTTATTACCACCTCTTCTTCAGGCATGCATTTTTTTTCAATATGCCTACCAGCCTTTGCCTCATCTCCAATCCAAATGAGAAGGATCTGACATGAGTTATCCACCTAAAATGACGAATTAGCCAATTACACTTTAGGGTGACTGTTAGTCTATATACTACTCAAAGAGTATTTACATTTCTACTCTGTAATTGGTCTATAATTGTAGAATGAAAGGCTTTTTTTTTTTTACCTATTTAGCAGTTGTCAGACAGCTACAAGTACACTGGGCCTATCTTATTTGAGAGGAGAGAGACTTTTCTTTCGGGAAAGTATGTGGCCTTCCCCACACAAACGGGACCCTACTTCCTGAGCAGAACGCACGCTGTAAATGATGTAGGTAAGAGGGCAGTGTCCTTTCTCACCAGCTTCTGGAATCAGACAGGGCCACAGCCCTCTTGCCTTTGAAGATGACATTTCCCAGCATCGTTAATATTACATTGGAATATATTCACATTGTAGATTAAATATATATGTAATTAAATCAACTTAGTTCAGTTGCAATAGACATTGATTTGCGGTCAGGTTTTATAGGAATTTATTTAATTGTGTGGATGTGTATATATGGTATATGAATATGTATTTCAATTTGGTAGTTTTCTAGTTTTGGTGTCAATTCATTTTTAGGTTTCAAATATTTTTATTAGTTGTCTTAGGCCAGGTCCCCTAAGAGCAGAATCTGAGATAGGGATTCATGAATGGGTGGTTTATTACAGAAGTAACTTCAGGAGTTGAGAGCAGTGAGAGGGATGAGAGAGAAGAGGAAAAAGCCAAGCAGAGCATGATGGAGTCCCCATCTCAGAACTGTCCCTTGGAAAACTCTGGAACATAAATGGCAGAGCAGGGTTTGTCCTACCTTTTGAAACAAAGGAGGTGGGCTTTTGTATCCTCACTTCGGTCCGTCATTGGCAGGCAGCCAGTGGATAGAAATAGTCCCAGACAGTTCTTATACTGGTGAGGCAGTTTATGTGACCAAGGACAGACCACTGACAAAGTAGAGACTTTGGCAGCAAAGAATTACAGAGGCTGGGGAACTCTGGGAAAGAGCACAGTGCTGGTGAAAAAGACCGGGGGCAAGGCATCTGGGCAGGACAGTGTCCAGTACACCGGCTTTGAAAAGATTAGAAGCACCATGCCTGGCGCACCCAGCAGGGGTGTCCAACCCGTGGCCCACCAGCTGCATGTGGCCCAGAATGGCTATGCATGCAGCCCAACACAAAATTGTAAATTTACTTAAAACATTTTGAGAATTTTTTGTTTTTGTTAGTGTTCATTTATTTAATGTGTGACCCAAGACAGCTCTTCTTCCAGTGTGGCCCAGAGACACCAAAAGTTGGACACCCCTCAAGGATGAGATAAGCCTTGAAATCTGGATGGTTTCTGGCATATCAAGGTCTGCCGAGTGACACCTCTCTGCCCAACTTAATCCCCTCGTGGGCTTCTTTCCACCTTTTGCGCAAGACTTTCTGAGAACTGTTTGTGGTGTCTGGCACACTTGAAGAATTTGCTCTTCCTATAAAATTAAACAGAGCAGATGAGTGTCTTTGCATCCTATCTGGTATAATGAAAGAAATATTTTTGAAATGACTCCTTCATTTTTATTGTTATAATTTCATATTTGCTCTTCTTATTTTGTGATTGATTCTAACAATGATCTACAATATTTTAGCCTTGAGTTGTTCTATCTCTTACTTAATGATCTGAATCTAATTTAAGAGATGCTGAAATTCTTTTTATAATGTGATGCTTGCACTCTAATTATTCTTTTAGAAGTGCAATTCTCAGGTACAATTGTAAAGTTTTCTACCTCAGAATGTAAAAGAATGTAGAAAAAGAAGATAAAAGTGGTGAACATTAAAATGGCAATAAATTCACAACTATCAATATTTAAATTAAAATAAACTAAGCAAACAAGAAGAACAGGAACAGAATCATAGGTATGGAGATCATTTGGAGTATTATCAGTTTGCGGGGGTAAGGGGAAAAATGAGGGGAAAGGTGCAAGGATTAAGAAGCACAAATTGGTAGGTACAGAATATACAGGGGAATGTTAAAAGACCTTCCTCTGTTGGGACTCTCTTGATCCTGGAAAATACAATCCACCTTAAAGGAAGCTAAAAAAAAAAAAAAAAAGCAGAAAAAAAAAAAAAAAAAAAACAAAGACACTGAAATAGAGAACAAGGGGAAACAGAGGGGAGAAAAGGAAAAATGGGGGAGGGATTGGAGGAACAAATAGGAAGGAAAGGGAGAACAAGGGGGTGGAAATGGGAGGGAGGTGGGGAGCAAGGGACTGGGGAGGCTGGGATGGGAAAAATAGACAAAAAACTGTACTTGAAAAATAACTAAATAAAATTAAAAAAAAAAAAAGAATAGTGTAGGTAATGGAGAAGCCAAAGAGCTTATACGCATGACCCATAGACATGAACTAAGGAAGGAATGTTGGAGGGAATGGGGGTACCAGGTGGAGGGGGCAAAGAAGGAAAAATTGGGACAACTGCAATAACATAGTTAATAAAATATGTTTTTTTAAAGTTAAAAAAAGAATGTAAGACTACTCTAAGATTACTCTATGAAGGGAGGGAGACTTTATAGCACAGGTGGCAAACACAAGGCTCAAGGTCGGTACAAATCTGGCCCTCCACCTTGTTTTATCAGGTGTGGCACCTTGTTTCTACCTGACGGCAGTGCCGAGCTCTCACTTAACTGTTAAGGAGCAGTTGCATTTATACAGTCCTAAAAATTACCCTTGGCCCTTTGAAGGCAACCTCCAGGTTGGTGTGGCCCTGGGTGAAAATGAGTTTGACACCCATGCTCTACAGAAAAATCTTTTTGAAAACCTCTGTCCCAGATAGTGGCCTAATAATTTTTGTAAAGAATAATCTGGATATTTAAATGCTACTTTAACTAGTACTCAGTAAAGAACCAAAGAAGGGTAAAGGAAACAGTCACCCTTGCAGAGAATTTGATCACCAACGTTCAGATTTGCCAGCACATGGGGATTATATAAAAAACAGATTGACTTTTGATCAGTTTTATTACTAATTTTAGTTCTCAGCGGGCAATACATGTCCCTATTCCCTGTACCTCGGGTGAATTGCTTTTACCACCTCCATTCCTTCTCCATCTTGGTTTGGTTTTGGATGATGCAATTTGTACTAATACCAGTAAGTTCTATGACTATCACATTGCCACTCCTTTTGCTGTAAAATTAATTTCTTGGGCAGAGGCTTCACTGAGGACGCCATGGCAGGGAATAGGTACTCAGCAGTCCAGGAATGGTGGTCTAGGTAAAAGCACTGTGAGCATGGGAAACAATTGAATCTGGGACACGTAACTATTCCGGATCAGCCTTGTTGACACGAGTTCCATGTTGTTTGCACATGGCCACATTCCTGCCACTGGAAAAGTCTTCTGATTCTTCACTCGTGCTTTGAGTTGGAAGGTTAAGGCCTAAACTTACTGTTTTGTCTTCACAAGCTCTCTAACACAACCAGATGCAGTTAACACATCTACAGTCTTTGTCATCATGTTGCTGCATAGCAGTTGGATGTAGCCTCTACTTGATGATGCAAAACCTCGCTCTTCAGCCACCCACCATCTCACACCATCACCAGTGAGAAGGTGAGGCATCATGACACCACTACCTGCCACTCATTACCAGGGTTCAATTTCTACCTAGCAAGGCAGCCATTCATGCGACCACAAAATGTGTGGGCAACCCTAGTATCAGAGTCTCCTCCAGAAGGTCTGTTTCCTGGGTCTGCTCTTACTACAGACTATTATATTAGACAGAATGTTCTCCTAGCAAGAGAACACAAACACAAAGCAGGGCAAAGGGGGTGGATAATAATGGTGGGCAATAGGAAGGAATGATGAGGTAAAACCCTTAAAAAGGGCCAATTACAAAAAACGGGGATGATTACTTGTGCCATTTCAAAGCTGCTGCTTTATGGAGTTCTATGTATAATTAGCAGAAGCTAAAGAAAATAAGTATAAAAATGCATGGAAACCTAGCCCTTTGAAAACTTATGTATTTTAAGAACTTTTCATTGGTTCTACCACTCTTCCATGTAGATATATACACATGATTCTTTCTGATTTCTGCTTCTCTTTCCCAGAGTTCTAGCTCTTGGCTTTTATGCATTTCGCCCAAATCACCACCATTTGATTCAATGCTTGGATTCACTGCTAACTTAATAGCCCTATAAAGTGACCACTGCAGAAGTCTCAGGTTAGCACCTATGATGATACAAACTGTGTACTCATGAGCTACTTATCTGAAGACAAGCTCTACAGAGACTTAAAGTTATTTCCCACCACATTGTGGGATGTCGTGTGGCATAACATGATGGGGCATGATATAGTGAGTGTCATGGGAGTGAGGATAAATTTTATCAAGAAATTAAAAAAACCGTAAACCTTTCTGTCAGAACCTTCATTCCTGGCTTGCTGGAAACTTGGACCTACCATCACAGGCTTCGGTCGTCAAAGCAAACTTTGACTGGTGCTAAGAAACCTTTGACGTGTGTAAATTGGCAGCTGTATTGCTTCTGATTCAGCATAATTTCTTAAGCTGCTTGGCATGTTTGTTAGGGGTTATGAAGCACAGAAGCTTATGCCTCTTTTAGAAGACAGCCTATTGAGTAATTTGACAACTTATAGGATCAAGAAGACTGACAGCAGTTAGTGGCTGCAGCTGGTCGCTCGAGAGCTTGGTGGGTGGAGGTGGAGACTTTACAGTCTCGTTGCCCCGTGAAACTAACATTCCCTGAGACCTCTACTCAGAAACTCACAGTTCTGCCTTACTTACACGCCATGGTCTTGTCAGAGGCGGTTCCTTCTCGGATCCTCCAGATCAGAATTAGATGTCCAGTGTTTTATATCACCTAGATGCATTAATAATAATATGTCAGTGACCAATGGACTTGCTTGTGGTGGGAAAAAAAAACAGTTCTCCAAAGGCAGGGATATGGTTCAGTCCTTTCAAATTTTAAGCTTGCTATATTTCATGATCCTAATTAAAGACATATATCCAAGCTATCCAACTCACAAGTGAGTTACAGAGACCAGCGAAAGAGTGTATGCAGTTGGGCTAATACCATTCATTCAGAAAGTGCCCCTAAGTGTCCGTTATCCTGCTGTGAAACACAGCATGCCATACTAGACCTTACTACCCCATATTCCAGCCTGTCAAATTTTCTGGCCAAAGAGAGAGCAGAGGTAGGTAATTTAATCTCTGGCTTTACTCCAAATCAAATATTCACTCAAGGTATCTTAACTGCAGTCAGAAGTTACTTTTTCTGGAAAGCATTCAACTTTCTAAGTATTTGTTGAGAACTTACTACATGCCCAGCACTATTCTAGGCACTGTAGATTCAACAATAAACATGAACAAACAAATGCAGCCTACATTCCAGTGGAAGAAGATAAATATTAAAAAATAAATGTGTAAAATATGTATAACATATAAAATGGTAACAGAGAGAAATAAAGTATAAAGATAGGTGTCAGGGAAGCAGGTAAGGATCCGTTTTAAATAAGGTGGTCTAGGAGGACTTTATGGAAGAGAAGTCAACATTTGAACAAGGACCTGAAGAAGGTGAGGGTGAGGTCATATGGGCATCCGGAGAGACCAGTGTAGCAGGAGCAGAGAGATGAGCTCAAACAGGGAAAGCGGAGCCAAAGTGCAGGGAGGGCGCTGCAAGCCACTATGACCCCTGTGCAGTGATGAGAAACCTTTGGAGGACTTTGAGCACACCAATGAATCCTTTAAAAACAGTACATGTTGTATGATCCCTCTGTCAGAATCAGCCTGGCTGCTTTCTGGAACTGATTGCAGGGGAGCAAAGATAAAAGCTGAGAATCCAGCAAGGAGGATATTGCAATGATCCAAATGAGAGATGGCGGCTTGGGCTGGAATAAAAGCAATGGGAATGGTGAGAAATGGTTAGATTTTGAGTATATTTTGTAGCGAAAGCTGACAAAATTTGCTGATAGATGGGATATGGAGTGGGAGAGAATGAGAGATGTGAAGCTCGATCCCACAGTGTTTTTTTAAATTATTTTATTTATTCATTTTTAGAAAGAGGAGAAGGGAGGGAGAAAAAGAAAGAGAAACATCAATGTGTGATTGCCTCTTGCGCGCCCCCTACTGGGGACCTGGCCTGCAACCCAGGCATGTGCTCGGACTGGGAATCGAACTGGTGACCCTTTGGTCACAAGCCTGCGCTCAATCTTACTGAGCCACACCAGCCAGGGCTATTTTAATTATTCTTGAACTTGCCGTGCCTAGCAAGTGTCTGGCACATCTAAATGCTCAGGTTGTTAGATTGATATTTAAGAATCTAAGAATATTTAAAGGCATAGAGAGGTATTACTTATTTAACCAGATTCAATAGTGGTGTCATGATGCCTCACCTTCTCACTGGTGATGGTGTGAGATGGTGGGTGGCTGAAGAGCAAGGTTCTGCATCATCAAGTAGAGGCTACATCCAACTGCTATGCAGCAACATGATGACAAAGACTGTAGATGTGTTAACTGCATCTGGTTGTGTTAGAGAGCTTGTGAAGACAAAACAGTAAGTTTAGGCCTTAACCTTCCAACTCAAAGCACGAGTGAAGAATCAGAAGACTTTTCCAGTGGCAGGAATGTGGCCATGTGCAAACAACATGGAACTCGTGTCAACAAGGCTGATCCGGAATAGTTACGTGTCCCAGATGCAATTGTCTCCCATGCTCACAGTGCTTTTACCTAGACCACCATTCCTGCACTGCTGAGTACCTATTCACTGCCATGGCGTCCTCAGTGAAGCCTCTGCCCAAGAAATTAATTTTACAGCAAAAGGAGTGGCAATGTGATATTCATAGAACATAGGACTGAAATTTCTGGTAGATGTGTCAGGAACATTGACTAATCCACAGATCCATTAATAACCTGTCCAGGACAGTGGAGGTCAGGGCAAGGGTCCCGCTGTTTTTAAACCAAGTAACCAGAAGGCTGACTCTAATGTGCAAGTAGAATCACCTGGCAATGTCAGACACAAGATAAATTTATATGTTCATGCCCCCATGCAAAAGGAAGCTAATGTTGGCTTTTTTTCTCATGTCATTCATAAATCAGCGTAAATTAACTGTGGGGGTGTGTCACTTAAAGGACAGGGTATGGTCTGCACACACTTAAGTTTCATAGCAGTAAATAGCACTCCCGCCTTTTTAATCGGGAGCTGACATCACCCTCTGTCAGCCTGTGGTTGAGTCCTGCAGAAAGAAAGCCACTGAGTTTTCTGAGCTGCACGAAAATAATGTTCTTACCTTAATCTAAAAATCAGGAGCTATGAGAGAGAAAAGGAAAACTTGGATCCATGAGCATAAATTAAATAATATAACAAAATATTCTAACACTGAAGTTTATTCTGTTATAACATTATAGTCATAACATCTTTTCCTTCAGAGTGTATTTTTCTTTCTTCCCTATAGCTCATAGCACATATTTGCCCTCAAAATGTGGGCAAGGTAATAAAAAATAGGCTTTAAAAAATTGGGCAAAAGTAACAAAATACTGAAATTGTTAGCCTTTTTTTTCAACCATTAGATCAGACTTTCCAAAAACAATCCCAATATCTCATTTGACTTTCAAATGAGACGTCTCCGAGAACCTCAGAGCTCCCCATTTTGCTTTACTCCTTCGATGCCCTAGTCAGTTTCTTGCTATGAATATCTGGTGCAATACTTTTGAAATTATGTGAAATAAGCTTTAAAAGTGGAAAAGAAAAAAGGCACTCAGGTCCTATACCAAATCTGACCAGGAAAGTGTGACCAGGGGAAAGTGACTAAAATATTTGAAGCCTCAATTTCTGCAAAGGATAATAATGGATAATATTATTGGATAACCTTATAGGATTGTTACAAGATTCAAATTAATTACATGTATAAAACACCTATGTAGTGCCCAACTTCACTAGCTATAAGGGAAATGCAAATCAAAACTACAATGAGATACTACCTCTCACCTGTTAGAATAGCTATTACCAAACAACAAGAAACAACAAGTGTTGGAGAGGATGTGGAGGAAAGGGAACCTTGTATACTCCTGGTGGGAGTATAAGTTGGTGCAGCCTCTATGGAAAACAGTATGGAGGTCCCTCAAACATTAATAATAGAACTGCCATATGACCCGGCAATCCCTTTTCTGAGTATCCACTCTAAAAATTTAAAAACACTTATTTATAAAGATGTAGGTACCCCTAAGTTCATTGCATCATTATTCACAATAGCCAAGATATAGAAACAACCTAAGTGTCCTTCAATCAATGGTTGGATAAAAAAGATGTGGTACATCTATATAGTGGAATAACACTTGGCTATAAAAATGATTAAATGTTGTCGTTTGTGACAACATAAATGGATCTTGAAAGTGTCATGCTAAGTGAAATATGTCAGTAAGGAACAAGAACGGTATGACTTGGCATACATGTGGGATATAAAATAAAAAGCAACAAACAAACAAATATACATATAGGCACAGACAACCGTATGATGGTTATCAGAGAAGAAAGAGGGTGGGAGAAGATGAAAAGGGGAAAGGGAGTCAAATATTTGGTGACAGAAGGAGACTAGACTTTGGGTGGTGAGCATGCGATGGAATATACAGATGATGCATCATACAGTTGTACACCTGAAACTTATTTAATCTTGTTAACCAATGTTGCCCTAATAAAGTTGATTTAAATAAAAGGAAAAATAAAACATGTATGTAAAAATATGGATTTAACAGGAATAATTATGATGTCAGCATTTTCAATAAATATGGAGACAAAACCTCAGTGTGAACAATTTTGAAGAAATCCACAATTTTCAGATGAGCCCAAGTTGATAAAAAGATATTTTACTCCATATTATAAAATAATGCCTGGCTTTAAAGAACAAATGAGTGGCTGTTATTCCATATTTCCTATTTCTTCCCATTTTTATGACCCATGCATCTTATAATAGGTTTCACAAATATGATCTCCCTGTCTTATTTTATTTGCTAGTTCATGATTCCAGATGCAACACTCCAGTCACCACTAATCATTTGGTCAAGCCATTGAATCTGACAATTTCAAAATAAAATACCATGAATAAAATAAGCAGATGATTCTATAATACTGAAAAGAAAGTTTCTTTAACTGTTCTTTCTACACCTACTCACAGAAAGAGTATGATGGCCATTAACCGTTTTAGTCTGCTCCGCATGCCTCCTTGGGGTCTCTCCACAAACAGATGCCACGGCCTCGTGGATTGAAAGGTTGCACACTTATAAACTAGTCAGTGAGACCCCTTCCCCAGAACTTTTCAAAAATTTAAAAAATTAGGATAAGGCCATGTTCCAGGTGAAGTGGAGAGTCCGGGCTCACATCCATTTTGTAGGTTGGTGATTCTCAAGGACCAGCATCATCATCTGGAAACTTACTAAAAATGCAAATCCTCAGGCCTCACTACAAACTTACTTACTCAGAAGCCCTAGAGATGGAGTCCAGGAATGTGTTTTAACAAGCCTCCTGGGTAATGCCAATGCACACTTAGCTGTCAAAAATACTGGTATAAGTTTCATTAAGCAAAGCAGGGAAGTTACAGGTGCTATAAGTAACACCTGTGATTCCAGAGGAAGGGTCTGTTCTGCTTCAGGGCATAGAAAACTTTGTAGGTCATTATGCAGACTATTCCAAGTTCTCCCTCTGAAACAGATGTTTTTAAATAATAATTCTGTGTTAGACATTCCAAGAGATCCTGTGGCCAGTCAATGTATTTGTTCCTAATGTCTCAAGCTCAAATGTTTAAGTAGTTAACAAATGAGTGAAGCGTGCCATATGTAATAAAATAGGATGGTGACAACTATAACAAATTCTAGTGCGCCTTGAACTCAAAGATTCAAATTCAAAAATTGTGAAAATACGGTGCAGGCTAAATAAACATGTCAGTTATTAGATTCAAATTATGGGCCCTAGTTTTATGAACCTTGGTGTATACCTACTGTACTCTTATAGTTGCACACTTGTGGACTTAGGGGTAGAGTGAGCCTGGATCAATTGCAAAAGCAGCAGAGGTTTCTCTGTGGCAAACAGGTGTGTTTCTTACTTAACCTCCTCCTACCTAGGTAAGCCCTATCTAAGAATCAGGTCCAATGTCCGGGGGGCACCATATGTTATAGGCTAAATTGTGTCCCCTCAAAATATATATGTTGAAGTCCTAACCTTCTAACGTAACATATGATCCAGAATGTGACCATATTTCCAGATAGGGTCTTTATCAAATAATTAATTAAAATGAGGTTATTAGAGTGGACCCTAATCTAATATGACTGGCGTCCTTATATAAAAAAAAGAAATGTGGATGCAGACATGTACAGAGGGAAGAACATGTGAAGACAGAGTGAAGAAGATAGTTGCCTATCATACAAGTCAAAGAGAGCGCCTTAGACCAGATCATCCTCTCACAACATTCAGAAAAAACCGCTCTACCAACACCTTGATGTCAAAGTTCTAGACTTCAGAACACAGAAAATAAATTTCTGTGGTTTAATTCACGAAGTCTGTGGTACTTTGTTATGTTAGCCCTAGCAAACTAATATACCATACAATTCACCCATTTATAGGTGTCCCATTCAATGGATTTTAGTATATTCACAAATAAGTGCAACCATTACCACAGCAAATTTTAGAATACTTTCATCACCTCAAAAAGCCCATATCCTTTAGTTATCGACACCGTATCACCTCTTCCCCCAGGTATTAATCTATTTTCTGTCCCTGTAGATTGGTAAATTCTGGAGAGTTCATATAATTGGAATCACATAATGTGTGGCATTTTGAGCCTGGCTTCTTTTACTTAACACGTTCAAGACTCGTCATTGTTGCATGCAGCAGTAAAGCATTCCTTTTCGTGGCCAAAAAAAGCTTCAATATATGGATATACTACATTTTGTTTGTCCATTAATTAGTCGATGGAAGTTTGGGTTGTTTATACCTTTAAACGATTATGAACAACGCAACTATAAACATTCATAGAGAAAATTTCTTCATAAAGGGAAAAACCTTGTGTTTTGTTGGTACTAAAACATGTTCTAAATGGACATCGTGACAAAAACTCCTCACTATTTCCTTGAGTTGATTTCTGACAACTTTCCACCTTTCTAATTTTTCCTCGGGCCCTCCCATCATTCTTATTTTTGGAGGCCAATGCCTTATCCATTAGGCTACTGGGGATTCTCCATCTTTCTTATTTTAAACAAGCCATCATCCTCCACTCTGACAGAGTGGTTCACCACCTAGGGGCATTGACTTTACTGGAGAATATACAGGACCCTCAGGGGAGAATGAAAGTGTCACTTCAAATGAAGCATGAGGTCCATTATGAAATTCTGGCTGGAAAAAGACGTGCAGGTGAGTGAGTGGGTGGGTGTGGGTATGGAGGCCTTTATTTGTACTCGGAAGCATTAAAGGTCCCCCAGGTGTGGAAGGGCTGGCCAGATCATGTCAGACTGAAATGCAGTGGCTGAAGCTCTGCCAGAAAAGGAGAGGCATTTGAGTTAGTTGCAGTACACCTGGCCCATTAGCTCATGGGCTGTTTTTAGTGCTCATATAAAGACGTGATTTACCAGGACACTATTTAACCATTAGTTGTCATATGAGCCAATAAATGGTGGGAAAGTCATAGGAATCTTGATTGTTGCTAAATTATATCATACACTGCCTGTCAGAACAAATTTATGAGTATGCTGATGGAGCAGGTCACCAAGCCCCTATTTTGACTAAGGGTTACTTCCCCTTTTTTGACATGGGAATATAATGTTTAAAATAAGAGGTTTTTCATAAGAATAATATACAGGTAGGAGTTGCATTGTGTCTTATGGCAGGCTTGTAAGAATAATGACCTTACAATGTTGGTTCAGGAGCTATGTGATAAGCAGATGTCACGTGTGCCAGACATCATGCTATATGCCAGCTGTGCCTGGTGAAATAAGATAGACATGGTCTCTGAACTCCACTGTCCTGGACAGGTTATTAATGGATCTGTGGATTAGTCAATGTTCCTGACACATCTACCAGAAATTTCAGTCCTATTGAATCTGGCTAAATAAGTAATACCTGTCTATGCCTTTAAGTACTCTTAGATCCTTAAATATCAGTCTAACAACCTGAGCATTTAGATGTGCCAGACACTTGCTAGGCACAGAAAGTTCAAGAATGATTAAAATAGCACTGGCTGGAGTGGCTCAGTGGATTGAGCCCCAGCCTGCAAACCAAAGTGTTGCTGGTTTGCTTCCCAGTCAGGGCACATGCCTGAGTTGCAGGCCAGGTCCACAGTAGTGGGGACCCAAGAAGAACCACACACTGATGTTTCTCTCCTCTTTCTCCCTCCCTCCCTCTCTCTCCAAAAAAAAAAATAAATAAAATCTTTTAAAAAAAGAACAATTAAAATATATGGTCCTTGCCTTCAAAGAACTAACAGTCTAGCATGTGCATATACATGTGCTATATCACATATCACAGAATATGCATATACCATATACATGATGGGGTATGCTAGAATAAATGTATAAAAATGTGGGAGCACAGAAATCACTTATTCTCTCAAAGAATATGGTCGGTGGTTATACAGAGGAAAAAGGTTGTGGAGTTTTCATGGAGAAAGTGGGGTTTGAGCCAGATCGTAAAGATTAAAGGATTTGGATAGATAGTGAAAGAAATTAAGAGAATTCTAGTTGGAGGTAAGAGTTTGAGGAATGGCCCAGGGGCATGAAAGTGGTGTTTGAAGGAATGACATGTGGGCAGACATTCTGTCTGCTCTTTTCTCTGTCACATCTCAAAGAGGAAAGGCTCAAACGCAGAAACTGTTCTGGTTAAACATTTCAGTGGAAAGTTAAGACCAGCCTGTCATTTCTCATTTGAACACCTGGAAGCTCTCTAAGCACATCAAAGTACACATAACTTTCTGGAGCTTACCGCATATTCAACTTTAATTTCTATAAAAGCAGCAGGCAGGTTTAATAGTAAATAATGTTGAGTGATGAAATCCCACCATGTCAACATGAAGTAGAGACAAAAGTTTAGAAAGTACATTATGTCCTTTAGCAAAACTGACACTGGATCGTCCTTCAATTTCCTGTGATAACTCTAAGTTGGATATAGCTGACAATGCTCTTTCTGAGGATCTGTGTAAATTGGATTACTACAGGTCTACCTAATGGAAGCCACACAGTGTATAGTGCTAAGCTCTGAAATCTGATTGCCTTGGTCTAAATCCCAACTCTTCTACCTATAAGACTTACTCTTTTTGAATCACACAAACTCACTTGAACTTAATTATTTTATCTGTAAAATGTAGATAACAATTATGTCTCTCCTACGGGCTGTCCTGACGGTGAAATAAGATAGTCCGCGTGAAGCCTGGCACCCTTATGGCACCGGCATATGTAAGCTGCCACTGCAGAGTCGTGGGGAAGAGCCTGGCCATCCCTCTGTTCTTACTTGGATCTGAATCCTGCCTCTGTGGGATCCTTGACAATTTACTTCGTTTTTAAACCTTGGTTTCCTCATCTATAAACAAGGCAATAATATGCATGACTTTGGAGATTAGATAAGAAAATTGTGTTCAATAAAACTGGAAAAAGATATATTGGGAAAACAAAAGGAAGTATATGTAATGTGATAATAAAACCTGACACATATTAGGTACTCAAATAAGACATTTCTTCTTTTATTTTTATTTATGTATTTATTTTTCTTTTTTAGTGCATTTACTGGGTTGACATTGCTTAATAAAATTATATAGGTTTCAGGTGTACAGTTCTATAATACATCAACTGTATATTGTATTGTGGGTTCACCACCCCGAGTCAAATCTCCTTCCATCACCATTTATCTCCCCTATACTCTCTTCTTAAAAAAAGGCAGCTCCTGCCCTGGCTGGTGTGGCTCAAAAGCAGATTGAAAGCCAGACTGTGAACTGAGATGAGTTCAATTCCCAGCCAGGGTGTATTCCTGGGCTGTGGGCCAGGTCCTCAGTTGAGGGTGAGTGGGAGGCAACATATTCACGATCTCTGGCACATAGATGTTTCTCCCCCTCTCTTTCTCCCTCCCTTCCTCTCTCCCTAAAAGTAAATAAATAAAATATGTAAAATAAGAATGAATCAGAAATGCACATAGGAAAAGATAGAAAAAAAATTTTTTTAAAGGCAGCATTGTTAATATTAACATCATATTTTCGTACTAAAAAATTTAAGTATTTTCAGTAGTGATATTTTTTAACTTTTTAAAATTCATTTTTAGGGTAATTTAAAAACATTCATGATGTTTAAGGAGCTTGTGGTTGGCCCTTTTGCACAGTGAAGATCATTCAATGACTGTCTCTGTATTAGAAATTTCACAAGGAGTTTCCACTTGCCGGCAGCACTTGCTTTTTTCCATTTTAATGTTTAGCTTTCAGAGTCTTAATATCTGTTGGAATATATCAGCAATTTACAACCTTTTGCATTTCATGGCACACACAAACTAATCACTAAAATTCTGCGGCACACCAGAAAATATTCTTTTTGCCAATCTGACAAAAATGGGTATGATTTTAATCAGTCACGTCAAAAATGACTATTGTGTTGACTGTTGTCATTTCTTTATTTGACAGTCTAAGGGAAAAGAGGTCAGTGTCCCTGACTAAGTAGTCAGGTATTGCACACCAGCGCACAACAGCACACCAGTTGAAAACCACTGATGTATGTGTTGTTTGTGGGGAGTGCTGGAGTTGGTTTCCCTGGGAAGTAGACCCCGAGATGTAATAAGAAGCGTGAAAGGTTTTTTGGGAATAAAATAGAAGGAGAGAAGGCAGAATTGGGCAGGGATAGCTTTCAGATGCATTACAGACTGACTGGCAAGGTCTGTGCCAGGCCATAGGAGAGCTCTGGGTCAAAGTTTGCTCGTTAGTGTCATCCTGAGCTTGGTGGAAAGGACCCTTGTATCCACCCTGCCTCGAGCCATTATTGGAAACACATACCAGCACCCACTACATTTAGTCACTTTCCAGAGGCTTCCAAGAAAGGCAGGCCCCTGGTTTGATGTAAAGGAGGCCTCCAGGCAGTGGAATTCCTCATAGCTAAGCAGCAAGTTCCTTCTTGGAGGACCAGCTGAAAAGCAGAAGTCTGCATCTGCCACAGGAGGATTTTAGCAACTAATAATGGGTAACTGTAAAACCAAACAATGTTTTTCTCTGTGATCAGGCTATCTGCATTTGCTGTTTGCTTGTCCATAGGTTCCCGGCCTTCCTCAGAGACCAGTAAATAGGGTGTTAGCTTCCTTGATGATCACATTTCAAAATGTAATCTCTCATGCCATTGAGAAGAAAGTCCTTGGTGTATGATTGGCAAGGGATTTTTTATTTATTTATTTTTTATATTTTATTTATTTATTTTCAGAGAGAGGGGAAGGGAAGGAGAGAGGGAGAGAAACATCAATGTATGGTTGCCTCTCATGTGTCCCACACTGGGAACTGGCCTGCAACCCAGGCATGTGCCCTGACTGGGAATTGAACCTCGATCCTTTGCTTCACAGGCCCACACTCAATCCACTGAGCTACACCAGCCAGGGCGGCAAGGGATTTTTAAAAACATTTACAAAAGGGAAGGGAAGGAATTTACAATGGTGAGTTTTCTCACATAAATGATCTAAGAAAAGGGAGGTCAGGGCCTAGGGTCAGGAAGATGCCTGTCTAAAGTTGAGTCATGCCGAGAGAAACAGGAAGCCATTTTAGTCAACACACACACACACACTTGCACACAATTTATCTTCAAATAATAGGCTATGCTACCAATGTTCACAGTGCTTTCTCTATTATGTCACACTTATTGGACAGAATCTACACAATAAGCACTTTTAAAATGTGTTTTATATACACAAAAGTTGCCTTCTATCACAAACAATATGACAGAAAAAATAATATGCTTTGTATGTAATCCATCATCACTAATAAAATTAGACAAACCAACAGAGGCACATTCTGGGTATTTTATGAATGCTTGTTTGCTGATTAATTATTCTAATTTGCTTGACGTTATGATCCTGTCTTCCTAAAGTGTCACTGTGGAATATCATAAATAAGACTGAGAATGATTTTTAAAAAGTAGTGCCCATGAATGTCTAGAGTAGCCAAGGAGAAGGTTCAATAATGTTTACATAGGGAGTGTCATAGCATTCAGTTTTCTATCAAAGAGAGAATCCATTTGCAGCCCAAACTTGGTGGAAGTTCTTCTTTCCAAAGAAAGCAAATTTGAACAATTCCCTTCCATCTACTCTTAAGAGGAATGTGGAGGGAGCAGAATGACTGAGAGACAGCAGTCGGGCAGTGCCCGAGAGTGGCAGAAAGCAGGAGGTCCAGGTAAACAGGGAAGCTGTTCCAGATGGACACCTGAAGGCCAACAGCGTGGGCAAGGGTGACCTTCTGTCAATGCACTTGAAAAAGAGCATAAGTGAGATAATTCAATAACCACAAAGTTTTTGCTATTACTGATAAACACCAACATACAAACAATGACCATTTTAGTAAGGTCAACAAGGGTCACGCAGATGACAATAAACAGGACTAGATACCAAAAGGGAAAGAAACCCAAATGAGACCAAACAAGACACAGTTAGCCAACACACTTTGGCTTATTCTTAGAAAGAAAGAATTTGAAATTTTGGCAGAAACCTACAAATTTCATTTATAGTAAGTAATTATATGTCATAATTTACATAATTATCATGAGTAATTATGCTTAAGTGAATGTACTATGAACTCTATGTAGTTTTTATTCCAAAGTGTAGTTTCAATTATTTCAGCTAATCCTTTATTTTTTTCATGAAGTCTAGAGATAAAAGACCTCTCCAGGTACTGAAGATGGGAAACCAGGTCAGGAAAATCCCAGTTGACCACTGCAGCCCAAATTCTGGTGCCCGATAGGACAAGGAAGATAGAGTCCTCTTCATAGGTCTTCTGGTCTGGGTCTGCACCCAGGGCACAGCCCGGAGTCATGAGGATACCAGCCACGGTGCGCTGGGCTTCAAGTAATGCCTCACAGTGTTTTCCCACAAGAAATCCATGAATAGCGTTTAAGGAAACTTGGCAGTGCTCCTTGAACTCTCAGAGCTTGCCATTGGAGAGCAACCATTTATTTTCTAACCAAAGGTCAAGATTAAACTTGAAGGACTTTAACTAAATCTCTAATAAACAGGATCAGATTGGAGCTCACCTCCTCCTACCTACCCTTCAAGAGAGACAAAAGCTGTCTGAGGCACTGGGGAGCAAGGATGCCTGTGTAAATGTTATTTATAATATTTCCCTCCAGCGTTTTGTGAAAATGAATCTATGGGAGATGTTAAAACTCCCTTCATTTTTCTTTCTTTCTGCTTTCATTTTATTTACTTCGACCCAGGGTCATCACATGACTGAAATGATTAGGCCCAAAAGAGAAAGGAAAATGGGGGCATGGGTTCTGTTTCCATCCTGTGTATCTGGCTTTGTCGATCACGGCAGCCGGGACGTGTGGACATTCAAAAACGCCTCAGGCAGGTGTAAGTAATTTCTATTCTCTTGACATTTCAATAAAGTTATTAAATTGAAGGTATCAAATAGCACTTTTGCCTGCAAGGGTATTTTCTTTAAAGGAAAGTGACCAGTTAAAAGAAGTAGGACTGTTCAATTCGGTTCCATTTGCAGCTCACTTACGTTCTGATGCAGCTTTTCCAATGTTTCCTGTTTCTGACGACCCTGTGAGCCTAGCATCTTGTCCACGACAGTAGCCAAACCTCTCCAGCCGTGTATGCACAGGGAGCTGGCAGGCGTATGAATTTAGTACGTGTCTGGTGCCATTGGGTCGGGGGGAATTCAACAGTGGCTCCAGGAAGTGAGCGAAAGAATCTCTCCAAAGGCAGAAGAAGGTATCTGTTTCCCCTGCCTTGGTTTTAATTTTAAAAACCCTCACTTTTGCTCCTTTTGAAAACCTGGACACTATGCAAACTTTAATATAACTAGGTTTTTAATACTACCAAAAAAAAACATTATACCTTTGAGATTATCAAGAACATAGCACAGCTTCCAATATCCAGGAAAAAATGAAAGAAAAAAATCAAACCTCAAAGCTGATGAGAAGACCCTAGAGGAATGAGCTTGTAAATAGAACCAGTTGTTTCCTTTAGTTTGAGTTTTTCCTTTCATGAGGAAAACTGTAAAATATACAGGAGGAATTCTTTATGGCTGGAGGCTCTTACACTGCTAATGGCTTTTGACAGTGTGTTTCAGCTTGTTTAACCCAATTGACTTTGATTATTTGTGTCAGTAACAAGATAAACCAGTTGACAGAGGGGATATTTTTCAGCCACTGGTTCATATCAAACCTGCACTTTCAGTTGCCTAAAAAGAACAGATAAGGACAGGAGAGAAGCTAGAGAGATGTAATGCTAATTCAGGCTATTCCAAAATTTGAATTTGACTATGGAGAAGATATTAATTGTCAAGACAATTTATGCTGATTCTCTAAAAAAAACAGCATGAAAACTTCCCAGTGGAGTAAAGCCCACTCATGGAAAGGCAGTCCCAAACGGTGTCATCAACCACGTTCAGCCAGCTCGCTTACACGCACACACAGACACACACACACACACACACAGACACACACAGACACCCCTACGCTGCAGTTACACAAATCCCTGATGCTTCCAAATAGAACAAATTGCCACTCTCCTGTTTCCTTGGCCTTCGCAAATTGTATCCTTTCCCCAGAATATCTTTTTGTGTGTGTGTTACAGGGCAAAATGGGCATTTGGTAGTCTGCGGCCTTGCAGAACCATAAAAATGAGATTGGTGGGAAAGGAAAAAGGTGCCCAATTTGGGGGAACTGGGATTTCCCCTGCTCCAAGCCATTCTTTTGTGCAAAACACAGGAATCCCCTTGTTTCCCAAAAGACTAAAACCCAAGTCCATTTCCAAAAACCACCCCTATCTGGCCTTTTGGAGTCCAGGGCTGCTATACCGGTGGGTCTCCCTCTCTCTCTCTCTCTCTCTCTCTCTCTCTCTCTCTCTCTCTCACACACACACACACACACACACACACACACGCACTGATGACGCCAATGTCTCCACTCCCTCACCATACTTTTCTCCGTCTCCGGGGTTGGGGAGCAGTGCCACATCACTACAAGTCAGTTGTGTGAGGGGCTCAGTCCTCTGGGGCCTGGCGCCCAGGGCTGCGTCTGCCCTCCAGGACTGGCAAACATTCCTAACCCGCAGCGTCTGGGGCGCTGCTCTCGGGGCGAGAGAATGCAAGCAGTCCAGGACCTGTGCTGTGCCTTGCAGAGCTGCAGTGTCCTGCCCAAGCCCACCACTGGCAAGGTGTACGTCTTCTGTGAGCCTGCCCAGACCACGTGAGTAGGGCAACGGAAGAGCCACGAGTGGGGCCCACATCATGCAGTCTGCCGCCGGCTGGGTGTGCATCCTGCGCGCAGGGCTCAGGCTCCACGAGCTGGCTCTGGACCTCGCAAGCGAGGGGAAAGCAAAAAAGGGAAGGGCTTCTGCGTGCCGTCTGTTTTAAATCTCTTGCCCCCAAATCCTATACACTGTGGAAGGTCCAAGTTGTTAGACATTTCGGACTAATGTCCACCATGCATTTCAGCCCACACCGTGTCCCTACCCCTCCTCCCACTGCCATGATCCGGGAGCAATAGGAGGGTTTTCTAGCCAAGCAGGGTCGCCAAGTCTCTGGCTGGGGTGGGATGTCTCCTGGTTGCGCGTGTGTTGTGACCTTTTCATCCCCGTGCAGGCTCAGTGCAAGCTCCAGCTGTGCCGTGCCGCACTGCTCAGGTGCCAGAGCAACGCGAGCCGGCGCCACCTAGCTTGTTTACTGTCACCGGGGGAGTGAAAAAATTGTCACATGGTTTCAGCTACAATTTCAATCAGCATTTCTGGACCCCTTCCCAGGGGTTCCTTCTGGGAGTGCAGGCTCTTGAACCACTTCAGGGTTCGCGTCGCTACTCCCCAGTGATCTGGCTAGACCCCTTTGTTACATTTGTACTGACAAAGTTCTTATTCTGCAAAATGCAGCAAAAATGCCACCTTCTCAATGAAGTCCTGAAGGAACCCTCATGTTCATAGCAATTTTTATATGATCTTAATTCAGTGTCCCTCAACTTCCTTGTGCTCCGGCAGCCCTGGGAAATGGCATGGTCCTGTTAGTAATTGTGGCTCAGTGGGATTCCACACGGGAAAGGAGTGTCACAGAGCGAGGGGGGGCAATACCTCTCCTGTGGAGTTGACATTTCCAGGGTAGGAGTGTAGTTTGAAACACAGTTTTCCTGCCCCTATCACACTCCCAACAGAAATTCTTCTTTATCCACCTCCAATTTCCATAGCCAATCACTGGTCAAAGTTTTCCTCTTCTCATGGTATCTTGTGAATATTTGTTTACACCTCTGTCTCTGATACTACATGGTATTATCCATCTTTATAGTTGTCTTGCCCCTTACCCTCAGTACAATTTATAGTACATAGTAGGTGCTCGATAAATATCTATCTGGTCAATGAACAAGTACATAACAGTGAAGGAATGATTTCTGGGACATGATAGGCAGTTAGCATTGAATGTATGTGTCTGTCAACAGTGGAAAATGTGATGTACATATATACAATGAAATTTTTTCAGCCTTTAAAAAGAAGGAAATTTTATGATTTGCAAAAACATGGATGAATCTTTAGGGTATTATGCTAAGTGAAATAAGCCAAATACAGAAAGCCAAATATTGCATAATCTAATTTATATGCGAAATCTAAAAAAAAAAAGTCAAACTCATAGTAACAGAATTGAATTTGAATGGTGGTTACCAAAGGCTGGGGGAGGGGAGAAGTGGGAAGAGAAAACACTGATCAAAGTGTGCAAACTTTGTTACTAGATTAACAATGTCCACGGATGTATTGTACAGCATGGTGCTACAGTTAATAACAATGTAGCATATAGTTGAAATTTTCCAAGAGAAAATATATCAAGTGTTCTCACCCCTCTAAACACATACACAGAAGTAACTATGCGAGGTGATAGATACATTAAGTAGTTTTGCTGTGATAAGTCATTTCGTAATGTATACACATATCAAAACTTATTGTACACCTTAAATATGTACAATTTTCATTTGTCAAAAATATATCAATAAAGATGTTAAGAGAAACCATCAGTAAACAAAATAAGAAAAAGAAAAGCTCACTTGAACATCAAGGTGAGCAGTTACTTTCCCATTAACTCACATGCTTTCAGCCAAGATAAATAGACACTGAGGTAAAAGGAAATCTGCTGAAAGCAAGAAAGTAGAACAAATGCTCCCTAAATGTAACCAGCTGACAGCATGCATTCATTCCTAGTCTCAGGGCTCGCTTCTGCACTTGGAAAGAACTTATTTGCCCTCTAGGGAGGTGAGACTGGATGTTACCTCCAGGTAGGTTCAGAGGGATAATCGCCTCTGATCAAGCCGTCTGTCAGCCGTGGCCATTAGGAGGACCGTGACAAAGCCCACTAAGACAACAACAAAAAAGGAGTCACTGTTCCCTAAATGCTCCATTTTCCCCGAGCAGATGGCTACCTTTTTCATCACCTGAGGGAATTTTCAACTGAAGTACTGTATATATACTAGCATTTTCTTACATAGGGCTGTATTATACTTACTTATCAGAGGACACAAACTTTTAGAAGTGGGGCCCATTTGACAACAATTCATTTACATAACTTACGGAGTGTTTTCCCAAAACACACTAGACCTTTTGTTCTCCCATAAGGACTGGATTTTGTCCATCAGTTAGAAAAACCACAACACATTGCATTAACTGAATTACTTAGAGATTTAACTTTCTTGAGTGATGGGAGGGCTGCAAATAAAACATAAATATCCCTGCATTTTCTAAAATTTTATCTGTGATTCCATCTACCCCCACCTATCAGAGAGGTGGTGCAGGAATAAGGGGGTAGTGATACGGAGAAAGAGGGAGAGAGCAAGGACCATGACTGTTGCTTTTAAAGTTTTAGTTCCACACCCAGTTTTTAAAATCTGTTCTCGTTTTCATATTTTATTGAAAATTTATTCCAAGGGAAGGTGCTACATCTATCCACTTACCTGAAATATTTGAGATACTATCAATGCAAATGCAAGCGACTGAAATGAAAAGCTGACCTGGCCCCAACAATCTTAGGTTTCAGAAATATCTAGACGCACTAGACACAGTAACTTAATGACTAGAGTTTCACACGTTCTCCCAGGCAATTGGAGATCTTTTGATAGAAACTTTGTTTTAAGATGCTCACAAGCATATCAATATACAACAAATGGTAGATAACACAAAACTGTAACTGCAGCGTGCTCTGATGTTACCCAGCAGTTCTTGACCAGGGTAGAGGCAATACTCTTAGTAGCTGTAGCCAGAGTAGAGATCTAAGTCAGCATTAGTCTGAATTTGCCTGTCCCTTATCCTGAGTTTGTATTTCTGGGGCCTTGCTGATTTTTTCCTACATCCCCACACTGGTATATGCCAGACTAGTCACTTCCTAGCAACAGAACAGCACACTAAAGGTGGAGCTTTTTGCCTATTTCTCAACTGTTCTAAACTCAGAGCTGCAGATGTGGGCTTTCCATCTTAGCCATGCAAACTTCATCAACTACATGTCTACAGCTGTTCTGTTTCTACTCGTGTCCTGAATTGCTCCTCTATAAGTTCCTATTGTAAGAAGCACAGCACTCTTACATGAGTAATGACAAATGCTTTAGACTTTTTGCCTGCATTTCCATGAGTGAAGGTGTGGGAGGCCATTTGTGACTTTCAGAATGAATTAACCTTCTCGCTCAAGTGCTGTCCTTGAAGTTTCCCTTGTTGCTGAATTCCAAGAGGGATTATTTTCTGATTATTACTAATACACTCTCTCCCGCAACTTTATTGAGATATAATTGGCATGTGACATTGTAAGGCACACTCTAGAGGCAGGAGTCAGACTAGTCTGCCAATAAAATACAACTTGGCTTTTTAACTCATAGTCCTCAGTGTCCTCAATGGATATTTTTGAAAGATGCTGATTAACTGCTCAATGAGGAATATAGTCTATGTACTCCAACTTACTCAACAAACTTTCCCCAAGTTCTTAAGCCCTCTCATGTATAATTAAAACAGATAATCATGCGGGGATATCATACAGCTTCTCTCTTTTCACTGAATCCAAAGGGTTCAGAAGATTCTGAAATGAGTATAAATGGAAATCAAGTTAAACCTAAGAATCTAATTCCTGGCTTTTAAGGCTTTAAACTGGTAGAATAGTAAATAGTTTGTCTTCTTCTTTAAAAAGTTTTAGAAGAGACAATTTTTTGTGCAAATATTTATTGAGAATCTACTAAATGCTAGGCAACTAGAATCAGTAAGACACTGCCCAATTCCCTCAGAGGCTGCAGTGTAGAATCAAGGCAGCTAACTAAATAAAAAGCTTTGACAAAGTTTGATGTGTGCTCCAACGGAGGAGATTCAGGGTGCCCTGGTGGGAAGGAACAGTCAAGAAAAGTTCTTCTGAAAGAATTGTCACCTGTAAATGTACCTGAATGTAGGTAAGTTGGAGTTAGGAAGAAAGGTAGGGGTAAGAGCATGTTTGGAACATTCTCCAAAACATTTATTCGTTTGTGCAAAGCAAAGCACAGTGATAACACGGAACCAGCAGAAATTCAGAATGGCTGGAATTCAAAGAGAGAGAGCACAACGTTACAAGATGAAATTGAAATCTAAGGATGGCATTGAGAAGAATATTGCAAGCCATGTTAAGGAAGTCCCTTCACCCTGCTCCCCAAGGAAAATAAGAAGCCATTGAAGAGCTTCTTGTTTTAGGAAAAAAATGTCACTGGCAACAGTGTGGCCAACAGACTGTGGGGAGTTAGGATGCAGGAGACCAGTTAAAAGGCTGTGCAAGAAAATGATGACGGTTTAGGATAGCAGTGGCGGGAAGAGAGAAAAATGGATGGAGTCTAGAGAATTTTAGAAAGTCAAATAAGTTGATTGGAAGAGGAAAGAGAAGGAAGATAGGAAATGCATAATAAAGAATCAGGCCCCTGCCTTCAGCCTCAGCTGCCAGATCTGCAGGCCACTAGCTGTGGAGTCCATGGGGATGCAGGCCCCTGTAAACCAGTGGTACATTTACACACAACAGAATAAATACTGTGTGGCAGAAAGAAAGAAGGAGGTCCTACCTTTTGTGACAGCATAGATGGAACCAGAGAATATTATGCTAAGTGAACTAAGTTAGTCAATGAAATACAAATACCCTATGATCTCACCTGTGAGAGGAATCTAATGAACAAAATAAACTAATAAAATAGAACCTCAGGCATAGAAACATGGAAGAGACTGAAAGTGACCAGAGGGGAAGTGGGAGGGGGATAATGGTGGAAGGAAGGGGAAGGGACTAGACAAAGGACATGTATGAATGACCCGTGGACATGGACAACAGTGTGGAAATTAATTGTGGGAGTGGTGGGATGGGTGGAAGATGGCAAAGGGGAAAATTGAGGCCACTGTAATAGAATAATAATTTTAAATAATTTTTTAAAAGAAAGAAAATAGTTAAGATAATAGCTTGAAAGCGAGGCTGTTACTGGGCTCAAAAATATGATTTCAGGAATTTAAGCATAGCATCAAAGAATTAATACTAGAAAATAGTTTTAAGTGATTCAGAGTCTTTCTTTTTCAATGGTTTCACAAGTATCTCCTAATCATTTGGTGGTAACAGGCAATTTAATTTTTCAAGTCACCCCCAGCTCTAAGTTAAATACACAATATTACCCTGTGAAACAACCATACTCACTCAAAGTTCAGTTAACCAACCCCACATGTAGGAAAAACCCAATATTCACACTTTCAGCACTACAAAATATCTGTATGCAAATATTGATCTATTTAGCATTGTTTGAGAAAGTATAGCCTGGAAAATTTTGAATGCAAAATTGCTTGAGTTACAAAGCAATAAAGAATCTTTTCCATAAGACATTTTGTATTCTCTATGATGTTTGAAGAATTAATATGTACTTTATACAAACGATTGAAACAATCAAAATCTTAATGGAGTTCCAAAATTAGACATCATCTTAAAGGATTATGAAAAGAAAACAGAATATTAATCTACTCATGACATGGGGATTCTTCAATATTTATATATGGTATTTCTTTAAAAAATGCCTATCGCATGTTCTGTATCGATAGAAACTACTGAGAAAAGATACTGGGAGACAGCCACATACCCGCAGCTCCTATCAGAGGTGTAATGAATGTAAGAATACTGAAAATAAATTTTAAAATTCTATGGGATCAGTATGCTGGGAATATATTTTAGAAACTCAACATTACTAGAGAAGAATATAATAAAGCTGAAGTCCTATTAATCAAGATATCATTTTGAAATACTAATCTATCTAGTTTATTTGTTTTTACTAAAAAATATTTAGAGTATACCAACAATGAATAAAGTATTTGGAAAACCACCCTGGATGTGTACATGTGACAAAAGTAACAAACTCCTCAATTCCATTGCCTCTAAATCTCTTTATCCCCCAATGTCCCTTATCTCAGTGATGGGGGACATATCTTCCTACCAGGCACCAAAATAAAAATCTGAGAAGCATGCTGGACCTCACCCTGACACTGACTCAGTCTCTGATTTCAGCTAATTGTATCACCTAAATATCACTCAACTACATCTTTCATTCTCTAGAACCACCTCTTCAGCCCTTGATATCTCCCACCCAAATTACTGCAATATTTTCCTAACTGGATTCCCTGAATCGAGTTCTTACTTTTCTTTGAAATCCACCATCCACACTGTTCCACCAGAGAGATGTACCTGAAACAGATCAAACCAGTTCACACCCTGTCTAAGCTCCTTCGTTATCCTGCCAGTGCTTCTTTCAGGCAGAGATTTTTGTTCTTCCTCTGAAAGGCTTTAATGGAATTTCAGGGTGGTGATCTCAGAGTCTTCCAGGCTGATAATGACAGAATATCTTATGTCAAACTACTCTTTCCTCAGGAAACAATTATAAACTGCACAAAATACTTAATAAGCAACCATTTAAAGGCACTGGAGAATGACCAAAAGCAGGCAGAATAACAAGGTGATGTGACCCCTGAAATTAGGGAATTATGCTGGGTCTACATAGTTCTTCCTGAGGACCTCTCTGGTCTCTGTGGTGTTTGAATGTAGAGCCCCCCAAAACCTGAAGTCGTATTGGTTTTCAGAGTGAAATGAAGGGTTTTCCTCCCAGAAAACATGAAGTCAAAAATGAACAAATCTTCAGTGACCTGGGATAACAGTGAGCAGTCTAACTTGTGTGTAATTAGAATTCCATCAGAGAAGAGAACAATGAGTTTTTTAAAGGGCATATCTATAGCGATACAGATGTACCAGCCAAAAAATTTTCCAGATTTGATTCAAAACTGTTCTCCAAAGATATAAGAAGTTCAGTAAATTTCAGATGCAATAAATCTAAATGCTGTACCTTGAGTTTGATTTAAAGAGTCACAGGGAACTCTTGAAGTTGGAAGGTCACTTCAAAGAGCCTGTCAACAGCTTTATGAAGAGCGCTCCCCTCCCTGTAAGGACAAAGTAGTTGAGAAAGGAAAAAAAAAAGATCTTTATCCTCACTTGTCAAATGGGTACACATTTACCATTTACTGAGTTTCTACTACATGCTAGGTCATTCTGGCTGCTTTAACATGTTGTGTCATTTAAGCCACACACGTTGTATATAATTTAACTGGAGAAACTAAGGCTTACCGAGGTTTGCAACTGCTGCTGGTCATAAACCTTTTAACTTTCAGAAGCAGGATTTATATATAATTTTGTCTATAAACAAAATCTGTACTTTTTTCATCACTTTTTCCTTACACCTTCCCCATGTATACACATATATGTTCAAAGAGTGCGGCAACTGTCTGCTAAATTAATGAGTAACATTAAACTACTGCATGAATCTATGCCATGTTCTGCACTGTCATTTCCTAGGTTTGGTCAGCTGTGGCCTGAAACCATCAAGAAAACCCTGCCCACACCCTGAGCTAATCCTGGCCAAAGCAATTAAGTACGTGCAGTTTCAGACTCATCCACCACGTGAATCTAGAATTAGTCTTGTTCCCCTAAAAAGAATAGTCTGTGTACCAAGATGATCTCACCAGGCTGCTCTCTTTGCTCAGCAACTGGCTTGTTTGCTCTATGGCTCAACACTAAACTCGTATTTTAGTTTCCTATTGTGTCTTCTAGTTTCCTAGTTAGTCCTAGAGCTGCCCCTGGCTGAAGTCCAGTCATCAAGATACCTCGCATTGTAAGCAGACCCTACCCTCTATCCTCTCACTGGTAAGGGCCTTGATCCAAACCAATCCAGGCCAATTGGAGTCACGCTAATGACTTAGAAAATTACTCTGTCCCCTGTGGCTATCACACACCTAGACTGAGTACCAGTTTAATTTCTGGTCCTGATGGGCACTGAAAAATGGATAGTTATGTATGTCTATGATGGCCATCCTGTCAACGAAGGTTATATCCTGATCGCCATAGCATTTCCCAGTTCCTGATCTATCTTGAGTGAACCAGGCAGACACTTAAGTCCCCCATGCCTAGCAACAAAGCCTGCTAAAAATTGTGTCATTTTCAAACCCAGTCCCCATGAACTTCACCTGAGTGGAAAGAGCAGTAGTATTTGTGGTTGATGAGCATTCGATCAGCGGTAACACACCTAGAACAAGGCCTTTACAAGTAACAATAATAATACTAACTAAGATTTATTGAGCTTTTGCTGTGGGCCAAATTTACATATGTATTGTCTCATTTGATCCTCACAACAATCAAAGAAGTATGGTAAGCACAATAATGGTCTTCAAAAGTCATCCACATCCTAGTGCACCAAACCTAGGAATATAATATGCTACAATGCAAAAAAAACATGTAAGGTAGCAGATGAAATTAAGGCTGCTAGTCAGCTGTCTTTAAAATAGAGAGTTTATATTCAGTTGTCTGAGTGTGCCCACAGTAACCACAAGAATTCTGAAACGTGGAGGAGAGAGGCAGCAGAGTCAGTGTCAAAGTCACACCACATGACAAAGATTCAACTGGCTCTTGCTGGCTTTGAAGATGGGAGGGGATCACAAGCCAAAGAGAGTGGGCAGCTTCCAGACTGCAGACCTCCAAACATCTTTACTTTAGTCCAGAGAGACCCACATCAGGCTTTTGACCTACAAAATAAAAAAATAAATGCGTGTTGTTTCAAGCCACTTAATTCATGACAATTTGTTACAAAAGCAATAGGGAACTAACACTGGGATGAGAGGTGCTATTATTTCCTTTAATTTTTGTTAAGAAATTTTGAGTCCCAGCTAAGCTGAGTTAATTACCTCAATACAGAGATACTTTGTTATAAGACAATCTCATAATTTAGACTATGAAGAAGACAATAAGGTGAAGTTTCTGTTTGTTTTTTTTAGTGGCATTATAATTTCTTCCACCCTTCCCCAAGAATGGATATATCATCACACGGCATATGACTTTAAAAACTAAAATAAATTAGCCTAATAAAGGAATTTTCTGAAAAAAAGTTATTTATCTCACAATCATGAAATAAATATTTCACATAACTCAGGTGACAAAAACATCCTCCCTATTCTACTACAATTTTTTATTTAAAAATATTTTATTTATTTTTAGAGACAGGGGAAAGGAGGAAGAGCAAAAGAAACATCGGTGTGTGGTTGCCTCTCGTGTGCCCCCAGCCAGGGCCCCGGCCCACAACCCAGGCATGTTCTACTGCAATTTTTCATGTAAGAAGTCCAAGAACTGAAAACAGTCAATAAAAGGAAGTTCATCAAGCAAAGAAATCTACCAGAAAGTAGTTTAAATCTATCAGAAAATGGCTTAACTGTGGAAATAGCACTTGGCTGCTTTTAACTCAGCTGAAGTGCTATTTTCTGTTCTTTACTGTGGAAATCAAATAGTTGTATCTATTGAAATAAACCACCTACTATTAGTGTCTCAGCATCATGTAATTAAGCTTTAGTGTTTGTGCCAAAGTTCTGAGGGGTTTCAGACACATCACACGATCATATTTCATGATAAGCGCCATGTGAGTTCTTATTAAATACTACAGTAAATCCTCACCTGCATAACCCTGAATAATATATTTCTGCACTAAATCCTTCACCGGGGTGTGATCTATACTGAGACTAAAATTGCCTCGAGCACCTTCAGTTTTAGTACTTTGTTCCAGTGACTTTAATCTTCAGCTTACTTCATGAGCAAAGTACACACCAATGTATCTAATGAGGCCTAAACCCTATTTGGCTTAAAATACCATCCTCTAGGGAAATGAAATGTGATTACCATTATGAAGCCAGCTACTAACATAAAAACAATGCTTAGCAATTCATTAATTTCATTTGTAAGGCTGCAGAGCAGAGAGCCAAGACCGCGACTGCCTTAATCCTTTGCTCCTTACACCATTTCCACCCACTGACAGGCAGCATTTGCTTGACTCCTAGGGCTGAGCTTAAGAGTCTGGATGGGGAAGAGCTTTCACCTCAGTGGGGCTCTCTTCCACCCCTTGCCTTCAAACTCTCCTCTGGTCTCACCAATATATGCTCAGGAACAGTTCTCCCATGTGTGTTCAGGCCATGGATTCAAGTCTCTTACTCATGGCCCTTCATTTCCGACTTTCTGTCTTGCAGGACTCAGAAAAGACTAAAGATCAGGAAGAACATTTTCCTTCTTTTGCATCTTCAATAATTTTATGTGTGCCTTATGGCTATCTGAGTCACCTAGAGACATAATATTGCTGCTTAACAAGTAGCATTGCTGCCTAAAACTCAGCGGCTTACAGCAATAAACATTTATTCTTAGCCTTGTGGATCTGTATGTGATAAGCTTGAGCCAATCTAGCCCTCCTTCAGGGTGTGGGTTGGCTGGCATTGGCTCCAGGCTGAAGGTTCAGTCCCAGTCTGTTTCCAGTGTCTTTGTTCTGGGTCTTGGCTGATGGGAAATAACTATCCAGAGCAGGCTGTTCTCACAGTGGAGCTCTGGCAAGCAGCACCACTGAGGCATGTTTCTGGTCTCTGTGTCACCAACATCCCATTCCCAAAGAAAGTTATATGTCCAAGCTCAATGCCAAAGAGTAGGAAAGATACACTTCACTCATACAAGAGTGAGGCAAGGGAAGGAATAATATAAGTATTTTATGGGAGAATGAAGAATCGAAATCACAAATTCAATCTACCACAGTGACCAACACATCCAGAGGATATGTTGTGCTTCCTGGTGAAGCAGCTCCTGGCATGATCAGAGGAGAGGAGGGTAGGGGGAAAAAAGCAAACTGCAGTTAGAGTAACAATAAGTTCCCAGCAATCATTCAAATTAAGCAGTTATACATTTATATAACATTAGATGATTTTATCAGCTAGCATCCTTCTTGTATTTTTAGCATAATTGCAATACACTGACACCGTATTTTACAGTTACACTCCCGTTTCCCCCTGTGTATATATTCTGTGAGTAGATCTGAGGCATTTAAAAATATCGCTAGCTGTGGAGTTTGAAAGACCTGAATTTTAATTGTATACCTACCACGTATTTCCTAAGTCACCCTGAGTACTTCTCAGTTTCTTGGCCTAAGTTTCCTCATCTTTAAATTACGTTCTTATCTGTGCTGTAGGGTTCCTGTAAGGATTAGATGTAACTCATGTGATATTTCTGGCACACGGTAGGGATCCAAAAAATGGGAACTGATTTTCTTATCATTTTTCCTTAGTTTCTCTTCTTCCATCTGTCCTTTCATCCAGTATCCACCAAGAAATTTGTTTGTCTAGAAGGTCAGTAGACATCTGACCATCTATCCATTTTGACCATTTGTCAGTGGTCATGTCATTTGACACAGCAAAAGCCCTATACATTTGTCAAATAAATAAATACAAGAATTAATGGGTTAAACCCAAATAACAATTTGAGACCATGACACTGGGGGTTTTAGGAACACACCATTCGGAGAACTTTCTCACAGGTTGGCGAGTCCCTGGCTTTGCTGTCTTTCTGGTGGCATGTCCTGAGGGAAATGTGGGTGTAGAATTCCAAGCATGTCAGTGTCTAGTCATACAATCAGATTTCCATTAGGTGACAGGGAGAAACAGATTTCACCACCTGCCAGAGTACTTTAGGTCAATAGGGTTTAGAAGCTCTAAATATTCCTTTACGAGAATCCTTTGAGATGCCATGATCCACCTCAAACTTAATGTTTGGCCCCACTTGCATTTTCTAATACAGTGATTTTCAACCTTTTTCATTTCATGGCACATATAAACTAATTACTAAAATTCTGTGGCATAGCCAAAAATATACTTTTGCCAATCTGACCAAAAAACTGTAATAATTATGGTTTATTCACACCAGATGGTTATTTGTTGTGTTGGGTGTTGTCAATTTTTTAATTTGACATCTAGGGGAAAAGAGGTCAGTGCCCCTGACTTGGGAGTCAGATACTGCATGTTTTAAAAATTCTTGCAGCACAAGTTGAAAAACATCATACTAGTATGTATCAGAAATATAACTTACTGATAAATTGTGTAATTAATAGACTAACACACTATTTCAAGAAGATAGGATTCATTTCTCTTTTTTAAAAAAATATTTTATTATTTATTTTTAGAGAGGGGGAAGGAAAAAGAGATGGAGAGAGACATCAATGCGTGGTTGCCTCTCGTGTGCCCCCTTCTGGGAACCCAACCTAAAGAAGAATGAAGGACGAGCACAAGGACCTGAAGGAGAGCAAGCGTGGTGAATTCCAGGAGGCGAAACCAGCCAGCTTGACTCAAGCTGCCTGAGCCAAGGGGAGCTGATGAAGCAGGAAGGTAAGTCAGGGGTCAGATGGCAGAGGGCCTTGTAAGCCTTGGTAAGAATTTACCTTGTTCAGATTGTAAGAGAAGCCACAGGAAGTTTTTAAGCAGGCTTATTGAACAAATTCGTACTTTTAAAAATTTTTTATTTTATTGATTATGCCATTACAGTTGTTCTATTTCCCCCCTTCATTCCCCTCCACCCTGCACCCACCCACCCCCACCATTTCTCCCCTTTAGTTTATGACCATGTGTCTCAAGTTCTTTACATTCTGTATTTCCTATACCATTCTTGCCCCCCCATCTATTTTCTACCTACTGTCTATGCTACTTATTTTCTGTACCTTCTCCCCCCCTTCTCCTTCTCCCACTCCCCTGTTGTTAACCCTCCTTGAGATCTTCATTTCTATGTTTCCACTCCTGATCTAGCTGTCCTCTTAGTTTGCTTTTGTTTTAGGTGTGGTTCTTAATAACTGTGAGTTTGCTGTCCTTTCACTGTTCATATTTTTTATCTTCTTTTTCTTAGAGAAGTCCCTTTAACATTTCATATAATAAGGGCTTAGTGATGATGAACTCCTTGAATTTAATCTTATCTGAGAAGCACTTTATCTGTCCTTCCATTCTAAATGAAAGCTTTGCTGGATAGAGTAATCTTGGTTGTAGGTCTTTGGATTTCATGACTTGGAATACTTCTTTCCAGCCCCTTCTTGCCTGTAAGGTCTCTTTTGGGAAATCCGCTGACAGTCTAATGGGAACTCCTTTGTAGGTGACTGTCCCCTTATCTCTTGCTGCTTCTAGGATTCTCTCTTTCATTTTAATCTTGGGTGATGTAATTATGATGTGCCTTGGTGTGTTTCTTCTTGGGTCCAACTTCTTTAGGACTCTTTGAGCTTCCTGGATTTCCTGGAAGTCTATTTCCTTTGCCAGCTTGGGGAAATTCTCCTTTATTATTTGTTCAAATAAGTTTTCCACTGGTAGCTGTTCCTTTCCCCATTCTGGTACCCCTATAATTCTGATGTTGGAGCGTTTAAAGATGTCCTGGAGGTTCCTAAGTCTCTCCTCATTTTTTTGAATTCTCGTTTCTTCATATTTTCCTGTTTGGTCATTTTTTCCTTCCTTCTGGTTCACTCCCTTGATTTGAGTCCCAGTTTCCTTTTCATCACTATTGGTTTCCTGTGCAACTCCTTTCATTTCAATTAGTTCAGCCTTCATATGTTATTCTAATTTGTGACTAAAATCCACCAGTTCTGTGAGCATTCTGATCACCAGTGTTTTGAACTGTGCATCTGAAAGTTTAGCTATTTCTTCATCACTTAGATTTATCGGCTCTGGGGCTTTGAGATCTTCTTGAGCCATTTTTGGTCTGTTTGGCCCATTAAGTATGAGGAGTGGAGCTTTAGATGTTCACCAGGGCGAGGCCGCCCAGGCGGCTGGGTTGTGATGCTGTATGTGGGGGGGGGGGGCGGCCAGATCGGGGAAATGGTGGTCCCCTCTGCTGGCTCCCGCTGCTGGGGCCTGCCTGATCCCTGCTCAGTCCCATCTCACTGCCCACTCCCTCGCCGGTCTATCTGTGCATGAATGTACCACCACAGTCAATCTGCCACCCTGCGCCCTCCCTGGGTCCTCCGGTCGCTCACCGGGTCCGCCCGTTGCAACCCCACGCCTGGGATCCACGCACCTGAGTCCGTCTGACCAAGTTTTCTTCTGCAACCCTGCTCCGCCAGCTGCTGGTTTCACACCTCTTACCGGTCAGGCTGAAGAATTCGTTGTTATCAGAGTTCCGAAAAGTTCAATTTTCTGTGTTCTGGCTGTGTTTTCTGTTGCTAATATTTTGTTGTCTCTAAACTTAGTTGTGTGAGAAAGCACAGCATCTCCACCTATGCCTCCATCTTGGCAGAACAAAATTTGTACTTTTAAAACATAGTCTTCTGCTGTGTGGAACACTGATTGAAAGAAGGCTAGAACAAAAATAAGAACATGAGTTAAGAATTTAACATCCCAGCTGAATATAGTAATAACTTGGACCACAATGATGGAGGTGAATATGGTGAGAATTTTCAGATTCACGATGATATGTTTTGGAGGTACAGCTGACAAGACTCGTTGACAAATTAAGTCTGAGAGAGTCAAGGATGATGCCTAGATATCTGAATGGGAAATTCAGGCAGTGGTGACCCCATACACTAAAACAGAGAAGCTGTGTAAAAAGCAGATTTGAGAAGAAAAAAAATGTTTGTTTTTTATCAGTAATTTATAAATAATCTTAACAAGTTATTGATGAAAGATTTTTAGTTATACTTTTTAGACACACAAGTGGGAGTATCCAGCAGACAGTTAGATATTCAAACCTAGGGAGAAGAATGGAGCAGGATAATCATCAGCAAGAAGATGCTATTTAAAGCCCTGTGCCCAGATGAGATCATCTTGGGAGTGAGTACAGTGAGGAGTGCAGGACCAAGAGCCTGCAACTGGAGCGTTCCAACATTCAGAGTTCTGGAGAGAAGGGGGAAGATGCAGAAGAAACCACAAAGCAACAGTGCAAGATGAGAGGACAACCAGGAGAATGGGGTCTGCAAGAGGGCCCAGAACCAAATGCTTTGGAGCAGATGACGACTATGCCAATTCTGCTGAGAGGTTGCATAAAATGAAGATTGAACATTGGCCACTGCTTTAAGCAATATGAAGATTGATGATAATTTTCACAGAACAATTTCAGGGGAATAGTAAAGACAAAACTCCAACTGAAATGAATTAAAGAGACGGCGGTGAGAAAGTATGACAGTGAGTACAAAAAATTCTCAATACGTGTTGCTAAAAGGAGCAGCCCAGAAATGCAGCTGGAACTGGAATCTGTCAGGAAGTCTAGGAAGAATTTGGGTTTTTTTGTTTGTTTGTTTTATTGAGATGGGAGTTCTATTTGCATGGTGATGAGAATGCCCTGGTAGGAGAGGAAATTGTTTGCACAGGAAGGGAGGCCCAGGGTGGACAGATCGTCCTAAAGCAGAGCAGGAGCTGCCCATCCTTTGTTCCTCTGTGACTGAAGGGAAAATCAGAGCCTGGGGTGTGAAGCAAGGTTGGTAGATTTGGTACAGGGGAAAGCAAGCAGTTCTGTTCTGTTTGCTTCTATTTTTCAGTCAAATTGTAACTATTGAGATTATGAGCTGAGAGTGAAGACTGGGAGGAAGTGTAGGAGGTTTAAAAAGAAAGACTAAGATACACAGCAGTGATCACCTAAAAAAGGTGGACAGGAAACTGATCAGAGAATTCTAGCAGAATTATCCTACAGTGCTGAGGACCTACATGAGATCTACGGCCATATATGTAAAGCAAGTGTGTTTTTTTCCCATCCCACTTAACTGCTGAGTGCAGATGTGGAGTAGGCAGAGTGTGAGATAGCCAGAATTTAAGTTTTGCCAGGAAAGTACATTGGAGATAGCAAAGGACACAGGAGTTAAGGGTACATGCCAGGGAGTTATGGTGAGAATCTATGGGATCTACGCTGAGTAAGGAAAGAAGTAAGGACAAGAGGAGAGAATTGGATAGAGAAAATGCCATGGGGTAGATCCATGGATTGTTGGAATGGTGGTGCTCTGGACTGAGGAGCCGAAGGAGGAGGTGCTGTGCATATTAGAAAGTGGAATGATGGAAAACAATATGTTGGAGGTTGCTTATAATAACAAGATCTAGGCTATGCCTGTGGGAGCAGGTGAACCTGGTGTGGGGGAGGGCTGAGAGGAGAAAGAGGCTTTGGAGTGAGAAGGTCAAGGAACTAGAATGGGTCCCCTAAGTATGCGGTTCTGAATTCTGCCTTGGCGTTAAAAAACAAGCAAGCAAGCAAACAAAAAACAGCAGCAAAAATAAAACTCTAAATAATTCAAACATGTAGCCACATTTGAGAACCAATGGTATACATAGATGTTGAACTCACAAAGTATGACATCGAGAGTAGTGGAATAAAGAAATTCAGTGTCTCTGTTGCTAAAATCTTTCAAGCACAAAGCAGAATGATTGGGTGGTAGCAGATGAAAGCAGTCTAATAAAACCTCAAAAGAACTGGGGTTTCTGAAAGAGAAGCAGTGAGGAGAAAGGAGAAGAACATCTGTTATCCTATTCCCACTTCCATGGCCTAGAAATGCGGGGTGTGAAAGCAATAACAACCATTCACTGAAAGACCAGCAGGTAAGAAGTTTGCAGTAGGAGGAGCCAGGTCTTAGAGCAAGAAGGTGAAGGTATTTCCAGAGAAGAGTTTGAAGGTAAAAGACATTATGCTGTTCAAGCTCTGAGTTCAAATAACCACACTGGAAGGGACTGCAGCTTCGAAAAGGACAGGAGAGTGGGTCAGGATAAAGGAATGTACAGAAATGTATGGATCAGAGTCCCTGGGTTGAACTGAGAGACTTGGACTTCCAGTGGTGACTGAAGCCAGTGAAAGTATGGGACATGATTAGTCTCAGAGCCTCCTAAGGGAAGATGGGAAATTAATTCTAAGTATAACTTCTTAGGATAGAGTGCTTAGGTAGCCGGTGATAATGAATGAAGCAGGTGGAAGAACTGGGGGTGGTGGGTGGTGGGTGGTGGGTGGTGGGGAAGGGGGCCAGTGAGGCTCTGAAACTTTTAAATTGGACCAGGAAGAGCATCAGTATGTGGCGGGAGGATAGTCCTACTGGAGTGAAATGTGGGCCTCTCTTAAAGTCTTTGTCATAGCAGTTAAATGACATGAACCTCAGGATTGATTGAATATAATATTTCAAGTATTTATGTGGCTGCGTACAGCATGGTTTTAAGTTACCCCAGCAGAATCATTTTATTATTTATCTTTGTGCACCTAGCACAGTGCCTGGTATAAAGGAGGTGCTTAATAAATGTTTGATGTACTTAAATGAAATGATTAAAAAGCCAAATGCAAGGTTTTGTGTTGTCTAGTGTGAAGTAATAAAGTAAAACACAATATTTTGTTAGAAATTCTGGATTGTAACCTTACCAGGCTGGACCTATTGCTAAGCACACTTACATTTCTAACCACAAACAGCACTTTTATTTTTAGCTCAAAAGAATTAAATAAAATAGTTTCTGCCAGGAATTGGTGCCATAATATATGTTTAAGTAGTACATTAAGAAATTAATAGTTCCAGCTTGCACTAAAGCACATTAAGCATCCCATAATTCAAAAGCATGAATAGCTTCAAATTAATTTCCTGAAGAGATCAATTTGATCAGCTAATCCCAGGAGTCAATGAGATCTCTATTTGGGGTACAGGTATTTTCCTTCCTTTGGAGTTCGTGGTTTGAAATCCGGGCCATGTAACAGAAAGCGAAAGCAAAGAGACTCCCTACTCATAGAACCTGCTGTCTGCTCTGAGCCCCTTCAGCCTCTTGTACTATCTTGTTGTACTTCTTTTTTATTTATAATAATGTATTTCCAAAAACTAAATATCAGGAGTTTAGTCTAACATGGTAGTTTGCTAGAATATTATTTTTTAAATATTTATTTATTTATTTTTAGAGAGGGGAAGGGAGGGAGAAAGACAGGAAGAGAAACATTAATATGTAGTTGCCTCTTGGACGCCTTCTACTGGAGACCTGGCGCAAAACCCGGGCATGTACCCTAGACTGGGAATTGAACTGGCAACCCTTTTGTTCACAGGCCTGTGCTCAATCCATTGAGTCATACCAGCTAGGGCTAGAATATTATTATTTAACATTTTTCTTATGCTGTATATCAAAGTAAACCCCAATGTTAAGAACTTATCTAAGGAAAAGTAAAAGAAAAACATAGAAGAATAAGATAGTCCTATCTGGATGCAACCAGGTGCAATAAAAAATTTGAAGGAAAATATTCATATATACAAAAAAATTTTAAATCACAAATATGTAAAGTACATAAGAACAATTGAGAGAAAAAATATTTTCACCAAAGGTAAAAAGGGTTAATATCAATATTCAAGTATACAAGAAAAATATTCCAAATGGTTAAAAGATCAAAGAATATGAATGACTTCACACAGAGATATAAACTGCAAATAAAATAAAATAATAATCAAAATATTAGTTAGCACTTATCAAATGAGCCAAACTGTATTAATAATAATCCAAATGTGAGTGAGGATATGGTGCAAAATATTCACACAATACTTGTGATATTGTATTGATTTAGGGCAATCATTTTGAACAGTTACATTGAAATGTCACTCTATTAAAGTTCATACCTTTATATTTATTAATTCTCATTCCTAAGGAAAAATATCAGTAATGTGTTGGAACACAAAATTTTCCAAGATCTTCACTGTGATTTCATTTATAATTGTAAAATAATAGGGACGATCTGTACAACTTACAGCACAGAGAGGGCTGCAGTGACGCGAGCATTCGACATTCTTGGACGACTGTGGTGCACAGCAGTGCAACAAGTCCATGGAGCTTGTGCAAGTAGTGCTCACAACGTCTACTCAGTCCCATGAAGAAATAGTTATGGAGATCAGTGAAAAAACAAGCTTAAAATTATGTGTGTGGACTGAGATTTTTACCCATGGAATTTGGAATAAGATTTAAAGGGGCTATAATATTTTAATATAATCACTTCAAAATTAATAGTAGTAGTAGCTAATATTTACTAAGCACTTGCTAGTGTCAAGCCCTATTTTAAGTACCTTACATATTTTATTTAATGTTATTCTCAAACAGCCCAATTAAGTAGGCACTATTCATATCTCCATTTTATAGATGAGGAAACTGAAGCCCAAAGAAGTTTAAGAACTTTTCAAGGTCACTGAGCTACAAAGGGGCACAGTCAGAATGCAACACCTGGCAACCTAGTCTCATGATGGCAGAACAATAGGTTGTTTTCCAGCTGTCCTAGACTGGTTGAGCCATTGCTTAAGTGATTAACAAAGAAGAAATTCTCTCAAAACTTGTCCATTCAGAGAAAAGGTACAGGAAATAAGTCTCTTTAGTTCTTTGCCAAATTCCATGGGGATTTCTCTAACTCTTCAAGAATTATTTTGTTTTAAAAAGTAGGATAAACAAGGAATAACACTCCATCCTGACTATCATTCCCAATAAACTGGCCTCCCTCCACTATAATGATTCAGGGAAAGCTAATACAGCTGGCTCCGCAGAACAATCAGCTCTGTCTTGCGTGGTGGAGTAAAGATTAGGTTTTTGTGTTCTCATTTACATGGCACTCTAGTGAACACTCCACTCCACTTCAGGTAAAAGCTTCCACACTAGAGAAAGAACTACAGCCATGTCCACTCCACCCCTTATCAGTGGGAGAAACATTCCAAGATTCCCAGTGGATGCCTGACGCCGTGGATAGTACTGAGCCCTATATACATATGCTATGTTGTCTCCTATATGTACGTCCCTAGGATAAAGTTTAACTTATAAATTAGGCTCAGTGAGGATTTAACAACAATAACTAATAACAAAGGTAGAACAATCATAACAATACACTGTAATAGTTATGTGAATGTGGTATCTTTCTCCCTCTTTCTCTCAAAATGTTTCATCATATTGCGCTCACCTTTCACTTAAAGGAAGCATGTTTACAGCTTCTCTTTATAATATCTGAATTGCCATCATCAATACTCTTGTGCTTCAGGGCCATTATTAAGTAAAATAGGGTGATTTGAACATGAGAACTTCAATACTGCAGAAATCAGATCTGATAACCAAGATGATGACGAAGCGCCTAATGGGCTAGAGCATCACTGTGTGGATGTGCTGGACCAAGGGATGATTCACCTCTTGCAGGGACGGCAGGAGATTTCATCATACTACTCAGAAAGGTGAGTGATTTAAAACCCGCATCATTTACTGTAATTTTCCAGTTAATATTTTTTGGATCGTGGTTGACTGCGGGTAATTGAAACCACCAAAAGTGAAACGATGGATAACAGGGAACTACTGTACAATTAAATTGTAGAAAATCCTGTTTCCTGTGTGAATAAATGCAGAGGCACAGGCCAGGAAAAAAATGTGTTATAACAATTGGGTATTTTTTTCCTTTTTATAAATAAAAGCCTGCAGGAAATTCTACCTTGAGCATTTGTGCCAGATGTCATAGGGTTCTTTTTGCTTTCAATCAACAACAAAGGCAAATCTGAGTGTCTTCCCACACACACATTCAGTGTAGCTTTCTCTTAGGGGAACAATCCAGTTTTCTCTTGCACAGTGTGAGACCACAGGATTGTGTCAACATTTTCAGCAGGCCCAAAATACTGATTCATTGCCCCAAATCAGCTCTCTTCTCTAGGTCATTCCCAAGAATCAATATTCATTTTCTTATTTTGAATATATTAAAAATATTTCAGGGACTTTTTCCAACAAGTTTTCAGCAATAATGAAAGAAACCTGAGAGAGAAGAAGGAAACAACCAATGCATAAAGATTAATTTCCAGCTAAAACAAGCTCTGTTGAACTACCTTTGAGTTAGAAATTGCTTTTATTCTCTAATACCCATGACTGTTCGGACTTTGCTGTTTTTTTCCCCTTAGATTTTTATCTGGGTGACTTGGGTAGTGTACGAGATGTTCAGCAAATTGCTCAGTACACAGGAGGAAGTCACCAATTTATCTTCGCTGCTTTCCTGACTGCCAAGTAAATTCACTTAGAGGTGAGGCTCCAGAAATGCTTTCTGCACGATGACCACTAATTAGAAGATGTGCCTCCTGAGACAGGGTGATGTCAGCAGCCAGAGTCAGGGCTAACCCTTGCTGGTCTTTGTCAACTTCACATAAGTCATTCCAACTACCAGTCTTGTTTCCTCTTCGTGGCCAGATGAGGAAAGGACGATGGTTAAAATCTACTTACTCCATGGCACATTTGTAAACATTTTAAGATTCTTCTAATGGGTTTTTTTCCTACAAAGTACATAACCCAAAATTACATTAACTATCTCTGCTATGCTGAGGGGGGATATTTATATACAAATAATATATAATATAATAAACTTAATATATTTGAAGAAGCATTGCTATGTTTTTTAAGTGTCCCCATTTTATTTTTTTATATATTTTTCTCTTTTTTTAATTTAATTTTTGTTCAAGTACAGTTTCTGTCTTTTACTCCCATCCCAGCCCACCCCCCCAGTGCTCCCCACCTCCCTCCCATTTCCACCCCCCTTAGTTGTTGTCCATGTGTCCTTTATACTTGTTCTCTAAATCCCTCCCATTTTTCCCCCTGAAATTCCCTCCCCTCTCCCCTCTGGTCACTGTCCCCTTGTTCTCTATTTCAGTGTCTTTGTTTTTATTTTGCTTGCTTGTTTGTTTTGTTGTTTAGCTTCCTGTTAAAGGTGAAATCATATGGTATTTGTCTTTCAACACCTGGCTTATTTCACTCAGCATAAAGAAGTATTGCTATGTTGAGGGAGAAAATTTATATATAATATACATGACATGTATTATTTGATGGCAGTTGAGACTTCCTTTAAAAATATATATAGTCAATAATATTGTGATAATTACGTATGGTTCCAGTGGGTACTGAAAATATCAAAGGGAACATTTTGTAAGGTATATTAGTGTCTGACCACTAAGATGTACACCTGAAACCAATACAAAATAATATTAAAAGGAAACTGTAATTGAAAAATAAAAAATTAAAACAAAAAACCCATAGCACCTTAAATTTATTTATTTATTTTTAAAGATTTTATTTATTTTTAGAGTGGGAAAGGGAGGGAGAATGAGAGGGAGAAAAACATCAATGTGTGGTTCCATCTTGAATGCCCCCTACTGGGGACCTGGCTTGCAACCCAGGCATGTGCCCTGACTGGGGATCTAACCGGTAACCCTTTGGTTCTCAGACCAGCACTCAATGCACTGAGAAAGTGAATGTACTTAGAAAGTACAAAAAGAAAGATTCATTGAGGTGAAAGATGTTTTGTAAATAAAGTATGATTCAGTATAAAATTTGTAACACTTGATTTGAACAAAGATACAGGAAAAATTTCACAGACCTCAATGTTAACAGTTTAAATGCATTTTTTTTTCAGTCAGTGTTTTTAGTTTTCATTAAGTGATCCACTGCCTGGCATTGAAGAAGGAATTTACTTCTTTAAAGCTATGGGATTTTGCTAAGATTTAATTTCTATATAAAGTAGAAGGTTAGAATATATTTACCTCTATTTGGTCCCATCTAGCTAATAAGATTCTATTAGTGGGGTTTTTCCCCAGAAATTATTCCTAGGGATTCTCACAGAAAATTTGGGGGGAAAGGTATACTTTCATTGCTTCTTTCCAAAGATGGATTGTTTGAACCCATTCACAAATAACAATTCACGGCTTCTTCTTCTTCTAGGCTAGGAGCTACCTACTCTTCCCCTCAAACACACTCTTGTGTCACAATTACGGTTTTATATTCCTCCACTCAGCTATAAGCTTGTTGAAGGCCAAAATATGTGTCTTATTCATTCAAGTGTACCCTTTCTGTAAATATTTATAATAGCAATGGAAGGACAAAGAATTGGTGAGAACTTTGCACATAGCAAGTTCTCTATGTGTGTTCAGTGAATATTAGATGTAACTCAGTGTTGAAACTTGGTTAGTCAGAGATGGGCATAGCTCAGTAGTAGGGTCTCTTGCCTCTCTCCAACCGATGACACCTGAATGAGCCTCCTGTGCCCTGGTGTGATAGTGAGTTTTATTAATCAGTTTGGCTAATCTATGGGAGCCCAGTTTGGTCAAACACCAGTCTAGATATTCAGTTAAAGGTTGGTGTGTGTGTGTGTGTGTGTGTGTGTGTGTGTGTGTGTTTACATGTGATTAACACTCAGATGAGTAGGCTGGAAAAAAGCAGATGACCCTCCATAGTGTGCATGGGCCATATCCAATCAGTTGAAGGCTTTAAGAGAAAAACTGAGGACCCCCGAGAGAAAGGAATTCTATCGATCTTTTTAGACTCAAGATTGTAACATCAGCTCTTCCCTGGGTCTCCAGCCTACTGTCTGCTGGCAAAGCTCTCCTGCTAGGAACCAACCGGGGCTTTCACAGAAAGCCAAAGCATGAGTCTATGGTTAGTTCACCCCTATCAGGATAAGCTTCCCTGCCCCCACTCCCTGGACCAAAGGAGAGTGGGTATGAGATGCTCCATGGACATCTACATCCCTCCGCACTCTGAACCCAGCACAGCTCCTTCTGCTCTGCCTCTGCTAACCTCTCAGGGGCCTCAACACAAGCCAGAAAAGCCCTGGGTTTATTTGTAGCTACCACCCCAATTTAAGTCATGTGGCTTTTCCCTGGAAAGTCATGGATTATCTGAAGATGAGGGGTTGTCTCTACTAAAATGAGCAGGTTGTAGACAGCAAAACCCACTCCACCAGAAACATTCTGCTGCCTCTCAGTAACTTTTGTTTTGTACCAGCCCCTCCTCCGTTGAATTGCATGCATTTCCTCTAGCCCTTTCCAGATGTGTTAATCTGATTTTATTTCATTATCAATTCCAAGGAGACCATCTTTGATCTTTAAAAGAACTGCCAAACTAGAGTGAGTTCTCCTCCCAAAATCTCAGACCCCTTGCATACCTTTAAACTTAACACAGAGGTGCCTGGAAGATTGACCACTCTTCCATAACAAAACTAACGTCGCACTTTTCAAAGAACGGATTCTATTTTCTAACAAAATCTTAGAGTAAAATCCAATGATATTTAATTGCCCTGGTGTGTGTCTAGTCACTTCTTATGAAAACACTTCTGTTATAAGCTGTGAACAATTTCACATCTTTTCCTTCAATTCATGCTCCACGCAAAGATGCGAATTAGATAACAGTAGACTCTCCTGCCTAGAACACTTAAATGCTCCGTACGCCATAGAGAATAAAGTCAGAACTCCTTAGCGTGTTCTATGATCAGAGACACAAAGGCTGATGGGCTGGAGGGAGAGAGGCCTGGGACAAACCGGGCAGGACACACCCTCCAAAGGTGCTGAGCTGCAGTGGGAACAGGAACACAAGCCCATCTACATTTTCTAGAAAGCCTGGAAATCCAGATTTTTCCATGTAAAACATCCTAACTTTTAAATGTTGACCCCTTGTTTATAAAATACACTGAATGAGCCGAACAAAACCCATTTAATTTCTAAACTCAGCCCACGGGCCCACCTTTGCAGTGCTCAGCTCTGATGTCCATCCACCTGTAGGACTCTACCACATACTCTGCCACTGAAATACCTACCTGTGCTCTGTCCATAGGCTCACAATGGTTGCTCTGTAAGTGCATGATATCAGCTCTCATGTGCCCTTAGTCACTCGTTCCCCAGCCCCGCCTGTAGTCACATGTTTGCAAGCCCCTTCTTGCCCCCTCCCCATCCTTTTTTAACTGCAAATGTTAGATAGGACAAGGGTCCTAAGGTCTGGGCAGTCCTTAATGTTCTTTCTTGCCAAATGTGAAAATGGAGTGTAGTATTTTGTAGATTCAGCTATAAACAGGATGAGCCGACAAGAACTCAAGGGATGAAAAGTACCCAACTGCAAAGAAGAAATCAACATGTAATTGACTGAATAGTGTATATAAGCAATGGCTAAGCCTTCCTTCAGAGAAGCAGAGCATTGGATATGAATCCAGTCTCATTTACCTGCTGCAAGCAGATAAACCTACCTTGCAACAATAATGTCTCCTTGAATAGAGCACCCCAAGAGGTGAACCCCTTGAGTTCAGTAACACAAACACATAGTCATAGTTCATGATTCATGAAATCTGATTCATGATTCAGCTCAAGGGCCCTTCCTCAAGGCCTCCCTCCCCTCTACCCAGGCCATACTCACCACACTGTCCCACATACTCTATTCCCCAAATTCTATACAGTGTCCCTATTGTGCCTGTAATATTTCATTCTTTTTTATTTACCCAACTTCTAAAATATTCTAAGCTCCCCGAAGGCAGAGGCAGTATTTCACTAATCTCTGTATTCTTAGTACCTAATACAGTGCCTGGTACATCATCATCATCATCATCATTAGCATGTACAGTACTTACTGTTCCTTGCGCTTTACTAGTATGAACTTGAACTTTCACACCAACTTTATACTCAGATCCTCATTTTACAGATGAGGAAACTGAAGCAGAATGTTTCAAGATTAACCAGCAAATAGTGGAAGAGTCAGTGACCATGCTTCCCCCCCATTTCCTGCCCTGTGAAGCAATGTTACTGCCACAGTGTTGTGCCATTACATTACTAGTCACTCCTTAAACTGTTACCTTTCTTGTCTTCTCTCATGCTCACCTGACAAAACAGGCTGAACTCATCAGGAAAGGGTGGAAATTCCAGAGCAAGCTAAGCCTGCTGGCAAGGACCAGATGAGAAACCCAAGGACCACAGCTAAGAAATGAGTCTGCACCAGAAAGATTCAAGATGGTGCCATAAACCCCTTCCCAGGTGACCTGTAAGGAAATTTCCCTCGCTGGTATGCTAAATATCATGCCTATTGGAGACTTAACATTAAATGAGACATGTGATGCCTGGCTGGTGTAGCTCAGTGGATTAAGCACAGGCCTGCAAACCAAAGGGTCGTGGTTCGATTCCCAGTCAGGGCACATGCCTGGGTTGCAGGCCAGTTCCCAGCAGGGGACACATGAGAGGCAACCGCACATTGATATTTTTCTCCCTCTCTCCTTCCCTTACTCTCTAAAGATGAAAAATAAAGTCTTCTTAAAAATTATTTTTAAACAATGAGACATGCGATGCATGGCCAGGCATGTTCCAAGCATGTTTAGAAACTGTGCGTGCTCCCCTCCAATTTAGAGAATTCAGAGAACGCTCCACATTTTCTCAGAAATCTGTACCCCTGAACCCACACACCTCCCACTAACCTTTTAGACTTTCTTGACTTCCTCAAATCAGGGAAAAGGTATCTTTAGACAAAGGGGTGTCAAACTCAGTTTCACCGAGGGCCACAGCAGCCTTGCGGTTGCCTTTGAAGGGGCAAATGTAATGTTAGGGCTGTATACATGTAACTGCTCCTTAAGCAAGAGCTCAGCACTGCTGCCAGGTGGACATAAGGTGCCAGGCCCGCATAAAACAAGGAGGGCTGGATTCCGAATGCAGGCCTTGTATTTGCCACCTGTGCTTTAGAGCGTAAGCTCATCCTTCTCCATTCTTTGATGAAAGAATAGTTTTTACTGTGCTTTACAGAATACAGCCCCTTCTATTGGTGCAAGTGACTCTGGGTAGAAGGACCTTATTTTGGTGTCCTTGAACCATAAAGTTTGAAGACATTATTCTTTGGAGATAAAATTAAATCTAAGGGTCATTTCTTAATCCCTTTCTTCTGTATCTTTCAGTTGCGAGTCGAATAGAAGGGCTCAGAGACTGTTTTGCTAAAAAGGCAAAACTTTACTTAAAAAGTAGTCTTCAAAGGACCTAAACCCACCTAACTTTCTGAGTTTATCTGCCCTTGATCCAGCCCTGGAGAAAAACAGTGCCACCTGACCCAGCGATAACCCCACTACGGGAGTTTCTTTTGGTGCAAAGAGCAATTTAAGCAAATAGGCCTGTCTGTTTTTTCTAGAGCACTTTGTTATTGTAGTAAAATCCAAGTTGAGCTTCATGTGATGGGAAATCAAAGAGCCAAAGAAAGGGGACTTTTCATTATGTGCAGATATGCCACAGAATGCTTTTTATTCACATTCAAGCAATTATTACTTCTCTGCTAAGGGATGGAAGATGCCTTAAAAAGACACTGAGTGCCAGACCAGTCTCTGCCTCCTCGCCCCGATGGAAGCTGCACAGACCTTTTGAAGTTTCAGAGCAAGTGCATTCAGTCTCAGAAATCAGCAGGTCTGCATTTTCCTTTGCATTGAAAGTACTCAAACAGGAAGCAAGGGAGGGAGGTGGGTTTGGAGAAGGTGGGGGAAAGGGGTGGGGAGAGAATACAGACAACTGTAACTAAACAAGAGTAAAATAATTTAAAAAATAAATAAAAATGCAAAATAAAGTACTCAAACCTCAGACATTATTCTTGTTTTTGATCTGATTATAAATATCCAACTAAAGTAGTTAAATGTTTAGAAAAGGTGAAGACCTGATAATACGTAAGAGACTATTAGTTACTCTGTTGACACTTAAATCATGTAGCCGAGGACAACGCAGGAAGTCGTTTACTGCTATTAATCAGTAATCCAAAAGCACTGTGCCTGTGTGCAAATGTCCTTCTCTTGGCTAACATCTGGGGATTGATTATTGAAAAGTCTGATAAAGGAACATTGTTAAAGTACATAGTAAAATCCAAATGATTTCTGTCAATTACAGCTCACCTTCTCTGAGGCTCAAACTTGGTATTTTAAAACATTTTAGTGCTTGCTTCAAAATGAACGCTGTACCTGTGGTTAAAATTCTACTTCCTTTTCATCAAGATATTGAAGGACTAAAAAGCCCGATCCCTACTTAATAGTAACTTTACTTCTGTAGCTTTTTAAATAAAGATTTCATGTCCAAATATACTTAATTTTTTCCTGCAAATCTTGTTCTGTATATATTCCTGATCCTTGAAAAGTGCTGCCATCTGCTGACCATTGGTATATAACTACATGAACAATTTGGGGTTCTTGAGGAACTAAGTAAAACCACACACATTTTCCTAGAAGCCACTGAAGTAAATTACAGTAGAATACACTTGCCTTTCAGAGTTGACCTTGAAACTGTAATGCCCATCTCTCTTTCTCTTTCTTTTTTTCCTTTCTCAGATGAAGCCACCCTGACTCAAGTATTAGACACTGTTGACTCGCAGGTAAAAGGAAAAAAAAAAGCAAATATTTGCTGCCCCCTGCTGTTCAGGTGCGTTGCCATTTCTGACATTTCTTTTGCTGAAACTGAAAACAATAAATGTTTTTTCATTCAATAAATGAATATAAGCTGTACTATGCACCTATAACCATGCTCTATGCAAGGACTAGGACACAAAACTGACCAATGTGACAAAGAAAAATGAAGAATTTCAAGGCAAAATTACATGAAAATCTGTTTTTAAGCGTACCGGAATCCATCAGATCAGTCGTATCAAATCTGTGATGCCTGGGCTGAGTAATAGTCTGAAGGAGAGAGGGAAGGGGGATGGAAGCAGAGGACAGGCAAGCAGTGGGAGGGAGAGGGGAGGGCGGCCAGGCACGGTGAACGCAACGCGATGTAATGCAGCCTTGACGGCGTGGAGAGAACACGTGTGGCTTGCTCACTATTTTAAGTCCATTATAAGCACAAAACTTTTAAGTAAAGAGCTAAATAAGTTAAGAAGGAGTGTGTTCTTTTTGGAGCAAGATTTGTACTGATGTTTTATTGTCAGATGGTCCAGAATAAAACTTTGCATCTGGCACAAGATTTCTGGGGAGACCTGTGTAACTGAGTAGCACGCCACTTTGTTTCTCTTACCTCTGCTCCTTTTGACGAGCAAGAGATAGTTTCACAGTTTGATCAGAAGCTGCCTCAGTGATCGCCAGTACTTCAGACCTACTCTTCAATCCAGGCACTTGGAATATAAGGCGATACCACAGAGGTGCTGTATCTCCATGAGATATTAGCCCTCGGTTTAACACTTGACACTTACCTCTCCTTTCCTCCCCCCTCCCTCGCTCCTTTACTTAGCTGAGTAGGACCTGTCTTTCAGGACCCTAATCATATATGACCTCCCCTGGAAGTTTTTCCTGAATCTTCCCAAGCTACCAATTTGATGAGCAATTCCCCTCTTCCATTTTCCCTCAGCATTTTATAAATATATTTTCCACTGCACCCTCTGAAATGGTTGTTTAATAAGCTCCTCTACAAGCTCAACCTCCTTCCAGATCATCCATTCCATCTCCTTGACTTTACTGAAACTGTGCCACGGTTTCCCACCACAGGCCTCTGGTGAGGATGTGTATATACCTCCCCCCACAGCAGGAGACTCTGGTGAGGTGCAGCATTCTCCTGGTTCCTCACTGCCACTTCCAAATGCTTTGCTCCCATGACCTCTATAAAACTATGACTATTGTGAGGTCTCTACCGTCTTTGTAGCATCTCTGACCATCCTTATGGCTCCATTTGCCAGCCTCTCTGGCAATCGGATCCAGACTGACCCTCCCCTCTTCCCCAGGCCCTGCCATTGTTCCAGAAGATGCAGCATTAATGAAGCACACACACACACATGCACATACACACAAACAACTTCCACCTTATCTGATTACCTGATTCAGTTGTTCACTTCCTGGATCTTGTCATAACTTCAGGTTACAATTCTTCTAAATCTTGAGCTTCCATATCACCTCCCATGACCCTTCTCCTTCCATCTTCCACACCCTTTCATTTTACCATCACTGCTCTTAGATTCCTTCAGACTTCTAGTTCCTCAATCCTTCACTTCCACCTATCACTCAGCCCCTTCCTGGCTTCTTTGCTTTCCATAAGGCTAGACTGCTCTAGCTGATAATATCAACCCACCTCCCAAACACCTTCATTCCTTGAACCCCCATCTAATTGATAAATAGGGGTCTATCAGGTAAAGTTATAAAGGGATTCAGAACAGGCCTCCCCAAGATGTGCTGCTTTGGCATGTGGATTACTTGGAGCTGAAGGCAATAGAGACTGTGGGCTCAAGAGAAACCTCTGTTCCCACCTAAATACCTGGAAAATTAAACTAGGTGCCTGGTCCATAATAAGAGTTATTACCAGAGATAACTTTTTCCTATCAAACTATTAATTATTTTCCTCTTCTCTGATTAGTCAAGCCTCTCACCTCATTCCTTAGCCAACTGCCAGGATGTCATATATACCTTATTTTACCTTTCTGTCTCTGAATCTCTCATATATGTGGGGTTCCCATACATATTCATGTAATGAATTTGGTTATTTTAGCTTGTTAGTATATCTCATGTGTATTTCATTATTAGAGTAGCCAAAAGAACCTAGAAGGGTAGAATAAAATTTCTTTCTTCCTCACAATTACATATACTCTAGCAGATGGGCACCATTTCAAATTCATGGTCCCTGATCTGACATGGTTCCACAACCATGCCAAAACTTTGCCACCAATTTTTAAACCCCTAGTTCCCACTTTGCTGAGAAAATTAGGCCATCAGGAGTGATGCCCTGTAGGTTTACAAAACCTAGCCTTAAATGTGTCTAGAGTTCCCGTTTACCCTCTTTCTTCCAGGCCCATGTCCCTGTCCTCTGATGTAGCACGATGCCCCCGGCCATCCCTCTGGAATTCTTTGGTATCTTGCACCATTAGTCTCCTCATTCTATCAGTAGTATCTTCCAATTTTCCTTCCATGTGAACTTCCCCCTCTGCTTACAAATATATTAAAAACAGTGACTTCCTATCCTTTTCTTATCATGTTCCAATGTCTCCTCCCTTTTCATCCAAACCTGTTGAAAGAGGAATCCACCATCTCTCTTCCTCACCTCCAGACTGTCCCTCATGCCCTTCAGTCCGGCCAGTTTCCACTCTCGGTAGAGTAAGCAATGTGAGTATTTTGTTTCCGTGTTTGCTATTCTGAAGTCGAGGGCTCTGCAAGGAAGTGTTTAAAAGCTATTTGGTTTTAAAATTAACATTCAATTTATTAAGGTCACAAAATCAAAAACAAGTCTTCCTTAAGTATTTAAGTTCAACTTATAAATTTTACTATTCTATTTCTAAATTGGGTATGATGAGAAATATCATCAGTTTTTCAGTGATTAATCTTTTTATACCAAACAGAATAATTTCCCTCAATCCTCCTTTGTAATTATCTCAAATATTTTGAGCGTTTTTCAAAATTTTAACACATTTTCTTTCATTTTTAAGATTTTCAAATTCCTGACAAGACAAATTTATACCTATAAGCAAAATATTTTCAAGAACTCAAATATTTTTGAAAGAGAATTATTTGTATACTTGCAGAATTATCTACATTATTCACAAATATAGCAAACAATTTTTTCCACAGCTTATTATTGTCAGGCTAGAAGGGAATGCAAGGACTTCAATAATAGCAGCTGCTTTTATACTCAGATACTTCCCAACTCTATATATCTATCCCATCAGAAAAATTATTACTTTCGCACCATGAATGGTTTCAAGAACCATTGATCTGTCTCTTAATTCATAAACAGCCAATTACAAAGGTCCATCTAGCATTCTTTAAGTTCCTCCAACAGCCAATTACAAAGGTCCATCTAGCATTCTTTAAGTTCCTCCAAAACAGAATATAGATCACCGATAATCCTACCTGAGATTATTTCTTAGGAAATCTCACTATCTGATCCTTGTGGTCAAAAATAGTATGACCACCACTAATGGGTCGAGGCACTCAACCAATTTAATGGGACAGCCCCAGGGGTGCCTACACAAAGGGGAATCAACTATCATGCTAGAAAACCAAATATTTATGTAAATCACTCTGTAAATGGTTTATAAAAACATTTAATGTGGAGTCTTGCCATTTGAACTGTAAATGACCATATGTAAGTAATCAAGTGATTAGTGTGTTGCTTATATCTTGGATCTTGAACCTACAAAAACCTTCTTACCCTTGAAGCCACTGACACTGACTCGGGAATACATCTGTGCCCCCTTTCCTCTGATCACGACTCCCCTCCTCAAGTCCTGCTTGTCCAACTCCCATATCTCTGTTCTTAAATTTACTAGTCAATTATGACACTGTGTGTGTGTGTGTGTGTGTGTGTGTGTGTGTGTCTGTTTTGGAGGTGACCGACCAATGTGAAATGATGAAGACAGGAGTCTGATTCTGAATCTAGGTGTATTGGATGTTGCTTTGGGTGGGAGGGGTTACAGATGCTCCAGGCACTGTTGAGTCAGGACGGGAGAGTTAGGCAGTCTCATCTGCTTAAAAGACGCCCTTCAAATTGCAGATGAGTAAGCCATAGTGCGCCCCCTCCTGGTGATGGATTCACTCTCCGTGAGAACTGGAAGGCCGACCAGACAGATTTCACAGATGAGGCAGCTAATAGCTGGCAGAGCTGAGTGCAGCTCTTCCGTGTAGGGTTATTAAAGTTAACGGAGGTGATTAAAGGGCGGGGTAAAGAATCTAGAACCATAAAAGCCTCAGTAAATAGTCTCCATTATCATGATCATGAACCCGTTACTTATAATTGGGGATGGAATAAATAAACAAACACACCGACTAAGAAATAGAAAAGTCTGCAAAGGGGCGGACCGCGGGAACCTGGAATTGAGGAGGAGGGGAGATCCCACGCCAGCAGCCAATCCAGCTGTTCCGGGGAGGAAGAGGAGGAGCCAGAGCTGCTCCCGGATGCGCACTGCTCAGTTCTGCAGAGCCAGCTCTATCCCGCTCTGTTACTTCGTTTAGCGCGCAAGCCCCGCGTGCCCACCCTGCGGCCTCTCCCTGGCACAGAAATGGCCTCAGGTGCCACCCCTACAGCTGTGAAGGTGAGATTAACCATCTCAGCGGCTACCATCCACCCTGCAGGTGCTGCTTTGCTCCTCCCTCGGGGAAACGCGCCACGGGGCAGTGCGCCCCCGCCGCGGTGGGAAAGGTCTGAGGCACCGCAACCCTGGGCGGGTTTGGCTAGGGGCGGGGAGTGGGGCGTGAGGGAATGCTTGCAAACTTGCCCCCTCCACCTTTGGTCTGAGCTGTATCCTCCCCGCGCAGGACGTGGGCAAGCCCTTTGGGGAAGGACTGTGGGCCAGAGTTCCGCCCGCGCTCCAACCTTTCCCGAGCACTACTTTCCGGGGAGGTGGGTCCGGCTGAGGTGTCGGTGTGCTTGCAGCCGGTGAGACGGGCTCAGCGTGCTCTGCTGGACTCCAGCTTCCGCTGTGATTCCTCTCCGACTGCGGCCCACGTGGCGGGACGGCCTGCTTGCTTCCGGCTTTTCTTTTCATTGCAAACGTAGGACTTCCCCTGAAGTTTTACCCTGCAGCAGTGCTTCAGGCATCCGGAGACTTTTGCAGCACCAAAATGGAGTAGAAGGCGGCGCCCAGTTTGTAGGCCTCTGGCTTTAAACTGCTTTCTTTGCAATCTTGAAAGTTAGAGATCAGTTTCGTGGTGCTCACGGAATTCAGAACTCTTGGTACTAGAGATCTTGTTGAGGTAGGATCTTTAGCCCGAGGAGAGCACGAGTTCCGAAGGGTGCCCGGAGTTTCCCCGGGGCCTTTAAACATTTCTTTCCTGGTTGGTGTCTTCAGAGAGAGTGTGGAATTATAGTGCATAAGGAAAGATTGATCTTAAGATCTCGTCTCAGATCTTTATGATTTGCTAAGATGTCAGTTAACTTGAGAAATTTTTGCGATAGGGATTGGGGCCCCGCCGTCTATCCAAGTATGTCTTGGTTCCTCCGGAGAGAAGGCAAATCTCTGCGGTCTGCGTGTAATCAGGCAGAGTGATTATTAGTCCCTTGCAGCTTTTAATGAGACAGTTATGAAAGGGAGTGTGGCAGTCACACCTAAGCTATGACACTCCTTTTGCAATTTTGAAACGAATCTTGCGTTCAGAAATGTTTGTAGAACGCTTCTCCCTTTCCAGTTATGGAGAGCAAAGCAGAATTTTTATGAAATTCATTTGCAAAGTGAGTTCCTTAGGGTACCCATCCATAAAGTGGAGACTTTACTGCAGGGTTTGCTGGGACGTTTAAAATTGTATAGTCTGGCTAGCGCATGGTTGAAATTCGTTCAGTGGTAGTGCTTTTAAGTGGGGGAGCTGAGATTAATTCTGAATATCTTTTCTCCAACATACTATGTTGGTATCATGATAGGTATTATGATAGGTATCATGGCCACTGCTTTCAATGGGCAAGCAACAAACTCTTACCTTTAATATTACACTTACAGTGATAGTAAAAACAGAGAGGGGTGGTATTTTAAACAGTCTCATTTGAATCTGGTTCAGCATTCTCCCTGCCACACAGTTTTCCTGTAAAATCAGTGCCACGCCTTCAAGTGGAGAGAGGGCACTGTGATTGGAGCCTGATGTAAGTATTGAATGCGGTATATTTTTGGTCTTCTCAAGCTGCTGAAATTCAAATTAAGAAGTATAAACAAGGCCCTGGCTGGTGTAGCTCAGTGGATTGAGCTCAGGCATGCAAACTAAGGGATCTCGGTTTGATTCCCGGTCAGTCAGGGCACATGCCTGGGTTGCAGGCCAGTTCCCAGCAGGGGACACGGGAGAGGCAACCATACATTGATATTTCTCACCCTCGCTCCTTCCCTTCCCCTCTAAAGATAAATGGATAAAATCTTTAAAAATTTATTTTAAAAAATATATAAACAAGGTTAGGCCAGCCTGTTGCTTTCTGTCTTTGAGGTTAGAAAGGTAATAGTGCCTTTGCTGCTGAGAATCCATGGTGCTAACACCAACTTTCCCAGACTGCTGAGGCAACATCCGGTCTAGAAAACAGGAGGTGCTAATGCCCAGAGAAAAATAGGCTAATAAAACCACATCCTGTCCCCAGACCATGGAATGTAGAGCTGGAATGTCCCTGAAGACCAGATAGCCACACAAACCCCTTTTTGTGGATTTGAAACTGAGGCTCAGAAAGGTCAGCTAGGGTGTCCAGCATTATACAGTCAGACCTAGATAGTGACCGGATGGGGCCTAGTGCCTGACGTTCCACCACGTAGGTGTTCTGAGGCATTTCTAATCTGGCATGTGATCTCTGTGCCCGTTTCATTGTGGGTAGAGCCTTAAGGATCTAGAGGGAGTGTAGAGTGAATGCACAAAGCCAGCTGCCTCCCTGTGCTCAGTGGACGCTCACCCGCCATACTAATAACAGCCAGGGTCTGGGAGAGCCTCCATCATCAGCATTGGCCGTGGCCAGGTGGTATGCTTGACCATGCAGAGGGCTGAATGGGTCAGTGGGTTCAGACACAGCATTCTGGAGGCCTCCTTCAATGGGCTGTGTGTGGCTCTCCCACGTAGCTTCCCAGCTTTCACTCTGGGGAGTTAAAAATAAGTCTTATTTATCATGGTTGCTATGACAGAGAGAGGGTATAGTTCCATTACAGATGGGTAATGGGCTGTTAACAAAATGGTACTAAGAGGGGTGGGTAAGTCATGGAGTCTAGACTTTGGAGAATGGGCCCCTTATGTTCATCTCTTGGCTGTCTGAGTGTAGTTGGCAAAGTCCTTCAGATTGAAAGTCCTTGAGTGACCCTCAGAAAGTGGGGGACAACCCGCATGCCCCAGTTGGGTATGACCAGCGTGCCTTTATTTTTTGCCCAGGGACATGATGGCATTTTGGTTAGGACAGTTCCTCCTTTCATAGGACTATCCTGAGTACATCCTTGGCTCCACAGCCAACCTACATACCCCGCCCCTCCCTCCCCCCCCCACACACACACAATGTGCCAGTAACACTCCTTCAAATCATCGTGACAACCAGAAATGTCCCCATGGGTGTCTAGACACCCCCAGAAGGGCTGGTTCACACTTGGTTGAGAGATCCTGGCCTAAGTCCCTGAGGCAGAGGCTGCCTGGTGAGGAGATGTAGGAGCAACCAGGTTTGTGTCCTGAATAGCAGAGACAAACAAAATAAAAGAGATCTGTGTTGCTTTGAGGAAGTTTATTTTGACCTTGTCTTTTGCTGAAGGTAGAATGGTATGCAGGGATAGTGACCAATACTAATGCATTTGATTTTAATAATTCTGGATATCTTTTTTTAAGACTTATTTATTTTTAGAGAGGGGAGAGGAGAGATAGAGGGAAAGAAGCATCAATGTGTGGTTGCCTCTCGCACGCCCGACAGCACTTACAGAGATAACATGAACTTTTTCATAAACCCAGACAAAAAAAGTATATTTCACGTTAATAACTTGAAGAGACATTAACTTAATATAAACTATCTATTTGGATTCTTGGCGATTTCTGCATTTCTAAAGTGTGCTCAGAAGTCAGCTGTTTTATTATCAAATGCTTGTGGCAACTCAAAGCAGCCTGGAGAAGAGGCGGGGGAGATACCAGCCTTGGGCTTGTTCCTGGGACCACAGCTCTTGGGCATCTACAAGGAGGATTCAGAATGTTTAAAAGACTCATTTTTGTAATTTTTTCTTAGTTTTACTGTCTGAGAGGAGAATGAGATCTCCCCCCCCCCCTTTTTAAACCATGAATTTTAATCCTTTCTGAGTAAAATCCTCATGGTATAACAACATGAAAGTTTGTACATTAGAGATCTTGTCCCATTACCAGGCCTTTGGCAAAACAATTTGAGATCAGACTGAGCCATTCCTTTCAAAATAGAAACAAGAACAGTATATAAAGCAAAGACAAAGTTTAAATATGTACATGAGTATGCTCAAACTAAATCCTCTAAAAGTGGGACTGGGACTAGCCTTAGACTCTTGTCTCACACCTACCAGTACCGCGAATGACCCTGACGAGATCCAAATGCTGGAGGCTAAGGATTCCCAGTATGTACAAAACAGCAGAGATCAAACCAAGTTGCTAAAAGATAAGAAAGCAAGCAAAAAACTGTAACCAAAGTTTTATTTCAGACAGGTAGAAAAGTTGAGAGTTCTCAAACAGAAACAGACTTGTTCCTACAAAGGAACAGAGAAACCAAACTAATAGATGATTAAAAAGCAGCATGCAACAAGAAAAGCAAATAATATGCCAACCCAAACCAGAAAAGTGCTCCAACCAAATCCCACACTTGGGAACTACGATTTTCTTCATGTTGCTGACTTGTGCCTCCTGCTGAGCAGCACCTGTTGACTCCTACCAAATCCCAAATGGTCACAAGGAACCCAAGTGGTAGGGCAGGTGCTCCCGGGTGTGCACGCCAAGGAGTTACCCAGTCTGGGCTCCTCAGCCCAACAACCTGTTTCCTTTCACCAGCAAAGCATGTAAAGGTGGCTGATGCCTTGAGAGGGAGAGCAGGAAGAGTCCCCCAAGTAAAGAACGCTTGGCAGCTCCTGGGAAATTCTTGCAGTCCCAGGCACAGGGTCGTCCTGCCACAAGCGGCTGGGACTCTAGTCTGGGCCCTCTGGGCCTTCCGGAGTTCATGTTTTCCCATCAGGGTTGCCAAAAACTAATCGAAATGCAGGTCCAGCCAGCTGTTGCTACAAAAGCCAATAGTCGAGAGGCAGGTGCTGATGTAATGGAAAGTGGTTTATTCAGGTGCCAGCCAGCTGGAAGATGAGGGACTCGTGTCTTGAAGCCCATTTCCTGGGAAGATGGGAGACTCACATCTCAGCCCATCTCCCTGTCTCAGTGGAGGCAGAGGTTTTTATAAGGAAGGAGAGGGGAACAGAACAAAGAGACCATGGGAGGGGGTTGCAAAGTCCTCCACGTGCAGACGAGCACAGTCCATTCCAATACGGCAAGTGGTGGTCCAGTGTGCATCCTGGTTCAGTCATTCTGGCTTTACAACATCCTGGTTGAAGGTCAGCATATTTCCTAAAGTTGAGATGCCTGAAGGTTGGGGGATGTATCTTTTGATACATCCTAGTTAGTTCCTAGGATTCTTATGCAAACATGCTTTTTTTTAAAAGATTTTTACTTATCTTTAGAGGGGAAGGGAAGGAGAGAGGGAGAGAAATATTAATGTATGGTTGCCTCTCTTGCGTCCCCTGCTGGGAACTGGCCTGCAACCCAGGCATGTGCCCTGATAGGGAATCAGACATCGATCCTTTGGTTCACAGGCCTACGCTCAATCTACTGAGTTACACCAGTCAGGTGAATGTACTCTTAAAAGAAGTCAATAAATAAAGTTAATTGTGGTAAAATAAAAGCTTCCATTTATCCCCAGGTATGCTACTTTACCATTTTAGCAAAGATCTTACCTCCTTCAGATAATGTTCTTTAAACATTTTTTTTTACTTTTTCAAAAAATTTATTAATTATTGTTCAGGTATAGTTTTCTGCCTTTTACCCCCATCCCAGCCCACCCCCCCCAGGGCTCCCAACCTCCCTCCCATTTCCAGCCCCTCCTTAGTTTTTGTCCATGTGTCCTTTACTCTAGTTCCTGTAAATCCTTCCCCTTTTCCCCCTGAAATTCCCTCCTCTCTCCCCTCTGGTCACTGTCCCCCTGTTCTCTATTTCAGTGTCTTTGTTTTTATTTTGCTTGCTTGTTTGTTTCGTTGTTTAGCTTCCTGTTAAAGGTGAGATCATATGGTATTTGTCTTTCAACACCTGGCTTATTTCACTCAGCATAATGCTTTCCAGTTCCATCCAAGCCATTGCAAAGGGTGTGAGCTCCTTCTTTCTTTCTGCTGCATAGAATTCCATTGTGTATATGTACCACAATTTTTTGAGCCATTCATTTACTGATGGGCACCTAGGTTGCTTCCAACTCTTGGCTGTTGTAAATTGTGCTGCTATGAACATTGGGGTGCATAGGTTCTTTTGGATTGGTGTTTTAAGGTTCTTAGGATATAATCCCAGCAGTGGAATTACTGGATCAAAAGACAGGTCCATTTTTAGTTTTTTTAGAAAATTTCATACCGTTTTCCACAGTGGTTGTACCAGTCTGCAATCCCACCAACAATGAACTAGGGTCCCCTCTTCTCCACAACCTCTCCAACATTTGTTGTTTGTTGCCTTGTTTATGATGGCCATCCTGACTGGTGTAAAGTGGTATCTCATTGCGGTTTTAATTTGCATCTCTCTGATAGCTAGTGATATTGAGCATCTTTTCATGTATCCCTGGATCTTCTGGATGTCCTCCTTGGAGAAATGTCAGTTCAAGTCCTTTGCCCACTTTTTAATTGGGTTGCTTGTCTTCTTAGAGTGGAGTCGTGTAAGTTCTTTGTATATTTTGGAGATTAAACCCTTGTGTGAGATATCATTGGCAATTATGTTTTCCCATACAGTTGGTTGTCTTTTTATTTTAATACTATTTTCTTTAGCCACGCAGAAGCGTTTTATTTTGATGAGATTTCATTTGTTTATTCTTTCCTTTATGTCCTTTGCTCTGGGGGACATGTCAGTAAAAAAGTTGCTGCGTGAAATATCTGAGATTTTCTTGCCAATGTTCTCCTCTAGGACTTTAATGGTGTCATGGTTTATATTTACAAACATGCTATTTATTTACAAGCTACATATTAGTCTGTAAGAGACAGCACTTACAGAAACAATGTCAAAAGAATGGTAAGGTGATTTTCCGCTGTTATGCACCCACCTGAGTATATATTAGAAATGCAAATTCTCAGGCCTCACCTAAGTCCCGAATTAGAAGCTCTAGGGGTTCCCCGGGAACCCCACAATCTGGGCTCAGAGGAACCTCAGTCTGTTTAGGTGCCCACTCAGGTGTGGCAACCACTGACCCAGGGAACTTAGAAAAGGCTGAACTGACACGTGCACCGGCTCACAGTGCCCGCGGCATCATGGGTGAGACGGGAGACAAATTCACACGGACTACTGAGTCCTGTGGAGGAAAAGGGACAGCACTGCTACTCTCTCAAGGGTGTTTTTTTTTTTTTTAAGATTTTTATTTATCTTTAGAGGGGAAGGGAAGGAGAGAGGGAGAGAAATATCAATGTGTGGTTGCCTCTTGTGTGTCCCCTGCTGGGAACTGGCCTGCAGCACAGGCATGTGCCCTAACTGGGAATTGAACCGCGATCCTCTGGTCTGCAGGCCCCTGCTCAATTCTGTCAGCCACACCAGCCAGGGCTAGACAGGTTTTTATTGGTTTTTTTGCACAGGAGTTCAGGTACAACTTATTAACCACTGTCAGGCAGTAAACAGTAGATAGCATACAAAGAACTATTAGAGCTTCTTCTAAGTCAGGGTCTATCAGCTAAAAGGCTACAAAACTTTGGAAAACAAATTCATTTCCTGCTCTGGCCTTGATCATTTAACTAAGAGCATTCCTTTCTCAGACCCGATCACCCAGGGCCCAGGGCCATTCCCAGCACAGGGCTGCACCACACTCTGTCATTGTTTCAGGCTTAAGTCAGGCAAAGGAGGCAGATAGCCGAGGAATTCTCGGAGACTTACTGCAGACAGACAGGGCTCAGGCTTCGTCAAAGCCAAGGGGCGAGGGTCCATCACCCCCTTTCTCCATAGCCCCCCAAGTCCTTCCCTGGTTCCTCCACGTGATCATGCCTGTCTTAGGTCAATCCTCCCTTGAGGAATTTCACCCATCATTGACTAACTGACCAAGCATTGGGGGCAGTGATGGATGAAGCAGAAGCAGCGCTCCTGCCAGGGAGATAAGCTTTGTCTCCTTAGTGGCTCACAGTCCAGAGGTTGCTCACTCAGCCTTATTTGGGGGGGGGGGGGGGGTTACAGCTCCTGAAACCAGGCGGGGCAGTTCCCATCACTGAACACCTGCACTTTAATCGGCTCCTCGGGTGATTCTTAGTGTACTAGTTTCCTGTGACCGCTGTAAGGGTTACCACAAACCGGATGGCTTAAAACAAGGCCCACGTATTCTCTCACAGTTCTAGAGGTCAGAAGTCCATGAGGAGTGCGATGGAGCTGAATCAAGGTGTCATTGGGGCAGGGCAGGTTGCTTGGAGCATCTAAGAAAGAATCTGTCTCCTTGCCTTTTCCAAGGTCTAGGGGTCATGGGCAGTTCTTGTCTCTTGACCGGTATCACATCGCCTTTTCTCTCTCTGTCCATCATCACATCACCTTCCTCCATATTTGATCATCTCGTAAGGACCCTTGTGATTGCATTTAAGGCCTGCCAAGATAATCCAGGATAATCTCCTCATCGAAAAGTCTTTAATCACAGGAAGTAATAATCACAGATTCTGGGGATTAGGACAGATAACATCTCTATCAGGGGCTATTATTCAGCCAGTGACACTCCTTATTTTAGAATTTCACTATCTAGCCCTGGCTGGTGTGGCTTAGTGGTTTGAGTGCTGGCCTGCAAACCAAAGGCTTGCCAGTTGGATTCCCAGTGGGGGCACATGCCTGGGTTGTGGGCCAGGTCCTCAGTGGAAAATGCATGAGAGGCAACCACACACTGATATTTCCCCACCTTCTCTAAAAATAAATAAAAATGTTTTTGTTTGTTTGTTTGTTTGTTTCTGCTGTCTAGCCCTGGCCAATGTAACTCGGTTGGGGCATCATCTTGTAACTGAGGGGCTGCAGATTCCTTTCCTGGTCGAGGCCATGCCTGGGTTGCAGGTTCAGTCCCCAGTTTGGATGTGTACAGTCCCTAGTACGGGCACATGCAACCCCTGGTCCAGGTGTGTATGGGAAGCAACCAGTCAGTGCTTATCTCTCACATCGGTATTTCTCTCCCCTCCTCTGTCTTTAAAAAAGTAATGAAATAATGTCCTCCGGTGAGGATTTCTTTAAAAAAATTAGAATTTCACGAGAGCTAGGTCCTGGAGCAGGGGCTCAGTTCTGGCTGCACATTTGATCCACCTGAGGAGTTTTAAGTAAACGAATTCTGCCTCGGCCAACTCATCAGAATCTCTGCAGTGTGTGGCCTGGGCTTTGGTATTGAAAGCTCACTGGTGAGTCTAATATAATACAGCAGCGGACCCAGGGGGACGCTGGGAAGGAGCCTGCTGTTCTCAAGCAGAGGCACACTTTAGACTCTAAAGTCTGCAGGGGTGTCAAACTCACTGTCACTGGGGGCCATGTCAGCCTTGAGGTTGCCTTCAAAGGGCCGGATGTAATTTTAGGACTGTATAAATGTAACTACTAGGGGCAAGGAGCGAGCTCGGTGCTGTGCCTGATAAAACAAGGTGGGGGTCCTGATTCGGCCTGCGGGCCTTGTGTTCGCCGCCTCTGCTTTGGAGATTACAGCAAGCTCTCAGAAAAATCCTCAAAAAAGTATTGACTGTTTCAGGAGTTGAACCGTATCTCCAAGAGGATGTCTACCCCTTAGAATAATATCTTGACTTTGCAGTTGGTGAAATAAAAACTATGGATGTTCTAAATTCTCAGTTATTCCTGACCAAAATATATAGTCTTACTCACTTGTTTATTAGGGCTACCATAACAAAGTACCATAGATTGGGTGGCTTAAGCAACGGAAATTTATTTCATCATGATGCTGGAGGCTGGAAGTTCAAAATCAAGGTATTAGATTTTATCTGAGGCCTCTCCTCTTGGCTGGCAGATGGCCTTTCTGTGTCTTTACATGGTTGTCCTGCGTGCCTGTGCCCTAGTGTCTTATAAGGTCCCAGTCGTGCTGGATAACGCCCCCCCCCCCGCCCTCCCACCTCCCCCAAAGACCTCATTTAACTCTGTCTCTTCAAATAACCTATTTCCCCAGATAGTCACACTCTGAGGTATTGTGGGTTAGGGCTTCATATAGATATGGGGGACACAGTTGAGCCCATAATCATCACCCACAGGGGTGGCTTATACAGGGGTTATCTTGTCAGAGATGGAGCCAGCAGCTCTTTCCATGGACATTATTGCAGGTTTTGAACAGGCCTTCCACCCTGACAGAACTGTAGCCACATTCTCCCCATACAACTGGACTTCCGGGATCTATCAAGGCCCTGGGAGGCCTCAAAACCAGTTTGGCTCAATAAGGAGGAGGGCTTCCGTCCGCTGCACTGGCCAGACTTGTCAGTGGCAGCCAGAGCTGAGGGACTGAAGAGCTCAGACCAGCGGTTGCTGCCAGCTCCAGCTCTGGCTCTTTTGCTTCCTGAGCTTGAACACTCAGATGCGGCCCACCCGCTTGGCAGGAGCTACTCTCAGCTGCTCGGGGTTCTGGTGTTTGGAGAGTGGTACCCTGGAGTTCCTTAGGTTGTGTGTCCAGGTGTCAGTGATGGTGTGTGGTTCCTGAAACCAAGCGGAGTGTATGGAATCTCCTGGGTCCAGGTTTAGTATGAGCCCTTTCAGCATTGCTGGAAGTAACCATTCTGCCCAAGTAAGTCAATATTTAGTTACGTAAAATGCTTTCATAGTGTCTCAAAAAGTCAAATTGTCTCTTAAGGACACTGGCTTGATGGCTGTCAGTGGGAAAGTGTGGGATGAATTACTAGTGGTTAAAATCTGGCATTGACCTTGGTTGGCCAGGAATCCCTATGCAGAACTTTGTCTTGTGTAATGAAGAAGTCCTGGCAGGGCAGAGTTGGCCCAGAAGTTCCGTCTCAGTGCTGGAGCATATTTCCTAGGCAGGCAGCCAGCCAAGATGTGCCTAGACCCAGGGCTGTTGCTTCTGGCCCAGGAGGCCTGGTAAGATTGTCGTTGCTTCCTGAGCTGTGCGAGGTCACTAACAGAGAGTCCCCCAGCCCTCCAAGGTGGAGGGCTGATACCCGGCATCACTGTTTCTAAGCTTGCTCGGCGACCTTGGTCTACAACTTGACCTCTCTGAGCATCAGTTTTCTCACAGGATGGAGACAAAAATTGTCTAATAGGGTATGATGTTGTAAGGAATCCCAGGGGATATTGGAAGGTAGCACATCGTAGTGGTCACGCTTGAAAGACCAGGGTTCCTATTCCGGCTTGGCTCCTTGTGATTGGCTCATAGAGGGGGCTTTTAATTTTTATGCTTTCTCTTTTCATTTTGTAAAATGGGTACAGTACTGTAAGGTCTGTCCTGTAGGAGAGTTGTGAAGATCAAACGAGGTAAAGGCCGTTGAAGCACGTAGCATAGTGCCTGTGACGTGTAATAGCTCAGATACAGTTTTTTTTTTTTAAGATTTTATTTATTTATTTATCTTTAGAGGGGAAGGGAAGGAGAGAGGGAGAGAAACATCAATGTATTTTTTTATATCGTCACCTGAGGATATGTTTACTGATTTTTAGAGAAACTGAGGGAGAGGATGCAGCGGGAGGAGCAGGGGGGAGTCATCAGTGTGACAGAAACATCCATTGGTTTCCTTCTGCGCTCACCCTGTCCTGCTCCTGACCTGGGATCGAACCCTGAGCCTAGGTACCTGCGCTGACCAGGGATTGAACCCACAACCTTTAGGGCAGCACTGTTACTTTTTTTTTTTTTTTTTTTTTTTTCATCAAAGCATTACCAATGCTGGCATTGAGTTGACTTGAATTTAGAAGTTGCAAAATTAGGCTATCCCTGCTTGGAAGTTTCGTCCTCGTGGTACTTTACTGTGGGGCCAGCAGGTGGCGACATTGCCACATCTTGGCACTGCGGCCTCAATCTACAGCTGCATGAAGAAAATGGTTAGATGGGAGAAATAGACAAAAAACTGTACTTGAAAAACAGCTAAATAAAATTAATTTAAAAAAAAAGAAAAGAAAATGGTTAGAAATTCAATTCCCTGGGGTGGCAGTACTCACTTGCTACACTTGTTTTGTGTCTCTTGTAAGGTAAATGTTTCCATAAACAACTAGCACCAGTTTGGGGACTGGATGGACTCTCCTGTAGATAATTCCAGGGCCAGAGACCACATCCTGGCCTTTCCGGCTAACAATAGCAGCCCTTGCTTTCATGCCGGGTACTACATGTTCCTTGCAGAGGGCTGAATGACCAGCTCCCTGATGCAAGGTTATCATGTAGCCAGTGTGGTGTGGGCTGGAGCTTGGGGCTGCTGAGGATGGACGGACTCAAAGGCCCTGAACTTCAGTAGGATCCCTGTTAGCATTTCTTATCTGAGCCTGGTTTCAAAACAGTCAGGTGTGTTTTGTGTATATGAGCCTGACAGTCCAGAATGTGAGATGCGATGCCCCAGGGGACATCCAGAAACAGCCAAGTCAAAAAAGGTCATGTGTTTAAAAATAAATGGAGGTTTTCGCAGAGGCTGAATCCCTGAAGATTACACTGAGAATAATTTCAGAGTCAGCAGTTCAGTTCCGTGGGGCATGTGCCAGACAGTTACTAGTCAGTCCCCTGTGATCGGTGGTGCTACAGAGGGACTTGGAATGAAGGATAAAATGGAGAAGCCAGCCAGAGGATGGGTTAGGGTTGCATGAAACTGTGATCTTTAAAAAGAAAAAATTCTGTTGGACTGGCATGATTTAAATTCAAATGTTCCTTTGAGTGAACATTTCAGTTGATTTAAAAACACTAAATGTGGCCAAGTGGTTAGTCTGTACCTTTGATGTTAAAAATTGTAACAAGGTAAAGACATGGGGTTGGCATAGATTTTTTAAAACTGGTTTAGGCACTTGAGGAAGTTGGGAAAGTTCTACATCATTTAGCAGCCAGGCCTTCAGCAGAGTCTTACCAAATTGCCCTTATTTTCTCTTTTGTTGACTTTTTTTCTTGAGGAAACTGAGGGCCAGAGAGGTAACCATTTTTCCTTATATGCTAATTTTATATTTTCACTTATATTAATATAAACCAGCTGACCTGATCTGGAAAGTACTCAGATGTTCAGTTAATTCTTAACTCACAATTTTTTTCCCCAAGGAGCTGCTTTCTTCCATTTAGTGGAAATTTTTCTCAAGTGAAAATAGATTTAAAGCTTTTCATTGAAAAAAAAAATGTTCAGCTCAATTTCCATTAGGTTTCTTAATAAATTGTCATCTCTGTTGCCTGTTGCTGACAGTTTTTAACATTTTTTAGAAGGAGAGGCATTGATTTGCTGCCCCACCAATGAATTTATTCATTCATTGGTTGCTTCTTGTATGTGCCCTAACTGGGGATCGAACCTGCAACCTTGGCATATTAGGATGAGGCCCTGAGCTACCCAGCCAGGGCTCTTGCTGACGACTGAAATACCAAGATTTTGCTGGGAACCTAACCTCTACAGGGCAGGGTCTCTGAGGAGTCAGGAGGATTGGGGTGGTGGATCCCCCAGGATGAGAGGTGCCGGTCAGTCTGGGGGGGTGTGGCGGCCCTGGCCCCTGGGCCACACAGCAGCGGGGCCTGAGCTCTGCAAGGTGCCGTGCCCGGGAGTCTAAGAGGGGCCATTGCCTTCCCCTAGGGAGCAACCTTCCTAACGATTTCATTTATTTAATTTTTAGTTGGCTGGCTAGTTAATATTTTTGTTATCTTTGTAATCATTCTTGTTTGTGTTTCTTAGTCATCAAATTAGAGTAAGTCTAGACAGCAGCACCTGGTTTCTTTCCCTCCGAGTGGTTCCTGAAGACAAGGACTATTCCGTTGTTTTCTGGAAAATGCAAGGCAGCGCTGGGATTTTTTTTTTTTTTAAGTTAGGACTACTTTGAATGACTTATTTATATTTACATTTGGGTTTTGTAAGTATATGTGAGGCTAACTTTTTGTGCTATTCCATACTCTCCTACCTGTGATCCCTGGCAGTTCTGATTTGAGTGGCACAGGAAAGAGAGAAAATCTGTTTTGTTTCTTCAAATAGGCATATTGTAGAGAAGTGGGGAGAGAGAATGAGAGAAACAAACTTTGATGTGAGAGGGAAATATTGATTGGCTGCCTCCCATACACTGGTGAGGACTGAACCACAGCCTAGGTATGTGCCCTCACCAGGAATCGAACCTGCAACCTTTTGGTGTAAGGGACCTTGCTCCAACCAACTGAGCCACTCCAGCCAGGGCTCTTTCTTGTTCCTTTAACTAATGGAGCAGTGAGAAAGCATGACAGAGTGCCTGTACAACATACTTTCTATCTCGGTAATCTTTTGAATACTGTTTATTCTGTAGCCCATTTGGTAGAGAGTGGAAAATCAGAGAGTACTCTCTGCAACCACATTTGCCTATTTTTAAGTTTGGTTTTCTGTTTAAACTAAAGTACTGTTCACTGCTAATTTTTCAAATTACCAGCAATAAATGTGGTAAAGTCCAAAAGGGTGACCCACATGTTGGTTATTTCTGGAATACAGATGGCCTTCAAATGGTTTCTTGAATGACTGTTTTTCAGTAATTTCAGATTTTTAAAAACAACTAGGGCTTAGCAGGAATGGAGAGGAGCAGCGCGTATGAGGAAACAAGTTTGCTTAAAATAATGATTTTTGTTTTCTAATGAAAAATCTGGTATCTTTTTTTCCTCCCTTAGATTGGAATAATTGGTGGAACAGGCCTGGATGATCCAGAAATCTTAGAAGGAAGAACTGAGAAATATGTGGATACTCCGTTTGGCAAGGTTAATACCCAGTTAATGGAGACATACTGGCTTTTTCCTGTCTCTTTGCTGACTTTGTTGTTCAGTTTTTAAAAGTTTTTTGATTACTTTTGTCTTATCTGCCCAGGACTGCCTGCCCCAAGCCGGGAGGGGCCGGGAGTCCTGTCCCGGGTCCCGCCAGTGGGTCCCACCAGCCACCACCCCCCCCCCACAGGGTCCCTGAGGATGGCTTGCACTTCTTGTTCTGAGCATGTGCAGAGTACTTCTCACTTTATATTCCTAGAAGCCACCTACTCATTTTAGACATAGCAACTGTACCCTTCCGTTCTCTGCATTTAAATCAGTTGCTAATTTGGAGCCAATAGGTCACGCATCATGGTAACCTAGGAGATGGACCGTGGGAGGGAGCGTCTAACGAAGTAAAGCCCTGGCCCAGGGTGGGATTCGTAACACAACTGCACAGCCAAACTGGAAATAAAACCCTCCTTCTCTGTTGGAAGAGGCAGCTTGCTCTCCCAACCCCCGAGTCACCCAGCTCCGGTCAGCTCCTAGTTTCACGGGGTTACTTCCACCCATCGCTGTTCTTTGATCCTGCTGTGAAGATCCCTGCACCTGCCAGTCCCAACCCAGCCCTCTGTTTCAGCCAAATTCTTACAGTGACTTCATGTCCCCCAAGTTGTGCTGTAAACTTGGTTCACTTCTTAGCCTTCTTTTTTCTCCCCCCCCCCCCCCCGGAATCTCAGAACGTCACCTCGGGGCATCCATGAGTGTCTCCTAGCTGGTTAGCAGAGCAAACAGCTCCAGTGCCGAGTCCTTAAATCCGCTGACAGCAGCCTCCCCTCCCCTCTGGGCCTCCCTCTCACACCTGACAGGTGCCTCAGCACAGCTGTATTTGACCAGTCTGCTGTCAGAGTCCCCCTGGGGTGCTTGCTACAAATAGGTCTCCCTGCATGACACCTACCCTCGCACCTGTGGCAGCCTTACGAGTCCTCTGCTTGTAAAGGGCTCAGTAAATATTTATTGAGTGATTATCTATCACATCTACACTCTTCTTTAAAGTGTATCTTCAAACCCTGGGTGTCCATGAATCTTTTCAAGGTCGAACAATTAAGTGACAGCTTTTTAATTGTTTATACATGTTTTCAAATCACTGAGTCGTAACCATTATTCATTATGTGCAGCCTTCTGATGCCTTAATTTTGGGGAAGATAAAGAATGTTGATTGCGTCCTCCTTGCAAGGTAAGGTGTTTTAAGGTTTTTGAGTGTTACTGCTAAAGGAGAATTTAAATTTAACTTAAAATCTGGAAAGAGTTTTGTGTGTTGAGGGAGCCAAAGCATTTCCGTCACTTTTACTGACCACTTCCAGTTTGGGGCTAAGTTCGACCGCCTTGGGACCATCCTGTGAGCAATCAGTTTGACTAAACATGAAGCTCTGGTTTCCTTCGCTTCCGGCTGCAAGAGGAAGTGTTTCTTCTGTTTTTGTTTTTTTGTTTTGTTTTTTCTCTACTTAACAAGAGAAAGAAAAACTGCTTTATTCATGACCCCTTGTGGATGTTACTACAGTTCTAAGTTTGTGGGGAGTGGGTTGGACTGAAGTGGGTTCTCCATGGTTTCCACACCCGTGTTTCCTTGACAAGTCTAGTGCGGTTCTAGACTGTAGAGAAAGAAAATAATTTGTTACCACGTTGTTAGAAGCTACACGTATTAGTTTTCTATTGCTGCATAAGAAATTACTGCAAAGTTAGCCGCTTAAAACAGCACACGTGATCTCACAGTTTCCAGAGGTCAATGATGAGGGCATAGCTTAGCTGGATCCTCTGTTTGGGGTCACACAAGGTAGATTCAAGGGTTTGTTTTCATCTGGGGCCCCAGATCCGCATTCAGGCACACATGGTGGCTGGCAGAATTCAGTTCCTCGAGGTTGTAGGACTGAGGCCGTCGGCTCCTAGAGGCCGTCCACCTTCTCCGCCACGTGTCCTCTCCATGGGCAGGCGGTTCCTGAGACCAGCCTTCTCCTTCAAGGCCAGCAGGAGGGTCTCTGCTGTCAGGGTGGAGCCTAACCAGGGGCATGACTGCCAGTGGCAGCTTTGCTGTCTCCTGTTGGTTGGAAGTAAGTCTCACATCTACCTAGTGGCAAGGTGTCAGCAGGATTGGTTTCTTCTGTGGGCGTGAGGGAAGGATCTGTTCTGGGTCTTTCTGGCTTGTAATGACCATTTTCTTCCTGTATTTTCCCATGTTCTGCCTTCTTTGCATGTCTCTGTCCGGATTTTCTCTTTTGCTAAAAGTGCCATTTATGTTAAATTAGGGCCCACTCTAATGACTTCATTTTAACTTAATTACTCTTCTTTTTTTTTTTAAGGATTTTATTTCTTTTTAGAGTAAGGGAAAAGGAGGGAGAGAGAGAGAGAGAGAGAAACATCAATGTGTGGCTGCCTCTCGTGCAGCCCCTACTGGGAACCTGATCTGCAACCAAGGCACTTGCTCTGACTGGGAATAGAACTGGCGACCCTTTGGTTCACAGGCCAGCACTCAATCCACTGAGTCACACCAGCCAGGCCAATTCCCCTATTAAAGACCCTGTCTCCGACTATGATCACATTCTGCTTGTGCTAGGGTTAGGAATTCAACCTGTAAAGGGGGGTCACAGTTCAGCCTGTAATACGGGTCATGTGTGAGGTGATCTGTTCTCGGAGGAGTCCTTCTGACGTCATCGTAAACAGCTGGGAACCCTCATATTCTAAACATGTCAGTAACTTATTTGGGAAATGGGGCAGAAGGAATGGAGAGATTCAACTGGGAACTTGAGTTTTTATTTCTACTTTGTCTTTATTGGCATCACTCGTTTTCTGTGTCATGGCTCATGTGAGAAAGGATGCCTCAGATTGGGAGGTTTTGGTGCCACAGAAAATAGACACAATGCATCTTCCTAGAGAGGGCGTTCTAAGTAAGTTACTACCTATTCCTGGTAGGAAAATAAATATACAGAATGTAAAGCTGGCCTGCATGGTAGAGTTGGCTGGTTATCATCCAGCCTTTTTTTTCTTCTGCCAATGAAAGCGCCTTGGTGGAAAAGGCTGGATGGCACCGCTGCAAACTAGCTTTCTTTTCTAGCAGTTAAGATGTGCTGCTGTCTCACCCGCCGTGTCAACCCTTCCCGCAGGCACGGCAGGCAGCACACCATCATGCCTTCCAACGTCAACTACCAGGCCAACGTGTGGGCTCTGAAGGAGGAGGGCTGCACCCACGTCCTGGTGACCACCGCCTGCGGCTCCTTGAGGGAGGAGATTCAGCCGGGCGATATTGTTATCATCGATCAGTTCATCGACAGGTGAGCAGTCCTCTGGGACACGTTAGGTGCCGGTAAGGTCATTGCCAGCCCACATGAACAATGTGTGGGGGCTTGGGGGTGGAGCACAGGCTCAGACTTATTTTAAGCTTTTTATTTTGGGGGGGTATTAAACAAATACAAAATAGTATAATAATCATAAACTCTCAAGTTCCCACTTCCCAGATTCAATATTTATCAATTCACTGCAGTTTCTAACTTTGAAAAATACGGAGTATTTAAAAAACAGAAAAGTTGCTCAATGTTTCTTCAGTATTAGATGTCTAGGCAACGTTCTCCTTTCCCCTGTTGTCTCACACGCTTTCTTTTTATAACTGGCTTGTCAAAGGAAGGCCCGGGGGGGTGGGGTCCACTGGTCACACACCCAGCGTGTCACCGAGCTTCTTTGTCCAGAGGTTTCCATCCCCTTGTTCCCTTTCTTGTCCTGGGGACTTCCCCCACAAGCTGGGTTTGCTGACTGCATCCCTGAGTGTCACTGGGTGTCTTCCACTGTGTCCTGTTGCGGCCGTGAGTCAGTGGTCAGCTCCGGAGGCCTGATCACAGCCAGGCACACGTGCTTGGTGGGAACCCTCTGCGTCATAGCAGGCGGCACGAGATGTCCGCTTGTCTGCTCCTGGTGTAAAGATCCACGGTTGGCTCAGGAGGTAGTAGGGGTTTTGCGTTACCGCACAAGTAATACGTAACATTTTCTTTACCCCCCACGTTAAATAAACAATGACAGGCTGCCACGATCCTGAGCTGCTTCTGCCTTTAGAAGTAGTTGAAGAAATCACAGAGAAAGTGGGGGGGGGTCCTGTGCGTCCCCCCCACCCCGCCCTGTTCCTGGTGCTCCCAGGGTGCTCTGGACGGAGACGGGCGACTGCTCTGCACCTTGATCTGGAGGCGGAGAGAAGTGCCAGGGGGTGTAAAGCATTTGGTGGTTCCCGCCAGAGGCCCCCGTTCGATCACGGCCCGCAGCCCGTCACTCTGCTGCTTCCGTCCATTACCTCTGCACCCGGTGCCTCTCCTCTGTCTTCTGTTCGGGGAGGAAGTTTGTCCATCCCAGGTCTGTGTGTCTTCCGCCTTCCCGGGATTCATTATAATTCGTTGTCATTGGAAGCATTCCTCATTGTTTCCATGTGAAATCAAACTATCCGATTCATCCATATCAAGTTGGCCGTGCTATAAACTAGAAATGCGTGGAGATCCAGTTTCATGGGGTTCCACCCAATACGTAACAGGGTAGACTGAAATCAGTCCATCCCCCGCCCCTGGCATTTTTCCTGGCATTTTTGAGCACCTGACACTGTATGCATATTGTCCGTCTTCTCTAGAATTTAAACTCTATGAGGGCAAAGACCCTTGTGTACTCTGTGTGACCGTTTATCCCCGATACCCACAGTGCTGCCTGGTCTGCAGTTGCTCAGTCAGAGTTTTTTGAGTTTTTTAAAAATCCTCATCCAAGAATATGCTATTTTGATTTGAGAGAGCAAGACGTGAGAGAAACATCAACCAGTTGCCTCCGGTGTGTGTCTCCAACTGGGAATTGAACCTGCGACCTTTTGGTGTACGGGGCAATGCTCCAACCCGTTGAGCCTCCCAGCCAGGGCAGGTCCATAGTTTTTTGGTTTTTTTTTTTTGAATGATTGGATGAATGCGATTACTTCAAGGGTGAGGGACGCCAGAGTTTGTGTTTAGGGGACACCTTCCTCAAAATCCCCATGGCTGTCAGAGTGCACATGTTTGGAGATAGTGGTTCAAGAGAATGGTTGTAATGTGCCCTAATAAAGCACAGTGTAAAACTCCATACTCAGAACGACCTGGATTTGTAAAGTGTTCCAGATGATATAGAGAGGAAAGGCTGACATGGGGGCCGAGCCTGGGATTCGTTTGTTACGTCGTGTGCTACGGGGCTGTCGCATTGCCCACGTTTTTCTCCGCGAGTGCTCTTTCAGGAGAGCAGGTGCGGCCATCAGACCTGGTTTGGTGGAACCCTGGTACTTCTTAGCAGTGCGAACCTCAAAATCTTCTGCTTTCTGTTGTTTTTCGTGTGCTGTGTGGATAAACTGCCTTCTTAGTCTTGCCTTGAAAGTTCAAAATCTCCAGCAAGTGCCCTTCGTGGCATCCAGCGTGTTTCACCTGCCCAGTGTCTGGGCGCCGTGGCCGTGGCCTCGGGTGTGTTGGCTGAAGGAGTCCACAGTCGATGTTACTTAGCAGCAACAAAAGACAAGGTCTGTTAAAAGAATCACTAAAGGAATATCATTTAGAATGAAATATCAAATTTTATATTGACTATGTATCACAATGATAACACTTTGGATGCCTTAGGTTAGATGAGATATTAAAGCTGATTTTACCTGTTTCTCTTTTACTTTGTAATGTGACCACCAGAAAATTTTAAGGGGCACAGGTGCCTTGCAGTGAATGGCTCCTAGGGAGTGTCTTCTAGGGGATACTGCCAGGGCTTGGGCCACGAGCCCAGGGCCACCGTTTGGTTTCCACTGGCCCAGAGGCTTGGGCACACACCTGCTTCACTGCAGGTGGCAAAGTCTCGGAGAAGAGAGTCACAGCTTGTTGCCTGGGGAGTAACAGCCTGTGTCGTAGTGATGGGGCACTTTTTTAATGAAGCAAATCTTGGTGTGTTGAGGCAGGCGACTGGTGACTCCCCTTGGTGGCGTCAGCCGGGAGAGAACAGTGAGCCTGGAGGCTGTGCTCTGTGCAGCCTGAGGCTCCCGGGTAGGCAAACCCACAGCCTCCGCTTGTTTGACAGAAAGCCGCGCAGTGGATTGCAGCCCAGGTGGGGTGGGAGCAGCCCTGGCGTAGGAGGCTTTGTCTTGGCTCTGATTGGCCTTGGCTGAAACACTTGACCTATGTGGCCCTTGGTCCTCCCTTCAGAATCAAGGGTTGAACTCCACCATCACTTAGCTCCTTTTTTGTGCGCTGTCTGAATTCTTCTCCAGGGACTGAGCTCAAACCATCCATGCTTGCTTGCCGCTATATGCTTTGCCAGCAGGTCGTTTTAGCAAAACTAGCCTCATTCTGAAGTGGGCTTCGGAGGCTCCCTAAGATAAATTTCTGGTGAAGGGAGAATCAGAATAGGATGGCATGGCTGTTCTCAGTTAATGGATGGGGAACCAGAGCACGTGGCCTTCCCTCCCTCAGTGCCCCGCACAGGGGAGAGCAGCACCCCAGCCCAGCATATTCTGTGCGGGCCTTAGAGGTCACAGATCCAATAACGACAGCTGGCTCTGGTTTTTATGGTTGTTTTTTCAAACATTAGATTTCTACTCTAAAAATGAAGTTCACCCTTGAAGGGGTCTGATGGGCTAGAAGCTTTTTTCTAAGAAAACGGGGTCATTCTCTTCTGAAAATCTTGTTTTTCTCTCATGCTCCACAACAGCATTTGAAGAGCTGAACATCTGGGCATGAGAGGAGGGGAATTCTGGGTGTGCCTGACTGGAAGAGTCAGGGCAACAGACAGGTGGGGGGTTTGGTGGGGAGTTCCAGGTATTTCTGAGTGTGTGTAGTTGGTCCTTGCATCTGTTTCACAGACATGCAATGATGGAGCTAATGTTTAAAGTAAAAATAATCTTTCATTTGTGCTTAGGGCAGCCTTAGAAAACAAAATATAGCTTGGTGTAGGTTTTACATAGTAAAAGGAAGTGTTTTTGTCATTTTCCCACTTTGTTGCCACAGTGACAGGTTCCTTAACTCAGCCTTGCCCGGGTTCTGGGCTCCACGCACCCTGTTCTTCACAAACCCAAAGTTAAAAAGAGCGATTCACACCAAGAACTTGCAGGTGGCGCGGGGACGGAGCGCTTCCTCAGTGCCTTCTGTCTCTCGCCCTGTTGAGTTTGATTAATTCGTTTCTTCTACCTCGGTGGGGCCTCCAGCCTCAGCCACAGGTCATGGGTTGAGAAGAGTCATTGGTTCCCCATCTGAACTGGGGAGAGAACACCTGACCTTTCGTCCATCCCAAGAGAACGGTGTGAGGCTGTTTCTGCTTTAAACAGACCTTATAGGGGAGTTGCTCCAAGACTCATGTTTGGGGGTTCTTCTGCTGTGATACAGACCCTTGCCTGTGCAGGTTTATCTGCCTCTCAGTGGCACCTGCGAGGAACTGAAGCAAGACTGTGAGTGGGAGAGGGGGAAAACCTCTGAGCGAGTCCTAGTCCGTTCCCCTCCCTAGAATCACCTGTCCCCTTGCTAGTTGGTTCCGCCCCTACCATTTCTCCTGGTGGTGACTCTTCTTTCTCTGAGGAAGCCACTCGCTGCCTGTGGCATGGCGAGGGCCCCATCAAATTCCGAGACAAGATTTGGAAGTTTAAGACCATCGCTGTGGGTTTACTTGGCTTCTGTTTTTGCTTTCAGCCTGGCTTCTGGGAGGCACTGCCCTCTCTACTTTTAAAGCTTGACCTGGCCAGTGCACTGTAAAATGGGGCCTAGAAGTGATTTATTTTTTTACTCAGTCTTTTTTTTTCCATTACCATTCAACCCTCTTACATCCCCCACCACCCACCATCACCACACTATTGTCCATGATCCCTAACCCACTAACCACCCCCTCCCCCCACTAGTTGTCATCTGCTTTCCATCTACGTGTCTCTGTTTTTGCTTGTTAGTTCAGTTCGTTCATTAGATGCCACATGAGTGAAATCATATGGTATTTGTCTTTTTCTGGCTGGCTTCATTTCATTTAGCATAATGTTCTCCAGGTCCATCCATGCCGTCACAAAGAGTAAAAAAAATTTTTATGGCCCAGCAGCATTCCATTGTGTAAATGTCTCCTAGTTGTTTTATCTGTTCATTTACTAATGGGCACTTGGGCTGCTTCCGTATCTGGCCATTGCAAACAATGCTGCAGTGAACATGGGGGTGTGTATGTTCTTTTGAATTAGTGTTTTGGGTTTCTTCAGATGTGTTCTGAGAAGTGGGGTCACTGAGTCAAAAGGCAGATCCATTTTTGATTTTTTGAGGTATCTCCATACTGTTTCCACAGTGGCTGCACCAGTCATCCTTCCCACCAACAGGGCAAAAGTGTTCCCCTTTCTCCACATCCTCGCCAACACTTGTTTGTTGGTTTATTGATGATGGCCATTCCGACAGGTGTGAAGGGATATCTCTGGGGATTATAATTTCCATTTCTCTGATGATTAGTGCTGTGTTGAGCATCTTTTCATCCGCTGGCCATCTCTACGTCCACTTTAGAGAAGTGTGTGTTCATACCAAGAATTTGAAGGCAGCTAGGCCACCGTGAGTTTCCTTTGCCCATTTTTTAATTGGGTTGTTTGGTTTTTTGGTGTTGTGTTTTATAAGTTCTTCATGCATTTTAGATATTAACTCCTTATCAGATATATCTGCAAATATGTTCTCCCACTCTATGGACTGTCTTTTTATTTTGTTGATGGTCTCCTTGGCTGTGCAAAAACTTCTTAGTTTGATGTCTTCCCGTTTGTTTATTTTTTCCTTTTGTTTCCCTTGCCCAAGGAGCTGTATCAGATAAAATATTGCTACAAGCAATGTCTGAGAGATTCTACTACCTATGTTTCTTCTAGGATTTTTTATGGTTTCAGGTCTAACATTTAAGTCTTTAATCCATTTTCAATTTATTTTTCTGTGTGTTGTAAGACAGTGATCTAGTTTCATTTTTCTGCATGTATCGGTCCAATTTGCCCAATACCATTTACAGAATAAACTACCTTTAACCCATTGCATGTGCTTGAGAAGCAGTTTCTAATGAAGTTTCGGCCTTTGTTGCAAGACAAGACTGCCCACTGGCTGCTTCGGTCAAAGCATGAGGCGTTTTGTTGTCTTCCTGTTTTCCTTCTATTGCACACCCTCCACTGTCAACCCAGTTGCTGTTGGATACTTACACAAACTCATTTGTCTTGTGGGAAACTGATTATGTGGTCTTTTATTTCACCCTAAACTACTACTAACTGTGCCAGGAAAGGTGCACACGGGCAGAGAATTCCAGCAATTACCACACGACTTTTTTCCCCTTCCCCATCATTTACAATTGCCATCATTTAAAAGAGTCCAGTTCACCATATTTATAAGGCATCTATTAAAAGGCACAGCTAGGCCCTGGCAGGGTAACTCGCTCAGTTGGTCCAGGTACACCAAGGTTGTGGACTGGATCTCCACTCAGGGCACACACAAGATATTTCTCTCTCTCTCAAAATCAATAAATAAAAATTTATTTTTTAAAAAAGAACATTTAGGTCTGTAAAATGGAAAGGTGCCTCCATTATATTAAGTTTTTTAAAAATATAGGCTAATAGGACCTCTGAAAGTACTTCACTATCGGAAACGTCTCAAGGTGAAGCTACCAAACATTTATCAGGATAGAAGGGTGCGGAATTTGCTTTTTAGTAGTGGTCTTTATCAGGAATGCTTTGCAAATAAAGGTTTTTATTTTTCCAATGAGAAAAATACAACCAAAGAATTAAGATCAAGAAAAGGAGAGTGTAATTCTTGGTGCCAAGCGTTTTCTGCACAATGCTGTCCACACATCGGCCTTTTGTTCCCGAGGTCTCCAGTTGGCTTCTGCTTGAAGAATGCAATGGGAGAAGCCTCGTTTGGGAAGTGAGGACATCCAAAATTTTCCCTGGGTCTCCCCCAAATTCCTTTGTCACTTGGTGTTCTTATCTGCTAAGTGAGGGTGTTGGATTGACCCCGAAGAGTTCCGATGTCCGCCCTCTAGAGACAATTCTTTTGTCTCCAGAATTAGGAGGAGTTGGGGGCTGGTAAGCATTTGCTGGTGATGCATGCTTACTCATCAGGAAAGTCCCGCTGTAAACACAGTGGTAAGGGATTATGTCAGGTTATTTCCACCTCCCAAAGAAACAGCCCTGCCTTGGGCTTCCCCTACGATGTTATGTGGGGTTATTCTTTCTCACCCTTTCAGGCACCAGCCCAGGAGGTTCAGGTGTTCCCTGATGTCAATGACATCACTGTTTCAACTTCTTGGGCAGAGCGAGGATTCTTAGTAGAAATTGGAGTTTATGGTAAAGAATTACACAGGAAGCCCTTGCTTAGCTCCTCCGCTCCTGTCAGCTGCTATTTTAAACCCTTACAGTTCTCCTGCAGCTTCCTGGCCGGCTCTTTCATTCCTGGTTGAGAATGTCACCCTCCTTCGCCCATCACTTGCATCCCTATTCGCATCTTCCGGCGGATGGCTGTCCTGGAAGTGGGGGCAGCTATTCCCTGTGGGAGGAGAGCTCTTCTTGTGTTGTACTCGGCAGCCTGGTTCTGTTATCACATCACTGGATATCCTCGCTATTAATAAAAATGCTGATAAGTGCCCAATTTTTGAGTTTCTAGCAGCTGCCACAAGTCAGTCTTTGTTTACCACATACAAGGGTACTTTCCCCATTTTATGGTTGAAGAAACTTCAGCTATTTGCTGTTTGGTTATTTGCTAGTAAGTGGGACCTGTGGGGTTTGAATTCGGGTTAGTCTCCACAACCCGTGACTTCAGCCACCCTTCACACACAGACGTCCAGCTCTGCCCTTTCCCTCAAGGTCCACACTGGCTGTAGGACAAGGTCCTAAAGATCCCTCACACTTCCTACATAAGATTAATGTATCCCCTCGATTGTCCTCTGACTTCACACTCCTCCTTCTCCCAAACTCCCCATCTTTCACATGGTGAATTACTGAGCTGGCGGCCCTGGCCCTGACCTCCACCCGGGCTGCTGCAGAGCCTTCAGCCCTCCGTGCCGTCTCTGAGTCCCGCAGGCAGCTCCCTGGAGGCCTGCCCCCGGCCCTTCTCTGTCACCACTGCCCTTAAGGATTGGAGTCAGTTCTGAACATCACTTCTTCCCATCACTTCTTCCCTGCTTGACTGCCCTCAAAGCTAGTTTGCATACTACCACCTAAAAAACACAACAGAAACAAAAATACAGTGAGACGGGTGCTGGAAACCCAGCATCTGCTCCATCCTGTGGGGCTTTTCCCCTGAACCTGACCCTGGGGTATATGTGAGTGGTGATGAGCACCTGCTTCTGCCAGACTTCTGAATTAAACGTAGTTGGGGGAGGGATGTCCTAATTTTTTATGTAGAACACCTCACTCAGCTCTTCCTGCCATTTGGTGTAATTTTTTCCTAGTTCCTTTGGTCATTGATGCTGATGATCTTTGACATGTACTTAAAAATATCTCGTCACCTTTCTGGTGGTTTCTCCCATTGCTTTTGTACTTCATATCTCTGCTCAATTTCCTCTGCCCAATAAAATATTAAAGTTTATTATCTGGCTACATCTGGTTTTCTGAATGTAAAGAAGTTATTTCTGGATAATTCTGAAGTGAAAGAAAATATTGAGCTCTTCCCACAGGTCAGGTGTCAGGCACTAGATAATTAACATTCATATACCTATTGCTGGTGGTGACGGTGAGAACTTTTTCAAAAGGCATTCTGACTCATTAAAGTTTAATATAAGCATGGCTGCCATGGCCAAGTGCCTCAGCTGGTTGAAGCATCGTCCAATACACCAAGGGGTGGTGGGTTTGATATCTGGTCAGGGTACGTGCAAGAAGCAGCTGACCAGTGTTTCTCTTACATCAGTGTTTCACTCCCTCTCCTCTCTCCCTCTCCCCGGCCTTCCTCTCTCTCTAAGTCAATGAACAGGTCCTCAGGTGAGGATTAAAAATATATATGTGTGCATGTAAGTCCATGGTTTATAAATGTACATATAAATACTGCTTTCCAAGCAGCCCCCACATTTGCATTTTGCAATCCTAGGAAAAGCACCAACCAGTGCATTTTTCCAGCCACATATCAGGATGTGTGTATAAAGCAGTGGTTGAGCAACCATCCTGTGGGACATTGTGAATCCGTAAATAGGTTTGTTGAAGCTTCATGTGGTGCCCTGGCTGGTGTAGCTCAATGGATTGAATGAGGGCTGTGAACCAAAGGGTCACTGGTTCAATGCCCAGTCAGGGCTTATGCCTGGGTTGTGGGCCAGATCCCCAGTAGGGGCACTTGAGAGGCAACCACACATTGATGTTTCCGTCCCTCTCTTTCTCCCTCCCTTCCCCTCTCTCTAAAAATAAATAAATAAATAAATAAATAAATAAATAAATAAAGTCTTTTGAATGAATGAATGAATGAATGAGCCATTATTTTTTTTTTAAAAAAGCTTCATGTGGTGACCTGGAGCAGTGTCTGGTACTTTGCAGTGAAAACAGAGATGACAGTCCTTACTGTGTTCCTGGTGCTAATTATCACAGCGTTAGGTGGCATCCCTGACATGCTTTATTATCCTCTTCTACAAGTAAGAAAACTAAGGCCCAAAGACATTGTTACTCACCACCTGCGTCAGGGAGCAGATTTTTTTTTGATTTTTTTTTTTTTTTGTTCTTGCATGCTCTATTGATCAAGACCTGAAGAAAAATAGAAAATACTAAGGGAAAACTGTTACCTGTATATTGAGCAGTTTTACCTCATTGGGATATGAACACCCATTGGCTTTTCTTTCCAAAGGCATCCTGAGCAGGTAGCGACATTCCTTAGATCAGGCCAGGAGGATCTTAGTGACATTGGTCCAATTCATAACCTTTCAGTTCCTTTTGGTTAATAGAACAGATTCATTCCATTTCTTAATTTGCTGCCATCTGTGCTAAAATTCCTGCTTTCCCCACTGTAGTTTTGAACTCTTTTCCTTTCCCCTTGAGCCCTTTGTACCCTGGCTCCCTGACCTGAATGTTCTAGGATTTGACCCCCTCATTTACATATAAGTTCTTAACCGCGCTGTCCATAAATACATATGCACACACCCACGCAAATACACACCAATTTAGAAGGCTCTTTCTTAATCCTCTTGATTTTAGCATTATGCAAATTGTCTAGGGTATTAATATCCTTTTATTCTAACCAATTGGTTGCTTGACTTTAAATTTCTTGCCATCTCCACCCATTCATATACTTTGTGTTTAACTAAACTGATGTCTTTGGTGTTCTAAGTAAACTGATATTCAACCTGCACATCTGTGTTTTGTGAGTAATATGTGTTTGTAATAATATGAAATGTAGATAGCGTAGGGAGATACAGGGTAAACAGCAAAACTCTCCTATGTTTCTGGAAGGTATGTACCCTGCTGTAGCCCATTGAAAGGCAAATTTGTAAGATCTACTATCAAACTTGACAACATACGTGGCTATTGACCCAAATAGTTCATTTTCTTGAGAAACACATGCACAAGGGAGCTCATGCGGAGATGTTGGTTATGACGTTTTTAATCACCCATTTATTGTATAGTAATGAAAGTTCTGGTTTGTTTATCCGTGGCATTCTCTGCAGCACTTAATCAAGTGGATTATAGCTGCTGGTATAGGGAAGTCTCCAAGATACATCATTAACTAAATCAAGCACATTGTAAAATAACCCATATTGTATACCATTTGTGTGTTTTAAACACAAAGCAAAACTATCTTTGTGTGACTAAATAGGAATTCCAGAAAACTTGCTGTCTTCCCTTTGAATCATATCTCAGCTTTCTACACTTAGAGTCAGACCCCACCGTGGTCTTCCTCACAGCCACACACTGTTCTGTTGTTGGGTATCTGATTTATTTCAGCTGGCCTCTGAGTGGGAAGTTTGATTTTTTGGCTTCCTGTAAGTATTAAGTGTATGTCCTTAGGTAACATGTATGTGTCCTGTTACCTTGGTGTGAACATAGCCTCTTGGGTAAATGGCCAGCAGAACTGCTGGCATCGAGGTGGCTGTAACATACTCGCTGTCAAGAGGCCTTCTTGCCCTCGGAGCTCAGGCTGTAATGAAAAGAGGGTGACGTGATATCGGGTTCTGAAAATGGAACTTGTCTCTGTCCGTGCACATTCCTGTTTGAATATCTTTATTTAAATATTATATTGATTATGCCATTATAATTATTCCAGTTTTTGCCCCGTTTGCCCCCTCTGCCCGCTGCCCCCATTTTACCACCAGTGATTTCCCCCTCCCCACCCCCTGCCCTTAGTTCATGTCCATGGGTCACGCATACAAATTCATTGGCTTCTCTTATTTCCTATATTGTTCTTAACTTCCCCCTATCTATTCTGTACCTACCATTTATACTTCTTAGTCTCTATACCATTCCCCCATTCTCCCCTTTCCTTCTCCCAGCTGATAACTGTCCAGATGATCTCCATATGTATGAATCTGTAGCTGTTCTGGTTGTTTGCTTAGTTTGTTTTTGTTTTTGCTCTTTAGGTTCAGTTTTTGATAGTTGTGAATTTGTTGTCGTTTTACTGCTTATAGTTTTGGTCTTCTTTTTCTTAGATAAGTCCTTTAGCATTTCATATAATAAGGGCTTGGTAATGATGTACTCCATTAGCTTTACCTTCTCTGGGAAGCAATTTATCTTCCCTTCCATTCTAAATGAGAGCTTTGCTGAATAGAGGAATCTGGGTTGTAGGTCATTGCATTTCATCACTTTGAAAACTTCATTCATTCAAATTCTTCTTGCCAGCCCCTTCTTGCCTGCAAAATTTCTTTTGAGAAATCATATGATAGTCTTATAGGAACCCCTTTGTAGGTAACTCTGCCTTTCTCTCGCTGCTTTTAAGATTCTGTCTTTATCTTTAACCTTCGACATTTTCATTATGATGTGTCTTGGTGTGCACTTCTTTGAGTTTAACTTGTTTGGGACCCTCTGTGCTTCCTGGACTTGTCTATTTCCTTCCCCAATTTGGGGAACTTCTCTTTCATTGTTTTTTCAAATATATTTTTCAACTTCTTGCTCTTCCTTTTCTCCTTCTGGCATCCCTATGATTTGGATGTTGGCCCTTCTGGAGATGTCCCAGAGTCTTCTTAAACTCTCCTCATTTTTTGAATTCTTGTTTCTTTATTTCGTTCTGTTTGAATGTTTATTGGTTCTTTGTGTTCCAAATCATTGATTTGAATCCTGGCTTCCTTCCCTTCAGTGTGGGTTTCCTGTTGATTTTTTTTTTATTTCTCTTAGTGTACCCTTCATTTTTTCTCTTATGCTTTTGCTATATTCAATGAGATCTTTGAGCATTCTGATCACCAGTATTGTGAACTATGAGTCTGATAGGTTGACTATCTCTGCATCACTTTGTTTTTTGGGAGATGGTTCTGTTCTGTTCCTTCATTTGGGCCATATTTCTCTGTTTCCTTACTTTGGCAGCCTCCCTGTGTCTATGCTGTGTGCTAGGTAGAACCACTTTGATTTCCAGTCTTAGTGCACCTGTTAAGTTGTATGGGGCGGAGTATTAGGTATTCGCCAGGGCAGGGCAATCTGCTTTGCTGCTTTGTGGCTCTGCGTGGGGGGAGGGAGATCGAAGAGGGGGCAGTGCCACTGCTGACTGGGTTCTGAGGGCTTGCCTGGCACTCGCACCTTTTCTGGGCACTTCACCCACTTCCCTGATGAGACTGGCACCTCTCCAGCTGCCATCCTGCTGCTTGTGGTTCCCAGAGTGGCTGAGTCTGCCACAGCCAGAAGTTAGGAAGCTTTATTTTCCTGGCACCAGAACCCTGGGCTGTGTGGTCTCACCAGTGTCTGCAACTGCTGGCTCCCAAGGTGTCCCCCCATTTTTTTCCACCATGTGTGAATGTGGGACCACCCATTCCTCCCAGGTGCTTCTACCTGGCTGCCACCATACCCTGTCCTCTCTGCCCTGTCTCTCCATCTCCACCTCTCCTACCCACTTGGATGAATTACCTTCTTTAAGTCCTTGGTTGTCAGGCTTGGTTGACAGTTTTGGGTGTTTTTCTTCAGTGATTTTCCGGAAGTTCTGGGTGTTTTGCATTTTTAAGTTAGTTATGTTCTTTCTTATGGTTGTTCAATGAGGCAAAGTATGTCTACCTATGCTTCCTGTTGACTGGAAGCCTGGTTGAATATCTTTTAAGTGACGTGGTAGAATCAGTTCCCCTGACCCACTCTCCTCCTGGGCAGCCAGCAGTCGGCCCTGCTTCACTGGTGAACTGATCGACTCATGCGCACTGAGGCTGGTGTGGGCATGGGCCGTGCTTCTGCTATACAAGTGTTTTCCTTTTACTTGTTTGCAACGCAGAATTTCCTCAGAGGAAAAAGATGAATAAAAGGCGATCTCTGAGTTGACTCAAGAGTCTTGATCCAGAAACAACCCACCAGTCTGTCTTTCTGGGGGCTTTCTTCCCCCTCTCTCTCAAGTACCCCGTGTTCCTTCCTTGGTGTCCAGCTCACATCATTTGCCAGTCCGCATCCTTTTTTCTCCTTCACTCCTCGGGCAGTTTTTGGTTTCTACGCTAACTTTTTTTTAGCATATGTCCCAGTCTGGCAACCTTGAGCAGTTAACTGGGTACCCTTGACTTGACCCTTCTGTGTGTTGTCCACTGAAGTTGGCAGGTTTTCCATAAACAGCAGTGATGAGTGCTGAGCACTTGCGTCATGTGTTCTCATTCAGCCTTTGCACGCACCATAGAAGGTGTATGCAGTAGAAGATGTATTAATTCCCCATTTTAAATATGTAAAAACTGGTATAAACTGAGGTATAGAGAGATCAGAGTTACGATCTCAAGGCACACAGCTAGCAAGCCAGCCAGATCAATCAGTCTCTTGAGTCTGTTTTCGGGTGAATGTCCCAAACTCCCGGGGAGGTGAAATTGGCAGTCACCTCGCTGAGCGGGGAGGGTCACAGTTAAAGCAAGAATTACAGTCAGACCTTCGTCGTCATTTTTTTTTAAAGATTTTTATTTATCTTTAGAGGGGAAGGGAAGGAGAAAGGAGGAGAAACATCAATGTATGGTTGCCTTTTGTGCATCCCCTGCTGGGAACTGGCCTGTAGGGAACCAACCTGCAACCCAGGCATGTGCCCTGACTGGGAATTGAACTGCGATCCTCTGGTTCGAAGGCCAGCGCTCAATCCACTGAGCTATACCAGCCAGGGCTTCGTTGTCATTTTTTTATTACTGCAGAAACCATAACTGAGTTAACTATATCTTAAATCATATAAGCATCTGTATTAGTTTCCTATTGCTGCTATAACAAATCACCACAAACTTAGTGACTTAAACAATGCAAACTTACTACCTTATAATTCTGTAGGAGACTTATGCAGATGTCACTGACTAAGATCAGGGTATCAGCAGGGCTGCATTTTTTACTGGAAACTTGGGTCGGGGGGAGTGTTCCTTATTCTTTGCCACCTACATTCCTTGGCTTTGGCCCCTTTCATCTTCAAAGCCAGCAGTCGTGTGTTGAGCCCTTCTTGCACTCTGACATTGACTTTCTGCCTCCCTCTTTCACATGTAAGGGATCTTGTGTGACATTGAACCCATCCACTTAATCCAGGATAACTTTTCACTTTATTGTCAGCTGGTTAGCAACCTGAATACCATCTGTAGTCTTAGTTCTCCTTTGCCATGTAAAATAACATAGTCACAGGTCCTGGGCATCAGGATGTAGATACCTTTGCATAGGAGTGGGTGAGGCTTTATTCTGCCTGCCACTACTCGTCACTTTCACAATCCATTTCACAGCCACCACTCCTGAACACTCTTGTCCTTGGTCTAGGGTACTTCCAGCAGGAGTGGGATCCTTCACATTCTTCTCAGCACAGCTTCCCACCAGGCCCAGCTTGGAGCAGATTTAACCGTGGACCCAGGAATAGACTGCAGTTCTATCTCTTGATGGGAGGAAGAATAGATTCCATCAAGGGCTTCATTTATCAGGAAAGGTGCCCACCCAGGCACTGTTGCAGACCTAGTTTCTTCCTTCAAGAAACTAGCTATAGGCCCTGGACAGTGTGACTCAGTTGGAGTGTTGTCCCATAACTAAAGGGCTGCAGGTTTGATTCCCAGTCAGGGCACATACCTAGGTTGCGAGTTCAGTGCCCATCTGGGAGTATATGGGAGGCAACCAATCAATGCTTCTCTCTTCCACTGATGTTTCTCTCTTTCTACCTTCCCCTCTCTCTAAATAAGAAAAATAAGCAATGAAAAAACGTCCTCGGGTAGTTATTTAAAAGTAAACAAGAAGGGGGTTCTAGCCAAGAGGGAGGGATAGGTAGAAACACTTTACCTCCTCTCACAAACAAAAGATGGATAACCAATTTACCAAAAACAACAACAACCAGAACTGCCAAAAAATCAAACTGTATGAAAGTCCAACAACCAAGGAGTTAAAGAAGAAGCATCCATCCAGACCTGTGGGAAGGTCAGAGATAGGCAACCAGGGGGAGAGGATGTTCAGCAAGGCAGCAGCTGGCGGACCAGGTAGGTGGGTGGGACAGCAGCTGGCAGCCGGGTAGTCCTACATGTGGATAAAAACCAGGAGGAACAACTGGGGAGCGAGACAAACCGCACAACCCAGAGTTCCAGCACCAGGACAATAAAGCCTTTGAACCCCTGGCTCTAGAAATCTGTGGGGGTTGCTGCGGCAGAAGAAATGGCCAGTCTCTCAGGACAGTCTGTCGGAAAGGCCCATGGGGTCCTAGAATGTACACAGGAACCCCACTCAGGGAATCAGCACCATGGCAGCAGTTAGAAGGGCGCCAGTCACTTGCAGGAAGTGGCAACTGACAAAGCTGGGCAAGAGCTGAGCAAATGCCATTGTTCCCCTCCTCACCTCTACCCCACATACAGCACCACAACTGCATTGAAGTGGGTTGCCCTGCCCTGGCAAACACCTAAGGCTCCATCCCTTAACAACATGAGGGGTGTGACAAGACAGAATTATGGCCCAAATGAAAGAACGAATCAAAACTCCAGAAAAAGGAAAAAGTGATAAGGAGAAAGCCAACCTATCAGATGCAGAGTTCAAAATACTGGTAACCAGGATGCTTACAGAAATTATTTTGCCCTGGCTGGTGTGGCTTAGTGGATTGAGCACTAGCCTGTGAACCAAAGGGTCACTGGTTTGATTCCCAGGCAGGGCACATGCCTGGGTTGCAGGCCTGGTCCCCAGTGAGTCTCATGAGAGGCAACCACACATTGATGTTTCTCTCCCTTTCTCCTTCTCTTCCCTTCTGTCTAAAAATAAATAAATAAAATATTTTAAAAAGTTAGTTAATTAACTAATTAGTTTGAGTACAACTGCAAAATAAAGAAAAAAGTGAAGGCTATGCAAAGCAAAATAATGCAAAATATACAGGGACCGAACAGTGATGGGAAGGAAACCTGGATTCAGATCAACAATTTGGAACAAAAGGGAGAAATAAACATTCAGTTAGAACAGAATGAAGAAACAAGAATTCAAAAAAGTGAGGATAGGCTTAGGAACCTCCGGGACAACTTTAAACATTATAACATCGGAATCATAGGGATGCCAGGAGGAGAAGAGGAAGAGCAAGAAATTGAAAACTCATTCACAAAAATAATGAAGGAGAACTTCCCCGGTCTGGCAAAGGAAATAGATTTCCAGGAAATCCAGGAAGTTCAGAGAGTCCCAGAGGAGTTGGATCCAAGGAAGCACATGCCATGGCCGTGGCACATCATCATTAAGTTACCCAAGATTAAAGATAAGGAAAGTATCTTAAAAGCAGCAAGAGGGAAGGAGAGAGTTACCTACAAAGGAGTTCCCATCAGACTGTCAGCTGATTTCTCAAAAGAAATCTTGCAGGCAAGAAGGGGCTGGAAAGAAGTATTCAAAGTCATGAAAGGACCTACAACCTAGAGTACTCTATCCAGCAAAGCTATCATTTGGAATGTAAGGGCAGATAAAGTGCTTCCCAGGTAAGGTCAAGTTAAAGAAGTTCATCATTGCTAAGCCCTTATTACATGAAATGTTAAAAGACTTATCTAGGGAAAAAAAGATAAAAAACTATGAACAGTAAAATGACAACAAACTCTCACAACTATCAACAACGGAACCTAGAAAAATAAAAACAAACTAAGCAAATAATTAGAATGGGAACAGAATCAGAAATGGCAGGTCACATGGAGGGTTATCAGCAGGGATGGGGACGGTAGGGTGAGAGAAAAGGTACAGGGAATAAGTTGCATAATTGGTAGGTAGAAATTGGGGGAGGTTAAGAATAGTATTGCAAATTGAGAAGCCAAAGAACTTATATGTACTACCCATGGACATGAACTAAGGGGGGCGGTGAATACTGGAGGGAATGGGGGTACCAGGCATAAGAGGATAAAGGGGAAAAATGGGACAGATGGAATAGCATAATCAATAAAATATACAAAAAAATAAATACAGCAGCAGCAAGAAACTACCTGCATGTTACTGCCGTTGATGTACTCTGTTTTTGCTTCTGCTGCACCTACATCAGTCTCTAATGTGACTTAATTGACCCAGTACCTGGCACAGGTACTGGGTCAATCTCAAAGCAATAGAAGTAATAATAGTTTTTCCAACAATTACTTGATCCCCAAGTGCACATATTTGCCATATAAAATAGATGTTACTGCATCTAAGTGTATTGGGATGTAACTGCTGAAAGGTTTTGCGACCCTGTTGTCATGATTAAACAAGGGCGTTAGTGCAGGTGTTGTTCTTACCTTATGAAGAAAGAACTCAGGGAAGTTAAGTAGTTTGTTCAAGACTGCACAAAAATTTAGTAACAAGGTCCAATCAGCTACAAAACTGCATTTTATGTTTCCTCCCTGTCACTGATAAAACTCAGCGTGAGAGTGAATTATACTGTTAGGTTAGAAGAGCTGCTTTGGCTGAAAATTGCCAGTCACCAGGTCTGCTTCCTCCTAGTACTAGCTCAGTCAGGTCACTTGTCCCTATGATGTGGGACTTGCCTGACATTTATTTCTGGCATTTTGCTCAGTTTTAAAAAACTCTCCTCCCTCAGTTAAAAACCTTCATGGAGCCCTGGCTGGTGTGGCTGAGTGGACTGAGTACCGGCCTATGAACCAAAGGGTCACTGGTTTGATTCCCAGTCAGGGCACATGCCTGGGTTGCAGGCCAAGTCCCCAGTAGGGTGTGTGCGAGAGGCAAGCACAAACTGATGTTTCCCTCTCTCTCTCTTGATCTCTCCATTCTTCTCTCTCTAAAAATAAATAAAATCTTTTTAAAAACCCTCAGGGAGAATAAGAGCTCTTAAAATTACACACATTTTCATTTTAGCATTTCCCTTGTCTGGTGCCCTCCACTTACCTCATTGTGATTGGAAACCTCATAGCTGAATTTTTTTCATCTTTGAGCATGCCTTGTCGTTTTATTCCGTGCCAGAGTGTTTATAGTGATTTAATTTTAGATTAGTAAACTCTTCATTGAACGTGTCGACACTTCATTAATGTAAAACACCACAAACAAGTGCCATCCTCAACCACTGCTTATCCTTGGTGCTGGCTCCCAGTTCTGTCTCCAGCCCAGACCTTGTTTCTGAGCTGCTGTGCGATACCTGGACTTAAGCTTCTGAGAGTCCTTGTCAGTGAGTGGATAGACACCATATTTTGTGATTGGAAAATGGAGAATCAAAGGGATATGGCAGTTTGCTATAAGCCAGATAGCTAGTAATTCGGAAACTGTTTAAAGAGAAAAATGCACAATATTCCACTTGAGGGAATTAAACCTATAGTCAATAAGTGTCACATGTTGCCTTGGCTGGGTAGCTCGGTTGGAACGCCATCCCATACACCAAAAGGCAGGGGGTTGAGTCCTGGTCAGGCGCCACTCTTACCTCAGGTTGTGGGTTCGGTCCCTTGTCGGGGTGTCCACAGGGGGCAACTGATGGAATTTTCCCTCTTTCTCTTCTTCCTCCCTCCCTGCCCCCTTCCTTTCTCTCTAAAATCAATCATAAAAAATATCCTTGGGTGAAGATTAAGAATACTAATAAAAAGTAAGTATCACATATTTATAGTATACCATGAAGCATGAATAATGCATGTTATGTTTTAAGGTGAAAGTTCAGAACAAATGGGAGTAATTAGACAAAGCAGGGAGGGAGGTAGAAGAGAGGGACAGAGATAGATAAGATGGGGGTGTTATCACGTGGATGTATAGTGGCTCTATGTCCATGTTCAGTCACTGTTGTGAATAGAGATGTTACTAGTACTTGACTCACGAAGGCTGAAATCAAGCCAGAGCTGGAATAAATGGTGCCACGGCCTTTTCTTTGAGACTCATTCAGTGTTTTCATTCCTCCACAGCACTGAGGCCTCATCTTTGAGTGAGGCGGCAGGTAGACACGCCAGCTGTGTACACTACTGGACTGGGAAGGCTGTTTGCCCCGTGCTGTCCCCCGCCCTCCTGCCCGGAAGTGAGCACCAGGTGCTCTGCCTTCCCCTTGGCTTTGCCTTGCCCCGCCCCTCCCCTGTGCTTCCCTCTGTAGGAAAAATGAGGACGCTCTTTCCTGTGTTACTCATGAGTTCAAGCTTAGAACAATATGATGAACTCAGAAAATGGTTTATTCTGAAAATTTCTGGTGAGAAATTGCTGGGTAACTTGGCACTGAGTTTTGAATTCAAAAATATTTTATTAAAAAGTGGAAGTAAGAGACTTCAGAAGTAATTACGATGGGTAGAGGAACAAGGCAGCAGAGGTAAATTCCTGACCTTGCAGCAGAACAAAATGCTTAGGTCAGAGGCATAGAAAATGAGATTGAGGGTAGACGAGAGAATTACTCTCAATTTTATTTTATTTTTTAAGTATTTTTTTATTGATTATACTATTACAGTTTCCCCAATTTTTCCTCCTTTATCTCCCCTCCACCCTGTCCCCCCAACCCACCAGCATTCCCCCCACCTTACTTCATGTCCATGAGTTGTACATATAAATTCTTTCAGTTCTTCCCTGTACCTTCTCCCCCCCCCCATTCCTCCCTACCCCCTCCCCACTGAGATCCCTCCCTGTGATGCCAGTTTCTCTGATTCTGTTCCTGTTCTGGTTGTTTGCTTAGTTTTTGTTTTCATTGTTTTTCTTTTCTTTTAGGTTCATTTGTTGACAGTTGTGAGTTTGTTGTCATTTTATTGTTCGTATTTTTTATCTTTTTCTTAGATAAGTCCCTTTATCATTTCATATAATAATGGCTTGGTGATGAAAAACTCCTTTAACTTGACCTTATCTGGGAATCGCTTTATCTGCCCTTCCATTCTAAATGAAAGCTTTGCTGTATAGAGTATTCTTGGATGTAGGTCCTTGCCTTTTATGACTTCAAAGACTTCTTTCCAGCCACTTCTTGCCTGCAAAATTTCTTTTGAGAAATCAGCTGATAGCCTTATAAGAACTCCTTTGTAGGCAACTCCTTCTTTTCTTGCTTCTTTTTAAGATTCTTTCCTTATCTTTAATCTTGGGTAACTTAATGATGATGTGCCTTTGGTGTGTTCCTCCTTGGATCCAACTTCTCTGGGACTCTCTGGGCTTCCTGGACTTCCTAGAAGTCTATTTCCTTCCTCAGATTGGGGAAGTTTTCCTTCATTATTTGTTCAAATAAATTTCTGATTTCTTGCTGTCATTCTTCTCCTTCTGGCACCCCTATAATTCAGATATTGGAACATTTCAGGTTGTCCCAGGGGTTCCTAAGCCTCTCCTCACTTTTTTGAATTCTTGTTTCTTCATTCTGTTCTGGTTGCGTGTTTATTTTTCCCTTTTGTTCCAAATTGTTGATTTGAGTCCTGGTTTCTTTGTCACCATTGGTTTCCTGAATATTTTGCTTTATTTCATTTTGGGTATTTTTCATTTGTATTTTCATTTTTTGACCAAGCTCAGTCAGATCTGTGAGCATTTTGATTACCAGGGCTTTAAATTCTCCATCAGACAGGTTGGCTATCTCCTCATCGCCTAGCTCTCTTTCCGGAATTATGCTCTGTTCTTTCATTTGGGCCCTATTTCTTTGTCTTGGTGCACCTGTTAAGTTGTAATGGGGCGGGGCCTTCGATATTCACCAGGGCAGGGCAACCCTCTTTGCTGCTCTGTGCCACTGCCTGTGGAGGAAGGGCCAGAGAGGAACCGGTGCTGCTCGCCTGCTCATCTCTAAGCCTGCTTTCCAACGAACTCTCGAACTCATGAGAGTTTCTCCCACCATGGCAGCCGCCATAGTCCACAGTCAGCTCTGAGGCTCAGTTTTGCAGCCAGCCAGCCAGCCAGCCAGCTTGCACGGTCTACTGCCTCTGCCGCCTGGCTGAGGTTTTTCTCAGCAGGCCCCTCCACATGGCCTCACCACGGGTTCTTACCGGTCTAGTTGTTCTGGTTGATTTTTTTCTTTAATTCCTTGATTGTCAGAGTTCCATGCAGTTTGATTTTCTGGTTGTTTATTGATTTTTAGATTGGTTGTTATCCTCCTTTTGGTTGTGTGAGGAAGCGAAGGGTTTCTGCCTCCGCTTCCATCTTGGCCAGAATTTCCCATGATCTTTTTTTAATGTATTGCTGGATCCAGGTTGCCTATATTTTGTTGAGGATTTTAGCACCTGTGTTCATCAGTAATACTGACCTGTAGTTTTCTTTCTTTGTTGTATCTTTACCTCATCCCTGGTTGTCAGGAGCCCTGGAGCCATATTCCTGGTCTGCTGCTTGCTCTTCCTAGAGAAGGGTCAAGTTGTACAAGCAGAGCTCGCTCACCACCAGCGCAGAAAGGCGGTCACCATGCCAAGTGACCAGATTACTCGTAATTTTAAAACCTGACAATCAAATGCAAAATGAGGACTTTATTTGGACCCAAAACTAAAGTAACTTTTTTTGCAAAAAGTACATTTTTGAGGACATCAAGAAAATTTGCATATGGTCTGTGTATTAGCAGATCCTGAGGAATTGATGTTATTTTTATTAGATGTGATACTGGCATTGCAGTGGAAATAGTCCACGTATTTTGGTCCATCTGAAGTAGGGGTAAAATGACAAAATCTGGGGTTTACAGCCATGGAGATACTAACAGATAAAGCAGATTTGACCCAGGTTTGGAAATTGCTGAATCTAGGCGATGGGTATAAATGGGGTTTGCTCTACAGCCCTTTGCGTTCACAACAATGGGGAGTTTTCACATTGACTTCTTAGGTGCTTTCCCTGCCCTGCTGAGCCCACAACTGAGTGGTGCCTGCAGGCCAGTGTGGTTATCCTGTCTCAGCCACGAGACCACGGACACTTGGTCCGTGGAGCCCTGTGGCGGAAAGTATGTTGCCACCAGCCTGGAGCCCGAGAAGCCAAATACCATCTCGAAGCTGCTGTTTTACCAGTTGCCTTCAGCTTGTCCACAGCCCTTGCTTCTGGGTTGTGGACCAAGGTGTCGACCTAGATACAGCTGATTTCGCTGGCCCTCAGAGAATGTAGAGGTGGCTTTCTTTAAAAAAAAAAAACAGCAGCAGTGAAAAACCCTTTTCATTTTATTTTGAAGGACCACCAGAAGGCCTCAGACCTTCTACGATGGGAGTCATTCCTGTGCCAGAGGAGTGTGCCACATATCGGCGGCTGAGCCATTCTGCCCCAAAACGAGAGAGGTTTGTGCCCTTTGTGGGAGGTACACCAAGATAAACCATAAGGGCTTAGGGTGGCATCCAGAGTTAGAGTAATTGGCTAATAAGCACGTGGTCCCTTATCCCCTCTGGAGTTCTTACCCAAGGTTTTATAAAGAGTTGTTTTCCTTTGCTAATAATGCCTCTACTACTGTCAGTCATTTGTAAGCTGAATCACTCAATGTGGCAACCTACCTTTTTTTTTTTTTTTAAATAAGTTTTGATTTCCTGTCAGGATACCCTTTAAATAATTTAGTGTAGACTAACCAATTAGTCAAGAGTATATAGTCTGCAACCAGGTTACTAGGGATCCAATCTCTGCTCTTCAGCTTAATAGCTGTGTGTCATTGGATAAATTACTTAACACCTCTGAGCTTCCGTTTCCTCATTTGTAAAATGAAGGTAATGATTACGTGTACATCATAGGACTGAGGGATTAAAGAGTTAATATTGACAAGGTGCTTTGGACAATGCCTATTAGTATTGAAACATCCAATGACTACTAACTGCTTTTATGAATTAGGTTATTATTATTGATATTTTATGAATTGTCAGCTTGGCATCATTTGTCTTTGAGCCGAGTTGGGCCATTACTCTCCAGCCTTCTCTCTGAGATTAAAATCTCAGAACAAAAGAGACAGCCTCACAAAAGTCAGAATCGTGCTGCGATCCCAGGTTTGAAAGCCGCGTGCCACACAACAGATTAGAGGTGATTTGCCTCATGATATCTGCTTTTAAATTAATTTACAGAATGTAAATACCTAAATATGTTAGTCATTCAGCTAACTTTAACATTTGCATATGGATCGCAGATTTGTTAGAGCTTTTATATTCACCCCTGCATAGCCATGAAAACTCGTTTGCTTATAGTTAACAGCAAGGGCAACTTAACCTCACCCTGGTCTTAAAACAAAAACAAAAACCTGGAATGCAAAGTCACGGGTTGTGGAGAGCCATTTGAGGTATACCGCTGTATATGCATTCTCTCTGACCTCTGTGAAAGTACATATTTTACATGTTTATAAAAATGGCAAGTTAAGCCCTGGCTAGTGTAGCTCAGTGGATTGAGCACAGGCTGCGAACCAAAGGGTGGCCAGTTCAACTCCCAATCAGGGCCCATGCCTGGGTTGCCGGGCAGGTTTCCAGTAGGGGGCGTGCAAGAGGCAACCCCACTGTGATATTCCCGCCCTTCTTTTTCTCCCTCCTTTCCCCCCCTCTCTAAAAAAATTAATAAATAAAATCTTTTTTTAAAATGGCAAGTTAAGTTTGTATGTATGTATGTATGTATTTGATATATCTACTTATCAGTGAAATACATATATCAAAATGTTGCTGGTCTTCCCACTGAAACACAGACCTGTCCACATAATGAATTTACTCTCTTGGGAAAACTAGATGTGTATAAAATTCTAGTTCATTTCAAAATGTGGGCAGTTGCCCTGGCTGGCGTAGCTCAGTGGATTGAGCGCGGGCCTGCGAACCAGAGTATCGAGGTTCGATTCCCAGTCAGGGCACATGCCTGGGTTGCAGGCCAGTTCCCAGCAGGGGACAAATGAGAGGCAACCATACATTGATATTTCTCTTCCACTCTTTCTCCTTCCCTTCCCCTCTCTCAAAAAATAAATAAATAAAATTAAAAAAAAAATGTGGGCAGTTTGGGAAGAAATAGACTAGGGAGACAGTATCATGTCAGTAGGAAATTTAAGATCTTGTCCCAGGTAGAAAATAGTGACTTCAGTATTCTGGGTAGATGTGGGCGAAGGAAATACCAGTGATGTATACAGAACACATGTAAATGTGATAGCTGGGTGATACTTGCCAGGAATGAACTTGGCCTCCCTTGATAGACAATGGTTGTACCATATCCTTCCATTTGTGTTAAAATGTGTGTGTGTGTGTAAAGAAATTAATATGAGAATATAAAGAAATGAGTATGAGAATATTTATGTGCCAATAGAGTGTATCTGGAAAGTTGACCAGAAAGCAGTGGTTTCCCTTGAGGTGGTGAACTGCATCGCTTGGACGTGGGTGGAGGAGTGATACCATTTTGTATGATGTAGGTTTTACCTCCTCCAAAAATAGTGTCACTTCTAGTCATTTTAGGAAGTAATTTTGAGTACACTCTTTGGGAGTGCTGACGCATGAAATATATTTAGTCTGGTGATCTAATATTGCTAATGTGTAGGGACGGTTGCAGATTGAGGAGTTCCATTATGATTAGTTGAGACATGGAAACAAAAGCAGCTTCGCCTCAGACCCGGAGATCTCTCAGCCTGCCAGTTATAATTCTGATACCTCATGATGATGTTATCTGTTCTCGCAAAGTGCTGGTTCGAGTGGCGAGGCCCCAGAGTCCATCTGCATGCCCAGTCCACACCTCTGCATTCTCCTCCTCCCGTCCCCATCATGGCACCCGCCTCCCAGGGTGAGGACATGCAGCCACAGGCCACTGTCACAAGCTGACTATGGTCTTCCTTCCGTCACCTCTGGAAGTACTCTTCAAGTTGTGGGAGACATACAGCTTGGCTGTTCGGGATTTTTAAGGACATTTAATGAAGACAGGACTAGGCTGGTTATATGTTAACTTAGAAAAAAATGAGGGGGGATGTGAGTTAGGCCCTTGCATTTATAACCTGTACTCTTTCAGGAAAATGTTCGATTAAGTGTAATCTTACTTTTAGTATATAGAGAACAAGTAAAGATGATGAAGCAGCAACTATTTGTTGTCTGTGCTCGTCATGGTTCTAAGTTTGGAAATGCCGTGGCTCTAATTAAAATTCTTTCTCGCACTGTTGTAGCATAGTATAAGTTATTTTTAAGGAAATAGATTAATTTGCTAATGGGGCTCAGACATAAGCAGGCAAGACTTCCCTACATTGGAACCTTCTATTGACTTTGAGTTGATCCATTTTATATTTATTTATACATATTCATATCTATTATGTATATATACTTACACATACATAAATAAATATAATCTCCCAGGAACCTTTGCCGGTTTATTTGGTTAGCCTGTAAAAGCTGCCAGTACAATAAATCCTCCTTTAACCCTGTCTGTGGGTTCTTGGAGATTGCGATTTTAATGCAAAATGATGAACAATGAAATCAGTTGTACAGAAGGCTGCAGTGAAGGAGAATCGAGTTCTTACGACGTATTTCTGGTGACAAAAAATATCACTAAAGTTCTAAATATAAAGATCCAAAACCTTTCTAATATTAAACATTGAAATAAATGCGAGCTATACATGCATTTAAGAAAGACGAATAAAAACAGGTAAGATCGTTATTTTCCAACCTGCTTATTCTAGTTCAGGGTCGTGGGTGGCCAGAGGTCATCTGCCGGCAGCTCAGGGCATCGGGTGGGAACCCACTCTAGACGGGAGGCCCTTCCACCTCAGGGCGCACTCAGCACACCCACACTCACGCAGAGCGGAACAGGCTAGAAACCACCTAATGTCACATCTCTGGGATGTGAGTTCCCAGAGGAAACCCACCCAGTCTGCAGACTGCACACAGACGGTGGCTCACTTAACCATCATACAGTGTTACTATTCCCGTTCTACAGGTGAGAGAGCTAATTCATACAAAGGTTAAGGGAATTTTCAGCAGTGCTTAATTAACAGTTAAGTTTAAAAGACTAGTTTTTTTTAATTAAAAAAATGTTGAAGCACAGGCCAAGAAAAAAAATGAAATTAATTAATAACCTGAAGTTTAGATGTTATTAGACACTGGAAAAAGTGATCAAACTTATGAATAATGTTGCTAAAATCCACATGCAGCCTTGCCAACTAAAGGGATGCTAAGATACATTTTTCCTTGGACAGAAAAAATGAGCCTGACCCCTGAAAAAAATAGTGTGCTGTTTTTAACATGTGTCCTTGGAGAGGCAGCAGGCAGAAGAGATTATGAAAAAACTACTTTCTAGTCAAAAAAAGCATTTACAGAAGTCTTCAGATTTTATACAAAAGAGCAGTGAGAATGAATTTCTCAGGAGCTTGGAAACAGTTCTCAGACGTCTCTTCGAGGAGATGTGGACGAGGAGCAGCAGCTCAGCTGAGCCGTGGAGGTGAAGAGCCCAGACTCAGGTCCTTGTGCACAGCCCAGCTTAGTCTCTTCAAGCTGTTAAGAAAGAAATGACCCTGGCTGGTACAGCTCCGTGGATTCAACACTGGCCTGAGAGCCAGTGGGTTCCCGGTTCAATTCCCAGTCGAGGGCACATGCCTGGGTTATGGGCCAGGTCCCCAGTAAGGGGCATGCAAGGGGCAACCACATGTTGATGTTTCTCTCCCTCTCTTTTTCCCTTCTCTCTAAAAATAAAATCTTAAAAAAAGAAGAAAAAAATAAAGGAGCTTAAAACATGTCAATAAATTCTTAGTGCTTAGAAAAACTTCAGTGTTTGCTCTTGTAGCTGTGAGCTCCGTGTGCAGGGGCTGGGGAGACAGGGTATGGAAGTGGGTGAAGGTCTGGGAAACTGGGATCTTCCGAGTTATCTTTTTATTGCTGTTTGAGTACAGTTGTCTCCATTTTTCTACCACCAGTTTGTGGTTCTTTCTCTTCTAGGTCCTCACGGAGTCTGCGAAGAAGCTAGGACTGCGGTGCCATCCGAAGGGGACTATGATTACAATCGAAGGACCTCGATTCAGTTCCCGGGCAGAAAGTTCCATGTTTCGAACCTGGGGGGCGGATGTTATTAACATGACCACGGTTCCAGAGGTGGTTCTTGCTAAGGAGGCTGGGCTTTGCTATGCCAGTATCGCCATGGCAACAGATTATGATTGCTGGAAGGAACACGAGGAAGCGGTAGGTGGACTTCTCTCCAAAGCACGCATGTTTCTGGGTGCCGTGAGCACCCGTAAGAGAGAATCTTAACTATTTGTTTCTATTGCGTTAGTTCCAGAAGCTGCCTTTTTACCAGGTTTTAAGGTCAACTTTTAATGCATTGTCAGTTGTATTTTCAGATATTTTCAATATCTGAAAGGCACAATATCTGAAAGTGCCTAAGAAAAAGGCACTTATCCAAGAATTAATAGTGAATACTACATTGTAGGCATGTAAGTATGTTGGGAATCATATCGAGACTTGGGCCTTTTATGAAGACTAAAGGTTTTTGGTTATGATTTCCTTTGTTCTGTGCTGCTGTCCTGTTTTGTTTTTAAGAAAAAACCTTAGTGTTTCTTATTACCTCTTTCTGGTAAGTGGCCTGTATTCATATCTTACCTGTTTAACCTACTGTGACTGGATGCATTGCTCAGTGAGGAGTATGACAGCAAATGAAACAAGTGTGTCAGGAGTCAACACTCTGGGTTTTTGGGGGAGTGGTCAGAGATTAAGCAACCAGTGTGAGAAAGCTCGGGGTTATGAGGAAGTAGTGTGCTGAGTCTCAGGAGTACGAGTCCAGTTCAGTCGACTGAATATTAGACGTCTGGGACCCTTCCTTACGAGTGATGGGAAAGGTGGCCCTGCCTGAGTGGTGTGGCGGGGCTGAGGAGACGTGTATTTCAGAAGGGAAGTCAGTTGGGGTCTTAGGCAGGAAACACAGCAAGGTCCCACTGGTGTCTGAGGATACCGGACTGCCGAGGTCGGGCTTCCAAAACAAGCGTTTTCGTTGTTGAAAACTTGAAGCATCTGCGAAGGTAGATGGGCCTCGTACGATGAACCCCAGTTACCCGTCACTCAGCTTTCCGGCTCTCAGCCACCGCCTGCTTTGTGTACTGTCTCTGTCCCTACCACTTCTCTCTCACCCGCCTTCATTAGTTAGAAGTAGTTTTCTAAAAGGCCTCTTTTCTTTTTTATAAAATAATAAAGAACCACAGGACCATTATGGTACCAAAAATATTTACATTAATTCCTGAATATAAGCAAATATCCAGGCTGTTCACATTTTCCCTCTTATCTCATCATTTTCAGCTATTCAAATGGGTCCTTTATAATCCACATGTTTCATTTGACTATGTCCCTTTTAACCTAATATTCCCTTCTGTCTTTTTATCACCTGCATTTTACTTGAAGAAGCAGATCATTTGTCCTATTTTAAAATACAGAAAGGGACAGAACTACAGTCAAGGAATTTTGAAGTAAGAAAAAAATGTAGGGTGGCTGCTGTGAGCACATTGAGGACAGGTGACATCTGCAAGGGGACCCTTACCACCATCTCTGCTGCTTGTTTCAACATCCAGTTTCATGTAAAACTGGGTAGGATATTCTTGCTGTCTGTCCACCCTTGTATGTGGATTGTGGGTCATAGATGAACACAGGTTCTTTGTTTTGTGTAATGCCTTATCCTGACCACTCAGTGTCATTAACTACAAGGATGCTTTCTAACGTAAGAGATTTATTAAATCCCGACACAGCGCAGTCCCTGACTTGCCAGCTCTGATCACCTAAGGGACAGGCCTCAGTGTCTGCCACCTGCTGAGAACACAAGGTTTTCTGCCTGTGGCTTTCTGCTAATCCAGGAATATTTCTCCTCTGCAGAGCCAACAGTGCTTTCCTTTAGTGGGCCACACAAGGTTTGAAAAGCAGTTGATTGGAACTACTTCAGTTAAAAAAAACCAGCCCCGTCCATGTCAGGTGACTCAGCTGGCTGCAGCATCATCCCACATACCCAAAGCTTGCAGGTTGGCTCTCTGGTCGGGCGTCTGTCTGTCAGAAGGCAGTCTGTCAGTGTGTGTCTCTCTCTTTCCCTCTCCCTTTCTCCTCCTCTCCCGGTGCCTCAGCTCCCTTGCTCCCTAAGATTAATAATGATGTCCTTGGCTGAGGTTTTGTGTTTTGTTTTATTTGGTTTTGGTTTTCTTTTGAAAAAGTAAAGCCCTAGCTGGTGTAGCTCAGTGGATTGAGTGCCAGCCTGCGAAACAAAAGGTTGCCAGTTCAACTCCCAGTCAGGACACACTCCTGGGTTGTGGGCCAGGTCCCCAGTTTGAGGCATGCGAGAGGCAACCACACATTGATGTTTCTCTCCCTCTCTTTCTCCCTCTATTCCCTACTCTCTAAAAATAAATAAGTAAATCTTAAACAACTTATATTTTCTTTAAATACACCTTATCAAGTTTTAATTTTTTTAAGAAGTGAAACTAAGTTCTGTGTAAGTGATAAGGCATGAAGGCAAGTAATGTTAAGTGGTACAGGAAAGGTATAACAAAGAAGGCCTCGTCTCAGCCGGCCATGAGTATCATTGTGCTTCAAACCAGATGTACAGCCTGGCATGATAGAAAGGTTTTAGAGTCGCCAACCCACCTTCAAATTCCTGTTGCTCCATTTGCTTGTGATACCTGGCATGTTATTTAACAAGGTACTCCTCCATAGGTTGGAGCCAGGGCTTTGGAGTGGGGGGTGTAGGTTGCTCAGTTTCGATCTTGACCTAGGTGGATTACTGAGAGAAGCGAGCCAAGTTGTGTGAGTAGAGCAGCTAGTACAGTGCTCGCTCCCAGGAGAGTAGTCATGGGATCGGAGCAGCGATGGAGTTGGGAGTGGAAAGATAAAAAGTTTGTGAAGGAAACTTGAGATTTGAGCTGTTCGAGGATTAAATTTGATTGTGAGGAGGTTAACACGTATTTCGGGTAGAGCCCAACAGCAGGAACCAGGAGAAGTCGGAGTCTGTATAGAAGTATCAGTCACAGGAAAAAGAGTAAATATGAGGTGACTCCCTTGTGTGCTTTAGGACCCTGTATTCTCAGGCTCCACTTGAAACGTGCCTGCAGCTGTGCCTGGCAGGCACCAGCTGGCCCCACTTTGTGTTCGCACAGCAGTGGGACTCCCTCTGCTACGGTCCTGACCATTTTTCCTAAAGACTTCTGGATGTTTATGGGAGGGACCTGGGCTTTATACTCCAGGAAATGGGATGAAAGCTGTAACCATCGTGGCCCTGAATCCTGGATTTCTTCTGAGTACAGCGCAGTGTGACAAGTACTCCTCTAATCACGCATTTTATCGTAACAACCTTTTCTACATTTTCCTCATGGAGCAATTTTAGTTACATACAAAGTAGACAGTACCATGGGTTTCCATGGATCCATCATCCAGCTTCAACCAGCATGATTTCAACTTACAGCCAATCATATTTCATCTGTACTCTGACCCATAACTTTGTCCATAAACATGTGAGGGAGTATCTGACAAAATAACATTATCGTTAGCACATGCCAGCCGTAATTCCTTCATATTCCCAGGCAAAGTTCAAGTTTCTAGTTATCTCAAAAAACTCAAGTGGTTTTTTTCTCCCAAGTTTCCTAAAAAGAAACCAATGACTTGACCTATAGTTTCCCCCAGTCTGAACTGCTGCAGACACCTCCTCCGGGTACTCTCACCAGCTTCTCTGTCCTCCGTATTTTGTATAAATTGGCGGCTGGATCTAGAGATTTGATCAGATTCAGGTGTCCTACATGGTGTTCAGTTTTCCATCAGCAGAGTGGGTTGTTTATTTGGTTGGGGTTTTTGTTGTTATGATACGTGAGCAGCCTACCCATTAATTTCTTGAGAGCTGTTAAAAGAAAAAAAATGATACTTTGATTCCATCATTTTCCTTTATTAGCTGGAAGACTTCTCTAAAAAGAGATGTTTATTATCTGACTGTTTGGTTACCCAATGTAGCAACAGTTTTGACTGGAATTCATCCTCTGGATCTGGGGAGAATGGCCACAGCTCCCTAGACCAGGCTACCACAGAAGACAGCTGGGGTAGCCTCTCGGACCCCATGCTGAAAATGGGGCTTTTCAAAGCTATCACTGGGTTTCTCCCCGTGGACCAAGATCATCTTAATAAATGCAGAACTTGGGCTCAGGGGATGGAAACAGGTAAACTGACTTTACAGATCAGATAGGAACTTAGGGAAATGTTCCATAAGAAGCAGTGGAATTTGTACTTGCTGATAACATCCTGTGCTGTCGTTTCCCCAGGTTTCAGTGGACCGGGTTTTAAAGACTCTGAAAGAAAATGCCAATAAAGCCACAAGTTTACTCCTCACTACCATACCTCAGATAGGGTCCATGGAATGGTCAGAAACCCTACATAACCTGAAGGTGAGTATCCTGAACCATCTGCAAGCAGACACTTCCATAGATCCTCCACTGCCTTTCCTCTTATTTGCAATTCACCTTTGGTCCATCTCCTAATGTCTTTATACTAGTCTATGTGTTTTCCATGAGCCTTCATCCCAGTTACTACAACAGTAAGCATCATCCCAGTTACTGCAACAGTAAGCACCACTTACGAAATTGTGTAGGCATATTTGGCTGGTAATGCATTGTACCTGGCCTGCCAGAGTCTTGGCATGGTTTTGCTCTTCATTGTGTCTCTGAGCCTTACTCTGAAGGTGAATAGTGCCTGCTCTGCATGTGGCCTACATTGCTGAGGAAGCTGTTTTTTCTTTCGCAGATTCTTGCAAAGCAGTTGCAGCCTTTAAAGCTAAAACTGACATAGCAGTAGTAACAAAGTGGTGCCAAGGAATATCTGCCTCCTTCTAATGCTGTGCAGAACTAAGACGGTGATTAATGGTAACCATCAGATGGGTTGTAGATTGGTCACTTCTCAATGCTGGTATTAATGCCCATAATACACAGGGTGGGGCAAAAATAGGTTTATAGCTGTTCGTTTGGAAAATAATAGAATAATAAATAATAACACAAAAACGAACTCTGTGTTTTGCAGACTCACAACTGTAAACCTACTTTTGCCCCACTCTGGAATTTAAACTAACCGCCAAGCTCAGAAATGTATGATAATTGTTTGGACATCTTGTAACTCTTGATTAACCATATTAGATACAGAGTTGCCTCAAATTAATCAGATATCACATTTACCTAATATCCAAAGAGGGAAGCCAAGTATACCCTGAGGTCTTCTAGAACATACCCTTACTCTTAGGTCTTATGGCTGTAGTCGAGAGAGGATTTGAAAGGTTGATAATAAGCCCTCTCTACCCCAGTTACCGTCAAGGAAGCCTGGATGAGCCACAGTTTTAGTGTGATAAGGATACAATATGGTAGTAAATGATCACCGCTAGGCATGGAGGTGTCATGATTTGTGGTGTTTGCCAATTTATGTGGTGTAAATGCTCCAGCACAGGTGATTTCAGCCGGCCAACATGAAGCCACTGATAAGCTGGGACAGAGCACGCACAGTAGGTCCTTGCACCCGCATGTGCAGGCTCCCGCACACCACGGAAACGAAAGTGCCTTTAGTACTGGCAAAGTCGGGAATATGGGAATTTGTCATAAATCTTTCCTGGTAGACTTTTAAGTCCATAAGGAGCAAGAAACATCAGCTGATTTCAACCTGTATACCTAGGAGAAAAATATTCTTTAATAAATAAATGATAACCCTTTTCCCCACGAAGTGTTGCATCCTAATTGAAATACAGAAAGCCTTGTTCTCACTGTGAAGAAAAGGGGGTAGAAAATACCCAGAACTTGGGGATGCCAGTCAGAAACAGCCACATTCACCTGAGTGCAGTGAGTACAGTGCGCAGAGCAGCACAACTCCAGCCTGTCCAGTGAGCACTCTGTGCTTTCTGGGAACTGTGGCTCATGCTTTTGCTGCTGCTGCTGAGGTTAATGTCACCTGCAAGACTCCAGCTGACCATAGTCTCTTGAACTTAAAGATAATTTGTCAAACAATACATTTATTATTTCAGCTCCATTTTTAAGTAAAAATTCTGGGTGATAGGAATCAGTGTTCTCCCCTCCTTGAAACTTCCGAAAGTGTGTATAAATTGTGTAGTTTCTATGCATGCGTTTTTAAAGAGGGTATGTATAGCTTTCATCAGATTCCTAAAGGATATGTGATATAAAGAGAAAATGAAGAAAATTGCTGATCTAGACAAAATTGAGATTCCTGGCTTTCGATATATGGCATTAAGGGAACGAGTGCCTTATAGTAATTCCTTATTCTGTGGTAGGATTTTTCAGTTCTCTCAGCACAGAAATGTATATCATTCATTCACTAATTCATTTCATAACCGGTAAGTACCTACTATATGTCAGGCTGTGGTTTACAAAGATACATAAGACACTGTCATGAAGAAGGTCCTATTCTTTTTGCAGATAGTAATGTATTAAACTTGCAATGATTTTTTTCCACTGGGGTAAAGGTGAAAGATGGAGGTTGCATAAACAAAAGCCTGGCTGGCGGTTTGTGTGTAAGATGTTTCCTACATAGGGGATGGAGACAGGTGAGACCCTGAGAAAGTGTTCTGTGAAGAGCAGTGTAAACCTTGCTTTCCAGGAAAGATGAGTGAGGAATCAGTTCTGAGTAATGTGCAAAGTCCCACATCTGGTTCGTGATTTTCACTTTGGTGAACATGAGCATTTTCTGGAGAGTTTATAAAGTGCATATCCCATGAGTCTGCACTCTAAAATATGGTTTTTAACAGCATTCCAAGTACAATAAAGTCATGCATAAAAACCAGTAAGTGCTTGGTTAATTATAATTTGTGCCTACTTTTTCCCTCAGAATATGGCCCAGTTCTCTGTCTTGTTACCGAGACATTAAAATAACCTGGCTGCCCAGAAGGCAAGAAGACTTCGTAAGTCTAGTCATTTCGGGAATTCCTGCTTAATTTGAAATGTGGAAAGCTTTCATGCCCATACCCGCTGAGGAAGAACATGTGATAAGACAAGACGATGCCAACGTGAAAGGTGCCTTCTGAAAGACATGGGCTGCTTCAAAAAAGAGGGAAAGCAAATGACCAGGAAACATGGAAAAATTCCTACACTTCAGAACAAAGACAAGAAGAGAACTAATCACCCTTCCCCCATTAAATTCATAACAAGGGTGGGAGGTAACATGCAGTTTCCCACGTTGCCAAGAAACACGAAGACAAGGGGGCTGTTAGACTTGATTGGTGTCACTGCAAATTGGTGCAGTCTTCTGGAGAGCAGTTTGGTAAAATGTATCAAAAGGCTTAGAAATAAGTATACACTTTGTGCTGGTTTCTCTACTCCTTTTATCTTTAAAAAATTAGAAATGCATACAAAGACTTATGTATAAAGAAGGATGTTTAATATAGTGTCAGTTTTAATAGCAAATATTCAAAACGATCTTAATATCCAAAAATTGGAGATGTATTATAGTTTAGCCCTAATTAGATTGTGAAGCAACCAGCTAAAGATCATGTGTTTATGTAATATTTAATGTCCCAAAGAATTGGATGCTCAATGAAAAAAGGATGTGTAAGCATTTCACAGTACCTGGTTTTGTTTTAAAATTCTACATAAATGTGCAAAAAGTCGAAGAAGATATAAAATCTTTCATTGTATTTTGGGGGTATACTGGATAATTTAAATTTTCTTTATATTTGTCTGCATATTTTTTTCTACAGGAATATAATCAAATAGTAAAGTTTTTTTTTAATAAAAATTACTTAGAAAGATCCACTTGTTGAACACATTACTTCTGGTAATGAAGCAAAAAATAAGATAATAATACTAAGAAGACTTCTTTTTGAGTTCATCTTTATTTTATTATTATTTTTTTTAAATAACATGGGGGTGCTAGCTGGTGTGGCTCAGTGGATTGAGTGCTGCCCTTGAACAGAAAGGTCTCTGGTTTGATTCCCAGTCAGAGCACATGCCTGGGTTGCAGGCCAGGTCCCCAGCTGGGGGCATGTGAGAGGCAACCAATTGATGTATGTCTCACAGATTGATGTTTCTCTCCCTCTTTCTCTTTCCCATCCCCTCTCTCTAAAAGCAAATAAATAAAATCTTTAAAAAAAATAAAAAGGATCATTAATGACTTGAACAGTCAACAATATTTGGGTTTGCAACAACTTCTTGAGAACAACTGAGCAGGTAACACATAGTCTTAAACTAAGACACTATATATACACGTTATACTGTGCCCAATATTTTTTTAGTTTCACTTTATTAATTTTATGGGACTTTTCTGTCTCAGAGACTTTTTCTCAGAATCATTACTTTTCTTTCCACTATGTTCTATTACAGGGTCCTCAACGATACATCTTTTGCCTGTTTAAAGGACCTGTAAAGTTAATCTTTGTGTCTGTGAGATTGCCTTCAAGATTATAAACTACTAACTATAAAGAATGGAATAAGTCAGTGGCCCTCTAGCATTAACATTGGGCTGTTTGGGATGCATGTGACTTTGGCTCTCAGATTCTGTAACGCAGTGGTTTTGACTCCAGTGGAACATTAGGATCCACCAAGGACTCAGTGGGTCTGAGCCCAGGGTTCTCTGGCTCCGTGACCCATGGTTGTTTTCACTACCCTGTAAGATACACTTCACCTACTTTCTTTCATTCTTAGATGTCTGAAAATGTCAAGGCAAAAACATGTGGGTGTTTTTCTTGCTGCCTTCAGAAAGTGCATCTCCCCAACTTTGAGAGATACTTTGCTTGATCCTGTAGCCTTGAAGCAACCTCATCTGCAGACCTCACAAATGGGCTACCCTCCTGTTTTCTGTTGCCCATCATTCACTCCTTTTACACAGCTGATACAATTTCCATCGTCCCTCATTCTTCAGGACTTTGCCGACCACTTCCTCCTGGAATGTACCTGACTTTTTTAACTACAAAATTTAATGAACACCATGATTAATTTTTGAGCATTTGGAAGTTTAGTAGATTATGGGCATAATGGGAAAGTTCTAGCCTAGTGACTTAGACCCTTGAAAGAGTGCCCAGTGACTGATTATTTTCATTAACTTAGAAATCTTTATTGGCATTATGAGCTGCTTATTGTTTTTCTTGATTTTGAGGATGAGACAATCAGACTAGTTCATATGCAGTGTCAACCAAAAGAGAAGAGATGGCTGGAATAACAGTTACATTTGAGAACAAAAATGTTTTGCTAATTAGCTTAGTACATCCTGGAGTTGTTTATAATAGGCAACTAAAACAGATATGTGCCTGATTTCTTAGGTATTTTGTTAAGAGTACATTTTTACAGAATAAAAAAAATCATTTGATGATTTCATTTAGGGAAGATTAAAAGGAAATTGTCAGTGTTTTGAAACTATGCCCTCAGTTTTGTAGATGATTCCAGCTTTAAAAGTCTGCACATTGGAATGTGATGACGCATTCCTGAACTGCTCTTTTTGACCTCACTTTAGTTTGCAAATCCCCCCTCCATAAAAATCAAAATTACAAGGCTAAAGTAATGGGAAAGCCAATTCCAAATGTATACAAAGAACAGTAATGAACCCGTATCCATCACCCAGCTTCAAGAATTATCTCAGCCCTGGCTGGTGTGGCTCGATGGATTGGGTGCCACTGGCCTATGAACCAAAGGGTCACCGGTCCATATTCCTGGTGAGGGCACATACCTGGGTTGTGGGCCAAGTCCCCAGTTGGGGGCATGCGAAAGGCAGGTGGTGGATGTATCTCGCACATTGATGTTTCCCTCTATCCCTCCCTTCTCTCTCAAAATAAATATTTTTTTAAAAGATTTTATTTATTTATTTCTAGAGAGGGAAAGCGGGAGAGAAAGAGAAATGTCAATGTGTGGTTGTATCTCATGTGGCCCCCATTGGGAACCTGGCCCGCAACCCAGGCATGTGCCCTGACCGGGAATCCAACCAGAGGCCTTGGTTTGCAGTCCATGCTCAATCCACTGAGCTATGCCAGCCAGGGCAAAAAAAATTTTTTTAATTATCTCAACCAATCTTTTAATCTAAACCAATCTTCTAAACTTTCACCCCCCGTACCCTCCTCGCATGTGTTTTGAAGCATTTCTCCTATCACATAATCCATGAATATTTCAGTGTTTCTTTTTAAGAGCCATAAAACTATTAGCACACAAACAATGAATAAAGATTCCTTAATGTCATCAAATATGCAGTGAATATGTGGAGGTTCAAGTGTTTCATAAAGGCCAATTTTTTACACAGTTAATTTGAATCAGGATCTACTGCAAGTGGTTGATACACATTTTTAATCTTTTGTTCACTCTCCCTCTCGTCTACTCTCCCTTCCCTTCTTTTATTCTTTATGTTCCCTCTCTCTCTCTCTACAGTTTATTTGATGAAGAAACCCAATTTGTCCTTGATTTTTGTACAACCCAGATTTTTGTAACCACATCACCATAGTGTAGTTTAACAATCTTTTGTCTTCTATTTCCTCTAAATTGATACATTGAATCTAGACGGATAGATACATTTTTCAACACGGGTGGTATGTTCTTCCATTCGGAAGGTCATAATATTTCTTCTTTCTCAGATATTAGCAGCCATCAGCTTTAGTGTCTGTATCCATTAATCAGTTGCAAAAAGTTATATTCTAACTCAAAGTTACCTTCATCTAAATACAGGAAAAGGAAGGTGGCAGCCTCCCTGTTTGAATTAAGATTAAAAAATAGTATATACAGCATTTCATACAATGTAACAACAGCAAACAAGCTTAGTAAGCAATCAAAATTCCTTAGAATTTAAGAATGGGTCTGATATAGACTACAAAGTACATATTTGATAAATGATAAGGAACAAGGCCATAAAAAAGAAAGACTATCTGAAAAATACTAGGCAGGTTTTTGAAGGAGCTAAATAGTACTGATGGAAATTTTAAATATAGTCAATAAAATTAGAAGTGTTATTCAGAACATTAGATTTGGAGAGAGAAATTGGATTATGAACTCAAGAAAAAAACAGGATGTATAGAGAAATAAAGAGATGGAAAATAGGATAGGTTGAAATGTAAAATATAGCAAGCACAGTTCCAACATAAAACTTATTAGAGAAAATACCTGTTCCAGAAAGAGGAAATAAAATGGGGGATATGACTGACTTTAGCTCATTCACCAGCAAAACTCATGAAAATTATTTTAAAACGACCGGTTAAAATCTCAATGCGGTTGAAGGATATACAGCAACTAAAACACATATCCAAGAAAATGTATTACAATATGGTAAGAAAAGTGAGAGTTGTGGAATTTGAACTGAGATCCCTTCTCCCCACTCAGCAAGCTGGAAAAATGCACTGCAGAGAACACGGGGGCCTGTCTCCTCAGCTCCCAGCGGAGGGCTATCATCCCAGGGAGGGCAGGGCATCGGCATTTTCTCACCCTGCTCCCACCTTTCTGACACTGAAGCTAAGTTATGAGTAAGCGCTGGTGAGAGACGGGGTTTCCCTTCTGCCTAGCCTTCAAGGAGGTTCTGCCCGGAGTTAACGGTGCTGCTAAAAATACTGGAGCCCCAATCACCTTTCTGACTAGGTGGCTGGCTAGGCAGTGAGTCCATGCCGGGAGAGTCAAGCAGAAAAGAGCTAAAGGTACTTTTCCCCACCGCCAGCCCCAGTGAGCACTCAGCTCCTAAACTGGAAGCGTCACTCAGAGAAGCGTGCGGTCGTTCCCACTTCTGCCTCCAAAGGCATGACTGCAGTGATGTCGCGTCTGCTGGAGGGAGGGCAGGCTGTAAACCAGAGAGCTCCTATCCTTTCACGAAAGGAACTGACTGCATTTGAAACAGAATATGGAGAAGTTCAAGCCTGAGGGTGCTCTCAGAAATGAGGTTGTAGTGAAGGGCAATTAGTTTGATATCAGTGGCATTACAGGACATGCAAATTCAACTATGGGCTGGCTAGAGAACCTGTCGCAGGTTCTCCCAGGGGCCTTGCTTCCCAGCAAGAGAGACATAGCTGGGAAGAGACTGGCGACAAAACAAATCCCAATAACAGAATTTCATTGTTTTATGGTTGAGCAGTTTATGCTCCAAGATACTACTGAAAGCAATAAAGCAATCACCCAGCAATTAGTAAAGCTTAACAGCTGGATGTGGTCAGGGAAAGAGACAGCCAGAGAGAACCTGTAAAAAACCACTGTTCCACCTTCCTCTTTCCCAACCAGAGAAGAGGCCCCTACGACCTTGTTCACCCTGGTTCTCGGTTCTTTCATAACTTAAAAGCAGACTTTCATAATGTCCAGAGCCCTTGGTGTCCTGCAAGTGAAGAAGGAGGATGTCCTCAAATTCCTTGCAGCATGAACCCACTTAGGTGGCTTGACTTCCAAATGCAGAGGTATGTCTACAGAAGGAAAAGGAATGGTACTTACATCATAAATCTGAAGAGAATGTGGGAGAAGCTTCTGCTGGCAGCTCGTGCCATTGGTGCCATTGAAACCCCCGCTGCTGTCAATGCGAGATCGTCCAGGAACATTGGCCAGAGAGATGATCTGAAGTTTGCTGCTGTCACTGGAGCCATTGCTATTGCTGGCTATTTCACTCCTACAACCTTCACCAGTCGGATCCAGGCACCCTCCCAGGAGCCGAAGCTTCTGGTGTTTATTGATTCCAGGGCTGGCCGCCAGCCTCTCACAGAGGCCTCCCATACTTCTGTGTAGCACAGGCTCTAATCTGGGCTATGTATTCATTGCCACCCCGGGCAAACAACAAGGGGGTTCACATAGTGGGTCTGATGTGGCGGATGCTGGCCCAGGAAGTTTTACGCATGCGTGGCACCATCTCCCGTGGGTACTCATGGGAGGTCATTCTTGATTCCTACTTCTAGAGAGATCCTGAAGAAATAGAAAAGGAAGAGCAGGCTGCTCGCTGCTGAAAAGGTTGTGACCAAGAAGGCACTTTGGGTGAATGGACGGCTCCAGCTCCCGAGTTCACTGCTGCTCAGCCTGAGGTCACTGACTGGTCCGAAGGCCCAGGTGCCCTCTGGCCTGTCCCGCAGTTTCCTACTGAGAACGCTCAGCCCACCACTGGAGCCCGGTCTGCAGCCTGCACCGGGCAGGCCACTGAATGGGTAGGAACAAGGCCATGAGTGGTCTTAAGCTGTTTTTCCACTAACTATTAAGCAAAATAGAAATAAGGTTGATGAAAAATAGTCTCTAAAAATGAAAACACACACACACACATACACTGCTACTCCAGGATGACAGTGGGCGTAACCCAAGGATAAGCTCTCTGGGGAGCAACATCAGAAGTTTACCAGTGCAGGAAAGAAATAGACTCTACGAAAATAATCCCGCCGGTTGCTAAACAAACCAAAATAACAGCAACAACAACAAATAAACCTAACAAATAACAACAACAAGCACCAGAAGGGAGGCACCAGGACTCAGAGCTGATACAGTATATTATCTAAAATGCCAGTTTCCAACACAAATTATTAGTCATGCAAGGAAACAGGAAGGTATGACCCACACACTGGTTCAAAAAGAAAAAAAGCAGACAACAGAAACTGCTTGTGAGAGCAACCAGATGTCAAATTAAACAAAGTCTTCAAAGTAGCCACTACAAATACTTTCAAAGAACAAAAGGAAACCAATGGTTAAAGAATAGAAAATAAAGGAGGAAAATATCACAGCAAATGGATAATATCAATAAAGAGATAAAAATTATAAAAAAAGAGCCATGAGAATTCTACAGGTGAAAAATAAAATTGAAGAAAATTCGTTAAAGGGGCTCAATAGTAGATTCAAAGTAGCGGGAGAAATGATTAACAAATTTGAGGAAAGAGCAATGGTGATTATGCAGCATGAAGAACAGAGAGAAAAAAGAATTTTTAAAGATGAACAGGCCTTCAGAGACATGTGGAACACTATTAAGTCCAGCAATATTTGAAGAAATCATGGCTGACAACTTCTCACATGTGCGGGAAAACAACTAAAAACTAGGAAGCACAAGAAACTCTAAGTAAGATAAATGTAAAGAGTTCTATAAACAGAAACACCATAGTAAAAATATTGAAAGCCAAAGATGAGGAAAAAATCTTGACAGGAGGAGGAAAAAATGACTCATCACTTGCAAAGGAACCCCATTAATATTGGAATCAGACTTTTCAGCAAAAACAACAGAGGCCGGAAGCCAATGGGATAACGTTCAAAAGTGCTCAGAAGAAGAAAGTGTTGGCCACCAGGAATCCTGTAGTCAGCAAATTTATCTTTAAACAAATTCAAGCAAACCGAAACAGACTCATATATACAGAGAATGGACTTAGGTTAGCCAGAGGGGGCAGAGTTGAGGGATGGGTGAAAATGGCAAAGGGATTATGAAGTACAAATGGGTGGTTACATAACAGTCACAGGGATGTCGAGTACAGCATGGGGAACATAGTCCATGATTCTGTGGTGACCATGTACGGTGCCAGGAGGGTGCTGGGGATAACAGGGGAGCAGTTTGTGGGGTGTATTATTGTCTGCCTCCAAAGCTGTACGCCTGAAAGTCGAACAAAACAGCATTGAATGTAAACTGTAATTGAAAAAAAAGAAAGTAAATAAATAACTAATGCAAAATTAAAGGCATTTCAAGATAAATGAAAACAGACCATTTGTTACTAGCAGACCCTTCTTATAAGATATTCTAAAGGAGGCCCTGGCTGAGTAGGTCAGGTGGTTAGAGCACCATCCTGATAGACCAAGGCTGTGGGTTCCATCCCCAGTTGGGGCACATACACACATACAAAGAGCAACCAATGAATGCATAATTAAGTGGAACAACAAATCAATGTTTCCCTTTCTTTTTCTCTTCCTCTCTCTCTAAAATTAATTGTAAAAATATTTTTAAAGAGACATTCTAGCCTGGCTGGTATGGCTCAGTGGATTAAGTGCCTGTCTGTGAACTGAAGGGTTGCCAGTTCAATTCCCAGTCAAGGCACATGCTCGGGTTTTGTGCCTGGTTCCCCAGTGACACACAAGAGACAACCACACATCGATGTTTTTTCCCTCTCTTTCTCCCTTCCTTCCCCTCGCTCTGAAAATAAATAGAATCTTTTAAAAATTTAAAAGACACTCTAAAGGAAGTTAGACTAGACTGAAATTAAGTGACCCCAAATGCTAATTCAGTTCTTATGAAAAAACAAAGACACTAAAAGGGTAGTTATGTAATTGTAAAAGAGAACATAAATGCATATTTTCTTCTTTCTTACCCACTTTAAAAAGCAATTGTATAAAACAGTATGTGTGTTTTATAACACACAGTATGCGTGTTGAACTTATAATATATAGAAATGTAATATACTTGCTGATAACAACACAAAGGAGGTTTATGATTGTACTGACCAAAGGAAATAACTCCAGGTGGCAACTTGAATCTGCAAAAATAAATCAAGAGAACCAGAAATGAGAAATCAAATGGTTAATATAACAAGGGCTATAAATACACATTTACCCGATTTCTTCTCTTAGCTAGTCTAAAAGACACAAAATTACATAAAATAATAATTATAACCATGTACACAGTAGGGCAAAAGTAGGTTTACAGTTGTTCATACGGAAAATAGTACAATAGTAATACAAGGATAAACTCTATGTTTTGCTTACTCACACTGTAAACCTACTTCTGCCATACCCTGTATTGTTGTGTTTATAATGTTTATAAACATGTGTGACAACCATAGAAAACAGAGGAAAGGGAATAGAGGTATGTAACGGTATGCTTCTAAATTTCACTAGAATGAAGTTAATATACATCTGAAGCTGGTTCTGATAAATTAAGATATGTATAGCAAGTCCTAAAGCAACTGCTAAGAAAATTACTTACTATAAAAGTACATAGTGCAGGGTAAAAGGGGAAGGAACTAAGAAACACAAATTAGTAGCTACAAAATAGTCATGGTGAAGTAAGCAAAGCATAGAAAATATAGTCAATAATATTGTGATAACTATCATTAGTACCAGTTGGGTACTGGAAATATTGAGGGGAACAATTTGTAAAGTATGTAATTGTCTAACCACTAAGCTGTATACCCCAAACCAATGCATAATAAAAGAATACATAGTGCAAAAATTATTGAAGAAATGAAAATGCTACATCAGGTAATATTAACTTAATACAAAAAGTAGTAAAATATAAATTGAGAAACAAAAAAGACACGAGACATATAAAAACATAAAGTAAAATGGCAGCTACAAATCCAACTATATCAATAATGACATCAAATGTGATTGGCTTAACCAATCAAATCAAAAGCAGAGATTGTCAGACTGGATTGAAAAATAAGATCCAACTATATGATTCCTACAGGCAACATATTTTGGATTCAAAATACAAATATATTCAAATGTACACAAATATAAATTTATTATATTATGCACCTGAAACTAATATGATTGTACATGTCAACTATACCTCAGTAAAAACACAAATACATTCAAAATAAAGGAATGAGAAAAGACGTATTATAGGAAGAACAACCTCAAGAATCTGGAGTGGCTACACTAAAGTCAGAAAAAACAGACAGTAAAAACAAGGTTGCTACCGATAAAGAGGGACATTTTCCAGTGATAAGAGAGTCAACCCTTGAGGAAGACATAACAATTATAAATATATATTTACCTAATAAAAGAGCATGAAAATATCTGAAGCGAACCTAAAAGAAATGAAGAAAGAAATAGACACATCAACAATAATATTGGAGCCCTGGCTGGTGTAGCTCAGTGGATTGAGCGCGGAGCCCTGGCTGGTGTAGCTCAGTGGATTGAGCGCGGGCCTGCAAACCAGACATTCACAGTTCGATTCCCAGTCAGGGCACATGCCTGGGTTGCAGGCCAGTTCCCAGCAGGGGATGCACGAGAGGCAACCATACAGTGTTATTTGTCTCCCTCTCTCCTTCCTTTCCCCTCTAAAGATAAATAAAATCTTTTAAAAAATTTAAAAAAATAATATTGGGTTGGCCAAAATGTCTGCTCAGTTTTTTGCAAAAAATAAAAGATACATTTTTCGTTTTCACCAATAACTTTATTATTTAAATTATTTTATTGTTGTTCAATTACAGTTGTATTTTCTCTCCACGCCTTGACCAATAACTATTGATTTGAATATTTTGAGTATGTCATCTATCTCCCACGTGGTATAACGTTGATTGTTCTCAATTAATTTCTTGAACTTGATGGCTATGAACTTCCATTGGTTTACCAAACTCATGAACATGCGCAACAGTGTGATGATTGCTGGGGAGAGGAGGGCATAAGGGGACTAAATGGTAATGGAAAAAATACAATAAAGATTAATTTTTTATTTTTATTTTAAGTATATTTTATTGATTATGCTATTTCAGTTTTCTCAGTTTTTTTCTCCTTTTTATTCCCCCTCCACCCTGCACCAACCCCAACCCTCCAGCATTCTCACCCCTTAGTTCATGTTTATGGGTTATATACATAAGGTCTTTGACTTCTCTGTTTCCTATACTATTCTTAACCTCTCTCTGTCTATCTTATGCCTACCAATTATGTTTCTTATTCCCTGTTCCTTTCCCCCCATTCTTCCCTCCCCTCCTCACTGAAAACCCTCCACGTGATGTCCATTTCTCTGATTCTGTTCCTGTCCTAGTTGTTTGCTTAGTTTTTGTTTTCAGGCTTGTTTGTTTGTTTGTTTTTAGGTTCAGTTGTTGATAGTTGTGAGTTTGTTGTCATTTTACTGTTTATAGTTTTGGTCTTCTTCAATTTCTTAGATAAGTCCCTTTAACATTTCATATAATAAGGGTTTGGTGATGACAAATTCCTTGAATTTGACCTTATCTGGGAAGCACTTTATCTGCCCTTTCATTCTAAATGATAGCTTTGCTAGATAGAGCAATCTTGGATATAGGTCTTTGCCTTTCATGACTTCAAATACTTCTTTCCAGCCCCTTCTTGCGTGTAAGGTTTCTTTTGAGAAATCAGCAGATGGTCTTAGGGGCACTTCTTTGTAGGTAACTGTTTCTTTTCCTCTTGCTGCTTTTAAGATTCTCTTCTTCTCTTTAATCTTGGGTAACTTAATGATGATGTGCCTTGGTGTGTTCCTCTGTGGGTCCAATTTCTTTAGTACTCTCTGGGCTTCCTGGATTTCCTGGAAGTCTATTTCCTTTGCCAGATTGGGGAAGTTTTCCTTCATTATTTTTTCAAGTAAGTTTTCAACTCCTTGCTCTTGTTCTTCTTCCGGCACCCCTATGGTTCAGATATTGGAATGTTTAAATGTGTCCCAGAGGTTCCCAAGCCTCTCCTCATTTTTTAAAATTATTGTTCCTTCATTCTGTTCTGACTGGATGTTTGTTTTTTCCTTTTGTTCCAAATTGTTGCTCTGAGTCCTGGTTTCCTTCCTGTCAGAGTTGGTTCCCTGAATATTTTGCCTTATTTCACTTTGGGTAGCCTTCATTTGTTCCTTCATTTCGTGGCCAAACTCAACCTCTTCTGTGGGTATTCTGATTGCTGTTTTGAACTCTGCATCTGATAGGTTGGCTGCCCCCTCATCACTTTTTTCTTTCTGTGGAGTTTTGCTCTGTTCTTTCATTTGGGCCCTATTTCTTTGTCTTGGTGGACCTGTTATGTTGTAAGGGGGTGAAGCCTTAGATATTCACCCAGGTGAGGAAACCCTCTTTGCTTAGTTGTAGCGCTTTTGGTAGGGGAAGAGTCAGAGAGGGAACAATTTGGCTTGCCTGCTCGGTTTTAGCCCTACGTTCCAATGAACTCTATCATGTAAGACTGAGAGTTTCTCCCATTGTGGCAACCCCTGTGGTAGCTTACAGCTACCTTGAGTCTTCAGTTCCCCACTCAGCCGGCCCCACTTCTCCCACGCAGTCCACCACCTGTCGCAGGTCCCCTCCACCTGCCTGGCTGCCCGTCTCCATCCAAGGAGTTTCTTTAACTCCTTGGTTGTTGGAGTTCCATGAAGTTTGACTCTGGCATTTCTGGTTGTTTATTGATTTTAGATTGGTTGTTATCCTCCTTTTGGTTGTGTGAAGAAGCAAAGGGTTTCTACCTACACCTCCATCTTGGCCATAACTACAAGATTAAATTTTTTAAAAAGACATCTAAGCATTACTGGAGCCATGTTTTGGAAAAAACAGAATGAACTTTTTGGCCAACCCAATAGTTGAAGATTTTAATATCAATTTTCAATAATAGGTAGCATAGAACAACTAGTAGAAGATTAACAAAGAAAGAGAAGACTTCGACAAAACTATAAACCCACCATTTATAGAACACCACATAACAGGAGAGAATATACATTCTTAAGTGTACCTGGGACATTTTTCAGCACTGATGATCGCCCATAAAAAAAAGCCTTAATAAATTTAAAGTATAGAAAACAGTAATAATTAAAAGATTGTTTTAATAAAGTATGAAGGATAAAGATAATTATAATATTAAAAGGACAGAGATGATACAAAATATGTTTTCCAACACTAGAAATCAATAACAGAAGGAAAAACTGGAAATCTCATGAACACATGGAAATTAAACACACTTCTAAATAACTAATAGGTGCCCTGGCTGGTGTAGCCCAGTGGACTGAGTGTGGGCTGCTAACCAAAGGGTTGCAGGTTCGATTCCCAGTCAGGGCACATGCCTGGGTTGCAGGCCAATTCCCAGCAGGGGACGCATGAGAGGCAACCATATATTGGTATTTCTCTCCCTTTCCCTTTAAAGACAAATAAATAAAATCTTCTAAAAAATAACTAATAGGTCAAACAAGATACCAAAAGTGAACTTCAAGAATTCTATTTTTGTTACCTTCAAAAAGAATTAAATGGTTAGGAATAAACTTAATTTATGAAAATTTCAAAACATTGATGAATGACATTAAAGAAAACACAAATTGATGAAAAGACATCCTGTGCTCATGGAATGGAAGAATAATATTGCTAAAACCTCTATAACATCAAAAATGATCTACAGATTCAAGGCAATCCCTATCAAAATTCCTTCTTCATTTTTTCAGAAATAGAAAAGAATCCTAAATTCATATGGACCCGCAAAGGACACACAATGGTCACACCAATATTGAAAGAGGAGAACAAAGCTAGATATGTTACTCTTCCTGATTTTAAAATATATTGCAATACTGTAGTAAATAAAACACTGTGGTACTAGCATAAAGACAAACATATACAACAGCAAAGGGAGACCAAAAGTAAACCCACACATATACAGTGAACTGATTTTTAACAAGGCTGCCAAAAATACATAATGGAAAAAGAATAGTCTCTTTAACAGATGATATTGGGGAAAGTGCAATAGAATGAAGTTGGATCTTTACCTTATACCACATACAAATATTATGTAAAATGGATTAAATGCTTAAACATAGACTTAAAACTACAAAACTAGAATATAATATAGAAAAAAAACTTCATGATATTGGATTTGGCAACAATTTCTTGTATATAACACCAAAGTGCCCTGGCTGGTATAGCTCAGTGGATTGAGCGTGAGCCTGAGAACCAAAGGATCACAGTTTGATTCCCAGTCAGGGCACATGCCTAGGTTGCAGGCCAGTTCCCAGCAGAGGATGCACAAGAGGCAACCATACATTGATATCTTTCTCCCTCTCTCTTTCCCTTCCTCTCTAAAGATAAATAAATAAAATCTTAAAAACAACAATGACAACAAAAAACACCAAAGCACAGGCAACAAAAATAAAAAGAGACAACACCAAACTTCTATACTTACGTGTATTAAAGGACACAAATCACTAGAATGAAAAGGTAAACTATGAAATGGGAGAAGATATTTTCAACTATACATATAATAAAGGGTTAATCCAGAATATATAAACAACCATTACAACTCAACAACAAATAGATAACCTGATTAGAATATGGGCAAAGACTTGAATAGACATTTATCCAAATATGATACATAAATGATTAACAAATAAATGAAAAGATGCTCAATATCAATAATCATTCATTATAGAAGTGCAGATCAAAACCACAATGAAATATCATCTTATACCCATTAGGATGGCTGCTATCAAAAAATAGTCCTGGCTGGTGTGGCTCAGTGGATTGAGTGTGGGCCCGAGAACCAAAGGGCTGCCCATTCCATTCCAAGTCAGGACACATGCCTGGGTTGCAGGCCAGGTCCCCAGTAGGGTGTGCATGGGAGACAACCACACACTGATGTTTCTCTCCCTCTCTTTCTCCTTCTCTTCCCCTCTCTCTAAAAATAAATAAAATCTTTAAAAAAAGCCCAGAAAGTAAATATTGTCATATAATCCAGCAATCTCACTTCTGGGTATATATGCAAAAGAACTGAAAACAGGATCTTAAAATGATATTCACACACTCATGTTCATAGCAGCTTTATTCATAACAGCCAAGAGGTGGAGGCAACCAAAATGTCCATCAAGAGATGAATGGATAGACAAAATATGATTTATAAACAAAGGAATATTATTCGACCTTTAAAAGGAAGGAAATCCTGTCACATGTCACAACATGGAAGAAACTTGAGGACATCATGCTAAGTAAAACAAGCAGCCACAGAAGACAAATACTGTATAATTCCACTTATATGATGTATCTAAAGATAAACTTATAGATATAAAATAGAATGGTAGTTACCAGGTGCTAGAGGGAAGGAAAATGGAAAATTGTTTAATGGTTATAGAATTTTAAGCTTTGCTAGATGAAATATTTGTAATGATCTATGGTATAAGAATGTGAATATGCTCAGTTGTAAACTTTAACATAGTTATGATAGTAAATTTTATATAATGTGTGTTTTACCATGATTTAAAAAATAGAATTTATACTCTCAATACTACCAAACACTGTTGAAAGTAATTAATGATCTAAATAAACGGAAAAACATCCTACACTGCAGATCAGAAGACTTAATATTATTAAGATGACAATAATCCCAAAATTGGTCTAGAGATTCAACACAGAACTGCACAGAGAAGTTTATAAAAGCACAATTAAGGTGAGAGATTTTTTATGTTCCTCTCAGTAACTGATGCATCAAATAGACAAAAAAGTTCTTTAATTTAGATAGAGAAGATTTGAACTCCATAATTATCAAATTTATTAAATAAACATACCTTATAAATGACAATTGGAAATGTTAGATTCTTAAAAAATACACATTACATTTACAAGAAATGATGACATTTTAATACATAAATCATGTCTCAACAAATTTTAAAGTAACTTTACCAGAGGTTTTGCTCTCTGACCACAATACAAAAGTATAATTAAAAAATTTTTAAATCATAAGTAAAAAGTATCATTTGTTAGCTTAAAACTACACTTCTAAATAATTTATATGTGAAAAATTAAGTGTAGTTGGGAAACTCAATTACATGGCAAACTGTGAAATGCAGCTAAATCTTACATGTAAAAAGAAATTTATAGCCATTAAGTGCTAGCTTGAAAAAAAGAAAAACCAAAAAACTGCAACTGAAATCAATTAGTTAATGGTATAAGAATTTTAAAAAAGAGAATCAAAACTATTATTAACTGAAGAAATGTATAAATAGATAATCAAAGATTAGATTTAAAGACACAGCATTAGAACGATGTGAGTTCAGCAACTTTACTGGGTACATGATTAATATTTTTAAAAGTCTATTGTATTCCTAAATGCAAACAATAGAAGATTTAAATATATACTTTTTAAAATATCCTATTTATATTTTAAAAGATTTTATTTATTTATTTCTAGAGAAGGGAAGGGAGGGAGAAAGAAAGGCAGAAAAACATCAATGTGTGGTTGCCTCTCATGTGTCCCCTACTGGGAACCTAGCCTGCAACCCAGACGTGTGCCCCAACTGGGAATCGAACCTGCGACCCTTTGGTTCACAGGCCTGCACTCAAATCACACTGAGCTACACCAGCCATGGCTTAAAATATCCTATTTATAATAGCAACACAATAAGGTCTCTAGGGAAAGAGGTTAGAAAAAAATGTATAGTAGATTGATGGAAAAATATAAAAGTTTATTGAAAGACACTAAAGAAAGACTAAATAAATGGAGAGAAGTCTTTATGGACAGAAAGACTCAATGTTACAAAAATCGTCAGTTTTTCTCAAAGTAAACTTACTAATGTAACTGATTTTTTAAAAATTTGTAGAGTTGAGCTTTAACAAGACTTTTGTATCATTTCACGACATTTTTAAGTTTACATTTAATAGAGTAAGAGGTAGTGAAGCTTGAAAATTCAAAGAGACACAGAGTCCTAATAGCACTTTGACATCAGGCACACAAAACTGGCAGATTTTAGAACCTTGGCTACTTATATTTTGCTATAGCTTTTCCTATTGTCATTAACTATAAAATCCTTAAACGAGCTTTTATTAGGAATCAGAGATGAGACTGAGGGACAGGAGAGGCCGTGCCACCTCCCTTTGTCAAGTGTGGGGAGGAAAATGAAAGGGTAATCACAGCCACAGGGCAAGGAAGGAGACCAAGACCCAGGAGCCAGCTGCAAGTGAGGGGTGAGAATTTGGGAACCCACGTGGGCCTGAAAAGACCTGTGGAGTTTTCTAACGGGCTGCTTATAACCAATGACATAACAATACAAATAAAATTAAGTTAAAAAAAACACGGGGAAAGAGCAAAGGCAAATAGGTTGATTGTGCTAGTTGTAAGAGTCATTCTCAGAACTATGATCAAGTTCCAAATTTGATACTGAGATTTCTAGCTGCCAGCAAAAAAAAAAAAAAACCCCAGGAAACTGTAATAAATGTTATAGTATTCATTACTAGAAATGAGGCAACATATTAAGTCCACAATAAATCCCTAAGTAACATGTATATGAAATAGCTGTCAATCTGGATTTTCACATCCAAGCAACAGGTGCCATCTGTAGTGGAGTTAAGCAAAAAAAAAAAATTCTCTAAAAGAATATTAGATAGCTCACAGAATCCACCATGATGGACAGAGATACAGGCTCAAGGCAAAGCTACTAGGAAAAATGTACTGAAGGATATTTTAGAATTGTTCTGGAAACAAAACTACTCCCACTAGCATTGCAGACACTGCTACTTCCGTCTGCAGAGCTGGTGTAGTTAATGTCAAATCCTATATGATGGGTGGAGCCTAGATCCCATGTCTATCCTTAACTACAAAAGAACAAGGGAAATTAAGCATGTGACATTTTTAGCTCTTGTTATACAAACAAAACATTTATATTTGTAAGATTAGGAATTCAGCAAACACAAAAAGTGGTTCCACTGCTGGGCAATCCAAGTAGATGACAAATGTCCTGATGATAACCGTACATCATCCACTTCTGAGCTCGTGTGTGACTAATGAATTTAAACCTGGGGAAGGCTTAAACTAAGATGACAAACTGTTACTCATAACTTGCATATAACTCAGATATTCCACTTATGAGTATTTACGTGAAAAACAAAACCACTAATTAGAAAATGTGTATGCACCCCTATGGTTATTGCAACATTGTTTGCAACATGTGGAAGCAACTTATGTATCCATTGTTAGATGAATAGATAAGGATGTTTATATAAATATAAAGATCACTGCCTTGGCTGGTGTGGCTCAGTGAATTGAGTGCCAGACTGCAATGCAAGGAGTTGCTGGTTCTATTCCCAGTCAGGGCATGTGCCTGGGTTGTGGATAGGGTCCCTGGTGGGGGACTCGGGAGAGGCAACCACACATGGATGTTTCTCTCCCTCTCTTTCCCCCTCCCTACCCCTCTCTCTAAAAATGAATAAGCATATTTTTTAAAAAGAATTCCACTTAAAAAAGAAAGGTCATTGACTATACCATTGACTTAAACCATTGACTATATATATATAAAACAGAATATTACTCAGCCACAAAAAAATAATACAATATTGCTATTTGGAACATAGGTGGATTTATAGGTACTATGCTAAGTGAAATAATTCAAGAAGAATAAGACAAATACTGTATTTCGTTGATATGTGGGATCTAAAAACAAACACAAGACACATGAAAAATAGAACAAAACAGAAACAGACTCATGAGAGAACAAACTGATGTTTGCCAGAGGGAGGGTGTTGGAGGATGGGTAAAAAAGGTGAAGGGACATAAGAGGCACAGACCTCCAGTTACTTGTTTATAAAAAACAGTCTCAGGGGTAAAATGTATGGCATGGGGAAAATAGTCAATATTGTCATATAACTGTGTATGGTGACAGATATCACTCAGCACTGTGGTGATAGCATTGCTAAAAAAAAATATATCAAGTCACTATATATACCTGGAACTAATATATTATTGCACATCAACTATAATTTTTTTTAAAGAAATTATATTGAGTTCTAAAAGTAATTGTTCCTTGTGCCCATATTGAGTTACTGACCTAACTATTCTCTTCTTAAAATTTTTCATTGATTATGCTATTACAGTTTTCTCAATTTTTTCTCTCTTTATCCCTCCTCCACTCTGCCCTTCCAACCCTCCAGCATCCCCCACCTCTTACTTCATGTCCATGGGTTGTACATATAAGTTCTTTGAGTCCTCTGTTTCCTATACCACTTTTTATCTCTCCCCATCTATTTCATGCCTACTAATTATGCTGCTTCTTCCCTGTACCTTCCCCCCCTACTACTTCTCCCTTCTCACTCCCCACTGAAATCCCTCCCTGTGATGTCCATTTCTCTGATTCTGTTCCTGTTCTAGCTGTTCACTTAGTTTTTGTTTTTGTTTGTTTTTCTTTTCTTTTAGGTTCATTTGTTGATAGCTGTGAGTTGCTGTCATTTTACTGTCCATATTTCTTATCTTCTTTTTCTTAGATAAGTTTCTTTAATGCTTCATATAATAAGGGTTTGGTGATGACAAACTCCTTGAATTTGACCTTATTTAGGAAATACTTTATCTGTCCATGCATTCTCACTGAAAGTTTTGCTGGATATAGTATTTTTGGATGTAGGTCCTTGCCTTTCATGCCTTTGAATACTTCTTTCCAGCCCCTTCTTGCCTGTAAGGTTTCTTTCGAGAAATCAGCAGATAACCTAATGGGCACTCCTTTGTAGGTAACTCTTTTCCTCTTGCTTCTTTTAAGATTTTTCTCTGTATATTCAATTTTGGGGAATTTAATGATAATGTGCCTTGGTGTGTTCCTCCTTGGGTCCAATTTCTTTAGGACTCTCTGGGCTTCCTGGATTTCCTGGAAGTCTATTTCCTTCACCAGACTGGGAAAGTTTTCCTCATTATTTGTTCAAATAAGTTTTCAATTTCTTGCTCTTGTTCTTCTTCTGGCGCTCCTATAATTTGGATATTGGAATGTTTCAGGTTGTTCCAGAGGTTTAGAAGACTCTCTTCACTTTTTTGAATTCTTCATTCTGTTCTAGTTGGGTGTTTATTTCTTCCTTTTGTTTCAAATCATTGCTTTGAATCCTGGTTTCCTTCCCATCACTGCAGGTTCCCTAAATAGTTTGCTTTATTTCACTTTGGGTATCTTTCATTTTGTTGTTTCATTTTTCAACCAAGCTTAATCAGATCTGTGAGCATTTTGATTACCAGGGCTTTAAATTCTCCATCAGATAGGTTGTCTATGTCCTCATCGTTCAGTTCTTTTTCTGAGGTTATGCTCTGTTCTTTCATTTGGGCCATATTTCTTTGTCTTGGCCTAGCTGATACACTGTAAGGGGGCAGGGCCTTAGGAATTCACCCGGGAAAGGGCAACATTTTTTTGCTGTGCTGCAGCACTGCCTGGGGGGGAGGGGCCAGAGAGGGAACAGTGCAGCTCGCCTGCTTGTCCCTAATGCACCTTCCCACGGACTCTTGTGTGAGACTGGGAATTTCTCCCACTGTAGCAATCACTGTATCAACTCTGAGCCTTAAGTCAGCCCCACCTACGCAGCCCAGCCACACTGCAGCCAGCTCCGCCCCAAGATCCTCTGACTTGCCACGTTTTTTCTCTGCCTGCTGCCCTACTCTGTCTGCCACCTTACCAGTCTGGTTGTTCTGACTGATTTTTTCTTTAATTCCTAGGTTGTCAGAGTTTCATGCAGTTTGATTTTCTGACATTTCTGGTTGTTTATGGATTTTAGATCGGCTGTTATCCTCCTTTTGGTTGTGTGAGGAAGCAAAGGTTTCTACCTACGCCTCCATCTTAGCCAGAACTTGACCTAACCTCAATTCAATGATGTATTATAACACTGTTTTCAGTAGAGGCTCTTAATACATCCGCATACATAGGCTTCCTATATCAATTTAACTTAATCGAAGGATAGATTCCAGAGTTCCTGGAGGAGTGGCTAACACAGACAATCCTTTTTATTATCTCTAAGAGCTCTTAATAAAACTGAGTTCATCAGTTAAAAAAGCAAATGGTTATGCCAAGGACAGAAATATCAATACATAATGTTTGTTTACTTTGAAATGGCATTAGCCACTGCATAACTAGAAACTAAATTTCCACCAAAATATAAATCTCAAAAATGACAGGTTTATATGAAAAAGTGAAAATTTTAATAATTATCAAAAGCTGTTGGGGAGAAGATTAATTCGACTGTATACATAACCACCTCAAAACTGGCTCTGCTGTCTCCTGAGTTCTCTGAGTGCGAATGAGGAAGAAGGACTCCATGATTCTTTCTGTGGCACTGGGTGGAGCCTGCTCGGTTAAATTCCTTTAATTGCAGGCTGTTTCAGAAGGTGGATACAAGGACAGTGTAATATTTACGGAACGGCTGCCAGCGAGCAAGGTCGAGGCATGCTTTGGCTTGCTGCGGAATGACAATTCCTGGCTTATCAGGACAAGCTAGCTTGAAACATGTAACCTAAGACAAAAAAATCTCCAGGGCCAACTCTTACCTAGTATCTTAAATGTCATCTGCTGATAACATTATGTGTAGAATTAGAAAGAAATGCTCCTGGAGGGAGAGGGGGCAGAAAACACAGAGCAGAGACACTGGCAGAAGAAGAAAACCCTTGCAGCTGCTCACAGAGCTGCCATCGGTCCCAGGGGCACTTGGGCTGCTCATCACACTGTCATCAAAACTGCTCCTCCACTGCTCTGGCTTCATGAACCCAGACACTGTATGAGTCACTTGTTACCAATAATGCAGACAGGTCTTCGTAATTATTAAACAGCATGAACAAACAATCCCGACTCACTTTTAAAAGAAGTATATATGATCTCACCTTTGACAGGAACCAAATCAACAAAACCAACGAGCAAGCAAAATATAACCATAGACACTAAAATTGAGAACAGGCTGACAGTGACCAGAGGGGAGAGGGGAGGGGACTATAGGGAAAGAGGGTGGAAGGTTTTCAGGAACAAGTATAAAGGACACATGGACAGTAACAGGGTGGGGTGGAAACAGGGGAGGGAGGCAGGAAGGGCTGGGGGGTAGGGAGGGGTGGGGGAAAAGGCAGAAAACTGTATTTGAACAACAATAAAAAAATAAAATAAAATAAAAAGTATATATATACTATATATACTATATATACTTTATACTATATATAAAAGAGCATATATACACACACATATATACATACACACAGCACTGGGAAAAAGAGGTTAGAGTACCTAACATCATTACATTAAAGATAAATAAATAAGGATACAAAATAACGACAATAACAATAAAAAGAAAAAGAAGACAAATAATAAAAAATAAATAATAGAAGAATAAACTGTTTCATATATTAATAGTATATGAAATATATATTAGGAACCTACTTTTGCCCACCCCTGTACACTAGACATCAAAGCCAGGATGAAGCAGAAAAAGAAAATTACCTAACAATACATGAGATGGATTGAGGTCCTTGCTGCTAATTAATAAGGATTGCTTTGTTTTTGCTATAATTTCTATTAATTTCTTTTCACTTAATGTGGCAAAGATAAAGCAATATAAAGTAGGCAAAAGGTGGCTGGTCTTCAACAAGAATTTGTATCTTCAATTTTTACTGGAATAAAAATCCTTTCACGCCGGGAGCTACTCAAGGATGAATCATGAATACTTGAAGAAGACTTCATTTCAGACAGATTCAGTGGTGTGTGTGCTACAGCAAAGTCTGGTTATAGCAAATAGTTTTACTTCAAACCTGCACTGACATGTAAACAGACATTATTTGGCACAGATTAATTTCTGTTAAATGTAGGTTTAATCCAACATTATGCCAATATTTGCATTTATGGTTAACCCTATTTTAAGTACTAGAGGTTAAATTTTCATCACCAAAAACATGAGTATAACCGTTAAAGTTAAGGTAATGAACTGAAAATTAATTCCCCAGTATTGCTTTGAAAGTATAGGCCTGGGTTGTTTTAAAAAATTTGACTTTATCTAAATGTATTTTAGAACTGGAATTCTTTAATCATCATCTACTGTTGGCTTATCACTCCTCCTCTTCTTTGACCCCAACCAATTAAACACTAGTGTTTCTCAGTTCTTCCACTAAAAACAACTTTTTCTCCTACTTCTGTGTGCACGAGATTTGTCAAAATGATTTTGCCCAGTCAGCCTTGGCTACACTAATTCTTCCTCCTGTGGATGAGGGTCCTGCGTTCACCATGAGCACCTCACTCGAAGACAACTTTTGCACCTTCACTGCTTTCTTGTCTCCTTCAGTGCATACACCTAGCAGCCTTTGAAGCAGGAAAAAGGACACTTCCAATTCTGTGAAGATCTCAGGTGAGGCTCCAATTGCATCAAGTACCTGCCCCATCATTCTGTCTGCCCAGCGCAACGTGGAGTCAACTTTTGTTCCAGCTCCCGTAGGACTCCCTGGAACAGCATATTGAACATCCTCATGTTCCACAAACACATGAATTTTCCTTCTTCATCTCCGGAAAAAATGCCAGGTCTGACTTCTATCTCCTTGTCCACCTTTAGCACTCCTTTTAGAATACTACCGCCAGCTATATCCCCACTTAAAGTCATTAACTTCGCAGCCAGGTTTGTTAACACCAAAAGACCTAATAACATCAAGTCTGTTGAGGGGGGACTGGAATTTTCTTCACTATGTAATTACAGACAATTTCAATATTGTATTTCAGCTGAGTAGAAATTGAAATGATAGTAGCTCTTGCTACTGTACCTTGTACAAATGTAAGGATCTGTTCATAATGTTCTGGCTGTCTTTTACCAAACGCATTTTGTTTTGTATTGTCTCAAAATATGCTTCAGTTCCTTGGTTTCCATAGCAGACAGGTATTCAGAAGCCTGAGGCTGAGGACAAGACTCATTACCAGCTCTCCACAGAAGAGCTGCATCCATCATTGCTACCCCGTTCACTGTAGCCATCAAAATATCGTGGCCAGGACAGCCAACAAGGGAAACGTGTCTGAATAATTTGAAGTTCCCTTTGGTCCCTGGAATGTCTGTAGGAAATTCATCAGGTGTAATACTTCCACAGTCGCTACAGCATTCCGTTTGAGGACAACTTGAGTTATCAAGTTCACAATCTAGCATTAGCATATCCAAGCTTGATTGTAATATTCTGTCCTAGTTAATTTTTGAATCTGACACTGTGAACTCCAGAAATAGCTTTTACAACTGTGAATTTGCCATGAGCTATATGACTGATTGTACCTACATTAACTGTGACTTCTTTGCTGCTAAGTTCATGTGAAAGAGGCATCAATTTGGTAACATCCAAGGTGGCAAGGTTCTGGAGAGAAAGGTGCAGGTGACCCAGAGTCACTCCGCCCTCTCACCCCCTGGCCATTTTGCCCAGAGAGAGGATTGGTTTTTACACCATATTTTCAGCATATAATTGTCTCAACCTATTTAGAATACCATTAGGGTCAACATTGTACAGAGAGTGTCCTTTCTTGGAGGAAAATGTTGAATTGCTTAGAGCTAGTATCATGAGATTTTAATCTACTTATTATTCCTTAGTGAGTAGAGGGCAATCAATTAAAGCCAATAGACCTTCATAAAAAGCTATTCATTTAGGTTGGTGATGTTTTCCCATCAATTTCCCATTAATATTCCTAATTATAACAAACACAATACACACAATCACTGGCTTTCTCAAATATGGAAGACTAGGAAACGTGAAAATCTTTCACCACAGAAAGTTAGAAATGCTGGACAAAGTGTAGCAAACATTCTGTTAAGTGCATAGATGAATTTCAATGAGGCGAAGGAATTTCCAAGGGCTCCAAAACAAAGAAGCAGAAAAACAAAGCAGTAAGCAGATGGGAAGGGGAGATTCAGGTATCAGGCATCAATATATGGATCATAAGAGCCATTCAATGATAGAGACAAAACCTTGAGACTATGAAAGCAAGACATCAAAATTGAACTCAGAATCAGATCTATCGAAGAGCTATAAATTGATAACTAGGAGGTCCTGGAAATTATTTCAAAGAGATACACGACACTGCATAAGATTGTGCCACTTGCTGCCATAAGTGACTTTGGGTGGGGAAAAACATCTTGTGAGAAAGTCTGCCTTTAGGATGGTTTGCATTTACTTTAATCACATGATCTGGGTACCTTCCAGTCAAGAAATTAACTAATTATAGGCTGGTAATGTTCTCGTGAGGCCTTAAAGAAACAAACAGAAGCAAAATGCTCTGAAGGGATCCACCTAAAACCCAGGCTACACAGGGTTTCCATGGAACTCATTTTCCAAAGTAAAAGCTCAGAAGGCATAATCTTCCATGGACAAATGTCAGCAGATAAAGAGATAGCCAGACTAAATTCCTAAGAACTTGAGATAATAGAGATGTCAGCTGAAATTGTCAAAAAATATGACGAAGGAGATAAAAACATGATCACAATATTTGAAAAAACATGTTTTAAAATGTAATTTAGAAAACAAAGTGAAATTATAAAAATGAAAAATATAGTCATTAAAAGTAAAAAATCAGTGAACAGTGTAAACAGGTGAACAAAACTGAAGAGAAATTTAGTCTCCCGGATTATAGACCTGAAGAAATACCTAGAGTAAGAGAGGGGTGTGGGAAGAGAGAGGGGGTGGTGAGTACAGGAGAGATATTGAGTGGAATGGAACAGAGGAGGGCTAACATGAAATCTAACAGAAGTGTCAGGCGGAGAGAACAGAGAGAATGAGATAATGGAGGCTCAACAGGCAATGTTTCAGGAAAATATAAAGGCTGAAGTGTTCACCAAAATTATAGAGACACTTAAATACTTAGATTCTGGAAATAAAGTAAAATCCAGGCTTGAGAGATTAAAATCATACTTAAAGGCAGTGAAGCTGCAGAATTCCAGATGAAGTAAGATTCCTAACAGCACCTAATGATAAAAGATTACTAAAAAAGGACATATCAGATAACAGCAGAGATGTCAGGAGCAGCAGCAGCAAGAGAAGTCATAAATCAGGGGAAAGAATACCAGACAGTGGACTATGCCCCTGTGATTTTAGAAATGAATTCCTTTGAGTAGAAAAAAAAAGAAGTTGAGTCATCTCTTTTCCTGTCAATAAATGCTTGGCAGTAATTCAGTAAATTCACGAATAGCCTAGCAACTGAAGGCTGAAACCAGCAACTGAAACTAATGTGAAATCACAGGTATTTTCCACTAATTAAGGCTGTGTGGTTCTGTAAAATGGTAGGGTTGGGTTAAGGGCCACATGGGGAGTTGGAAATGCTTATTGAAGAAATAGCATGTGATAACTAAGTACGACGCTGGATGTTGGGGCCAACTAATCTAGGTTTTAGCTATTTAGACCAGGGGTCCCTAACCCCTGGGCCACGGACTGATACTGGCTCATGGCCTGTTAGGACTGGGCCACACAGCAGGTGTGTGGTGGGCAAGTGAAGCTTCATCTGGATTTACAGCCGCTCCCCACAGCTCCCTTCATCACCTGGGCTCTGCCTCCTGAATGGATCAGCTGCAGCCTTAGATTTTCACTGGAGTGCAAAGAACTCTATTGTGAACTGCACATGCAAGGGGTGTGTGATCCCAAGATTAGGAGAATCTAATGGTGATCTGAGGTGGAGCTAAAGCAGTGATGCTGTGCTAGGGAGTGTCTACAAATGGATTATCACCAGCAGTGAGGTCTGACTGCAGAGACCATAATAAGTCAATTGCTTGCAGACTCATATCAAAACCCTACCCATGAGTGGCAAGTGACAATTAAGGTGCATCTGGTGGCAGACTTTATAGTGGGAAGTGAGTTGGTGCACTTCAATTGTACAGCTGCATCTGCTGGCAGGCCTGTCAGAATCTGACACTTATTTTCAGTCCATGCATGGCCCACCCATAATTTTATCTACCACTTCCATCCATTCCTCCTTTCTGCACTATGTACTTGTCTCAGTCACAGTTTGGGTAAGTCCGCTAGCTACCCCCAGCCAAAATGAGTAAAAACCAAACATTACTGGAGAGCTTCTTTGAATGGGGGGAAAGGCCCAATTATGAGACAGCAGAAGACAAAGACAGTCAACAAAAAGAGAGCTACATTTAAAAGAAAATACTAAGCCAAGGCTGGTGTAGCTCAGTGGACTGAGTGCTGGCCTGGAAACAAAGTATTGCTGGTTCAATTTCCAGGCAGGACACATACCTGGGTTTTGGGCCAGGACCCCAGCTGGGGGCGATGAGAGGCAACTACACATCAATGTTTCCTTCCTTTTCTTTCTCCCTCTCTTCCACTTTTCTAAAAATAAATTTAAAAAATCTTTTTTAAAAGAAAAAAATACCAAGAGTCCTAGTTAAATTACGTGGTCATTGCAACAGGTGATTCACATTCTCCAAGTCCACCTTGTACAATATGTGGTAATAGGCTATCTAGAAGCCAAGAAATGCTCAAAACTGCTTCACCACATGGAGACCATGCACCATGCATTAAAAGACAAGCCTTTGGACTTTTGCAAAAGAAAAAACAATGTGAACATGAAGAACAGAAGCAATTACTGAAGGCCACCACTTCATCAAATGTGTCTGTACCTAGAGCATCATTCTCACTGGCTACCCACATTGCTAAAGCTAAGGAATTCTTTACTATTGATGAAGAGTTGATCCTGCCTGCTACAAAGGACATTTGCTGTAAATTTTTAGGAGAGGCAGTGGTTGAAACGGTGGCATGTGTTCCTCCTTTAGCTAGCACCATGACCAGATGAGTTGATGTAATAGCAAAGGCACAATTGTGAGAGAGGGGAAATGAGTCACTGTGGCATGAATCAGGTTGACCAGTCTACCAATGTTGACAAGAAGGCAACAAGGGTTGTTTTTGTGTGATATATTTTTCAGGAGGATGTGCATGGGAATGTTATATGCAGTTTTTTTTGTCCACGAACACCACAGCTGCAGAACTATTCAAATCTTTGAATGACTACATCTCAGAAAACCAAATTGGTCATTTTGTGTCAGTATATGCATGGAAGGAGAGGCTCCTGTGACTGGATGGCTTTCTGGTTTTACTACTTGAGTCAGAGAGATTAGTTCTGAATGTGTCTACACATTGTGTCATCCATACAGAAATGCTGGCTAGCCAAAAAAATGTCACCTGAACTTAATGTTTTGCAGGATGTGATTAAAATCATCACCCTGGCTGGTGTAGCTCAGTGGATTGAGCGCAGGCCTACGAACCAGACAATCGCGGTTCAATTACCCAGTCAGGGTACATACCGGGGTTGCAGGCCAGGTCCCTACAGGCCAGTTCCCAGCAGGGGATGCACAAAAGGCAACCATACATTGATGTTTCTCTCCCCCTCTCCTTCCCTTCCCCTCTAAAGATAAATAAATAAAATCTTAAAAATAGAATATGTTTTAAAAGATCACTAAAAAAAAAATCATCACCCTGGCTGGTGCAGATCAGTGGGTTGAGCCCTGGACTATGAACCAAAGTGTCACGGGTTGGATTCCCATTTAGGGCACAAGCCTGGGTTGCTGTCCAGGTCCCCAGTAGGGGGCACTGAGGAGGGAACCACACATTGATTTTTCTCTTCCTCCTCTCATTCTCCCTCCCTTCTCCTCTTTAAAATAAAATTATCAACCACATTAAAATATGGCTCTGTCTGTATTGCAGCTCTGTGAGGATGGGAGCACAGCACACATGTCCTCTCTTATACACGGAAGTGAGACAGTGAGACAGTTCCCTAAAGGTAGATCACTGGCCTGAGTTTTCAAGTTACAAAAGCTGGTCCAGAGATTTCTTTTAGGAAAATAGTCACCACTCACAGCACATTTTAGTGACACAAAATGGACTGTCAAATTGCTTACCTGTGTGGCATATTCGGCCTGCTCAATGAACTCAATCTGTCACTTTAGGAGAGAACTACACTGTGTTCAAGTTGGCTGATAAAGTGGCTGTATTCAGAGCCAAACTGGAATTATGGGGGTGATGAGTGAACACTGAGATTTTGACATGTTTCAACTAGCAGATATTTTGAAAGAGATGAGCCAGGGCCTTCTTTCTCCCAGCATGATCACCTATTTCAGCTCTCAAAAGAGTTTGAGTGCCCTGGCTGGTGTAGCTCAGTGGATTGAGCATGGGCTGCAAACTAAAGGGCTGCTGGTTCGATTCCCACTCAGGGCACATGCCTGGGGTCTGGGCCAGGTTTCTAGTGGGGGATGTGTGAAAGGCAACCACACGTTGATGTTTCTTTTCCTTCCTTTCTCTCTCCCTTCCCCTCTCTCTAAAAATAGATAAATAAAATCTCTTTTTAAAAAAAGAGCTTGAGCATTACTTCCCAACCACAAAAGACCCCCTGGACTGGGAGGGAGTTGATCCATGACCCACTTGTGAATAAGCCAGGTGAATCAACTTTGTCTGAGCTAGAAGAGGATCGACTTCTTAAGGTCACAAAATATGATGGTGGCCTTAAAATATGTTTGAGACAACCTCAGATCTCCATCTGTTCTGGATTAAAGTCAAGGTAGAAAATCTTGAGACTGCCACAAAAGCAGTGAAAAGCTGGCTTCCATTTCTAACCGCCTGTGTATGTGAAGCAGGGCTTTCTGCAGTGGCAGCAACCAAAACGAGATTACGGAGTAGACTGGAGATTAGCAACACACTTTGGGTGTCACTGTCTCCCATCACCCTCAGATATGACTGACTAGTTGCAGGAAAAGCAACTGAGGGCTTTCACTGATTCTGCATTATGGTGAGTTGTACAATTATTTCATTATATATTACAATGTAATAATAGTCGAAATAAAGTTCACACATCGTCTTGAAACCATCCATTCCCTGCCCCGTCCATGGAAAAATTGTCTTCCACCAAACCAGTTCCTGGTGCCAAAAAGGTTGGGGACCGCTGGTCTACACCATATTCAGAGTTGTGCTATCAGCGTCACAATCTAACTCCAGAGTGTCAAACGTATTCTGCTCCTCACCCTCCCCTGGGCACTGGAAATCACAATTGCACCTTCTGCCTCTCTGGAATTGCCTATTCTGGACAGTTCATATAAAAAGAATTACATAATATGTGTCCTTTTGTGTCTGGCTTCTTCTGCTTAGCTTCATATTTTCAAGGCTCACACTGTAGCACGCCAGTACTTTGTTACTTTTTCAGCTGAAGGATATCACATTTTGTGTATCAGTTTGTCATTTGGCTATACAAATGTGTGTGGGAATATTGCGTAAAGCTTGCACACCCTCTTCAGCACACTACCTCCCAGCTCCCCCGCATGTGCACCAACTCAGAAGCTCTCTGAACCTTATTGTTTAGGAGCCTGTATGAACTATACAGACATAACTGATTAAATCACTGGCCTCTGGTGATTGAACTCAATCTGCAGAGGCTCTTTCCTTGCCTGAAGAGATCATGGCTTGATCTTCCTATGACTGGTCCCTAATCTGAAGCTATTTGGAGCTCCAGCAGGACTCATTTCTTTAGCATACAAAAGACACTCATCACTCAGGAGATTCCAGTGAAATCTGTGCCTGAAAGGAAGGAGACAGGGAGCAAAGACCAAATATATTTCTCATTATACCACAATAAGATACACAAATATTTGATATTTGAACCTTGCAAATACAGTAAGTACAACATTTCTAAATTAAAAAATGTGCAGCTAAATTGTTTCATTTTGTCTAGTATCTTAATGTGCCATCACGACTATAACCCTTGTACAACATCTTCCATCTCTCTTCTTACTGGGAAGATAACACTCATAAAAAATCCAAGAAGCCCCTTATAGGTTGTCATTCTCTTGTATCCACCACTTATCACCAAGGCATTATCTGCCCCAAGTTGCATAATGGTGCATCCTTGGCTGATTTCAAGATAGCACTAGCTATCTTTGACTGTCATTTAAGAAAGAGCAAGTTTCCTCCACCTGGGGCTAAAAATAATGCTAGACCATCTGCCTCTTAATGTTCTAACAAATTGGCTACAAGACAAACATGGTGAAATGTAAGATGATGGAAAAAATGCCATGCCATGTAATGGCTGCAGAAAATGAAAATGTGGCAATTGCCGCCCCAAACTGCACTTGAGGCAATTGCTGCTGAAAGGCTATGAAGAAGAATCTGGAGACGAGAGGACTGTCAATAAAAAATTCAAATACATAAGCCAAAAAAAGTCAATAAAATGGTGGTCAAATGACAAGAGCAAGAAATAGGACTAAAAAATGTTGAGTGTCATTTAGGAAGCAATTATGCAATAATACAAAACTCAGAGTCTTGTACATATTCAATGTAGGATGACTGATAAGGTTTGGCAGATTATAGTTGCCAAAAGTTCCTTGTATTTCAAAAAGGAATTAGCTTCTAAAACAATGAAGTGCTTTAATCTACTCAGCAAATATTTGCTGAGCACCTACTCCAGGGATATGATTGGTGAGCAAAACAGGAACCTTTGCTGGGGTCATAGGGTTAGTACGTAGCAGTAAAGCCAAATGTTAATCAGACAACACTAGCATGTGTGCAGTTGCAAGAGTTAAATAAGTGCTCCGAAAAGAAGTACCACATCGAAGAGCATGATCAAGGAAGTATCCTCGAAGAAATAAGCATTAAACTGTAACTTGGGTTGAATGGTCTGAGGTTTAAACAGGAATTTTACCAGAGGTTTGGTATATTGGTTTTCTAGGGCTGACATAACAGAGCATCACAAACTTGCTGGCTTCAACAACAGAAATTTACTGTCTCACAATTCTGAATGCTAGAAGTCTGAAATCAAGGTGACAGACAGTAAGACTGGTTTCTTCTGAGAGTGGTGGGATACAATCTGTTCCATGTCTTCCCCCAGATGCTGGTTGTTTGCTGGCAATGATCTGTGTTTCTTGGCTTGTAAATCTCCGCCTTCATCTTCATATAGCAGTCTCTTTGTGGATGCATTTGTATGCAAATTTTCCCTTTTTACAAGGACACAACTGGTATTATGGAATTAGGCACCTTTAATTATATCTTCAATAACCCTATTTCCAAAGAAGGTCACATTTTGAGATACTTGAAGCTAGGGCTTCAACATATGTATTTGGGGGGCATACAGTTCAATCCATAACAGATGGGGAAGAGAAAATGGGAAGTAATGAAGGTCTCAAATGTGGCTCCTGACTTTCTCATAGGATTGCATTTCTATCAAGAGAGACCCAAAAACTTACCTAAGAAGAAATTGAGGCTATAGGGCATTGGTTAATTATATAGAAGTACCAGGAAACACAGTGCAAAGCTGGGGAGGTGAAAGAAGTTTGGGTTAAGGACAAAGAAGTATGAAAGCATTATGGGAATGAAGGGGAGGCAGAGGAAACTGATCGTGAATACTTACTTATACTGAGTTCTCTGATTGAGGAAAACAGGCATGAGAATCAGCGTGGCTTTAATCTCAGTTGTCTTTTTGAGAATGGTCAAAGGACCTAGACTATCCAGTCCACAGCAATGTCAGCCTTAATGGGCATAGTCTATGCTCTCGTAGACAGAACTAGGCTCCGCCATTCAGTAAATGTATGTTGTTTGCCCAGTTAAAGCACAACTCAAAGCCTCAGCTTCCTAGTTTGTAAAATGGGTAGGGTAATAGCAGTTAGTTGAGGAAGCCTGTGCAGTCAGTCTCTGCATCACTCACTATCGAAGGCCTGGAGGATTTCCATGCCCTCAGCAAATTGTGTGATACCTCAGATTCTCTATGTTCTGATTTTAAAGATGGAATAGTAGTGCCTTATAGGGAGTTGCAACAATTCATTGAGATATATTATTTACAACAGTGATTGTAAAAATAGAAAGAAATGCTAATTGTCTTTAGTGACATTGAACCAGGACTGTGTCCTGTAACTGTGTCTGATTTCGCTACAAGAGGGTGCACCAGAAAGACGGCCCCCACTCTGCAGGAGGAAAGACCTCTTCAGCTTTTCTTCTCAATACCAGTGTGAGTTAATCTTGTGTCCCAATTTATCTTCTTTTATCCACCTGGTCTTATTAAGAGATCATTTCTGTGAGTGTCCTCATCCCAGTTTACGGGGGAGAAATCTTGTCTAGTTTTTTTTTTCTGATGGCCACAAAAGTCAAATCCTTATTTTCTTTGGCTTAGTTTAAAAATTCATATCCACTGAGTGCTCCAACTTTATTCATCAGAGAGTCTGGATGTTTTAGGCAGGTCTTGCAAGAGCTTTTGGGCTTTGGGGCTCATCTTTGAAAAATGTATCCCTTGGTCCTGTGTACCTCCCCCCCTCCCCCCAGGGTCTAGGGGAAAAAGTCAATGAATTAGGCAGTGTACTAAGTCGAATAGCATCTCCCAAAACGGTATGTCCAAAGTCCAAACCCTCAGTATCTATGAATGTAAACTTAACTTTAAAATAGAGTCTCTGCAGATGTAATTAAATGAAGGATCTCAGCTTGAGTTTATTCTGGATTTAGAGTGTCCTTAATGCCAATGTACTTACCAGATGTACCAATGTACTTACAAGAGAAAAGAGAGGGAGGTTTGACAACACCGAGTGACCCTGAGGAGAATGCTCTGTGAAATGGAGCCAGAGACTGCAGTGAGGCCTCTTCAAGCCAAGGAATACCGAGGAGTCTCACAAACCCCAGAAGCTAGGAGAGGGACCATGCAACATTCTCGCTCATGCTTATTACTTGAACGTTGTTGCTTAAGTCCAGTTTGTGAGATCTGGGAGGAGGTGCAGGAAGCCCCGCCTGCTGCTCTGGGGTAAGCGGGGACCAGGGATCCACAGCCAGTTTCCGTCCCTGGACCGGACTGAGGACGCCACTGGGCCCACACCAGCTCTCCTGGCCCGTGGGCTCCTAGCTGATCCCCTGAAGCTGAATTTTTTCAATTCAACATCAGATCAGCAGTGCCTTTTTAAATCTGCCAAGGGCGGTTGGCTCCGGAGTTTCGTCCGTTATCGTGGGAAAGGCCCCCCCGCAGCTTCTCTTTCTTTCACCTTCCTAGTCTCTCTCTCTCTCTCTCTTTTTTTTTTTTAACTTTCTTTTTAAACCAGAAACAGAGGCCTCCCTCCCGCCTGCAAACCCGGTTTCTCAGTCTGCACTTTCGAGACCCGAGCCCTGTTGCGCAATTCACTTTCAGGTCCCTCCCTAAACCGGCTGCCGGGGGCGCGCGCTCCGTAGCGCGCAGCGCGGGCCCTGCGAGCACGTGCCCGAGTGAGGGCCCGGGAAACGGGCTGAAGACTTGGGGACCTTACCCCAGCGCTGGCCGGGCCTCTGGCTCCCCCTGCACTCGCTGCGCCTGCAAGCAAGCGGGAGGGGAGTGACTGCGTCTAAGGAACTTGCGAAACAGAAGAAGGGGTAGGGTGTGGGGGTGCGTGTGTGCCGCCTAAAGAAAGGCGGCAGTGACTGCGGTGGAGAGGGGATGGAGAAGGATGAGGGACGGAGCGGAGACTTTGAGGGGGATAGCTGAGTGTTACAGCTAGAGAGGTTTAGAGACATGGTGGGGACAGATACCCAGACAGTGGGAAGGCAGCGCTGAGGGAAGGCACTGGGTCGTAGTCACAGGGGACGTGTGGCGAAAGAAAGTTGGGCGTATCAGAGGCATTTTGTCATTCCGCGCTAAAACAAAACAAAAAATAGAAGTCTTGTCAATGAAAACGGCAGAAGAAGAAGCTCCATGGGCCCATCCCTACACAGAAGCACCAAAAAGTGTGAGCATCAACATTGGGCGAATTCTGGAAGATAGTCAAAAGTTTATAGCAACCAAACGAACGTTAGACCAGGGATAAGATGACTTAAACGCAGCACAACGGAGATATTAGTAGCTACTTTAAGAGGGGAAAAAAGGGCAATACGAGAAAACTACGAACAATTAGGTTAAATGGGCAAATTCCTGGAAACACACAAACCACGAAAACTGACTCGAGAGGGGGGAAAAATCTGAAAACATAAATAAAAAATTAGATCAGTACTCAAAAACCTGGTGGCAAAGAAAAACCCAGGACCAGGTAGCTTCCCTAGTGAATTGTACCAAAGGTTTAATGAATAATTAACACCACTTCTTCTCAAACTCTTACGAGAAAAAAAAAAAAAAAAGCAGTGAGACCAAATCGTTCAATGTGCGCAACATTGCCCTGTGTGGAAGGCAGACCAAGATATGACGAGAAAAGAGTACGACAGCCCCAAATCTGTGAATATAGATGCAAAATTCCCTCAACAAAATATTTGCAGGCTCAATCCAGCTGAATGTTAACAGGTTTACACACCATGACAGAGTAAGATTTATCCCAGGAGTGCCAGGGACTTCACATATGAAAATCTACCAGTGTAATATACCATATTAATAAAATGAAAACATATGATCATCTCAATTGCAGTAAAATAATTTCACAAACTCCAATGCTTTTTCATAATAAAAATATTCAACAAACTAGGAATAGAAGAGAACTTCTTCAATCTGATTAAGGGCATTTATGAAAAAAACTACAGCTAATATATTCACTGGTGAAAGACTTCAGGTTATCTCCCACTAAGATCAGGAATAAGGCAAGAAGGTCTGGTTTCACTTTTATTCAAAATTCTATAAGCAGCATTGTCTATAAGCAGAAAGTTCTAGCTAGAACAGCTAGGCAAGAAAAATGGAATAAGAGGCATATAGATTGAAAAGAAACAAGCAAAACTACCCATCCCTTCCTTGGCGGATGAAAACAAATTCAGTGAAGCTGCAGGATAAAAGAACAACACAGAAATTGGCTGTATTTCCACACATGAGCAATTAACAATTCAAAAAAGAAGTTAAGAAAATAATTCAATTTCTTTATTGATGGAACTGAGAGAGAGGGGGGAATGGGGGAGAGAGAGAGAGAGAGAAGCATCAGCACTGGTTTGTTGTTCTACTCATTGCTGCAGTCCCTGGTTAATTCTTGTTTGTGCCCTGATGGCGTCATGAGGACGGAACTGAAAACCCTGGTGTACGGGGACGATGCGCTAAGCAACCTTGCTGCTCAGCCAGGGCCTCAATTCACTTTTCAGTAGCATCAAAAAGGATACAATACTTAGGAATTAATTTAACCAAGTAGTTGTGATACTTGTACACTGAATACTACAAGACAGAATTAAAGATGACATAAATGAATGGCATGACATTCTGTGTGCAGGGTTTGGAAGACTTGATATTACCAAGATGGCAGTAGTGCCCAAAGTGATCTGCATGTCTAGTGCAATCTCTGTGACAAGCTCAATGGCCCTTTTTCTTTTGTAGAAATGGAAAAAAACTGATTCTGAAATTTGTGTGGCATTCCAAGGGACCCCCAGTACAAGTCTGACACAAATAAAAATAATTTTGAAAAAGAAAAACAAAGTTGGAGTATTCACCCTTTCCAATTTCAAACCATACTACAGAGCTACACTAATCAAACTGTTCACTGGACATAAAGACAGACATAGCGGGTGGACATTTCAGAATTGGAATTGTGTATTTCAGAAGTACATTTCAGTAAGTGGAATCATGTGAAATTCTGGACTTTTGATGTCGGTAGAATCATTTCCAGGTAAATCCATGGAGACAATAGGAGATTAGTGGTTCCAGAGCCTGGGGGTAGGGAGGACTTAATGAGTGTGTCTGATGAGCATGGGGGTCTCCTTTGGAAGTGATGAATGTGTTTTGAAACTGGGTAAATTCTGAACATTATGAGTGTTCTAAATGCCACTGAATTGTTACTTGAAAATCATTAGTCTGATGTTATGTGAATGGCACCTCAATAAACAATAAATAACAGGGGGGCACACCCAGCTGAAGATGAAGTCAGTCCCTGCAGCACCCCTGGGTGGCCCAGGAGTAAGAACTGCTTTTGGTTTGGGTGAAGCGCTGGGCCAGGCACGGGGTGGCAACTCATGAAGGTCCCCAGTGGGCTGCAGAGCCAGACTCTGTGTTCCTGAGCCCCTGCTGGCTGTGGGGCTTTGGGCAAAATACCCCAGCCTGGGGGGTCGTGGTGGAGAGGGGGGTCTCGAATCCTGGGCGTGGAAAGGCCAAGCAGAAAGTCAAACGGGCTCCGAGAGCCTGTCATTCTGAGGTCTCCCTTCACCTTGATGGGAGGTTCCCACTCAACACTTTTTACCCAGTTTCATCCACCCAGGTTTCGAGGCTCCTAAGAGGAAGCTCTCGTACAAAAGTGTTTGTTCTCTGGGCCTGCGTACTGGCTCCTGAAAACTTCACACCAGTGAAAAGGCAGGCGCAGTGTTGTTGCTGTTTTACCTTTTGTAACAAGACCGAGGTCGAGATAGAGATGGAAATTTAGCGAAGGGGAAGCGACTAAAGATCAAGAAAGTCCAAAGGTCTGGCTTTTTAAAAAAAAAATTTTTTTTTTTTATTTTTGGATCCCGATCATGTACCCTGACCCGAATCGAACCAGAGACTTCTGGCTGCCTTTCACTCTGCGGAGTGTTGTCCACACCACAGAGCCACGCAGGTCAAGGTGCTCTTATTTCTGTTATTGATTGTCGAAGTCGGGATCTGCAAAAGGCAGAAAGGAAAAAAGATGTTAGAAAGCAGAAATCAAAGATGTGCGATCCATTCCTCCTCCCCCGCCCCCCAGACTCGAACCAGGTATTCAGACCCTTATGGACAAGGACAGCTTCGCCTGCGTGGACACCTCTGAGTATCAAACCTCCCTCCGCAGCGGGTCTGCTCACCGAGTCTGAGCCCGGCCCGCAGCCGCCGAGGCTGCGCGGCCTCCGCGACCCGCCCGCCAGGGAGACGGCCTGGGGAGCACGGGCGGACCCGCGCGGGCTGGGGGAGAAAACCCGGTACGTGGCCGGCGTGCAGTGCTTCCCACACACAACGCCAGGCCCCGGGAAATGAAGGCGTCGCCTCGGCCTCCGCGCGTCCTCAAACGTCGCCTGCCCCCGACGCTGGCGAGCGACTCAGTCAACCAGCGACATCAGACTCTGGCTCAGGCGCAGCGCGGCAGTCTGGGAACCCTCGGTGCCGGTCCTGATGTTCTCCCCAAACAGGTCCCTCTCCCAAGTCAGCAGGTGGCTTCCTAACGCTTCTAGGACAAAATCCGCATTTTGCCCAGTTATGCTTTCTGTAGCCCGCACGGCCCCTGCCACGACCTGGCCCCTGCTCTCTTCCCTGATCTCCTGGTGTCCACGCTCTCGCCCGCCTGTCGACGCTCCTGACCCGCCATTCCTTTGCGCAGTCTTCACTCCGGAGAGTTTCTCTGCTTCCAGTGGCTCCTTTCTTGTCACCCGTCAGGTTCTCGGACCACGCTAAGATAGCCTCCTCCACTATTCACACATCATTCTCGACCAGCACATTGGTTTTAGAGATTCACCCTCTTAAAAACACATGGTTATGGTGTTCAAAATCTGTTTCCCAGAATGTAAGCTCTCTGAGGGCAGGACTACTGTTTTCCGTCCTTCAGTTTTGTGTCCTACCTAGATCACGTAGTAGGTTCTCAGTTAAAGGGAGGGAGGGAAGGAAGGGAAGAAGGAAGTAATGGAGGAAGGACTTCCATGCTTGGTTTAGAAATCTTAGGTTTAATTATAAAGTGTTACCCAATTTTCATTTGACTGGTGTTCAATTCAATATCTAACTCTGTTCCGTCTCTGTTCCCAGTTCTTGCTCCTGTGACTGGCCTCTCATCCTATGCATGTCTCGGTCTGACAGTGGGACACAAGCTTCAGTTGGAGGCGCGAGAGGGTGGGCAGGGTACAGGAGACTTTTGTCCCCCACCACCACCCCGTCCGAGCGCCCGAGGCACTGCGCTCCAGGCACCTCCCAGCCCAGGGCCCCGAGCCGGCCTCTCCAGTCTGTCCCCGGCTCCCCTGAGGCCCCACTGGTGCCCCAGGTCTGAGTCCATAGAATAGATCTCAATAGATCATAGAATAGATCTCAAAGTCAATGTTTACCTTAAATATTCGTGCAAACGTCATATATTGCTTATATGTATTTTGATTTTTAAAAAGCCCCCCCCCTTTCAGAAAACAATTAAACTTGGCACGGAGGCAGGCAGGAACGCAGGTGGGGAAGCGAAGCCGCGGGGCAAGTCTCCGCGGGGGTAGGAGGAGACGGGAGTAAGAGCCACACATCCACCTCCCTCCCAGCGATCTCTCCTCTCTCACGAGCGGAAAGCTTACGAGAGGGGAAGCTCGTGAAAGGGCCTTTTTTCCCAGAACCTGCAGCAAATCCCGGAGTGCAGGCTGCCAGGGTCAGAGAGGTCTCTATCCCAGACGCCCACACCCCCAGAGGCCCCGAGGGGAGATTTAGAAGAATTTTGCAACGGACACAGGAATGACAGCTCTCTGCGGACGGTGCCGAGCCTGACTGGTTTTGGAAGTCCCAGCGTTGGTCCAGGGACCGAAGTAACGCAATGGAGAGACCGAGGGCGCCTGAATGGACGCGGCCACTGCACTTCTATTCTCGAGCTTACGCTCAAGGTTTACGCCTTGGGCTGCGGGGAGGATGAGCGCTTGGGGAGCAGGGGGCAGGGCCGATGGGATGGGTTTGGCGGCCGAAAGTCCGTCCGAGGCCATTTCCCATCCTTCGCCCCGGAAAGGCAGCGCGGCTGGGACGCGGGTTTGTCCCCATCGGCTCGGCGGCGAGCTGAGACCCAGGCTCTGCTCTCCCGGAGCCCGCGTTCTCTTCCGGATGGGAGTGCGCTGGGCTGAGGCGGACTTTCGGACGCCAAATTTTTAGATCTAATTTTTAGATCGGCCCCCTCACCTGCAGGACCTTCCGCGGCATCCGTGGCGCTGTGGCCAGCGCCTTCCGTGCCCGCTGCTGCCGCGCGCAGGTACCGGGCGACGTCCTGGTGGCCTCGCTCTTCAGCCAGGTCCACGGGCAGGCGGCCCCAGGCGTCGCGCACGTCCAGCCGCGCCCCGGCTCGGTGCAGCGCCACCAGCGTGTCCAGGAATCCCTCCCTGGCGGCGTCGTGCACCGGTGTCGCGAGAGTGGCGGGGTCCGCGCAGTTGGGGTCCGCGCCGTGGAGCAGCAGCAGCTTCGCCACGCGAGTGCTGCCCATCATCATGACCTGCCGGAGGGACCGGGCGTTAGAGGCGGGATTAATGAAAGAAATTATTTGCGGAGCTGCTGCCCTGTGCAGACAGCGGCCGTAACAGCCACAGAGGTTTAGTTACTCTTTATTTGCTTTCAGTTACCGACTCTTAGCCAGTTTTTCTACCCATTCCATTTTTCTGTACACGCAGAATTCCCATTGTATTCTCCAATCTTTTGCAGAATTTCAGCCACACACAGAACGCTGCTGGAGGCATAGAAAACAGCAACAGACAGACTGAGGAACACACTTGCCTAACCTCCTGTATTTCCCCCTCATTTTGATATAAACTTATGTAAAACGCAGGGATGTAAGGTTCACTGCCATATATCCAAGCCCTCGTGAAACAGCGAGGAGGTCCTGATCTCATGTGAGTCCTAGACCATCTTGGAAACAAAGCCATCACCAAAGTGTCCATAATCAGAGCGACCTTCCAATTTGAGTGTTGCATGGTGGGTGGTGGTGGTAGACAATTCTTTTTTTTAGGATAACCATTTTTTAAAAATTATATTTGCTGGATAATAGTGACTGTATGAAAAGGAGTTTACTTATTTTAGTTACATTCTATATTAAACACATATTGCTTAATTTGTCCAAACCAGGGATCCATACTAAGTTATACAATGGTTGTTTATTTTGTCCTGGAGGAAGTGAAAAAGAGAGAAACTATAAATAAAACCAAATTACAGCTCCAAAGAAGAAAGAAAAACTATTGCAGGTGCACGAGAACAATGTATTGCTTTAAAATAAAAGCTGGGAAACCTTTCACATTATTACTATGTTTACCCAATGAAGTCCTTTCTCATTTAACTGACTTTAAATGCTTATTATATTACTGTTAAAGGCTGAACAGTAACCTAACATTTAAGTATTTAAATCATAATGGCAATCCAATGCAAAAAAGAAATAAATCTATTAGGCAAAAACTTGTAGGGTGCTTAAAACCATTTGAAAAGACATCAAATTTAATTTAGTAGTTCATTTATTTCTGTCAACTAAGTATTTCTATATTAAACACACATTTGATTAGGGTTCTTCTTTTCCAAGGAAACACGGAATGGCGGATGACTGGTAGGGGCGGGGCGGGAGGTCCTGGGACGCTGGAAGGGGAGGCGGCAGCAGGCTTCCCTCCAGGACTTGGCAGCGGCAGCCGGGGCGGCGCTGCAGCCAGGCTACGGGGTTGCGGCCGCTGAGCTCATGGAGGCAAGGCCGAGGACAAGGAGTGGATCCCTGTCACCGAGTTGGGCTACCTGGTCAAGGACATGAGGATCAAGTCCCTGAAGGAGATCTTTCTCTTCTCCTTGCCCATCAAGGAATCTGAGATCACTGACTTTTTCTTGGGGGCATCCTTCAAGGACTAGGTTTTGAAGATTATGCCCAAGCAAAAGAAGGCAGGCACAGACCAGAGGACCCAGTTCAAGGCAGGTGTCCCAAATGGGGACTACAATGAACATGTTGGTCTGGGTGTTAAGTGTTCAAAGGAAGTAGCCACTGCCATTTGTGGAGCTATCATCCTGGCCAAGCTCTCTACTGTCCCTGTGCAGTGAGGCTACTGGGGAAACACGACTGGCAAACCCCGTTGCTGTCCCTTGCAAGGTGACAAAGCACTGTGGCTGTGTGCCGGTGCGTCTCATCCCTGCCAGAGGCACTGGCATCATCTCAGCCCCTGGGGCCAAGAAGCTGCTGCTGACGGATGGTACTGACGACTGCTACACCTCAGTTAGGAGCTGCGCCGCCACCCCGAACTCCGCCAAGGCCACCTTCGATGCCATCTCTGAGCCTTACAGTGATCTCACTCCTGACCTCTGGAAAGAGACCACTCACGAAGTCTCCCTAGTAGGAACTCACTGACCATTTTGTAAAGACCCACACCAGAGTTTCTGTGCAGAAGACCCAGGCTCCAGGCTGTGAACACCATGTAACTTTACACAAGAAAAATAAAATGAACCAAGCCTGTTAATAATAAAACATTTTTATTAGGGTTCTAAACCAAAAGCATGCTCCTTTTTTCTGTATATTCTTATCCTCCCTATATAAAAAAAGTTAGAGCTAATCTTCCAACTTCCTTTTTTGGTTTTGTATTTAAACAAATACAAAAGGTCTCTTCTAAAATATACCAGAGTTTCAAAGCCAAACTCATAGTTTCCAAGCTGCTGGTGATATTTTAGAGATATCAACTTATGAATCAGGCAAACATTATTATTTTTAATGCAGACAGATGCCCTGACTGGGAATCAAACCAGCGACCCTTTGGTTCGCAGGCCCACACTCAATCCACTGAGCTACACCAGCCAGGGCCAAACATTATTTTTAACAGACTCATTCTACAAACACTCAACCTCTTTAGTTTCAAATTCTCTCCATACTTCAAGTCACAGATAACTTCATGTTTTAGGCACTTTTGTTTTATTTTTACATCTTATTTTAAAGTTTCAGAAAAGTTTACTTGTGATGTTTGTGAAGTTCCCAGTAGAGTTACTTTCCTTTGGCTTTTTAAAAAATATTTTATTTATTTATTTTTAGACAGAGGGGAAGGAAGGGAGAAAGAGTGGGAGAGAAACATCAATGTGTGGTTGCCTCTCATGTGGCCCCCACTGGGGACCTGGCCTGCAACCCAGGCATGCGCCCTGACTGGGAACTGAACCTGTCCGTGACCCCTTAGTTCGAAGTCCACACTCAGTCCACTGAGCTAGACCAGCCAAAGCTCCTTTGTCTTGTTATGCTGGAGTTTTTTGTGACACATGAAGTTTGCCCAGAAGATACCCAGCCATGTAATATGAAAAATAGAGACATTTATTGAAGAAACAAGATACAAGAAACATTGTACATAGGACAATGACACCTCAGGCCCCTTCAAAGAAGGCATCTTGGGACCTCACACAGTTCTCCAAGCTTCTCTTCTATTGTTCAAGACACTTTGCAAAATCCTTTTTGGAATTGCCATCGGCTGCCCCACCCTATTTTCCTGAATCTCTCTGGTGGTCTGAAATCTCTTCCCTTTCAAAGGTAATCTTAGTTTAGGGCAAAGTCAGAAGTCACAGGCCACCAAGTCTGGGTTGTAGGGGCGCTGAGTCACCTGATTGATTCAATGTTTCGCTAAAAAACCCTGCAGCAGATGTGATGTATAAGCCAGCGGGTGCGTTGTGGTGATGCAGCTGCCGATCACCGGTTGCCCATAGCTGAGGCGGTTTTCTATGTACTGCATCTCTTTTCTGACCAAGAACATTGAGGCAGTACTCCTTGTTAACTGTTTGGCCTGGAGGAGTGTACTTGTGATGGACAACACCTTCCCGGTTAAAAAGCACAGTTCACATGGTCTTAATCTTGTTGTGACAAGAACTCCTTCGCCCGCCTTCTTCGGGGGCGTGGAGGACCAGGCAACTTCCATTAGGACAACTGGACCTTCATTTCAAGGTCATAGCCATAGACCCACTATTTACCTCAGGTTATGATCTTATTAAGGAAATCTGGTTCACTGGCAGTGGTCTGAATCACGTCACTAGCAACTGCAGTACCATGTTCCTTCTGCTGTGGTAGCGGAAGCCACAGAATGAATTTCTCCACATGTTTCGTGCCAAGATCCTGTGTCAAAATTTGGGACGCAGTAGGTTTTGGAATCCCCTGATCAGTTTCTTACGTCAGTCGCCGATCTTTGTTGATTCCAGACATACATAGTTAACATTCTCAGGTGTTCTGCCTATTGCAGGCCTTCCGGAACGTGGATCACTTTCAACAGATTCTCAACCATCTTCGAAGCGTTTGTGCCATAGTTTTATTTGTACTGCACTCATTGCGTCACCTGTCCCTGGAAGCCTTCTCAGTAGTCCAAATAGTTTTCAGGGAGGAATGTTCGAGCTTAAAAAAAAATGTGATACGGATTTGTTGCGCTACTCGCTCGTTTTGAATGCGGCAACACACGGGACATAGGCTCTCTCAGTAGTGTCTACTGCTTCCACTAACTACTCCAGTGAAGTCAACATTGCTCACACATGTTCATTTCAGTCCATTCTCCTTGGCTGCCAGGTTACGTCGACATAGTGCAAATAGTTCTTATTATGTTAACAATGGCTGGACTTTTCCTGGACAGACTTTGTACATTTGTTTTCTAAAAATTGTATTTTTCAGAAATCATTGTTAACACTGGGACTGTCATTGTAAAACTAGAATAGTGACTGCCAGGAAAAATTTGTCTTTACCTGAGTTTTACCTCTCCGCCACCACCACTAACAACAACAACAAAAAAATGGAGTGGGGAGAGGAGAAATGAAATTTATCCACAATGAGAATTTAAAAGCTCTACCTCAAATGCAGTAATCTATAGCAAGTAATTAAACAATAGCAACAGTAATAGAAGATACCACTAAAATGTTAACTAAATTGACGTTCAGGAGATGTTACATTAATGTTTTTTAATATAGTTTTGCATTTAAATATGTTTGATTATACTGTAAAACAAGCATATGCTTTCCTCACTCAGTTCAAATTTAAAAAAACACACTATGCGGTTACTCCTGAACAATAATTTTAATTGATATTTATTACAACATACATACACAGCAGTAGCAGATTTTCACTGAAATCCCTCGGAGGGAGGAAAATCATCATCAGTTCCCTTCCAGGGCCTGTGAGCTCAAGACTAAGAGATCCCACCAAACCTGACATTTCTTTAAAATCTTACGTTTTACACCAAACATTTGTAAATTTTGTATCTGATAAAAAATAGAGGGGGTGGGGAGGGGATTTAACTCGGTCTACACGAACACGAATAGGTTCTGTCTTCGAGAGCCTCCCAGCACCCAGAGGGCTGCACCCTCCTGATTCCTCTCTTCTCGCTGGGTCCCCGAGCACCCAGCGCACAAAGGCCCGGCTAAGAGGGGCCTCCAGGGCGCCAAACCCCATCGGAAAACTCCCGAGGATGTCACGCCTTCACTGGGAATTGAAACGCCACCTGGTACCGACCCTCTGGCAAACCCGGCCCCCCAGAGCCGTTCGCCGCCCCTCCTCCCACGGCCCCCTCGCTCACCCACCTGGATCGGGGTCCGGCCGTGGCTGTTGGGAGCATTGGGCGGCGCCCCAGCCCGCAGCAGCGCCCGCACCTCCTCCGCGCGACCCCGGGCGGCCGCGGTGGCCAGCCAGTCGGCCGAGGGCTCCATGCTGCTCCCGCCGCCGCCCCTCGCTCCCTCCTCCCCACTCCGCGCTCTCCCGGTGCCGCGCCCGCCCCGCCGCTCGTGACCCGCCCGCTCCTCCTCTTTCCTCCCAGCGACCGGCGGAAGCGGCCCCCAGACTCCTCCTGCCGCGCTTTCCTGGGCCCGGGAGCGAGTGCACGTGTCCACCGAGAAGGCCTCTGTCGCCGCGGACGGTCTGTGCCTGTGACACCCGCGAAGTGGCCCCAGCGGAGCCGCTGCCGCCGCCGCCAGCAGTGGGCAGGTCGCCCGGGCGCTGGCCGCGAGCGGTCCGCGCGGGAGCCCGCCGAGCTGCGGGGGGAGCCCCGGGGCCGCCGCCCCGCGCCCCCGCCCCGCGCCCCTCGCGCCCCTCGCGCCGCGGCCCCCGCCCCGCGCCCCTCGCGCCCCTCGCGCCACGGCTGGGGCGCACCGGGGTCGTGGAGCGAGCGCGCTCTGTTCCAGCGAAAACGCCCCAACCCCCGCCTGTCCCTTCTTCCGATGCGGGCACTAGAATGCGCGCAGGGTTCCTCACTGCCAAGTTTGAACCAGGTATTTGATGTCACGGGCAAAGTATTTTTTTTTCTCTTTTACTTAGAAGAAGAGAACCCTTCCTCTTCGCCGCGGCCGGGCCAACCCTCCGCACCGCCGGCGCGAGTCTGGGGACACGACCCCCGTGCCACCCGGCGTTCCGGCTGCGGGGACTCCAACGCCCGTTCTGAAGCCTGCCCGCCCGCAGCACCGGCCCGTCCACCTTCCCCACTCACGCACGAGTAAAACACACGTGTGTGTGCGTTTCCGGGTGGTTTCCCACGCTTGTGGGAAGACTTGCAGAAGACGACATCCATTTGACAAAAATGGAGGAGATTTCTGCCTACAAGCAGGCACACAACCACCCCCACCCAGACCAGAAAGAGCGCCCGGCCTGCTGCTGAGCAGTCTTCTGAGAGCAGGCTCACACAGGCCCCTGCTCCCCTCCGCCCTCCTCCACGTCTTCTTCCTGTTACAAAACCCTTGCACTTTTCTTGGCTATAAGGTGCAGAATTAAGAGTGGTCTCTACTGCCTAAGGCTGCTGTGAGTTTTAAATGAATTAATGTACATATACACACTTAGAACAATACCACACATCCTAAGCTAATGGCTGTTGGTTCTTAGCTCTTGTGAGGACTCTTTCGAAATCCTGTTGTGACACACAGAGAAAAAATGCATCGTATAGAGTTTTCAATATTCTATGAAAGGAGAAGACCAAGAAGAACTTAACACAGAAAATATGATGGACACCCTCCACCCTCAGGTTTAATGAAAAAATTAAACAGAAGTAAGAGTATAACAAGCAAAAGAAAATCCAACAAAATTCTAATCCTTCCTGTGTTTATCTTTTACACTTAAAAAAGTATTTTTAAAATGGATTGCTCAGGATTTGCTGATGCTTTCCTTAAGCAATGCTTTGTCTGCCTATTAGATAACCCAGCTCTATTTAAAGGTCATCTTTCGATCTCTTGTTGACTTCTCTTAAAGACCCAGAATATGACCATACTGTCCATTGCTGTTAGCTCAGGCAAAACATGGAGTTTTTTTTAAATATAAATTTTATTTAGTTACTTTTCAAGTACATTTTTTTTTATCTATTTCTCCCATCCCACCCCACCCCCCCCCCGCCCGGTCTCCCCCCTCCCTCCCATTCCCCCCCGCCCCCACCCAGTCCTCATCTCTGTGTCTTTCATACTTGTTCCTCAAAATCCCTCCCCCTTTTTCCCCTTAAGTTCCCTTCCCTCTCCCCTCTGGTCGCTGCCCACTTGTTCTCTATTTCAGCGTCTTTGTTTTTATTCTGTTTGCTTGTTTGTTTTATTCCTTAGCTTCCTGTCAAAGGTGAGATCATATGGTATTTGTCCTTCAATGCCTGGCCTATTTCACTCAGCATAATGCTTTCCAGTTCCATCCAAAAACATGGAGTTTTGAAATTATGCCAATGAGTGGTGGTAGCTGGAGAGCATTGGAGATGATGAATGGTGTCGGGTAATTTCTTTTTCTTTTTTCTTTTTCTTTTTCTTTCTTCCTTTCTTTCTTCCTTCCTTCTTTCCTTCCTTCTTTCCTTCCTTCCTTCCTTCCTTCCTTCCTTCTTTCTTTCTTTCTTTCTTTCTTTCTTTCTTTCTTTCTTTCTTTCTTTCTTTCTTTCTTTCTTTCTTTCTTTCGTTTCATGCATTATTTTATTGTTGTTCAGTTACAGCTGTCTTCATTTTCTCCCCCCCCACTCCCCTCATCCAACCCCCCTCCCTCCCTTGCTTCCACTCTCCCCCTTGGCTTGTCTTTGTGTCCTTTATAGTAGTTCCTGAAAACCCTTCTCTTCACTATCCCCTTCCCTCTCCCCTCTGGCTATTGTTAGGTTGTTCTTAATTTCAATGTCTCTGGTTATATTTTGTTTGCCTTTTTCTTTTGTTGAGTATGTTCCAGTTAAAGGTGAGATCATATGGTATTTGTCCCTCACAGCCTGGCTTATTTTGCTTAGCATAATGTTCCCCAGTTCCATCCATGCTGTTGCAAAGGGCAGGAGCTCCTTTTTTCTCTCTGCTGTGTACAATTCCATTGTGTAAATGTACCATAGTTTCTTGGTCCACTCATTTGTTGATGGGCACTTAGGTTGCTTCCAGCACTTTGCTATTGTAAATTGTGCTGCTATGAACATTGGGGTGCATAGGTTCTTTTGGATTGGTGTTTTAGGGCTCTTAGGCTATAATCCCAGCAGTGGAATTGCTGGGTCAAAAGGCAGGTCGATTTTTATTTTTCTGAGAAAATTTCATACTGTTTTCCACACTGGCTGCACCAGTCTGCATTCCCACCAATAGTACATTAAGGTTCCCTTTTCTCCACATCCTCTCCAACATTTGTTGATTCGTTTATGATGGCCATTCTGACCAGTGTGAGGTGGTATCTTATTGTGGTTTTAATTTGCATCTCTCTGATGGCTAGTGATGCTGAGCATCTTTTCATATGTCTCTGGGCCCTCTGTATGTTCTTTTTGAAGAAGTGTCTGTTCAAGTCTTTTGCCCATTTTTTAATGTTTTTTTTTTTTTTTTTTTTTGTCTTCCCAGAGTGGAGCTGTCTGAGTTCTTTATATATTTTGGAGATCAAAACCTTGTCCAAGGTATCACTGGCAAATATGTTTTCTCATACAGTTGGTTTTCTTTCCATTTTAATGCTCTTTTCTTTAGACATGTGGAAGCTTTTTAATTCAATGAGGACCCATTTGTTTATTCTTTCCTTTACGTTCCTTGCTTTAGGGGACATAACAGTGAAGATGTTTGGGTAATTTTCTTTACAAATGCAGGAAGTCTTTGTACAGTAAAGGTGTGGCACAAATTATGGTTCAGAGAAGGCAGTTTTATTGATGGCTCAGAAAATAACAATTTAAGTAAGCAGCTTTCTGCAAATGCATTGTGATCTAAGAAGAAAACTTAGCCGGATTTCTCAAAGCCCAGTCCACAGATTATGCAGAATCACCAGAGAGTGCGTTCTCCACACATTCTCCAGATCTACAAAGTAAGATCTCTGGGGGATGTGCCTGCAAATCTGCAGCTTTTACAAGTTTCCCAGAGGATTCTCAAATACATCAGAGACCTAGAGTGGTGGTCTTTAGACTTGTTTTTTCAGGTCACAGGATCTTCATCTTGAGGCAGGGGCAGCTAACCTTTGAGAACCTGTCGAAAGCAGCAGACTCTCTCCTCAAAAAATAAACTATGCAATACTTCTTAAAATTTATTTTTATTGAATTTATTGGGGTGACTTTGGTTAATAAAATTATATTGATGTCAGGGGTACAATTCTGTAATACATCATCTAAGTATATAATAATTTTTAAAGTATGCATGTATATTTCTGAGTATAACTTTCAGGGAATTCAGAAATTCCTCTCACACTCAAGTGTGGATTCTTACATCAAGAACTCTTTAAATTCATGTGCAATTTATTGGACTGTTGCTCAAGGAGGTGAGTGATGGGATCATATAAAAACATCCCTTGGCTGCTTTATGTATAGACATTGGAAGATCCCACTGCTGGTTATGCCAGCCTCAGTCTCCCCGTGTGTAAAATGGAACCATACTATACTTCATGGGTTGGTAAAATAAGATGATGTATGTCAAAGAGCACTGTAAATTCTAAAGTTTGTTATTTATTATCATCACCCAACTTTTCTTCTTTCCATGACTGAGAAGGTCATGGCCTTATTTAGGTTTGTGCTACAGTGGCAATTTTGAAACTGTATTATGAAATTTAAGTCTGTCTCAATTCTGGTCAGTCTTCTAAGACAAAATATTAACACTTGATCACTCATTCAACAAGCGGAAAGGCTAAGGATAGAGCATGGTGGGGGCTGTGTGGGGTTTGGGGGAAGAATTAAATGGACGGACCATAGCGTTGGACTGCCTAGATCCAAACCTGGAGTCCAATGCACTGAAGTGACACTGGGTAATAAAATTATATGTTTCAAGTGTGCGTTTCTGATACATCTCCTAGTCTTCCGTCACCATATAATTGACCCACTTTACCCTTAACTACCCCGCCCCACTTCCCTCTGATATCCACTATACTGTCATCTGTGTCTCTGAATTTTATAAACCTAAACTTTTTACTTAATGGCTTTATAACTTTAAACAAAGTTACTTAATGTATCTGGGTTTCGGTTTTCTCATCTGTATTATTGGGATAATAATAGTACTTGCCTCAAACAGTTGATGTAGGGATTAAATGAGGCAGTACATGCATAGAAGAGCAAAGGGAAACAGAGAATGACTTGAGAGGATAAAATCTCATTCTGGTGGCTACATGGATGCTGAAAGCTGGCCCTAGTCTTGAAGAAAAGTGTCAGACTATAAAGACATAAAAGGAGGAGAAAGATGTTCTAGGCAGAGGTGAGAGTATGTGCAAAGGTTGGAAGTTTGGAAAGGAACTAAAAGTAATTTAGTAGGATGTATGGTGAGAAGCTGGAAAAAGTAAACTTCTTAAAGGAATCTACAAAGGAGCCTCACAGGACTGCTCAGATTGCCAAAAGGAAAACCAAGAGTTAGATAGCAAGGACACTGTGTGTAGGCAATTCTTTCACAGCTTAGCTGATAGTTCAAGGTGACATATGGTGAAGGGGAGGCATAGAGAGGTGGAAGAGATCTGAGCACACACAATACCCTGAAGGAAAAATGCAAGGTGAAGAATGGCTAGAAGAGGAAAAGAGAAATTCAGGTCACACACAAAGTAGGGTATGTCTGAGGACCCTAGGTCCCTAAAAAGTCAAGAAGAAATGGAATATGAGGCACGAGGAATGGTCATAAATTTGGACTCGGTAGATAAAAGTAGATTTGAGAAGGGAGAAAGGGTCAGGACAGAGAGGAAGTTGAAGCACTTCCTTCTGTGAATAAGGAGGCTGGCTTGCTCGCAGTGAAGATAAGATGGTGGGTTAGGAAGTGAGAGTGGTGAAGGTTTAGAAGATCTGTTACGACAAAAGAGGAATGGGCTGAGCAAGACTTAGATAGGGTAACCTTTCCATCAGTCTGCAAAACCCAGCTGAGAGTGGAGACCATGACATTATTGGAACACCTGAATAGTTTATTTAAAGTAAAGAAAACTTTACAATGGCACTACTCGAGAAAGCCTACAAATCAATGAATAGTAATTCTAGCTGTGAATATCAGTCAAAACATCACCAGAAAGATATTTGAGGAGGTAATATCCTGAAATTAGATTCTGGTTCTGACAAGGCATGGCAGATGCAAACATAGTATATGATATGCAACACTGTTTTATTGAGAAAATAAAAAAATGGGAAAATAGCTCAGTATTAGGACCAATGGATGGTCCTGATGTATCTAGTGAATAATTAACTGCTTTCAGATGGTGAAGTCTTTTGAGACTGTTTTTAGCTTCAATGTACATACATGTCTTTAAAGTGGGCCATCTTATCCTAGACTGTAAACTTCATGAAGTTATAACAAAACATACACAAATGCTGTTTTAAAAGCATACATCTTTTTACCATACTGAATATTAGTATTGTTATTAAGTAATACACAATTATACAAAATATAGTTAAAAATAAAATGTACATAGACTATCTCTGAAAAGATACAGAGAAATCTATAAATGTCAGTGGAAGGAATGAGGAACTGGGAGGGCCCTGAGACTTTCTTTTCAGATCAACTTCTGCTGTTTAAGTTTTTTACTAGGTGCATTTATTAGCCATTCTAATTAAATAAATATAACACATTATACCAAAAAGTTTCTTTTCTGAAAACCATCATTCATAACTTCATTTGACAAATAGTAACTGAGTCCATACTATATGTCAAACACTTGACTTCATGTCATGCATCTAAAAAACAGAACAGTACTTAGTCAAGAGGGTACATTGGTAACAACTATCAACAGGTTTGCTTTTCTGGAGGAGGAGGGTGACCTTGAATTGGGATGTGATCTTGAAGGGAACCTATATTAACAGTCTAGGAGAAGGAAAATGCATTCTAAAAACTGACACCTCAAAACTGTATTACCAGGAAAAAGATGTCATATTTCAGGGTCTGCAGAATATCCTATAATTAGGAAATAGCTTATTAGAGCCAGGTATGCATTCTGTAATAGATTTTGTTACAGGTGTAGCAGGTGTAACTGGACTAAGCCTGCATAGATGGACTCTGGGATAGAATGCTGAGTGTAGCTGAGGATTATTTGAAGACTAAGGCAATGGGAGAATTAATCTCATGCCCCTTTTCATTTAGGGAGAGTTAATAAAGTAAGGAAAAGAGGACCTTAAGCCAAGCTCCACTACCTACTTTATCACCTTGAGCAAGAGGTACTTTATTTTGACTTCAATATCCCCATCTACAAAGTGGGCATAATAAAAATTGTGCCTCGAGAGATGGGTTTTCAGCCCAGAGGAGTACTCCTGGAAGTGCCCCTGGGTGAGCATCCTAAAGCCTCAGGGTCCAATATGAATATTTTCAATGGGGAAGAACTTTCTTAGGGGGAAAATGGCAAAGAATGCCAGCCTCCCTTTAGTTATTTTTCCAAGAGGAGAAAAGGTAGCTTTAGCATAAAAGGGAGGCCTTTGAGAAGACAGAACAGACCTCCCCGCTGGTTTGTAAGAAAAAGGTATGTGTCCCCAGGATGAGATCTACGGAAAACGCAAGGTGGAGGATGCTTCCTTCTCCCTTTTACTTTTCTCTAATTAAGTTCAGATATAGCACAATTATTGAGGGTCTGCTATGAATAAGGCATTCTTTTAGGGATTCTCTGATATCTCTGTTCATTCAGAATTATTGTAAAATCTTTCTTCCTGCTGAAGCAGGACTTTGGTAAGAAACACAAAAGCCAAAATGCCTAACTTATTATAACCTGGTTCATAATTATAGGTAAGTCCCAAGTTTTCAATCTTAGTCTCCAAAGTATTAACTGGGCGTAGAGCCTACGTACCTATCATTATCTTCCCAAGACCAGTTTGAGGATAATTTAGAAGCCTTTTCTAAATTGTGTGTAAAACAAATATAATTTTAAATCTATGTAAGGAGTTCACTATTAGCAGTATCTCTAGAGTGGACTCTTGGGAAGTGAATAGTCTGTGCAGCCCATGAAAATAATCACTTCCTAACAACTACTTTGTAACTGTCTGCTTTTGCATACTGAGAAGTTTCTTATGGTGAATTACTTATATCTATTTGTAGCTATTTGGCCAGTTGAGAAAACTGAAAATCGGCACAGTATATGTGCATATGTACATATATTTATATACCTATATCTATAGTATGCACATGTTTAGATATATATAAATCATATATATATATATGTAATTTGTTTACATGCACAAATATTGAGGAACAAATATGTATTATGGCACATAATTAGAGGACAGACAGACAGAAATAGAGACAGAAATGTCTCTTGCAGAAATAGACAGAAATGTCTCTATTTCTGCAAGGAATATTTCCTTGCAACATTCTAAGTTGCAAGGAAAATAATAATGACTACCATTACTGAAACCCAACTTTGTGAGAAGCATTAAGCAGCTTTATATGTATCTTTTCTAATCCTACAACTGTCCTGTGGGATAGAGTTATCCTTCCTTCATAAATCAGGGGAAAAAAAGAAGTTCATAGTACTCAAGTAACAATGCACAAGGAGGTGGAACTTAAACTCAAGGTTCCCAGATCTGAGAGGTCCACACTCTTGTTACTATGTTTCCCTGTAAACTGATTTGTAGGGTACACAATGGCAATTTAGCAATCGTTACTTTTCTTTGAAAATTGTGCCTTCTGTCACGTTGCAAATCCTAGACCAAGGCGACAAGCTCTTCACGTTTGGAAATGTGATAGAAATTTGGATCTTGAGGTCTCCTCAAAGCCACTTAACCCATTCCCACAATTTAAAAATAATTTTCCCTCGGGCGGGGGGTGGGAAGGGAAAAAAATAATTTTCCCTGATTATAGTTCACATATGTAAAAAAACTAAAAAATGAGCTGCATAGGGAAATAAAAAGATACACTACACAGAAGCAATATCTATTAACATTTTGAAATATTTCCTGTTTTTTTTTTTTGCTCAGTTCTTGTGGATATAACAAAACTGTGAAATGAGTTTTTCCTTTCATTTATTATTAGAACATTTTTATAATTCCTCCAAAATCACTTCATAAAATTATTTATTTTTAACAGCTATAATACATTGCACTGCAAAGTGTTATAGTTTGCTTAATGATGTCCCTGTTTTCAGATATTTAAGGTGTTTCTAATTGCTACAAGAAATAGTATTGCAGTTTTTCAAAGGGCATAAGACTAAAGACATATATTGCAAAATTACTTTCCCAAAAGCTACCCCCTTGTTTTACAGATAAGAAAATGAAGGAGTGGTACACCGCCATGGTTAACCAGTAAATAAATATTTGCTGCAGACACTGAATGCAGTCACCTCTCCATATTTTTTGAGGTCACAGCTACTTGCTCTGACTTGAACAGATGTTGTTGGTGAGATATGTCAACCATACCTTTACTATAATCTTGAAAAGACAAAATGCAGCATGAGCAGTGGGACAATCCCAGTCTTTACACGGAGAGAGACCTGATCCCTCATTTACCAGCTCTGCACACTTGAATAAATTATGAAAACTTTCTGAACCTCCATTTCCTCAGCTCTCAAAGTAGGGAAAATAAAATTTGCCCCATTAGGGTTATTACGAAGAACAAAGAATGTAATAATAATAATAATAATAATATCTATCTATATCTATCATCGATCATCTATCTATATCTCCTAGGCTCACAGTAGGCTCTCAATAAATAGAACTTACTTTTTTGAGACTAGAGATAACATTTACTATCATGTTATCCATTTAAGCCATCAAAGTCAATATACTCTTGGGTATCTTTTTGTTCAATACTGTACATTCTGGCAGGTTTTCATGGTTTGAACAAGCAAACTCCCTTCCAAAAGGCGTGATTAATTCTGTCTTCTTTGAATTCTAACCCCTGGAAAACAGAGCTTCTTTGTAATAAAGTTGGCTGTTACGATGAAAGAACTTCCACTAAATCCTTCGTTGAATCATGGGAAGGGGAGCTGGTGTGTGTCACTGTTAAATGTTTCTTCTGCATTTACTGCCACCCTCCACCGCTCTTCTTCAGTGTGCAGGCCAGTCGGAGGGACAATGGAAGAAACTAGGTGAATGCAGGAATAATAAGTTTTCCTTCTAAACCCCTGTTCCCAGCCTCCTCTTCTCCTCATTAAAGGACAAATTTTATCCTTTCAAACTCATGTTGCCCTCTGAATTTCTAATCATGAACACATACAATATTCCATTTTGCTTATGCTGCTGCGATATGTGTGTAGTATTAGAATCAAAGATACTGTCGAAACAAACCAATGATACTGTATCCAGTTTTTGAGGGGTTGGGAGTTTAGTGCTCATGGTTGATTGAACTTAACAATAATTTTAGGTTCTCTTGTTTCAGGGGAATCTATATTGAAGCTTCACTCTTCAAATGGAGACTTTGTCAACCCTCTCCCCACAAGTGTCCTGTAAAGTAGCCTGCCTTCTTGGGGCTCTATACTCTTACTGTTCTTTTTTTTTAACTTTTTTCATTTGTCTTTCCTGTACTTCTGAGTGTTCTGAGGCCCAATTCTCCTCTGATATTGTAAAAAATGATAATTTCTTTCCTTGTATTGAACACTCTTCCTCAAGTCAGATTCTTCACCTAAATATGTAATTAAACTCCTCTGGAAGAAATCAAGTTCTTGAATGAATTTTAAAAATGCTTTCTACTCATGTCTTAGCACCTTTCACTTACAACATAACACTCACCCATGCTTTCCTTTGAGTCTCTGGGTTCAGGAAATAGTTTTATATTTTTCTTTTTATGATTAAGATTATAACTTGCAAACTTCACTTTTTAAAAAGACAGTAATAACAGAGTAGACTTCATGTTTACTCTGCATCAATTTTACACATCTAAGTCAATTTTGCCTTAAGGAGGCATATTTAATATATTTTGTCTCCTTGGTATCCTAATGTAGTAGGATATTAATAGCTGAAGATTACCTTTTTTTGAAAAAAAAATTTAATTTAATTATTTTTCAATTACAGCATTATCTTTTACTCCCATCCCAGCCCACCCCCCTGAAGATCACCTTTTAAGGCATACATTTTGGAGGTTTTGAGGATGACTTTAGTGTTTTTTTCCCTCTTCCCTTCTTTCACACACACTATTTATACTAAAGGAATTTTAGAAAATTCTATCCTAAAACTATTGATTCAGATATTTAGACTGTGGCAACCATTAGGAAGAAATCAGGAATCTATTGCCTCAATGCTCCCTCCAGAATTATTATCCTGGGTTACTGAATTTTTTAATAAATTAAAGGCAAGTAAATAACCCCCTTTTTAGTTTCTAAAATGAATTTGGTTTCTTATCTTAAAAACAGAAGTTCATGCATATTGTTTAATATCTTTTTAACAGTTATGAATACTAGAAAAGTTTAGAGTCACACTGTAAAAGCCATCCCACAGGGTTCTGTACATGTGTGGGTAAAATAGTAAGCAAATTTAACTAATTTTACCTGGCACCTTAGAATGTGCCAGGAATTGAAGAAATAAATATATTTTTATTATTATATGTATATTCTTTAAAATGAAGTTTGGGAATTTCTAGCTACTATGAATAATTAAGTTCTACTTAAGTAGGGGTTTAAAAGTAAACTAATGTTTGTTAAAGGGTATAGTTTATTTAGGCACTTTAACAATAACTGAAAGATGTATATCAATTGAAGGTTCACAATGCATCTTTATATATACTATTTGACCTAGTTCTTAATAGGCAAGTACTATAGAGGGGTTTACAGATAAGAAAATGAAAGCACTGAGAGTTTTAAGTATTTAGTCCTAATATCACACAGCTAGTAAGTAAAGAAAATGGACTTTAATCACAGGTCATATATTCTAAGAAAGTAGTCTTTCTACTTAATCATTCAAGTGAGTCTTCCCTCTGCTGATGCAGAGGTTTCACATGGATTACTCTTAAATCAAAGTGGAAATAAGTATTTTATATTGAATTTACACACAGTTTTGCATTAGTTTTAGTCTGGGCAGTAAATAAATTTCTGAAAAAAGTTACCCCCCTTTTTTTTATTATGAGATTCAATGGCTTTTAGAGCCCATAAGCACTTCACTTATTATTTATTATATTGCTTTATATTTTTCAGAATTTATTGCCCACTCAATCAACAAGTTTACTGGAACATGTGTGGCTAATGCTGAGAAAAAAAGAAATCCAAGGGAGTTAAGCAACTTACAAAGCAACGGTTAAGTAGGTTAAGTAGAAGAGTTGTAATCACTGGAAAGGCAAGTTGAGAGGTGGTTAGAAAGTAGCAAGTGAGGGCATTTGGGGTAAAAAGTACAATGATTTTTAGCAGACAATGAAACAAGTTATCTAAGCCTCAGTCTGCAGTCTATGACATGATAAAGAAAATCCATACAACACAGTGATAGTGTGACAATTAAATGAGATAATGTAAGTTATGTTCTATTACTTTTAAGCTCCTTATAATTATGTGAAGGAAATAAGAAAGCAAAGTTGAACAAGTGCTTTTGAAAGTTTCAATGAGCTTCTTTTGAAAATCATACATTACATAAAATATATTAAACTTCAACTATTCTATAGTAAAGAGAATGGCGTAAAATTCAGTCTGTACCAGGTACAGATATCTAACAATTATTTTAAAGTTAAAATATGCCACTTGTTTTATGGGGTGGAAAATTTTGCAGTTGGGGGAGTCATTGTTCTTTGGATAGCTACTGTGTCTTTAATTAAATTAGGTGAAAATTAATTGTACAGTTGCTGAGTCAGATGATCTGGCAGCCTGAGCCAAACAGAACAAGAAATGGTGGCACTCAAAAAAAGAAACCAAAACACACACTTCTAACCTTAATACATCAAAGTAATTGATGTAACATTAAATAAATTGTATTTCAAATCAGAAAAATTATTATTATTATTTGGAAGGCATAATATTTTAGTTTTTCTTGTTTTTGAGCAACTTATTTTTAGCTTACATCATCCATATATATATATATATATATATTCCCCCCTCTCATCAGTGTGTTTTTCAGAGACACAAAGGCCCATCATTTTGTCCATGAATGCTTTATCCTGTTATGGCTACGTTTTTGCAGTGATATTGCCTTGGTCTTACATATAGTTTAAACCTGTGAAACACTTCTATGTTTTGTTTTTCTTCACTTACATAATTTTAGGTTGTCATGTGACCAGAATCAATCAATCAATCAATCTATCTATCTATCTATCTATCAGTCATCTACCTACCTACCTACCTACCTACCTACCTAGAAAGCACCATTCACTCTATATTAACAGGGGTACATATATATAGTGTTTCAAAAAGATTAAATATCATAAGTGTCTAATGTGGAAAATTTCTGTATGATGCTACAAGCTTTAACACAAGTATATCCTGTTACCTCCTTCCCACCCACTTCACACTGGTCAGAATGGCCAACATAAACAAATCAACAAACACGTGTTGGAGAGAATGCAGAGAAAAGGGAACCCTAGTGCACTATTGCTGGGAATGCAGACTGGTGAACCCTCCCAGATATGTGCTGATCATAAAAATCTGTACCCTTCCACTCCAGGTGGCAACTAGAGTATTGAAAGGCCTTGTCCTTTTGGTTTCTCTGTCTGGAATGCAAAATAGCATTGGGGTGGCCTGTAGTATTAAAAGAGACAATGTTTTCCAATTCAGATGAAGAATTGTATAAGAATAAAGGCTCTCCTTCATTTAGTAAAATAGCTCCACCTGATGACTCAGACTCAGTGTCCCAGAATCTAAAATGTCATTGACTGATTCTAAAATTTAAATCTGATTTAAAAGCTGGACCTTGATGTAAAAATAAGTTTAAAAGCACACTGGCCATATTTGTCAATGGTGTTCCAACGAGCCACCTGTAACAGAATCTCTTTCAAGTGCCTTTTAAAAACGCTGATTACTGGGAGCCATAGCAAATCTGCTTCATCAGATTTTTTGGGAGTGAGCCCCAGAAATCTGTATTATAAATAGTAGCCCAGGTACTGATGCTGCTAATAATCTTTGCCTGCTTCTTTGCCTTCCCATACTTAAGAAAGTAAAGGTATATATAGTTACACCACTCTACACAATCTTATTAGTTTCAGTTTGTTCAAGAGATTATCTATCTTTGCTCATATAGTTCTTAACCTCTACAAAACCTTTCTTCTCTTAGAAAAAGTTCCTACTCGCTTTGTAATCATTTAAATAAATTCTAAGATTTTATTTTTGAAGGTAATAGAGGAAAACTGAGAGCTAGTTGTAATAAAATGGTCACATTTTTATAAACAAAGCCATTCCATTATTTATAATATAAAGATAAAAATCAACTTATTCTTTTTCAAAGGACCTCTGAGGCACTGGAATTTAAAATGTTTTAACTGATGGTTTTATTTTTTTCCCTCTTATTACTTCTTCCTCATTATGTAGCTCTGCCCAACTGCACCAATCATTCTAAGGCCCATGAAATAAATAACTGCACTAAAAAGTAGAGATTTTCTTCAATACTCCCTGCTTGCAAAAAACCAATGCTCTTAATACCTAGGAAATTCAATAATTTTCAATACACATGGTATTGCTGAATACACACTGAAATACTGTGAATTAGGATATGATGAATGTGGAGGTCCCAAACTGGTAGACATTTTCTGAAATGGAGCAGAACCTTTAAAAAGACCTTTCTTTCTCCCTACTGAACAAAGTCCTTTTCCCCAAGGTTTTCTTCACAGATTGGCTTATTGTCATAGAAGCTGATACAGATGTTTTTCATTCTAATGAGTGATTTTTATTAGAATTATTTAACTGAGGTAGTTTCAGTATAAGAAGAAAACAGTTGAGAGACATCATTGGAAAAATACGGGCCATTCTCCATACCACTTTGCAACCCAGACAGAGAAACAAAGAGGACTCGGCCTTTCCACACTCTGGTCGCCACCTGGAATGGAAGGGCACACAACGACCTTCAGTCTTAGAACTACACTTCCCCCACAAATGTACCTAAGCCACTCTGACCCCTGCTCTCCAGAAAAAAAGCTGGGGAAGTGACCTAGAGAAGTCTCCTGTCATACTTCACACTTCTGAATCCACAAGGCTCACTCTTACTGTGCCTACCCCCATTTCCGTCCCCACCCAGTGAGCTCTGAGTTCAGCTCTACACAAAACGCACGATCTGCAGTTACTGTTATTGTGACCGAATATCACCTGTGGAAAAAGAATGGGTGTAGGAGAGGCTATAGAAGGAATGCGTTTGTGGAGAGGGGTGATAAGTGGGTCTGTGTCTAAACTCTTGCTGGAGAGCCCTACTCCACCTGCCAATTTAAATCTTCAGGACGCCGCATCATCTCCAGGAATTGGGGCCCAGAGGGTGGTAGGAGCTGGGAGGTGGGGGTGGGGTGGGAGAGGTGAGAGGGGTGAGGTCTCTCCAAGCAGCTTGAATCTCACTGTCCACTTTGTGCACTCACTCAGGTCCTGGGAAGCCCCCAGCTCAGTTCCCGGAGAAGGGAGAGCCCCAGCCTGAAGTCTGCAGAGAAGGGAAGCACGAGTTGAAACCAGAGGCCTAACTCCCAGGTGCCTTGGAAATAGGTATAATTATGCATTTATCCGATATTTACCAGTTATTTAAAAACAGACTACATTGTGTATAGGCACAGCCAGCTTTAGTGTGGTGCTAAGTGAGAGTGTGTTTCTCAAAATAGGACTAAAAGCTTTAAAAGAGTAAAATCACTGGGCCAGCTGTTCAGTCTTCTGAAATACTTAAGATAGTATTTTTGAGATGATGTGGATCAATGTACTTACAGGAGTTTTTCTAATTCCCAAAACTATAACCATTTTGGGAAAATGGTTTAACTTTACCATGATAGTAGCAAGAAACAAAGATGTGACAAGCAGACGTGTAAAGTATTCTGGACAAAGACAGCAATAGGCTACATTATTGTTATGCTAGAAGACAATGGAATTTTTAAAATTTGAGAGTCCTCAAAGTAGTAAATGAATATTAAGAAGTAAATGAATGTTAAGAAGTGAATGATTCCTGAAAGGGTTATTGTTCACTTAGAACATAATACAAGCTGGGGATCACACACCCACTGCAAATAATGGTTTATGCTAAGTCTACAGTGCTTACGTTGAGAAAACCCTAAAAACCCTAAGAGTTTCCAAATAGTAGTCAACAAATAGATATTTAATTTCATAAAAATATCACTATTTTGTAAACACATCAAGGGAGAAGTAACAAATCAATTAATGTGATTCATCAGGCATGAGTGATAAGAAACTAGAAATGTGGAATTTTATTATATAGATTTTTAATCATAAAGTGATAGTGAATGTATTTGCAGAAACTAAAATTATGTTAAAATAATAACACCTCACATATTTACATTAATATTCAGTTATTAATACATGTTATTTTTAGCTCTGTGGCTCTCAATGATTGCATAAATTCCAGGATAACTACCCAATTTATAATTACTTATCATATATAATTAATACTTTCAAATGTCTATGTGTATAGTTTCACATATAAGGTTGGAGAATTGCACATATTTTCAATACATTCTATTCTTTTGAAGTCATGTGTTTTGTTTTCAGACATTTGCTGAGAATTGGGCTTTTCATGTAGTCAATGAATTTTAAAATAACTTAATACATCATTCCTGAAAATTGATTTATACCTATATCTAAAAAATGAATGGCTTCCTTCAATGAACATATCATTTTTATATATTTAACATTTTATACAGTTACATATACTATGCAATATTTTCTACAACTTAAAGTAATCACAATGTTAAATCATGTATTCTTAAACTAGAAAACACATAATTATAGTATTTACATAGATAAAAATGTTCTTTGTTACTGGAGCTTTCTAGTACAAAATAATTTAAATAAAATAACTTTATATAGAGTAATATTAACTATGATACTCAGAAACATATCATAGTGTCTCAACATCTGCTACTACGAATAAAAGAGCATTAAGAAAACAGCCTATGAAATTCCTTATAAGCTTCTGCTACGAATTCTTTTAAAACTGAACTCTCATAATAATATGAAAAAGAAAATGTGATTTACCTTATAAATTTTTGTAGACATTTGCCAATAAAATTGAGGCACTTAATTTAACATTGACAGTTGTAAAAGTTCTACATTTATGAATCAAAAAGCCTATTAACATTTCAATAAGAACTAATTACCCTCTGCTGGCCTTTTCATTTTAAAACATTTATTCCAGAGGAAATGATGCAACAAGAATGGTCACAAAAATGAAACCTCATTAAATTGTTTTTACATTTATTATCCAAGTTCTAATAGGATTCTACATCTTGTAACTATATATACTTTCCCTTATTCTGGCCATGGGAAGTTACACCGACTGTATCAAGATTTATCTGATGTGAAGACAAAACTCCCTAGAAGCCTACTTTTCAAGAAGTAGGCCTCATTTTGTAAAAAGTGTTAATTGTGGCCTGAGATGATTCTGCTAAAGTTAGGGCCTTCGCCTTTGTCCCGAGACATTTGAATATGTCCCGCCAAGTAAATCTGCTACTCACTACCTGCCATTCATTACTAAAGCCCACTTCTGACTGCAAATTTCCCACTCACTAGTTAGCAATCCTTCGATCAATGTTACTATTTCGCGAAGTCAGATCACGAGGTTACTGGACGAAGGGAAGGCTGATCCAGCAAGAAGGCTGGGGAGAAAAAAGGCGGCCTCCACTAAACCGAGACCGTTAATAATGCTGCCCTCCGGGACCACACCAAGTGCCCTAGGAACACACCTTGTGTATTTCATGGTGTGCTGTGTGTGTGTCCCACCCAGAAAGTCCAGGGGCATTTCTGGAGTGGGCTTAGAATCTCCCGTTTCCCCCCCGAGCTTCACGGGGTGAAGGAGTTGTGCGAAGGGGCTCCGGGCTCGATAGATCGACAGACCCTCACCTCTAAGTTTAGGTGTAACCCGTCTGGAGAGATTCAAATGAGCCTCCAAACCCAGGAAGATCATTAAGCTGTGCATTAAAATCACGCCCACCGAAGCCACCTAAAGGCCGATGGACCGCGCCGGGACTTTTCGAGGCCTCTCCTACCTGGTCTTCCAGGATGCGCCTGCCGCGCTCTGCGCTGGCTCCTCACCAGCGCCAGCACCAGGGCCGCCGCGGCCCGAAGAGCCGGCGCGGCACCCTCGCCCGCGGGCCGCGGGATCTGCACCACGAAAGCCCTCACTCGCGGTGGGCCAGACACGCGGCGAATCCGCACCGTGACCAAATAGGTATACACCATGTTCTCGCAGCGGCCGTGCTGCGCGGGCGCTGCGCCGCCCCTTGGCATCAGAGGTTAGCAGCGCCGTGCCCGCCCCCTCTCCCCACGATTTCAAACGGAGACCCACACGCGGCGGCGGCGCCCATCACCGCCCCGAAGGCGCGCACCCGCGTCCCCGGCGCGCGCCCGCTCGGCCCGGGTCTCCCCGGGTCCCCGGACCGTTCCGCGCTCAGCGCGCGCAGGAAAGGCGGTCCGAGGGCGGCGAGCGCGCCCGAGACCAGAGCCCTCGCTTCTCTCCCTCCCCCACCGCCTCTTTCCCGCCTCTCCGCGCTCCCCCACCCCCACCCTCCACACACACCCTGGGCGCGGGCGCCCCACGGGGTGACAGCTCCAGGTCCTGACGACAGACCCGTCTCCAAGCAGCCCGCCCCTCAGCGCCCGTCACCTGACCGCCGCCGGGAACGGACGGGGGCGCTTCCGCGGCTTGGCGCTCGGGCTCCCGCTTCCCTCGCTTTATTCCTCGCGCCCCCTCGGCCAGGGTCTGCCTTTTCTCCAAACCGGGTGATTTAGAAAGAGAAAAAGAAAGAAAAAAAGCAAGATCACGTCATTGCTCTACCCGCCATTCAGCAGGCTGGATATCAGTTTTGAAAGAAATGGCGCTATGCTCTACTTCTAGATGGGAAAGGAGTGAAATGAAGGGAAACCTCCGCGCGCCGCGGGTGCGATTCCTCGACACGGCGCGGCGCCGGCGCGTGGGAGCGGCGGGCCCGGGCCCGGGTCAGGTAGGCGCGGCGGGGCCCCAGCCCCGGCGTCCCGCTGGGTCGGACGCCCCTTCCTCACCCCGCTCTCTGCCTTGCCGAGGGCACAGGGGTGGGTCGGGAACTGGTCATCTCACCCGGCAGTTTTTTTATTTTCGTTTTTAACCTTTCAGCATCTTCCTCTTTCCTGCTGCCCCGCGCTCCCCTCCCCCACCGGCTGCTCCCGCGCGTCTTCGGCTCACCCCGCCTTCTCCCCGAGTCCTGCGGCTCCGGCCCCAGCCGCGCACAGCCTCCTCCGCCGACACCCGGCCGGCGCCTCGCCCGGGTCCTCGCCGCGCTCCCTCGGCCCTTCGCTGCCCTCCTCCCTCTTTCCCCTTTCCTTCCACATCGGCGGTCCTCTCTTTCTGGACACCCCTGCGCTCCCCCGGCGCTGTCCACTCGGAGCAGGAAAAGCGAGGGAAGGACAGAAGCAGCCTAAAGTAGGGGTGTGTCGAGGACACGGTCGTGGCCTGAAGACGCGGAGGAGCCGGGCTCCAGAGCGGAGTCTGGCCGGGTCCACCTCTCGGGGAGCGTAGAGCTTACCTGCGGGCTCGCCGGCTCCCGGCGGCGGGAGTCGAGCCCAGGACGCCGCTTCCAGGCGGGCGTTGCAGACCCCGGGCCCCAGTCTCCGGGCGTGCAGTCTTCGTCCATCCAGAGCCTCGAGGGCCGGAGGCCAGGCCTGGCCGACCGGGCTCGTAGGAGAGGATGTGGGACTAGGCCCGGGCTTTGGAGCCTAAGAGGTGGCCCGCCTCTCCTCGGCTTCTTCACGTGCTCCGGCCTAGTGGCCTAGCTGCCAAGGGGAACCCGAGCGAGGGAGGTGACGAGTCGGAGGAGGAGAGTGAGGCTTGGACAATCCAACCCTATCTGGCTGGCCAGGTCTAGCAGCAGGCTTCCTCCACCCCACCCCTCAGTTAGGGACCAGTCTTAAATAGACACTCTAAACATCTTTAGATTTTTTACAAAGGCACCTCTAGGCTCTCCTGCAGGACTCAATTTCCCGGAACACCGCGATCGGTGCCAAGGCTACTTGCTACTCCCGTGTCTGGAGCGAATGTCTATTCTTTCAGGCTCTTCTCGGGTTAGCTCCTTCTCACCTCAGAGACTCTTCCTCTTTCAGAGGCCGTCATAGCACCCTGTTTTGTTTTTGTTTTGTTTTGTATTGCATTTAGCATATAGAAATTATCTTATGTAATTGTTTGTTGTTTCTATATCACAGTAGAGTGCAAACTGCACAGGAGCCAAGTCCTGTTTTGTCTTGCACCACAATGATGCACCACTCGCCAAAGAAAACTTCATAGAAGAGATTATAATTACAGTGATAATGAGGGTATTTCGTTTTATGGCAACAAATGAGGGGCAATTTAGGGAGTGGATAATTCAGAGAAAGCATCCTGGAGGAAAAATGATGCCCAATTTCAGCATAGTAGCATTTAAGAGCCCTGGAGATGTCAGAGAGTTAAGGGTTTCCTGGGTCCAGGCAGGGTGATTAGCTGTACCAATGAACTGTGGTGGGTGGGTGAGCGCAAGAACTGTAGGATACATCTCTTGAAATGATTAAGGTTCTCTAGAGAAGAGGAACTAATAGTGTATGTGTGTGTGTTTTAAGGAGTTGGCTGACCTGATTGGGCGGGGGTAAGTCTGAAATCTTCAAGACAGGTTGGCAGGCAGGAGACTCAGGGAAGAGTTGAAGTTGCAGTTTTGAATCATCAGGCAGCCTGGAGACAGAATCCCTTCTTCCTTAGGGAACCTCAGACTTTTCATTTAAGGCCTTCAACTGATTGGATGAGGCCCATGCACATTATGGAGGAAAATCTGCTTAATTCAAAGTCTGTGGATTTAAATGTTAATTATATCTAAAACAAAACTAAACTAACCTTCACAGCAACATCTACCTTGGTGTTTGACCAAACAATTGGGTACCCTAGCCTACCCAAGTTGACATATAAAATTAAAACATTATGTTATCCCATTATGCCTGAGGGATCTGTTGAGCCTCAGTTTCTCCCTTAAGTTTAAATTCAGGGATGTCTGTATTGATTGGGCCTGTATAGCTTAATCCATAACCATTTCCCCTCTATCCAAATTTGTTCTGGGGTAAGGGCAGTTGCCCACTCCAGAGGAATGCCATTTGAGTGAGAGGATTGATTAAGACTATTATACAGTAAGCTCTGCCTTCAATGATTATACATTTTAAACTTTAAGTTTAAGTTCCACCTCGGTTTTCCCCTGCTGCCTAGTACCTGTGTTTTGTTAGTTGTGGTATGCAGGGGAATTCTGTCTAATTTTAATATTAGCAAAATACAATTATGAAGATGAATCTTTAGCAAAGGAATGAATTTGTGGTATTTCAAATACTTCTGGACTTCCAAATAACTTTCGGCTATGTGCTATGCAAAAAAAAGGTCTGAATAAGAACTGAACAGTATTGTGTATATGCACTTTCACATGTATTACTTATTTTATCTTCACAGTGGCTCTTCGAATTTGGGATGGCTACCCCTATTTTACAGGTGAGAAAACAGAAACCCAGAGGGGCTCAAATCTCGAACACTTTACAGGCCAGCAAGTGCCATTGTTGAAATCATGAAGGTCTTTGGACTATAAGCCTGTGGTCTTCTGTTGTACTGAAGGCCAGAGGGAGTGAGTGATCAGTGAGTCATATTTGCAGACAGAGTATCACTGATGTTGGAACTTTTCTTTGCTCTCTTCCTTTTGCCTAAAACAAACAAACAATCAAACCAACACACGTATATGCACACACACAACCCCCAAAACACCGACCATGACTCTGTAGATCTGAGATTTTAATTGGGAAAAATGATTTTCTATTTTGGATCAGCAAATTGTTCTCAGAGGCAAAGATAAGAGATGGCATTTTACTTAACATAGATTGTATTATGTCTTCCCTGCCCCCCACCTCAGGACACTAGTTTTCTCATACGTGTCTCTTGATTAACAAAACTCTATGAGAAACTTCCCTAACATTACACATAATCAAACTGAAAACCCCAAAAGTATAAGGGAGAATAACACCATAAGCAAGATTTAAGTACTATTTTTAATAAATAATAAAAGATTAACTTCTAGAACATATAAATAAATACATAAGTGAGTAAAAATAACCCAGTAAAAAGGAGCAAACAATATAATGGGAAGTTTTTGTTTTTAATTTTATTTATTTATCTTTAGAAGGGAAGGGAAGGAGAGAAGGAGAGAAATATCAATGTATGGTTGCTTCTGGTGCATCCCCTGCTGGGAACTGGCCTGCAACCCAGGCATGTGCCCTGACGGGGAATCAGACCACAGTATTTTGGTTCGCAGGGCCGTGCTCAATCCACTGAGCTACACCAGCCGGGTAATGGGAAGTTTATAGAACAGGATATACAAATAGTCAAGTGGTCAAAAATATATGAAAAGATACTTACTTTCATTTCAGTAAAGCAACGTAACAGAAACAATGACATATCTATAGGTGTGGCAAAAATGAAAAGGAGTGGTGACACCGACAAAGTTGTCTGGAAACAGTCACTCCTACACAGTATTGTAAGTGTGGTACCATTGTTTTGGAAGGCAACTTGATGGTGTTAAAATTGTGCGTGGATATGTGTACCCTTTGATTTAGCAATTGCTCTTTTTAACATAAAATTATGAAAAATATATATTAATATACAGGGGTGAACAAAAGTAGGCTTACAGTTGTAAGTACTCAAAACACAAAGTTTATTTTTGTATTATTATAACCTGCATGTCTTTTTCCATAGGAACAACTGTAAACCTACTTTTGCTCATCCCTGTATATATACACATTTATAAGTAAGTATTGAAGATATACATATGCGTACATATAGTATATACAGACTCACATGTATGAAAAGATTTTACACAAATACAAATGTAGAGATGAACTCTGTGTGTGTGAGAGAGATGTATGCTTAGCATAAGCAATTTTACTCCTATAAATTGCTATAAATAGCTCATATAAGGATGCAAAAAAGTTTCTTTAGAGCATGATATGTTGTAGCAAAAAAACAAATAGCAATTTGCATGTTTGTGGAAAAGAGACTGGTTTTTAAATTTGGGGTTCATTCATAAAATAAAAACTATGCAGTCTTTTAAAAAATGAAGTGTATTTGTCCTGATAATGGAAGTTGTCAAAGATCTCTTACTAGTTGAAGAAAATAAGTTGCAAAATAATATGATTCTATTTCCATTTTCTAAATGTTGAGGGAAGAGTGTTTGCTTATGCACCTATATTTCTGGATGGTTAATTAAAATTTTTGAAAAATAGTGGTTACCCCTGGGAAGTGAGAATGAGGGGTTAGAGAGGTTTCAGGAGATTTTTACTTAATTCTGTTTATTTTCTGTACTGTTTGAAAGTTTACCATGAACAAGAATATTAAAGTAACAATCTCAGAAATTTGGGGCCCCAGACATAGAGATTCTAATTCTGATAACCTGAAGTTGGTCAGCAAATCCGTACTTAAAATATCTCCAGGAGTGAGTCTGACATGGCGTCAGGGTCGAGAACCACTTCTCTGTGTGTAGGTCTGAAATGATTGGTGGAGACAACACCATCATTGTACAAATATCATAAATACCTAGGGGCAGATATAAAATTAAATGTTATTTAGGTTTTTTTTTCTAGAAAGGGGATAACATTTTTTAAAGATTTTATTTATTTTTAGAGAGAGGGGAAGGGAGGGAGAAAGAGAGAGAAACATCAATGTGTGGTTGCCTCTCACGTGGCCCCCACTGGGGACCTGGCCTGCAACCTAGGCACGTGCCCTGACTGGGAATCGAATTAGTGACCCTTTGGTTCCCAGCTCGTGCTCAATTCACTGAGCTACATCAGCCAGGGTGGGATAACATTTTTTTGTTGTTGTTCATGGTAGTAGTTAAATGGATTAAAAGGTTCCTGTAATTCCTGGAGTAGATCCATAAGTGGTAACTCTGAATTTCAAAGGCAGTTTAGAAATTAGAAAGTAGGGTTGCATGTAGGGTGGGATTGCAGGTTACTATAAAGGATACTACTGTGCCCTAGGAAAGGTGGTAGAGCCCAGCAATTCATAATTTATAGATGGAACGAGGAGCAATTGGGTGTATTTCCAACACTTACCCTTCAGAAGAAAACTCCATGTGTTGTCAATATCTGTTGAGCTATCTGTGGGTTTGTGAACAGAATAAATTTGCTTACTGTTTTATGCTTAGATGTTATGTCTTATAGACATTATAAAATATGGAATAACATACTGAAATTATAGCTTAACCCAATGAAGAAAACAAAAAGCAATTATTTCTAAGGCACGAGTGCCACCTGGAGAATAATGAATAATCCTTATGTATTTAGTTAGGGACTATGGAAAGCCACCCGAGCTGGTCCTGAATCCCTCTCTGTTGTTGATAGCCCAGTACGTAGTATGTGGTGCAGAAGAAAGTGGAATTCTCAGGGAGACCCAATTTTTATCTAAGGCAAGGAGATTGAGATATTTATGAAAGGATAAGAAAGTAGAGAGAAGTTGTTTAAAATGACAGAGGTCAAACACGAAATGATTCAAGGGAAGTAGCAACATCTCTATCACAAAGTTTTCAAATAACAGGGCAGCTAAATAGATTATACATTTTAGTTAATTCTGTTGTAAAATATTTTCTGTGCCAGAACCTACTCTATACATCTGTTGGGCGCCTAAACCATGCTTCTTCTAGGTGGAAATGGGATTAATAACTGTTTGGGTTTCTTTGTAAACTTTGAGAATAATGTAGATGTATCTCTCATAGTATTTTTTTAGCAGCAAGATCGTTGGCTTATATTTATTTCAAACTTCGTATTTGTAAATCATAGTTGTGTGCTCAGTTTTGACATATATGTTGATTTACATTAGTGTGCTTAATATGTAATCCATGTCTGTTACATGAACTTCATTAGCACCGGCTTCAAAGCATTTTTTCTTTAGTGCACAATTAATAAAGAGATGGTGATAAAAATTACCATTTCTATAAAGTAAAGCATTTTTTCCTTATGCAAGGAATAATATTAAAATCTTCTGAATCTTGCCCAAGGGGCAAGAAAGAAGTCATCCTATTTTTAACAGCTGAGTTTGAGAAAAGTTTTATAGAAAATCAAGAGATTAGGTAATGAGCGGATTCCCATTATTTTAGGCCTGGAAACATTTCACAGATCCCACCTGTCTGTGGACTATATACAGTTTGTTTTGGTTTTGTTTGTTTGATTCATTCTGCTGAACTATTGACTCATGTTCCATAATACACTACCACGCTCGCTGTTCCTTTATTCCTGTTGTTGCTTTCTTTTTACCTCATTTTCTGCCCTTTTGAAATGGTTGGCATGTACGCATTTAGGTGATATGGAACTCTTCCCCGAACATCTGGTTGTTACAACCACCCCGGCAAAATTTAAGGACCTAAGGTTTCAAAGAACTGGATGGAAACAAACCAGAAACTCCCCACCCTTTTGAAATGGGTGTGTAAAGTCCATGGCAGCTGTTTACAGAGAGTTACTCATCCTCTAATGACTTCTTCTACATATTTTAGCATTCGTTTGACTTTGTACTTTCTGTTTCCTCTAAGATCTCCAACCTTTTCTTTAGGTTCCGATTCCCACACCAACTCCATTTGGGTCAGAATCCTTTGTTAGAGCATGCTCGCTTAAAGACCACCTCTTTGTTCGGAGCACTTACCTTAGTTTGTAACTACCTGCTTCAGCTTTGTTTTCTGAATATACTGGATCTACCTGCTTATCTCACTTCAAGAAACATTCTTTTAGTGGCTGTGAGTGGTATGAGAGAAATGTAAAAAGCATTAGGAAAAATCAGAGGTAAGAGGAGGTGAGAAAGACCTTAAAATTAAACTAAGTACTGGCTTTACAAAGCATCTTTTCTGTCTCAGTTTCCAAAACTTCTCTGTAATTTTTCAACTAACTGGGGGAGGTGATGTTTATAAAGATATTCCCCCCCCAGGGCTCCAGAATTTAAAATGTGCCTTTCCTTTCCATTCCTCTATATGTCTTTTTTTGCCTCTCATACCATGGCAAAATTATTACTAATAGATATCAGCCCCCCCAGCCATGTATGCAACAAACTCATAAGGGATAAAACTTTAGTGATGGTAGGGAACTTAGAAGTCATATAGTCCAACTCCCACCTTTTGTATGGCTTAGTAAGTCATGTATTTAATTAGTTGAAGGACCAATAGTGGAACCCAGGTCTTAAGTTCTCTTTCATCCATTAGCTCTTTCTTACCTGGGTTAAAAATAGTGGGGGAAAAAAGAGAATGAATGTATTGTGACTAAACTTCTGTGGCTTCTTCAGATAATTAATGAAAAAAAATTTAAGTATGTTCTATCTATCTGTCATTATTTTTAGCTTAGTTGAACACTGTGAAATTACACCAACCTAAAATTTATTCTTCAGGTTTTCACAAAATAACTAAATTATTAATAATGAAGATAAGACTCCTGTACTTTGGATGACATTGGCTCTTATATTTGCTCCAGAAGGCAATCTGTAAGAGTGCTTCTTCAGATGGCTCTATAATTTTTGCAGATAACTAATTTTACTTGTTCTTTTGGTAGAGTGCCAGTGTCTTGACATTGGAGAAATTATTCCCTGTTATAAAAGTAATCAGCTTCTGATAAAACACGAAAGGAAGGTAAACATGTCTTTTTTAAAATAATTGAGACTAATTATAGAGGTGGTAAAAAAAAACCCTAGATTTACCTATTAACACACAGATAGTTTGTTTTTAACATTTCCCATAAAGGAAGGGCAATATAGAATCTCAATGTTAAGTGTAAGTTAAATTAGTTTATTTGCTGATGGTCAGTTACCTAGCTTCATGAGATAAATTATTTGGCTTTATACACCACACTGCGTTTACCATGATACAGAAATAAAATACCACAAAAGCATCCCAATGTAGACACTTCCCCAAAGCTGCTTGGAGTCTCATGGATCTTGGGCTCTCCTTTCGAATGTTTCATTCCTTAGATCTGAAATGACTAATTTTAGCCATTAGAGCACAGGAAATTTTTAATAGATTTTGCTTTCATAGTAAATCATACTTGTTTTTTCATCCATCACCTCAGCTGGAAAAGAAATCTAAAAATGAGCCAAGTGAATTCTGAATTTATTTCACTTCCAGATCTTGGGATGAAGGTCAGGGAGTGAGATTTGCACAAATGTTGGTAAGATTTTCTGCTTCAAAAAATTTAGTTGACTTTATATTTATTATTAATCATTTTGGAGAACAGAATAGTGCAATGGGTCAACCAAGCCCAGTCAAACCATAAGCTTTGGAGCCAGACAGTTACTGTGCACAACCCTGGAATGAATAGCTTGGGACCTTTGACAAGCTACTTGGTATTTCTCTCATTTTCCTCATACAGGAAACACTGCCTGTTCCCAGCTTATTTCAACTGTTAAATGAACAACTGAATTTTAAAGTATGCTTGGGACAAGTTACGTGTTAATAAATGCTTACACATTTCTCCCAACAAGATATATTGATTCTCAACTAAGCTTCCCCAGTAATATTCATTTGCAGAATAAAGAATTGATAGAAAGGTAAAGATTTTAAAATTTACCTCTTCCTATAAACCTCTCAAATTAATTCTCTGTTCCCTCTTGTCTCACACAACACACAAACTACATGTAAATCTTTCAATGTATGTGTAACCAGTTTTTATAAATTTTTGAGTCTTTAACATTTCTCAGGAGTTAGTGGTAAATCCATGAGCATACTTTTTAAAGCTAATTTACCCACATCTTTCAGTCCAATCTGTATTGCTTTTCTTTATTAAAGCAGTGAAGTAACAGTTGTTTCAATACTGTAATGAATCAAACAACACTGGGAATTAAATCACAAAGCAGTGCATCTTTAGCAAATATTAAGACATTCCACAAGTCATAATAATATATTTTCAGCAATTTTATATGCAATCTGTTTTTTTTTCAGTAACTCTTTGGGAACTATCTGGATTCAATTTATTGGCTCAGAGCATTGATCTTGTAAAAGACGTTTGTAATATTTCATAGTTTGGTCCCCTGAGACAGTCCAGGGAGGGAAACAGAAATTTTAACAAAGAAATAAATAGTTTAAAGATGAAAGTTATCTAGGCGTTGACACTGTACAGTAGCTTCACTTAAGAGCTATAGTTCTTCATCATCACTTTACCAAGGTCCACGAGTTACCTACTTTGTTGTTTCAAGTCTCCCCATTAAGACTGTTACTGAAGAATAACACATAAGTATGTACCAAATATCAAGAAGTCTTTTCAAGTGGTGATTTACAGGGGTGTTCTGTATCCTATCGTATAAATACAGCAAGTAGTTAGTTAACCGCTATAGTTTTTTTGTTTTTTTTTTTGCTTTTTTCCCCCCCGCTACAACCCACCCCTTCATAATGTTCGCTGACAGCTGGAATGCAGAAAGCTCTCCTGGACTGAATAACAAGCAGCAAGTGCCCCGCCCCTTCCTGAGAGCTGTCTTGCATCAACGTGACCCACAGATTTTAAAATATAAGGGCAAATAAGCGCAGTGGTTCCCATCTTCTCTTTTCGTTACCATCCGGTGGTGGCGCTGTCTCCAAGGACTTCCACTGAATACGGTTTTACAGGCGACATGCTCACACAGCCAGTAAAGCATTGGGTGCCTACTGCAACCCACAGGGACCGTCATCATTATCTTCTGGTCTTCCCTCTTCATATTTTCCCTTAGTCCCCTGGGCCTAAAGCCCGGAGTAGGGGCTTACTCGGGGCTGCTTCAAGGTCAGTGGGATGACCATTTCAACCTCCCTCCGGATGCCAATCACTGGTGCCTCCCGCTCTGCCCCCATCACTCGGGGTCCTTCGTGGACTTCTTCATATGCCACTTTTCGCCAGAAAACCCTTTAAAGTAAACCTGGGAACTCAACATTATACTCCAAAATCTCATGGAAAATCTCTTGCCCCACCTCTTTTGAGTTTGGCTTCATGGAGGGTGTCGAAGGTTAGATCCAGGAAGAAAAAAATAATTTACTTCCGGCCTGCCCCTCCTTTCCCACGAGGAATCTAGTTGCCCAGGAAGGCTTTCAGGTTTTCCACCGCTCCAAGTTTGCAGCCTTCATTGGGCTAAATCGGGGATGGGGAACTGGGAAGAAAAGAAAAGTCATTGCTCGCGCGCGCGGCTGGGTGCACCGGCCATCAGTCTCCTGCGGCTGCGCAGAGGTACCGAGCCACGTCTAGGTGGCCTCGCTGCTCCGCCAGGTCCACGGGCAGGCGGCCCCAGGCATCTCGCACATCCAGATGTGCCCCTGCTCGGTGCAGCGCCACCAGCGTGTCTAGGAAGCCTTCCCGGGCAGCATCATGCACGGGCCGGGTGAGGGTGGTGGGGTCCGCGCAGTTGGGGTCCGCGCCGTGGAGCAGTAGCAGCTCTGCTATGTGGGTGCTGCCCATCATCATGACCTGCCGAGAGAACAGAAGGGTCTGGGTGAGGGGAGAGCGAGATACAGGCTCGGGCAAGGACAGGTATAGCCACTTCAGAGAAATACCCATTCATGAAGTATCTACTTAATGCAGAGGTGCTCATAAGCCTCAAGAGTCTGGTTAAATTTCATTTGCTGATGCAACATTTCCCTCTTCCCAGACCCCTCACCGGCCCCAGTTATGCTCTTTACTAATTGAGGTTCAGTTTATTCTCCAAACATGCCGGGACAAGATCAAGTACTTGTCGTCATTGTGGGAAAAAAAAAAGAAAGAAAAAATTGGCGTTAAGTTTAAAGGCTTTTAAAGTGTTAAATTATTTCCCTTGCTCTCCCCACTCCCCAGCCATAATCCGGGTCTAAAAATCCTTATTACAGTAGCAGTCAGCTCATGTATATACACAATTTAGATTAATGCTTTAGGGGAGAAAATAAGAAACAAATTTAAAATAAGGTTCATTTTCCATAGTAAATCCCCCATGAAAGGCTTTTGCTTTTCAGTCATATATGGCTGTGGTTATAAACATATGGCCCTACAACTTGAGCCAAAATTGGAAGTATAAGGGAAAAAGTAAAGAAAGGCACACATTGTTTTCTAAGATGATGAAAAAATTTTGTTGTGAATAAATAGTTCACCATTTTAAATATTTAACTTAATTTTATGGAAAAGGGCTAAAGTTTAGAGGGTAACATATTAAATGTATCAAAATAAGCAGTATAAATACATTGTATAGGATTTTATAATGTTAAATAGTAATTGTTTTTCTATATAAAAAAACTTGGATGTTAGTAGTGGAATCAGAACAATGTATAACTTAGAAAAATGATGTTTGGAGCAGTAGTTGTGTAGTACCCATTTGTATACATATACATTATGCAAGCATTTACTCTATTATTTTAACAATAAAACAAGTTTTGATAATTAAACATCCAAAATGTAATTATTTGTTCTTGTGACTGCATTTTAAAATGCACTATGTAATTGAAAGACAGTATACTAAAATTTTTGTTTCCATAATATTAGAAGCATCCATTTCCTTCCTTAAAAACCAATATATGTTATCATTCCTACTGGTGATATACAGGTTTCACCTCTAGAGAAGGGGGAAAGTGGTTCTTCATATCTCAGAAAGTGGTAAATTAAAATGATAAGTAAAACCTATTTATACAACTGTTAGTATAGTTTGAAGTCTTTAAGTACTTTACCATACTTTTTGCTGCTTTGAACCATCCCTCATTTCTTGTAATATTTATATAAGAATTCAGAAGGAATGAATACATCTTTTCTTTAAAATCTACAATATTGACAAGATTCCTTAACAAAAGCTTGGTTCTGGAAGGTGATGGTGAGGTGAGTACTAAATATGATCATTACAGTCAACAGTAAAGCATGAAAACATTGCCTTAGATTTTAAAGGAATTAAAAATATATCAGTACTAATTAAAGCAGGAATAGTAAACATATTGAATAAATGCAGTTTAACATAAAGAGGTTAATTATTTATGAAGACTCCTTTCCATTTAAAAAGGACTTAACAGTTGCTGTGGGGATGCTTTTGTATTACAGGCATTTGGTATGATAATTAAACAGTAGAAATCCATAGAAGCATCTTTTTTTGTGTAACACTCAAGAGATAGTGCTTACATCAGATAAAAAAACTAAGTGTTGTGGCTTAGGAATCTTAATCCTTTTATCAGTTTGCCTTTAGCAGGAAAAAATACAAGGAATTTCAGGAAAAAATACAAGGAATTTCATGTTGCAGCTTAAAAGTTCACTTTTATTTTTTTCATGTGCTATGATTTTGTGTGATTCCTTAAATACTGTCCAGTATGCGTAAGTTGTAATTTATCTGTATCACTGAAAGTAGACTTTAGAGAAGGCAAAACAGTTCTACCCAAGTAACCTCCCTTTCCACTTTCCTCCTCAATTGAATCTACACCTTGCTTCTCTGATCCTGAGAAGGGAAAGAATATATTGATCTTTTTCCATCATTAGACAAAACAAAACAAAACAAAACAAAACAAAACAAAACAAAACAAAACAAACCACCAAAATGAAGCAGTGGGGTTTTTATTCCCTTTCTTTAGGGTTTTGGGTGGATGAAAAGCTGCTGTACACGTGGGCTCCACGCGTCTAGCAAGAGAGAAACAAAGGAGACCTAGGTCCCAGACAGGACCCACGGAGGCCGCGCCCCCGCGTTCGTGCGCCCCCTGCTGGTGAGGACCCCGGGCCCCAGTTACCTGGATCGGGCGCCTCCCGAAGCAGTTGACTCCATTGGGATCTGCACCGGCCTCTAGGAGCTGCCGCACAGTCTCCACTTGCCCCCGCGCCGCGGCGCTGGTCAGACCCGCATCGCTGCTGCCACCACCGAGCAAGATCTTGTCCTCTTCCCACATTTTGCAGCCACCAGAAAAAAATGGCCCGAATGATCCACGGCTGGCCTTGAACTACAAAACACTATTCCTTCCCTCCCCTGCTCGCCCTGGAGCGCTCTGTCCTCCCAGGGAAAGCTTCGCTCAGTTCCAGTCTCCTTCCCCGTCCTTCTGCGACTCGGGGGTTGGTGCCAAGGCCGAACGGCCAGTCTTTAAATTGGGCTTTTCCCGGCGCCCGCGAATTAGTGGACGCTCCCGCCTCACTCCCTGGAAAAGGCGCCTCTCGATGCCTCAGCCGAGCGCACAGGGGCTCCGGCTGCAGAGTGCAGGCGCGCGTTGCAAGGTCCTCAATTCACTGAGGAGCTCCACTCCGGGGGACTGAGAAGCCGGCAAGGACTGAAACGGGTTCCAGTTTGGCAGCCGGGCTGGGCTCTCCCCACCCCCTTAGGCTCCTCCCGCTGTCCGGCCGGCGGGCTCCGGCAAACTGCAGCGGGCGGGCCAGGAGGCGGGGTCAGCAGATGACGCTATAGCTGAGTATGGACAAGGGAGGGGCGGGGTGAGCGAGCCCGACGTTGTTGGGACGCATGCGCCAGACTCCGGGAGCGCCGAGGCCACGGTGCTAGGCGCTCGGTCGCCAGCAAAGTCTTGGCTAAGTTTCTGAAAGTGTAGAATCCTTGTACTTAACTCCCTCCAGCAGGCGGTGCAGGGGAATTTTATTCCTTCAGCCCTAGCTGGGCCTATTGTTTTCACGCCGAAAACATTAGTTGCTCCTTGTAGAATCCATGGCTGAGAAGCAGGCATTTAAAATCACTCTGCCCCTCTTAATATGTCCGAAAGTGACAGCTCTGCATCTGTCATTCAAGTAAAATTTATTCCTCCTTCTCAGGTAGTACTTGAACTTTACCTAGCTTCATTTCTTACAGTTTTCTTTTGGATGTGTCTTCCTACTGGAATCAGTCAAAAATCAGTTTCAGTGAAAAATCCCGAGAATCCTATGTTGAATGTGCTTCTTACTTTTTCCATCTTTGAATTATGGTACAATTCTTTAAAAAAAAAAAACTAGTTTGAGATTGAGAGTGGAGAGCTGGTGCACATTAGATACTTAAAATATAAATAGATATTTTAAGAATCTGAGATCCCACATTCATGATATTTGAACAGTTTATTTTTGTTTGCACTCTTACCTATTAAAACCCACCTCAGCAAGTATTTTATTTTTGTTTGTCATGAGTAATAAAGGACATTAATCCAATAGTAATGAAACATAATAAAACAGAGGTGTGGTGCTGGCCCTGAAATTAAACAGCCTGAACCTGTCATTAAATCCTTTTCCAAAGGTTTAAAGGCAAAGTGCTATTCTTCCTAATCTTCCAAGGTGAGTTTGAATTAACATATGCATTGCATTAAAGATTTAAAAATTATAATTGATGGTTGACTGAAATAGGAAGAGAAACAAAAGTTTCATGTCTTGTTTCCTAAAAATTTTGGTGAGGAACTACATGAAAGTGGGTCTCTTCTAACACTGAATAGTTTTTATTTACCACATCATTTTTGGTTCAGAGTGCCAAGGAGGAAAACTTTTAAAGGAAGGGCAATTGCTTGCTTACTTACAAATGAGAAATTGCATATGTTCTTCTAGCATGACTTATCTTGGATTCCTCTCCTCTCGAACCACTGTAGAATGAAGAAGAGCTCTTTAAAGAAAGGAAGGCCCATTGAAGTGGTGTTTAGGGCTGAAGATATACTGACTGACTTTTAACAGAGTAAAAATCCACTTGGATGAGGAAGGGAAGGAGGCAGTATTAGTAACCAGTTTTTTCTCTCTCACCCCACCCACAGTTCTTAGGTACCTGTTTAGTTTATTTTATTATTTTTATCCTTACCTGAGACTCTGTTTATTGACTTTAGAGAGAGAGGAAGGGGAGAAGAGAGAGAGGGAGAGAGAAATCAGTTGCCTGTGAACCAAAGGGTTGTTGGTTTGCTTCCCAGTCAGGGCACATGTCTGGGTTGCAGGCCAGGTCCCTAGTGGTGGCACCTAAGAGGCAACCACACATTGGCATTCCTCTTTTTTTTTTTTTAATTTTTACTTTTTTATTTTTATAATGTATTTTGTTGATTATGCCATTACAGTTGTCCCATTTACCACCTTCATTCCCTTCCACCCTGCACACCCCTTCCTGCTCATATTTCCCCCTTTAGTTCATGTCCATGTGTCATAAGTTCTTTAGCTTCTACATTTCCCACACTACTCTTGCCCTCCCCCTGTCTATTTTCTCCCCACCATCTATGCTACGTATTCTCTGTACCTTCTCCCCCCTCTCCTTCTCCCACTCCCCTGTTGCTAACCCTCCATGTAGTCTCCATTTCTGTGGCTTTGCTCCTGATCTAGCTGTCCACTTAGTTTGCTTTTGTTTTAGGTGTGGTTGTTAATAACTGTGAGTTTGCTGCCCTTTCACTGTTCATATTTTTATCTTCTTTTTCTTAGATAAGTCCCTTTAACATATCATATAATAAGGGCTTAGTGATGATGAACTCCTTTAACTTGACCTTATTCGAGAAGCACTTTATCTGCCCTTCCATTCTAAATGGAAGCTTTGCTGGATAGAGCAATCTTGGGTGTAGGTCCTTGCCTTTCATGACTTGGAATACTTCTTGCCAGCCCCTTCTTGCCTGCAAGGTCTCCTTTGAGAAATCAGCTGACAGTCTTATGGGAACTCCTTTGTAGGTGATGTTCCTCTTTTGCTCTTTCTCCTTCCCTTCCCCTTTCTCTTAAAATAAATAAATAAAATCTTTAAAAAAGAATGTATTGTAAATTAACTGTTTCCTGCATTATTGCCTTGTATTTCCCTGAAACTTAACAAAAAGGTTAGGAAAAGATAGCTTGAGCCATTTTTTATTTTTAAAAAAGATTTAGTTTATTTATTTAACTATTTTTTAGAGAGGGAGAGTTAGGGAGAAAGAGGGAAACACCAATGTGTGATTGCCTCTCTCACACCCCCCTACTGGGGACCTGGCCTGTAACCCAGGCATGTGCCCTAGACTAGGAATTGAACCAGCAACCCTTTGGTTTGCAGGCTGACACTCAATCCACTGAGCCACCACCAGGGATACCTTGAGCCAATTTGTGAGCCATCTTCTTAAGTGGTAGGCATAGACAAAGTGTTTGAAAAATAAACACTATTTGGAGGTGATAAAAGATGGAAGATACTTTTTCTTGGCAATGGGGACATAGATAAAAGGTGGTAAGAAAAGGTGAAATCTCAGTGGCAGGATGACTAAGATGCTACCGTGAGAGAGACATGTGAGCTTCGCTAAGCAAGTTGATTAGAAAAGAACTTCGGGTGGGGGAAATGTTACCAGGGGTACGCACGATTACTAGCACCACGGACAGCGCTTCCCTACTAAGCATTTCTCGGTGGTCCTAATCCACTCCAGACCGAGAATTCCTGAGGAAGTTTCAAACTTAATCTTCCAAAACATTTTGTCCTCTGAAATTCAAAGAAAATTACATGGATGCTCAGCGAACTTCTAGTTTCCAAATATTATTGGATTACCTAATATCATTTGGGTAAAGAATATTAAATATCCTCTATATTTAAAAGAGGGGAGACATTACATTACATTTATTGTCTACACTGTTCCAAGTGCTTTACAAATATTATTTTATTTAATCCTCATCCCCTGTGCAGCATGCATTACTATCTTAATTTTACAGATAAGACAAACATATCAGAGAAGCTAAGTAACTTACATACTAGCTAATCATCATTGGAGGTAGCAGCTAACCTGGGTAGCTTCAGAGTGTCTATCATTTACACCACATAGTTATTAGCAGCTGTCATGTAGGCTTAATGGAAAAAGCAATAAACTGGCTTATAAGTATTTTCCAGATGGCTTACCTCACAACATAAGCTTAATGGACTTCAAAGATGACATTTTACACATAATACAATAGCACATTTGTCTTGGACAATAGAGTAAGATAATGAAACATGTTACCTCTTCCTGAAACCCAGCTGTCTCTAGGACTGAATGTAACATGTTGTTAATGCTTGGCATGGATGAGAACATAGTGGACACCTGGAACTTGGAACTGTCACAGCTGTGCCTTTTCATAGTATGGATAATTTATAAGCTAGAAGAGAGGGCAAGTAGATGATAAATTGGTCTCAAATTTTGCATGTAAATAGAAGTGAATGAATAGAGTCAGTTCCAGTATTATTCCTAGTGATAATGTTTATATTCTAGTGGGTGAAACTGTATATGAACTCGCTATGAAAGTGTGAATAGAATCAGTTGAGTGACTAAGAGAAGGAGTGACACAACTTGCACATAGTTGAATCGAAGACAATGTTTCTAAGTGGGGAGAGAATAAAATCTGAAATCATTTTTCGTGGCTTTTTCAAACTCCGCATGACCCACCTCCCATCAGGAGGCTGGATTTTCTACATTTCATCAGTTGAGATGTATTGCTCCAGGACCCACAGTGTATCTCCTTCTACATTGCTATACATGCTTCTTAAGTTGAATAGAATGGTGGACATATTCATCATTTTAGCATATTAGTTTCTTAAACCTGCTGTTACAAAATACAACAGACTGCAAGGCTTAAACAAAGGCATTTATTTTCCCACACTTTTGGTTTCTCTTGAGGCCTCTCTCCTTGCTTTAGAGAGAGATGGTCCCTGTTCTAATGCTTCCTCACAAAGTTATCCTGTGTTCATGCAAGCCCCTGGTGTCTCTTGTGAGTCCAAATTTTTTCTTCTCATGAGGACACCAATCAGATTTTATTAGGGCCCACACTAAAAGACTTTTTTGAACTTAATTACCTCTTTAAATGCTCTATCTTCAAATATAGTCACATTCGGAGATACAGGGGGTTAAAGAATAACATGAATATTTTGGGGGGGGGAACACAATTTAGTTCAAAACAGAATTTCCCCTGACTTTTACACATACCACTTTTTATTTCCTTTTAACTGTTATTAATTATTCATTTGAATAAGGATAAAATTAAGATCAGCACATTCAAATTAGTTGAATATGGTACCAGTTTTTATAATCTATGTCTTCTTATCTTTCCTGTGTTCCCTATTTTTCTTTCCTGCTTTCCTTTTAATTTGTTTGTTTCAGGAGTTGGGTTGTTAGTTCTGTAGCTTTCTGAAGCGTGGACTTTGCAGAATGCTTGATGACATTGTACTTTTCTGTCACTTGCATTCTTCTAATTTATTATTTAGATACAGGGTCTGGATGTGATTCAGCTTTGATATACTTGGCAAAAATACTTCATTACTACCATTATAAATTTCCATCAGAGAGGCATATAATTTGATTGTATCTCTTTTTATGATCCAAACAGCCATTGATATGTGAAAGGTTGAATTAGCTGAAAACATTTTCTCAAAGAAGAGATAGCTTCTGGGAGCTTAAGTTTTTGAAAATTATGCTGAAAAGATCAATAAATTGAAAGTTTTACTTTTGTTTTTTTTGAAGAGTGTTACTTAACATAAATTACATATTTAATTTGCTTTTTTTCTGAGAAATGTATTATATTTGAACTTGTTTGATAATCTTTCCTTGGGGATAATCCCTACATTTCTGATAAAGCATATTTTTCTTTCCACAGCTCTTGCATAAAACCCACCAGACAAATATAGTAATTTTTTAAACAAGATATATTAATTTTAGGAGATTTCTTTGTTTAAATATTCTTGAGCACCCTCCCACATATACATACACATGTCTTAGCAAAACCAGTTGGCTTGAAGATTTGATTAATCTGATATACTGTGGATACAGTTCTTTTTTTAAAAATCAGAACCTTATTAAAATCAAGGCATTCTTTTTAACATTTTGCAGTTTTTGTTTTTTATATATTTGTTATTGTTCTATTACAGTTGTCTCAATTTTCCTCTGTTGCTCTCTCCTGCCCCACGTACACCCTGCTAACACAGTCAATCTCCACCCTTTTGTCCATGTCCTTGGATCATTTATACCTGTTCTTTAATGAGGCCCTTCTCCTTTCCTCCCTTATCCTCTTCCCACCTCCCTTATGGTCCTTGTCAGTTTGTTCCTTGTTTCCATGCTTCTGGTTCTATTTTGCTTGCTTGTTTGTTTTGTTCATTAGGTTCCTATTATAGGTAAAATCATATGGTATTTGTCTTTCACTACCTGGCTTATTTCATTTAGCATAACACTCTCCAGTTTCATCCATGCTGTTATGAAAAGTAGGAGTTCTTTCTTTCTGCTGCATAATATTCCATTTTGTAAATGTACCACAGTTTTTTGATCCACTCATTTACTGATGGGCACTTAGGCTATTGTAAATAACACTGCTATGAACATAAGGGTACATAGTTCTTTAGAACTGGTGTTTAAGGATTCTTAGGGTGTAATCCCAGCAGTGGAATCACTTTGTCAAAAGGCAGTTCCATTTTTAGGTTTTTTAAAAAAAGATTTCATTTACTTTCAGAGAGAGGTGAAGGGAGGGAGATAGAGAGGGAGAGAAATATCGGTTGATTGCCTCTCACATGCTCCCACCTGGGGACTGGCCTGCAACCTGGGTATGTGCCCTGACAGGGAATTGAACTGGTGACTTTTTGGTTTTCAGGCTGGTGCTCAGTCCACTGAGCCACACAAGCCAGGGCAAACTTTTAGTTTTCTGAGTAAATTCCACACTGTTTTCCACAGTGGCTGCACAAGTTTGCATTCCCACCAGCAGTGCACTAAGGTTCACTTTTCTCTGCATCTTCACCAGCACTTGTTTGTTGATTTGTTTATGAGGGCAATTGTGACTGGGTTGAGGTGGTATCTCACTGTGGTTTTAATTTGCATCTTTAAGATGGCTAGTGATGTTGAGCATCCTTTTATATGCTTATGGGCCCTCTGTATGTTCTCCTTGGAGAAGTTTCTGTTCAGGTCCTTAGCCCATTTTTAAATTGGATTGTTTGTCTTTCTAGCATCGAGTTGTATGAGTTCTTTACATATTTTGGATCAAACCCTTGTTCAAGGTATCATAGGCAAATACGTTTTCCCTATACAGTCAGTTCCATTTTCATTTTAATAATATTTTCTTTAGTTATGCAGAAACTTTAAAATTTGATGGTGTCCCTTTTTAAAATATTTTTTTCATTATTTCCCTTGCTGTAGAAGATGTATTGGTGAAAATATTGTTGTGGGGGATGCCTGAAATTTTACTGCCTATGTTTTCCTCTAGGACTTTTTTGGTATTGTGGCTATGTCTAAGTCTTTTTATCCATTTTGAGTTTATTCTTGTGTATGGTGTAAGTTGGTAGTCTAGTTTCATTTTTTTGTGTGTACTATTCTGGATCTCCCAGCACAATCTGTTGAAGGGGCAATTTTTACTCCATTTTATACTTCTGCACCCTTTGTCAAATATTCATTGACTGTAGAGACATGGGTTTATTTCTGGGCTCTCTATTCTGTTCCATTGGTCTATGTGTCTGTTATTACACCAGCACCAGACTGTTTTGATTACAGTGGCCTTGTAGTATAATTTGATATCAGGTATTGTGAGCCCTTCTACTTTATTTTTCTTTTTCAAGATTGCTGTGGCTATTTGGGATCATTTTGATTTCATATAAATTTTTCAAATATTTGTTCTAAATCTGTGAAGTATGCTATTGGTATTTTAATAAGGATTGCATTGAATGTATAGATTGCTTTAGGTAGTATGAACATTTTAATGATATTGACTCTTCTAATCCATGAGAATGGTATATGCTTCCATTTGTATCTTCCTTAATTTCTTTCTTCAGTATTCTGTAGTTTTCTGAGTATAAGTCTTTTACCTCTTTGGATAAGTTTATTCCTAGGTACTTCATTTTTCTTGTTGCTATAGTAAATGGGGTTTTTCCCTAGTTTCTGTTTCTGATATTTCATTGTTGGTGTACAAAAATGCCTTTGATTTCTGAATATTGACTTCATATCATGCTATTTTTCCAAATTCACTTACTAGATTGAGTAGTTTTTTGTGGAGCTTATAGGGTTTTCTATGCACACTATATGTCTTCTACAACTCTGACAGTTTTACTTTCTCCTTTCCAATTTTGATGCCCTTTTTTCCTTTTTCTTGTCTGATTGCTGTGGCTACAACTTCCAATGGTATGTTGAATAGAAATGGTGTAAAGGGATAACCCTGTCTTGTTCCTGATCTTAGTAGAAAAGATTTTAGTTTCTGCCCATTGAGTATGATGTTAGCTGTAGGTTTCTTGTATATGGCCTTTTCTATGTTCAGGTATGCTTCCTCTATTCCTACTTTGCTGACTTTTTTTTTTAATCAAAAATGGGTGCTGTACTTTATCAAATACTTTTTCAATGTCTATTGATACAATTAGTGATTTTTGTCTTTCATTTTATTTATGTGGTGTATTACATTTATTGATTTGTAAATATTGTACCATCCTTGCCTCCTTGGCATGAATCCCAGTTAATTATGGTGTATGATATTTTTAATGTATTACTGGATCTGGTTTGCCAATATTTTATTGAGGGTTTTAGCATTTATTTTCATCAACAATATTGGCCCGTAGTTTTCTTTCTTTGTTGTAACATTACCTAATGTTGGAATTAGGATAATTCTGGCCTCATGAAAAGAGTTTGGGAATCTTTCCTCTTCTTGAAAGTTTGGAATGATTTGAGAAGAGTAGGAGTTAGCTCTTCCCTAAATATTTCATAAAATCTGCCTGTGAAGCTGTCCAGTCCAGGGCTTTTGTGTGCCAGGAGTTTTTTGATTACTGCTTCATTACTTCAATTTCACTAATTGTTATTGGTATATTCAGGCTTTCTGCTTCTTTTTATTTAGTTTTGGAAGATTATTTGGTTTTAGAAATTTGTCCATTTTTCCCAGGTTGTCAATTTTTTTGGCATATAATTGTTCACAGTAATATCTTACAATGTTTGTATTTCTGTAGTATTGGTTGTAATTTCTCCCCTTTTGTTTCTGGTTTTGTTTATTTCTGTTGTCTATTTTTTCTCGATGAGTCTGGTTAAAGGCCTGTCGATTTTGTTTATCTTTCAAAGAACCAGTTCCTGGATTTATTGATCCTTTGAACTGTTTCTTTTTAAAAAGATTTTATTTATTTACTGCCCTGGCTGGTGTTGATCAGTGCATTGAGCACTACCTGTGAACCAAGTGGTCACTGGTTTGATTCCCAGTTGGGGTGCATGCCTGGGTTGTGAGCCGAGTCCCTAGTAGAGGGTGAGCGAGAGGCAACCCCACATTGATGTTTCTCTCCTTCTCTCCTCCCTCCCTTCCCCTCTAAAACTAACTAAATAAAAAATTTTAAAAATAAAATAAAATAAATATTTCTTTACTTATTTAGAAAGAGGGGAAGGGAAGGACAAAGAGAGGGTAAGAAACATCGGTGTGTGAGAGATACATGGCAGCCTCTTACACGCCCCCAACTGGGGACCTGGCCTGCAACCCAGGCATGTGTCCTGACTGTGAATAGAACTGTGACCTTTTAGTTTGCAGGCTAGCACTCAAACCACTGGGGCACAGCAGCAAGGGTTGATCCTTTGAATTGTTTCTTTAATCTGTATGTCATTTAATTCTGGTTTGATCTTAATTATTTCCTTTCTTCTACTTGCTCTGGACTTTGTTTTTTGTTGATCTAGTTCTTGTAATTGTAAGTTTAAGTTGTTTATTTGAAATGTTTCTTTTTTAAGTAGGGCTGTATTGCTATGAACTTACTTCTCAGGACTGCTTTTGTTGTGACCCATAGGTTTTGTGCTGTGTTGTGTTTATTTTAATTTGTTTTCAGAAACTTTTTGATTTCTTCCTTGATCTTATTGTATACCCATTCATCATTTAATAACATGTTATTCAGTCTCCATGAATTTGAATGTGTTTGAGTTTTTTCCTTGAGGTTGGTTTCTAGTTTCAAGCCATTGTGATCCAGGAAGATGCTTGATATGATTTAAATTTTCTTGAGCTTATTGAGGCTTGTTTTGTGACCTACCATATGGTCTATTTTTTGAAAAATGTTACACACACATTTGAAAATAATATACATTCTGCTTCTTTGGGGTTAAAATGTTATGTACATATCAGTTAAGCCCATTTGATTTAGAGTGTTGTTCAATGCCACAGTATCCTGGTTGATTCTTCTCTTGGAAGATCTCTCCATTGTTGAACTGGTGTGTTAAAATCCTCTACTATGAGTATATTGCTGTAAATATCTTTCTTGAAGTACTCCAAGATTTACCTTATCTATTTTGGTTCCCCTTTGTTGGGGCATATATGTTTACAGGGGTCATATCCTCTTGTTGAATTGTTCCCTTGAGTAGTATATAGTGTCCTCCTTTGTCTCCTTTTATGGCCTTTGTTTTGAAATCTATTTTGTCTGATATAAGTATTGCTACCTCCTCTTTTTCTTATGTTCGTTTGCTTGGAATATTTTTTTCCATCCCTTAACTTTTAGTCTGCATGGATCTTTTGTTCTAAAGTTGGTCTCTTGTAGACAACATATATGTGGGTCATGTTTTCTTATTCATTTAGCTACCCAATGTCTTTTGACTGGAGAATTTAATTCATTTACATTTAAGGTTATTATTGATATGTGCTTATTCATTGCCATTTTCCTATTTGTTCTTGTGTTCCTCTCCCTCTCATTCTTTTTTTCCATCTTCTTAAAGCAGTGCCTTTAGCATGTCTTGCAGTGCTAGTTGAGTGGAAATGTGTTCTTTTAGCATTTTCTTTTGTCTGGGAAGCTCCTTATTTTGCCTTCCATTTTAAATGAGAGTCTTGCTGGATAAAGTAGTCTTGATTACAGGCCTTTGCTTTTCATTACTTGGAATATTTCTTGCCATTCTCTTCTGACTTGTAGTGTTTCTGTTGAGTAATCAGCTGACAGCCTTATTGGTGCTCCTTTGTGTGTCACTAGCTATTTCTCCCTCAATGCTTTTAATATTCTCTTTGTCTTTAAATTTTGCCTTTTTCATTATGATGTGTCTAGGAGTGGGCCTCTTTGGATTCATCTTGACTGGGACTTTCTGTGCTTCCTGGACTTGCATGACTTTTTTGCTTATCAAGTTAGGGAAGTTTTTGTCATTACTTTTTCAAGTAGGTTTTCTTTGCCTAGCTCCTCTTCTTCTCCTTTTGGTATTCCTATGATATGGATATTATTATGTTTCATGTTTTCCTGCATCTCACTTAAAACCTCTTCATTCTTTTTGAGTTTTTTTTGTTTTGTTGCTCTGTCTGGGGTTTTTTTCTACCTTCTCCAGCTCACTAATTTGATCTTCTGCTTCATCTAGCCTCTTTTTAATTCCTTCTTCTGTGTTCTTCAATTCAGAAATTGTATTCTTCATTTCCTCCTGGCTCTTATTGATAGTTTCTATGTCCTTTTTCATGCTGATATATTTTGCAGTAGGGTTCTTGTAGCTGCCCTGGAGTCTTTGTCGTTCTCCCTGAGCTCACTGAGCTCCCTTATAAGCATTATTTTGAACTCAATGTCTGCTAGTTTACTTGCCTCTATTTCATTTAGTACTGTTTCTGGGGATCTCTCTTTTCCTTTTGATTGTGGATTGTTTCTTTGTTTCCCCATTTTAGTTATTTTTCTTGTTTTTTCCCTGCTTCTTAGGTTGCTCTATTTTGACGCCCTATGTTTATGGTGTGACCTTCTATGTAGGAGACCTGTTAGGTTCAACAGTACATTCTCCTTGATCTCCTAAACTTGATACTCTTGGGATGCCCTTTCTTCCATTTATGTTAGCTCTCTAGTTGTAATTGCTTTTTAAAAAGATTTTATATATTTATTTTTAGATAGAGGTGAAGGGAGGGAGAGAAACATCAATATGTGGTTGCCTGTCATGCATCCCCTACTGGGGACCTGGCCTGCAACCCCGGCCTGTGCCCTGACCAGGAATTGAACCAGTGACCCTTTAGTTTGCAGGTTGGCACTCAATCCACTTAGCCGCACCAACCAGAGTATAATTGAATTTTGATTGTTGTTGTGTTGTCCTTTGGTTGTTTCCTTCCTTCAGCTGGCTGATGAGAACTGCTCTGCCCTCCTCATCTTGTATGCTGTTGTGCAGGTGCTACCAGTACAAAACCACAAAGCCCAGGAAATGAACCCACACCTGCAAAAATAACCCCCACCCACAGTCACACTATCAACAGCAAATGAGTCAGTATTAATAAAGGTTTAAAGAAATTAATATTATTATAAGAACAGAGAAATGAATATGAGATGACTAACAGAAAGAAAAATGATTTTGAGAGGGTAGAGGGAGAATAATAATAGCAGGGTATTGGGGCAAGGTAAAGAAAGAAAGTAAAATTTATATCATAAATAAAAAAGGGAATGAAGAAGGCAGGATGGAGCAATACAAGGTATACGGTATTAGTCTTAACAGAAATTTAAAAAATATATAGTGAGAGAGGAAAAAAAAGAAAAAAGTAAATAAATAAGAAATAGGAACCAATTTGGAGAAAACATCCACTACAGCACTATCAAATGATCTAAGCCCAAATGCTTAGCTATTAGATCTATTATAATAAGATTATTATTATTAATATTAGATATAATAAAATTTTTATAGGTGGGATGGTAACAATAGGGAAAAAACAAAGAACAACTTAAGAGATGTATGGAGGAGAGGAAAGTGATATTGAGCTGATAGAGGGAGAATGACAACTAAGAGTGAGGAATGAAAACCAGGCTAAGACCAAGAGTAATTAAAATTTAAGATGAAACAAAGAAAGAGCAGGAGGAAGGAAGAATGAAGTAGGAGAGGGGAACAGTGAAATTTGGGATTTAAAATACCAAAATAGTGAAAATCTAGAGATAAAATTGAAGAAATGCAACAACAACCATCCAATCCACAATGAGTGAGCAAAGGCTGATAAATATAAAAAGAGAACAAGGGTATTTTGAGAGCAGGAAAAAGAATGTGAGATGATCAATGACAAGAAAAGTGCTTTTGAGAGGCTGGATGGGGGAGAAATAGTAAGAGTGTGGAATAGAAACAAGTCATAGCAAGAGAGAAAACAAAATTTATAAAGAAAATAAGAAAAGAAAAGAAGATAAAATGGTGTAAGAGAAAGGAGGAGCAAAATATGAGAATAAATTATAATACAAAATCTAGTGATTTAATAAGCACAAACTTGATGGACAAGAAATGAATGTTGAAAAGTTTTGCAGGAGAGATAATATTGCAAATCATGAAGAAGAGCACAGTGGAATTCATCTTGACAGCATCTAATATTTACCACTGTTTTTTCATTCTGAATCTACCTCTGGTGATATCAGATGGTGTCCTAGTCTGACCTTAGGCAGCCTGTTCAAGACTACCAGGGATCTACAGTCCTTGGATGACTCCTTCAATTTTTAATCTAGTCATTCTGCACTCAGCACTCAGGTTTAAGCACCACAGGGCAGAGCAGAGTATTTCCTGAGGGTGGGGCTATTGCTTCCCCTTGGAGGAGACTGCTCTGCCTGAGCAATATGGCTACTGCAGTATGGGTAGCACCAGAATCCTAGTGGCTGCTTTCAGTTCTCTACCCAAAGCCACCATTTCCAGTCTCTCCTCAAGAATCTCTAGTCCACTGTGACCCTGCTTTGCCAGAGCCCAGAGTAAGTGGCTGCAAATGAAATTTTATGCATTGGCCCTTTAAAACTCTGTGTCTCCAGCTGGCTGTCTCTGGCAGAGAGCAACTCTGCTGCTTTTCACAGCTGGATGTTATCTGGGTTCTTTTCGAACTCTGGTGGAGTTTCGAACTCTGGGGGAGCCCCGTTTGGGGTTTAGACCCTATAATTCTCAGGGGTAACCCTTGGCCACTGAAATATCCCAACTGGTGGGAGCCCAGCCATCCTCTCACATCTCCTCCGTGCTCTGTAACAGTCACGTGTGATGAAGCTGATTTTTCTGTCTGAAGTGGTTATAAGGCTTCTTTTCTACTCTTGTTCATTTGTTTATTCTGTATGATTTCTCTGCAATTTAATTGTATTTCCAAATTGGATCTAAAAGGAGGTTAGTGTCACTTCCACTTACTCCTCTGCCATCTTATGGATCCAGTTCTATATTCAAGCTTCCAACTCAATGATCCTAACCACCTATGTGCCTAACCAGGGATGGAACTCACAACCTTTTGGTGTATAGGATGATGCTCCACACAAATGAGCCACCAGCCAGGGCTAAAAACACATTCTTAATCTACTTGCAGTTCATCCATATTTTTAGTAACAATGCTAAAATAAAATCTTGAATTATTAGCTATCTGTAAAATATTTACTCACCCAATAAAACAGTGGACATTAAGCCGCTACTAAATATCAGATACACTGTGCTAGTTAAAGAGATGAACAAATCAGAATATTAATTATAAACATGGAACAGTCATGAAATAAAAGTTCTGGATGCTATGTGTGTGCATAGTGAGGGAGCAGATCCAGTGTGGTGGTCAAGGAAATCAAGGGATGTTTGAGTTGAGACCACAGGAGTATGTTGACATTAACTTACCAACAGAATGGACTGTGGTTGCAAGGAGAAATATTTCAGGCTGAAGGAACAGCATGTGGCAGGCTCTGAGGTGGAGGAAGTATGGGCACACTGAAGGAATTTTAGTTGGAGCATAGAAATGGAGGAAGACAGTATGGGTAGCTAGCATTGGAGAAATACAGAAAGATCTTGTGGGGCTACAGACCATGTTAAAGATTCTAAGAAAAGGAGAAGCCATTGATGTGTTTAAATGATGTGCTTTCATCACACTGAATTGATATGATCAAATTTTCAGTTATAAAGTCACTATAGGTGCATTTTGGAGAATGGCTTGGAGGAGAAGCAAGAATGGGTACTGGTGGGCCAGTAGTTCAGAAGACAGATTATGATAGTTTGCAGTAAATTGTTTGCGCCCAAGATGGAGATAAGTACATTGCTTGAAGATATATTTAAGGAATAACTCCAACGGATCTTAGTGATGGACATGAGGGAGAGAGTAAGGTGGTAGGCAGATTTGTAGAACTTGAGAGGTAGGTGATCACAGTCCCCAACATAGGGAACACTGTATGAAGATGCAGTTTGAGGTGAAGATCGTGAGGTTAGGTTCAGAGAGCTTGGACTAGAGACATGGTGGTATATCCAGGTGGCGATGTCCAATGGAATTTACAGACATGGGTCTGGAGCTCAGAGACGAGTGCATATTTCTAATTTAGACTAATTTATACTAACAAATATAGAGATGAAATGGTCTGGCATAAATTTTAGCATAGAGGATTAGATAATTTTTTTTACTTTTAAAAATATATTTTATTGATTATGCCATTACAGTTGTCCTTTTCTCCCCCTTCATTCTTCTCCACCCTGCACACCCCTCCCCTCACATTCCTCCCCTTTAGTTTATGTCCATGTGTCATAAGTTCTTTAGCTTCTACATTTCCCAAATTACTCTTGCCCTTCCCCTGTCTATTTTCTCCCCACCATCTATGCTACTTATTCTCTATACTTTCTCCCCAACTCTCTTCCTCCCACTCCCCTCTTGCTAACCCTCCATGTGATCTCCATTTCTGTGGCTCTGCTCCTGATCTAGCTGTCCACTTAGTTTGCTTTTGTGTCCGATGTGGTTGTTAATAACTGTGAGTTTGTTGTCCTTTCACTGTTCATATTTTTTATCTTCTTTTTCTTAGATAAGTCCCTTTAACATTTCATATAATAAGGGCTTAGTGATGATGAACTCCTTGAACTTGACCTTATCTGAGAAGCACTTTATCTGTCCTTCCATTCTAAATGAAAGCTTTGCTGGATAGAGCAATCTTGGATGTAGGTCCTTGCCTTTCATGACTTGGAACACTTCTTTCCAGCCCCTTCTTGCCTGCAAGGTCTCTTCTGAGAAATCCGCTGACAGTCTGATGGGAACTCCTTTGTAGGTGACTATCCCCTTATCTCTTGCTGGTTCTACAATTCTCTCCATTTTAATCTTGGGTAACATAATTATGATGTGCCTGGTGTGATTCTTCTTGGGTCCAACTTCTTTAGGACTCTCTGAGCTTCCTGGACTTCCTGAAAATCTATTTCCTTTGCCAGATTGGGGAAGTTCTTTTTTTATTTGTTCAAATAAGTTTTCCACTGGTGGCTGTTCCTTTTCCCCTTCTGGTACCCCTATAATTCAGATGTTGGAGCACTTAAAGATGTCCTGGAGGTTCCTAAGACTCTCATTTTTTTGAATTCTTGCTTCTTCACTCTTTTCTGTTTGGCCATTATTTGCTTTCTTGTGGTCCACTCCATTGATTTGAGTCCCAGTTTTCTTCCCATCACTATTGGTTCCCTGTGCATTTTGCTTCATTTCACTTAGTGTAGCCTTCATTTTTTTCATCTAATTTGAGACCAAAATCAACCAGTTCTGTGAGCATCCTGATCACCAGTGTTTTGAACTGTGCATCTGATAGGTTGGCTATCTCTTGTCACTTAAAAGTATTGGCTCTGGGGCTTTGATTTTTTCTTCTGATTGAGCCATTTTTGGTCAGGTTGTGCCTGTTATGTAGGAGGGGCAGAGCCTTAGGTGTTCACCAGGGTGGGGCAATCCAGCCACTGGGTTGTGACTCTGTATGTGGGGGTGGGGTCAGAGAGGGAATAATGGAGCTTGCTCTGCTCTCTTTCAGATTTCGGTCCCCTGTGCTGCTTCCCACAAGCAAATTCGGCTCTTCTGGTTCTGGTTCCCGGGTGGGTGGGCTTGTATACATTCAGGCTGCTGTGGATCTCTCCAAGGAACTCTCCAGTGAGGCTGGGAGTCTCTCCCAGCACCTCAACCCCCGCACGTGTTTTCAATCAGTGCTTTTAGGCTATATTTCTTGTGACTGGGGCCCTGGGTTGCACGGTTTGTCTCACTGCCCATTTTTTGCCTGGTTTATCTGTGCATGAATCTGTGTCCTTGGTCAGGCAACCGTCTTGCGCACCTTCCTGGGTTTGCTCATTTCCTCCCAGTCCCAGGTTGCCAACCACCACCTTTTCCTGATGGGACCCCTCTCCGCTGGCCACTGATGTGCCCCTTTTACTGGTCTGGATGAATGGTTCATTGTTGTCAGACTTTGGTACAGTTCAATTTTCTGTCTTTTATGGTTGTACTTTTGTTTCTAAATTTTTGTTGTCCTTAAATTTGGTTGTGTGAGGATGTACAGTATTTCCACCTACACCTCCATTTTGGCCAGAAGTTCAGGATTAGATAATTTTTTAAGAAAAATATAAACTGTAATATTTAATTTTAAGAATTAATTCAAAACTTTACTAGCAAAAAAATTAGACAATATGTGCTGATATCACCTTTCTGGTCTCTAAATTTGTTTAATCATTGTGAATACATATTTCATATTTCTTTACATTGTTAGTGCTTTTTTATTTTAAAAATTATATGCTCAAAATTGTCTTTGATTACTTATAAGGAACAGTTCCTAAGACATAAATAGAATTCACATCCAAACTTAGTATAATGAGTTGAAAAACAATTCAACACACCACATAAAGAAATTTTCTACAGTTTCTCCATATATTCATTCAGAAAATGAAAAAAAAATGAACAAATTAATATTATTAGAAAATCACTTATAAATAATAATCATTTTTTATTGTTATTCTTTTCTGGGTACAAGTATGCATTGATTATTCAATCCATCTAATAGCCGTTCAACAAATACATATTGAGTGTTGATTATGTCCTCATGGCTTTTACATTCTAGCAGGGGCAATGATTTCTGTTATAAGTTAAAAGAGGTTATTTCTTATTAAATATACTTCATATTTTATAATACAACATCAGACATACAGGCTTGGCCTATAAGAAATCATATACAATTTTAAAAATAATTGTTATTATAAGAATCAATAATAAAACTTTTTTTCAATAATCATAAATTGAATACAAAATCCCCATGGCTTCTGATTGTAAAAACTAGTGGAGACTGAGTCAGTGGAAGAAACTTCTGGATTCCCAGGCAGTTCTTCTTAGTGTGCCCACACATGGAGTTACTCACTCACTCTTGCTGAGCTCTAGTACTGGGGCAGCATCTAGAAAGGCACCAGTGACATACAGGGAGGAAATGATGTGCCTGGCATCAGGGCAAGAGTGGGGGGCAACTTTCACCCAGACAGAGGTGTTGGTAGAGGCCATTGATTCTCTTCTGAATTCTCTTCTGAATTTCTCCCCCACAGAGCTACAGAGCATGGCAGGTACCATATCTGAGACTTCATCAGCCTGGCTGACATTATTTGCACTACCCTGGTGTGATTACCTGAGACTCCACCCCACCCAACTACAGGCCTACCCAAGTGGTTAACAGTGGCTTTTTCATATGAGTGACTTGTCTTAGTTCATGCTTCTGATCTTCCTAAATACCCTCAAACAAGCAACTGTTGGCCCCAGTGAGCCACCTTATTTTTCTAAGTGGTCCCAGGCCTGGGACTAGCAACAGCTGCTTTTGGTTCACAGCCTGGCCTTGCTAGAGCAACTTCAAGCCTAGCACAAGATCCAGTCAGAAAAGAAGGATACACTAATTTAAATAAAGAACAATTTACAGGGAAACAACAGTAGAGTGGATGAAGCTGAGAATCAAATCAATGACATGGAACATAAGAAAACAAAAAGCAACCAATCAGAACAATAAGAAGAAAAAACAAATCCAAAAAAAAGAAGAAGATAGTATAAGCAGCCTCTGAGACAAATTCAAGAGGTCCAACATCTGCATCATAGGGATGCCAGAAGGAAAAGAGGAAGAAATTGGAAACTTATTTGAAAAAAAATAATGAAAGAAAACTTCCCTAATTTGGTGAAGGAAATAGACATACAACTGCTGGAATGACAGAGTCCCAAACAAGATGGATGCAAAGAGGACCACACCAACACATATCATAATTAAAATGCCAAAGGTTAAAGATAAAGAAAATCTTAAAAGCAGCAAGAGAAAAGCAGAGAGTTACTTATGGGGGAATTCCCATAAGACTATCAGCAGATTTCTCAGAAGAAACTTTGCAGGCTACAAGGGATTGGCAAGAAATCAAAGTTATGAAAAGCAGGGAGCTACAACCAAAATCGCTCTACCCAGCAAAGATATCATTTAGAATTGAGGAACAGATGAAGAGCTTTCTAGACAAGAAAAAACTAAAGGAGTTCATCATCACCAAACCACATATATGAAATGTTAAAGGGACTTATTTAAGAAAAAGATCAAAACTATGAACAATAAAATGGCAAAAAATACATATCTATCAACAATTGAATCTAAAAAACAAACTAAGCAAACAAGCAGAACAGAAACAGAATCATAGATAGGGAGGAGAGTTTAATGGCTGCCAAATGGGAGTGGAGGTTGGGCAAATATGAGTAGGTGAAAAGGTGAAGGAACTAAGAAGCACAAATTAGTAGTTAAATAATAGGGATGGGGATGTAAAGTACAGTATAGGAAATGGAGAAGCCAAAGAACTTATATGCATGATCCATGGAATTAACAAAGTTGTGGGGATTGCCTGAGGGAGTGGAGGGTACTGGGTGGAGAGGGACAAAAAGGGAAAAATTGGGAAAACTATAATAGCATAATCAATAGAATATAATAATAATAAAAAAGAAACAGACCATGGTACCAACATAAAGTGCATCAGGTGTAGGTCTTTGGTTTCAGTGTTCTCACATTAAATGAATATGCATAATTAAATGTTGAAAAACTAGATATGGTTATAAACCAAGGCATAGTTGAAATGAAAGTTTTAAAAATGTATCATGAGCCAAAACTAGTATCATTATGATGTAAGTTTTAGGATTTTAATTTTGACACCCTACTCTAAAATTGTATTTGATGTGGTTGTAAACCAAGGCAGTGTTGAAATGAAAGTCAAAATGAATTAATTCAAGAGTTAGAGAAAACATAATATAGAGGCAACTTTAGGATTTTTAATTTGGTGCCCTAATTTCAAATCAGCACTTGAAATTTAATAGTGAAATATTATATAGGCTTTTAAAATCATGTTACTGATTTTTATGTATAGTTTCTGAAATACGTATAATCACATGTAATGTTATTTCAGAAAATTGTGCCATGATAGATTTGAGATGCTTAACAATATCCAACTTCTTTCCTTGATATGATAGAAATAAATTACTAAAGAACAATAATAACAATGATAAATATAAATGATAATATCACTATAAACATAGTAACCTATTACAAATTGTTTATTTATAGCATAATAGAATTTAAGCTACCATATATTCAATATAATTTTTTCTTTAAGTGGGTTAACTTGGGACAATTTGAGCATAAGAAATAATAATGATGCAATTTAAATAACACCAAGTCACGGGAAGTGTCAAACTCATTTTCGCCAGGGGCCACATAGGCCTCGAGGTTGCCTCCAAAGGGCCGAATGTAATTTCAACTCCTTAACAGTTAAGAAGTAGTTACGTTTATACAGTCCTAAAATTATTTTGGCCCTTCGAAGGCAACCCCAAGGCTGATGTGGCCCCTGGTGAAAATGTTTGACACCCCTGAGCTAGAGGAAGGCAGCTAGTTAATATAGAGTGAATCTTAGAATTATAAAATCACCATATTGTGTCCCCAAAGGGATGACAATAGACTGTGGTTGTGAAACATAATATCCTCACAATATTACTTCATAGATTTATTTATTAATTACAAAGATAAAGACTGCTTTGAGAAGGAGGAAGAGAGAAAGAGTACGCTCTGGTGGTTACTACCTTAATCAAACAAAAGACTGTGTGCAGTTTCAGGTTTATCTAATTTGGGTCCTTTTCTTTTTAAAGGTTTCATTTATTTATTTTCAGAGGGAGGGGGAGGGAGAGAGGAAGAGAGGGACAGAAACATCGATGCATGAGAGAAACATTCATGTGTGAGAGAAACAACAGTTGGTTGCCTCTCACAAGCCCCCAACTGGGCGCCTGGCCCACAACCCAGGCATGTGCCCTGACAGGGGCGTGAATCTTTCCGTTCATAGACCAGTGCTCAATCCACTGAGCCATACCAGCCAGGGCTAATTTGGGTTCTCGATGGAATATTTGATATGAACCTAATCACAGAGGAGCCAGTCTAGCACATATAGATTGTTGGGTATTCTGCGTGGAATACTGACTGGTCAGAGCTCTTTAAGGGATTCAAAGAAGAGAGAATGTGGGTGGCCATGCTATGATGGCTCCCCCCATCTGGTGTGGGACCTGACCTGTATGTGTCTGTCTGTGCTAGACAGGGTGGAATGCACCTCTGAGGCATATAACTACTGCTGTTTGTGGTCATCTTCTCAGGCTGTCTGGAAAGGGGAGAGCAGTTGGAAACACGTCTTCTAAATTTAATCTGTACATTATTAGAAAATACGTTAATTGGATGTTTTCAAACGTTTACTCCTAATTTTCCATTTTTGTGTATTTATTTCTAATCATGTATTTTTTCAAGTTTGTTTTACCTTGTATTTGTAGTCACTAAGGTGTATTTTGATATTAATAGTCCATGATTCCAATGAGCAAAATCTTGCTTTTGTTACAAAATGGATTGTGACTAAGCTGAGTATAGAAAGTAATATTTCCTATATGGGATAATTCCACTTTCTGCTATCTCCTGAATTTTAATTTTCAGTGGTAAGTAAGCTAAAGCTTTAATAATTAGTTTTCTCAAAATAGACTTTTAAGTCAAATTTTCTAGATCTAAGGACATAAAGCTTAAAAGGTTCTTCTTGAAAGAGAATGGAATATATTTTAGGTACCCTTCCCACCAGGCATATTTGGTCACAGTTAAAACTTAGACTTTATACTGAAAAAACAAAAGTGAGATGATCCCTTTTCTTGTGCAGACTTTGCAGTTATGCAACTTACCAGGTGTATGGTGCCCATGGGTAATGAGCTGATTTTTGGCTTGTAGAATTGTCCTTAGTTGGGAAGTAATACAGAGGAAGCGGTGAGTGCTAACATCTCTGCTTGGGAGGAGCCCTAGGAAGTGTCTGGGCTTTATCTTTTTCTTTTTGCTCCTCTGCACCTGGGAGTGAGTGGGTTGAAAGAATTTGGGCCAGGAAGCAATGGCTTCTCTTATCTTATTTAGTGTATATGTCCTGTCAGGGCATTTGGCAAAAAGTGACTCATTCTCTGACCTTGTTTTGAATACCCTCGTGTTGATATATTTTCCTACATTCTAGAGAAAAAATATATTGTAATGCCAAGTGTAAAAACGGAAGAAGTAGGAAAAGATGATGTGTGGGCATAGTGAGAGGAATTTCAGTCCTTTAAAACTTTACTGACAGAGTTGAAATAACACAGGCTTTGGAGTTAGGCAGTTTGGAGTTTAAATTATAACTCTGCTACTTTCTATTGAGTGATTTTGGCCAAGTTATTCAACCTCTTTAACTTCAGTTTCTTCATTTGTAAGATATGATAGTACAATGTTCCTTATAGGATATATGGAAATTACTAAAAGCATTGGTAGAAAAAATGAATCAGGGGAAAATGATATAAATATTTTATTAACGATAGAGGAAAGATTCTGTGTGGGTCAAAAAATAGGACTGGATTTTCAAGGCTTCATCTTTCTCACCAGGCGAAGTTAGGTTTGCTCTGCTGGTAGCAAAGAATATACCTAGTTACCTTCTTATACCAAAGTCATGGAGTATAAGTTATTAACAACTGATGCATTTGTGGGGCATTTAAAGTTTTATGCAGTCCTTTGTATATCACCTTTACAATGTTAGCCCTGTTCTCAGACTATCGTATTATTAATATTTCTTTTAAAATGAAATTACCTTAATTCCAACTTTATTTAATTCTAGTTTAAGGTAGATTAGCTGTACAACTATGGGTTCTTCTGTGCAAGCTCTATTTTTCTAATGCACTCTAAAAACAAATGCTTTAAGAAAGTTTCATTGATAGGCTATGTACTATGTATAATAAACATAGGTACCTCCTGTGCTACCTTACTGTGCTTCGGGAAACCCTGATACACATTCTCTCCCCTGGTTCTCATAATAGTTATATGATGTAAAGAGAAAAGGCATAATTACCCCCATTTTCAAGATGAGAAAATCAGGTTCATGGATAAAGTCTCATAGCCAGTAAATTTCTAGAATTGGGCCTGTTACTCATGCTTTCTCTGTATCAACCCAATGTTTCTATTGTGCTACTAACTCTTCTATGGAATGCAAACCTAAAACTAAAAGGAAGGTTTTATCTACTTAGACCTGACTTTTTTTGGATTTTTGTGGTAATTTGAAAAGAGATCAGATAGGAAAAAAAGCAAAGAAAATGAGAGTAGATTGCTATGTTGTGGTAGGCAGCCTCTAAGACAGCGCCTGATCATCTCAGCCCCCTAGCATTCATGCTGTGTAATCCTCCTTGAGTAGCTCCTCTCCAACCAGTAGAGTGTAGCACTTTAGAGAAGGTGTCACTTCTGTGATTAGTTTACCAAACAGTGTGACTTTTGTCTTGCCAGAAGACTCTCCCTCTCTCTTGCCGATTTTGATGAAGCAAGCTGCCATAGGAGAGAGTCTTTCCTGCCCAAAGAGAGAGGACCTGAGGGTGGCCCTCAGCCAAAACCAGCAGGGAACAGTTCAACATCCCTAAGGAAAATGGATCCTGCCAACAATCATGTGTTGGCTTGAAGGCAAATCCTTCCTTGGATGAGACCCCAGCCTTGGCAGATGCCTTGATTAAAGCCTTGTGAGAAACTGTGAAGCAGAGGACCCAGGTAGGCCATCTCAGAACCCTGAATCACAAGTGTTTTATACTACTGTTTGTCTTCTTTTTTGGTGTTGAGATGGTGATTTAATTTGTTATTCAGCAATCCTGTACAACAACATGTCCACAGTAGTCATTTCCAGAAATGACTGAGTGGAGGTGAAATCAAGTGAACACTGTGCATGGGCCCCAGTGCTTGCAGTTCTAACAGACTATGAAATCTAACACTTATGCCTTATTCTCCCATTCTTTCCGTCCTTCTCTCTCTTGTTCCCTCCTCTTCTTCATCCTTTCTACTATTTCCTCTACTTTTAATTAATAAAATGGCTGGAGACTTAAAGTAATAGCAACATAAAAGAAAACTTGTTGCTATTTATACCTCTCCACAATGCCCTGCTCCAGCTTCACATGTAGGTCATGTGCACACGTAGGAGGTACTTAACAAAGATTTGGCTGTTGGAATTACTGAGTTGTCACGGAGTGGTTTTATTGCTGTCCTTTCCAATTTGTCTTAATTTTTATGCTTATTGGAGTGTTTTTACTCTTTTATGAGTTTTGTGCACTCACATTTTCTCTGTTCTTCTGTAGGAAATTTACAGGTACTGATCTATCAGTACCACTTCCCCACTTCAATGTGAAGATGATTTTTCCTGAAGGTGCTCACTTTACAGAATTAACAACTTTGAGCATGAGGAAATAGCATTCAGCTTGACATTGTCTTACGGACTTCCCCTAGTTTTGCCATCTACCACACTATACCTGAAAGATTTTCCCTCTTGAGCAGTGTTTACTTTTATTTCACATGCACAAGTAGCTGAGAGGAATTAGGCAAGGACCACTGCATGTGAGTCTATGTGTATAAAACCTTGAAAACAATCAGAAGCTAGCTCTTGATAAATGAAGAATGGTTGGGTTATGTGAAGGGATAGAATGAGTAGTGTGTGAGGTTAATGTATGGACAAATCTGAGTCACAAATTTCTCACTATGTGCAAGCAAAATGTAATAATAGCACTCCTAAATGCACACAAACACACATGTAAATGAATCACACTATGAAACCTTTTAACAAGTACTGGCAAGTCAGATGGCAGGCTCACCCAGAAACCTGTCTCTTCAATAAAAACTTCTTAATTAACAAGGATGTCCATAAATCACAACATATAATAACAAGTATATGAAACTGGTACAAGACTTGATTAGGTAGTTAAAAGTGAGTTTTCTCAGGTGAAAATTCTTTTTCTCTACAGCATGCAGCCAGCAGGCTATCATCTGTACTTGAACCATGAGATGATACAACAATTAACACCTCCTGAACTTGGTCTAAGAGGGGACCAGGGTGTTGCAGGGGACCATTGTTGGACAATGGTCCAACAATTAACACCTCCTGAACTTGGTCTAAGAGGGGACCAGGGTGTTGCAGTTCATTTGTCTTGTAAGAACAATACTAGTGTTTGCCATACATTGAGAAACTTCCTACTATGTGCTGGATTCTTTGTTAGGTACCAAATGTACTATCTCAGTTCATCTTTTTGTACACTTAGGCAACATTTTACTTGTATAAAAAGGGTTAAACTGGTTTACTGAGTTGTCTAAGTTTTCATAAGTAATAAGTGACCAAAGCAGAATTTGAACCCAAGTCTACTTGATTTCCCAAAGGTGCTCTTTCTCTCAAAGGTATAGCCTTAATAAAAGACATGAAATTAATGAATATATGGAAGCCGGTAAACAGGATAAATTGTGGCCTTAAAGCACATCTCATTGAATGTCTGGTAAAATGGGTAAAAGAAGGCTTTTCTTGAACAAATCACCCAGTTTTGCTGGATTCTTGTTTGTTTGTTTGCTTGTTTGTTTTTTGATAAATGAAAACATCTCCACTGGTTATTACCTGATGTGCCTTCCATATTCAAATTTTATTATTCCAGCCTATAAATTCCTCCACTCAGGCTTATATCAATCTCACCAGCCCAAACTGAGTAAACACTGAGACTCGACATGCTCTTCCTTCAGAGTCCACTATGGCAGGTGGTCAGAGTCTGAAAACGGAATGGGAGTTGCACAACGCTATAGCACTACTTTTTCATTGTGTCCCTCTCTTTCTCTCTTATACACCTAGTTTGGTGACATGTTCTGTGAGATCTTGAGGTGAGGAGAAGCTGGTGGTAGAACTTAGAAGGAGCTGAAAGAATCACTCAACAAAATTCAGATTCCTTTTAAAAATATTTTATCTATTTATTTTTAGAAAGAGGAGAAAAGGAAGAGAAAGAGATGGGGAGAAACATCAATGTGTGGTTGCCTCTCACACACCCTGTTACTTGGCACCTGGGCAGCAACCTAGACATGTGCCCTGACTGGGAATCAAACCAGCGACTCTTTGGTTTGCAGGCCCACACTCAGTCCACTGAGCTACCCCAGCCAGAGCAAATTTCAGATTCTTGTTTTCTAATACACAAATATTTTTTCCCTGATTGAAATTTTTAAGGAGTAGAAGAAAACTCTGGGTACAGACAGCATGTCTTAGGATAGCTGTTAACAGAAATTGCTTGCTATGAAATCCTATTCTCAGAATTTCATAATTCTCTGAAAGGATTTGTTTGATTGACTCCACCTTTTAAAAGTTCTAAGTGGCATACTACAGTGCAGAAGTTGGCAAACGTTTTCTCTAAAGGGCCAGATAGTAAATCATTTAGTTTTTGTGGGCGATAGGGTTTCTGCCACAACTACTCAGCTCTGCTCTAGCACCAAAGCACCACAGATAACACATGAATGAAAAGGATGCCTGTGCCCCCGTACAACTTTACAGAAACAGGCAGCAGGACAGATTTCACACAATGGTCATAGTTGGCTGACTCTTGGTACAGGGGAGAGAGTTGATTTGGAAGTAATTATGGATCTTTTACTGTAGCAAGGTATTTTTGGGAGAGATATTTAATTTATATTTGATGTAGTTTGTCTGTAAAATGAGGATAACAAAACCTTCACAAGACTGTTATGGAGATTAGGCTATGTAGCTAAATATACCAAACCTGCAGCTAGTAGGTGCCTTATAAATGATAACCATAATTATCATCATTACAGTATTATTTTTTAAATTTCCCTGAGTTTATTTTTTTGGTTATTAGCAGTCTAACTGCTAATGTATTGTAATGTATTTACAGTAAACCAGTAAGTGCTGTTGAAGGTGGCTGGAACTGTGCTTTGAGGCTTCATTATCAAAAATTCTTCTACTGGTCCCTGGCTGGTGTAGCTCAGTGGATTGAGCGTGGGCCTGTGAAGCAAAGGGTTGCTGGTTCAATTCCCAGCCAGTGCACATGCCTGGGTTGCAGGCCAGGTCCCCAGTGGGGGACACGTGAGAGGCAACCACACATTGATGTTTCTCGCCCTCTCTTTCTCCTTCCTGTCCCCTCTCTCTAAAAATAAATAAATAAATAAAATGTATTTTAAAAATTCTTCTACTAGAATTAGAAAGTTGCTTTAGAGATTGTTGGTGCTTATTTCATACTTATTAAACTAATAGCATTCTCTTTTGGTTTTAGTTTCTCTACTTTGAGTCTTTTCAAATGAATTGTATAGGTATAGGTACATGTGTTTGCTTTACTTTATTTTCTCTATTGGGTAATCATGCATCTGTTGACTGGCATTAAAAATAGTTTTCACCAAACCCATGGCAACAACCTTCTGTTGACTTGAATTCAGACAAGCTCTGATGGAAGAGCCTGGGTGTGTCTGGCTTTGGCTGTGGCACTGAGAGGGGGTGGATGCACCTGTTCTCCTTGTGTAACATTGGCTCAAGGTAATGGCTGCTTCTCTGTGTATTTGCCTTTGTCTTCTTTATGAAGGAAAGCTGATTTGAGCTGCTGGGCTGAACCCCACGTCCTGTGCAAACTGTATTGGCTTTCTTTCTGTGGCACACTGCCTTATATCTAGAGGTGAATTTGGCTCATACAAGTGAGACTGCCATTTCTTTTCCTAGAAGGAGGGAAGGCTGTGGTCATATTTAAGGGTCCTGAGTCATTGCAGACATGACCTTTCTCAAAGAGAGTTGTTTTACAAAAGGCGAAAATTGTACCAATCATTATAATGCAGAAACCACAGAATGGGGCCTGAAATTTTGACTTATAAATGTTAACAGACATTTAACAGACAACTTGCAACTTCTCCTGTTGGAAGGATTGGACAGTATTCTCCTCTTTTCTTGAACCACTTTCTCTCCTTTCCTTTTCTCTCTCCTTTCTTATAAAGAAGAGTAAAGACAAATGATAACAGATCTGCTTTGGGCTGATATGGAGGCAAGATATAATAATAGAAGCTGGGTCAGTGTTCATGTTTCTATTTTTGAATCGAAATGATGGTGAGCATGGGCTAATTAGATTGAAAGCTTTGAACATGAAGATAAAGCTTGTGAAAGTGGCTACAGAGAAAAGGTCTAAAACAATAGTAATATATAGGGGCAATATCAAAAACCTTTACATACTATACTTCAACACAGTACTTGAAGACAAAATATTTTTTAAAGGTAACATAACTAATTCAAATACCAAAATAGTTTCATAAAAAGTTCACTTTAAATCATTATAACTCTGATATTATAATGGTGGTAAGCGTGCAGCATGTTTCATACTTTACTTACATATTTGTGCCATTTTCTGCCTCTTCATAACCTTTAGAAAAAGGGAGTTTAAGTTGCATCACATGACTGGGCTAGTTTATAGCCTAAAATATTTCCTCCTGGCTGTTTCACTTCTGTACATACGGAGATATTTCTATGCTAGTGCTACATCAGTGTTTAAAATTAATATATGACATTCGATAATTATTTACACTTCCACATTAATGAATATTTAGCTTGTTTCTTAGTCTACCTAGAAAGGTTTATATAGTTGCTCATGGTGAAGTTAGGAATCATAAGTTTATTTAATATATGTTTTCTTTTATAACTCCTCTGGCTCCTTGCATACCTTTGAGAATGAGTATTTATTTATTTATTTATTTGGTGTTTAAATTTTTTTTTGTCCTCACCTGAGGATATTTTTTCATTGCTTTTAGAGAGAGAAGAAGGGAGAGAGAGAAACATCAATGTGAGAAAAGCACACGTGAGAAAAGCACACGTGAGAAAAGCACTGATCGGTTGCCTCCCATAAGCACCTGGACTGAGGATCAAACCAGGGACTCAGGTATGTGCCCCAACCAGGAATTGAACCTGCCACCTTTCAGTTACAGGATAGTGCTCCAACCAAATGAACTACACCAGCCAGGTTGACAATGACTTTTTAAAACAAGCCCAAATGCCTTCGGAAAGGTGTTATAGAAGTTTACGTCCACCTCAGGTCTCCTATGATTTAGCTGCATCAGAGAACCAGTAATGTAGGTTTGATTTGAAATCCAGCAAAAATAACTAATACCACAGTTGGATTCCGGTCAAACAAGTTGTTATTAACCCAGCTATGGGATAAGATTTAAAGGTGACTCTTGCTTGCTAATGTCAACAAACCAATTTGGCCTGAGCTCATTTCTTTCTCTTTTTTTGATTACTCTCATATAGTTGTTTGCGTACATGTCTGACTTCCTTGATCTTCTGAGGGTAGGGACCATGCCTTATTCATCTTTGTGTTTATTCAAGGCTTCTCCCACAGGGCCATGCCCACAGTGGTTACCCAAGAAATGTGCATTAGAGAAATAATTTTATATAAGCTAGAAATTCTCTTTCAGATCCCTGTATTTGAACAACTGGCTTTCAGTATTTTGGGTGGGATAAAGAAAAAATACGGGTTTTTGGTACATACAATACTTTAATGCAGAATTTAAGAGTTGCCCTGCTCAATTCAGAATCCCCTGTGGTTTTCCAGTGTTCTCACTCCTATCACTAGCCATGTCTCAACGTGAGGGAGGTGACGCTCATCCTGGCGTGTTCTGGCAGGAAAGAACTCTTTGCCTGGTTTGCCTAGTCATATTGGCTTCTAGTTTGAACAAGAATTGTTTACACACATTTAATTTTAGCTTTTGGGCTGTAACATGTCATTGTTCTTTTTGTTCATCTCCTCCTTTTGATTTTGAAAACAGGACAGGCATTTTTAATTCTTGCTGGTCCTGGTCCTTGTGCTTTTAGATGGGATTTAGCTTTGCCCTTCAGCTTTCATGGCCCTCCAAGATATTTTTCCAGTCACATTTCCTGTGTAAGAAAACATAGACTATGTTATCACAAAGGGAAGTGGGATTGGGGGGCATTATTTAAGTTATCTAGGGAACTCATAACATGGTTTGAAGGAAAGTTAAAGCAAGGTATTAGATTGATTTATTGTATTTAATTGTTCTTCTATATTCAATTTATAGAATAATGCATTAAGCTTTTACTCAATTTTACCTGTTGCTGTCACAGTGAACCTGTAGAAAAAAAATAGATTTGGGGCTTAGTTTTGAAAAAAATTCATGATTAGTAGAATATTTTCCCATATTTAGGGGGGAATTAATACCTTAGGAAAATAATAAGGAACTTTGGGCAAAAAAAAATTTTCTTTAGAGTAGGCCATGAAAATCGAAAGTACTCAAAGCAGGCTTGAACAAGTGCTTTGTAAACTCTCTGGCACAATTCTATTTCTTTATAGTACTTACACAATTATGTTTCTTAAAGATTTTCTATAAACTTTTTTGATAAAAAGATAAAGATATAAAAATAAAAAGATAACTTTGAGAGAAAATATACTTATGATTGCTTACTTCTATACTATGGCAGACATAATTATGAATTTTTTAATACAATTTTCATATGTCAATTGTAGAGGAGATAGGCCATGCAATAAACTGTAGGAGGTATCAGTTCGCCACCTAGAGGAGAGATGTGAAATTCAATACTTCTCTAAACTTACTTCAGTAGAATTCATTTATTCACTAATTCATTAAATTATTTACTCATTAAAAATAATTAAGTACCTACTAGATTTAATTATTGTGCCAGTGCAGATTTAATAATCTAATCAAGAGGTATGGCTCAAAAAAACCACAAAGTGTATCTTACTTTAGTTATACAGCTGCCTCTCTTTTAAAATGTTTTTGAGACTATAAATATTTGTACAATTCTAAAAATCAGTATTTGGATTATATATTACTTTTAGCTCTTGGGTTATAATAAAGCTTTATCCCTTTACAATGTAGATATTAGGTCTTCTTTATATAAGTTAGAAAAGGGAGTTTCAGAGAAATTGAATAATAAGTTCAAGGTGTCTAGCTATTTCATTATAATGCCTGTGTTTGAACCCAAGCCAGTCCAACTCCAGAGCAATGTCTCCTGACTCAATTTTAGCTCAGTCTAGATACTGGTAAACAACCAGATTGCAGTTGAGGGTGTGGGTTGTGTTTATGGGTTGAAGAGATTATGGCTGGCATCAGACTGTCAATAATGCAGGCTGGGAGAAGATTTAATGAAGCCACAAAACCAGGTGGAGTGTAAAGATAGTAGAATTGTTCGTATGTATGGATTTCTTGTACCCCGAGGAATGAACTCCTAAATATCCCTGAGAGGTAAAAGTAGACAGAAGGCTGGTGCCAGTGGTGTGCTTGAGTGGTTTCTTTGCGTCTGGTAACTAACATCATCAACAATAATATCTCTTGTGAGACTGAGACATACAAATTAATGTGAGAGAAAACTCTCTTGCAGTCTGATTAGACAGGGCTAGTATTAACATGCCATTTATGTAGATGAGGAAACTGATGTACCCAAGAGGTTCTCTGAATTTCAAGGCCACATGGTCAACCTTGGTGCTAGAAGCGATCCCCAGGTTTTCTGATTTCAAACCAGCATTCCTTCTGTCATTCCTCCCTGCCAATAGAATCAGCTTTGCTTTCTCTAACTTTTCTTAGTCACTCCTGTGGCTTCACTAAATAGCTCTGTGCCAAGATAGAAATTCCTGTGAAAACAAATGACAGAGGGGGTGATGGTATTAAGAGATAAAATAGAGATAAGGAGAAGACCTGTTGCAAAGTCGTGGCCATCAATGCAAGAGGAAAAGGACATACTGGGAGGAAAGAAAAAAAATTTAAGTCAGCGAGTCAGTTCTGAGGTGGTGAGAACAAACGTCGTATGTGTTCATGAATTTCTTTGATAGACGTGATCCCAAGGATTTGTATATCGGCGAACCAAAGTGCAATGCACTATGGAAACTCTCTAGCTGTTGGGATTCTACTGTGAACCGTTTTTCAAAGTGAAGAAAACTCTGATCAACCTCTACTTTGTTTATGGAGAGGACTTTGCCCAGTCATATCCAGAAAGCTCGAGAATACCACCTACACAAGTATAACCCCGAGAAAATTTGCTTACCAAGAAAATTTGCTTAAGAGGAACAGTAAAATCTGTTCAGTTCTACTGTATGGACATGTGATGATGCATATGGTTACCTTCTATTGCAAATTTGAAAAAAAATCTCACTTTATTCTATTGCTGAGTGATGCAAAAAACATTTTATTTGGCTTTGAACTACTTTGGCTGAAATCTGACTGAGAAAGAGAGCATTGGAGACTGTATTTTATTTATTTTGTACCTTTGCACCTAACATAAATTTTTGAGATTATTATTTAATCATTTTAAATTAGTTTAGAAATACATTTGCAAACACTTTGCATTAAAAAATGGAATCAATTTGACTTACATTTTCCTCTAGTTGAAAAGAAAACTTATACACTCCAAAGCAATGTTTTCCTTTTGAAAAAAAAAAGTCACCCAGAGACAATAAGGAGTGTTCCAGATCCTTGTGATTTTATTTATGTGAGGTTAAAGTTCAAATTTCTCAACATATTATAATATCAGTGTAACTGGCCAAATTCCATGGTGGATAATTAGACCTAGTTTACCAGGGCAGATTTGGCTGGAGAGAGCAGTCACAATGTACTTCTGGGAATCTATTAGCCAGGTTTGTTGTGTTTGACATGAGTGGTCGGCCTCACCTTACTTGCTGACTGGACTAGCCCAGCAGGTTCTATGGGTGAGATCACTGCTTGGCTCTTTCATTCTGCACCTGGTAGGTAGAAGAAGCCACAAAATAAATGGCCTGACTCTGGGTCTCAGAAGTTCTCTTTCTTATTTTTCTCCCAAACCCTTCTTGAGACAAATCTCTAGGGACTGAAGCATTTATTTACACATTTATAATTCCTTCATTTACTCATTCAATAACTATTTACTAATTACCTATAATGTGTCAGGCACTGACCCAGGCTCTAGAAATATAATAGTGAACCATACATTTCCTGCTTTCAAAGACCTATAAATGAATAACTAAGGTACTCAATGAAAAGTGTTACAATTCACAGAGCTCAGCAATTGAAATCTTTATTATTTCTGTCTTTAAAATACAGAAAGCATACAACTGTTTTTTGGAAAGGTATGGCATAGAAATGTACTTAGAGATTTCAAAATATAAAATTAATGAATGCAGGAAGACTGGCTCTTCTGTTTCACTGTGGATGAAGAGGAAAGCCCACCCTCCTTGGCTCCACCGTGCCCAACAGCCACCCTTGCAGGGAGCTGCTGGGAGCACCAGTCTACAGGGTCTCAAGCCACACTGACTTTGAGTGTCTTAAGGATCTTGTGATAAGATAAAACAAAGTGGTAAGATAAAAATTGACATTAATATTAACATTGGTCTTCTCATGCTAAATAAAGCAAATGTATCACTGAACTTTTCAAAAAGTTCAACAAATGTCTCTAACTCAAAAAAATTGTATAAGAATGACTATGCTTAAAATTTCCTAATCAGCCCTGGCTGGTGCAGCTCAGTGGATTGAGCTCGGGCCTGCAAACCAGAGGATCTCAGTTTGATTCCCAGTCAGGTCACATGCCTGGGTTGTAGGCCAGTTCCCAGCAAGGGGACGCATGAGAAGCAACCATACATTGATATTTCTCTTCCTCTCTCCTTCCCTTCCCCTCTAAAGATAAATAAATAAAATCTTTAAAAAATCTAATCAGTTCCATAATACATATGATTGGTAATGTGTCACCTTGCTTATGAAATGTACACATGCTTTGAACATCTATGTGCAATAGAGGTTTATGACATTCCTATTAATAGGCTTTTATTATGATACTATTATAACACTTTATATAGAAATTGTAATTCCATCTGTTTCTGTTAATTTTTAGCTCCTCTAACCACCTTCTCTGAATGGTAAGGAGATATCAGGTTTATAATTTATATGATTATGAAGCTTAGGTTATTTGTGATATAATATCAACATTGGTTATTCAATAAAAATTCTGTGAATATTATATGTGCTTGGACTTTTCCAGTATTGTGAAGGGTGATTGACTGAAAGTTTCCTCATATGCATTAGTAAGTTGAGAGTTTTTATTTATTTATTTATTTACTTACTTACAGGGAGAGGTCAAGGAAGGAAGAAAGAGGGAGAAAAACATTGATGTGTGATAGAAACATCGATTGGTTGCCTCCTGTGTTATCCCCGACTGGGGACCTGGCCCACAACCTAGACATGTCCTGACTGGGAATTGAACCAGCTACCTTTTGGTTTACAGGCCAGCACTCAGTAGACTGAGCCTTACCAACCAGAACTGCATTTTAAACATTGCTAAAGATCGTCTTATATTTGTAGGTTTTTCATTAGTAAGAAACTATTTTAAATAAATAAAATGTTAAAAAAAAAAAGCCCTGGCTGGTGTAGCTCAGTGGATTGAGCGCGGGCCTGCAAACCAAAGTATCGTGGTTCAATTCCCAGTCAGGGCACATTGCCTGGGTTGCAGGCCAGTTCCCGGCATAGGACACGAGAGGCAACCATACATTGATATTTCTCTCCTGCCCTTCCCCTCTAAAGATAAATAAATAAAATATTAAAAAAGAAACTATTGGCATTGAATAAAACAATGTGTGAATTACAGTTTAAAGCTTTTCCATATTCACAGACTTTATAAGATTTTTTTTCCCTCTCAAGTACTATCTGAATAAGGGGGATGCTCTGATTGAAGACACAGAGACACACACTTGTGCACACACTGTTTTTGTTTATCTTCAAATCTATGCAGCATTCAGTTGTTGAGTATATATTAATATACCAACCTCGGTGAAGACTGAATTTTTCCTGAAGGAACCTATAAATCTCATAGGTGAGAGACTTGACTCTTTCAAAATGTGACACTGCTCCCCCACTCCTTAGGTTGTGAAAGCAGTTGTTTATGTGTTCAATTGTTCATGTACCATCTTCATAATTTTGCTCTATTTACATATCATTTGCACTACTGTGCTTCTATAAATATACTGCTATTTAAAACTTATATTTGTTTAATTATAACACCTGGTAAGTCACTAGTTTGATTAGTCTGTGCTTGTCACAGGCTTTTCAAATATACTTTAGTATAGGTACATGACTACTAAACTAAGTATTTTTCCCCTGTACACATTACCAAATCTTCTCAATTTCTCTCATTACTTCACATATCACCGTACTTTGGGAAGATTTACAGGTAGGACCCACCTTTGAGATTGAGGAATGGCTGAAAAAAACCATAATAGTGATAATAATCTTAGCAATGGTAAGAAGAGCTATTATTTATTGAAGGCTTTACATGTGTGATTTACCTTATTTAATCTTCACAACTTTCACAGAGGCACGCATGTCACACAAATATGAGGCAAAAAGGCAGGAAAGAGGGAACAGTGTAGAACAACTGCAACACATTACAACATGTTGGTATTTCTTCTTTTTTTTAGCTGAGATTTCACACCTGATTTTTTTTATGAAAATTGGAGTGTGATGGTGACAGATTAAACAAATTTTAATAAAATATATTTGCTGTTAGTCAAACGATGTTAGTGTCAATCACATTCATGCTAGGAATGCCAGATCAAGCAAAAGAAATCACATTAAAACTTTTTTTAAGCTAATAATTTTTTCTTCCTGAGTTGCTAATTAGTGAGAATATCTTTGTCCTACTGAACTGAGGCATTTGTTCAAAAGTGACACATTTTCTGGCACAAGTACTTACTTAACTTACTAAGGCAAAAATATTCCAGCTCTGTGCTAAAAAAAGGTGAAATAAATTTGTATTTTATAAGTATATTTAATTGATTATGCTATTACAGTTTTCCCAATTTTCCCCCTTTATCCCCTCTCCACCCTGAACCCCACATCCCTCCAGCATTCCCACCCTTTGTATATGTAAGTTCTTTGGTTTCTCTGTTTTCTACACCATTCTTAACCTCTTCCCATCTATTTTGTGCCTACCAATTATGCTTCTTATTCGCGGTAACTTTCCTTCCATTTTTCCCCTCCCCACTGAAAACCCTCCATGTGATTTCCATTTCTCTGATTCTGTTCCTGTTCTAGTTGTTTGCTTAGTATTTGGGGGTTTTTTTGGTACAGTTGTTGATAGTTGTGAGTTTGTTGTCATTTTATTGTTCATAGTTTTTGATCCTCTTCAATTTCTTAGGTAAATCCCTTTAACATTTCATATAATAAGGGCTTGGTGATGATGAACTCCTTTAACTTTACCTTTTTTGGGTTGCACTTTATCTGCCCTTCCATTCTAAATGATAGCTTTTCTGGATAGAGTAATCTTGGATATAGGTCCTTACCTTTCATGACTTCAAATATTTCTTTCTAACCCCTTCTTGTCTGTAAGGCTTCTTTTGAGAAATCAGCTGATATCTTAATGGGCACTCTTTTGTGGGTAACTCTCTCTTTTTCTCTTGCTGCTTTCAGGATTCTTTCTTTATCTTTAATCTTGGGTAATGTAATTATATGTGCCTTGGTGTGTTCCTCTTTGAGTCTAACTTCTTTGGGACTCTCTGGGCTTCCTGGACTTGGAAGTCTATTTCCTTTGCCAGATTGGGGAAATTCTCCTTTATTATTTGTTCAAATAAGTTTTCAATTTCTTGCTGTCATTATTCTCCTTCTGGCAGGTTGTCCCAGATGTTTGTAAGCCTCTCTACACTTTTTGGAATTCTTGTTTCTTCATTCTGTTTTGGTTGGATGTTTATTTCTTCCTTTCGTTCCAAGTTGTTGATTTGAGTCCTGGTTTCCTTCCCTTTACTGTTGGTTCCCTGAATATTTTGCTTATTTCAGTTTGGGTAGTCTTCATTTGTTCCTTCATTGTGTGACTAAGCTCACGCTGTTTTATGGGCATCCTGATTACCTGTGTTTTGAACTCTGCATCAGGTCTGCTGTCTCATTGCTTTTTTTTTCTTTGAAGTTTTGCTCTGTTCTTTCATTTGGGTCATATTTCTTTGTCTTGCCACACCAGTTAAGTTGTAAGGAGGCGGGGCCTTAGGTATTCACCGCGGCAGGGCAACCCTCTTTGCTCTGCTGCAACGGTGCCTGTGAGGGAGGGGCTGGAGAGGGAACAATGCAACTCACCTGCTGGGCTCTAGCCCCTCTTTCCAACAAACTCTTGTGTGAGACTGGGAGTTTCTCCCACCGTGTCAACCCCTGCCATAGCCCGTAGTCAGCTCTGACTCTCAGCTTCCCATTCAGCCAGCCCAACCTTGCCATCCCCACCTTGCCAGCCCCAGTCTGCCACCTTGCCCTGGGTTATCTCCATCTACCTGTCCTCTTGTCTCTTTCCACCTACCAGTCTGGTTGACTGTTTATTTTATTCCTTGGTTGTTGAGTTCCATGCGGTTTGATTTTCTGGGAGTTCTGGTTAATTGTTTTTGGATTGGTAGTTATCCTCCTTTGTGTGAAGAAATGAAAGGTTTCTACCTATGTCTCCATCTTGGCTGGAACTCCAAAACAAAATTTTAAATAAATGTATAGTCACAAACTGTTAGACCAGAGGTGTCCAACCCACTGCTCACAGGCCACATGCAGCCCAGGGTAGGTATGAATGTGGCCCAACACAAAATCATAAATTTACTTAAAATATTGAGATATTTTTCTGATTATGTGTTGCAATGTCACGTAAAAGAAACATACATAGGTTCTTGCTATTTGCACACATGCATGGCTTCAGTTTTGCAGTGGTGTGTGGCTTCCAGGGTGTTATCTTCCGAGAGCAGATAGTAGAATTGACACCATCAGACATTACATGTGCTTGTGGTGACTTAGCGAGGCAGCGGCTAACAATAATATTATAACCTACCATTGCAATGTTAGGTGTTTAATGTTATTTAGAAGTCAGGTTAACATTCTTATTTGATTATTAAAGGTACTGCTACACCTTGGTAGTGCCTCACAGATCTCCCACCATGCTTTATGATCAGTCCTCAATTTTATGCATTTTGCCACATTGGCTAAACACAGTCCTGTGAACAGGGAAAATTATGCAGCCTTGCTTTTCTATTTGATACAAGAGTTTGAAAACAGATTGCATGATTTCCAGGAAAATAATCAATATTTTGCTGTATTTGCAATTCCATTTTCAGTTGACATAAATATGTTACCTGCCAATTTTCAAATGGAACACATAGAGCTGCAATCTGACATTCAACTTGAAAAATTTGATGATGTCCCCTTACTGGACTTTTATAGGTCCTATCTTCCAAGAGACAAATATCCCTTGCTTACAGTCATGCCTTATTCATGTTGTTGCTATTTGGGAGTGCATACATTTGCAAGCAACTATTTTAAAAAATGAAACACATTAAGAGTAAAATTAGAACCAAAATATCTGATGAGCACCTTGCAAACTCACTGAGAATTACAGCTACTTCTGTCAAAACAGATATTAATGCACTATTTTCTCAAATACAATGACAAACATCCCACTAGTTTTATGTTACCCTCTTTTCTTTTAGTTTTTAAAAATATTTTATTTATTTTCAGAGAGAGGGGAAGGGAAGAAGAGTGGGAGAGAAACATCAATGTGTGGTTGCCTCTCATGTGTCTCCTACTGGAGACCTGGCCTGCAACCCAGGCATGTGCCTTGACTGGGAATCGAACCAGTGACCATTTGCTTCACAGGCCTGTGCTCAATCAACTGAGCTATACCAGCCAGGGTTCTTTTGGTTTTTTAATAAAATATTTAAAAAATTAATGATGTTTTATTATTAAATATGTACATTTTCTTTATTAGTGATTGCAAACTTGGGACCTGCTCAAGAATTTTAAAAGACTATAGAAGGGCCAGTACACAATTAAGGTTATTATGTGAGAACTTTTTTGCTTATCTGTGGTGGGGGATATTATGAAAATTATGCACCGACTTTTTTTTTGCTCATCAGTTTCAGTTAGTGTTTGTCTATTTAATGTGTGACCCAAGACAACTCCTCTTCCGAGTGTGGCCCAGAGATGCAAAAAGGTTGGACATCTCTGTGTTAGACTCTGAAGAGGCCTAAAAGACTTATGACAATTCCCTCACTTTACAGAGAAAAAAAGGTAAACCCAGCAATAATTAGAGAATATTTCCCTGTGTTTCCATAATTGTTATTTCCATCATAAAATTTATGACACATAATTGTTTTTAATTATGTACCTAAGTTTTGGTTTTAATATATGGTGAACTTCAAGTAAAAACCGTGTCTTAATTGTTTCTTATTCTGTGTTTTTAGCAGACCGCATTGTACTTAGCTGGTGCTGAATAATCATTTTTTTGACTAGCTAAATGGCACGATATTCCCCATAAACCTCCCTTTTAATTCTTCTTCAATATGAACTTTTTAGATACTTAAACCTTATTCCATTATTAATTTTCCTATAAAAGTGTTGAAGACTATTTCAGAGATACTTTGGTGAATAATAAAGATTTAGATAGCTGGACCAGTATGCTGACCAATGTCATATTTATGTATTCTGAAAATAGGTAATACATTTCAGAATTGTCAAAATTGTCAACATGAAAGAAGAAAAATCTAAAGGTGTGTGAACTATGTTGATGAAACACTTTTTTATTGGATATTTATAAGTATGGTTGGCACTGTAAGAAATAATGACTCTTTAGCAATTCATTTTTTAAAGTTTTATTTATTTATTTTTAGAGAGAAGGGATAGGGAGGAGAAAGAGAGGGAGAAAAACATCAATGTGAGAGAAACATCGATTGGTTGTTTCTTGTACATGGCCCGACCTGGGATCGAACCACAAGTCTAACAAGTAACCTGACCTGGAATCTAACTGGTGATCGTTTGCTTTGTGAGACAACATCCAACCAACTGAGCCACACCGGTCAGGGCTATCTTTAGCAATTCTTATGGAACAAATCACGTAAATAATGTAAGATGCTTAGAAAAAGATTAAAATATGCTAGTTGTTTTATATAATTAAAGTATCAAATAATTACTCTAATTATTTTTCTCTAGCTGTGTTGTAATGTAAGTGGTATATAAAAATGCACACAATTAATGTATACAATATGATGAATTTGTGCATATGTCTGTATACCTGTGTAACCATACTGTTATATTTTTCATATTAGCCTAATTAAAGTACAGCATTAAATCTCATAGTATATTTGAACATGAAAAATTTGTTTGGGTTGATGTAATTTTTTTTCACTATCCTGTAGATAATTGAATTACATAGTACACAATATGTTAAAAATATGTTTTAATTCTTAATACTCTTTGATATAAGGTGTATTTTAAGAAGTGTCCAAGGCTGCCCCGGCTGGTATGGCTCAGTGGATTGAATGTCAGCCTGCAAACTGAAATGTCATTGGTTAGATTCCTGGTCAGGGCACATGCCTGGGTTGTGGGCCAGGTCCGCAGTTAGGAGATGTGAAAAAGGCAACTGATCCATGTTTCTCTCAGACATCATCAATGCTTCCCTTTCTTCCTCCTTTCCCCACTCTAAAAATAAATAAATAAAAGATTTAAAAGACAAAAGCATCTAGGGCCTTAGTTTTGCCTGTGAAGATCAATTCATCTTTCTTTTTAATCCTTGAGATTTTTAAATATAACTTGATGAAATAGGATATGCTTCTCCTAACTCTTCCTCTTGCCTGTGCCTTTTCTCCACTGATTCTTTTTTAGTCCTCTTGCCATCTGTACTATTTCTACCATGAGTTAGAGTGGAAATGTCGACTTGCATTTTCCATATTAATTGGGAAAAGTAGTTTGAAGGCAAAAAGTGCCTGAATAGTTCTCATTAGGGTCCCCACACAATGCTCCTGACCCTCTCCTGAGAACACTTCTCTGTATTTAAGTTAGAAAGTGCCAAATTATTTTCCACCACACATCCATTTCACAAGAGCAATACTCATTTTAGAAAAATTTGTTGAAGAAATAGAAAATATTATTCATTTATGGTATGTTTTTAACATTTTTTATTGATTATGCCATTATATTTGTTCTATTTCCCCCCTCCATTGCCCTCCACCCTGCAAACCCCTCCCCCACCATTCCCCCTCTTTAGTTCATGAACCCGTGTCTCAAGTTCTTTAGATTCTGTATTTCCCCTACTATTCTTACCCTCACCCCATCTATTTTCTATCTACTGTCTATGCTACTTATTTTCTGTACCTTCTCCCCCCTTCTCCATCTCCCACTTCCCTGTTGCTAATCCTCCACATGATCTTCATTCCTATGGTTCACTCCTGATCTAGCTGTCCTCTTAATTTGCTTTTGCTTTAGGTGTGGTTGTTGGTAATTGTGAGTTTGCTGTCCTTTCACTGTTCATCTTTTTTCTTCTTTTTCTTAGGTAAGTCCCTTTAACATTTCATATTATTAGGGCTTGGTGGTGATGAACTCCTTGAATTTGATCTAATCTGAGAAGCACTTTATCTGTCCTTCCATTCTAAATGAAAACTTTGCTGGATAGAGCAATCTTGGTTGTAGGTCTTGGTTGTAGGTTTTCATGACTTGGAATACCTCTTTCCAGCCCCTTCTTGCATCTAAGGTCTCTTTTGAGAAATCAGCTGACAGTCTGATGGGAACTCCTTTGTAGGTGACAGTCTCCTTATCTCTTGCTGCTTCTAGGATTCTCTCCTTCATTTTAATCTTAGCTAATATAATGATGATGTGCCTTGGTGTGTTTCTTCTTGGGTCCAACTTCTTTGGGACTCTCTGAGCTTCCTGGATTTCCTGGAAGTCTATTTCCTTTGCCAGATTGGGGAAATTCTTCTTTATTATTTGTTCAAATAAGGTTTCCACTCGTGACTGTTCCTCTTCCCCTTCTGGTACCCCTATAATTCGAATGTTGGAACGTTTAAAGATGTCCTGGAGGTTCCTAAGGCTCTCCTCATTTTTTTGAATTCTTGTTTCTTTATTCTTTTCTGTTTGGTCATTTTTTCCTTCCTTCTGGTCTACTCCCTTGATTTGAGTCCCAGTCTCCTTTCCATTACTATTGGTTTCCCGTGCATTTTCCTTCATTTCAATTAGTTTAGCCTTCATATGTTCCTCTAATTTGTGACTAAAATCAACCAGTTCTGTGAGCATCCTGATCACCAGTGTTTTGAACTGTGCATCTGAAAGTTTGGCTATTTCTTCATCACTTAGATTTATTGGCTCTGGGGCTCTAAGTTCTTCTTGAGCCATATTTTGATCTGTTTGTGCCTGTTAGGTATGAGGAGCGGAGCCTTAGTTGTTTAACAGGGCAGGGCCACCCAGGTCTCTGGGTTGTGACGCTGTACGTGGGGGCGGGGTCAGAGAGGGAGCAATGATGGTCCTCTCCACTAGCCTGGTCCGTCCCACCACTCGCCCTGGCCTGTTTCCCAGTGGGAATGTGCGAGCCCGCCACCCTGCGCCGTGTGGTCTCAGTGCTTGCCTCTTCACTGGTTTATCTGCACGCAAATGGCAGACAGCCAGCCGCGCCTCTTCCCTGTGTCCGCCCGTAGCTAGCCCGCACTTGGGATCTGTGCCTTCGGCTGCTTGCGCCCACCTCGGTGGGGGATCTTTTTGGCCAATCTGCTCCACTGCTGGCTTCGCCCCTCTTACTGGTTTAGCCGAACATTTCATTGTTTTCAGACTCTGTATTGTCGATTTTCTGTGTGGTTTGGTTGCGTTTATTATTGTTAAAACTTTATTGTTTTTAGATTTGGTTGTGTGTGGATGCAAGGTGTTTCCACCTACGCCTCCATCTTGGCGGAAGTCCCTGTTTTTTTCTTAATACTGAGCCTCTGTCTGCAAGGGATTTGAGCAGGTTGTGCATACACAAATAATACACTAGAATTTAGAATGAAAAAGAAGAAATTTTAGATAAAAATGGAGAAATGGAAATATGAGTATAAATATAAGGTAAAAATGAATTTTTTGTATTCTAGCATAGAGTACTACTGTTTGTTGAGCATTCATTATAAGTTGACCAGTTAACAGTATCTTATCAAAATATCTAATTTAATGAAATAGTCAAATATAGTACTTTTTAAAAAATGTACTATATTGATTATGCTGTTACAGTTGTTCTAATGTTTCCCTTTTGCCTTCCTCTGCCTGGTAACCCTATTCACTCCAGCATTCCCCCCACCCTTATTCATGTCCATGGGTCATACATATAAGTTCTTTGGCTTCTCAATTTCCCATACTGTTCTTAACCTCCTCCTGTTCAATTTTTTAAAAAAATTCTCACCTGAGGATATTTTTTCATTTCTTTTAGAGAGAGGAAGGGAGGGAGGGAGAGAAACATCAGTGTGAGAAAGAAACATCAGTGGACTACCACTCTCATGCACCTGACTGAGGACTGAATCTGCAACCTAGTTTTGTGCTGTGACCAGGTAACAAACCTGCAACCTTTTGGTTTCAGGGACTATGCTCCAACCAACTGAACTACACTAACCAGAGCTCAACTTTCTTGTGTCTTATTGAAGCCATCATCTCTTATGTTACTGATAACATATGTCATGTGTGTGATGTAAGTAATGCCAATGTCTTTATATCCTCCTAAAAAGATACTCTGTTTTAAAAAATTCTCAAGAGGGTATGTTTATTGATTTTAGAGAGAGAAGAAGGTAGAGAAAAAGAGAAGCATTGATGTGAGAGGAACATCAAAAGCTGCCTCACATACATGTTTTGACTGGGGCATGAACCCACAGTCTAGGTATGTGCCTAACCAGGGATGGAACTCACAACCTTTTGGTGTATAGAATGATGCTCCACACAAATGAGCCACCAGCCAGGGCTAAAAACACATTCTTAATCTACTTGCAGTTCATCCATATTTTTAGTAACAATGCTAAAATAAAATCTTGAATTATTAGCTATCTGTAAAATATTTACTCACCCAATAAAACAGTGGACATTGAGCCCCTGCTAAATATCAGATACACTGTGCTAGTTAAAGAGATGAACAAATCAGAATATTAATTATAAACATGGGACAGCCATGAAATAAAAGTTCTGGATGCTATGTGTGTGCATAGTGAGGGAGCAGATCCAGTGTGGTGGTCAAGGAAATCAAGGGATGTTTGCATTGAGACCACAGGAGTATGTTGACATTAACTTACCAACAGAATGGACAGTGGTTGCAAGGAGAAACATTTCAGGCTGAAGGAACAGCATGTGGCAGGCTCTGAGGTGGAGGAAGTGTGGGCACACTGAAGGAATTTTAGTTAGAGCATAGAAATGGAGGAAGACAGTATGGGTAGCTAGCATTGGAGAAATACAGAAAGATCTTGTGGGGCTATAGACCATGTTAAGTATTCTAAGAAAAGGAGAAGCCATTGAAGTGTTTAAGTGATGTGCTTTCATCACCTTGAAGTGATATGATCAAATTTTCAGTTATAAAGTCACTATAGGTGCATTTTGGAGAATGGCTTGGAGGAGAAGCAAGAATGGGTACTGGTGGGCCAGTAGTTCAGAAGACAGATTATGATAGTTTGCAGTAAATTGCGCCCAAGATGGAGATAAGTACATTGCTTGAAGATATATTTAAGGAATAACTTCAATGGATCTTAGTGATGGACATGATGGAGAGAGGAAGGTGCTAGGCAGATTTGTACAACTGGAGAGGTAGGTGATCACAGTCCCCAAAATAGGGAACACTGGATGAGGATGCAGTTTGAGGTGAAGATCGTGAGTTTAGGTTCAGAGAGCTTGGACTAGAGACATGGTGGTATATCCAGGTGGCAACGTCCAATGGAATTTACAGACATGGGTCTGGAGCTCAGAGACGAGTGCATATTCCTTATACTAACTTATACTAACAAATGTAGAAATGAAATTGTCTGGCATAAATTATAGCATAGAGGATTATTTTTTCAGAAAAAAAATTTATAAACTATTATATTTAATCCTAAGAATTAATTCCAAAGCTTTAGTAGCAAAGATATTTTGACAATATATGTTGATACCACGTCTTTGGTCTCTAAAGTTGTTTAGTCATTGTAAAGACATATTTCTTATTTTTTACATTGTTAATGCTATTTTATTTTAAAACTTGTATGCTGAACAATGTCTTTGATTACTTACATATGAGGAACAGTTCCCATGACATAAATACAATTCACATTCAAAGTTCGAATAATGAATTGAAAAAAAATTCAGCAAACTACCTAAAGAAACACTCAGAAAATTGCCAGAAGTTTTCTAAAATTTCTCCATATATCCATTTTTATTAAATGGAAAAACAAACTGAGTAAAAGAAATATTACTAGAAAATCACCTAAAAATAATATTCTTTATGAATAAGGAATGAATTCTTCATGGCTATTCTTTCCTGGGTATAAGTTTTTATTGACTATTCAATACATCTAATAACTATTGCACAATACATATTGAGTGTTGATTATGTGCCAGTCACACTCCTCTAGGCCTTTAAACTAATCAGTGACAAAATAGTGCACAATCCCTGTCCTCATGGCTTTACATTCTATCAGGGGCATCAATTTCTGATATAAATTTTTAAAAGTTTTTTTTTTAAATGTAGTATATTGATTATGCTGTTACAGTTGTTCTAATGTTTCCTCTTTTGCCTTCCTCTGCCTGGTAACTCTATTCACTCCAGCAGTCCCCCCACCCTTATTCATGTCCATGGGTCATACATATAAGTTCTTTGGCTTCTCAATTTCCCATACTGTTCTTAACCTCCTCCTGTTTAATTTGCATCTACCAATTTATACCTTAGTCCCTGTACTTTTCCCCCCATTTACTCCCACCCCACTCCTGTCTGATAACCCTCTAAATAATCTCCATTGTCTATGATTCTGGTTCATTGCTTAGTTTATTTTTTAGATCAGTTGATAGTTATGAATTTTAATGTTCATAGTTTTTATCTTCTTTTTCTTATATAGTTCCAATATTTACCCATCCAATATTTAACATTACATATAATAATGGCTTGGTGATGATGAACTCCTTTGGTTTTACCTTGTCTAGGAAGCACTTTCTCTGCCCTTCCATTCTAAATGATAGCTTTGCTGGATAGAGTATTCTTGGATATAGGTCCTTGCTTTTCATCACTGAATACTTCTTGCCAGTTCCTTCTTGCCTGTAAAGTTTCTTTTGAGAAATCAGCTGGCAGTCTTAAGGGAACTTCCCTGTAGGTAAATCTCTTCTTTTGTCTTGCTCCTTTTAAGATTTTTTTCTTTATCTTTAACCTTTGGCATTTTCATTATGATGTGTCTTGGTGTGGTTCTCTCTGTCCATCTTGTTTGAGACTTTTTGTGCTTCCTGGACTGATATGTCTATTTCCTTCACCAAATTAGGAAAGTTTTCTTTCATTATTTTTTCAAATGTTTTTAATTTCTTGCTCATTATCTTCTCCTTTTGGCAATCCTAGAATTAGCTATTGGTATGTTGGAGATGTCCCAGAGGCTCTTTATTTTATGATCATTTTTTAAAATTTCTTTTTTCAGCCCTGGCTGGTGTAGCTCAGTGGATTGAGTGCGGGCCTGCGAACCAGAGGATCGCGGTTTGATTCCCAGTCAGGGCACATGCGTGGGTTGCATGCCAGTTCCCTGCAGGCCAGTTCCCAGCAGGGGATGCACGAAAGGCAACCATACATTGATGTTTCTCTCCCTCTCTCCTTCCCTTCCCCTCTAAAGATAAATAAATAAAATCTTTAAAAAAAATTCTTTTTTCTTTTTGCTGTTCTGGCTTAATGTTTACCTCTTTCTTTTGTTCCAAATCATTGATGTGAATCTAAGCTCCCTCCCCTCCACAGATGTTTCTCTGTAGATTTTTCTTTATTTTTCTCAGTGTAACCTTCATTTCTTCCTTTATGTTGTTTCCATTCTCAATGAGTTCTTTAAGCATCTTGACCAGTGTTTTGAACTCGGCATCTGATAGGTTGGTTATCTCCATTTCATTTAGTTATTTTTCTGGTGGGTTTTTTTTCTGTTCTTTCATTTGCGTCATATTTCTTTCTCTCCTCGATTTGGCAGCCTCCCGGTGTTTGTTCCTGTGTATTAGAGTTGTTTTGACTCCCTGTCTTAGTAGTGTGGTCTATTGTAAAAAGTCACCTGTAAATTGTGTGTGATGGACCCTTACGTAATTACCAGGGTGGGGCAACCCATTTCACTGCTTAGGAGCTCCACTTGTTGGGGGAGAGGACAATGCTGCTCTCTGGCCTCTGGAGGTCCACCTGGAGCTTGCTCTGTTTCCAGTCACTTCACCCACTTCCTATGTGTGATTGGTGTCCCTCTTGCTGCTGCTCTGGGATTTGCATACAGTGTAAGTCATGCTGATTCTGTAAGTGGTAAACATTTTTTCTGTCGCCCCAACCCCCACTGGATTTTACAGCCAGAGGTAATCTTCCCATTTCTTGAGACCTGGCCTCTGCAGTCTGGCCTGGACCTGGGATTGCTTCTCCTAGGGTGTCCCTCTGGATTTTTATCCACCACACATAAATGTAGACTGTCTGTTCCACTGCTGCCACCACCGGGGCTTGTCTGCACCACCTCTTATTTGCACCACACTGCCTCTCTACCCCATCTCTGAAACTCCGCCCCTTCTAACCATTTAAATGAGTGTGACTTCTTATGTTCTGGGTGGTTGGATTTCCAAACAGTTTGATTTTCTGACAGTTCTGAGTGTTATTTGTTTTTGAGATCTGGTTGTAATTGTTTCTATGATTGCACAAAGAGGTGAAGCTTGTCCACCTACACATCCAACCTGACCTGAAGTCTGGTTAGTTTTTATTAGATAAGCTTCATGTTTTATAATACATCATTAAAATACAAGGCTTCCTTATATCTTATAAAACTTTAAAAATAATTTTAACAAATAATTAACAAAAGAGCAAAACGATTTTTTCCAATAATCATAAACTGAATGCAAATGATTGTTCATCTTAGAAAATCTATGGCAAAGTTAAAATAAAAATTTCAAGACACAGGAGAGAAGAAGATGGTGGCCGAATCAGTGGAAAGTGAGTCCACTTTCTCTTGCTCCTAACTGAGATCTTGGCTGATCTTCCGACAATTAACCTGAACAATCAATGGAATCTTAGCTGATATGAAGTTTTGAAGCCAAGGAGTACAGAAGAAACTTCATAGCAACCAGTAAAGAGATTTTATAAGTTGAAGGGGAAATATCCTGTGCATGGCCTGGCAGCAGCAGAAGGACCGGGCAGAAATTACAGCTCCCTCCCCTCTCAGAGCAGGTGCCCCCAATCCCACAAGAAACCTGAATCAAGAGTGACTGGGCAGGATATATGGAGTCTGGGAGATCCAAGCTACTCTCACACAGTGAGTAGTACATCCTTAGCTGCAGCACCAACCTGGAGAATTCCACACAGGGACTCAATTTCCTATAACAAGCAGGTTGCTGCACCTGGGTCTGTCAGAGGCCAGCAGGCTGCAGTCAGCTTTGACCTTGAGAGACATTTAGACATTTTGCTTTGATGGGAGGCAGTATATATGGAGGTCAGACAGTGACTCAGTACTGTGGTATGGATACCACATAGAGACTTTTTAGGAAGGAACTGAAATGTGGCTGGACAAGGATGCCGTATGCAGCTGCTCCACCAACAAAGAGACCAGACCTAAAGCACAGTTATGAAGAGAAATTTAGCAGAATGGGAAAAGTTCTTTTCTTGGACCCATTATGAACCTCTCTCAGCTACTCCAAGCTGCAATGGATGTATGGATTCTTTCCCAATGATACCAGCTAGAAAGAGAGATCAGAGATTGGCACAATGTGGGGGGAGGCCAGAATAGAGATCTTGCTGAACACATTGTGTAAGAAAACCCATTTCCCCATTCTCAAGTCTGTGAGAGGTCCCCCCAACCATAGCCTGAACCAATCAGCTGCTGCTGATGTGGCTGTGGAGAGGAACCTTGCACAATGGGAAATTGTTCTTTGACCATTCTGAACTTTTCTCAGCCACACTAAGGCATGCTAGATCTCAGTCCGTTCCTACTGAATGGACTGGGTAAGGAGATCAGAGAGTTGGGCAAGGAGATCTAGCTGGGCAAGGAGATCAGAGAATTGCACAATGAGGGGTTTTCTGGGCCCCACTCAGGTCTGCTAGCAAGCAAGAAGGGGTATGCAGAACAGAGTGGTCTAGACTGTGTCTCATGCAAAGGTTTTGGGCTGAGAATTAGATGGCAGATGGGCAAGAATTGAGTGCCTGAGACCTTACCCCTCTGCCTGCCATTGCAGAGTAAAAACCTCTGGGAATGGAAAGGCATGCCCATCCTTTTCCTGCAAAGTTCCACATCCAATGGGGAAAGCCTGCAGAACAGTTCTGCCATGCTCAGGATACTTCTGCTGGACACATTTCACAGGAGAAAGAAAGAGAAACTGCAAAAGAGGCCTTTCTGAACATTTCCCAGCTCACCAAGCCACACTAGTTCCCTGGGTTCTAATCCACTGAAACCAGCTGGACAGAGAGATCAGAAATTGGTGCATCAAGTGGTATTCAGGGCCTTGCCAATCCTTGGCTCTTACACAGAGCTGCCATCAATGCCAAGCAGGAAAGAGCTGACATTTTACAGATTGGCCCCTCACATGAAATGAATAGCTAGTTCATCAGAAATTATACATTACTGGAAAGAATCAAGGACAGACCAAGACATGTGGTGCAGGAGTGGGTGCGCACACCCAACCTCTTCCCTGAAGTCTGAATAGACTACCTTTTGCAACAGCATGGAGGGAGCTGGAGACTATTATGCTAAGCTAAGTAAGCCAGTTGGCGAAAGACAAATACCATATGATCTCACTTATAGGAGGAATCTACAGTATAAAATAAACTAATGAGAAAAATAGAACCAGGGGTATAGAATCATGGAATAAACTGACAGTGGTATGAGGGAAGGAGCGAGGTGAGGACTGGAAGAGGGGGAAGGGATTAGTCAAAGAATATATTTGAAAGACCAATGGATGTGGACAACCAATGGATGTGGAGATTGACTGTGGAAGTGGGGATGGGTTGGGTGGAGTGGTGTAAAGGGAAAAAATTGGGACAATTGTAAGAGCATTAATAAAAGAAAAAGTTTCAAGAAACAGACCATGAGCGCAAATAAGGCACATCAGGTTTAGTTGTTGTTGTTGATTTTGGTGTTTCCACTTTAAATGAGTATGCATAATGAAGTTGAAAAACTACATGTGGTTATTACCCAAGGTATAGTTAAAGTGAGTTTTTGAAAAGTATCATAAGCCAAAATTACTATCATTATGATGTCAGTTTTAGGATTTTAATTTTGACAACCTAGTCTTAAATTGTATTTGGTGTGGTTGTAAACCTAGGCAGTGTTAAAATGAAAGTTTCAAAACAAATTAAATTCAACAGTTAGAAAAAATATAATATAAAGGCAATATTAGGGTTTTTAATTTAGCCCTAATCTCAAATCAGCACTTGACAGTGAAGTATTTAACAGTGAAGTATTATATATGCTTATAAAATGTTACTGATATTTATGTGTAGTTCTGAAATATTTTACATTCACAGGTAATATACTTCAGAAATTGTGCCATGATAGATTTGAGTTGATTAATGATATCCAGCTGCCTTCCTTGGCATGATAGAAATAAATTACTAAAGAATGATAAGAACAATGATAAATATAAATAACAATATCACCATATACCTATGAACCTCTTATAGGTTGATTATGGCATAATAAAACTTATACTGGTTTTTATTCAAAACAATTTTTTTCTCTAACTGGGTTAATTTGGGATAATTTGAGCATCAAAAAGAAAGGTGATGCAGTTTAAACCACACTAATTCATGGAGAGGGAATATGATTCTCTTTTTAGAGGATGGCAGCTAATAAATATAGAGTGAATCCTAAAATTATAAAATCACCATTTGTGACCCCCAAGGGATCACAATAGACTGTAGTTGGGAAACAGAATAGTCTCATAATATCACCCAATAGATTTTATTTGTTAATTACCAAGGGAAAAGTTTCTTTGAGACAGAGAGAATGAGAGAGAGAGAGAGTAAGAAAGAGAGAGAGTAAGCGGTGGTGGTTATCACCTTAACCAAACGAGAGACTATGTGCAGTTTCAGGTTTATCTAAGTTGGGTTCTTGATGGAATGCTTGATTTTAACCTAATCACAGAGGAGCCCATCTAGCACATACATGGAATAGACTGGTCAAAGCTCTTTAAGGGATTCAAAGAAGAGAGAATGTGGGTGGCCATGCTATGATGGCTCCCCCCATCTGGTGTGGGACCTGACCTGTATGTGTCTGTCTGTGCTAGACAGGGTGGAATGCACCTCTGAGGCATATAACTACTGCTGTTTGTGGTCATCTTCTCAGGCTGTCTGGAAAGGGGAGAGCAGTTGGAAACACGTCTTCTAAATTTAATCTGTACATTATTAGAAAATACGTTAATTGGATGTTTTCAAACGTTTACTCCTAATTTTCCATTTTTGTGTATTTATTTCTAATCATGTATTTTTTCAAGTTTGTTTTACCTTGTATTTGTAGTCACTAAGGTGTATTTTGATACTAATAGTCCATGACTGTAATGAGCAAAATCTTGCTTTTGTTACAAATTGGATTGTGACTAATCTGAGTATAGAAAGTAATATTTCCTATGTGGGATAATTCCACTCTCTGCTATCTTCTGAATTTTAACTTTCACTGGTAAGTAAGCTAAAGCTTTAATAATTGGTTTTCTCAAATTAAATTTTTAAGTCAATTTTTCTAGATTTAAGGACTGAAAGCTCAAAGTTCTTGAAAGAAAATGGAATATACTTCAGGTACCCTTTTCACCAGGAATATTTGGTTGCAGTGAAAACTTAGATGTCATACTGAAAAAGAAAAACTTGAGGAGAGACTTCTTTGCAGTTTACAGCTTACCAAAGGTTTGGAGCCTATGGGCAATGAGCTGTATTTTTTGTCTTGTATTTTCCCTGCCTGGCACTGAACACATAACTCATGTATGTTCCCTGACCAGGAATTGAATCTGTGAACTTTCAGTTTAGAGGATGATGCTCCAACTAACTTAGCCACAGCGGCCAGTGCAATAGTTAGTGTTTTGAATCTGTTTTGATTTTGTAGAAGTAGAAATTGAGGCTTAGAAAGGTTAATTCATTCAACTCCGTGCTGCTCATTCGTGGTGGAAGTGGCATTTGAATCCTCTGGTCGTTTCATCCGAGTCACCAACCACTGTAACCTCTATAACCTGATTTTTGGTACAGGTATTTATTGGGTTGGCCAAAAGTTTCATATGCTTTTTTTTTCTGTAAGATAGTAGCACTTAGTTGTCTTTAAATTCATTTGAAACAATTTTGTTAGATTGTATTGTGACAGCTATCATATCGGCATACATTAAAAAACTCATCAAAATCAGTAAATTTTTGTGTAGCCATTTTAATATTAGAGATGAAAGAAAACATGTAACATTTTTTACCTAATATGCTTACTATTCAAGAAAGGTAAAAACACAACTGATAGCAAAAAAAATCATGCAGTCTATGGACAAGGTGCTGTGACTGATCAAACATCCCAAAAGTGACTTGTCAAGTTTTTTGCTGGAGATTTCTAGCATGGTTGGGCAGACCAGTTGAAGTTGATAGTGATTATATCAAGGCATTAATTGAGAACAATCAACATTATACCATACTGGAGATAGCTGACATACTCAAACTATCCAAATCAGTAAAGTTATTGGTGAAAATGAAAAATGTGTCTTTTATTTAATGGAAAAAGTAAATGCACTTTTTGGCCAACCCAATAGTACTATTTGCAATTTATAGCGCTATCTCAGCAAATGTGCAAATAACTTAGTTTTGCTAATTAGGAATTTTTTCAACCATTAATTTTTTTAAATTTTTTAAACATTTAATTATTGTTCAAGCACATTTTCTGTCTTTTACTCCTATCCCAGTCAACCATTTAATTTTTTTAAGTATATTTTATTGATTGTGCTATTGAAGTTGTCCCAATTTTTTTCTTCCCTTTATCCCCCTCTGCAGGGTATAACCCCATCCTCAAGCATTACTCCCCACCCGTAGTTCGTGTCCGTGGGTTTTGTACATATAATTTCCTTGGCTTCTCCATTTCTCACACTATTCTTAATCTTCCCCTGTCTATTTTGTGCCTACGAATTATACTTTTTATTCCCTGTACCTTTCACCCCCACTATCCCCCCTACGCTGCCCCCATGATAACCCTCCATGTGATTTCCCTTTCTGTGGTCATGTTCCTGTTGTATTTGTTTGCTTAGTTTTTGTTTTTTAGATTCAGTTGTTGACAGTTGTGAATTTGTTGTCATTTTATTGTTCATAGTTTTTGATCTTCTATTTCTTAGATAAGTCCCTTTTACATTTCATATAATAAGGCTTGGTAATGATGAACTCTTTTAATTTGACCTTATCTGGGCAGCACTTTATCTGCCCTTCCATTCTAAATGATAGCCTTGCTGGATAGAGCAATCTTGGATGTAGGTCATTACCTTTCATGACTTGGAATACTTCTTTCCAACCCCTTCTTGCCTTTAAGGTTTCTTTTGAGAAATCAGCTGACAGTATGATGGGAACTCCTTTGTAGGTAACTGTCTCCTTTTTTCTTGCTGCTTTTAAGATTCTCTCTTTATCTTTAATCTTTGGTAACTTAATTATAATGTGCCTTGGTGTGTTCCTTCTTGGGTCCAACTTCTCTGGGACTCTCTGAGCTTCTTGAACTTTCTTGAAGTCTATTTCCTTTGCCAGATTGGGGAAGTTTTCCTTCAGTATTTGTTCAAATAAGTTTTTGATTTCTTGATCTTCCTCTTCTTCTTCTGGCACCCCTATGATTTGGATATTGGAGCATTTAAAGGTATCCCAGAGGATCCTCAGCCTTTCCTCATTTTTTTTTGAATTCTGTTTCTTCATTCTGTTCTGGTTGGATGTTTATTTCTTCTCTTTTATTCCAAATCATTGATTTGAGTCTCAGTTTCCTTCCCTTCACTGTTCGTTCCCTTTATATTTTGCTTTATTTCACTTTGTATACTTTTTATTTCTTTTTTCATTATATGACTGAGTTCAATCAGTTCTGTAGCATTCTGATTACCAGTGTTTTAAACTCTGCATCAGATAGGTTGTCTATCTCCTCTTTACTTAGTTCTCTTTCTGGAGTTTTGACCTGTTCTTTTATTAGGGCCATATTTTTTATCTTGGGGCACCTGTTATGATGTGAGGGGCAGAGCCTTAGATATTCACCACGGTGGGGCAACCATCTTTGCTGTGTTGTGGTGCTGTATGTAGGGGAGGGGCCAGAGAGGGAGCAATGGTGCTTTCTTGGCTCTCTCCCCACTTTCCATCACTTTCCTTGCTTCCCACAAGCAGACTGTGCCCTTTCAGGTGGGTGGGTTTGTGTACTTTTTAGGACCCTGTGGGCCTCTCCAGTTGATTCTCTTGTGAGACTGGAAGTTTCTTCTGTTTTTGCAGCCCCCACAGGATGTTAGCTGGAGGTCTTGAGTCTTTAGATTCCTGTGCTTAAACCCTGGACTTCACTGTCTGTCTTGCTCCAGAGTTGCTCCTCACAGCTTATCTGCAAACTAATGTGGGAGCACCTGGTCCACCAGCTCCTGCCTTGCCCATGTGGTCCGCTGCCTTGCTGTGTCCTCTCTGCCTGGCTGCTTGTCTACACTCCTCCTACCAGTCTGGATGACTGTTTCTTTATCTCATTGGCTGTCAGAGTTCCATACAGTTTTATTTTCTGGCAGTTCTGGTTGTTTTTTGTTTTGAAGTTGGTTGTTATCCTTCTTTTGGCTGCACGAGGAAATAAAGCATTTCTACTTATGCCTCCGTCTTGGCTGGAACTCCTCAACAGTTAATTTTGAAGAAGTAGACTAAGTTGGGGGAACACTAATAAGTTAGGTGCTAGAGGTAGTTGTGGTTTTGATGGAAGAAGTAGTAAAATAAAATGGCTGCTCCTGATCTTTGCCACAGTGAAGGGCAAAAACTGGATTATTTAAGTCTACAGTTATCCTTGGAGGTTTTATTTTTCACCAAGATTTTGAAACCATATCAATTTGGTAGTATGCCATAAAAGTGAAAATACAACACTAGAAAATGATGTAAATTGCTCAAAATTGTGGTCCAAGGTCTTTAAAATCCTCATTAATGACCATGCACATTCATTAAACAATATTTTATGTAGATGCACAATAATATAATACCACACTGTAGTGTCACAAATTGGACTTAAAATAAATTATTTGACTGTATTATTAAGTATTTAATAGGTGCAATTTTGTTTGCACTGGACCTAGAACATAAGAAAAAAAATGAGATGACCTGAATAGCTCAGGTCTGTTTAGAAAACTCTCAGCTTTTTTGAATGGCTTCTTTTTCTCCAGATAAAATTTTTTTTAGCAAATGGAAGCCATCACAATGATTTCCTAGACCTTAAAAGCACCTCAAAATACTGTTACAGTTTATAAGCTAGACCTGAGCAATAATACAGGAATGATGTATTGCTTCTCATTATGTCTTAGGCACCATTAGGTCTTAGGTTTCTTAGGCTAGGAACTTTATGCATATTATTTCATTTAATTTTAATAACAACTCCATGAAATTTTATTATCCTCATTTTAGAGATTGAGGAGTCACAGAAAGATCAGAGAAAAAATAATTTGCCCTTCCAAGGTCACATCAATGATGCAGGCTGAATTTGAATTTAGATAAGTTCAACCCCTTGTGTTTAACCACTGGACTGTCTGCCTGCCCTCAAGGAACTGCTAAGGTTGTCACAGAGACTTAACTTTGTACAGATTTTTGCTTCAGAAGAGGAAAAAGGCAGGAGGATCAGGTGCAGATGCCTAAACTATGCATCCATGCTAATATTAAAGGTGGAACAACTAGATTCTATTTATTGAGTAGAGGTATACCTTATTCAACATACTTGTTCATCACACATAGTTCAAGGTGATAAAGGGATGTAGGAATGTGGATTAGGAACTATATACTATGTTTGGGTCATAGCCAAATCATAGGAATAACAAGTGCCTCTTATCTGGTCTCTCTTTCAATGAGAATAAACCTGTCTCAACTGTAGGGATCAATAAAAAGACTTCTGTTTTCTTTCCACCAGATATATGTTATCTGTACTTGGATAATTGAAAGCATAAGTCATAGGAACGTCCTCTTGGAAAGAGAGGTAATGAGATACATTAAAAATGGGTATTTTTAAAATCACAGAGACCCAAGTTTAAATCCTGGGGTTGACATTTTTTAGTAGCATAGTGTACTTCATTTCTTTGAGTCCCACTTTTTCTTTTGTTGAAAAAATGAGGGTGATCCAAATTACATCCAGAGTTATGATAAAAATTTAATGCAGGCAATGTAGATGAGCTCTTGATACTAATAGATAAAAGTCTTTTCATCTTTTGTCTGCCTAAGTTCTACTCTCCCTTCCTGCTAATTTCTTTCCTCTTTTTTCTTTTCCTTATTTTTTCTCTACCTAACAATTTTCCACAAACTCTAGAGTTAAATATTTGTATGTTTTTGCACGAGGTGTGGACAAAAAGAAAACACACTCTGCGTCCACTCATGTGCTGATAGAAGTATTTCATCCTCCCAAAATTTTAGAGGGAAAGTGTAGATGCTGGTGAACTGGTGAGAAGGCAGCAATGATTTCTGAGATTTAACTTTGACATATGTATTGAAGAGACACCTGTCCACACTGTTGAAATTCCATGCTTCCAGGGACTGGGAAGGTAAAGCACTTACTTACCATTTGTGATGGAGTAATGAAGCAAAACAGTATAAAATAGGCAGAGTATCTTATAATAGTGTATTTTATTACAAATTGTGGAATGTATTATTATAATTACTTATGTTTCTTATAGATTAAATTTATATTATACAAAATTTATTTTTTTATGTCATTGGTTATTTCATTAATTCTTTTCTTCCTTTTTCTTTTTTCCCTTTTTCATACAAAACTTCTTATATCATTTTATTGCTAACACAGTATTAAAGAAAATATGTTGCAAAGCATGGCTAATTAGTAACAAATTAGAAACAAAGGCCTATTATATAACTCCCTCCTAAATATTTTCCCTGTAAGGAGATTTTGAAATCCAGCTTTTCTGTGTTTAGATACTGGATGAGAAAACATTAAGTAGGAAACCCTAATGATGATATAAGTAATTGAGTATATTTTAGAGCTGGATTTCATCAACAACTAACTTGCCACTGTCATCCTGTGAGTATCTTTTTGTATTATCCCCATTTCTCCAGGAAGCCATGTGCTTTTAAGGTTGGTACTGATATGAAATCTCTCAGCTGGGGCAGGCTCTGAGAGGGAGGGAGCTGGCCAAACGTGCATTCCAACGAAAACTCCTCATCATGTTGACCTAACTCTTCTCATCCTGTGTTTCTCAACAACATCTCTCTTTAGCATAACTCCAGTGGAATAATTTCTATTGAATTGCAGAGAAAGTCTGTTTATGGGGTTAGTCTGGCAGAGTTCTCCATTGGGTTTTTAGATTTCACAATTAATTTAATAATTTCATATACCCTTTTCTTGGGGTCAAAGTTTTATTCTCAGGTCCTTTAAAAAAATTCTCACCTGAGGATATGCTTATTGACTTTAGAGAGAAAGGAAGGGAGAAAGACAGAGAAACATCGATGTGAGAGAGAAACATTGATTGGTTGCCTCCTGTGTGCACCCCAACCAGCGAGCAAACCTGCAACCTATGTATGTGCCCCGACTGGGGATCAAACCTGCAAGCTTCTGGTGTAGGGGAGAGTGCCCCAACCAACTGAGCCACCTGGCTAGGACCATTCTCAGGTCCTTTTAAGTTGAATGTCTTTAATTACCTTTTTAAAGGTTTTAATGCTTTTGTTTTTAATTTCTGGATAATTTCATGGGGTATACTGAGTCAACAATCCATATTGGGGAAGCAATAGAACAAATGAATGGATTTTTTAAAACCACCGTGGATGATAGAATAAGATATTTGAGAGAACATTGGAAAAATGAGGAGGTTGGAGAGGGCATATATGAAAATATTCCATTACACTTGGCCCACTCTACCTTCCTTTGTTATTTAGTTTTGACAGTGAGAAATATTGAAGGCAAACCTAGTCTTCATATTTAAAAATGGGAATCAGAGTGTTTATCTTACTGGGATATGGCAAGATTCAAAGGAAATAATTTGTGTAAGAGGTGTAGCACTATGCTTTTCAATCTTGCTTTCCCAAAATATCAGCTATTTAGTTTTTATTATTACTCTCACTTCTAAAATGCTATTGTTAAAACTTTTTCCAGTTGGTGTTTCCACATAACTTCTAGTAACTGGGCTAATATGCTCTGTGGTTCTTCTGGGCTTCAAGCATTATGATGAAGCATACCAGAAACATTTCCTGAGTCAGTACTGCTTACTAGAACAAAACTGGTATAGCTATTTGGAACGATTTTAACTCCAAAAGAAACCATCTGAGGAAACAACCTTTTAGATATTGCTCCTAATTGAACAAAATTCCTGAACAGCTCATTGCCACATCTGAGGTATGTTTAGTCTAAATGCAATGGCCAGAGAATATAGGAAATGTCTTTCTTGTTCTGTCTAAACCTTTGTGGCAGCATTTTCCCAAGAAATGCGTTCTTTCAGAACTGAATATAAGTCCTATGGGTGCTTTCCTCATAAAGCTTTGCCGCCTCTTTTTAGAACTCTTTTCCCACACCAGTCCCTCTCTGTCACTGTCCAAATACCATCTGCTCTTGTGGGAGGGGCCAACAGAGACTGGCTGTCAGACCAGCCAGAGCATACTGGTCAACTTCTAATAGCAAAAAAAAATGCTAAAGCCTCAAATAGGGGCAAAAACGAAACATGGTTTCCTTCACAGAGTTAGAAGGCTCTATGACTAAGGACCCTGACGTCAGACAGACCTGAGTTTGAATATCTGTTCAAACAATAAATTTGTTCATAAACTTAGGCATAATGTATAATGTTATTAAATAATGCATACTTCACGAGATTGTAATGAACAGGAAGTGAAATAATATCTGCAAAGTGCTTCATAGATTGGCCAGCATAATATAAACATTTATATCTTAGTAGCTAATTTTTTCAAAATATTTGCCTCTGGTCTCCCAGCAATCAAAAGTCAGTTTTTGTAGATTCCATCACAAGAACTTAGAAAAGTCTGAACATTTAGACAATATCTTTTCCCCTAAAATTTTTGTTCGAAAATGCCAAGATTATCCAGATAACTTATCCAGGGACTTGTCACATTTACACCTCACTTTTATGCAGTTGTAAAACATTGAAATGTTAAAGGGACTTACCTAAGAAAAAGAAGATAAAAAAGATGAACAGTGAAAGGACAGCAAACTCACAGTTATTAACAACCACACCTAAAACAAAAACAAACTAAGGGGATAGCTAGATCAGGAGCAGAACCATAGAAATGAAGATCACATGGAGGGTTAGCAACAGGGGAGTGAGAGGAGGGGAAGGGGGGAGAAGGTACAGAAAATAAGTAGCATAGACGGTATGTAGAAAATACATAGGGGGGAGGGCAAGAATAGTAGGGGAAATATAGAATCTAACTTGAGACATGTGGTCATAAACTAAAGGGGGGGAATGGTGGGGGAGGGGGTGTTCAGGGTGGAGGGGAATGAAGGGGGAAATAGAACAACAGTAATGGCACAATCAATAAAATATATTTTTAAAAAAGAAAGAAAAATTGTATGTATATTTATATATGTACATACACGTGCATATATACGTACATGCACTTATGCATATATGAATATAGTTCTTTTTTTTCCCAAAGAACCACCTCGACTTTATTAGTCTTCTCTGTAGAACATGACACATCAATTCCTAAAAAGACCATGCTCCCATCAGAATTGAGTCAACCCCTTGTAAGCCCCCTGGAACAATTAAGGGTACACTCTTCTACTCATTGTAAATTCAGAGTACACAATGCAGACAGGCCTTTCAACTATTTTATATTTGTCTACACACACACACACACACACCACCAACAGTTACCACTTTCACTTTATAAATGAGAAGTTCAGGTAACAGACCAAGGCCTCTAAGCACTGGTGCTAACTCTTGCATACTTTCTTTCTCAGGGGAGCCCAGGCCCTCATACCTTTAACTCCTAGAACCTGCAGGTTTCTGACACACAGGCAGAGGTGCCAAAGAACCTACGCTCAGACCAGAAGACAAAAGCACTTGTGAGCATTTAATGATTTCCCCTCCATGTGGCTTCAAGCTACCAGCACACAAGCCCCACCAACACTCTTAATCTTCTCCTCAGCTCTTCTGCTGAAGAATTTAGCCTTCACAATGACAGGCTGCTTTGGGAGCTTTCCCTTCCCCAGAACTTTGTAGTAGCCCAATCGCACCACATCAGTGATGGGAGCGGCTCCGGTCTTGTTTTTGGCAGCGTTGACCCGTGTCTGCTCACTGACCAAAGTCCACAGTTTATCCAGGTTGACAGTGGGACAGAAGCTCTGGTTCCTCTTTAAGTGGTAGTGCCTCATACCAACCTTCCCAAAGTAACCTGGGTGATATTTGTCGAAGTTGATCCTGTGATGATGCAAGCCACCAGCATTACCTCGGCCTCCCGGGTGCTTCCTGTGCTTGCCAATGCGGCCGTGGCCGTGGCTCACGTGTCCCCTAAGTTTCCGGGTCTTCCTCAGTCTCGATGGCATCTTGGTGGCCGACACGCAAAAGCCATATATGAATATAGTTCTATGACATTTTGCTCATCTGTTCTCTCCTATGTCTGTAACTGTGTGAGGTAAGTTTTACATCATCCCACTTTATGATTAAAGGACAAGGGAATACAGAAAAGCAACTTGGCTGGGCCAAAGGCATTGCAGCTAATAGGGATAGAAGTGGGGTATCCTAACCCCTATCCAATTTTCCTTGCTTTGTTCTGCTCTGATGACTATGGATGTGAAGTGCAGTAGAACTTGGCTACCAAGGAATTCCAGCTGAGAGGTAACCAAAGGAAACAGCATGGCTGAAATCCAGTTAAAAGTTAAAATCCCATTGGGTAATTTCTCCTTAATTGACAACAGGAATCACTGGCACTTCCCTGTCTAGCTACTTTGCAGACGGCAGGGATGTTAGCAAGAGCTCATGGTGAACAGTGATCACTTCCCAATGGAACAGTGATCACTTTGGCTGGATTCTGCTGTGGCAGTTTGCTGGCAATGAAAAGACTGTAGTCACACAGAGGCGGTAACATTTTCTAGTAACCACCTCAGGCTTTTGGCACTGAATTTTCTGGCACTATCTAGGGAAGCCCTTTTTGCTATTTCTTGCTGCTTATTTGATTTTGCTGGGAAATCTAACACTGGCCATAGAATAGCTCACCTCACTGGGATTCAGTGTGTGTGCCCTGAGTAGTGTTCAAAGGTGATTCTTATCATCTCTGACAAGCATACAGCAGAGAAATGTTTTAAAAAATGGCCCCAGCTTTCTTCATCTGTGTTTTCATGGTGCTTGAAATCAGGTTGTGGTCCTGAGTTAATGACAGGAAACATTTTTTTTTCATCCTCACCCAAGGTCATTTTTTCATTGATTTTAGAGAGAGGGGAGGGTAGAGAGGACTGGACAGAGAGAAACATTGATGTGAGAGAGAGAAGGATCAGTTAGTCACTTCCCACACTTGCCAGGACTGAGATCCTATGCACCTGGACCTGGGATGGAACCGCAAGCCTGATTATGTACCCTGACCTGAAATTGAACCTGCAACTTTTTGGTTACAGAATGAAGCTCCAAACCAACTGAGTCACACTGGCCAGGGCCTTACAGGAAACATTTTGATGTCTGTATTGCCTCCTTGATTTTCTTGAACCTCTCACATAGAGTGACTTCATCCTGTCCTGAAGTCCATAGCACTATTATCTTCCTCTCCACTTCCTGTGCAGGCCTTCCTCTGGTTTGTGGGCTGTGCACTTCATTTTTTTCCTTCAAGGCACACAGTGAGCTGCTGGTCAAATAGAGTTTATGTGGGTGACTTCTGCTTTCTGCTTATCATCACAGAATCAGGTTTTCTTTCCCTATTTTCTAAACCTGAAGTAGCTTTTTTTCCTTCTTTTCATCTTGTTTATATTTTTCTCTTCCAATTCTTCCTCCACTTTTCATAGTGATTAAGCAGGGGTTATGCTTGTTTACCACACCTTGATTCTGTAATGCCCTTATTCCTAAAGAGTTATGTTTACAAGACTAACCTAAATATGCTAAACTTGGTGTTGATCTGATGACTTCAAAAACTCCAGATTCCTTGCCAATTATTTGTGAAGGAGCTTACTTAAAATATCTGCTAATCTACCTGAATTTACTTCTAAAGGCAATCACGTATAATGCCTCTTAAAACTAAGTCTCTACATTTGCAGTTTGGCAACCTCCTACTGGAATTCTGCAGGTTAAATAAATCATGGAGATTAGATCTTTATATAGGAAGTATTAAAGCCCTAATGTAGGTAAATACTACTTAATAAGACCCTAGATTTTAGGGAAGGCTTGAGATTTTTTTGGAGACCCATTAAATGCTTCCTGTATGTAGTTATCACAGTGAATTTTCTCTCTTTGGTTTATATTAGATGCAAATTGAATCACCCAGGGACTTTGTTTTTAGCTTGCACATACCATACCCATTTCTGATCTGGGCAGATAAACCAGCTCTAGAGATTTATAGAAGATTGCATCAGTTCTTTGCCAGCAAGGAAGTTTTTCTTGAGTTAGTCAAGAACTTATGGAACATAGTCCTTGGTGTTTCGCTAGCTGCAGTTTGAAATAAAATCTGTTAGCCTAGGGTTAAGTAATGCCTATGGTCATTACACAATGGTGGGGGACCCTTGTGGCCAGATAAAGGGAAACCTCTTATTCATTTCTGATTTCCCTACACATGTATTTTGTGACCTTAACAGAAGGCTTGTGGCCTCTTCACTAAAAAAATTGCAAATTTTAATACTTTTCTCTGATCAAAAATAATATCACAGGATTGTATTACTCTTCCAGTACCCTTGAAATTGTAAAGGCTGGCCTGGGGGCTTCCCAAGGGCATAATCTGTGTCTTTCTCAGTCACTGTTTTATCCACAGAACCCTACACGGTACCTGGAGCATATAGAAGACATTCAATAAATAAAACAAATAAATAAATAGAAAGAAACAGAGTCACATTTTAGTGACCTTATTATATCTTTTCAGGGTAATGTAGTATTTGAAAAGGGACAGCAATAACACATTTCTAAAAGGAGATGAATGGCATATTTAACACTTCCCACGAAGGGACTTAGCTTTTATCACTTAATCCAGGTTTTTAATCACAGAAGCATTGAGAATTCCCTGTAGTTGAATATGGATGAATCTTTAAAGCAAGTTGAAGGCCCAGGCTGTCCTTGTGGACATCAATACTCCCATGGGGCACTGTCCATGAAGAAAAGTGTGGGCTCGCTGTCTTTTCAGCGAAACTCCTAGAATTTGGCTGACTGCCTGGTTTATCCCAGGACGTTAGTCAGCCCACAAATACCACATTTGTTTATTCAGTCCAGACTGAATACTCTCATTATCCCATCTCCTTTGTGGGCAAATGCTTTGTTAGCCTGAATTGAGCTCTGCAACACAAAATAAAGTGACTAATCTTTTGGGGGTTCTCCCTTCCAGGTTCTTGTATGAGTAACTAAATCTATAGGCCACAAAGTCCCATACTGTCGTTTTTACTCATGCTGTTCTTCTGTTCTGATAGTTACACATTGTACTTAAGGAAACCAATACCTTACAGAGTGTGGTTGAACTGGCGCCACCAGTAAGAAAAGGAGTTTACCAGGCTTTTGATTGTTGTGGTGGCAAAGGGAAGTTAGGCTAATTATTTATACTTATATAGTCTACTATTGGGCATTTGTAATAATTATTACCTTGTATTCTGAAAAAGTTTTCTAATCCTGAATACGAGAGTCTGAAAGTACAGGAAGTAGGGTAAACACAAAACAAGCACTTTGGATGCTCATACAGTTAATATGTTGTAGATCTGGAATATGAAACTAAAAAAGAATGTATATCCTTAATCACTAGGCTATTTGTCTATTTACAAATATCTGTAAAGATCTAAACTTTTTAGCAAAAGTTTGAGGATCTAATTTTCTGAATTGCCATTGACCATGAAAGTGATTAGTTTTGGTAGATAGCAGTGATACAACATGGTGCAAAACAGAGCAGGAGTAAAGGAAACCATAAAGGTCAACATTCTTACCATAAGTCCCAGCCATTCTTATAGCATGTGGCACAAAGCTGCTTGACAAATAATTCTTGTTGATTATTAGGCCTGTAGAAATTTTTTTTGTTCATAAAGTTTTGACTTTGACTCTAACTTGTTTCTCTCTCCTCTTTCTACAACTTTTAGCCACAATTGCCTTTCCAATGACTTCTTTCTACCACATTCCACCTCCCCAGTGTAAGAGAATGCAAGTACATGGTGACATTTGAAGCAAGAACGTTGAAGAACCAGTGCCTGCCTGACTTCTATCTGAGGCTTAGAGCAGTACAGTCTTTTTAGCTTTTCAGTGTGAAGTCTGGGGATCGTAAAGGGTGTTTCGTCCATGGGGTTTTTGCAACTTGTTGTTTTCATACCTGACATCTGGGGGAAAGATGGATCTAAATGGTTTTTTAAAAATAGCCATTAGCTTAAGATGTATTCAGGGGAATGTATAAATAGTCCCTGGGCTTCAGCACAGATAATACACATGCTAGCAAACAGAAATTTAAAGTAATAAAAGAAATTGCCCTTTTTAGATACTTTTCTGGCTTGTGGTATACATTTTGGATTTGACTCAATGAAAATGTTTATTGAGCACCTAACACATGCCGAACACTTTGCTGCATTAGAAGGGTTTGGGGGCCTATTCTATAGTCCAAATGTGATACATGAAGGATGAAGAGAGAATACATATAATTATAGCAGAATAAAATATAATATACAATGGGCTATAGGCTATTATGAAGGAAGAGAAAATATTTTATTAGTGGAGTCAGGAGATGCATTGTTAAGGTGATGGTGTTCTTGTGTGGTCATGAAGGATAGATAGGGTTTTGGCAGGTGAGGAGGCATTGCAGTGCAGGAGAATAATAAGGGCAAAAGCACAGTGATCCATTTAGGACAGAGGCAGGGAAATAAAGGATGGCTGAGTTTGTACTATCAAAACTGAGCTGCATGTACACAGTTGACTATGTCTTCATCCTTGAACCACTCCAGACTTACCACACCCTCCTGGCTCTTTGTCAGTCTTACTGGCAACTGCTTCTCAGTCACTTTTTTTGGCTACTCTTATCAGTCCGAACTCTACATGTTGAAGGGCTCCGGCTTCAGTTTTTTTAGCTCACTTCTCCTAAGTTGCTCTTATTTAAATATAAAATATTTAACATCTACATGCCAGTGACTTCCAAATGATTGACTTGCCCCATGACCTGTGCCCTAATCTCTAAGCTGTATATAAATTGTCTACCCAACAGCTTTACATTTGCTGTCTAAATTTCTATATCCAAACCAGAACTCTAGATTTCTCCTCTGCATCCCCTCTCTGCTAGAAATCCTGCTGTTCTATTAGCCTTCTCCGTCTTAGTTAATGGGACTGCCATTCACCTAGTTTGCTTAGCCTCCTACCCCCCAGCTGGGAGTTATTCAAGTTTGCCCTTTTCTCTCACCCTTACCATTAACAACAAATACAGGCTCCAGCACATATAAACACCCCTTTTCACTACAAAATCATAAGTATGTAATTCTGTAACATAATATCACACTCAAGCAGACCATATGACATTTTAGGTGAAATGTTCAAATTAAAACAGGAAAAATTCAATAAAACAAAAAATCCTATAAATTATTATGCCCATATTGTTACTTACCAACCATACTCAAGCAGGCATTACTTCTGCTGGACCCTGTGTTTTGAGTTCACCACTGCACCACCACACACAGGTGACTATTGTGTTTTGTCACCTGTTTGCCATAAGCCTTACAGCAAGCAGTAAGGTCTGCCTCTAATGTGCATGGTTTGGTTTGATAACAGTAAATATTAAATTTAAAAAAGATTAATTTTTACAGAGATCACTCTTGATTCATTTCTAGAAATTAACTCATAAGTTATCTAGAAGAGCCATGGAGTTTTCAGTGTGCATGTATGTTGGAATTTATGTCTCCCACCTTCCAAAAGAGCCTTCACATTCTCTTGCCTTTCAGACCCAGCTGCTATGGATCAAATACACAGAAACTTATCTCTGATTATCTGATATATAGTGAAAACAACAATATGATGAAAATGATGGTATTACTGCTATGACTACTAACTAGCACTTACCAAGCCCTGTTATCTGCTGCACTAACCACTTTACATTTACTGATGGTTCAAGTTGCATAAGACACTATGAAATAGATATAATTATTGTCCTCATTTTAGACTGCCCAAAGTCACTTAGTTGGAAAGTGACAGAGAACCAGAACATGAGTCTATTTCTGCTAGACTTCAAAGCCCATGCTTTGAACCAAAAGTAACTTAAAATTCTGAGTCAGTGAATAAAGGTAGATGCAACTTCTACTGCAAGAACATTTTGGTTGGCTACAATGAGGACGACATAAAGATATATGTCTAGAAAGATGATACAATATAATACAGATGATACAATATAATAAAGACAATATAATATGATAAAATACAATACAATAGCTCCTATTTACGTTGCCTTTTCATAATTTTCAAGGTAATTTCATTTCGGGGGATGCTGAAATCTGCCATTTGTTTATGTCCCCTTACCCCATAACCTGCATTTGTTCTCAGTCTCTCCAGTGGACACATCCTCTGACATGAGAAGTGTAAAACGAGAAACCAGGGAGAAACATGAGCTTAACAAGAGGATAAGTGAAATTACTAGAAAAAATTTCCAGGGGAAGAACACTACTTTACAGCTATTTCAATCTTTATTTCTTTCTGGACATAAACCTTAACAAAAACAGAAGAGATTGACTTAGTCATTATGCTATGGTAACAAATAACCTTACAATATCAGTGGCGTAAAAAGGAAGGAATTTTAAAAAAGCAAAGAATAATTTTTATTCATGACACATGCCCCTCAATGGTCAAAGTCCATGATGTATTTCTCTTTCTATTCCTCATCTGTTTGTACGACTATCTCTTCATTCTGAGCATTAGGACTTTTTTCTGGCTTCATGTAGAAATTGCCTCAAGAGTACTCCCTAGACACAGAAGTTCTTGAAAGTACCACAAATTTTGTTTGAGGGTTTAGGTGATTTTCTTGAAGGTTAATTATCCCCAGTGCCTTCTTTTCTTGGTCTTTGAGACATTCTGCAGTTGAAATAGTGTCATTTGTGTTTCCTGCAAATATGTTTGACTCTGAGAGTTCCTTCAAGTGAGATAGTATTCTCTAATGTCAAGCATGGGCTCTGGAAGCCAATAGAAGTCTGAGTTGGCTCTGCTGCCTATACTAATTGTGTAAATTGGGCAATATCTTAATTTCTCTCAGCTTTAGCTTCCTTATTTGAACAGGGTTCATTATTTGAATAGGGGAAACTGATTGGATTTGGGAGAAGACAGGAGATAATATTAATAGAAATTGTTGATGAACTGGGTGAGGCTGAGGGAGGAGGCAAGGATAACCACCAAGTTCCTATTTCAAGCAATTGGGTGGTGGTACCTTCTACTGAGAAGGGGATAAGAGAATTGGTGTGTGTGTGTGTGTGTGTGTGTGTGAGAGAGAGAGAGAGAGAGAGAGAGATTTATTTATTTATTTTTTATTAATTTTATTTAGTTATTTTTCAAGTACAGTTTTTTGTCTATTTCTTCCATCCCAGCCCCCCCACCCCATGTGCCCCACCTCCCTCCCATTTCCACCCCCCTTAGTTCTTGTTCCTGTGTCCTTCCTATTTGTTCCTCCAAATCCCTCCCCCTTTTTCCCCTTAAATTCCCTTCCCTCTCCCCTCTGGTCACTGTCCCCTAGTTCTCTATTTCAGTGTCTTTGTTTTTATTCTGCTTGCTTGTTTGTTTTGTTGTTTAGCTTCCTGTTAAAGGTGACATCATATGATATTTGTCTTTCAACACCTGGCCTATTTCACTCAGCATAATGCTTTCCAGTTCCATCCATGTTGTTGCAAAGGGTAGTAGCTCCTTCTTTCTTTCTGCTGCATAGAATTCCATTGTGTATATGTACCACAATTTTTGATCCATTCATTTACCGATGGGCACCTAGGTTGCTTCCAGCTCTTGGCTATTGTAAATTGTGCTGCTATGAACATTGTGGTGCATAGGTTCTTTGATACTGATGTTTTAAGATTCTTAAGATATAATCCTAGCAGTGGAATTGCTGGGTCAAAAGGCAGGTTGATTTTTATTTTTCTGAGAAAATTCCATACTGTTTTTCATAATGGTTGTACCAGTCTGCAATCCCACCGAGAGAGAGATATTTGAAACATGAAGATTTGAGGTGCTTTTTAGATATATAAGTGGAAATGTTGAGTTGATGTTTTAATGGTGCATAAGAGAGTAGTTTGAACTGATAATAGAGATTTCAAAGTCATTTACATACAGGAGCTAATTGAAGCTATAGAGCAGATGAGATATACTGAAAATGGGGAGAGAAGAGAGCCTAGGGTAAGCCCTGAGAACTTTTCTGTGTAATGGTCTCATAAAGAGATTAGAGGATTCTTCAGAAAAGTTTGCTTTTATGACACCATACTCTGTTCTTTACCTTTTACCTTTCTGGACACCACTTTTTTTTAGTAAGGAAAACAATTTTGCTGTCTAGTTAGAGTGAGCAGGGTGGGCAGGCTGTGGTAGGGTTCCTCAATAGAGATGTATAAGTAAAATAATTATCAAGGAGAGTAGGAAGAAATGTTGATCCAGTGAAATTATTGAGGAGATGTGTTGAAGTCCTAAGGTCAAAGGCCATGTGTTTGCTAAGACAATAATCTGGATGGTTATACAATTTTACTTAGGAGTGCTCAACCTTCTAGGAACCGAGATGGCCTTGGTCCTGTGTTGGGAGATTGTCAGGTGAGAGCAATGTATGAAGATACATATATAGATTTGAACATGCTAGTGGTGAGTAGTTCAGATAGCCAATTACTTGTGGTCTTTTTAGAGAAGACTGATAGACTGTGAGGACATGAAGGACCCAGGAGCTGAAGGACTCCATGCCTTTGGAGAGCAGAGGTGTGCAAATGAGCATCCTAAGAACACTGGAGGAAAGGCAGCTCGGTCCTAAAATGGGACATTTGCAGTTAAGATTTGGAGTGTGGAAAAATGTAGTAATGGCAATGTTCAGGATATATTTTTGGCAGTTTAGGGGAGTCTGTATTGAGTGGGAGTGAGTCTTTTTATTTTGTATGTTAGGTCAAAGAATAGTGGATTGAAAGTGTTGGGTGGATATCCCTCAGAGACACTGAAGTTTTCAAGAATGATGTCATAAGTTGGGGTTGAGGAGAGAAGAATACTGTTATGTCTTGAAGAATGTGGCCAGGTGGTCAGTGGCTGATAGAAACATAGAAGTGTACATGGTGGTATAAGCAGATGACGTGAGTACCAGGGTGGAAGTGTGGTATTAAGGAGCCAATAAACTGTTCCCCTTGCCCTTCATTCTATCATAGGTGAAATACATAACAAAATGTGGAGAGATGTGTTTACAGTTTTTTCCCTTTCATATAAGGTAAGAAGATTCTAGAGGTCATAGGGCTTGAAGAGAGAATCCAAAGAGGAAAAGTACAAGGCATTATGGGGTTAAGAAGAGGGGAAGTAAACTGACTTTCTTTTGGTATATGAAGATTATAGAAATGGAAGCCTTCACGAAAATTAACTGACCACAGAGTGAGTCACTTGGTGAGAAAGATGTCTGAGGGTCTGAGGTGGGAACTGGCCAAATCATGTGTGGGCCCACTCGCCATGTGGATACTGGAGTGGATATTCCTATGTGAAGGGTGGATGCTGGAGTGGGTACTCCTGTGTGAAGGGTGAAGGCATCAGGCCTCCTCTCCCTGGGATGGTTTCAAGGTATGCTGAGTTGCCACATGCCTAATAATTTTCATTTAATACCTCTTTTCTAGACTCACAATATTATTAATAAAATATCTGTCTTTACTTCATTCCTGGAATTGTGAAGATTCAATGCAATTATTTGTGGGAAAGCGCTTTAACAATTGTAATCACTATATGTATGTTAAATTTTATTGTTACCCACACCTGTGATGTATTTGAATTTGTGCTCATCCATGTATCTGTAACATATTCCCTAGGACAATAAGGGTGTCCCTTTGACAAGCCAAGATTCTTTATTTATATTTTTAGTCTGGCACCTGGGCTGATTCTCTCTAGTGATTTGTAGTCTTGATGTGGACTCACATCTTTCCCTGGTGTTTGAGTATCTGTCTCAGCTTCTCATGGTCAGAAGCTCCATCTTTGTGTCTTTCTAATACAAATACCAGACTCAAATCTAGGACACCCACCAAGTTCTTTGCTCCAGTGTTAATTATGTTTCTAGCTCCAGGAACATTTGCAGAACTGAGCTGACTGATATACCCAAAGCAAATATTTCCAGTCTAGTCTAGTTTTCTAGGTACCCCTTCATGATTCGACAAGAAGGTATCCAGAACAAAGTGGTACTAAAGAGAATTCTACTCATAGTTTCACAGTGTCTAAATTCTTTCAGACTTTCAGGGAGAGAGACATACATTTCCACCCAAGAAAAAGGTATTCCTTTATTAATACTCCCTACCTCCCTTTGACAATTAACTGAGATTGTACTTGAGTTTTTGCATGTTAGATTTTCTTGGAAGGGAAAGGAAGCTCCTGTGATGGAATAAATTTTTTTAAAGGTAATTCTCAAGCAGGTTCTTTCATTTTGTTCTACCATCACTTTTCTACTGACAATGATTTTTTTTCCCTTTCCTGACCTTGGACATGGAGACTGTTCTGGAGAAACCACATGCTTTGGAGTAATGGGGTGTGATTTTGGGTGAAGTACACAATATTTAATCAACTAAAGAAGTGCGCACATTATTTTTAGTAAAATGTGATGCAGTCTTGGGAGGAAAAACTGTGCTATATGTTCCCTTTACTCATTTAGTTTACAGCATTTTGTATGTATTTTCCTTTTATTTAGCATCTGTATTCCTATCTCTTCATTCTGTGCATGAGAATCATCTTCTGGCTTCATGTAGAAACTTCCTCAGGAACACCCCCTGGACACAGAAGTTCTCAGAACCACCATTGATTTTTAAAACAGATTTTTATTTATTTTTAGAGATAAGGGAAGGGAAGAAGAAAGAAAGGAAGTGAAATAGGGATGTGAGGAACATTGATTGGTTGTGTCTTGCACATGCCCTGATTGGGGACCGAACTCGCAGCCCAGGCATGTGCCCTGACTGGAATCGAACTGGCAATGTTTCACTTTGTCAGACAGTATCCAAGGAACTGAGCCACACAAGCTAAGTTGTTTCCCTGGAAGGCTGAATACCACCAGTCCATTTTTTTCTCTGATAGCTCATATTAAGTTTTCTCTAGCCCTCGAATTTTTTCCATTCAATTCACTCCCAAGTTCCTTTACATCTCTAGAATAAACACCATCTGGGTGATAAAAGAGTTGACATTTAGTAGGTGAACATTAGCTTGTTTAAAACTCTTGTTAAACTTACATTTTCTATTTTGATGATGTTATTTTACTGGCTTCTTGAGAATTTCCAAAACCCTATGCTTATTCTTAATCACATCACTCCAAACTCCATGAGGCCTTGCCATCAAAGCAAGGGCAGAGATGAATTTTGTTAAAGTCCCCCTCTCCGGAAAAAGATTCTGGGGCAAAAACAATTGTCAAGAATAAACAAATATTTTGATCCTATTTTTTTGTAGGTTAGTGAAAATTTAAGATATGAGTATACTTTGTAGAATTGCATGGGCATACATAGATAGAGACTAGCATGATTTTTCTTACTGTAAGAAAACAGATCTCTAATTCATCTTTTATTTAGGGGACTGGACTTAATTATTGTCATCTTCAGTACTTCGTGGTGCTGCCAAGTCAGTGTGGTCAGAATGAGGGTGGGATGTCAAATAAATGAAGCTTTGGGGAACATGAGCTGGGTTGAGTCATGCAAGCAACTGTCTCAACTTCCTCACCTAATACAGCACCAGAATGTGCTATTGTGATGACAGAGTGCTGATTTAAAAGGAAAATGAAAGAGATAAACACTTATACAAACAACTGTGGGTCTAGAAAGGATGTGGAGAGCTGGGGTATGAAGGTAGAATAAGGCATCAATTCTAAGGTACACAACCTACAGCACCGTGGTAGCCACACAGTAGGGGTTCCATAATGTTTGTTGGTTGAACAGTTTTTTTGAAAGAATACTATAATATACAAAGCAAAGAGCCCAAAATGTGTTTATAAATCAGAAGTAGCAGGCCTTATGTTCCATATTCAGCTAAAAAACACAAGTCCATAAGCAGACTAAGGTGTGGGTGAAGATAAAAGGAGTCAATGACATTATTGGCAAGTGTTCAAAGTCTTTCTTTTCTCCCCATGTTGTCTTTCTCTCATTTATCTTTTTGTATTTCAGGAATCTGAATATCCCTCTGTTTTATCAACCTCTTATTTTCTGACTCAAACAAGATAAAAATTACAATTCGTTGAGCAGGAACCATGACTTGTTGGTCTTTGCAGCCCCCAAACATATCATAGTCCAGTTCCTGACGCATTAGAGGGACTTCCTATACATTTTAATATTAGCTTTATCTTTACTTTATCTCCTTTCTGGATATCCCCCCTTTTCACTATTTATATAAGCGTAAGCAAAATTTTCTCTGCATTCTCCCCCAATTTAATCAGGCTACTCCACATTCCTCTTTTGTTACTCAGAGTGGTGAACAAGACTTAAGAGCCTTGGTTGTTATGGACTTTACAATCAATCAGGGGAGGCAGATATTGAACAAATAACTTCAGGTGTGATAAATGTTAGGGAAGGTAAGTTCAGGATGCAAGGAAGCATAATCAAATCTAGATTACAGGAGGTCTTCCTGGGGACATGTGAGCTGAAGAAAAATAAGATTTGACTTGATGAAACTGGGGATCAGGCAGGCAGTAGGAGAAGGGTGTTCCAGGAAGTTGGGACAGTAGGCACCAAGCCTGGATTTGAGAGACAGCATGGTTCATTCAAGGAAACGGAAAGGTGGAGTTTTCCTAGGAGGAGTGTGAGGGTGTAACTCTTCAGAGGTCTGTATTGGACTCTTTTTCAGTGGTGTGTGTGGTCTTTGAGTGGCTCTGCAATGACAAAAACATCAGTATTACAATACTGAGTAAGCTCTTTTAGTACACATAGATAAATGCTTTCTGAATTTATTTGTGTTTTCCAAGTCATGGACAATGAGTCTGGCACACAAAACATCATCAAGCTTAGATAGTATCTTCCACTAAGTTCCTTGGTTTAAATTCTTTGGTTCCTGCTGTTCCACAATTGGCAGTAAGCTATGGTCAACTGATTGAGTTCTAACAAGTTTTACCTATACCCAAGTCAGTAATGCAGCCTCTTAGGCTGAGCTTTTCCTAAGCTACAGTGATTCATGAAATGATCCCAGGGACCCACGTTTTGACTTTCCTTGTTGCTAGCTGTATGTAGATGTCCTCAGAAGTTAATTTACACCTCCCTGTAAACCAAGACAAAGGCAGTGGCCTGACTTTCCTCACTGCATCTACCTTCTTTTTCTAGGTTTTTAAGATACTTTAATATTTGATTCTCCCTGTACAAAAAAGAATGAAGTGGGATACAGGTGGGATACACAGAGTGATAACCCACACCAAGCCCCTGCCTTGCAGCTCCCTAAGCAAGGTCCTGCACCCTGCACCCCTCTGGCGTGATAACCTCTGACTAGCCCATGGCTAATGGGGGATAAGCAGAAATATTTGTTAACTGTAGCTGAGGAATATAAATAGGCAATACAGATTGTATGCTCAGCAAACTTCATTAAAATATTCTAGTATTCTTATTAAAGAAAGTAGAACATTGAGATATACACGATTGTGCAAGTATTGAGGATCACATTCTTTAATGCCCAGAGGCCTTGGATTTAGCGGTGGTGGAATCCCATTTCTTTTGTGAAGACCAAATAAATGTTTGTGTGTCCCAACAAAGGTTAGAAAGCAGGGTCAACTCTGCTTTATAAACATACAAGACTGTGAAATCCTGTGTTATTGTCAGGGGGTGGAGTGGGGTGTGGGACGAACACGTATGATTTTTAATTGTTTTAGGTGACAGAATGTGAGTCAGTAATATTCTAGTTTGGAGTAGCTAAAATTCTTTTGAGTTATTTATTAATTCATCAAAATTCTAATTTTCAAGCACTGTATTTGGCCCTTGGGACACAAATATGAATATGTATGGTCCAGTATTCTTTGGAAAAGACACGTAATCAAAAAATGTGTATTTCATTCGAGGTAGGTAGAAAGGTCTAAGTCAGTTGAGTGTTCAATTTCACTAGAGAGGAGGGCTGTAATCAGGAAAGATTTCTGAAGGAAAATGATGTTTGGCTCAACGACTAAGCATTTTCCAAGAAAACAAGGGAGAAAAAGTGCATCTCAGACAAAAGTGCATCTCAGGGAAGAGTGTGGACAAAGGCAGAGTGACATGTGACAATACAGTACATGAAGGGAAACTACAATGAGGCAGAAGTGAAATGTGGACACATGAAGAGGTGCTACTTACTAGTCATAGCCACGGTAGTGGAAGTGGAACAGATGCCTGCCTCTTGGGTACAAAGAGGTACTAACTTTCCATAGAATAGTTTATATACTTGTAATCAAAGACAGACATTAACAGAAGCTTAAAGAACCAGAAATCAATGTGTATGTAAGTGACCTAAAGAGGCATTTTGTCTAGCGTGGTTGTTGGTTTTGTTTGACCCAAAGTGCTTGAATTTGGGAGGATACAGGCCCAGAGTAGCTGGCAGTCATGCTGTGACACATGGGACCTGAAAATAGAGCCAGCATAAAGGGATGCCTCAGAGAGATGAGAGAAGATTAGATCCTGGTGGCATGATTCAGCCTCTGGATTAAGCCACACCTAGAACATGACTATTTCTGGACTCTTTAGTCACCAGAGGTAAGTCAGGTTGAATTTTTTGCTTAAGTTAGCTTGACTCTTCTTTTTTTGGCAACCAAATAGATAGATCTAGTATCTTCATTTTGTAGTTCAGGATACTAATACCTAGTATGATAAACTGATTTACTACCAAGTGGTTAGTTAAAAATTGATACTAGAGCCAGGTCTCTTGACTCAGAGGTCAGACTTAGGAAGATCCAGCATTTTTTTAGATTTTATTTATTTATCTTTAGAGAGAGGGGAAGGGAAGGATAAATAGAGAGAGAAACATCAATGTGTGAAAGATACATTGGTCTGTTATCTCTCACATGCCCCCAGCTGGGGACCTGGCCTGCAACCCAGGCATGTACCCTGACTGGGAATCGAACCAGCGACCTTTCAGTTTGCAGGCCAGCACTCATTCCACTGAGCCACACCATCCAGAGCAGGGAGATTCAGAATTTTTAGAGCATCTGTATATAAGGGTCTAAATATTCATACATCTAGAAATCTGTTTTGCAGAACCACATTATTTGAAAGCATGATTAAGTTAAATTTTAAAATGACATTTCTAAGTAACACTGTTGTAGAAAGAGCATTCAACCAAGAGTCTAGCACTGTTGGTTCATGACTCACGTTGCCACTGATTATTTTTGTGACATGGGGCATACCTCTCTGGGCCTCAGTTTTTCATGGGATGTGATTATCTCTAAATCCCCTACCACTCCTGTGATTCTAAGCAGAAGTTCACTCCATTTTCAGTTACCCATTGTGGATCTTATGTATTTCTACATACCCTGGGGAAATACTCCTTTTAAATTATTTTTGATATTATTGGGTTAAACTGCACAATTGTTTAATTCACACTGATTATGGGCTACATGTTGCAAAAGCAAATAGTTATTTCTAGTCAGTGTTGCTTACTTACTTTTGTGTTCTCAGATGCAATTTGATATTGTTTCTAGTCCAAAAGTATTAAATTATATTTTCTTTTTTTTAATTTATTTTATTATTATTATTATTTATTTATTTATTTTATCAATGTATGGTTGCTTCTGGTGCATCCCCTGCTGGGAACTGGCCCCTGCTGGGAACTGGCCCCTGCTGGGAACTGGCCTGCAACCCAGGCATGTGCCCTGACAGGGAACTGAACTGCGATCCTTTGGTTCACAGGCCCATGCTCAATCCATAAATTATATTTTCTAATCTAGGGAAAGTGTAATCTCAAATAAGAGCAGGATTAGAAAGAGGGCTGGACTGTCACTGTGCATCCGTCAGAGAGGTGATGCCGTAGTGTCCAGCAGTCGGAGGGAAGGATAGAGCAGAAGTGCAGGCAGAATGGGAACCAAATGTGTGTGCAGAGGGACTTTCCTGCCCACACAGAATTGGTTTTGGATCATAAGTCTCTAGAAGTGTTATCACTGTGGATGACTTTGGGTCCTTTCTGAGTGGTTGTCTTCGAGGTTAATAACTTGCTAACATTTTTAATATGACATTAGAAGCACTTAATGGCTTGATATAGTCACTTAGATAATCTATTTGTAATATACCAATTAATTTACCAAAGTAATTTTCTAGCTTGTATAGAGACAAGCTTTCGTCTGTTTCTTGAACTGTCCATATTAGAACAGTTCCATTGGCTGGAAAATCACCTTGGAATTCTGCAACCTTATTTGAGGAGTCTTGCAAGTGGGCAGAAACACTGGTTCTGTAGTTTTCTAGAGCTTGATTCTACTTCCCTAGTCATTTTTGCCTGTGTGACCCTGCACATGAACTAAAGCTTTCTAAGCCTTAGTGTTGTCATCAGGAAAATGGGAATAATAATACCTCCCTCAAAGGATTGTCCAACTCAGTGATTCTTTACAGGGTAGCCCAAATAAATATTACTAGGTAATATTGTATTTGTGAGGTTTAATTTGGATTTGTTCAAGTGATATATTAGGGTCCAATGAAGAAAAATGGCAGGACAAGAAGACAATCTTACTTATAAGGTCAATATATAATATGAAAATGCACCATTGTTTGATCATTTCACTTGATCGGAAGGTAAAAGTAGTAGGATTTTCCTCAGGTTAAGTATTACTTTCCTTTATTACACTGGGAGTCTGGAGAGGTTAGGTTATTTAACCACTCTAGACTTCTATTTATTCATAGTTAAATTGAGAATAGTATTGCCATCTTATTTCATACAAACTGGAAGGTGATAATAAATATGAAAGTCATTATGAGAGTAGAAAACGTGAATATGAAAGTTCATGCTAATATGGTAAGACAAATACTATATGATTTCACTCATGTGTGGAATCTAATGAATAAACTGAACCAGCGAAAGAGAGACAAACTCATAGAGAGCAGGCTGACAGTTGTAGGAAGGGCTAGCGCGGTGGAGGGATGGAGCAAAAAAGAAAAAAAGAGCAAGACCTCACGGACAAGGATAACAGTGTGGTAATTGCAGGGGGTAGGGAGGGATGAGTGGAGGTAAAGGAGAGTATAGGGAAGATTAATGGTGATGGAAAAAATTAAAAAAATAATAGTAGATGTTAATATTATTACAGACCATTTCTTTTTTTGTATAGTGCAAATTGTTCTACACCCATATTGGCCCCTTGCCACTAATTAGAATATTATTTTCTCTCATTAATTTCTTTGAGTGTAATATTGCTGTTATAAAGGGAAATCAATATTTATCAGATGTTCAGGCAAAAGACTAAGAACAGTTATACTGTTGAAAATAAATAGCTATTGTGATTTTTTTCTACAGAGATCATAATCCCTTCTCTCCTAAGAACTATTCATTTTTAGAGCAATATTTTCGTTAATCAAAGAGACTATCTGGAAGATGTGTCAAACTATTACTATCTCTGAAAAATATCTTTAAAAGTATCTGCTTTGAGGCTGGGAAAGTATGCAAAAATCCCCTAACATTTTCACATCAAGCCACGTGTATTTAATATACACCACCTCAAAGAGGAGCATTACCGCCCTTGCACCGTGAAGTGAGGAGAGAACTGAGAGATTTCTAAGAATATATGGGTGTAATTTTCTGTTAACTGAGAATGATTGACAGTTCGTGGAAATCTGCCTCCAAAATAACCCACTGGCAACACCCTTCATTTTATCGATAGGAAGGTAACTGTTTGTTGCTTACCCATTTAGAACCAGAAACTCTATCATCCAGACTGCCTGAATCTCTACAGAGATATTATGTGAAATCTATGTTTATTTAATTTAGTTTTTATAAAACCAGTGTTCTTTTGACTCTTATAATTTTTACTTGAGTGTTGGTTAAAGTAAGATTATATGTGTAAAACTACAATGTGTTCTAGATATAAAGTCATTATATGAACCCAGGGGATTTTAATACAATTTGAGGTCCTAAAATTTTAATATTATATTCCAAAGAGAGGAGTTTTGTTTTATTTCAGATGAACAGACACAGAACAACTATACTGTACTGGTAAAAACCATAGTTGCCAAATAAGAAAGAGGGCTTGAGGAAAAAGCCAAGCTGCAGAACTTGTTTTAAGGGAAATCATAAAACTATCACTAAATAGTTTTGGATAAAGTCTTTCAATTTGGGATATACAACACACTCTAAATTTCACACTTTGTATATGTTTCCTTTTTCCTCTCAGTGAAAATCTTTGTTCAACTTTCAGTGTGCTGCTCACTCAGATACCACTGCTGACAGCTGGAAGCTGGGAGTGGAACGGATTGGGAATAAGTTTCTTTGGACCATTTTGCTTGTACTTTATTATTTGGTCTGTACTTCTCATTCTCCATCTTGTAGAGAGGGGCTCTGTATATCTGTGGATCATGGTTTAGAGAATATCTTTGTCCTAAAGAAGCTCTGTCTGGTTTTTAAAACCAGATAGATCAGTTTGCCATAAAATTTTCAGAGGGTCAATGTTCACCCTTTTGAGTCCCATCTGGTCTTCCACTGACATTTTATAGCATTGCTCCTCCATGTCATGGGTATATCATTGCTGGTAAAAGAGAGTATTTTAGGTAGTACATGGATAAATGCTTCATTTTGATTGCTATGCATTTTCAAGCATATGAGAAAATATTAGTTTTCCATTTATGGAAGTGATATAAAGTTTCTTTGTGAGTTAAAGACAAAATAAGAGTTCTGGAGGAGCTCTAGTGTGGCAAAAAACATGAAGATAGTGTGTGAATAGCTGGTTTGGGAAGCATTGTTAAAGACTCTAGGCAAGCTAGCTCTTTGCTTCTCCCTAGGCACTTAAACTAGTTAGACTGTCTCACGAGTCAGGGTGTCCTTTGCACGTCAGCCTTTGCCTTAAAAGTGTCAGACAATGATGAGGAAACACACCTCAGAAGATTCTAGGAGATCTTTTGCAAGAAAGTGGTGATGAATGTGAAAGAAGAAGGCACAGGCCATGACTGAGGTAGAGAAAAGGACTTTCAACTTGGCAGTTGGGATTTGGGAAGGTTTCCTGAAAGGAAGAAGACTTGATTGGGATAAGCAGGAGCTAGAAAGGTGGAGAAGAAGAGAAAAAAATGACATATACCAAGTGCGTTTCTCACTCCATGACCCAGGTTTGTGAGCATTGGGGTCTTAATTTGGGGTAATGGGAAGGACCAGACTATCCATCAATTCATTTCTTTCTTTTTGTTGGTCTTTGAAATTTTTATTTTTCATTGTTGTTCAAGCATTCATTTCTGACACAGGCATTCAAGTGTAGGTAGCTTGATATTTACTGCTTCCCCTACAAAGAACACAGGGAACAGGGTGATGATCAGTTCCAACCACGGGCAAATAGGGCAAGAGTAAAAGAGGTGGACCACCTAAGGAACCACCACCCACCTGAAATAAAGGAGCAGGAATGAAAAGGGGTTTCTTTATGTATTTAATACATTCTGGAAATACCCCATGTTATTGCCTAGCAGAGTCTGAAAGCAGAGAAGCTGTGTTTCTAAGAATGGAGCTGTGTGCAAACCGCTGCAGTATTTGGAGGAGCAAGGGCAGGGAGCACCGCTGGAGTTCTTGCTCTCCTCAGCAGAGTTTGTGTTCTTCCTTAAGTCAGGCATGCTTGATACAAAAGTCAAAAGGCAGCTTTAGCTTGGAAAAGTTTGAGTTCCTTTTTGAATGTAAACAAAGAAATAAAGAGAATACACTGTTTCAGAATAACACAGACCAATGATGTGTAATGGGAATATAATATATACCATATATATCATTAAAAGATTTAATAGACACATTGCGTAAATGGAAAAACATGTAAAATTAATTGAAAGATAATTTATTTAAATCAATATACTTAAAATATAATTTTAACATGTAAACTAAAATACAAAATACTGAAATATCTTGCATTCTTTTATTTTATTTATTTTTTTAACATTTTTTAAATTTTTTAAAAATTGATTATGCTGTTACAGTTGTTCTATTCCCCCCTTCATTCCCCTCCACCCTGCCCCCCCATCCCCACCATTACCCCCCTTTAGTTTATGTCCATGTGTCTCAAGTCCTTTAGGTTCTATATTTCCCATGCTATTCTTGCCCCCCCCATCTATTTTCTATCTACTGTCTATGCTACTTATTTTCTGTACCTTCTCCCCCCATCTCCTCCTCCCACTCCCCTGTTGCTAACCCTCCTTGAGATCTTCATTTCTATATTTCCACTCCTGATCTAGCTGTTCTTTTAGTTTGCTTTCGTTTTAGGTGTGCTTGTTAATAACTGTGAGCTTGTTGTTCTTTCACTGTTCATGTTTCTTTAACTTCTTTTTCTTAGATAAGTCCCTTTAACATTTCATATAATAAGGGCTTGGTGATGATGAACTCCTTGAATTTGATCTAATCTGAGAAGCACCTTATCTGTCCTTCCATTCTAAATGAAAGTTTTGCTGGATAGAGCAATCTTGGTTGTAGGTCTTTAGATTTCATGACTTGGAATATCTCTTTCCAGCCCCTTCTTGCCTGTAAGGTCTCTTTTGAGAAATCTGCTGACAGTCTGATGGGGACTCCTTTGTAGGTGATTGTCCCCTTAGCTCTTGCTGCTTCTAGGATTCTCTCCTTCATTTTAATTTTGGCTAATGTAATGATGATATGCCTTGGTGTGTTTCTTCTTGAGTCCAACTTTTTTGGTACTCTCTGAGCTTCTTGGATTTCTTGGAAGTCTATTTCCTTTGCCAGATTGGGGAAATTTTCTTTTATTATTTGTTCAAATAATTTTTCCACTGGTGGTTGTGTCTTTCCCCCTTCTGGTACCCCTATAATTCGGATATTGGAGCGTTTAAAGATGTCCTGGAGGTTCCTAAGACTCTCCTCATTTCTTTGAATTCTTGCTCCTTGACTCTTTTCTGTTTGGCCATTATTTGGTTTCTTCTGGTCCACTCCATTGATTTGAGTCCCAGTTTCCTTTTCATCTCTATGGGTTTCCTGTGGAATTCCATTCATTTCCCTTAATTTAGCCTTCATATGTTTCTCTAATTTGTGGCTATAATCAACCAGATCTGTGAGGAAGCTGATGACCAGTGTTTTAAACTGTGCGTCTGAGAGTTTTGCTATTTCTTCATCGCTTAGATTTATCTCTGGGGCTTTGAGGTCTTCCTGCGACATTTTTGGTCTGTTCTGGCCCTTTAAATGTGAGAAGCGGCGCCTTGGACTCCCAGGTCGCTGGGTTGTGACGCTGTATGTGGGGGCTTGGTCAGCGCGGGGGGAAATGGCGGCCGGTCCAACCGCCCACTCCCTCGCTCGCTCGCAATCAGGCAACCGCAGTCAACACGCTGCACCGCCTCCCCACTGTCTCCTCCGCAGTCGCTCACCCGGTGGGTCGCTCGGTTGCTCACCAGGTCCAATCCTGCGTCTGGAACCTGCGCGTCTGGATTCGCGCGTCTGGATTTTTCGCCCCTTACCGGTCGGGCTGAAGAATTTGTTGTTAGCAGACTTCCGAAAAGTTCAGTTTTCCTTGTTCTGGTTGTGTTTTCTGATGCTAATATTTAGTTGTCCCTAAACTTGGTTGTGTGAGAAGGTACAGCACATCCACCTATACCTCCATCTTGGCGGAAGTCCTCTTGCATTCTTTTAATGTAAATATTTGATACCTGTTGCATATTTTTCATTTATAACACATGTAAATGAGAATATTATTGGAAATAATATTTAGATTTTATAATGTTTGTAGTTGAGAAAAATAGGCTCCTATATCCAAATGCTTTCAAACATACTTAAAGTTTTCCAGTAACTGAATCGAATATCAGTTCAATATAAGTAATTATGTTTATTACTTCAATGAAGTTAGATGAAAATAAAATTCCAGTTCTCCAGTTCTATTAGCTGTATTTTGGATATACAATATCACATGAATCTAGTGGCAATTGCATTGGGTCATAAGACAAAAGAAAAAAATCAAAATAAATATTTTTTGTCACTTAACTTAATGATTACCAAGGTAGGAATTTCATAGGAAGCTGGGTGGTGAAAGCACATTGAATAAAGGTACAGAAAGCCTCCTCCTAGACCAACCTCCGTCACCGATCATGTTTTCCTTTTCTCTACTTCAAGGATAATGAAATCTGTTTTTCTGCCTTGTTGGTCCAATGAAATGCGTAAGTAATTGATTTCTGAGGTTTGCATGGTTTTCAAGTATCTTAACCAATGATTCTCAAGTGCTTGTTCCTAAACCAAGTGCTTTTTTTTCCCCACATAATAATTCCCATATTTTTAGTTATTGCATCATATCTTTTCTTAAATGGTTTAACAACTCCAATTCCTTCACAATTATTTCTCCCTAGTCCATAACTTCAGTTTCACTATCTTGGTCCCTCTATACTAAACATGTTGTTGTTTGTCACTGTCCTTCTTAGCTGTGATATCTTGAACTGAATGTACTTAAGACTTGACCAGTGTAAGGTTGAGTAGGGAGAGTGGGGGGAGACTTCCCGGTCTACTGCTAATAGATAACACGCTTCTATTACTGTAGCCTCCAGCTTTTGTATTTGCTTGCTTTTCATTCTTTTTCTTTTTCTGGTAGCCACAGTCACGCTTGATTCATATCAAGCTTATCAGTAACTGAAACCCTGTTTTTCTATCATCCTGTACTTATTTATTTGGTTGTGCTTTCTGAAATGCCTCTTTTTTTAAAAAGCCATATTGCCTTCAATTTGAGGAGCCTTAGGAAAGTGCCTCTTTTTATTTTTATTTTTATTGTTCAAGTACATTTTCTGCCTTTTACTTCCGTCCCAGCCCACTCCCCTAGCCCTCCCCAGGAAATGCCTCTTGAACTCTAAAAAACACATATCTTTGTTAAAATGCAAATTTTGATTCAGTAGTCTGGGTTAGTGTTCAAGATTCTACATCTCTAACAACTTTCTGTGGATTACAATTTGAGTAACAAATTCTTAAGATAACTGAAGGTTTTGTTTGTTTTTTCTTTGTTTTTAATAACCAATCCTCCTTCCACACTTTCTTTATTATAGATACATATGCTTTTTTTGTGTAAACTCTCTCTGAGATCCTTTAAAATCTGAACTGGGGCTTATGTATGCAGTTTTGAGAGTCTCAACTCTTTAAGGGAAAACTATACCTTTTTTTTTTCAATTTCCTCATAGTCTGGTAAAATGAAGAATGTTACTGAATGGTGCTGAGTTTTTTCTGGACTTGTTCGGATCTACTGTGAGAGCTAGAAAAGGCCACAATCATGGGACTAACACCAAAGCAGTTGTCAGTCTCTGGGAGATATTTTTCTAATTGGCTATGTATGAGATTTTATTTAAAGTTCTGATTAATTTCATCAAAATTAAAAAGTAATCAGTGCAAAATATAGATATCAAAGAATATTTAATTTCATTGGAAGATAGAAGAGAGAGGAATCCTGAAAGAGTTATGTGGTGGTCCTGTCCTAGCTCAGAAAACAATTTGTGGAAAAGTGAATTTAATCTTGGCGGAAGGTTTGGAGCTCCTCAATGGCATTTAAACCCTCATAGGCAGACCCATCCAACATGAGGTAAAAAGTGTTTTGTTTTCTTTTCAGAATGGATATAAGAGCCAGGTTTCTTTTTTTCTCACTCTTCTCTTGATTTCTTCATTATCTCTAGATCTACATTTCCCTTTGATGCCTCATCCCTTCTCCAGTGTCACAGCTTTTTTCCTTTTTCTTTGTCTTTTGGAATTCATCCAGTCTTATATTTGTGACACTTCTTTGAAGACCTATAGTTTGTCACAGTGTCTTTCTAGTAATCCAGATAGTCCTCATCCAATACTTTTGATGTGTTGTTTGCTGAGTCATATAGAGCAACATTGCTTTATGGAAATGAATGGACAGAATCTGCCCTTTTACCAAAGAAGGGTTGACAAGAGATGAAAAAAAAGATCCAAACCCAGTTGTGCCTCACTTACAGGTTTGAAATGGCCTCATGCTCTCTGCTAAATCTCTGAGCTGGTGCTGAGTGAATAACCTCAGAAGACACAAGATGTCAAGTGGTCCCAGTATGACTAGCTCTGTGCAATCAAATGCAGTCAACCCTGTTTGTGTGTGAGAGGACTGGGTTTTCCCCAAGCTGCTGGCAATGATGAAATAACAGACTTTCCCCTTTCCAGCTCCCAGGAGTAAAATGGCTGCCAAGGTATTTTGGAACGGAAACTGGAAAATGTACTGACTACTGGAAGACAGTAACAAGGGTCCTCCAATATTTTTGTCTTTGTTCATCCATTTCTTCTCAGGTGAGAATTTTGAGATATCATTGGATGATGCAAGCTTGTGAACAGGCTACTTCTGTTCAGGATACACTGTTGGGGGTGGCTGTGCAGGGGTCCTATTTGGGTCTGTTGTAGTCCTTAAGTGACAGCAATTTATAGATGAGTTCTAGTGGAGCCTATCAGGGAGAAAAAAAGAAATGAAACACAATGTGAAATGCTTAGCAATTAAAGCCAGCCCTTGCTTGTGTGGTCTCATGTTTCACCACATCACTCTATGGAAATGGACTGCAGGAAGAACACTGGATTTCTGATAGGTTATGAAACTAAAAACCTGTTAAAGCCTCTTTATAAAGTAGCAAAGACAAAACCCCTGAAACTTCAGTGAAGTTACTTAAGAGCTCTGATTACTACAGGCCACCAGGTTGTTGGGTCATGGGATCAGGCTACATCATGAAGAGAATAGGAGGGTCAGCTGAGTCAGACTCTGAAACAATTCCAAAATACACTATGACTTCCAGGAGGTTAATTCTATGTATTTTAAAAAATAAACTTTATTTTTTATTGAGAGTTAACCTATTCGTATTAAAACACAAAATGTCAGTAAGCAGAAAAATAAACAGTACGACTTCTGCTTCTACCACCTAGAGTGAACTCCCATTTGCTGTGGTGCATTCTTTTTGTTGTTTTGCTTTCTGTGCTTTAAACAAAAACATAATTATGTTCATATGATAGATATAATTTTGGATCTTTTTGGACTTGAGCTTATATTGTAAGTCTATTTCTTATTGTCTCAAAATTGTCATGCACATTTATCATGTAAGTTTTAATGGCTGCTTTTATAGGTTTATGCCCTAAATTACTTATTTGTTCTCATGTTGCTCGGGTTTTTTTGTATTATAACACCGAGGCCATGTGTTTTCAGTATTTTTTATTAATTCTCCTGAATTGTATCTCAGGAGGGTTATTTACTTTTATGTGATTGGCAGAGTCTAGTAGATTTATGAGTGAATTCTCCTGCAATTTAAGTGAACAGTCTTGTCTAGGCCAATATCTGAAACTGTGTTGCCAACCTACAGTGGGCTTTAGAGTCATCTAAATCACTCTCTGTTCTAACCTCACCTGCAACCAGCCATGTCTGGCCTGAACCAGGGAAGTGGGCTTGCGAGATTGAGGAAATAAGAATTGCTCTTTTGAGTACAGTATGCAAGTCAATTCAAGAGAACTCCTGGCACTTGTTCACACTCAGTGAGCTACAGTCTCTCTTTCAAGTGCTCTTGTGGTTGGGCTCCTACCAGGGTGGTAGTGGGGTGGTGGTGGGGAGGTGTATGGGTCAGGCTTGTTTACTAGCTGTGTTATCTTGGGAAAAATCCCTTAACTCCCATTAGACTTAATTTTGCCATCTGGCACTCAACCTCTTATAAGGTTGTTGTGACAATTAGAGAAAACGTTTGTAAAAGGATTAACATAGCACCCAATCCATAATGGATACTCAATGAAAGTTAGCCATTATCATCATCATTGTTGTTCTGTGTTTCCTACTAATCTCTCTTTCCAATGGTTTAACTCTGCCTCTCCTTGCCCTTCAAATACCTCCACTCAGAGGCTGGGGTACTGCTTCAACTACAATGCAGCTTTCTGCAATCAAGATGTTTCCCTCCCCTTGTAAAGAATACTGACACTCTTTTTTTAAAGATTTTATTCATTTATTTTTAGAGGGGAAGGGAAGGAGAGAGGGAGAGAAATATCAATGTATGGTTGCCTCTTGTTTGTCCCCCACTGGAAACTGGCCTGCAACCCAGGCATGTGCCCTGACTGGGAATCGAACCGCGATTGTCTGCTTCACAGGCCCACACTCAATTCATTGAGCTACACCAGCCAGGGCTAAGAATACTGACACTCTTGATGATATCACTCACCCATCCTCAGAAAATGGCTTTATCTAGATGAGACACCTTTACTTCTACCTAAGAGTACCTGAGCTTCTACCTTCTTTACTTCTGTCTTCTTCCTGTCTTTAAACTTTAGGTATTAGCTAAGGCAAGAATGGGCCAGAACTTTGTTTAGGAAGGAATGTATAATTATGTATATTATATATCTATGGTAAATTGGGCACTGTATAAAGCATAAGGAAGATTGTGCATATTAACTACAATAGAGTCCAGACACCTTACTCTAGTTGGTTGGAAGTTGGATAAGTCAGTCCTGGACAGAGAATGGGCCAAATGAACACAGATTTGATAGTCCCATTCGGCTGAGCTGCAGCATCTCGCAGGCCTCATGTAAGCCATGGGAAGAAATATGGAAGGACGTGCAGTATCAGAGGATGCTTCATGAATGATGATAATTAGAGGTCTAGGCTGGAGAAAGGTGACTGAAATCAAAAAGGCCTAACAGTAGGATTTGCTCATTGACAAGGAGACTGGGGACAGGAGGACTTGACAGAGGAATTACATGATTAGATTTGTGTCATGATAACAAAGACAATAATGATAATTCTAACCACCTGTATATGCCAATCTCTGTGCTCAGAGCTTTATATATGTAATCTCATCCAATATCATGTAACAGGTATTAGTATCATCTTTATTTTCCTGATGAGAAAACCAAGTTTTAAAGAGATTAAATACTTTGCTCGAGGTTGTAGAATTGGTAATTAGCAAAGCAGGGATTTGAATTTAGATCTGTTTTTCTCTAAAGCTCAGGTTCAGATCAATAAATCTGGCATTGCTAGAAGGATAGATTAAATAGGGCAGGGGCTAGAAGGACTGAATGCTGAGTGACCACTTATGGAATAATTTCAGTATTCAAGAGAGACATGAGGTTTAAAGCAAGGGAGCTGCGGTAGGAATGGAGAGGAAGGTATACATGTAAGGCCTGGTAAGAAGCTACATGACAACAGTGGCTCTCAAATCTCAATAAATGTCAGATTCTCTGTGGAAGTTTTGTTTGTTTATTTTTTAAGTATATTTTATTGATTATGCTATTATAATTTTCACATTTTTCCCTTTATCTCCCCTCTGCCCTGAACCCCCCAACCCTTCAGTATTCTCCCCCTTAGTTCATGTCCATGGTTGTACATATAAGTTCTTTGGATTCTCCATTTCCTATACCATTCTTAACCTCTCTCTATTTTATGCCTACTAATTACGCTTCTTATTCCCTGTACCTGCCCCCATTCCCCCCTCCCCACTGAAACCCCCTATGTGATGTCCATTTTGCTGACTCCGTTCCTGTTCTAGTTGTTTGTTTAGTTTTTGTTTTTGTTATTTTTGGATGCAGATTCCCACAGCATACCTCTGGCTTCCTGAGTCAGAATCTCTGGGGTGGGCCTTGGTATTTTTACAAAGCACCTTGCTCTAAAGATCTGCCATGTTCAAGAACCACAGCTCTGCCAGCCTTGATTTAGATATTTGATGTGGAACTTGAGAGAGGGGAGATTTTAAGATGACACCCAAGTTTGAGAATTTTGTCATGGAGTGAATCATGGGTACCCCCCACTGAGTTAGGAAATAATAGTTTCGAAGGGTAAGATACTGAGTTCAGTTTTGAATAACTTGGGGATGGATATGTCCTGTTGGGAGCTGGATATCAAAGTCTAAAGCTCGGAGTAGCAATCAAGGCTATAGATTTAGATATGGAGGTCTTTGGTATTTGGAAGGTGGTTGCTCTATGTTTACATAGAATTTTCAAAATACGCAAACATACTATTTTCTTTCAATAATCAAATAATCCCTCTATATAAGCACAATGTACTTAAGAACATTCCCTTTTTGGCCCTCTATTGAGTCTATTGCTTTTTAAATTTAAGTTATCATTTCTTGTGGTGAGAATGCAGACTTGGGCAGCCACTCTGGAAAACAGTATGGAATTTCCTTAGAAAACTAAAAGTGGAACTGCCTTTTGACCTAGAAATTCCACTGCTGGGATTATATCCTAAGAGCCCTGAAATACCAATCCAAAAGAACCTATGCACCCCAATGTTCATAGCAACACAATTTACAATAGCAAAGTGCTGGAAGCAACCTAAGTGCCCATCAGTAAATGAGTGGATCAAGAAATTATGGTACATTTACACAATGGAATTCTATGCAGCAGAAAGAAAGAAGGAGCTCCTACCCTCTGCAACAGCATGGATGGAATTGGAGAACATTATGCTAAGTGAAATAAGCCAGGAGGTGAGTGACAAATACCATATGATCTCACCTTTAACAGAAATATAATCAATAAAAGAAAAAAGCAAACAAAATAACCAGAGATATTAAAATTAAGAACAGTCTAACAATAGCCAGAAGGGAGGGGGGAGGGGACAGTTGGGAGAAGGGTTTTCAGGAACTACTTACTATAAAGGACACATAGACAAAACCAAGGGGGAGGGTGGAAGCAAGGGAGGGAGGCGGAATTGGCTGGGGTGGGGGGGAGTGGTGGAGGGGATTGCAGAGAATTGTAATTGAACAAAAATAAAGTAATTGAAAAAATAAAACAAATAGATTTAAGTTATTATTTCTTTATTATTCCTAGAGATATACATTGCTGTAAGTCCTTATTTGTACCACCTCATTGGATTCAAACCAACAGCTCGTTAAAGTAAAATATACTATCCCTATGTTTTAAATAAAGAGATTTAGAGAGGTAATGGAACTTGCCCAAGGTAATGTAGAATCAAATTGTTGAGCCAGGATTTTAACTCAAGACTGTTTCTAACCCCTGCCTTGGAGCTTTTGGACTATTTCACAATAGAGCTGTTCTTAGGTCAGGAAGGCAATCATTAGTAAAGAAAGCAATATAATCTATCACCAGTAAATTTTGAAGGTAAGTTCCAAAGTATGTATACAGAAAATTTTATTTAGAAAAATTAGTTCAGTGCTTTTTGAGAAATGGGTCTTTAGTAATTACATTTAGAAAAATGAGTGTATGTATACTCCCAGGGATCAGTAGGATTGGACTGATCAAAGTACCTTTTGACCTTTGCCTGACAGCATGTAGAATAGTTTTTATTTTCTGTATCTCAGAAAAAGAAGGTGGGGAGGGGCATGACATTGTTTTTCTGTCTCTAGAAATTCTGTTGCAATTGTTTGGTCTCCTGAGATTTTCCCAACTTGTTTTGTGGAATATATCCAATTTTGGGTTTCAACTAAATGGGCTCTTGGTAAGCCCACATTGAAAATCTGTCTCAGCATTAACATTATTTTTCTTTAGGCTTGGATAAATATAGACATCTGCCATGTTTTCTGGTAGCACTGCTAAGTATGAGAGGGGCTGGAGAAAATATGCAGGCTATAATGAAGACTGGCAGGTTAAATTGCCATTACACTTAAATAAACTGCATTTCCCCCCACAAGATGAGTCACGTAGCTGAAACTGTTTGGAACAACAACTGTACTAGTGACATTTAATCTCCACAGGTGACAGATACTTAAGATAACAGTGAAACCCAGATGACAAGTCAGGCAACAATAGCCTAGCTTTTTGGTACGAGAATGGAAGAAATGCTACTTGAGCGATCATTTTTCAAGAGGTATCTCAAATATTGTAACACTAATATAGCTTTAATAATCCCCAATAAACTCTGTTTCTAAGATTCATGATAAAAAACAACTTCGATCTATGTGTAAAAATGGAAAAAAATCTGTCAGTTAATTAAGAGTTAGGTAGCTAGAGTTTGCCCCCAGATCCACAGTGTAAGGTAAGCCATGAAAGACAACCTTTCCATAAAGTGAGTTTTACCCAACTCCACCCTGCCAAGTGAATTCCTTATTTCCTATGTGTGCCTATTTATCTCCAAGTCTAAACCACACCTGTTCCCTGTTTTGGCCCCACACCAAGGGACATTTAAAAAGCCCCTCCTGCACTGGCTGGTGTGGCTCAGTGGATTGAGCACCAGCCTATGAACTGAAAGGTCTCTGGTTGAATTCCCAGTCAGGGCACATGAGTACATTGTGGGCCAGGTCCCCAGTTTGGGGGAGTGTGAGAGGCAACTGAGCAATGTATCTCTCTCACACATTGATGTTCCTCTACCTGTCTCTTCCTCCTTCTAAAAGTAAATAAATAAAGTCTTAAAAGCCCCTCCCTTTAGGTATTGAAGTATCTTTGAGTGAGTAAGTATTGATTCTTGACTTCCTTCCTTTGTCCCACCATGTCTAGACAGGTATCCCAGTCTTTTGTCTATCCCATGCTCAGCACATAGTTTAACTATATATTGATTGCCTAGATTTGGTATCGAGTTTTGTTTTTCTATTCCTACACATCTCTTAGCCTGTTCCTTTGATCCTACTTAATAATCTCTTCATCTTGTTCTTTGGTATTTGGATACACAGACCCAAAGACCTGAGTTCAAATTTTTGTTCCACTATTTACTAGCTTTTTAAATGATAGTGAATCACTCCCTTGCTTTGGCCCTCAATTTTACATCTTTAAAATCAGATTGAAAATGTATGTGTTGTAGAGTTATTGTGGCAATGAAAATCAGAATAAATACAAAGAACTTGGCACCCCTTAAGTGCTCAATCAATATTTTAATATTTGTTGAATGTTTTTTTTTCTGTCTCCTCAAGTCTCAGTCCAGATCCTGACTCATTTATTTGATTCCATTTATTCTTGAATGGGGGAATAAAGCCAAGAATTATGTTTAGAAAGTATTTACAATGTAAGTAACTTGAGAAATGTGAGTTGAAGATTTATATCCTGCCTTGGCTACTGTAGCTCAGTGCATTGAGTGTGGGCCTGTGAACCAAAGGGTTGATTGTTCAATTCCCAGTCATGGACATGCCTGGGTTGGGGGGCTAGGCCCCCAGTAGTGGGTGCGTGAGGCGACCACACGTTGATGTTTCTCTCCCTCTTTTTTCCTTTCCTCCCCCTCTCTATAAATAAATAAATAAATAAATAAATAAAATATTAAAAAATAAGATTTATATCTCATATCACTGGTGCTAAAATTACCTGTTAGAGCCAGATTAAAACATTACAAGCCCTATGCACAGGTAAGATAAAGATGCCCCTTGACCCAGTCCACATGTAAATCAAAAATTTAAAAAAAGAAAATGTCTAACAAAGTCCAATAATGTTTCCCCCCCTGTGATGAGTGCCCTCATCTTATAAAAATATCAAATTCCTAAAAACCACCACAACTGCCACCACTTTATATATATAATATAAATCATATATATATATATATATATATATATATATATAATTGCCCTGGGATTATCCTTGTCTTTCTTTTTTTGCTTTCAAGATCTGAGGTGGGTGGGATAGGGGAGCCTGATGATGAACTAATCAATGTTTTTAAACCCCTGAAATATTTTTCGAGTGTTTATTAAGCTGTTATCTTCTGTGTATATCTTATCTATATGGCCCAGGTTTCTGTTACTTGTTCTTGATTCTGAAATAAAATTTTTCTTCAGTATCAATCCTTGGCTTTTCTGTAACCCCCAGACTTGTTAAAATTTTGTATTAATGAAAGCTCATGTAAACAGTGTGGTCGCCTACTCAGCAGTCATATCTTTCTTTGCTGAGAGAACACCAATACTATCTAGTTATTTAGGCCTATGATCTTCATTGGTCCATCCCTAGCCCCAATGGGTAAATGGGGATTAAGCTAAGGCAGTCCTGGTAATTCCTTCTTTCCTTGGCAATGTCTGATTTAATATAGAAATGCAGTTCAATCTTGTTTATGAAATGGGAAAGCAAATATGGAAAAAATTGGGGTAAGTTTCCTTTGCTCTCAAAAGGGACAAAGACAGTGGTTCATATTTTCCTGAATATAGTCACTGTTGGGCAAGGAGTTGGTGCCATGGAAGCTATCTTGAAATCATGAGGAAACAAACTGGAGGACAAAACTGACATGCTAAAAATGACAGAGGAAAATATGGCAAGAATGTGGGCTCTTGGAGATGTGATGGAGCCACTGAGTAAATCTACCCTGGAACCATCAGGAGATAATCTTTATTGTTTAAGATACTCTTAGTTGTATTTTCTATTACAAACATCTGAAAGCATTCTAACTAACTAATCAACGTTAAAGCCATTTCTCACAATTTGTACTTATTTTTTTCAGAAATGCCTACTAGAAATTTATATTGCTGCTTATATAAGATTTATTCTAAATAAATTAAAATTTCCCAAAGACTGTTACTCTTTAAAAGATAAAATTGCAATGTGATTATCAATTGTTTAGCCTGGTGTTTCCCCAATTTCTATAATTTACATAACACTTTTATGATTTGTCATATTCTTGTATCAGCTATACCAATAAAATAATTTTCTTTAAGTTGTCTGTCTTTTTAAAAACTAAATACACTTATTAAAAATATTTTCTTATTAACTACAAAATGAAAACCAGTATAATTTGCCTTAGGAGATAATCATAAAAAGAGACACTGTGAACAAAGTATGAAATTCTTAACAGGTAGAGTTGCCTGTGAAGACTGAGCTTAAAGCTTGCTCTGTCTGTTGAAAGGGGAGACTGGGAAGTGTTACAGAAATGGTACAATACTCCCAACACAACCTGGGATTGTTTCCTTGTCATGTTAAGAATAACTAAAAGAGAATGTCAAGGGGATGTCTGTTACTGTTTGAATTTATCTAAATGTCAAAGCTGTGTCATGTACTTCTGGCCAAGATGGAGGCATATGTGGTTACACTGGGTTGCAGGCCAGGTCCCCAGTAGAGGTGTATGAGAGGCAACCACACATTGATGCTTCTGTCCCTCTCTTTCTCTCTCCTTCCCCCTCTCTCTAAAAATAAATAAATAAAATATTTAAAAAATAAATGTGTTAAACTGAAGAATTACTTTCCCCTCAACATCTACTTTGAATAGTCATAGGTTACACCTATATTGCCTTCCAGTAGTCTTCAAGAGATGAGGTCAAACTCTATAAAAAGAAAACCAGATTTCCAGCCAAGATGGAGGCATAGGTAGACACACTGTGCCTCCTCGCTCAACCAAAATTAAGGACAACAAAAATTTAGAAACAAAAAAACAACCAGAACTGACAGAAAATTGAACTGTATAGAAGTTCCACAACCATTCATCCAGACCAGTAAGAGGGGCACATTTGGCAGCTGGCAGAGAGGGATCATGGCAGGAAAAAGCAGTGGCTAGTGGACCAGGTCACACAGGTGGTGGCTGGCAGACCCCTGGCACGGGGAGGCAACGAGCAGACCCAGTGAGGCATGCAAGCTGGCTAGCTGACCATGGTGATACATTTGCATGCAGATAAACCAGGTGAAAATGGAGCAAGACAGACTGCACAACCCAGGGCCCCAGCACCAGGAAATAAAGCTTAAAAGTATTGATTGAAAACACTTGTGGGGGTTGAGGTGCCAGGAGACACTCCCAGCCTCACAGGAGAGTTTGTTGGAGAGACTCACAGGGTCCTACAATGTACATAAGCCCATCCACTTGGGAACTGGCACCAGAAGGGCCCAATTTACTTGTGGGAAGTAGCAGAACGAACTGAACTCTGAGAGAGAGCAGAGCAAACGCCACTGTTCCCTCTCTGACCCCGCCCCCGCATACAGTGTCACAACCCAGCAATGTGGGTTGCCCCACCCTGGTGAACACCTAAGGCTCTATACCTCATATGTAACAGGCATGACCAGACCCCTCCAAAAAAGTGGCTCAAATGGAAGAACAGATCAAAGCCTCAGAGCCAATACTTTTAAGCGACCAAGAGATAGCCAACCTATCAGATGCATAGTTCAAAGCACTGGTGATCAGGATGCTCACAGAATTGGTTGATTTTGGTCACAAATTAGATGAAAAAATGAAGGCTACACTAAGTGAAATGAAGGAAAATGCACAGGGAAACAATAGTGATGGGAAGAAAACTGGGACTCAGATTAATGGAGTGGATCAGAAAGAAAGAAACAACCAAACAGAAAAGAATGAAGAAACAAGAATTCAAACAAAATGAGGAGAGGCTTAGGAACCTCCAGGACATCTTTAAATGTTCCAACATTTGAATTATAGGGGCACCAGAATGGGAAGAGAAAGAGCGACAAGTGGAAAACTTATTTGAACAAATAATAAAGGAGAACTTCCCCAATCTAGCAAAGAAAATAGACTTCCAGGAAATCCAGGAAGCTCAGAGTCCCAAAGAAGGTGGACCCAAGGAAGCACACACTAAGGCACATCATAATTACATTAGCCAAAATTAAAACGAAGGAGATAATTCTAGAATCAGCAAGAGATAAGGGGACAGTCACATACAAAGGAGTTCCCATCAGACTGTCAGCTGATTTCTCAAAAGAGACCTTACAGGCAGGAAGGGGCTGGAAAGAAGTATTCCAAGTCATGAAATCCAAAGACCTACATTCAAGACTGCTCTATCCAGCAAAGCTTTCATTTAGAATGGAAGGGCAGATAAAGTGCTTCTCAGATAAGGTCAAATTCAAGGAGTTCATCATCACCAAGCCCTTATTATATGAAATGTTAAAGGGACTTATCTAAGAAAAAGAAGATAAAAATACAAACAGTAAAAAGACAGCAAACTCACAGTTATTAACAACCATTCCTAAAACAAAAGCAAACTAAGCAAACAACTAAAACAGGAACAGAACCACAGAAAAGGAGGTCATACGGAGGGTTAGCAACAGGGGAGTGGGAGGAGAGAGGGGGAAAAGGTATGGAGAATAAGTAGCATAGCCTGTAGGTAGAAAACAGACAGAGGGAGGGCAAGAATAGTATGGGAAATGTAGAAGCTAAAGAACTTATATGACACATGGACATGAACTAAAGGGTGGGCATGTGGGTGGGAGGGGGTGTGCAAAGTGGAGGGGAACAAAGGGAGGAAAATGGGACATTTGTAATAGCATAATCAATAAAATATTTTTTAAAAAGAAAATCAGCCAACCCTCAAGAGTTATCATTGTGGACTTTGAAACACCACTAAATGTACCTAATAAAATTCTTCCTGGGCAGGCAGATTCCTAAGCCTGGGTTGAATTCACTAGGGCTCCTTAGCTAAAATAAACAAAATGACTAGGAACTTTGGGTTGCCTTTTTCTGAGGTCAAGTGTTTGGATGTATCAGAAACAGCGGCATACCACACACCTGCCTGTCAAACCAAAATACCCTCCTAAAACTCAATAAGCACCTGTTTTGTAGATTGTCACCTGAGCAAAATATCATATGACTCCAATTTATGACAGCCTAAAATCATCCCCACACTTTTTCCCAGCCAAATAGCTCTTCCTTTTAAAGGCATAGGATGTCATAAAGTAGCAAGATGAAATGGATCATTTTAATCTCCAAATTCAAAAGATAGTATTAGAGACATTCAACTGTAGAACTAAGACATTAAATATGCAATAATATAGAATATTTTTGTAACAACTTTTAATGAGGTATAAAATTAGGAGACTCATAAACAACTAAGTTTCTTAATTTTTTCTTTAAATTTAGCATTCGGCTGAGCAAGTAGTTGATTTCAAATGTTTGTAAATAGTTAAGTTAGAATATGTTACTTCTAAATATTGCAAAGAATGTTTGGGTTAAAAGAACTTGATCAAAGTAATGCTGAAGAGGAGATCTCTAATTGGTGATATTCATCTGATAGAATTCTTTATAAAACAAGTGTTAGAAAAATACTAGAAAAAATGTTTAAAAGCAAGATGTTTATTATCTCCACGTGGAGTTACTTAGTTTATATTAAGAGTTGTCTTTGGAAGGATTTTAGATTTACTTCTTTTAAATTTTTTTCACATTTTTAATATTGTTCCAGTATAGTTGTTTCCATTTTCCCCTCACCACTTCACTACACCCCAGCCATCCCCCCTGCCCACCCTTAATCCTACCCCCATTTGGCTTTGTCTGTCCTTTACACATGTTTCTGAGAAGCCTTCCCCCTCCACCCATTATTCCTTCCCACCTTCTCCCTGGTTACTGCCAGTTTGTTCTTAATTTTAATATCTCTGGTTATATTTTGTTTGCTTGTCTGTTTTGTTGATTAGGTTCCACTTATAGGTGAGATCATATGGCATTTGTCTTTCACCACCTGGCTAAAGACTTAAATATAAGTCACAACACTGTAAAAGTCCTAGAGGAAAATATAGGGACAAGATCTCATATAGCAATATTTTTACTGATATATCCCCTGGAGCAAGGGACATAAAGGAAATAATAAATAAGACCTCATCAAAATAAAATCTGCAGGGCTAAAGAAAACAGCATTAAAATGAAAAGAGAACCAACTGTACTGAAAAATATATTTGCAAATGATACCTTGGACAAGCATTTGATCTCCAAAATATATGAAGAACTCACATGACTCCACTCCAGGAAGATGAACATCCCAATTAAAAAATGGGCAAAGGACCTGAACAGACACTTCTCCAAGAAGGACATACAAAATGCCCAGGGACATGTGAAAGGATGTCCAGTATCACTAGCCATCAGAGAGATGCAAATTGAAGCCACAATGAGGTACCACTTCACACCAGTCAGAATGGCCATCATAACCAAGTCAACAAACAACAAGTGCTGGCAAGGTTGTGGATAAAAGGGAACCCTAGTGCACTGTTGGTGGGAATGCAGACTGGTGCAGCCACTATGGAAAACAGTATGGAATTTCCTCAGAAAACCAAAAATGGAACTGCCTTTTGACCCAGTAATTCCACTCCTGGGACTATACCCTAAGAACCCTGAAACACCAATCCAAAAGAACCTGTGCACCCCAATGTTCATAGCAGCACAATTTACAATAGCCAACTGCTGGAAGCAATTCAAGTGCCCATCAGTAAATGAATGGATCAAAAATTTATGGTACATTTACGTAAAGGAATACTATGCCGCAGACAAAGAAGGAGCTTCTAACCTTTGCCACAGCATAGATGAATCTGGAGAGCATTATGCTAAGTGAAATAAGCCAGTTGATGAAAGACAACTACTTTTTTATTTTAAAATATATTTTATTGATTATGTTATTACAGTTGTCCTATTTTTTCTTTCTTTTATTCCCCTCCACCCTGTACCCACTCTCCCACCATCATTCCCCAACTTTAGTTCATGTCCATGGTCCATACATTTAAGTTCTTTGGCTTCTCCATTTCCCATACTCTTCTTAACTTCCCCCTGTCCATTTTGTACCTACCATTTATGCTTCTTATTCCCTGTAAATTTCCCCCATTCTCCTCCCACTCCCCACTGATAACCCTCCATGTGATCTCTATTTCTGTGAAACTATTCCTGTTCTAGTTGTTTACTCAGATTGTTTTTGTTTTTTTTTAGGTTCAGTTGTTGATAGTTGTGAGTTTGTTGTCATTTTACTGTTCATAGTTTTTTTATCTTCTTTTTGTGAGATAAGTCCCTTTAACATTTCATATAATAAGGGCTTGGTGATGATGAACTTCTTTAACTTGACCTTATCTTGGAAACACTTTATCTACCCTTCCATTCTAAATGATAGTTTTGCTGGATAGAGCAATCTTGGAAATAGGTCCTTGCCTTTCATCACTTGGAACCCTTCTTTCCAGCCCCTTCCTGCCTGTAAGATCTCTTTTCAGAAATCAGGTGATACTCCTATGGGAACTCTTTTGTAGGTAACTGTCTCATTTTCTCTTGCTGCTTTTAGAATCCTCTCCTTATCTTTAATCTTGGGTAATATAATTATGATGTGCCTTGGTGTGTGCTTCCTTGAGTCCACCTTCTTTGGGACTCTCTGAGTTCCATGGGCTTCCTGGAAGTCTATTTTCTTTGCCAGGTTGGGGAAGTTCTCCTTCATTATGTTTCCAAATAAGTGTTCAATTCCTTGCTCTCCCTTTACTATTTCTGGCACCCATATGATTTAGATGGTGAAACGTTTAAAGTTGTCCTAGAAGTTCCTGAACCTTTCCTTATATTTTTGAATTCTTGTTTCTTCATTATGTTCTGATTGGATGTTTATTTCTTCCTTTTGTTCCAAATCGTTGCTGTGAGTCTCGGTTTCTTTCCCTTCATGTTGGTTCCCTTTCTTTCACTCCTTGTAGCCTTCACTTTCTCTTCTATTTTGTGACCATACTTAACCATTTCTGTGAGCATGCTGATTACCAGTGTTTCAAACTCTGCATCTGGTAGGTTGGCTATCTCTTCATCATTTAGTTGTATTTTTTCTGGAGCTTTGATCTATTCTTTCATTTGGGCCATATTTCCTCATCTTGGCACACCAGTTATGTAGTAAGGGGTGGAGCCTTAGGTATTCACTAGGATGAGGCAACCCAGGTGGCTTCATTGTGATGCTGTATGTGGGGGAGATATCTCAGAGGGAACAATGCTGCTTGTTCAGCTCTTGGCTGTCATTCAGTCACTTCTTCCTCTACCCACAAGCAAATTGGGCCCTTCTGATGCTGATTCCTAGGTGTGTGGGCTTGTATATGTTCTAGGGCCTTGTGGGTCTTTCCAATGAACTCTCCTGTGAGGCTAGGAGTTTCTCCTGCCACCTCAGCACCTCTACATTTTTTTCAGTGACAGGTTTTGAGGCTTTATTTTTCCACACTGGACCTCTGGCTTGCGCAGTTTGTTCCTCCCAGTTTATCTGTACACAAATGTGGAACCACCCACTCTGCCAGCCACTGCCTCACCTGCCCTGGTCTGCCAGCTGTTGCTTTGCCACAAGTCCTCTCCACCCAGCTGCCTGTCTCTGCCCCTCTTACCAGTCTGGATGAATGTTTCTTCTTTAACTACTTGGTCGTTGGACTTCCATACAGTTTGATTTTCTGGCAGTTCTGGTTGTTTTTTTAATTTAAATTTGTTGTTTTCTTTCTTTCTTTTGGTTGTGTACAAAGGCAAAATGTATCTACCTATGCCTCCATCTTGGCTACAAATATTGATTTACTTCTTAATAATACTGTGGAAGCCATAATAGTGGCCACAATTGAAATATAAAAATTTCACTTTTTATCTTTGAAAAATTTTTTTCTCCAAATCAAACCAAAATGAACCAAATGTACATGACAGCAGATCACAGCCTAGTGCTTTGGGAACAGAATCAGTGTGATGACCATTAAAATATGATGTTGCCTTTCTTTGTTGTCTGTGGAAATGTAAATTCTTCCCCCTCAGCTTCTTAACCTGTAAAGTGGCACTGTCCATGCATAAATTTTCTTTATATTGGAGTATTCATTGGGTGAATAGTTTTACAACTTTATGTTGTATATTAAAACATTCTTTTAAAAAAATTTTTATTTAGTTATTTTTCAAGTACATTTTTGTCTATTTCTCCCATCCCAGCCCCCCCCCCGCCCTGTCTCCCCCCTCTCTCCCATTCCCCTCCCCCAGTCCTCATCCCTGTGTCTTTCATACTTGTTCCTCAAAATCCCTCCCCATTTTCCCCTTAAATTCCCTTCCCTCTCCCCTCTGGTCGCTGCCCCCTTGTTCTCTATTTCAGTGTCTTTGTTTTTATTCTGCTTGCTTGTTTGTTTTATTGTTTAGCTTCCTGTCAAAGGTGAGATCATATGGTATTTGTCCTTCAATGCCTGGCCTATTTCACTCAGCATAATGCTTTCCAGTTCCATCCATGTCGCTGCAAAGGGTAGTAGCTCCTTCTTCCTCTCTGCTGCATAGAATTCCATTGTGTAAATGTACCACAATTTTTTGATCCATTTGTTTACTGATGGACACCTAGGTTGCTTCCAACTCTTGGCTATTGTAAATTGTGCTGCTATGAACATTGTGGTGCATAGGTTTTTATGTGTATTAACACATTCTTGATGAGTGTACAAGGATTATAGTTGAAATAAAACTATGTCAGCCCTTTACAGAAAACACATACAATAGTTTCACCTTGGTACTTGTCAGCTTCAGAACTTGTCAAATGCTGTACTTGTATCATTTTGATAGAAAGAAATGTTTCAGCACTCAGTACTTGCTCAGGACTTTTGCACTTGCTAGAACTTGTATGAGTCACTTTGAATCTTGCAAGAGAAAGTGCCTCTTCACTCCTTGCTTGCTCACTACTTGGTGTGTCTCTCTCATGATGAAACAGATGTCAATGTATATCAGTTTCACAGTAGGTCACAAACAATGCAAACCCCCCACATATTCATCATTACTGTCTTGTACTTTTATTGCTTTTAAGTGCTCATCATGGGTTAAAAAAAGGTTAAGAGTGATACCACTAAGCCCAAAAGGCAGTTAATAAGAACCACAATTGAAAACAAAAAAGAGATCATAGCTAAGTATGAGAGTGGTGTAGGTGTGACTGATATCACTCTTATGTTCAAGATGCCAAGAACAATGATCTCTACAATAGTGAGAAATAAGGATTAAAGCAGCTAGTGTTACCAATGGTGTAAAGTCTGTGTGTAGGCACGTTCACAGACACTGGAAGAAGTTGAAAAATTGTTTTACATCTGCATTAATGAAAAACAGTTAGTGGGTGAGAGCATTTCTGAAGCAATAATTTGTGGGAAAGCTAGGCAATTGCATGTTGATCTGTTAATAGGCAAACCTGGAACAAGTGGTGAGAGCACTGAAGTGTTTAAGGCCAGTCATGGATGGTTTGATACATTTGAAAAAAGCACTGGCATTCATAGTATGCTGAGGCATGGAGAGGCAGCCACTGCCAACAAAGAAGCTGACAAAAGCTACGTCACTGAGTTTAGGGAATATGTAGAGGCTGAGGGTTTTGTCCCCCAACAAGTGTTTAACTGCAATGAAATTGCTTTGTTCTGGAAGAAAATGCCTAACAGAACCTATCTACCTCACTCAAGAGGAGAAGGCATTGCTAGGGCACAGGCTGATGAAGGACAAGCCAACTCTATTTTTGTGGGGAATGCTAGTGGGGATTTAAAACTTAAGCTTTTACTAGTGTAGCACAGTGAAAACTTGTGAGTTTTCAAGAGAGAGAATGTGATATAAAGCAAGTTAAGTGTGATGTGGAGGACCAATACTAAAGCTTGGGTGATGAATTAGTTCTTTATAGAGGGGATGTACAAAGTTTGAAAAAATATTTTCAGGAAAACAAACTGCCTCTGAGGGCTTTGGTATTTATGGACAATGCTCCTGTTCACCCTCCAGGTTGGGAGGACGACTTATTAGAGGAATTCAGTTTCATAGCTGTGAAGTTCTTGGCACCCAAGACAACTTCTCTGCTCCAGCCCAGGAACCAGCAAGTCATTTCCAACTTCAAAAATCTCTATACTCAGATCCTGTTGCAGAAGTGTTTTGAAGTGACACAGATGACACTCAAGAGAGTTCTGAAATGACCATTTACGTGTCTTCCTCTGTATTACTATCACAGGTGAGGTCTAGCATGAAATCCTTTACAAGGCCATGAGCTCTAAATGGTAACTCCGAAAGACTTTGAAGGCTTTGAGGGTGATCCTGGTAGCTTAATAGGGGAACATATTGTGTCTCTGGGCAAGTCCATGAACCTGGAGGTCAATGCTGAAGATGTTGAAGAATTAATGGAGGACAGAACAGAGCTCAGCCTTGAGGAGCTGCCGGGTCTTCAAAAGGAGCCGCAACAGATAGTGGCTGAGGAAATTGCTTCAGGTGAGCAGGAGGGCAGGGAGGAAGCATCTACTGCACTGATAAAAGAAATGTATGGTAAATGGGTTTAAGTTCAAAACTTTGTGGAAAAGTATCATGTGGACAAAGCTGTAGCAAGCTGAAATATGACCTGTTTAATGAAGAGACAATGTCACACCTTAGAAACATTTGAAGACATAGACAGACACAAGTTTCTCTCTTTTTTTAATATTTTATTTATTTATCTTTAGAGGGGAAGAGAAGGAGAGATATATCAATGTATGGTTGCCTCTTGTGGGTCGCCTCCTGGGAACTGGCCTGCAACCCAGGCATGTGCCCTGACTGGGAATTGAACTGCAATCCTTTGGTTCACAGGCCCGCGCTCAATCCATTGAGCTACACCAGCCAGGGCACAAGTTTTTTTTGGTAGATTTTTAGAGAAACTCTCTAAATTTGAGTCTTGAACACTGTTTGGTGAAACCAAAAAGAAAAGTGAAGAAATCCCTGAGAAATCACCTGGGAATGTCTTGGAAGAGAACTCTTCTTCCAACAATTAACTCCTCTCCTCCCCCTCCTTCTCCTAGCCACCATCCCATTGTGCCAGGGACTCCTCTCAGTACAGGTAAAGTTAAATTTTAATTTTGTGTAATTAATTGCTTTTTTACCCATGCCTGTTCAGTTTTAAGGTTCTGCATTACAAAACAACCTCATTACTTAATATTAGCCTGGTAAAATGTGAAAGTTCTGGGGACCTTTCGTGAATTATTTTCAATCACATTGTTTCTTGTGGGAAAATTTTTTTGGTACTTGTCAGTTTCTGTATTGGTCATGAGTTCCAGAATGCATTAACAATGAGTGCCAAGGAACCACTGCATTTATTATCCTGCATGTAACAATAAGTAAAAATCAATGATACCATCTATAGTCTAGCAGGAATGGAAGTTTAGGCTAGGCTGTATGAGATAATAAAGAGTAGGCTGAACATTCTTTTAAGGATACTTAAGATATCTGAGATCAATGCTCACATGTGTATATGTACATAACTATGTTTATATATGTGCACAAATATATTTTTCAAAGGTATGTCTATTTTGATATTTATTGTATTCTCAAGAATTAAACTGTGTTGCATTTGAACAAATGGTTTCTATTACAAAACTCTATGCTTATGATTTTGTAATAAAACATTTTGTAATAAGGGTGTTATTTGTGCCACACCCTGTATTATTTTAATTAATAATTCACTTAAAGCAATATTTGATCTTAAATCACTAAATCTCATTTAGATCCCACTAAAAATCTCATTGAGATTCTTAAAAATAATCTTGGTTCATGGTGACAGTGCCCTCATGGTCCCAGGATCTGTCTCTTCAACAGAGTTTGGACAGAATCTAGGAACACCCCATCTTTCCAACTACCCTCCAACCTCTCTGCTAGTCACCACCTTTAAAACCACCTCAGCCATTCACAGTCTCTGAGACCAAGCAACACCATTCTTTTTACCTTAACTCCTATTAAGGAACAACCATGAGCTCCAAAATTCCTCAGAATTATCCCACCAAAATGGAGGCTGCTGTCAACCACCTGGCAAACCTATATCTGTGGGTCTCCTATACCTACTACCTCTCTTTGGGCTTCTATTTCATCCATGACAATGTGGCTCTGCAGGGCATGGGCCACTTCCACCAAGAGCTAGCCAGGGAGAAATGTGAGGGTACCGAGTGTATCTTACAGCTGCAAAAGCATAGTGGTGGCCACATTCTCCTCCATGATGTGACGCAGCCCTCCCAAGATGAGTGGGGTAAAACTCAGGATGCTATGGCTGCTTTGGCCTTGGAGAAGGATCTGAACTGGGCTTTTTTTGGATGTGCATGCCCTGGGTTCTGCCCACACAGGACCTCATCTCTGTGACTCCCTGAAGAAACATTTCCTGCATGAGGACATGAAACTGATCAAGAATATGGGTGACCGCCTGAGTAAATCTGCAGGCTGGATATTCCCTAGGCTGGGATGGGTGAGTATCTCTTCAAATGTTCACCCTCAAGCAGGACTAAGAAGCTGTAGGAGTCTAGAGGCCACTGAGGAGCCCCTCTGCATTTCCCTGGTATTTGGCTTTTGCCTGAGCCTCTTCCTGAAACCACTAGATACTCTTTTAACTACTTTGGAACCCTCTCTTTTGCACTGGACCAAATTGAAAACAATGAAGCTTTTTGCGGAAAAAAATATCTTGGTTCAAGGCAGTAAATACAGAGTGGGACAAAAAATGTTTACAGTTGTTTGTTTGGAAAATAATAAAATACTCAATAAATAATAATACAGGAATAAGCCGTTTCACATACTCACTATAATCCTACTTTTGCCTACTCTGTATGCTGATTTAATCCCAGGGCAGTGCTTTTTTGTATGATCCCAGGGCTACCAACTCTGGGTATCTGAGTGGATCTCTGCTATCTGAAATTTTAATAAATGTCCCAGATAATCTTATGCACTAGAAGGTTAGACTGTCGTGCTTGAATATAGTCTGGGGATTCAAGTAGTTTCCCTCCTTCAAGCAACAGTGACAAGCTTTTCTATTTCTTATAGCTTGGGAGGGCAAATGGCAGTTTTTTTTAGGTGAGAAGGGACAGTTGAGCTGAAGACATCATCATTGTGGTCCTTCATAATCCCCTCCTCTTCCTTATCACCACAATAATTATAAACGCTGTCATTTATTGAACATTTACCATATGCCAGGCACTGTGTTAATTGCCTTTCAAACATGATCTCATTTAATCTTATAATGGATTTTATGATTAGCAGGTTACAATAAAGGAAATGGGGACTTCGGTTCATGCAGCTGCTGCAGGACAGGGCTGGGAGGTAAACCAGAGAGTTTCTACAGGTGGCTCTAAAATGGCGGTGATAATCTAAAAGTGGAGAACTAATTGGTTTCAGGAATGAGAGAAAATATTTGTTAAGCACTTCCAGTCAGCTAGGTATTTTTCATGCACAGTTATATTTATTATTCTTAACAAAACAAGCTATATTTCTATTTTCACATTACAGATATCAAAACTGAGGCTCCACAAGGTTAGGTATTTACCCAAATTCACTGTTAATAATGGAAAGGCTCAGGAAAAAATGTCTATTTTCTTTCTCTCCTTGTTTACCAAACCCCAGCACTAGTTGGCATTGGTTAAAATCTCCCCTCTGTCACTAATTAGTTTGGGAATATATAGAAATAACAAATTGCTCAATTTCTCTGTGCCTCAGTTGGATTGTCCAAAAAGTTCATTCAGCTTTAAATTCTGGCTCTAGTAGCATTTAGTAGTTGTCTTTAACTTCATTCAAAACTATTTTGTTAGATTGTATTGTGACAGCTGTCATATCAGTGTGCATTTAAAAGAACATCAAAATTGGTGAATTTTTGTGTAGCCATTTTAATATTGAATGTGGAAGAGAAGAAGCAACACTTTCAGCATATTGTGCTTTATTATTTCAAGATAAGTAAAAACACAACTGAAATGCAAAAAAAGATTTGTGCAGTGTATGTACAAGGAGCTGTGACTCCTGAAATGTGCCAAAAGTGGTTTGCAAATTTCTGTGCTAGAGATTTCTCGCTGGACAATGCTCCAGTCAGGTAGAACAGTTGAAGTTGATATCAATCAAATCCAGAGATTAATTGAGATATTAACGATATACCATGCAGGAGATAGCCAACATACTCAAAATATCCAATTGAAGAACTGAAAATCGTTTGCAACAGCTTGGTTATGTTAATTGCTTTGATGTTTGGGTTCCACATATGTTAAGCAAAAAAAACCCTCCTTGACCGTATTTCAGCATGTAATTCTCTACTTAAATGTAAGGAAAATGTTCCATTTGAAGTGGATACTTTATGATAATGTGGAACAGAAAAGATCATGGGGCAAGTGAAATGAACCACCACCAACCACACCAAAGGCTGGTCTTCAACCAAAGAAGGTGATACATGTATGGTGGGATTGGAAGGGGGTCTTCTATTATGAGCTTTTTCTGGAATATCAAACAGTTAATTCCAACAAGTACTGCTCCCAGTTAGACCAACTGAAAACAGCACTTGACAAAAACTGTCCAGAATTAGTCAAGAGAAAATGCATAATCTTCCATCAGAATTATGCATGACCATGTATTTCTTTGATGACCAGGCAAAAACTGTTACCTCTTGGCTGGGAAGTTCTGGTTCATCCACCACATTCACTAGACATTGCACCTTCAGATTTCCATTGAATTCTCTTAGTGGAAAAAAATTCAATTCCCTGGAAGACTGCAAAAGTCACTTGGAACAGTTCTTTCTCAAAAAAGAAAAAATTTTGGGAAGATGGAATTATGAAGTTTCTTGAAAGATGGCAGAAGATAATGGAGCAAATGGTAAATATGTTGTTCAATAAAGTTATTGGTGAAAATGAAGAATGTCTTTTATTTTCACTTTAAAAACTGAATGACCTTTTTGGCCAATTAATAGTATGGATGGCATAAAAATTTTGTGAGGATTAAAAAGCCTATATGCATATAATATTAATAACTTAGAACAGGGCTTGACATAAATATAGTACTCTGTAAGTAGTAACTGCAATAGTAATAATTAAACTTTGGAAATGGAGATTAGCAAAATGGAAAATTACAAAATTTTGAGGAAATGGAAAGAGAAGCAATTATTTATTTATTTTTAGAGAGAAGGAGGAGGATGGAAGAAGAGAGAGAAACATCGATGTGAGAGAGAAACATCAATTGGTTGCCTCGCACGCACCCCAGCTGGGACCAGGCCTGCCACCCAGACATGCCCCAACAGGGAATTGAACTGAAGATCTGTTGCTTTGCAGGACAATGGCCAACTGAGCCACGTCAGCCAGGGCAATTGTTCCTAGTTTCCTCACATATTCTAGTTGAAAGGAGTAAGTTGTACACCATATCTGTTGAACAGGACACTGGTAACTAGGGTTGGAATAACTCATTGAAAAGAGTGGTAGGTGGCCATGATCTCCATCAGAGAAAAAGACACTGGTGAAGGGATATGGGGGATTTGGTGGTGGAAGGAACACTGTGCTGGGCATTGAGTTCTTGTTAGTGAAAAGAAGGAGACCCAGAGGTCACTGTGAAGATTCGGATTCAATCTATTGCTTTTACTTCGAAAGCCAACAAAGTCATGATCATTACTGGAAAATTTATGAAAATAAAACAAAAATACACTTCCTTTCATTTGTACAATGATAGAAGGCTCGTGTTTGTCCCTAGAATACTGTATGGATCGGGCCTCTATAAACATCCTGCGGGATAACTTGAATAAATATAGGATCTGGAGGACAAAAAAATTTTTAAAAGATGATTAAGTTAAGAGGCTACCTCATCAGCCTTAAGAATCTTTAGTCTGGAGGAAAGGTGAGAGGACAGAGAAGAAATGACAAAGGCAGTGGACTTTATGGACACACAATTATTCATCACCACCCAGGGCACATGTTGAAGGTAGCCTGAGATCACCTTCGGACACAAGAAAGAACTGCTTAACATACTGGAGAGTAAATCATGACACTAATCAACTCCAGAAGCGATAAAACATAAAAAGTTAAAAAAATAGACAAGTAACATTAAAAAACACATTACTTGTGTGTCTTTTTTGATTAAGGCCTAGGCTGTTGTGTCTGTGTGTAGGGGGGTAGGTGTTAAGGAAGCAAAATGGGGCTGTGCCTGCCCTCTAGAAGCTCAAATTCTAGAGCTGTATATAAATAAATTATAATATCAATACAAAATATGATGAATACAATTAAAACTATACAAATGAGAATGAGAAGCTAGTGGTTCAGGAGGGATTTGCTTGGTGATGGGAAGTATTGATATTATAAAAGGCTCCTCCAAAGTGGGAGATTTTGTAATACCAAAACCTGAATTGAGAGTTGAGTTCATTGGAATTCACATGATAGACGGATATAAGTGCAGGAATTCCAGTCAGAGGTAACAGCACAAGAGAGGCAAACAATAAAGGGAATTTGGATAACTACACAATTTTATTGTTAGAGACCATGAGAATTGGAGAATGTTGGAAGATGAGTCTGGAGAGTGAGGCCAAGAAGTCTGCATTCATTAATTTATTCAACAGACTCTTATCAATCACTTTCATCATGGTAAGTACTACATAAGCATTAGAGACAAAAAAATGAATGAGCTTGATTAGCCACCATTTATCTTTTTATTCATTCATGACTAAATATGTGCTAAGCATGTACTAGATATAATAATGAAAAAGCAGTCATGCTCTCTGTTTCCATTGAGGTTAGAGTTTAGTGTGGACACAGACAAATGCCTGTTACAAAATAGTATGGTAGGTGCTATGGAAGCAGCACTCAAATTCATGATTTACATACTATGAGTAACCTTCCTGCAACTTAAATCTGATCCTGTTATTCTTTGTTTAAAATCTTGCAGTGGCTCCCACTCGGGCCTTTTGATTCAGAGCATGACCTCACAAAGTCCTTCATCATCTGGCTCTGGCCAGTTCTCCTGCCTCATCTCGTCTCTCACCATGACAGTGGCACTGGTATTCCATTTCCATTCACATGGTACTTTCTGGAGTTATTAACATGACCTCTTATATCAAGACTTAGAGACTTGGTGCTTTTGCATGTCTTGTTCCTTCTGTTCTTCTCCACCTGGTCATTTCCAGCTCATTCTTCAGACGGTCCTGTTATTCTGGCCCAGAATCTGAATAGTAAATATATTATGTCAATACCTTTATGGTTTGTTGGGGGGGGGAAAGCTGCTAATGGGCTTTACATGATTGCCTCATTAATCATCCCTGCTCTCCCTCACTGTGTCAGATTCAGTGCCTTTGCTTGCTAGTTCCCTAGCTCCCTGCACTTAATTTTCTTTGCCTGCTGGGTTTGCAGTTTTTGTGGACTGCACAGTGTAGATTTGATGCAGGCTTTCATGTCTCTGGGCTTATGTGGTCAGACACAATCCTGTGCTTCCAACATCATCTAAGACCACTAAGACTTTCTGTTCTGCTCCCCAGCTCATTCTCAATCTTCCTGCTAAGTTTTCTGCAGTGTGTATACATGACCAGTGGAGATAGAGTGACAGGAGTCGTGTGGGCATAGATAGTGAATCTGCTGTCCTTGTGGACTGACTCATTAGACTTCTCCTGATTAGTCTGCTTTCCTGTCCATGTGAAGATCTTCAGTAAAGGCAATGATCAGTTGGGTATTTGAGAGTGGGGTGCACAGTGATTAAACTGAGGCCATTCGTACAAGAGTTTTAAGAATTCAGGCCACCAACTCAGGTGATGGATACTTGAGAAAAAAATCAGAGGAGGGTAGAGAAGGCATGGGCAACGTGGCCATAATTAAACTTGCCAATGAAACAAAAGTCTATTATTTAAATATCCACATTTTACAGAAGTTTTAATAACCTTGTACTTGCTACTTTATTCTTTATGTGATCAACAAAATTGAAAGAATAATAACTATTTATAAAGCCCAACTTACCTCCTCACACTACCACCTGATTTCTAAACACACAAAGAAATGTCTAGGTCTAAAGACACAGACTTAACAAACACAGCAGATCTTGTTCTGTTCCTGAGCAGCTCTCGAAGAGAACTTGTTTGCAATTCTGAAAATAAACTTTTTTTAATGTGAAGGCTCACTAGGGAGCATGTTATTCGTATGATGAAAACATGAAGGAAACAGTCCTAATTTCATTCTGCTGAGGTCTGTGCAGCCCTTTCAACTTGGTAGTGATTTCTTCCCCTGTGGCTCGATATAACTTTCAGGTCTTTCACTGGTTTAGTCATGCAGTTTCTTTTTGTGGTTCCCTTTAGAAGGAGTTGAGACTATGAGTCAAAACTTTTACCTTTTGGTTATAGTTCAGAGTTGCGATGAGAAGCAATAAATAAAATCCATTTCCACATACTTGTTTACTTGATTGGAATTTTTACAGGAAAACTGATCACAAAGTTCCTTTAAAATTAAGTGAAAAAAGCAATTTCCAGAAATATATAAATACATTATGGTACATTTTGTGTAAAAAGGGGAATTAAATATGTGTTTACATGTGCTGTACTGGTGTTAAAATATAATATGGGAAGGATCTAAAAGGAGCTATTAAAGATGATTACCCACGGGGGTTTGGGGTAATGGTATGAGCAAGAATTGAGAATTTTTTTTTATCACCTTAACACATGTTATATATCACCTTTCAAAAACAAAAAAAAACCCTTAAAAACAGGAAAATGAAGTCCATTTGCTATTACAACATGTGTCAGTGATGTGTTTGTTTTCTGGGAACATAAAATCTGCTCAACGGCATAGGATGTTCCAGTCACTCTAATAAAAGCTGCTATGTTTTAAGCACCAACTCTGGGACAGTTACTTCAGATGCTTCCCTCATTTAATCTCTCCCACAGCTTCTAGACAGGTAGCACTGTTCATGTTTTTAGATGAGGAAACCAAGTCTTGGAAACATTAACTGCCCAAACTAAGATCAGAGTTAGAAGGGTCTGAGCCCATAGCTGGCATCTTCTGACTTCAGACCCAGTGTACTTTCTCCTATGCTGAGCCGACCACACCTCCATTATTGCAGGTGTGTTGATTACATCCAGGGCCAAAGTACATATTCATTGAATAAATACTGGATACTTACCATAAATTAGGCAATGTGGCAATCCCTTGTGATACAAGTAATACAAGAGTAGTGAAGAGAGGCAAGAAAACACTGAAGCCTAATGTAAGACAAGAAGTGCTTTTAATGGAATACAGCACAGTGAGGGTGGCAGTACAGATAGGACATTTCATTGAATTTAGGACGTTCATGGCAGTTTTCCCAGAGATGAGTCTTGGAGGACAAATGGTATTTGGCCAGGAGGAAAGAAGGTCAAGTGTATTCCAGGCAGAAGGAACAACATGTACAAAAGTACAAAGTTTTTAAAGAGCTCTACATTTTTGAGGAATAGTCAATAGTTGGGCATGTCTAGAGCACAGGTTAGTGGAGAGAAATGAGGCCAGAAAAGGGAAGGGTCTTGTGTAACACAAGTTGCAAGTTGCTTGGACTTCCTCCTGTAGCAATGGGAGACCATAAAGGATTTGACTAAGAGGAATGAAATAATTAAACTTAGAGCTTAAGTCACTCTGGCAGAAGACTCTGAATTGAGAGGAGGCCAGTTCTGATGTTGGAGAACTGGCTGAGAGATGTTACAGTACCATAGTTTATTGTTTATACATGTGTGCACATACACGCACTTTATAACATCATGTTTTTTTCTAAAATTGGGATGTATCTTACAATCAATGGTATGTTATATATATATTTTTTTCATTTTTTTAAATTTATTTTTTTAAATTGATTATGCTGTTACAGTTGTTCTATTCCCCCCTTCATTCCCCTCCACCCTGCCCCCCCATCCCCACCATTACCCCCCCTTCAGTTTATGTCCATGTGTCTCAAGTCCTTTAGATTCTATATTTCCCATGCTATTCTTGCCTCCCCATCTATTTTCTATCTACTGTCTATGCTACTTATTTTCTGTACCTTCTCCCCCCATCTCCTCCTCCCACTCCCCTGTTACTAACCCTCCTTGAGATCTTCATTTCTATGTTTCCACTCCTGATCTAGCTGTTCTTTTAGTTTGCTTTCGTTTTAGGTGGGGTTGTTAATAACTGTGAGCTTGTTGTTCTTTCACTGTTCATGTTTCTTTAACTTCTTTTTCTTCGATAAGTCCCTTTAACATTTCATATAATAAGGGCTTGGTGATGATGAACTCCTTGAATTTGATCTAATCTGAGAAGCACCTTATCTGTCCTTCCATTCTAAATGAAAGTTTTGCTGGATAGAGCAATCTTGGTTGTAGGTCTTTAGATTTCATGACTTGGAATACCTCTTTCCAGCCCCTTCTTGCCTGTAAGGTCTCTTTTGAGAAATCTGCTGACAGTCTGATGGGGATTCCTTTGTAGGTGATTGTCCCCTTAGCTCTTGCTGCTTCTAGGATTCTCTCCTTCATTTTAATTTTGGCTAATGTAATTATGATATGCCTTGATGTGTTTCTTCTTGAGTCCAACTTTTTTGGTACTCTCTGAGCTTCTTGGATTTCTTGGAAGTCTATTTCCTTTGCCAGATTGGGGAAATTTTCTTTTATTATTTGTTCAAATAATTTTTCCACTGGTGGTTGTGTCTTTCCCCCTTCTGGTACCCCTATAATTCGGATATTGGAGCGTTTAAAGATGTCCTGGAGGTTCCTAAGACTCTCCTCATTTCTTTGAATTCTTGCTCCTTGACTCTTTTCTGTTTGGCCATTATTTGGTTTCTTCTGGTCCACTCCATTGATTTGAGTCCCAGTTTCCTTTTCATCTCTATGGGTTTCCTGTGGAATTCCATTCATTTCCATTAGTTTAGCCTTCATATGTTTCTCTAATTTGTGGCTATAATCAACCAGATCTGTGAGGATCCTGATGACCAGTGTTTTAAACTGTGCGTCTGAGAGTTTTGCTATTTCTTCATCGCTTAGATTTATCTCTGGGGCTTTGAGGTCTTCCTGCGACATTTTTGGTCTGTTCTGGCCCTTTAAGTGGGAGAAGCGGCGCCTTGGACTCCCAGGTCGCTGGGTTGTGACGCTGTATGTGGGGGCGTGGTCAGAGCAGGGAAATGGCGGCGCCCAGGCCACGGGACCGCCAGCCCGGTCCAGCCGCCCACTCCCTCGCCTGTCCGCTCGCCCGCAGACAGGCAACCGCAGTCAACACGCAGCACCGCCTCCCCACTGTCTCCTCAGCAGTGGCTCACCTGGTGGGTTGCTCGGTCGCTCGCTAGGTCCAATCCTGCGTTTGGAACCCGTGCGTCTGGATTCGCGTCTGGATTCCGCGCCTGGGTCCGTCCGACCGGAGTCATCCTGTGCAACCCCTCACGAGACGCCGGTTTCGCCCCTTTACCGGTCAGGCTGAAGAATTTGTTGTTAACGGACTTCCGAAAAGTTCAATTTTCCGTGTTCTGGTTTTGTTTTCTGATGCTAATATTTAGTTGTCCCTAAACTTGGTTGTGTGAGAAGGCACGGCACATCCACCTATACCTCCATCTTGGCGGAAGTCCTGCACAATCCGGTATGTTATATTTTAATTGGCAACATTTTCTCTCTTAAAGGCTCCCAAAGACCAGTGTATTTTATAACTGATGACATCTCAAGTTAGATAGAATGTCCAGGTAAAAGGTGGTGAGGGGCCTACTCAGTTCTCTGGCAGTGGGATACTAAAGAGAAAACATTTGAGCCATATTTAGATTCTGATGTAATACAAATTATTAAGTCAGTAGAGAACATGCAGAACACTGTGTGTAATATGTTACAAGTTGCAGGAGAAAAAAGTGTATGTGGTTGAGGGCATAGAATATTCACATGTGTGTGTATTTCTGGAGATGCATAAAATGTCTCTAGAATCATACACAAGAAAGTGATAACGTTAATTTTTTTCAGGGAAGGGGCATTGGGTGGCTGGAGGAAAACAGTAGGAGGAAAATTTTTCATTGTGCTTTGTTTTGTACATGTTATACTTGAATTAGGTGTTATACACGTTATACTTGAATTAGGTTTTACACACTTGAAATATGTAAAAAGATTTTAAAAAGTACTTGGTAGGAACAACTGACAAATTTGTTGACAGACTGTCTATGGAGGGATAAAACAGAGAGAATGTTTTATGGGTCTTATCTTGTTCCTTTAAAGATTATCTAACTTCAATTTTTAAAACAACTTTGAGGTATAACATATACCATTAACTCAGCCATTTTAAGTGCACAATCCAATGATGTAATAAATTTACTGATTTGTATTAGCATAATCATAATAGTTTTAGAACATTTTTCTCAATAACATTCCTTGTCCAGTTCCATTAATCCCCCCTAACCCCTATTTATTGTAAGAGGACTTCCATAACACTGGGGTCATTTATGAAATTTGGTTAAAACTTTCTTTCCTCACTGCAGACTTAACCAAAAGTTACAATATAAATCTTTGTATTATTTTCATTTTGCTAGCACTTTCAGATCTCAGCTCTCTTCCTAACTACATCCAGAGACAGACTGAAACATTAAATTTCATCGAATTGCATCTTACTTGACAGGGTGCTCCACCGGCCACAGACCGTCTGAAGTCGGGAAGTGGGGAGCTCTAGAGATGTTGTGGTGAAGGATCACGGAAGTAGCCACTTTTAATAAACCAAATACAGGAACTATGTCAATATTAAATTATGTCTCAGTTTTGTATCTTAAGATTTATCTGACCTAAATACCAATCCTTTTAGTAAAATATATTTTAGTGCTCTGCAAAAAATAAGCACAGAAAAATGGCTTTTGACTTTTAATTCTCCTTGATGAATCATTTGTCTTCTTTCATTTTTCCTTCTAAAGTAATCACACATTGCATTGCAAAGTCTCTACTACTAATCCTCTTACACACACACCCACACACACATATGCGCACAACTTCTAGATACTAAATGGTCAGGGTCTGAATTAAGCTGCCATAGAGAAATTTTTTTGAGTTTAATTTATTTTTTTATTGATTATATCATTACAGTTGGTCTATTCCCCCCTTCATTCTCCTCCACCCTACCCCCCTGTCCCCACCATTATCCCCCCTTTAGTTTATGACCGTGTGTCTCAAGTTCTTTAGATTCTATATTTCCCATACTATTCTTGCCCCCCCCCCCCATCTATTTTCTATCAACTGTCTATGCTACTTATTTTCTGTACCTTCTGGAGCATCTGAGAAGGAAGAGGCTTTAACAAGTTATTTCCCTTTGCCTACAGCAAGGGGAGAGAGATTGTGGATGAAAGTGGCTTGGGCTGGCAGACCGGGGTAAGTGGGAGGAACACAAGGTTCTGTTCTTCCACAGTTGGTTCTTCCATGAACGCTTGGTAGCATGTGCCTTAAATACTGTTAGAAGGGTCAGTTGGCTCCAAAGGCTTCAGCAGGCCACTGGTGGTAATGATTCAGCTCTCATACATATTGGATTGGGCCCATTGAGTGCAGTTTGCTTGTTTGGTTTTTGAACCAATGCTTAAAATGTAGGAGATTTTAAATAAAAACCTAATAAAAATGGGAAGATGTGGCCATACTGGGCTTATATTTTCGCATGGTAACAATTATGGATCTGAGGCATGTGTATTTTTTTCAGCTAGGACATTTGTTTTCATATTTGCTACAGACCACTTTCACTTTCTGTTTTTGAAGCCTTTGAGATGATGTTTTAGTGATGAAAAGTAGTATGGGACCCTAAACCCAGAATTGCCCAGCTAGACTGCTTACTCAGTTCACTACCCCTTTGATTCCTATCAGGCATGTGAGTTTCTAGCTGCATTAGTTTCCTCTGGCTACCACAATAAATCACTACCAACTTGGTTCCTCTAAAACAACAGAAATGTATTCATAGTTCTGAAGGCAGGGAGTCTGAAATGAAAATGTTGGCGGGGGCTGTACTCCCAGCAGAGCATCCAGAGGAAAACCCGTTCCTCACCTATTCCAGCTTCTCACGGCTCCAGGAGTTTCTTGGTTTGTGGTTACATCACTCCACCTTGCCTCCATCTTTCCATGGCTTTGTCCATGGCTCTGCATCTCTCCTCTGTGTTAGGACACTTACTACTGAATTTAGGGCTCACCTGGCTCATCCATGATAATTGCATTTTCAGACCCTTAACTTTTTCCAAATAAGGCCACATTTCTAAGTTCTGGAGATGAAGACATGGTTATATCTTTTTAAGGGCCACAATTTAGCCTACTATAGTAACTGAACTGGAGAATCCTGGAGGACTTTCAAACAGAATTGGGAGTTGAGGCAGGTGCCATTCATCAAGATAAAGAAATAGAATGAGGGCAGGATTACAGAGAGCAATTTACCTCAAATCTTAGTGTACCAAAGGGATCAAACAGCCTGGCATCTTCACACTTTAGGAAGTTGAATTAGGGCAGACTTAGTTTCTGTGATTCACCAGTTTCGACTTGGCCTAACTATGTTGGTTTAATTGCTTACTTGACCTTAGCTATGTAACCTTAACTGGGTATACAGTCTGCCATCTGCTTACTGCTTTCGGTTGCCTAAAACTGAAAGAACCATTTAAAAGGTGAAAACTTAAGACTACAACTAAAAACAAAATTAGAACTAAGACCCTTTTTCTACTAAAAGAAGAGATGTTGAAGAGAATAGGAGAAGAGATGGGAAACTCGGTAATACATAAAAATAGGTGCTCCATAGAGCCAGGACTGGCTACTAGAGGCCAAGTAACTCTGCCATGTCTGGTGAGCAGCAGGAAGCCAACCTCTCAGAAAAAAAAATAGTTGTCTGATTTCAAGGGATCATAGACTGTTGTGGTAGAAATGATCTCAGGAGTGGTCTTAGCTCTCATCTGAGGCTTCAGTTGGAACACTCAGAAATGTGGGGAAAACTGAGGCAGATCAAATACCAGGAGTACAAACAGCACACAACCCGTTTATAATCTAGGAATTTTGTTAGTGCCTATTTAAATATTTCTTTCTTCATTCTGGTGTTTCACTTCTAGAGAAGCTGTGTGTGTGTGTTGCAGAGAGGCACCCATATAAGCATACACAGTCCCCCAAATATCCAAACCTTAATTGGATGATTATATTGTTATTCCCAGAGACACATACTTGGAAGAGCTTAGTGTTCACCCTGCTGAGATCTGGTAGGGATTTTTTTTTTTTGCTGGGGCATGGTAACCAAGACAGCAAAAAGCCCAGCCAGGAGGCTGGTCCGAGGCTAACTCAAAGAGCTTTGCTTAATTCTGGGCTACTGCGGGGGTTTGAGGACTGGCCAGGAGCAAGGGGGTGTGGGGGGACGGTGTGTGGAGTATGTGGCAGCTGGCAGAGAGAAGCGTCTGACATTCTTGCATGCTGACATCAAGCTGCAAAGCTGCTGCCCTCTGGTGAGTCAAAGGCAAAAGGCCCACATCGTTCGAGAGCTGCTGCCCAATCAGGAAAGGTGGTGCCACGCCTCAGAAATCTTTCTAACCCTCAGCATAATGTGGCCTTCAACCAGAGAAAAGAATGCAGAAATGATTACACTTATAAGAAGAACAGAATTTACAATAGTAACAACAGCAAGATTAAGTTCATATTTTCTTTTCAAGCAATTTATGACTATGTACAGTCAACACCCTGGATTTCACTTATTAAAAATATTTAAAGTTTTCTTTTATGCTGAGACAAGAGGGCATACTGAAGGACCCCCAGGGCAATGGTTTTTCTGCATATTAAAATTAGATGTAGTAGAAAAACACTGATACCCTGGGAAAACATTGTGTTTCAATGGCAGTTATTGGAATTTTGCAATCATGTCCATAGATTGCTAGGTGTTATGAGAATTTTTTGTGTAAATATGCATATGTGTATATTCTATGATTAAAAGAGAATATTTCTTCTCACCTTATTAAACAAGGTTGTACTGCTGTCTAATAATTTCTCACAATTTCTATTGAGCAGAAATCAGTTGGGAAATATCATGCATGAGGCAAGAAGGGTGAATTATTTGCTTAGTACAGCAGAAAGTTGCTTGTCAGTAAGGGCAGAGTCCCTTCTGCAGCATTGCCACCATATGATATTGTCATATCTAGGAGTCCATAAAGAAGATTGACATTGTAAAAGATTAACTGGGTTTTACTTGGCAAGGTCAGGCATCTAGATGGCATGCTATAAAATGGTTAGAAGGGGAAAGGGAATCTGTAGTGGAGGCCATCTGATTTTGGCACTGGCTTTCCTTACAGTCCTACCATATGGTTTGGATTGTCAGGAGCAAAAGGGTTCAGTTAGGCCAGTGAAGATGCTTTCTGCTTGGCTTTGGGAATGAGGGAGTCTCAGAAACAATGACTGTGGTATTATAGCACCACAAGAAAAAGAGAGAAGAATTGGATCTGACATGAAAAAGAAAGCATGCAGCCAGCACTAGAATTGCTTCCCATAAGACCAAAGATCTCTACTCTCCTACCTCTCCTACATGCTTTATATAAAGAGTTGAAGGAAAGCTAGATTATATGTGTCAATTCATTTGTTTATTCATTTATTCACTTAACAAAAATGTTTTTTGCACATCCTAGGTGCCAGGCATTGAAGATATACTGTTCTTGTTCAGATGCAATATAATTAGTGCTGTAATGACAGCAACATGCATTGAACTCACTAGATAGAAGAAACTTTGCTAGGAGCTGTAAATGAATACCTACAATATCAAGATAGGGGTTTGGCTCTTGTTGGAGGAACAGATATCTAGAGAGATTAAGTCCTATACATCCTGGAAGCAGTAAACAACAACAACAAAAAATTTAAGCTCATTCTGACTTGAAATTTGGGTTCTTAGCCACCCATTTCCAGATTTGGGGAAAGACTAACACTGACTAAAACTACAACAATGGTTAATAATGACTAAAACCACAACAAAAACTACTTGCAATGACTCTTGAAAGCACAGTCATTCTTTAAATGAGGGTATGTTTGTGCTGGTGGTGATTTTTACGCAAGCAGCTGCCTATGTGAAAGCCATGAAAGGTGTGTTGTCAGGGAGATATGAAAGTGATTAAATAAGTTTGGAGGTTTCTGTGGGTGTTCTAATTTTCTATTAGTGAATAAAAAAAGACACTACAAAACTTAGTAGCTTAAATAACCATGATGATTTACCGAGCTCACAATCCTGCAATTTGGGCAGGATTTGGTAGGGTCAACTCCAATCTATTTCATGCAGCGACTGCTGGGCCTGCATGAAGGAGGACTGGGCATCTGGGGCTTCTCATGCATGCCTATCTTTCTGTGATTTTTTCACATGTTTTCTCAAGCATGGCAGCTTCAGGCAGCTGACCTTCTCACATGAAAGCTTAGACCTCCAAAGATGCATCCTCCAAAAGAGATTGACAGACAGAAGGTATATTGCCTCCTATGACTTAGCTTAGGAATTTACATAGCATAACTTGTGCTAGATTAAGCAATTAATTGAGTTGGTCAAAGGGTCCTAAGTTCAAGGGGATGGGACATAGATTGTTTCTCTTAATGGGGAAGTGGCAAGGTCCTGGAGAAGTATTTGGAACCAGACATACTGTTATAGCATTTTTTTTTGGCGGGGGACAATAAAGTGGGGTAAAGGCAGCATGGTGTAGGCATTAAAAAAACAGATTTGGAGTATGACGGGCTTTGATTTCAACTATAGGCACCACTGCCTAATAGACATAGTGCTAAGGAGCATCTCATTAAAAAGGAGTATCTCACTGGAGGTTAACAACAAACCTATGAAGAAGGACTATTCTTATCCTATTTTATAGATGAGAAAATTGAAGATCAAAGAGGTTAAGAAACTTGCTCAAAATAGTAAATAACAAAGACAGGATATGTTAGCTAAGGTAATTATTCTCTCAGAACCTGTACAAGGATAGCTTGAATTTTAACCTGAAGACTATTGGAAGCCACTAAAGAATTTTGAACTAACCAGTCCTGTGGCCAATCTTGCTCTTTCAAAAGCAGTATGGAATATGAATCAGGGGCAGGCAGCAATGAGAGTAATTAGAAGATAGTTGCTCTAATCCAAGTGGGAAATATTGAGATATCTGAAATACTGAAGACATGAATAGTGTAGGAAATGTGGAGGAGGTCCAAAGACAGTAGTGGTAGTCATCCTTAATTACTGATTAGATGTGCAGAGAAAGAGAGGGAATTTCTGTAGCCATTAAGTCAGCTTTGAGTGCCACTGGCATGTGCATTATTACATAGGGTTCTAAGTAGAGAAAGAAAACAACCGCAGGGTGTCTTCCAACCTAAAGCACATTTCCTAAGTCCTTGTACTCTCAGTCTAGACAGAAAACAAACAAAACAGACTCCTCTTGAAGCTCTCAGATCTCTTACCTTGCGATTCTAGCTTTCAAATTCCACACTGAGCTTCCTTTCCCACACTCCAAGCCCTTGTCCCGGGGATTACAATGATTGTTTGTGTACTAGGTGGTTGTTCCTTCCACATCAGGGGCCTTGCAGGATGACCTACGACTGCTTTCTCCTGTAACTATGCACACAATTTTCTAGTTCGTAAACTAGAAAATTTTCTGACTGACTGGTGCTGTGATGTGGTTTTCAGACAGCCAGAGGGATCTCCATGTGAAGATTGTGTCATTTAGTTCCATCGTGAATTCCTTTGGAGGGACAATATGTGCTTTGAAGGACAGAGAAAGAATGTGTCTTCAGATAAGGCATTCCATATCTTTGATTAAAGTCTTTAATCTATTGCTAGGTCAAGGTCTGAGAATCAAACTGTCTCACGAAAGGAAAACGAACTAAAACAAGTGAAGAAAGTATCAGATAAATTCCAAACTTTTTCTTCTAACTATGCAGATGTTTGTTTTGTCAAATTATTTTCTTTAGAATAATTTCTGAGACTAAAAAAATTGCTGTGACCTTGTCTTATTCATTTGCATGTGCCTTCTATCTCTTTCTTTTAATAGGATTGATTTCTGGGACATAACTTTATTGTTATACTACATTTTATTTTTCATTTTTTAAAGATTGTATTTATTTATCTATGTTTAGAAAGAGGGGCAGGGAGGGAGAAAGAGAGGGAGAGAAACATCAATGTGTGGTTGCCTTTCATGTGCCCCCTACTGGGGATCTGGCCTGCAACCCAGGCATGTGCCCTGACTGGGAATTGAACTGGCAACTCTTTGGTTCATAGGTAGCACTCAACCCACTGAGCTACACCAGCCAGGCTTATAGTACATTTTGAATGAATTATTGCTTCTCCCAGTAAACTATGGAGGTTGGTGTTTGACTGAACAGCTTTTGTCAGCTGCCCATTGTTAGAAATAGTGGGTACTCCATTTAACTCAGTGTTTTGGATAGTAAATCACTTGAGAAGAGAGTATTGCCCTAATTATTTGAGCACTTGACTATGCACATTGCTTGGTCATTCAACAAACAGTTATTAAATCTGCCCTTGGCTGCCAGTCTCTGAAGTTATAAGCTAGTTAAGCTATTATAGCCCATAAGGTCTCTAGATGCTCACACAGTTTGGTCACAGTCCTGTTATAGGTTCTCAAACCTAGCTTTTCTAAGTAAGCATGGGGAAACTTAAACTTGGCTTTGCACACTGAAATAATTCTTTAGAGAAATCATCCACTGTACCTTGATTGTAACTCTACTTTTTCATTTATAAAGAATCCCCGCCCCCCAAAAAAGAGCTGTTCCATGGTTTAGAAATTTCCCCTATAATTAGAATTTCTAATGAAACTCATTAAACTGGTGAGTGGCAGTGAGTGAATAACTGATGAGGTCATATTTTCTTGTTTGGACTACTACAAACATAGTGGAGTGGAAAAAATTAGAAAAGAAAAGACAGACAAGAGTCTTGTTTCTATCTAGAGGTCTTTTTGCATGTCAAAAAAGCTCCAAAACCACAAAACATTGGATCAGGGAAAAAAAGGCACAGTTTGATCATCTAAGCAACTTTTTCATTAATTAAACTTTGCATATAGGGGATAATTTTTCTTTTTTTCTAGAACGAAACCTCTTCCTTTGGACAGCTTTAGCAATTTAACCACATCTTCCAAGCATATAGATTAAATAACTGGCAATCATTCATCAGTTATAAAGATAAGCCAAGGAATGGGAGTACTTTTGCAGGTCACATCATCTGACAGAAACTTTGGACTGGTCTTTTCCTGGTTCAAGAGTTCAACCATAAGACTTACTTTCCCTATCAGCTGGCTCAAGCTGATAAGGTTCTGAAGCAAGCAAGGGTTCTTTATGAGCTTTTATTTAATTTTCCTTATGACATAAGGGTTGGGGGGATTAGTCTGTGTAGAGTTACTTCTGGTTGGTTTATTTTTCTTTTCAATAACTCACTGTCTCCGCTGATTGGACAAGGAAAATGAAGCTTGATTAAACACTTTTCATCAAATTCCTAATGCCTAGCCTACAGGCTTTATTCCTAACAGGTATCCTGTGAGTACTTTTTGAAAAAATACTTATATACTTAGATTGGTGATTGGCTAGTGAGAAACATATTTCAAGAGCAGAATAATTGAGTAACATCAATATTGCATTGGGTGCACATCAAATAGGTTAGATGCAGGTTATGGAGATGACGGTGAGATTGAGGGTGTCCTAGTTCTCTGAAATTGCATATGAGATGTTATCTGCTATTAGATTAGCTGAGGCTATCTTCTCAGGAATTTGGAACAAAAGAAGTTATTCAGAGGTGTTACCCAAAAAGTGGTGTGTTAGGCTTCAATGAATTCCAGGAAGTAAGTGCTCGAGCTCCTATACTTGATCTCACTCACTTTCCTTTCTACTTCCATCCACCTCCCATATTCCCTACTACTTGGTCTGGTGAACACCAGCAGTAGGACATTTTCTGCAGCTTCCATCCTAGGTTGTACTCTAGTCCTGATGCAAATTCACTACTGATCTTGTAGAAGTCAACTAACTTCCCTGAGCTTTAGCTTCTTCTGTCCTGAAATTTATTTTATTTTTTAAAAAATATTTTATTTATTTACTTTTAGAGAGTGGGGAAAGAGGAGAAAGAGAGGGAGAGAAACATCAGTATGTGGTTGCCTCTTGCACACCCCATACTGGGGGCCTGGCCCGGAACCCAGGCATGTGCCCTGACTGGGAATCAAACTGGCGACCCTTTCGTTCACAGCACACACTCAGTCCACTGAGCTACACCAGCCAGTGCTCCTGAAATTTATTTATTAATAAATACACAAAAATAATTATTCACTAATAAATAATCAAAGAGATGATTATCAAACTGCTTTACTAATTCCATGATTCCATTATTCTCAAAACAGACACTAATTATAATAGTTTGAAGTAAATACATGACCTGTTGTTTATTATTTTCTCTACTGAGATGAAGATATTAATCAATCATCTTTTTTTCTTTAAAGGTTGAGCTTAATTCTCTGATATCAAGTAACTAAACACCCCATATTTCCATGTGAATATCTACTGGGTGCCTGATATTTAACCAAGTAAAGTTCTTTCCTGTGGGTAAGAATGTAAGAATCACTTCTGGTACTATCCCTCGTATGTATGGAGTCTGAAAACCATTGTTTCGTTCTCTAATAGAACTGTATTTCTAACATAGGTCTTCTGGAGTCTTGGGATGCAACAGATGAAAATATACATTTTGGTATTTTCTTCTAAAGGTCCAAATGTCTACATGTCATAACATCATCATTATGACTCCTGTCATTTATTGAGGGTTTACTATATGCTAGACACTGCTGCTAAATCTCTATGATCTTGTTTAATTCTCTCACAGTATGGCAGTTAGTTACTATATATATATTTTTAAATATTTTATTTATTTATCTTTAAAAGGGAAGGGAAGGAGAGAGGGAGAGAAACATCAATGTATGGTTGCCTTTCATGCGTCCCCTGCTGGGAACTGGCCTGCAGGGAACTTGTCTGCAACCCAGGCATGTGCCCTGACTGGGAATCGAACTGCGATTGTCTGGTTCGTAGGCCCGCGCTCAATCCACTGAGCTACACCAGCCAGGGCTATTTTTGTTTTTGAAATTATTATATATAAGTGGAGAAAAATATATCTACAGTTCATAGAAGTTACAAAATAAACACCCTACACACATTTCTCAGTTTAAGAAATACAAATTTATCCGTCCTTCTATATACCTGTGTGGCCTCTCTAATTACATCCCCTTTACCTCTAGAAGTAACCACTATTCTAAATTTTGTGTTCCTTACCTTATTTTTCTCTAGTTTCACCATCTACTTATGAATCTCTAGATAATACATAATTTAGTTGTACTTGTTTTTGAGATTGATGTTAATGGAATCTTGTACTATGAATTGTTTTAGAACTTATTAGTTTCCCAATGTTTTGTTTTGATATTTATTATTTTTGATGTGCGTAGCTATAGTCCATACATTATTATTGCTGAAAATATTCTACTGGATGATTTTTCTATAATTTATTCTACTGTTGGCATATATTTAGGTTGTTTTAATGTATATTTTTGCTGATATGAATGATGTGGCCTTGAATATTCTTATATATGCCTGGTGTGTAAAAGTACATATGTATGTATGTATGTATATGTGTGTATGTATAAGTAGGTATCTTTATGTCTGTCTTTTTATCTATTTTAAGATGCATTAGAAGGCCAAGGTCCAGAATCACAAAACCACTCTTGCTTAAGTTCTAAGGTCAGAGTGTTGAGACCAAACTCTGACCTCAGAAGTTTATTGTCAGACTTTGCATCCTTAATCACAATACCCTATGGGTCCCCATGATAGAGAAGAGGCATTGGATAATTTATAAAAACTTTCCCAAAGAGCAGGGATTCAACAGAGGTCAGTCTGACTAACGTTTCTCTATTATTTATCATTCAAAGCATATATTAGGATTCTAGTATTTATGAAATATTAGCCAATCACTGAGAATGAATTTATGCTTGGCACTATTGTACCTTCCTTACAAGTCATCAGATGTTAAGTTTTATGAATAAGTACATAAATATATGAATTTATGAATAAATTCACAGTTCATTTAATTCAGTATCAATTAAAAATATTCCAAAGTAGATATACTAAACAAGTGCCAATAGATGTTTATTATATGACACTGACAAATTATAGGCTGCTATAATCAAGAGGGCATTAATAACATAGAACTTTTTATATGCTAAAAACTTAGGAAGGAGTAGTTGCTGTAGTAACGAGAAAATCAAATGAGGCAGTTAATTAAAAGCTGCAGTTTTGATGTTAAAGGAATTGAAATCGAAGCCATGATGAATCACTACTGTCCGGGAGACACTTGGATGAATTTTTTTCCTGGGAGTTTTTCCTATTAAAGAATGACAAATATTTTCAAGGAAAATGTCATACAATTTCTCTGTTTATGTGTCACTTTGTGTTGATTGCAAGTGACTAAACACATCTTGGACTGGTTTAGGTAAAAGGAGAAATATGCTATTATTTTCTGGAATACCATGAAGAGCTGAACTGCTATTATTTTCTGGAATACCATAAATACCAATCAAACAGTAGGAAGAACAGAGACGCAGTTGGACTTCCAGAAACTAAAATAAAGGGTCAAACATGATTAGGGATCTCTCTCTAGTTCTTGCTTCTGCTTCTTTTTCTGGGTTGACTACCTTAGATTGGCTTCTTCTACATGGCAAGAAACATTGCTGTCAACACCTCCTGAGTTCTACAACCTACAGCTTCTATCACTGGTGATGGATTAATTTATGCTTTTTCTGATGAAAAATTAAAAATTACCAGAAGAGGGTCTGATTGCCTCAGCTTGGAGATATTGTCCATCTTTAGACCAATTTACTGTTCCCTGGGTGGGGGAGAGAACAGTTCATGGGGTTGTATATGAACATGGACATTTCCTCAGAACCATTTGGTTTGAATGGAATAAGAACATTCCTAAAAGAATGTGAGTGAAGTTTATGGAAAGGGGGTATAATGGACAGATAAAGCAATCATTCTTTACTATATTGTTTAAACAATAACCATGATATTTTCAGTATTTGCAAAACTATGACAGTAAAATTAACTTTATAATATTTTCTTCTTGGATTATTTTACTTATATTTTACCTGAAATATTTTCAAATAAACAATTAGGATGAAATGAGAATCCTGTCTTCTTGAAAATGAGTTCAAGCCTATGGGCTCAGAACCTAAGGGAATGAGGTCAGGCCTAAAATAAATCTACCTTATTTGATGTAGTATTATTGTATTATTAGTATTATTATTGTAATGTGTGCACGATGGCCTGGATCTTGAACACCCTATACTCAATGAGCAACCAATAGTGATTACAGACTTATAACTGCAGAAATATATCAAGGAAATTAATAAGAACAAAATTTGGGGCCCAAAATGTTTTTGTAATTTTCTTCATGGAAGAAATGGACAATTGATGTCAGTCACAAGGACTCCTTTTCCTTAGTGGCTTGAAGTTGGACTGGAAGGAAATTTATATCGTCTTATCTATGATCTCTTAGTTTGGTTCCTGCTTGTCCTTTTAAGTGTGAGGGGAGGGAGTGGGGAAATTGTCCCTTAGAGTGACCATATATTGTACAAATGAAAAGGGAACACTATCAGTATTGCCAGGACAAAAGCCAGAACCAGGATAGTCCTGAGAAAACTGAGGTATATGGTCACTCTAAGGTCTCTCCTCTCAGGATCGAGGGAGACTTGCACCTTTCACCTCACAAAGCACGTGGAAAGAAGGAGCAGTGAAACTATTTAGATGAGATGTCTAAAAAGAGAGTGATACAGAAAGGTTGAAATTTTGGCTTGTTTTTCCTTCTCAAAACTTGACGTCTCTTGGGATCCCCTGTTCGCTTAGGTGTCTTTGTTCCAGAGCTCTTCCTTCCTGGGATGAAGATGGGGGTAGGTAGGTGAGGCAGCAAAGGCTGTGTGGGGATTGTGTTCCCTCCAAGACTCCTACAGAAGCAGTTCTAGATGATCATTAGCTTGGATCACATGTACTTTGGGGATTCTTGGTGGTTTTCCAGCCTAAACAGGACACATATTCTTGGAGGCCACATTTTTTCCCCAACAATTTGAGGGTAAGTTTCTTTTATATTAAATCAGACCCAGATATATAGTGAATTATTGTAGAATATAAAATTCATCTGGGCTTTAAAAATGAAGTATGAGACTTTAAACATATTATTCTGGGGAGCCACTTTATGCTTAGATCTTCCTGTATTATTTATTATTTTGTTATTTGCTATACGTTGTTGAAAAAGTTTTAAAGAAAACTACCCAAGAAATGGAGTGTGTCTTCAGTATTTCTTTAGCTCTTTTGTCTCTTTCCAAAATTGAATAGAATGGCATTACCAGATCCTTAATGTTTTGACAGTATTTTAAGGCTTTCATTGTAATTGATCATTTAGACTAGATTACTGAATGCATAATAAGACTCTAGGCAGCCAAAACTCCCCATTATAGACAGAGATTAGCTTTCAGTAGGTGTGAAGGTGAGCCAAGATTTATTTCTTCAACAGCATTTATTGAGTGCTTTATATGTGCTGGGAGCTATTCCTGAAACTATGAAATAGCAGTGAGCAAGACAGATAAAGAGACAAATACCATATGATCTCACCCATAAGTACAGCATAATCAATAGGACAAACAAGTGAGCAAAATACAACCAGAGACATGGAAATAAAGAACAAACTGAGAAAAACCAGAGGGGAGGGGAGAGGAGGATAATAAGGGAAAGAAGGGGAAGGGTCAAGTCAAGGAACATGTATAAAGGACAGGTGGACAGACAATGGGGGGTGGGGTGTTGAATAAGGGAGGTTGAGGGTGGGTAGGACAGGGGAGAGTAATGGGGGAAAACGGGGACAACTGTAATTGAACAACAAATAAAAAAATTAAAAAAACGCAATAAAGACGTCTTCCTCTCCTGGAATAGAACAGACCTGAAAGATAATGAATATTGATAAAAACTAATTAATAAGAAAACACATTAAGCTGTCCTAATAGTGCTTTAACTTTTTGGATAAAAATAAAGCAGGAAAGGGGTATAGCCCCTTGGTGTGGAAAACAGTAATGGCTTCTCTGAGGAAGTGATATTCACTTGGCCTTAGATCGAATAATAAAAAGGAGGAAGTCAGATGAAAATGAGGGTAGACTCTTTCAGGAAGTAGCAATGATAAGTGCACAGAACCTGAGACAGTTTAGTTTTTTGGAGGAACAGAGAGAAAGCCAGTGTGTGGAACGCAGCAGGTAGGGATTGACTGGTTGGAGAAAAAGCAGGGGTAGACCACGTAGAGCTCTGAGGTAGTAGGGAGGAGCTCGGCTAATCTTCTAATTATAGTGAGAAACTATTGGTAAGAAATATCTTAGAGTCTTAAGATGGGGAATTTTATCACTGTCTGGATTATGCCAAATAGTAAACAATCTTTTACTGAATAACTTGGCTAAAAAGGACATTATGTCTATGGATATGCATGAAGATTAAGCAGAACATGGAAGAATGACCTTAACTAAAACTGACCTCTCTTAACATGAGAGAACAAACCATGAGATGATGGTTTAATAGTCAGTGAAATGTTACATTTCATTACAAAAAATATATCTATGTTATATATTCCAAAAGAAATTCGCCTTCAAAGTAATTGAAAACAATTTTATAGAAAGGCACATAGAAATTCACATATTTAGAGCTTGATTTCTAAAGAGCTGAGACTTCACTGTATATAATTTATTAAGACATTTTGTTTATTTTTAATTTAACTTACTTGACTAAAAAAAAGCAAGGAAGTTTAAGGACTATGAGTAACATTTAAAATGGTCAGTGTCTCTTTGGTGTGATAATGCCTCCTTCCCAGGGCATTGAAATGAGGTGGGGAAACCTCCACCTGGAATGAAAAACACTTCAATCACATTGCCAAAAAACCAGTAGTGAAATAGGAAAACAGAAACAAAAGCCACCAACTCACTTGGAAGCTCCTGAAAGGGAGACAAGAGTTTGTACATTTCAGACCAATACACCTCAGCATGGGAATCATTTAACAGGAAAAAACATAGAACTGACTCAGCCAGAGTGAGCTCTTTCTGTCCCCACTGAGGTCCCCACTGTGGTGTGGCCTTGGGTACTCTCCTTGCACCTTGCATTTCTTCTGCTTTCTCACTGCAGAGAAACAGGAAGCATGTTTATTAATAAGACTGACTGGAGTCACACATAAAACAATATCAGGTTTTTATCTCTCCTGGGCTTGGGAAACTGTTCAAGGATCAAGGACTAGCCCATGATTAGAATGAGAGGCAAATGAGAGGCAAGACTTCTGAAAAATAAACTCATAGCTAGAATTTGACAAAGGCCCCTAGAAAGACCTAGAACATGTCTGCCTGTACAAGATCACATGAGTTCCTCCTGACCCTCCCATGAGGCTTTATCCCTTATAACAGTGAGACAACTGGGATCTCAACGGGAAAAGGAGCTTGCCCGAGACCACAGGGTGAGTAGCACTTGGATATGACCTTCTGACTCCTAGGGCTGTGCCATCTCCATTCATTGTGCCCTGTGGTAGAGGTTTACAGCTCAGCGGACCGTGGCCCGGGTTGGGGTCACTAGTTCTGTCCCTCCATTGCCTAGCAGTTTTACCTCTGGCCATCTGTATTGGGGAGTCATTCCTTCTATGAAATGAATTTCATTACACTTCAAAATGTAGAGAGATGGCTAGAGAGACTTACGGTATGTTCCCCACCGCACCCAACCCTACTCCAGATCCACAGAGAGAAAGCACTTAAAGAAGATTATTGCTCTCTAGGAAGGACATAGGAGCTAAATGGACATTACTTAGTATGAAAAGTCTTAGTGATGCCAATAAACCACTTAGAACAAGTCACCACTCTTCCGTCTTCCGTTCTTATCAGTACTTGGCTTTGGAAAGAGAGACTTTCGGAAAGGATAAGGAGCTTTGTGGAGTAACAGGGAGGGGAAGGTTTGTGAACTCTAGACTCTGAAACAAGCCAGCGATAGATTGTTCCATAGGTTGACAATTTCCTCCTTAGCCTTCCTTTTTTAAAATATTTTATTTATTTATTTTTAGAGAGAGGGGAAGGGAAGAAGAAAGAGAGGGAGAAATATATAAATATGTGGTTGCTTCTCATGTGCCCCTAACTGGGGACCTGGCCTGTAACCCAGGCATGTGCCCTGACTAGGAATCAAACCAGTGACCCTTTGGTTCTCAGCCTGCACTCAATCCACTGAACTACACCAGCCAGGGCATTAGCTTTCCTTTCTAACAGAAATGCATGCCATTTTCAGAGACTTAGGGGAAAAATAACAGTAAGAAAATAATGCAATCCTTTAAGTATATTCACCACAAGTTACCTCCAACCATATAAAAATGCTCAGTGTCATTCCAACTTGAGTGTGGCCTGTGATCCCACAGTTAAGTGAAGTGACCGTATTGAGGATGTTCGTGCAATTGCATTGGCTTTGGCTTTCTTAGTGTATCCAAGTCTTTGAGTTCACTTTTATCACATCATTGCTTAGTCTGGGATTGTTTAAATGCATTGGGAAATCTCATGAAAACTATTACACTGAACAAATTCATCTTTTAAGGGACACATCTGTATATCTGGCCATTTTCCCCAGAGACATCAGAAACTTGCTTTGACAAATGTTGCGCATTTATGAGAAAGTCAAGCAAGTGGAGTATGAATTCTCATGCTACCATTGTGTTGCTCTATGACAATGGGAAAATTCCATACTCCACTTCTGTGCCTCAGTTTCCTTGTTAAATATGGATATAATAACTGTGCCTACTGCAAAGTATTATTGTGAGGCCCAAGTGCAATAATACACAGGGCACCCTATCTGGCATCTAGTAACTATTAAATGTTAGTGAAGATGATGTAGATATATCTTAACATGTAATTGTGATTCTGTTTATTTAACCCATGTATTCTGATTTAATGGAGTTTGCTAAACACAATGAAGTCTCCAGGATTTTAAGACCATGACTTCATTGCTCCCTCATTTCTATGCTGCTTCCTTTGAACAGGCAAGCAAGTCCCAGCTGACTGACTCAAGACTTTGCAGCAATGTATATTATGCTGACTTCACCCTCATGTGCCCTGAAGGCTATCATCCGTCAAATCAGGGGAGCAGAGAAGTGTGTTGGTGGGAAATAAATGAGGAAGAACAAGGACAAAAAAGTATCATGACCTTATTTACTGACCATGTTTATTATATGAAAGAACGATCCTTTTTTCGGATATTTGTTCTCTGTTGTACTGTGGACATGGAAGAAATGTAATTGCTTGGTAGCCATGTTGATCAATTATCAGATGGCATTGCAAACTACAGGTGTTTCAAGATGCCTTCAAAATACAGGGACATTTTTGCTTTCCTTACGAGTGCCAGACTTGGTCAGTCATGCTCAAAAGATATAACCATCTCTAGGCTAGTTGTTTATAAAATAAATCTCTCTATCTCATCATGTTCTTGGTAGTATTTATCAAGCAGAGCTCTTTAGAGCTTGAAATTTAGCAGAGAAGTTAAAGAGATAACCAACATTCAATTCTAGTAGATTGCCGGTCTCAGTGAGCTAGCATGAAACTTGAGCATAAACTCAGGTTTTGGACTCAGTCAGATTTTCATCCTGGTTTAAAGTTAGTGACTGTGTGACCTTGGCACTGATATTGAACCTCTATAAGGAAATTATCTCAGAAATATGAGCAATAAAACCTTCAACCAAAATTGTTGTGAACGCTCAGTGCGATTGACATTACAATGATCTATACTGTAAATGCTCAATAAATATGAGTGTCTTTTAGTTTTCCCCTGTCTCTTTCTTCCAAGTCTCCTAATACATTTGGGAGTTCAGCTTTTATATGTCTAAATTATGTTACAGATAGCAAGTCAATCACTGAAGGAGGCATAAACTATTCAAGGCATTTGATGCTTTCTGCTAAAATGGAGGCCAGGAGTCAGAGCTAGTATTTATACTCTGTTGCACATTGGCCAGTAGCTGAGAGCATGGGAGATACTAATGAGTGTTTCCCAGCAAAGCACAGCATATTGAAATGCTTTGTAAATTGTCAAGGGCTCTAGGACTGCATGGTGTTACTCTTACTACTATCAGCATTTACCTTTTTTCTTCTCAGTTTACAGGTTTGGAAACTGATACCCAGAAAAACAACAGCTGATTTTCCCAAACACATTGTCATCATAGCTGCAATAGTGCTTGCCTAGAGCCAGCTAGGTAACTCACAGTCTATATAACAACCATGAAGTGGTTACTGGCAGCCCTGTCTTACAGAGGAAGCAGAAGCACAGAGAGGTCACACAGTGGGTAAGAAGCTGGCTTCTAAACCTTAGTGGTCTGTATCCAGAGTAAACAATTTGACAGTAATACTATACACATACACTTTGAAAAAATAAAACTAGGCTTAGTGAATTCAGTTCTCTTTTATGTTTGATCCTTTCATTTTTCACTTCATAATACACTTTTATTTATTAGTTAGCTTTTGAGAATATTTTCAATTTGAAACAATGCACATAAAATAGATTTGTTTCATAAAAAGAGGAAGTAGCTGCTAACGTCAATTAAACTAATTTAAAGATAGCTTTGAGACACTCTCCTACTACTAGGGTGGTGATGGCAGAGGTGAAGAGCGAGGAGGTGGTTTGTTCCAATAGAAATATAACAGGTATCATTTACAGTCTAGCCAAGGAGAGAAATGAAAACAGAGTAAAGTTCAGTAGAAGCTGAGGAAGAGATGAGTTTGCACTGAGAAAGTAAGGTTTTCAGCTAATATATGGGACTGTGGGTGGTCTCGAGGGATAGGAGAGGCTGAAGAGTTGATGGGTACTATTCTTGGGATGACCAAGGACTAGATATAACATTGCACAAGACAAGGAGAAAACCAAAACCAAAACCTCAAGCTTCTTAACTTACAGGAGAAAAGAGAGAGAGAGATGAAGGCTCACTTTTAATATTTTAGGGCTGTCATATGGCAAAAGGATTAAATTTGCCTGTGTTGTTCTGTCGGAAAAAAGTAAGGCAAATGGATGCAAGGGGAAGGAGAAAGATTTAAAGCCAAAATAGAAAAGAACCTTCCAGTACTACTTTGATAACAACGGTACAAGAGCAGCAGTAACAGGAAGGACTACCGTACTTCCACAATCATGTAGCTCTTGGTTACTGTGGACAGATATGTAAGCAGAGGCTGGCTAATGTTGTAAAGGCAAACAAAGCAAATTGCTGACCAATACATTTGTATTATGTCCCCATTTTAGAACATATATGTATCATGTGCATGCAAAAAATACAGCAAACTTAGAAACGCGTGCATTGTATAATTTTTTTCAGTTTTTATGACCATATGTAATTTAGAACAACTTACAATACATACATTTTTTAACTTGTAAAGCTCAGGAATCGCAATTACATTTTTTGAGGTCACAGTCAAAGCCAAGATCTGAATCCATCCTTCTCTGACTTAAAGGCTATAGTCTTTTTTTTTTTTCTTCAGAAAACCACGGTCCTGAATTTCATGGAATTAGGAAGGGAATGGGAAGACAAAGCATGGAAGTAGTAGCTATAGAATATTAAATTGTAAGAGATTAGGAGCTTCTAAAATTAGCGAAGAGCTGATTTGGGGTGTATGACAAAGAAGACAGTTAAGTCAGTTGGAACTGAACTGTGAGGAAGCAGGCCTGTGGAGACAGAGCAGCCAGGGTGTGGTCATCTTGACAAGTAGCAGATATGGAATTAAAAAAAAAGATAGAGTTATTGTCTTTCTTTCTCTTTAAATGTAAAGCCCTTTATTAAAACTGTCCCCAAATCAACATTATGCTTATTTCTATCTTTTAAGCTATTTTTGTTCTTTAGAAATTTCTCATCCTTTAACAGTATTCATTCTTTTGAAACAACATTCCTCTTCTATTTTTCTATATAAACAGAAGGTCATATTTTTCTTTTTTTAAATTTTTTTTATTGATTATGCTGTTACAGTTGTTCTATTCCCCCCTTCATTCCCCTCCACCCTACCCCCCATCCCCACCATTACCCCCCCCTTTAGTTTATGACCATGTGTCTCAATTCCTTTAGATTCTATATTTCCCATGCTATTCTTGCCCCCCCATCTATTTTCTATCTACTGTCTATGCTACTTATTTTCTGTACCTTCTCCCCCCTTCTCCTCCTCCCACTCCCCTGTTGCTAACCCTCCTTGAGATTTTCATTTCTATGTTTCCACTCCTGATCTAGCTGTCCTTTTAGTTTGCTTTTGTTTTAGGTGTGGTTGTTAATAACTGTGAGTTTGTTGTCCTTTCACTGTTCATGTTTCTTTAACTTCTTTTTCTTAGGTAAGTCCCTTTAACATTTCATATAATAAGGGCTTGGTGATGATGAACTCCTTGAATTTGATCTAATCTGAGAAGCACCTTATCTGTCCTTCCATTCTAAATGAAAGTTTTGCTGGATAGAGCAATCTTGGATGTAGGTCTTTGGATTTCATGACTTGGAATACCTCTTTCCAGCCCCTTCTTGCCTGTAAGGTCTCTTTTGAGAAATCTGCTGACAGTCTGATGGGGACTCTTTTGTAGGTGACTGTCCCCTTATCTGTTGCTGCTTCTAGGATTCTCTCCTTCATTTTAATTTTGTCTAATATAATTATGATGTGCCTTGGTGTGTTCCTTCTTGGGTCCAACTTCTTTGGGACTCTCTGAGCTTCCTGGATTTCTTGGAAGTCTATTTCCTTTGCCAGATTGGGGAAATTCTCCTTTATTATTTGTTCAATAAGTTTTCCACTGGTTTTTCATGTGGGAAAAGAAGTAGTGCTGGCTACCTGGGTTCAGAGTGGAGTCCAGCCATGTTAGACAGAGCCAGAGTGATCTTAGCTAAGTTACAACCTGACACCACTAGGTACACAAGTGTGGTCTACCTCCAAGACAGAGTGAGTTGTTTTATGGCCATAGGCTTTATGAGTTGTAGCTATAAAATAATCAATCTTTTAAAGCAAACATACCACAAAGTCTGCATTCAAATGCAAGTTGTCCTTTAGAGCTGTGACCTTGGGAAAAGTTTCACACATACTGCCAAAAAACATATTTAAAGTCTTCACTGGAAATATGCTTCAGACCCAGTTTATCTCTTTCTCTCTCACACACAGACATCATTTTAAGGTACTCTTTTTTAGTGAGGTAAAATTTATGTATGACATTATATGGTAAAAGTGTATAATAATATAATTCAACATCTGTATGCAATATAAAGTGATAACCACCGAAAGTCTAGATACCAGCCATCACCAAGGTATGCTTTATTTTTAACCAAAAACATTTTATCTTTCTTGGTAATCGATTTTATTTCTCAGAGGACTGGCTGTGAATGCCTCTGGCTATCAGAACACTAAAACCCATCATTAAAAGACAGTTATTACCACTAAAGAGGTAAAAAAATAATGGGGTGCTAACTCTGAAGACCATACCCAAAGTAGAACAACAAAGATAGTTGGAATATCAGTAGCCTTTCAAGATGTTATTTTGAAGGATATATTTAAATGTCTAAATGTTAAAACACTTATAAAATAAAAGTAGCCAAATCTACTTCAGATCCCAACTTGTTTAGGATACTTTTCATGTTACCACTTCATTTGTAATTTGTGGTCACACCTCGTACTCAACACATGATCGCCATCTCTAGAGGCGCTATACCCAGAGGTAAGGAAGATCTGTGGGGCATCTGTGGGATCTATGGGGATCAAAAGGAGTTACATTTACATACTATTGGAAGAAGTCTAAATTGGAAAAACTTTGGGAGGATAATTTGAGAATATCAAAAATCAAAACGCTCTTACTGTTTTATTACAATTTGAGCTCTTTGTTATGTAGATATGTCCAGAAATATACACAAACATATGTGCAAATTAGTTTGTTACAGTTTGTTTGTAATAAGAAAATACTAAAAAAACCTCCAAATGTCTATCAATAGAGAAATTGATCAATAAATTATGGTAAAGCTAAAGAATAGAATAAAATACAATAATTGAAAGAATAAAATGGCTTAAAATGCAGATTTGCAAAACATATTGTTAAATAAAAAAGCCAAATAAAAATTGTTTATTTGGCATTCAGGGCAAACGGGAAATGAATGTGTGCAGTCTGTATCAGTTATCTGCTGAGTGTTATTACTGAGTAAATGATTTATTGATGTTCAAAAGAATTGTTTATAGTATTTCTCAATTGAGGAAAAGCTACATACATCCATATACATGTTTATGGTAGATATATGGAAGGATACATAAAAAATGTGATGGCAGTTACATTTGGAGAAAATAATGAGGTCTATTATAGGTGAGAAAGTAACTTTTTATTGTATATTCTCTTGTGTGCTGAAATGTTTCATGAGCACATATTATTTTCAAAATAACAAAAATCATTTTAGAAGATAAAATATACAGTGGAGAAATGTATTGATCAAGGTATGGTTTCAAACAAAGATTCGATCTTCTTTCAAAAGCGGTGAACTAAACTTTAGATTCTTGCTTTTTGGGTGTACTTGGATGTGGATGGAAGGTGAGTGCTGGGGATTAGTGGAAACGGTGATAACTCAGAACATGTCACCGCTTTGAATTTCAAGGTGCAGTATCAAGACTAGAAGAAAGACATTCTGCATTCAAGCTTTTACATCGTCTGACAACTTTTACTTAAAAACAGAGGGAAACAAGAAACCTTTATTTTTGGACACTTGACCAATTATTAGCCTTTGAGGGATGTGGTTTTTTTTTAAGTAAAGTAAGTATGTCTGGTACATTATCACATAGCAATTCTTAATATCCCCCCTCTCCTCCTTTCCCCTCTAAAGATAAATAAATAAAATCTTAAAAAAAAAAAAAGAATGAGTTAGTTTCATTAAATTGCCTCCCTTTCTCATAGCTGGTGGAATAGTGAGATACTGTTTATGAGCACTCTAAGGAGGGAAGAAGAGAAAATATTTAGAGGGGAACTTTGAAGGAATTTAATGTTCTCCGTATGTTCACTGAGGGAAAGAGAGGGCCAGGGAGAGAGTGAGGAAGGGGAGTAGGAGGACCTCAAAGACCAACTTTGACCCCATAATGGGTTTAACAGCAGTGGGTTCTGGAGAGGAAGGCTCTTATGAATTTTATTGGCTCGTGTTTTGCAATACATGAAGAACTTTTTGTTTATGAAATTGATTCTTGCTTCATAATGTGGAATTGTTTACTTTTAATCTGCTATTATTGTCATTATTTTTGTTATTATTATTACTTTTTATGGAGTACTTAAAATGTTTTAAATTCTTAGTGCAGGTGTTTTATAATGAAGTATGTCTAAACATAATAACTGTTTGAAATGGCTGTGTCTAGCCCATTTTATAGATTAGAAAACCAAAGCTCAGAGGAGTAAAGTAAGGAGTGAGCAGAAAGGTCAAGACTTGACTTTCTTTTCCAAGTAACTGGAAGCATAAGGCAAATGGACTGGCTTCCGGGGGCATTTAGTTTGACCTATAGGCTGCAGAACATGAAATGGGGGAGCCTTACAGGCTCCAGAGGTGAACTATGTTTGAGGGCTGGGGAGAATAAATGGTGTGCTCTGCACGCAACCGGAACTGGAGAGAGGCAGTTAACAGCTGCTGGACTGAGTCCAGAGATACCATAGAAGGGAAGGAAGGGAGTCTGAGAAACTGCTGGACGTTGTTAGAGTTACAGCAGCTCCACGTTTGGGGAGACAGGCTGGGACCACTTCAGAGTGTGAAGTTTGGCTGGTACTTTCACTATTCTTTTTCCTTATTCTTCTCATTATTATTTTACCTATGTTAGATGCTGAATGTTTCTTGTTGCTTAGTAAGGCTAACTCTAAATCCTAAGATTTCATTTGTAAATACAATGTTTAGAGAATTTTCATAAGATTTTGCAATAGTGTTCCATGGGTTTTCCATCATGTTCCCTGCCCTTATTTTACAATCTAATTTGAAACTACTGCATTTCTTGGAGTTTCAAGAGAGATCTCACTCAGGGTACATGGAAAAGAAGAATCTGTAGGTGACAGATGGGTTCTCTGTGTAGTTTCTAGCTCAGAGAAGCAAAGACCATCCAATTTTCACATGTACCATATTTGGAGCGAGTTGAGTTTAAAAGCAGATGATTTTCCTCTTTCATCTCTAATAAAAAAATGATGTTTGGAGCAGCGCGTGTTTACTGGTAACAAATTCCATCAATGGGTGTGGTAGAAAGTTGAGAGTTTGTGGACTTGCAGCTTCTATTGTCTACAGCATTTCCTCTCTCGTCTGAGAGGTTCATGCTTTCTCAGGCAAGGGCAGTTTCAGGTCCAGATACATGTCTGGTTTTTCTTACTCCAAGGATGAGGAGGGAGTGGGAGTGGGAGTGGGGGTGGTTGTGCAGCTTTCTGGCAGAGATTCCTCTGTCTGTCTTTGCAAAGAAAGTAAAATGAGGCAACCAGTCTCATTAGTCAGATAAATGATTTCCTTGTTGACAGGAGGTGAGGAAAAGATGAATGAATAGCTTTTGGGAAAAGAATCTGTGAGGACACAAGGGAAGGAGAAAACTAAGGAGTTAAATATTATGAAAGACTTATAAGACAGATGAGGTGTAAAGAGAGAGAATTTACTTTTACAATTTGTCCTGGAGACTGTAAGATAATCTTTTCTTATTAAATCAGTAAAGTCCTGGTGTTTATTCTGCCCTGGGGGCACTAGTGATTGTATTGAGGCCCAACTTACATGAGTGTTCTAAATCCTATCTTGTGGTGAGAGGCCTGAAAATTATAATAGCGAGAATCAACATTTGGTGTGTATGCCGAAGAGGTGGTGCCCTCAAACAGGATTATGACCATGTTTCTCTGTCAATGTTGTATGGTATTACACCAGTTCACCTGATTTTTCTTAACAAAACTGTAGCTAAACAATGGGGGAAAATTCACATTTATCTGCACATTTAATTTACATATAGCAAAGCCAACACATATCGTAGAGTGGTTTAAGTGAATAGCAGTTTGTGGTCTACTCAAGACCGTCAGGGTCATGGTAAATGGGATCCAGGAAATGCTGGGTCTGGGCTGTCGTATTGGTGTGTTTGTTTATTCCTGTCACCTGGGCTTTGACTCACCTGCTGATCTGTGTCAGTGTCAGAATGCTGGGTCACACCCTATACTGTCTAGGTTTTGTGGGTCACTTTCTTGAATCAAAGCTGATTTTTCCACTTAAGAGAATTCCATCTCCTTTGGCAAATGCAGACTCTTCAGCTGTATTTTACACGTATTGTGCAGGCTATTTCTTTTCTTAGCTCTGAATTCTCCAGACATGCTGCAGGTGTGATTCCTCTGTTATTCAAGGGTGAGTTGCAATTTGTCTTAACCAGGGTGCCTTCGCAAATAGCCTATTACAGGGGCTGTGATGGGAAGGGCTTTAGAGGCATCTGTGGCTTTTAATGGGAAAAAAGTTTCCCACTGAGAGTCACCCCCTCCTTAAATCCCTTAGACTTTTGTGAGTCTCTTGTTCCCTCCATCACTACTCAGCAATACTAAATAGTATCCTCTTGTTATTTTTAAGATTTTGCTGTTTTTAAAAAACCGTACAAGTGTTTCATCTCTCTTTCACACACACACACACACACACACACACACACACACACACAATAATGAGTGAATCATAAGCACAAAAAGTAAAATTTTGAACTTGAACTCTGAGAAAAGTCAACATTATTGATAAAAAGCTGGTATAATATATTTAAAAGTAGAAATTCATGAATAAAATAGATTGTTGAGCACTTAATAAATGCCAGGAACATTTTACCAACATTTTCTTATTTAACTTTTTAACAACATTTTAAAGATAGACATGCCTTATCTTAGAGATGAGGCAATGGAGGTTCTGAAATGCAAAGTAAACCACCAAGGCCACTGCGGGTGCCCGGCCAGGCAGGGCCCGCTGTCGCTGACAGCTGATATCCCACACTTCTTATTCTCTGAGATGGACGTGAGCTCATTGGAAGCTGCGTATTTCATTTAATTCATAATCCTGCTTTCATTATAGTAAAACAATAATAATCCCACAACATGACTATTTGCTGTGGCTTCTCGCCAAAGCCATTTGCTTCAGAGTCAAAACCTCATGTTTGGAGAGTGTTTTTACTTTGTCAAAATTTAATAGGGACAGTTTTCATATCTGAGGAAAACCAGACTGATTTTTCTCTATTTAATAGAGTGATATATCAAACTATCAGTTTTATATACATTGGCCAGTCTCCATGCCTATCTTTCTCTATGTTTCAGAAAGAGGAGAACTTATGCTTAGGTGACCATTTCAGAGGCAACAGTTGCTTAATGAGAGAGTGGAGATGAGGATTCCTGTCCCCAACAGAGAGTTCATTGTCCTGTCTAACACACCACACAATGTGGGGTCTAATCTGTCGAAAGACACCAATTCCTCCTCTATCAATAGCCCTTCTATTAATAATGTTCAGTGACTGAATATTCCAAGCTCTTACAGTTATTTTGGAGAACTGAAAATGTTTTCAAAGTTATATTTAGAAGCCTTTGGTGGATCTTAAACATGTTATATGATTAGTAACTGAAACTACCTATGACAGGAAGGAAGGAAAGAAACACAGGTTGAGAATCGGCTATCTGCCGGACATATCAGTAGGCACTTCACATATAATAAGTCTGTGTAGCTGATATTAACTCCACTTTACAAGGAACAAAAGGTCAGAGAAATGACTAATTTCCTCCAAATGTAGAGACGGGATAGTTTAAATCTGGTCTATCCAGCATGAAAGCTTTCCTACTTTCATTACCTTGCCAATATCTAGTTAGAAAATAAAATATATGGCATTTTGTATCTGGACCACCTCAACAAGAAAATTGGGCATAGCTTCACTGAAGTAACTCACACTAAAAGTAAACGCCCCTTTTTTTTCTCCCAGGAGCTTCCCAAGTTTGGAGAGGGGAGCACTGGAGCTCTGCTACATCTGGGGATGCTGCCTACGGTAACCTGAAATCAGATGGTAACATTCACATCACTGCACCTTGCTTTTCTGGGATGGCCTCTCTAATCTAATGTAAATTTCTAAAGTTTTTTTTATAATGGAAATTTTCAAGCATATAGCAAAGTAGAGAAAATAACATAAAACTGGTACTTTGACCTGGCTTTAATAATTTTTGCCCCAATTTTCTGCTCTGTATAATATGGACATAAATTATGGTGTGTGAGTATATTTGGTGGTGAGTAGATAATGGCCCGTATGCTTTTACCTTTCAGGGTTACACTAGTTCTTACCCTAGTTCAGGATGACTATTTTCCTTTTCTAATACAAAATTGTTTTAAAAAGCACAATGTAAGAGATAACTAATAATAAATCAGCTATCAAAATAAGGTACCGCAGGGATATAAATGTTTTACCTTAGAAATAAAGACATGTCAGAAGAGTGTGAAGACGATAAAGATTAAGAGCATGAAAACCAGACCATTTGGAGCCATTGGATTTGCATGAGCGCATGTATATTGGTTTCGTTCACGGTTGAGAAGGACTATAAAAGGGTACAGCCATCAGGAAAGGACCACTGGTTCACCAGAGAGACACAACTATCTTTTGCTACATGGAGTGTCTGCCTTAGCTATCATAACTCATCTGCCCTGAGAGAAATGGAGATACAGGGAAGGAAATTCCTTATGCTGTCATTTTTCAATTATCCACACAAATGCTTGGGAACAGAGGTATGGCTTACAAAAGATGAAAGCTAATAAAAATCATTTGTATTGACTTTAAAATGTGTTGCTGTACGTAATTTATCTAGGAGCGTGCCTATTCTGGCAATTCCTTAGAGGGTACAAGGAGGCTGTTCTACCATAACCGGGCCCTGTTGGAGCTGTTTTCTTATTCTGCTAACCCTCAGCCACAACACCTCCTGCTGCGCGCGCTCTCTCTCTCTCCCTCTCTCTCTCTCTCAGTCTTTCTCTCTTTGTCTTTGTCTGTCTCTCTGGGGTTACCTTAATGACAGAGTTTCTAAAGGTACTGGTCCTTACATTCTACAAACACACATTTAAAATATTGATAAAAGTGCAACTAAGTAGATGTGATTCTAAGAGTTAAGGTGGAATTTTCCAAAAACAATTCAGTTAACAGACTTGAAAGCAATTGTCAGTTCTGTCCTCGGGTACAATTACTGCAGATGTTAGACATCAGACTCCTTCTGATCCATTTTCTTTGTCAACAGGGGTTCCAGCTCTGTTAACAGCTCCCTTCCGGCTCCCGTTTTCACATGGTAGTAAGCCTGTTCCCCACCACTTCTCCCTTCTGTCTGCTGGTTCCTCCCACACTGGTACTGGGAAGATTTTTGCCTGACATTATTCTCACAGTAATTTGTAGGAAGTGAAAATAAGATGTTCTTTAAGAGCGTAAATAAGTACACTGTACAGTTATCTATACATTCAATACAGGAAGGGAAAAACTTGCCTTTAAAAAAAGATTTAATTTATTTCCTTTTAAAGAGCAGGGGAGGAAGGGAGAGAAACATCAGTGTGTGAGAGATACATAGATCTGTTGCCTCTCCCGTCCCCCTCCCCAGCTGGGGACCTGGCCCGCAACCCAGGTATGTACCCTGACTGAAAACCTAACTGGTAACCTTCTGGACTTGTAGGCCGGTGATAAATCCTCTGAACCACACCAGCCGGGGCATAATTTGCTTGTCTATAAATTTATAATTTGGCTCCACAAATCAGTCCTTTACTTCACTGTGGACCTGGCATGCTTTTATCTGAGGACTCAATCTATTAAAAGAGAAAAGCATAGGACTTACAGATACAGTGGTTTTCCCATCCTGAATTACCTGGTACTGTTTGTATTTTCAGAGCTTCTGTTTCTTGGCCACATAAGTGCATGTGATTTGCTGGATCGTTTGTTTTGCTTTTGGTTCAAACAGCACAGTCACCATGCTTACAGGGGTGATCCAAAATAATATCAAAATTTTGCCTTCACGCTGAAAAGAATTTCTTCTGTGTGGGTGAAATAATAAATGTAATGGAAATAATAATAACCATGATTTATTGTGTGTTTACTCTCTACCAGCACTGTTTGACTGCTTTACTTGCATTAATTCATTTTGTCCTCACAATATCCATATTATGTAAATTCCGTTATAATTCTCACTTTACAAATGGTGACACTGAGGCTTAATGGGGTTAGCCAACCTCCTCACAGTCCAGACAGGGCGGGGCTAGAAGGTGAGCACAGGTAGAGTGACTCTGGAAGCCAAGCTCTTCGCGCACATGTATGCAGGCAGAATAACTGCTGAATGTTAATCCTTGAGCATGTGAGTGAAACTGTGGTATTAAAGTAGGGACAGACATAGTCAGGATAAGCTTCCTGGGGAAGATCAGTTGAAGGAGTCAAAGGAGGTGGGAAAATAGCGGTAGAGAGGAGAGAAAGGATGGTTATTGGGTCAGGTACATAAATGTAGTGGAAGGGATTGAAGGTCCAAGGAAAAAATTAGGTAGAGGAGAGGACAGTGGAAACATCTCTAAGCAACAAGTCACATTAAGAGAAATGGTCTGTTGTTTTGCTTTTTAGTAGCAACATGCTATCCTACAGACTAATGGGAATCTTTATAATATACTGTTTTTAGAGACTTCCATCTCCTTGATGTGTTAGAATTGGCTTTTGACTTCTTTTTCTGATATTGTAATCTGAGAATTTTTCTTTCCGTTGTGTTTTTCTTCTAAACATGCAAAACTCATTGAAGAAAGTGAAATCCGCCTATACTTTTGATTTTGATGATTAGTACTAACTCTCATACTTTACTAATAATAAATTCTTTTTACAAAGTCTCATTTGAAAGCACATTAGGTATGTATATAAAGATAGTAACCTTGAAAGTGTGAAGGTCCTTTATAGTTAGTCCTAGGATAGTTTATGATTTAATATGTACTTGGCATATTTGATAAACGGGTTTATCAGCTATGTTTTTATTAGAGAACATAACTTATCTTTTTTACAGGTACATTTAATCTTGGTATCCTTGATATCAAGGTAAAGCGTAATACTTAAAAACAGTATCTAAATAGGAAAGAATAATCTTTGCACATTGAAATATATTTTAGAATATAAAAACTAGCACATTTAAAAATTACTTGACTGAACTCTATAATATTGGTTTAGCTTTAAAATTTGGTATGTTTTACTGAGTACAAATTATTATGCTTTTAATCGTTAGGCCTGATTATATAAATTCTTTTCATGTTTCATTGTAGTCATATAAAACATTTTACTTCAAAGGAAAAATGTTATGAATTTATAGCATGTTTAAAATTTGAAAATCTGTTTCCCATTTTGTCTACTAAGACAGAGGAACATTGATTATGAATAAAGAAAATGCTTTGTTGAGAAGAAAATTCAGGATCCTGATGTTTCTCTGCCAGATAGCACAGAAACTAAGAAGACCACAGGAATTTTTCAACATTATTAACCTCTTGATAATGTGTAGGTCGTATAAAGGACAAATGGCTATTTTGAAGAGACCAAGAATGCCAATTTTAGCAGACTGTCTAATCACTGTAGATAAATATTTGTGTTCCTGGGGATTATTTGATTTTTATCAAAGCAATTTGAATTGGAAACATGGCATGTATTAAGTCATTGGTACTTATTGTCTAATTCTTTTTCCCATAGAAGTTTCTATCTACTGAAAGAGCACTAAGTCATCAGTTAGACATAGCATGTAATGATCCTTATCGTATGCAGACAAAATAAAAGCCTTTTAAGAAGCTACTTCACAAGACAACTGCATAGCTTTCCTCATAGGAACTTGTTAAACAAATAATGATTATCAAAGTCATTGGGTCAATTGCTTACACCAGTTTAACAAGAACAATTCCAAGATGTCTAGCCCATTCCACATTCCATGTGACTAACTATGCTATCCAGAGCCGAGCCGAGAAAATATGCAGACAACTCACAGTAGCTTTTTAAAAATATTTTGTGAACACTAAATTTTAAGGAACGTGATAAAATCAGGTTTACAGAGGATAATCTTCAAGGCATACCCACTGTCAGTGCTATGAATTGGTCTCAGTTGTGTCTAAAAGTTGCTTAAAATTGGTGTGGGGACTAACTTTGGTAATGGGGGGTGGGCTGGTTAGAAGGGGAAAAAGAGAAAAGATTGGGATAGCTATAATAATATAAACAATAAAATGTTCAAAATAGAAAATAAAACCTCTCAATGGAAAAAAATTATCCAATGCTGAAAACATTGCAGATTTAGCTCCTATCTATATTGGAGTTGGCAAATGCATAAATCCTGTTTATTGACTTGGAGATTTACTGTATGCACTAAAACAGATATACTAGGAGTTTTGTGTAAGGCTCCAACACAGAGGGGACTGTGAATTGGAATAATTAGCTTTTTTTGAATTGTATTTTTTTCCATTTCCATTTAGTCCTCCTTTACTTCCTTTCCCCCAGCAATCACCACACTTGACTATCACCACGCTGTTGTCCATGTCCATGAGTCCTTTTTCCTCAATCCCTCCACCCCCTAAACCTCCCTTACCCTTAGCTGTCATCCTGCTCTCCATCTATGAGTTTGTCTCTATTTTCCTTGTTATTTCAGTTTGTTTATTAAAACCCATATATGAGTGAAACATATGGTATTTGTCTTTCTCTGACTGGCTTATTTCATTTAGCATAATGTTCTCCAGGTCTATCCATACTGTCACAAAGGGTAAAATTTTCATCTTTTTTTATGGCCCAGTAGTATTCTGTTGTGTAGATGTCCCAGAGTTGTTTTAAAAATATGTCACATTAACCATTCCTTCATGCTTACAGTCATGCCATGAGTGAGGTAGACATGGAAGAAGGAAAATTTAGAGTGGAAAGATATAGATGAGAGATGGGGAGGAAAGGAGTCAGATCAGGAGGACTTTGGCAGGTTTGGGGTCAATTCTGTGGTTCTTAACTAAAGCAGGTAGGAACATCAGCTATGGTTAGAGTCAGCACACAAGAGGTCATGTTCAGAAAGAGCCAGGGAGGAGACCAGCTGATACCCTAGGTCCCTATTTTTTGTAAACAGAGCTTGGAATTCAGAACTTTGGAGCTAAAACAGAAACCCATGATCAGAGACTTTAGAATAGCATGTCACTAACTCAGTCAAAGAATCTGGGTAACAGAATGAGGGACCTAGGATATCAGCACTAACAGGAGACTAAAGCAAGTACTTCTACACTTCCTGCTTCAAGTCAAAACTTGTGAAGGGATAAGCCAAGTAGTCTAAGAACTGGTTTGAGATAATTCACTATTTTTGTCATTGTAACTTGGAAAATAAATGACTAGGAAGTAAAAATTCTGCCTAATCAGCTTCTGCATTGTGAAATTTACTAATGACATTTCCTGAAGCAAAAATGAGAATATGAGACAGACCACTGGTACCAGATCTTGTTCAAGTCAGTTGTTGAAGGACCCAGCGTTAAAAATTAACTTCAGCATTTCGTGGTGGTAGTAGCCAGAGGGTGTTTCCCTTGGATGATAAAACTATGCAGAGGACAGTGGGGCAGGTTGGTGAGTCACCCAGTGTGGGCTGGTGTGAGGCAGAGCATAATGTGGGCTCGCCTGGGAGACACATGAATAGTTAGATGGAAGAAACACGGAAGCATCATTCTTCTTATGATTTCCTTTCTTCCACAGAGTCAGTTAAGGCATAGGTCACCAGAGGAGGTCTTTTAATTGGTTAAAACATCTAATGCTATTCCTTTAAACTTTTTAGTAAATATGAGAATTTGTTGATAATAATAGCAAAAAATAGTAACAATAGGTTGATCCTTCTTGTAGGTTAAATTGTGTCCTCCAAAAGGATCTGTTGAAGTTTTACTCCTCAGAACTTTGGGGCTAAGATTAGAAACTCAAGATAAGAATGTGGTTTTTATGTGAAAATAGGTTCCTTGCAGACACCATTAATTAAATTAAGATGAGGTCACACTGAAGTAGGGTGGACTCTTAATCCGACATAACTGGTGTCCTTATAAGAAGAGGAAATTTGGACACAGAGACATGGGCAGTGGGAAAATGACCACATGAAGACAAGGAGAATGTGAAGGTGGAGGCAGAGACTGGAGTGATGTATCTCTAGGCCAAGGAGTGCCAAGAATTTCTGGCCATCACTGGAAGCTAGGAAAGAGGCATGGGATAGATTCTTCCTCAGGGCCCTCAGAAGGAATCCACCCTAGCAATATCTTGGTCTCAGACTTTAGTTTCCAGAACTGAGAGACAATACAATTCTGTTGTGTTAAGCCACCTAGTTTGTGGTATTTGTTACAGCAGCCCTAGGAAACTAATACAGCCCCTTCCCATTCTTCTGTCTTATTCTCTTCCACTGGTTACCCTCACACGTTGTTACCTATTAAGACCAAATTGCTTTTCCTACTCCTTGTGATCTTTCTCCTCAAAAAATACTCCTTCCTTTCTTTATTTGCCAAGTACCTATTTAAAAATAATTTAAAAAATTTATTTTGTTAGTGAAATATATCAAGTGTAGATAGTAAACAATTTAACATTACTTTTCTCAACATCTAGATTTACTGGATGACTAGTTTTTCTGCCATATCTGCTTCAGATCAATTGTTTTACCCTAAAAAGGAAATACTGATGATAGAATTAAAGCCTCTTTTCTCACTATACTCTTCACTTCCCAGTTCTCCTGTCAATAGTCATTCACATTTATTCTTATTTTTAAAGTAGCCTCCAGAACGTCATATAGGCTACCTTGTTAACTCTGTCTCTTGTTTCCACAATATTTCATGTACAATTTATGCTGAGCAATGTATATTATTCTGATTGTAGTCTTTCTACAAGAAAAGAAAATGACTGGTCATTTTCAATCATTGTCTGGTGCCTACACAATGTCTACCTCTTCACTGATTAATTTTAATTATGTAATGTCTACACACAAACATTTGAGCCACATGAGAGCCCAGGGCATAGTCAGGACTAGAATTGTTCTTTTCCCAGAAATTGAAACTTCATGAATTTCACTTGTGTAATGTGGTAGATTATAGTATTTGTCCATGGTATACTGTTGGTAGAATATATTTGGTGAGTATATTTCTCTGCTTTCCTGATGTAGGGCTTGGCTATAAGATTTGCTTTGGTCAATAAAAATGTAGGCAGCAGTTGACAGTCTGATAGCTTCAAACTGAAGTTTTAAGAGGTTTTTGTGTTTCTGCTGTCCTCTTTGTGCTTCTCTCAGTCACTGTAAAAAAAACATATTATTCCACGTTGCTGCTGACCTCAGAATGAAGAGACATGAGGAGCCACCCTGACCCTAACCTGATGGCTGACTGTAATCAAGCCTAGCAGAGTCTCGGTAAGTTCACAGACTTGTGAGCAAAAATCAATGCTTTCTGATATAGGTTACTGAGATTTGGGGTGGGCACCACACAGTATTACCATAGTGGGAACCTCAGTAATACACCTAACTAGTTAATTGCAGAGCCAGACTAGAGCACATTATCTGACTAGTAATCCAGTCTGCCTACTAGATTATTCTGTTGTTTACTTACACATTGAGTGCATATTTTTATGTATTTACTATGGAAAACAGAACATAGCAACAACAACAACAGACTATGGTCTCTGCCCTCACAAAGAGCATATTTCTAGTGAGGGAAAAAAGAAAAACCAATAAATATAAATCATAATATAGTGACAAACTTTTATGACAGCTCAAATGTCCTTCTGAGAGAGAATAGTGGATGGGGTGAAGGACAGGAAATGACAACATTTATAGTGGCCATGGTAAGGCTCTTTGAGGCTCTAGTGAAACTGAATAAGCACATTTTCTCTCCCTCAACTGGTCTCAGATAATGATTTCATTTTTTCATTTTTCTTTATTTATGTAATGTCAGCCCAGTTGTGTGCCTTTGCTCTAGGCTAACCAGTTATCTTTGATTTGCCTCCTCTGTGTTCAGAAAGCTATTGGTCTGTTTTGTAAGTTTTTAGAGAAAGGCTGAAAAAGGCTTCATTTTCCCTTTTCCAAAGTGAACAATTACACATTCTCACTTGTCCTAGGCTCTGAATGAAACTGATTTCTCTCAGGTAAGAGGTATTCTGTATAGGAAAGTCAAGAGAAAAGCATGGCATTAGCAATACTGTAGGGACTGTGGTCAGCATGGAGCTTTTAAAAGCCTTTGTTTCCATGTTTTGATTGGCCCTGTGAGAAGCCTGGAGCAGCTCACACACCCATCTGCATCCATATGAGTGGGGCTGAAAAGTGCTGACACGGGTTTGCAGAGCGGGCCTGTGGCTTGCCAGGGTAAACTTGTGTAATGCACTGTGCATCCCTCCTAACAACAGTGGTTCTTTTGTCACCTCAACAGAGGCTTTTAAGAACATGAGTCATTATAAAGAGCTTTAGAAAAGCAGGCAACACCTTCCAATATTGTGGCTTTACGCAATCCCCCATAAAGTATCAGAAGCTCCAAGAAGCAGTGAGGCATTTCATGAATAACGAACAATAGAATTAGAATCATAATTGAAATTGATTAGAAACGAGTAATATTTTAAAGTATAATTTGTGAATGTCAAAGGAAGTCCATTGTTACGGAGAACTGAATAAAGATTAACCAAAATATTGTTGAATGTACATAAATATATCACAAATAAGAGTACTTTCAAATCTCAGATGGGCCCGGGAATCTCTAGCTTACTGGTAAAAGCCCAAATTCAAGAAAACTAGCTTTAGAATTTCATTTTTTTTACTTTTAATACTTACATAAATGGAAGTGTAGGAATAAACAGGGAAAATAGTCCTTATTCCACTATCCAAAAAGTGTTCTGGTTAACATTTTAATGCTGCTTCTACTAACATTTTCTCTACAAATGCTTTTTACCTAGTTGTGCTCTTACAATACACATAATTTTGCTCCATGCATTTTCTTTCACTTCTGTTACCATTTAGGAGACATCTGAGGTTGGCAAACCATGGGCCAAATATGGCGCAGTGTCTGTTGTATTGGAACAAAGTCGTATTCATTTATGAAGTTGTCTATGGCTGCTGTTGTGTTACAAGGCCAGAACTGAGTAGTGGCGACGAAGTCTGCATGGCTCACAAAGCCTAAAATACTTGTTCTCTTGCCCTTTACGGAAACAGTGTGCCGGGCCTTTGGATGGGTTATTAAAGTCACACGTGAACAACATTCTAAGGCTGGTGTAAACATACACCAAAAGTTTATGTATCTACTGACATTTTCACCAGCCTTTGTCTGATGAGACTACCTGCTTGTTTGTAAATATACATAAACCAGCTGTATGTATATATAGGCTAGATATAATTATGTAATTTTATATTATATATAAACCAGTGATAAAATTATATAAAATTTTATGTAATTTTGGAATTTAACAGATATAGAATCGTATTTTTTTCTCTTTTTACATTTTAATTTTTATTTATTTCTTTGAGTAGCAGTTATAATTTCCCATTTTTATTTAAGCACTTTTATTTCCTCTTTTCTCAATTGCCTTCTATGTCTTGTAGCCATTTTGAAACAGTTTTCTTTAAAAAGTAAATTTGTAAGCACTCCATGTCAATTCAGAGTATCAACAGTTATTGATTTTAATTTGAATACAGGGTATGGCAAAAGTGTGGTAGATTATTCATATAGAAAATAATATAATAATGAATAAATAATAATATAAGAATAAACATTGTGTTTCGTGTACTCACAGCTGTATACCTACTCGTGCCCCACCCTGTATGTTTTCTCAGGGTGGATTTTTTTCCTTTTTAATTTCAGAGATTTCTTTTAAAGATTTTATTTATTTATTTTTAGAGAGGGGAAGGGAGGGAGAAAGAGAGGGAGAGAAACATCTGTGTGGTTGTTTCTCTCACATCACTTACCGGGGACTTGGTTTGCAACCCAGGCATGTGCTCTGACTGGGAATTGATCTGGTAGCCTTTTGGTTTGCGGCTAGCACTCAGTCCCCTGAGCCAGCGAAGGCTTAATTTTAGAAACCTTTTTGAAAATTTGTAAGTTATCTAATCCATGCAACATTTCCTTTTTGATTTCTTCTGAAGCTCCTAAGTTTAGAAATTTCCCAAATATATCATATTTAGGAAGTATCTTGTTACTTTTTTAAAAATTTATAAGAATTGATATTTTATTTTTTCAAATGCATCTTAAGTGTATACTTTAAATATAGATTTTTACAAAAACAGTTTGGACTTAAAGAAAAATTGAGAAAAAGTACAAAAAATTCCCATTAACCCTACACAGTTTTCCCTGTTATTAACATCTTACATTATTATTGTACATTTGTTACAATCAATGAATAGTGACACATTATCATTAACTAAAGTTTTATTTTACTTAGTTTCTTTAGTTTTTGCTTACTATTCTTTTTCTGTTCCAGGATCTCACCCAGAATGACACATTACATTGTCATGTTTCTTTGGCTCCTCTTGGCTGTGCCAGTTTCTCACACTATCCTTGATTTTGATGACTTTGACCACTTTAAGGAGTACTGATATTTCGTAGCATGCCCTTCTATTCAAACTGATCTGATGTTTTTTTCATGGTTAGACTGGGGTTATGGGTATTTGGGAGGAAGATCATAGATGTAAATCGCCATTTTCATCGCATGAGATCTGGGAGGCATCTATCAGCCTAACACAGCAGTGGGGATGTTAACCTTGACTATGTGGATGGGGTACTGTTTGTCAAGTTTCACCACTCTAAAGTTATCCTTTTTGCCTTTTTTAAAGTACTGTGCTCTTTGGAAAGAAGTTTTAACACACAGTTCACATTTAAGAAATGGGAAAAAGCAAAGTCAAACTCATGGAAACAGACAGTAGAAAAATGGTTTCTAGGGGCTGGGAGTTAGGAGACAAGGAGAGGCTTGTAAAAGAGTGCAAACTTTCGGCTGTAACGTAAAGAAGGTTTGAAGGCCTAATGTAAAACGTGGTAACCACAGTTGGCAGTACTGTATTGATAACTGAAATGTGCTAAGAGAATAGAATTCAACTATTCTCACCCAAAACAGAAAAGAATAAATATGTGAGGGGATGGACATGGTATTTATTCCCCAACAGGGGGAACTCTTCCCCAATGTGTATATATCCCAAATCACTGTGATGCATACTTTAACTATCTTATAGTTTTACCTCCATGTAAGTTATACCTCAGTAAAGATAAAACTTTAAAAAATAAAAGCATCTCATCAAATTTTAAAAAGTGTTGGACATTTACACTCTTCCTCTTTGAGCATGAAAATACACTATTTGGAATTCTGCATGGCAGATTTTCTCTACCTCCCCATTTGTTAACATAGTCAATCATTTATTTATAATAATATATACTTATGGATGTTTATTTTATACTTTAGGTTAAAATCTAATACTTTTTTTTATTTTGCTGGCTAAATTATTCCAGATTTGGCCAGGGAAAGATCTTGCAGTTTGACTCCTGTATCTCCATGACATACCCCTATTAATACAGGGTTTTCCCTTCCTTCCTTCCTTCCTTCCTTCCTTCCTTCCTTCCTTCCTTCCTTCCTTCCTTCCTTCCTTCCTTCCTTCCTTTCCTTTCCTTTCCTTTCCTTTCCTTTCCTTTCCTTTTTTAAAAGAACTTTCTTAATTTCTTCCACTACAAGATATTCTAGGCTTATCTTGACTATCTCCTGCCTTAGTCTTAGAACCAGCCATTTCTTCAATGAGCCCTGATTCCTTTAATTAATTTCTTTTTCTTAGAAACCAAGATCTGGACACCAGGTGTATACTTATTGCTAGTAGATGTAGTTGCTTCTAAGACCTCTCAGCTAAGAAAATAAGAAATTATATGAGTCTGCTAAGCCATATATATACACACACACATATATATATGTATATGTGTGTGTGTGTATATATATATATATATATATATATATATATATAAATCTCTGTATGTAACTGCCTATTTCAAAAGCAACCTAAGCATGAATTAGTACTGATGTTTCCAACTATAATTCATTGCCACTTGTATCACTTTGGATTTCCTTGCTCAACTGTATGCTCCTGCTAGTAGGTTTACACTTGTCCATATGGAAAGTAGTACAATAATTAGTAAATAATAATATAAGAATAAACTCTGTGTTTTGCATATCACAGCGTAAACCAACTTTTCCCCACCCCTGCACATGTGTAGCACTATCAGAATTGCTAACCTGTATCCTCATGGAAAACTTTAGAGTAGGGTACTAATGTACAGTACCTTTTACTTTAAGTCTTAGAGACTCCACTCACTTCAAAGATGTGTGGTCTGTCCACTGATTTTTTACTCTTATTTTACTGCATTTTCTCTCCAGATTTACTTCCTGTTCCTGGTTTTCAGTCATGATGCTGACATGATCATAAAGGGAACAGGTGGCATATGTGAGAATTTTTTAAATTTCTTGGGTTCATAAAATAAATATATGTGTGCACATATTTAAAATGCAGTCTTTTTTAATTTTTAATTTTTTTAATTTTGTTTAGTTATTTTTCAAGTACAGTTTTTTGTCTATTTCTCCCATCCCACCCCACCCCCCGCCTGGTCTCCCCACCTCCCTCACATTTCCCACCCCAGTCCTCATCCCTGTGTCTTTCATACTTGTTCCTCAAAATCCCTCCCCATTTTTCCCCTTAAATTCCCTTCCCTCTCCCCTCTGGTCACTGCCCACTTGTTCTCTATTTCAGTGTCTTTGTTTTTATTCTGTTTGCTTGTTTGTTTTGTTGTTTAGCTTCCTGTTAAAGGTGAGATCATATGGTATTTGTCTTTCAATGCCTGGCCTATTTCACTCAGCATAATGCTTTCCAATAAAATGCAGTCTTGATCAAGCAAAAAATTGATATTATATTGGAGATAGTAAGTATGAAAAATGTTTATGTACAAATGAATCCCCCTATATATAAAGAAGCAAGATTGGATGGAAGTTGTGGGTTTTATAATAAAATATTTCTCTTCCTTTAAATCTTTGGTTTTTGGCCATATAAATACAACTTTTCCACCACATCTATTGTTTATATTATATATTATAATGTAAAGATAGGTGTGGGGTTTAGTATCAAAAATCAGTAATGCAAATGTCAAAACATAAACATCACAGGCATCTCATGCTAAGTCAGTCTTATAATATGCTTCACAGCCTTGGCTGGTGTGGCTCAATTGATTAGAGCATCCTCCTGTAACCAAAAGGTTGCAGGTTTGATTACTGATCAGGGCACATACTTAGGCTGTGGGTTTGCAGGTGTTTGCGACCCCAGTCTAGATACATAGGATCTGGTCTGGCACTGATCCCCCAGTCAGGGCTTCTCTCTTGCATCAATGTTTTTCTCTTGCTCCTCCTCTCTCCCTTCCTCTTTCTCTCTAAAGCAATGACAAAGAATGTCCTCAAGTGAGGAAATAAATAAATAAATAAATAGGTAAATAAAATGTTCCACAGAACTATAATCAACAAACTGTTTGTCAGTAGAGTATGTGGCTTTCTTGAGGTAGCTGATAAAATAAAAATGTTCGTAGAAAAACATGAGCACATGTGCTTCAAAAAATCGTTTTCTGAAATCATTTTCCCAGATTTCTTGCTTTTTTTTAATGCTCCCTTTACTCATTATTTTCTTCTTCCTTCAGTTTATGTTCTAGTTTTGTTGGCTGTCTATTTGAATATTTAGAAGTAAAATGTTATCTTTTTCAGCAGATGCACGACTTACTGGTTCAATTTAGACATTAAAATGGTTACTGTACCTGGACTAGAAAATGACATTTTGCTGCTTAAATTTATAGAATACGGTGGCTAATATGAACTTTTTAAACAAAAAAAGCAAATGAGCAAAACCTACCAGTTTATTTCATTGCATACACACAGTAGTAACTCACACTATTGATTTATTATTTTTGGTTCATGAAGCACATACACATGAGACAGGCAGAGAATTTAGTGCTTATTGAATTAGTGCCTGAATAAGCAAATCATATCTATTTCGACACAATCACATACATGTAGTACGTCTCCCTCTCTTTAACGATGAGAAATTTGATGGTCAGGAAGATTAAATAAATTACTTAAAGTTATGCTGTCAAATAAATACTAAAGTCAGACACAAATCTAGACCCTCATCATCAGAAGTGTGTTATATTACTAATGATAGTACCAGTGGTCCTAGCACAGTGGTCCACAGGAGATGCTCATTAAATATCATTGAGGAAAAAAAGAAAGAAAAGGATGGTGCTAGGTATCTGGAGGCATACAGATTCCACAAAAGAAAAAAAAATTATATATACGGTTGGTATATAATTTGATGTTTAAATAACCGCTAAAGAGATACAGAAAATAGCAAAAAGCCATATCAGAACTGGTAAGAAATGAAAACCCTGAAACTAAAGAGCTTTATAGACTTATTTCCACTTTATATCATTATTACATGCAGTGATAAACTTTGGTGCTTTTAACATTTTGGTGGCATTTGGTCTGTTCCTGCATAGTTCTCATACATTATTTTTTACTTATGTTATTTTTCTCAAAAACACTTTTTCTAATGTATGACATAAAAATTTTGGGGGGCATTAAAAGAAAAAAAATTCTTTCTTTTTTTGCATACATTTGTATATAGGAAGTTTTATTTCTTTATTTTTGGTGTCTTCATTTCCCCTGTCCCTGATTTTAGAACCTAATATTGACTATCATCTCATTTTGAAAGATTAAAATGATGCAAAGATAATAACTCAGAAAGTGAAAGTAAAAATTACATCAATTTCTTCCGTATCTACCTCCTTGAATATAACCAGTTAACACAAGTTGATTTGTTTACTTTTCAATGCAGCAAGCATCTTTCCAGGAAGTATCTAGCCACAAAATATGAAAAAGAGACATTTATTGAAGAAGATACAAGATACAAGAACTAGTGTATACAGGACAATGATGCCTCAGTCCCCTTCAAAGTAGGCACCTTGGGACCTCACACAATTCTCCCAATCAGCATCAGCTTCCCTGTTGTATTTTCCTGAATCTCAGCAATGGTCTGAAATCTCATCCCTTTCAAATGTGATTTTAGTTTTTCTATCTTCTGTTTTCCACCCCATTCATGCTGTTTTTTTCTAGCTTCTTCCCTGATATAAGCCGAGTCAACAGGAAAGTGATAAGTGTTGCATGCAGAAGTTGCTGTGGAAAGTTCTCAGGAAAGAAGACCAACTCAGGCTAGGGTATTCAAAACAGCTTTTTGAGTAAAAAATCCCATAACTGAGTCTTGAACAATGAACTGACTGGATTAGCTACATGGGCCAGAAAGGGGGAACATCCTTGAAAGAGAAAACTACAAATTCAAATACAGAGAAGTATGAGTACTCACCTGCAGTAAAACACAGTCCAAAAATATTAAATGGGGAATTCCAGGAAGAAATAATTCAAAAGTTTTAAATTGCATACCATCCTGTCCTGAGTAATCTCTCAAGGTCGCGCTCCATCCCGCCCACAATATGCATCATCCCTTGCATACCTGTGTACCCACGCTGTGGACGTGTCCCACCCGTCACTTAGTAGCCATCTGGCTTATTACATGGGCTGTTCCCCTATCACAGTATTGTGTTTAAGTAACCCTTCTTTTACCTAATAGTGGGCCCAAAGCATAGGAATAGTGATGCTGGCAATTCAGATATACCAAAGAGAAGCTGTGAAGTGCTTCTTTTAACTGAAAAAGTGAAGACAGTACAATAAAATATTTTGAGAGAGACGACATTCACATAACTTTTATTCAAGTGTATGGTCACAATTGCTCCATTTTATTAGGTTATTATTGTTAATTTTTTACTGTGCTTAATTTATAAATTAATGTTTACCATAGGTATATGAATACAGAAAAAAAACAGTGTATGAAGGTTTGGTACTATCTATGGTCCATGCATCTGGTGGGGGTTTGGGGACTTATCCCCTGCAAACAAGTGGAGGCTATTAACCCATGTAACTGGCCTTCCTGCTTCTGCTTTTGTGCCCTTAAACTTTATTCTTCACACTGCAGCCTAAGTGATCTTTGGAACATGTAAATGAAATGACATTCATCTAGTGAATTTAATCATTCAGTAGCTCCCATTGTACAAAAGTACAGCCCAAACTCCTTGCTATGATTTCCTTGCCTTTAACCACAAGATATTGGCATTGCCTACTACTCTGACCTTATTTTTTACACTTGTCTCTTCCTTAACATGCTTTGCAAATACTTGGCCTTTTACCCAATTCTCAAACTCCTGAGAGCCCTGCCTCGGGACCTTTACATCAGCTATTTCCCCTGCTAGAATGTTCTCTGAATCATCATAGTTAGCCCCTTCTTATCTTTAAATTCTTAGCAAAACTATCATCTCATCAGAGTTACCTTCACCTCCTCAGTCATATCCTTGCTTTATATTTTTAGACACTTGTGATTGCCCGGAGTGATCTTATTTTCTTGTTTCCTATCTTTCTGCCACCACAACCACATGCTTTTTAAAGCAGGGATGTGCTGCATATGCATCTTCATCCCACCCTGTGTCCCGAGAGGCTGACTTCTTAGAGCTGTGACAGCTGGGCTGCCCTGTCCCGTGGCTTCTAGTTGTGTTTAAGTGATCACAGACCGGAAGGAAAGGTTTGGTGGTAGTTGTGTTTTTCTACTGAAGGCCAGAGCTCCTTTCAGGCAGTCATCTCCTACAGCTCTTGATTTTTCTGTAATTACTTTCTGTAATTACTCTCTGATGATTTAGGCCTCTGGGTAATACACTTCTGTGGTTTGGCTTCTTTTCTTGCTCTTCAGAACCATTTACTGCTGCCACAAGATGCTTCAGTTTCTCTTACACTTTCCATGTCCTTTACAGACACTTCACTAAACCCTTCAGATGACCATATCTGTTTCAAGTATGCCATTGCTTTCTTTCTGGGACCTTGAATTCTGTTTTCCAAAGTACAATACTGCCAGTACCTTGCACCAAGTCTGGTACAGGTAACACTCAACACGTCTTTTTTGAAAAACAGAGGGAGAATTGGGCGTTGGGGCTCTTCGATCAGAATCTATTAAGCTGAAATCTTCTTTAATATTTTAATACCAGGGATCTATTTTTAAAACTAAACTTTTTGAGGCTGTAGTCTATTTTTTAATCTAGGTCTAAAATATAGTGAGAATGGGCACAGAGTTGTTGTTTTTTCATTAGAAAGGATGATACGAGGTCTGTCCATAAAAACTCCAGCCATTGTTAATACAACAAAAATAGTTTGTACAGCATTGATGTAACCTGGCAGCCAAGAAGAGTGGACTGCATGTGTGAGCAATGATAACTTCACTGTACTAGTCAGTGGAAGCAGTAAATACTGTTGTGTGAGCATGTGCACTGTGTAGCTCTTGCATTCGAAATGACTGAGTGAGTGGAGCAACAAATCTGCATCAAGTTTTGCATTAAGCTTGAACATTCCTCTGCATCATCTATCTGGATGATTCAGAAGGCTTTTGTGGACAGTGCAATGAATGCTGTACAGATAAAAATGTGGCATGAATACTTCAAAGTTGGTCAAGAATCTGTTGAAAGTGATTCACATTCCGGAAGGCCTGCAAGAAGCAGAACACCTGAGAATGTTGAACATATACGGGCTGGGGTCAACAAAGATTGATGACTGTGAGATTGATGACATTGTGAGAATGAGAAGCTCATCTGGGGATTCCGGAAGCTATTGTGTCTGAGATTTTAATGCAGCATCTTGGCGTGAAACATGGGGCAAAATTCATTCCGTGGCTTCCACTACCAGAGCAGAAAGAACGTTGTGCTGCAGTTGCTAATGATGCTGGGAGAACTGTGTGAGGTTCCAAGGCTCCTGGAAGGGGACTGAGGCATCACTGTGCTATGTAGAATATTTCTTGTATCTTCTATCTTCTTCAATAAATGTCTCTATTTTTTATATTATATGGATGGATACTTTCTGGACATACCTCATATGTTCAATTTTTGGGAAATAAAATATACTTTTAAAATAGGTGCTATTTTCTGGAACGTAAATCCTGTAATATACATAGACAACATCTAATATACAGGTGAAGAAACTGATGGTCAGACCCTCAGACTGATTTGTTTGAGGACATTATGGTACTGGAACCGGTTTTTCCATTCAAGTTTTTGCTCTCTTGATAATTCCAGGTTCTTCCATCAGTTGCTACATGAATCCTCCAGTAAGGCTTATCCCACAGTCACCTTACCCTATGAACCATGGTTTTTTCAGTTGCATAAATTTGCCACTTCATTTTGGTAACCACTCTTTATTCTTATAATTCAGAAAAGATATGGGACACAGCTGCCACTGAACTCAGTGTTTTACCGAACATCCTCCCTCGGTAGCCCAGTTAGACTCTGGATAGCCCTGAGAATTCTGTCCTCAGGGTCTCTGTCCTTCTTGTAGGTGGAGGAAGTGGTGGCACCTTATCCAGAGATCTTGCTCCTCCTGGTGATCTGGTAAGTGACTCCTCGATCCTGGCTTCTGAGGGGTCAGCCCTCCCTGAGGTCCAGCTCTCTCAATCAACCTTTTAAGTTTGCACAGTGTAGGTAGATGCAGGAGTTGTCTGTGTAGGACCTTTTGCATTCGAATTAATTGGCTGAGTGTCCTGTTATGGCCTGATTGTGGGCAGGAATTATATGTTAAATGCTTTGAATTCTTAGAATCTAGCATTGCTTCAATACTTAGTAATCGATCATTTAATTCTATTGAATAAACAGGAAATTCCTCAAATTTTGCACTTTATGCCAGTCTTGTCAAAGTTATACTGATAAACTAACTCTAGACATGTTCTGGGTTGTGAAACTGAAGAAAGAATGAAAAAACTTGGAATAAATTCAATAAAATTACACATTATGGTAACACTGATGATTGTATGTGTATGAAACAGAGGTGAGAACAAAGAACATTGCAAATAGATTGTTGTGGTGTATTAAAGTAATTTTCTTTATTTTTAAAAACACTACGTTAAAAGGATATGTGAAGTGAATACAAGGTTGGCGGAAGAAAACTTGTAACAACCACGATTAAAGAGCGGAGATAAAGAGAGTTAGAAGTCAAGTTGTTTCTGGCTTGCAGCATTTGAAAAGAGCCTCGGTGAGGAGGTTGATCTATGAAGGATGATGGTCATCGCCGTTAGGGACCAGACAGGAGGCAACAGGCTTAAGTTACAGCATGAAGGATTTAGATAAGAGAAAAGGAAAAATTTTCAGACAGTGAGCTCTGGTAGACATTGGAATGTGTAACTGGGGAAGCTAGTGGAATTTCCTTTTCTAGAGGTCTTTTAAAAATAGAATAGCATCTCATCTGCCTGAAGGATGGACTCTATTTGACCTTTCCAAGTGTCCACCAAGCCCAGCAGGTACACCACACCTTAGAGAACAAAGACCCTGGGTAGTGTGAGTAAAGAGAGCAGGGTGAACACATTTCCTACTTTCCTCGATGTATGTCACATTTGTAAATTATGACTGTTACAGTTCTTTTTTTCTTTTGGGTGAATGTTTTTATTTGTCAGGTCTGCAGATCAGGGTCTAAGTAAACATATTACTGAAAGGGAAGGAGAAACTGTTATTTTAGAATACATTTATAAAGAAGTAGGCAAGTAGAAAAGAATATTTGGGACATCTAGATTTTGATTTCACTTTCTATTCTGAACAACAACAAAAAAACACTGCCTTTTCTGTCAGTTTTAATAATTTCAGGGTAAAACTTTAAAAATTAATTTAGTCTAAAATGTTTCCTACAGTGTTTTTGGCAAAACTGGTATCAAAGATGGAAGCAGTTCTCTGTATTTAATTTCCTCCCAGGAAGTTTACCTTCAGAAGTCCAAGTGTGAGGTCAAGCTTTGGGTTGCCGGAAATGGTAATGTACTTCACTGTCTGAGCACCCAGACAAAATTTAATGAAACATCCTTATTTGTGGACATTGGTAAGGATTAAAGTGTTTTAACTATTTCCTTTAATTTATGATTTCTATATCCAGTCTTCTAGAATTCAGAAATAAAATTATATGGAAGAGCTATGTTCTCTGAATTGAGCTATAACTGCAGATTTTCTTTCATAGCTGATATCCATCTTTTTCATTCTTAAAAACAAAAATGTACTATAGGCCAAAAGGGATGTAGGTTTTAGAACTCATTATTAACCTGAGGCGAAAACAATTCTAAGGTATTCTAAACTTGATTTTTTCTGTTTTAGTTGACCTGAGGACATTTATAGGTTAGAGCAGTAAAGTGTAGTATCTCATATTTGTATAGCTATTTATACTTGTCAAAGTGCTTACTCTAGTATCTAATTTGAGCTTAATAAGAACCTCGTGAATATCACGATCACCTCGATGAGAAAATGCAGTCTCGGTAAGGCGATACAACTTGCCCAAGACCACAAAACCAGAAAATGCAGAATGGGAGCCCTTCTGATTTCAAAGCCTGTCTTTTTCACTGCATCGTCTTATGCTGTCTATGAAAATCTGTAATTTCTTGCTGTTTTGTTTTTTCACCATTGATGAGACATTTGCCTCTGATTCATTTTGAACCAAAATCATGTTAGAGACCATGCCACTGATGTTATTTTTACTAAATGGAAAGTTGTGCCAGCATTCTCTCAGAGGAAAACACCAAAGATTTTTAAAAAGTCTGACATTCCACATAATAAGTCATGTAAATTTCTGATAGGGCATTCCATATGGAGATTACTACCTATTCTAATTCATGCTAGTTATTATTAAGCAGCACTTTTTTGGTTACAAAACTTACTTTAATTGTTACTCTGGGCTCTGACAAAGTGGAACACAGTTCCCATAATCCATGCTCTGTGTCCTGGTGTCTTTGGGGTACAGTGGCTTTATTTCCTTCCCTAACAGTTCGGAAGTTTGTTTAATACTGACTCAGAGGAAGCATTTTAGCTGAGTACTCACATGGTCTTGTTTATAGCTCCAGAGTGCACATAATAGATAAGCTACCGACTACCGACTTCCACAGGCAACGCCTGCCCCCCCCCCCCACTTCCTGGGTGTGTGGGTGTGTGTACTCGAGCCTGTGAATTAGGATTGTGCAATTAGCCTGCTAGCTGCATCACGTTGCAATCCTTTCACATCTCTTAAATATTTCTCTAGCAAGCTTAATTTTATAAACCAAAAATCACTGTATTCCATGGGAGCTGTGCTGATAACTAATAATTAACACCAAAAAGGCCATGAGTTTATAACAAGATCAAACCTGATACTGAGGCAGGGAGTAGAGAAATTTGCCTAAGGAAATATTGTGAAACAAAGCTACAAATCCCATAGAAGAATACTATTCCATCTGTAGGATTTCTTCCCTTGACTGTAATTATAACTACCACTTATAGACAGCTTAGTATGTGGCAAGAACTTTCTGAAGTCAGCATTTTCTCATTTGATTCCTATGTTAGCTCTGAAAAATAAATAGGGCTAAAGCACTTTTATAGAAGGGAAAAGATCAGAGAATTGAATTCACAAGAATGTGTCCTCCGTGGCATTGATTGTAAATAATAGAATAATGAAGGAGGCCACTAGTGTCTGACTTCTAAGACCAGCTCTATTTTTTATACAGATTTCTCTTTTTTCAATTTTTCTGAATATTAATGGTTCAGACTAAACATGGTTGGAGGATGATGATAATGGGCTTTGAACAGCTCCATTAAACTCTTGAATATTTTAGGGAAGGTAGATACAAGGCAGAAATGCCACGTAGACACTGGATGATTCTTACCCTGAGATGAAGAATGTGTTCATGGCTGTTTCTGCCTTGTCTTAGACATAGTATTGTAGTGATTAAATCACTCATGGACATGTATTGAACATTAAAAATCCAGAAGCAAATTTTCTTCCATCAACTCTTTACAGAAAAACTGAGCAAACTTTACCATCTCAAAATAGTGCTTACCAAATTTAGGCATTTTGTAGAACTCTTAGTTTTCAAAAAGTCATAATTCTTTCCCTTTATCCCCTCTTTTCAGCTGCTGCTGCTGCTGCTGAATTATCAGGCGTGCCATGCACCACTTTTGCGGTGTATAGCTTTATTTTTGCAAAGTGCATGGAGTGGAGTTTGTGGGTACGTAGACTACAGGCACTGAAAAATCTAAATGAATGTGTAAGAATGACCACAAGGCACCAGGCGTGGGTGTATTTATCCGTTTGTCTTATTACTAAGAGGTTTTAGTTCCAAAAAAATATCCAGAAGGAATTAGTTTTGGGGAAGTGGGGAGGGAGAAGTAAGGGAATGAGTTTTTTAACTTTTAAACAATTTGTTTGAGTTTCCAATTGAGATATTCTACTTTTTACATCAGAATCAGGATTTCTTAAGGGACAGTGAAGAACAGTTTTTGTACCGGAGTTTATAGGCCTTAGAAAGTTGATTTTGAAATTTAGTATGTTAACAAGAGGATATTTTAATACAAAAATCAGAAATAGAAAAGATGAAATACTAGTTATTAAAAAAGCAATTAAGACTTTTTTGGCCCACAGACATGTTTGTTTTGGTGGCACATGTTCTGTTCCATCTGTCAGTTAATTGTGCTGATGCAGTTCTATCTGATGTCCGTTAAACTGGTCATGCAGTTTCATGCACAGAGTGTAAATGAAGCTCCTTTTCACTCTTCCCAGAGACAGCATAGAAAATGGTGAAGACATTCAGCTCTGGAGTCAGATTGCTTAGGTTAAAATCCAAGCTCTGCCTGTGTGAAGTTTTATGACCTGGGATAAGTTAATTAACCTCTCTGTGCCTCAGTATCTTTATTTGTAAAGTGGGGGATATAATACTATTATCTAACCTGTGGGGTTATTGTGACGATTAAAATAAAAAGATAATAATAAGTATCTGGCATACAGAGATCAATAAATATAACTTTTAAAAACATATGTATAGTGATATTCACCTTTTTTGGTGTGTAGTCTAAAGTTTTAATACATACATAGGGTATTGTAACCACCAACATGCCAACACAGTAGGATACAAAATGATTTCTCTACCCCTCAAAATTTCCTTATGCCGCCTCTTTGTATGTCAAACACTAGTGCCCGCGACCTCCACCTCAGATCCCATCCCTGGCTACCACTAATGTGTTTTCTACCCTATAGTTTTTCCTTCTTCCCAAATGTCATGTAAGAGAGATCATACTATCTGTAGTCTTTTGAGACTATCACCTTTCACTTAGCATCATATCTTTGTGGTACGGCCTGATTTATATAGGGTCTCATCTGAAGAGTTTACTTCATAGAAAAGGGGTTAGATCAGTTTTTTATCCTTTTTTGGAGAATCACCATGGGGAAGGAGAAAAACTCAGATTAATACTGTTCAAAAGGAGAGTGTGGCTTAGTAAGAAAAATATTTTGGTTATCAAAATATCAACTAGGATGCACCTTTAAGAAGAAATTATTTCTCTGTCACTAAGAGTACAGAGACATAAACTGAAGGGTCATTTGGAAGGAAAGGTGTAGAATAGTGAGAGTCAAATAGAAATTAACTTAGAAAAGTGTTGAAAGTGGTGATGTCATGTATTTGTGTGGGGGGAGGCTTGGAGTGAGGCAAGGTATTGGAAGATCACAGATAATCACAAACAATCTCTAAATGTAGCCATATTAGCTCTGTGGGGGTGTAAGTTAACTGTTGTTGGGTGGAGAGGGGGCTTGGATCCTACTCACCTCCCCAGGTGAATTGCATACATGGGAAGGTTAGGAAGCAGCTATTATAAAAGAGGAAGAAAAGACAAATTCTTGGCAAGTATCGGGAGAGAGCATGATGCGGTGGGGACAGCTGGGCAGAGGCTGAGCAGACATAGCTGCACCTGGTGGGGTCGGAGCTGTAGGTAAAAGCAGTGCATATTTGATCCCTGCTCTGGGGAAAAATTATGATATTTTATTTTACTTTATTTTATTATTTTCGATCTTTACCCAAGGACATTTCTTTTCATTGATTTTAGAGAGAGAGGAAGGGAGAGAGAGAAACATCATGTGAGAGACACGTGGATTGGTTGCCTTCCACATTTGCCCAGACTGGGGATCAGCGATGGACCAGGAATCTGCCTCTCTGGGTCCAGGGGTCGCACATGCTGGTGCCCTGAGCTGGGATTGAACCTGCAGCCTAGGTATGTGCCCTGACTGGGAGCTGAACCCACGGCCTTTCAATTATGGGATGGCACTCCAAATAACTGAGCCACATGGGCCAGGGTATTATCATTATATTTTAAAATATGTATATTCTCCTAATCAGAACACACACACTACTTATTATTTGTGTGTGAATGTATGATTTTAACTTAACCCATCTTTATTCTGCAGATCAGTTAACTTGCTCCTAAAAAAATGGAAAGTTTACTACACCAACTACGATTTTCAGGGCCTGGCCTATAGGGTAATTTATATGCCATTTGATTTGATCCTTGAATCAGTACTCTGGGGGAAATTATGTTTCCATTTTACAGATGAGGAAACTGATGCTCTGAGAGGTAAAGTGACTTACCCAGAGAAACGGAAATAGTAAATGAAAGCAGATCCTGATCTGCTTGCTCAGGAAATGTCTGTTTATCTCCAGCGTCTAGTCTTCTGCCTTTCTGGGCAGAAGCCTTCCCTCTGCTTTCACCTGGTGATGAGAATAATTGGATATGGAGTCTTCTTTCCACCTGAAAACCCATGATCCAATTTTAAAAATGAAGGAAAACGTATCTTATAGTTTAAAGTGTATTCTAAAATAATATTTCTCTTGATGTTTGTTGTTATTAGTATTTTTATGCTTTAAAAATATTCATTGTTTTAATTTTTAATTTTTAAATATTTTCTGATGTTGTTCAAGTACAGTTTTCCATCTTTTCCCCCCACCCCTACCCACCACTCCTGCCATCCCTGCCTCCCTCCCCTGCTTCCATCCCCCTTGTTATTGTCCATATGTCCTTTGTTATTAGTATTAATGGTGATAATACTTTGCACCATTACTAACATTAGTAGCCACAGTTACTAACTGAACTTAGTAAGAGGTTTAGGATTTCTGGTCAAGATAGAGGCATAGGTCAACATGGCTTGCCTCCTCACACAACCACAACAAAAATACAACTAAACTACAAAACAAGTATCACACAAAGTCATCAGAAAATAGAGCTGTATGGAAGTCTGACAACCAAGGAATTAAAGAAGTCATACTCATCGAGATGGGTAGGAGGCGGGGAGAAGCACAGAGGCGCAGAGGCACACAACGGGTGTCACACACCCACCATGTATGGTAGATAAACATTGGGAGGGACACCTCAGGAGCCAGGGATCCCAGCCCCACCCAGACCACCCAGCCTGGGGTTCCAGTGCCAGGAAGGTAAGTCCCCATTACTTCTGGCTCTAAAAACCAGTGGGGATTTGGGTTGCAGAAGAAACTGCCGGAAGCTCAGGAGTTTCCCCTTTAAGGGCTTGCAACAGACTTAGGACTTATGCAGACTCACTCCCTCTGGGCTTCTTTGGTAACTTTGTAGACTAGAAGGGACTGGCAAGAAGTCTTCAAAGTGATAAAAAGCAAGGACCTCCAACCTAGATTACTCTACCCAGCAATGCTATCATTTAGAATTGAAAGGCAGATAAAATGCTTCCCAGACAAGGTAAAGCTAAAGGAGTTCATCATCACCAAACTGTTATTATATGAATGAAATGTTAAAAGGACTTATTAAAGAAGAAAGAACATCAAAACTATGAACACGAAAATGGCAATAAATTGAATAAAAGATAAACTAAGCAAATAAACAGCACAGAAACAGAACCATAGATATGTAGATCACTATCAGTTGGGAGGGCAATGGTGGAGAATGGGGAAAAACTTGGAGGGATTAAGAAGTACAAATTGGTAGATACAAAATAGATAGGGGAATGTTAAGAATGGTATAGAAAAGGAAGTAGCCAAAGAACATATATGCATGAACCATGAACATGAACTAAGGGTATGGATTGCTGGAGGGAATGGTGGGCACTGGGTGGAAGGGTGCCTCAGCAGATTGAGTGCCAGCCTGTAAACCAAAGGGCTGCTGGTTTGATTCCCAGTCAGGCACCTGCCTGAGCTGTGGGCCAGGTCCCCAGTAGGAGGCGCATGAGAGGCAACCCCCATATTGATGTTTCTTTCCTTCTCTTTCTCCCTGCCTTCCTCTCTCTAAAAATAAATAAATAAAATCTTTAAAAAATTGGGACAACTGTATTAGCATAATAAAAAAAATCCATTAAACAAGAATTTTAGTAAAGTAATAGTAAGGTATGAAAAGCTCTTAGAATTTGAGGACCTAAGTTAAAATTTCAGTTCTGTTCATTATGTAGCTGCTTGATCTCTCTTGGCTTTGTGTTGTTTGGTGAATTCAAAATGATAATACCAACTTCCCAGGGTTATAATATGGTTAAGTGAGAAAATATATGGGCAAATGCCTGGCTGTGCTTATCACTCTTACTAAATGGTAGCATTTAGTAAGAGTTTTAGGAATTAGAAGAAAATATAATTAAGAAGCACTTTCAATTTTAAGACGGCAGTTTAATAAGAAAGGGTATGGCTTTATTTATTTGGACTGTAGTCATTTTGGGGCTCTGGCTTGTTCTTGGTGGGTTTAGAGTTAGATATGCATGACTATTTTGTTTACATTCAAATTAATCTTATGCTTGTATGAATCCAGTTATATCAGCAGTGAATGCATTAAATAAATTCACTTTAGGTATGGGATGGAATATAGATTTTCATAGTAGTTCACATATGAATATATGTAGCCTTTATACCATTCTTCTATCCTTTTAATAGATCACATATCAAGACTACTACATCCCTCTTGAGATTTCATTACTAAAAGTGAAAGAAGCCAAGTTGAGCTGAGAAGTTATTTGTATCCTCTTCATTTTAGCACATGCTCTTTCACTTAATCCTCTGCTCTCTCATCTGAAAGAAATGCACGTGTGGACAGTCAGAAAATCTAAGTTTCACTAGTATTCACTCTTTAAATAATTTACTGGCAGTGGTGGTATTATTTCACTTTGAAATGGAAATCTTTCAGCTTTAATAACAGAAAATAGTGTTATTCACTTGAAATTCAGTTCAACTCATGAAGTGTATTTATGGGAAGTTTGCACCTCATCATGTAACAACACATGCTGGGATTTGTTGATGTACAAGATGAAGCCAGGGACACCAGATGAGGACAGCAAAGGTTTGGGAAGCCAGCGAGGAGTAGGTGTGTGGTTGGGTGGAAGAGAGGAGAACCACAGCATGCGTAAAATCGAGGACTGATGATTATGAAGGCAGCGTGCTCAGCCGTCAGCAGCCACAAAGTTATTGCACCAGGACGAAGGAGGACAAGCACTCCAGGTTACTGCTGGAAGCGTGGCTGCTTCTCCAAGTCTCAGCTGGCTTCCATCTCTTCTTGCTGCACTGGTAGTGGTCCTTCCGTCTTTTTAAAGGCACAGATCACAGCTTCTGATACCAAAGAGAAGAGAAGACAGTTTATATAAAGCTTACTTGTTGAAAGTATTCTTAAAGATAACTCTAAGCACAGTGTCTGTCCTATCTGTTTACAACTATGGTGGTTTTTTTTTTACTTCAACTCATAATTTATTATAAAGGTGAAGCCAAGCTCAATTGCGAAAAGGCACAACATGATGAATTTGATTTTAGTTTCTCATGCTTCACTCAAATTGACCACATAAAATGGAAGTTAATCGCAAAATTTTAAATTTCATTGGTGATATAGCGCTCTCAAAAGCTAACAACATCTTTAGTGTTTTTTTTTTTAAATTTTAACTCCCTTCAGCATAGGTGGCAGGGCACAGAATATACATGTTTCCTAAAAGTATAAGTCTTTTCTGCAGAAAATACTGAAAAAAACCTGGCAAACATTCCCAGCATCTTCCTAACAACTTCATTGCTTTTTCCCACAGCATCCTAGATTTCGTCAGCATTTCTGTTTAAAAAATAAAAAAGTATTAAAATAAAAATCACACTGTTTTATATCTTATAAGAATTTCTCATCTACTTCTGATCTGCATTTAAACCTTACCAGAACCCTATGGTATAGATATTATAATCTTCATTTTGCAGTATAAGAGACAGAATCAGAGAAGTTAAGTGCTTTATTCAAGGACACACAGACAGTAGATAAATAAAACCAGCTTCTGAAACTTTGTACACCACTTCCAGAATCTTTGCTCTTTCTTCTAGAGCACAGAGCTTTTGTATAGATGCTGGTGATTTAGATAACATACACTGAAATGAACCTATTGCAATGTTATAGTAATCTCTTGCCCTCTCCTTAGTTCATTTCCTTAGTTTTTAAGCAAGTCTGCCACAAATTATAATTTTGTGCCTCTGGTCATCAGGCACAAAATTATAATAATATGGTACAGACACAAAATTCACTAGTAAGAGAGAGCTGTGTTGTCAAGAAGATCAGAAACATACAAGGGTATATGCAGAGAATTATTAAATATCTGGAGGCAACTTAAACCTGAAAAAAGGAAAAGAAAAAAGTGAAAACAAAGATTGGCTTACTATTTGGAAAATAATATAGTAAGATCCCAATTGACACCATAAACTATTCACCAAGGTAATATCCAGATGGGTCAAAAATGTAAAGTAAAAATTTATTTTAAAACTCTAAGAGCATGAATATTTACTTCAACTTAGGCGAGGACAGGAATTTTTAAGCATAAAGATAATAAAAAGCATGGACAGATATCTATAGATTTAATTACCCAAAATTTACTTGTTATGAGTATTCATAAGAAACAAAATAAAAATCAAACAGTAAGTGGGAAAATATTTGACATCAGGTTAAGAAGGCCTATTATTTTAATATATAAAAAGCCCTTATGAATCAAAGGCAAAAAATCACTAAGACTGAAATAAAAAATGGATAAAGAATATATCCATCCAAAGGCAATTCAGTGAAGAAATATGACTAATTTTTATTAAAAATTTTCAACTTCTTTTTAAGCAATGAATGAATTATTTCAAGATATCCTTTCTCTATCAAAATAGAATGAATGTTTCAAAATACATATTCAATTTTGGTGCTGGCCTGGTGAGAGCTACACATGCATACTGTTGGGGTTATAAATTGGTGCAAAGTTTCTAAGGAACACTTAAAATTTTTTTAAGAACCTTAAAGAAGTTCATTCCTTTGACCTTATGACTGTGGATTTAGTAAAAATTTCAAAGTATATATAACTTTTACAGAAACATAAAAGTGGGGAAAGTATTACAATACATGTCAGATGTACCCATTACCAGCTTCAACAATTATTGATGTTTTCCCAGTCTTGGTTTAGCCACTTCTGTGCTGTCTCTGTCTTTCTCTGCTTCTGTCTCTGTTCCCATCACTGTCTCTCTCCAGGAGTATTTTAAGCAAATCCAAGGCATCTCATTACTTTATTTGTAAATATTTCTGTATAGTAAGAGCCTAAAATAGTATCAAAAGGCCATTATTACATCTAAGAGAATCTAATGAGTTTAGGTTTAACTTTCTTCATTGTCTCAAGAGTGTCTTTTTGTAATTGTTTTGCTCACTTTAGAATCCAAAGGAAGCCTGCACATTGCATGTGTTGATCTCATGCTTCTTAAGTTTCTTCTAATGTATAAAAGCCCCTCCTTCCTCTTTCTTCTGTTGTTTGATAAATAAACTAGGTCTTTTGTCCCATAGAATGTCCCACATTCTAGATTTAGCTGATGTCTGTTTCATGGTATCATTCAATTTTTTTCCCTCCATCCCTCATGTTTCCTGTAAACTGGTACTTAAAATGAGGCTTGATTAGAGTTAGGCTTATTTTTATCTTTACTCTTTGCCAAGAATACTATTGAATGTATGTGTGGGGTTTTGTACTTCCTGTGGTTGCCCCACTTTTACTGATGCTAAGATTGATTTGTAGATTCTGGTGAGCCCTCTTTTATAAAATTCCCTATTCACTTTTTACATAATTGTGAGTTATAATACTCATTAATGTTTGTTGCCTACATCAGTATTTTGTTAGGATTTACAAAGTAGTTTTTAATTCTACCAATCTTTTTTGCATTAACTGAAAATTTCAATTAACTGAAATTTTTTTATAAAGGAAAGCTGTTGCTCTCTAACAATTTGGTTATCTTGAAAGAGTTCATACTGAAAGGAATCATGCTTGATTCTCCCTCTCATTTATCTGTTTGAAGCATAATGTGTTAATGCTTTTGATACCTCCATTGCATTGGTTTATAATGGTGCAAGCTGATAACAACACAGATGTCTAACAACAGAAGATATCCTGTGGTATAGATATACCAAAATATTTATGCTATACATATTTTGCAGTTTTTAAATTTCCAAATGTATTTACTGACATATAAAAATATTCCAGATAAGATATTAAGTGAAAAAAGACCCAGAAATGCATCTATCTTTTGATCCAAATATTTAAAATACATGCATTGTGAAATACCTTCTCATCTTCAGACATTAATGTGATTACCATAGCATAGTTTTAGAGTCTTGCAATTTTTGTTTTTATTTTCCACAGACCCTTCTATAAAATACATTAGCTTTATCATTAAAAGAAAATGTAAATTTGGTTAAACGAAAGATCTCTGGCTAAGTAATTATACCTAGAGAGATTCATGGGTACTGATCTTGGCTCCAGCTTTGATTGCTGGTGAAACTTGGGACTTCCCCTCTTCTCTCTAAGTGAGTCTTTACAGAGTTAACTGTCCAAGTGGAGAAATTTAGAGAATACTCAATTCTGTAGACTCTGAGGCTTCTTTTTCATTGAACAACCCTCTGTTGACTCATATAATCAATAGAATGGGGTGTGTTAAAATGAGTCATCGAACTCAATTTGACCAGTTCAGAAGACAGCCAAACTGAATTTCCTTGGGGTTTTCCCCCCATGTGTATGTTTTAACAACTGGTCATTCATATCAGATGAACAGATGGATAATAATCTCAAGATTATGTCTTCTTGTTCAGGCTTGTTTAACACTAAATTTACTTGTTAGTTTTGAGATAAATGAAAGGAAACCAACAAACTGACTTTGATTTTAACAAGTTCTCAGTAATCTCCCCAAAACTACTTAATTCTCAAGGACCTCCAGGAGGCCTAGTTTCTACCTTTGTATATGCAGATCAGATGGTTGAGACTCATTGCGTTGTTTAGAGCCTAATGTAGAATTCCTGACATAATCCTCAGCAAGTATCAGGTGCTCAGCAAATGCTAGTTTTGTCTCCTCCCAATGAAAAAGGAAATCAGTCTTTTCAAATTTTTTACTACAGTCTAACATTGGAGAATAGATCCTGAGGTCAGTCTATCTAGATTCAGGTCCAGCTCTGCTTCTGGCTTTGGGCAAGTGATATAAATTTTTTGTGCCTCAGTTTTCTTACCTGAAAAATGGGAATAATAATAGTACCTACTCATAGGCTGCTGTGCATATTAAGTGAGTTAATAAATGTAGAGTGCTTAGACTTTTCTGAGTACTGAATTGGAACTATATGAAGATAAGTTAATACAAGTTATTATCTTTATTATCTGCCTAGAGGAATGAAATTTCTATGCTCAAGGTTCAAGGCACTACCCCTATGGATGATATGTGACATGTACTGACTATTTCTTGGCCCTATACAGACCTTCCTTTGCTGATACATTTAAGACTCAAAGGCACATATTCCAGATATTGCTTAATTAGATCAAGATTTCCTCTTGTAATTATAACTGATTAGAATTATGTGAGGTTTGCCCTTTTCCTTGTTTTGGTGGTGGCAGTAGTGGTGGTCACGTGTGTGTGTGTGTCCTCAGGTATGTGTGTGGGCAGGAGACAGGATGGTACAGCTTCTCTGACGGACTTGGTGCAGCTGCAACTTTCCATGGATTCATTTTTTGAGTAGTTTTTTGCTGAGAAATTTTTACAGATGTTTACTTTTATTATGAAACATTTTATTAGGGAATGTCTCAAAAGGTACGTAGTGCAATGTCTCATTGTACTCTGTTTGGTGGGGGTTGGAATGGGACAACCTAAGTTCTGACAAATATGTTGAAAATAGAGATGTTTTTAGATAGGTTTAGAAGAGGGGGGTGAATGACTCAGAGGCAGGGACAAACCACATGTCATATTATTCAGGAGTGGGGCGACCTAATCAGTGCACAGGGAGCCCTAGATCCCAAATTATTCTCAGATTATAGTGACTGTGTGAAATCAAAATGAAGAAAGTAAAAATAGATCCAAACTAGATGTAATGTGCCCTGTGTGGCAGTAACCTAAGTGATACTTTTTAATTGTGCTGCTAATGAGACTAAGATGTCTTTTCTATTTTCTCATAGGCCCAGGGTGTTTCTCAAGTTCCATCAAAATGGTCAGGGTATGTACCCTAGAAAAACAGTGCAGTCATATTGCAGCACACCTGTGGAGATGCTGTATTGTCAAACAGACTAAATTATGGAAATGGAGTTTGGAGAAATGAGTGCTAATGAGTAAAGCCTTCTCCTTAGACTGCCAGTTGTTCTCAGAGTACAGGGTAATCTGAACCAGAAGGCAGGCCTCAGTTGCCTGGACAGAAATATCTAGCCAGGGGTAGAATAATCCACTCAGATATCCTACTGAAACTGTTAAGGACATCTATGCCCACATGTTTTAATTCTGTATTCACAAGGGCACAGAGTGAGGCATCTCTAGTTGCACTGAATGTTCCTACTGGACAGCAGGGAGTGATTTATGCAAATGCCTGAGGCCCTTAATCTTGTTAGATGAACCTTGTCTTTGGGGGAGATCACACAGGGCCTTGTAGGCCCTGCTAAGGATTTGAAAGGTTGGGAAGTCCTTTGTGAGTTTTAAACAAACAGGAAGTGAGAGAAAATGTGGTGCTATTTATAGATTTATAATATGAAATAAAGAATAACTTACTTGAACTATTTTAAATTTTGAAAAGATAGGCACTAGATTTCCATTTACAAAAACTTTGGAAACACCCCTGTGTATTAGTTAGGGTTGTCCAAAGGGAAAAAAACAATGGGAAATATACATATGGTGGGGGGGAAACTATGTTTACCACTGTAGTACAATAATGAAAAACAATACAAGAATAAACTTGTGTTTTGTGTACTCACAACTGTAAACTTACTTTTGCCCACCCCTGTATATCTGGAAACCTCAGTCCTTTCTCTTAAGGCCTTCAATTGATTGAATAAAGGTTACCCACATTATGGAGGGCACTCTGCTTTATTCAAAGTCTACTGATAAAATGTTAATCATATCTAAAAAATAGCTTCACAGCAACATTTAGACTAGTGTTTGTCCAAACAACTGGGTACCATTTTCTGGCCAAGTTGACACATAAAATTAACCATTGCAGATAGCAAAGAATTTATGATCTTAACCTTAGTTGAGAGGTGATTTCGTTAGCCCTGGAAAGTTCATTGACCATTTTTGCTTAAGGCCTATAATCAGTAAGAGAGAGAACCATTTTTATCTGCTGTACACTTAGAAGGGGAGGCATTCTGTAGCCCCCTGGAAATCCATGGTGGTAAATGCCATTATTGGAACACTTCCCTTTCTGTCCTGTTACTGCACATCCTTTGGTTGATAACTTGGTGATAAGAGTTAATGCCCTTCAGGTTCATTACTGACATTGTAAAAACCTACTAATTTGATGTTTTGTTAATTAAACTGAGGTTTTTAACCTTAAAAACACTGCCTCCATTTCTAATGAACACTCTTTTCTCCTTAGAATGCAATATTTACAAGCCCTCAACAATGTGTTTAAAGCAGATGGAAAAGAGTATGGGATGGGATCAGGAGGGTTTTTAACAATTTTGTTTCATGGTAGAAAATGGAGTTTCCTTCTACTTTCTAGTTTTAAAAGTCTTTCCCTGTACATTTTGGGTCCATGATGATAAATACATCAATTAAAACAGAGAAACATACAATCTATGAAGCTCATTACATATTATCGGAGGTTGCCTCAGACGAGGTTTCCTTATCGTCTGATAAGGAAAAAAATAGTTTCTTAGAAAAATGGACTCATTAATTACATAAAATTTAAAGGTCACTTAGTAATAATTTGAAATAAAAATAATCATAACAATTTCCAGTAATCTTCCATTAATTTTCACTTAAACTCTGCCTCTAAAACTCATTCAGATCAGGTTAAAGAAAAACAAATACCACCATGGGCAAGTCGTTTATTTCCAACTGGTAGTGTCCATGCTAATAAACATGAGTTTGATCCCCACGGGGCCCATTTAGTTTTGTTTGTTTTTAAAATATTTATTTATTTATAGAGGAAGGGAGGGGGAGAGAGAGAGGAACATCCATGTGAGAGAGAAGCAACGATTGGTTGTCTCCTGTAGCTGGGGCCATAGGCACTGGGGGGGGTGTTGTACACGCTGGTACAGGAGAGGGTGTGCTTAGGAACTGGGAATCCAACCTACATCCTAGAGTGTAGGAGTAGTCCAGAAGAAGGGAAATAACTCAGAAGCCAGTGATATTTTATACTTTAACAAGATAGACAGTGCTGAGAAAAAAGTTCTATTACCGTAGAAGTTCTCATTGTAATTTCTCTCTCTGTAGATAGATCTGTAGATAGAGAAAATAGAGGTAATGTTTTTCTATCTGTAGTTGCCAAAACTATTCATTAACATGTTTAAACACTTTTAACTGTGAAAAATCTAAAGCATACACAGAAGCAAAGAAAAACTATAATAAATTCTCATAAACTTATTCTCCATCTTTAAGAATTATCAATATTTTGACAATCTTGTTTCATTTAGTCCTCTAGAAGTATAAGTTATTGAAGCAAATTCCAGACATTGTGTTATCTCACGTACAAATACTTCATTATGCATTGCAAATTGAAAGAATATGTTTTATGTACAAATTCTGTTATTATTATAACTTACAAAATTAATATTTTTAATATGATCTAATATTCAACTCATATTTAAATTTACTTGACTGTATCACATTTTTTGAGCAGTATATCCCATTTACTATAGTTAAGCAAAAATGATAGGAAGAGTCACTGGAAATCATAAAAGGCAATTATTTGAAGAAACATTTATACTAATGAAAATATAATAAAGATAATAATGATGATGATGATAATGGTAATAGATCTGTGATCTATTATAATAATAATTATTGTCTCTGGGATTAAGCTGAAAAAAATTTTTCATTTTAAGTTGCATATTTTATAATGTCAATTTATGTTTTCACTTTTAAATTTTATAAAATCTTATTTCGTTTCCTGAGGATGTTAGATAATTTGTTATACTTTGGTATTATTTTCTATTTCATAATTTTTTTCTGGTTGTGAAATTATTTCACATCCTTTATTAAAATTCTTGGAAATTCAATCATAATTCCATGACCCATGAGAACCATTCAGGATCCTAAATAGTTCCCTTAGTCTTCTGTATGGATATGTGTATATGATATATACAAGTGTATATAACGGGTACTAATTTAGGATTTCTTTGTAACCCACTTTTTCCAGTTTACATTTTATTTTATGCATTTCCCAAGTTGTTGGCAAGCAACTACAATTTTCACAGATCTTTGTCCGCCTCTATGCCTATTCTATAGCATAATTCCCTAAAATGGAATTACTGTGTTAACAGTATGCTTTTAAAATATTTAGTAGCTATTGCCTAATTACCCCCTGGAAATTATTTTCCAATTCAGCTTTTAGAAAATAGTACTTTCTTTGATCCAAGTTCATCAGTATAAAATATGAACATGTAACATGTTTGATAAATTGATGTATGAAATAGTCTCAGTATTCTTTAACTTTTTGTGAGAACAAATTATTTTCCAAAATCTTTTTGAAAATTGTATTTCAAGTGTTTATATCTATAAATGTAATTCTTTGCCTATCATGATATTGACCAACTCTCTATTTCAGGGCTCATCTTACTGGTATATGAAAACTTTCTGTGCATCTTAGGTTGTTAAATATTTTCCTAATTTCATTTGTTTTTTCCTAAAGAAGTTTTGCATTTTTTTCAGTCAAGCCTCTCAGTTTCTATTGTTATTTTTTCAAAGATTTCATTTAGAAAGTCTATCCAATTTTAAAATAATACATTTATTTAAATTTGCTTCGTGTTGATTTATGATTTTAAAAATACTTAATTCTTTATTTCTGTTGAATTAATTTTAGCAGTCTGGTGGGACAGGAGGCACTGATGAGAATGTTTTTAGTCCTTTCATTTGCATATCATGTAAGAAATAACCTTTCCTTTCCTGACTTCTCAACCACAACTCTGTCACATATTACACTTTTATGTCCACTCGGGCAAATACTGGTGCATTGACTTACAACTAAATGGCCTGTCTTCTCGTCTTTCCACAGTAGACTGTCAGAGGACCTTCTCTGTAGTCTTCTTTTGTATCTCCTACATAATTTTGAACACGGTAGCCAATAAAAATTTGTTGTATTAAGTAAAGAATTAATGAGTCATTAATATACCTCGTAAAGTATTAACTTTAAGATAAACATCTGTTTTGACTGGCTTAAATATTTCACTTTTGGAAAAAAGGGTACTGGGTCTGATGGATTTTCTAATGATTCTTTCAGTTTACGGTTCTTTTCTGTAACTTAACTATTCAGACACAGTCACTTTCTAAAATAGAGCATCAAAGTTAGCTTCTCACGGTCTCCAGGCTCAGGATTAACTTTAAGATCCAAGCATTTTGATCCTGCATTCTTCCAAAACAATTGTAATGCATCAGGGCTGCTATTTCTCAAACCCTAGATATGTACTGACATCTTTTGCGAAAAAAAAAATTAAAAAAAAAAAACCTTTGGAGATTGCACTGTATCGTCAGTCCAGCAGAATTTTCATATATACCAACAGTTCTGGAACATGCCAACAACATTCTCCTAAGACTTGCTGTTGGGGATTCTTTTCTATCAACTGTCTCTCCCCCTCCCCTCCCCCTCCGCCTCTCCCTAACTTGACTGTAAACACCATTTCCTCAGAAACCAGATCTTCCATTGCTTTTTCACCTTCTTGCACTTTTGCATTCACTCCACGGTGCATACACATTGCTCTGCTATTTCTCCCACCTAGTCCACCCGAGCGCATCTCCGGCTTTAGGCCACCCGCTGATCTCCTGGAGGCCACGGAGTCCCTCGGAGCTCCAGGCTTTTGTGGCTTCCCGTCTTCGCCAAGCTCGGCCCCAGGGCTCGCGGGGCTCCGTCCGTGGCTGAATTCGCCTACTGGGCTCTGGGCAAGGGGGTGGACTTCCCTCTCCCTTCCTTCTGCCGCCCTTTGCAGCATAGTAAGTATAAATTGAGAAAGTATTTTTATTTCATTACTTCATTAAGTAACATCTTCGCTTCTTACTGAAAAAATGTGATGTCTGGCTTTCAGCTCCTGTTAGATAAAAGAAGGGCGCCGAAAGAGATTGGGGGAGAGGTTCAACTTCTGACTTCGAAGAAAAGGTGCCTCAGGGGGCGCTGTTTAAAACAAGCTGAACAAATGAAATTAAACCAAAACATCAACCCCACTCCCTGCTCCTTCCTCCCTGCCCCGCCAAAAAACACCCCCGAAACGACAAAAAAATAAATAACAGAAACCCTTTGTAAAAATCACTGAAGCAGATGACCCATCAGTGTTTTTTCAAGGCCAACTGCTCTTAAATAGTTTTTTCTTCGTTTTTTTGAGAACACATCACTTGTGTCTGTTTTCACCTGCAATGATTTTCACAAATTGGGAATTTCACATAAACAATTTTTAATATACAATTAATAACTTGTGTGCATTATATTCATTAGCTGATTAAAGCAGCTTAGATTTAAAAAAATCAGCACCACACAAATTCTGTTCCAGAGAAAATTCTAGAATCCAGACCCAAGATTAAGGTTTTGGCCTAGGTGTGCCACTGTTTTATCTTGAGCAGTACTTCTAACTTCATTTTTCATCTCTGCAGAATGAACTAGCAGACCTGAATGAAATCCAGATCTCTTTCCTGTTTTGGGATTTCAGGTCGCCCACACTTGCTGACTCCTTGGCAAGCTGACAGATCTTAACTTACCTTGAGTGTAGATTTAACTGCCTAGAATGCTGCCTCTCTCAATTAGAAGTTCTCCTTGGGGCTTGGTTACTCCTTTCTTCATTAACCTTATCAATAGAAAGCAAGGTAAGTGATTTCCTGATGAGTTAGTGGAGGTAAGTACTGGATACTTAGGTCCCAGGAAGGAGCCCGGGCCACACTCATGACCAAAGCATGCTAAGACCATATACTGTTTCCTCTATATGACAAGCCACTCATGATCTACTGGTACACTAAGGCGGCTAGCTATCACTGGCAAAGAAAAAGTAAGTCTGGTGCCAAAATGCTAAATCAAGTGAGGCTGAAAAACAGGAGGTTGCGTGGGTGAACTAAAGGTGTACAACTGGAATCTCCTTATATGGTTAACTTTCTTGGATTAAAAAAAAGTACACTTAGTTATTCTCAAGATCAGAAAAAAACATTAACAACAGACCTTTGATTTAACCCATAGAACAGAGATCTTCCCGAATAATAATGTATAATATACAATATATATAATATTTAATATAATTAAATACCACATCGATTTATATATGTAAAATGTGTAAAGGTCATTATATATTATAAATCTTGATTTGATGCTGATCTCCCGTCACGGGTTTGCCTTCCCAGTACCATGTCATGTTATCGTGTCCCTTCCTCCACACTGAGGACACTGTGGCTCCCAACAATCCCGACACATCTCTGCGTTTGCTAAATCCTGTGACAGGTGGCAAAGAATTTCAGAATTTCTTTGCCACACCACTGAAAAACAAACCTATTATAAAAGTGTTCAGGATGTGTTTGCTGTTCTTCACCCCTGCTTTTTGCCTTTCCCAAGGCTGAGTCCAACACTGTAATCATGAGTTACTTGGAGTATTTCTTGCCAACTCCTCCCTATAATATTATGTTTTTCTTTGGAAATAACATTGGGTTCATTTGTTTCAGTTTGCTTTCAATTTTAGCTCCTTCCTTATTATTTTCATGATTTATGTTTATTTTTTGGGTTCGTAGAGTATTAACACATTTCGGGTCAAAACTATAAAAATAGGAATTAAATATCCCTTCGCCCCATTCCTCTTACCCTTTGTAGGTGACCAAATTCATTGTTTTTATGTCTCACCTTTCTTGTTTCTTTTTGTAAAGCTATGTGGCTATATGTATGATTTATTAGACTTCTTCCCTGTGTTTTGTTACACAGAAGATAGCTTAGTATATCTGCTTTTAGGCATTACAGTGTTAGTCATATTGCAAAAACTTTGGCAAATTGCTTCACATGAGTTCATACAGATCTTCCTCATCTTTTTAAAGATACTTTAACCTTACCCATGGGTCTGCTTTTATTGATTTTTAGAAAGAGAGGAAGGGGGAAAGAGAGAAACATCGATCGATTGCTTCCCAAATGTGCCCCAACCAAGGATGTAGCCTGCAACCTGGCCATGTGCCCTGAGCAGGAATTGAACCCACACTATTTTGGTGTATGGGACAATGCTCTAACCAACTGAGCAACTCAGCTAGGGCCCTCATTTTTTAAAAATAGCTGACTTGAAATCTCTAAAGCAGCAGTGAGCTAGAGGTTACGGGGGAAGGAGAGGTAGAGAGGGCTACTACTATATGATGTGAGGATTTGGGGGAGAAAGATGAGTAAAAACATTTTGAGGGAAGTTTTTCTCTGGGTTGTGAGGTTTAATTCACTGTATATCCCATCCTCCAAGAAAACTTTCAGGAAAGGTTACTTTTCTGTTGGGCTGGATATGTCACTTCACTGAAGAGGTTTGAAAATATAACAAGGTTGTTTTATTTGAGTTACAGGAGCAGGTCAATGATATCATAGTGAATCATTTTTAAAAAATATTATTTTATTATTGTTCGATTACAGTTGTCTGCATTCCCCTCCACTCCCACCCCACCCCAGCCAAATCTCCCTCCCTCCCTTGCTTCTATCCTCCCCCTTGGTTTTGCCCACGTGTCCTTTAAAGTAGTTCCTGAAAACCCTTCCCCCCTTTATCCCCTCCCATCTCCTCTCTGGTTACTGTCAGAGTGTTCTTAATTTCAATGTCGCTGGTTATATTTTGCTTGCTTATTTGCTTTGTTGATTAGGTTCTAGTTAAAGGTGAGACCATATAGTATTTGTCCCTCACTGCTTGGCTTATGTCACTCAGCATAATGCTTTCCAGTTCCATCCATGCTGTTGCAGAGGCTAGGAGCTCCTTCTTCTTCTCTGCTGTGTAGTATTCCATTGTGTAAATGTACCATAGTTTCTTGATCCACTCATTTGCTGACAGGCACTTAGGTTGCTTCCAGTGCTTGGCTATTGTAAATTATGCTGTTATGAACATTGGGGTGCATAGGTTCTTTTGGATTGGTGTTTCAGGGTTCTTAGGATATAGTCCCAGCAGTGGAATTGCTGGGTCAAAAGGCAGTTCCATTTTTAGTTTTCTGAAGAAATTCCATACTGTTTCCACAGTGGCTGCACCAGTCTGCATTCCCACCAGCAGTGCACTAGGGTTCCCTTTTCTCCACATCCTCTCAAATACTTGTTTGTTGCTTTGTTTATCATGGCCATTCCGACTGGTGTGAAGTGGTATATCATTGTGGTTTTAATTTGCATCTCTCTGATGGCTAGTGATGCTGAGCATCTTTTCGTATGTCTCTGGGCCCTCTGCATGGCCTCCTTAGAGAAGTGTCTGTTCAAGTCCTTTGCCCATTTTTTAAAATTGGGTTTTTTGTCTTCCTGGAGTGGAGTTATGTGAGTTCTTTATATATTTTGGAGATTAAACCCTTATCTGAGGTATCATTGGAAAATATGTTTTCCCATGTAGTGGATTCTCTTTTCATTTTAATGTTGTTTTCTTTAGCCATGCAGAAGCTTTTTAATTTGATGAGGTTCCATTTGTTTATTCTTTCCTTTATGTCCCTTGCTCTAGGGGACATATCAGTGAAGATGTTGCTGGGTGAAATATTTGAGATTTTCCTGCTGATGTTCTCCTCTAGGACTTTTATAGTGTCATGAGTTACATTTAAGTCTTTTATCCACCTTGAATTTATTTTTGTGTATGGTGTAAGTTGGTGACCGAGTTTCACTTTTTTTGCACGTAGCTGTCCAGTTCTCCCAACACCATTTGTTGAAGAGGCTATTTTTACTCCATTTTATGCTTCTGTCCAATTTGTCAAATATTAGTGGACCATAGAGACTTGGGTTTATTTCTGGGCTTTGTGTTCTGTTCCATTGGTCTACGTATCTGTTCTTATGCCAGTACCAGGCTGTTTTGATTACAGTGGCCTTATAATACAGTTTGACATCAGATATTGTGATTCCTTCTACTTTGTTCTTCTTTCTCAAAGTTGCTGCAGCTGCTATTCGGGGTTGTTTATGGTTCCATATAAATTTCTGAAACGTTTGTTCTATGTCTGTAAAATATGTCATTGGTACTTAATAGGGATTGTGTTGAATCTATAAGTTGCTTTGGGTAATGTGGACATTTTGACGATGTTAATTCTTCCAATAATTCCTCCTTGGTTAGGATTAGTTCTAGGTACTTTATTTTTCTTGTTGCTATATCCAATGGGATTTTTTTTTCTGATTTATCTGTCTGATATTTCATTATTGGTATATAAAAATGTCTTTAATTTCTGAATATTGACTTCATATCCTGCTGCTTTGCCAAATTCACTAATTCGGTGAAGTAGTTTTTTGGTGGAGTCTATAGGATTTTCACACTGAATCATTAAAAAATCCTATTTCAGCTGTGGCTAATGTTATAGATCCTTCTAGGTCTGGCTGGGCTGTATGAAAGAGGAAGCAAATGTCCAAATCTCTGTCCTCTGGGAATCTGAAGGCACATCTTAGGGAGATCTCTCACTGAAGGTAGAGCAAAATTAGCTGTGAGACCAGAGCCCAAGAATCAGTATTGGCGTATAAATTTGTCAGAGCTCATGATCCAAAGGGTTCGATGCTGATATCAGAGATGAGTCATTGTGCCAGATTCTGAGAACTGGAGATGAAAGGAGGCCCAAACATGTGCAGGGTAAACAGGGAGGGACTCAGGATGATGCTCCAGCCAGAACAAGTGCTGCCTGTGGTGCATGGTTTCTTTGAAGTTCTTATTGGGGTGTGGCGGGTCAGATGAGTTCAATGAACCTGAGACACAGACACATGGCAATCGAAGGACTGAGATAAAAGGCCACAGAAAAAGTCCAGAGAGGGAGTCAAAGTGAGCAAAATATCAGTGTGAAGGGAAAATATTGATTTCCATTTTTGTTTTGGAAAGAGATCTAAAATAGACTGTGATGAAGCAGCCTTATTAAATAAGTTATAGAATACCCAGACTCTGATTTTGGGGTAGCAACATTTGAAAACTAAAATTTATTTTAAATATCAGGTAGTAAACGTAAGTAATTTACTTTCTCAAGAGGTTAAATTATGTACAGTTTCAGTATAAATTCTTAGATGAGTGATTTGGAAATAACTAACCAAAAATAGAAGCATTCAAATATATATTTTTTCTTTTTGGGTAAGGTAGAAGGTAAAAACTTGTAGTTGATAAATTGCAAAACACACCTCCCACTTCTTTCTCTCTTTGTTCCTTTCCTCTTTCACTATTGAATTTGTAACAAATGTCTATAATAAAACTTGAAAGCCAAGACAAAAATATACTTGGCGGTAAAATTTGTCAAAGGCCTATATTTATAGAGTTAAAAATAAAGCAGAAATTAATTTTAAATAGTCATAACACTTTTTAACGAGTTTGTTTTCATAGTACAGGGTGAGGCAAAATGAAGTTCACAGTTGTGAGTATGTGAAACACTGAGTTTATCCTTGTATTGTTATTTATTAATCATTGTATTATTTCCCATAAGAACAACTGTAAACCTACTTTGCCTCACCCTGTATCATTCTTAACATTTCTCGTGCCATGCACATCCTTGGTTGTCAGATAAAGCCTGGGGGCTTCTCACAATAATGATTTTAAATGGATTAAAATAAAATATACAAGGCTATAAAAGAAGCCAATTACACTGAAATATAATTATCAAAAATATAAAAATTGTGATACAGTAATTATATACTCTTTAAAATTAATGCATTAAATGACAAGGAAGTAACTATAGGTCTATTATGATATGATTCTGATGAGATCAGTATTGGACTCACTTTAGCAGCTTATTATATGCTGATGAGTATGAACAACCTCTTCTGATACCTGCAACTCATATGATATGAGTTTCATATCATACCGGTTATATGATATGAAAACATCTGAGAATTAGATTGATGAAAAGGTCAAAGTTAATGTTATCACTACTATATTTTGTTGTTTACACTCAAAATTGAATGGTATGTAGATTGCAATTAGTGAGAATAAATATGTAAATTTTTCCTATTCATGTTTACAGACTCCCTGAATTCCATGGGTTATAAACTCCATTTAAGAATCCTTGCTCTAACAAATAAGTATATGTTATATCTTAATAGAAAAAAGATGATTCTTACTCCGATATTCATCACAGCAATATTCAGAATAGCAAAGATATGGAAACAACCAACATGTCTATGAACAAAAAAAATGTAGAAGAAAGAAAGAAAGAAAAAAATATATCTTATGTACATACAATAAAATATTATTCAGTTTTATAAAAGAAAGAAATCCTGCCATCTGTGACAGCAATGGGTGAACCTGGAGGACATTATGTTAAGTGGAATGAGCTAGTTACAGAAGGACAATGTTACATAATCCCACTTACATGAAGCGTTTAGAACAAACTCACAGAAGCAGAAACTACAGTAGTGGTTTCCAGGGTCTAGGGGTTGGGGAAACGAAGAGTCATCGTTCATCGGTTATAGTGTTTCAGTTATACAGGATGTATAAGTTCTGAAGACATGCTATGCAGCACAGTACCTAGACCTAATAATACAGTATTTACAGTACCCTGCACTTCAAAATTCATTAAGAGTTTAGATCTCATATTAAGTGTCTTTGTCACACACACACACACACACACACACACACAACACCAACCAAACAGAAAACCAAAAAAAGCAAAAACAAAAAGACACTAGAAAACTTTAGAAGGTGTTGGATAAAGTCCATTTCCTTGCTCATAGTGATGGTATCACCACTGTTTCATGTCAAAACTCATCAAATTGTACAGCATTAAATATGTGCAATTCTTTGCATATCAATTATAACTTAATAAAGCTGTTAAAAATAACAATTTAAAAAGTATGGATCAATGTTACAAGCCTTCAAAAAATACACATGCCCCATGAGTTGGCTGGCCACCTCGCCCAGGGCATGACTAATTTCAGTGATTATATTTCTCATTTCTAGGAATTTTATTTAAAAAAAAATCTGGCTGGTAATTTTTATGTCTCATTCCTTCATGTACATTTTTGTACTTATTTAATTCTTTAAAATCATTATCGTATTTATTTAAAATATATTAGTTCTACTGATTTTCACTCATAGTGGCTGGTTTTATCATGTAGAAATACATGTGCCTTGCCACTCTGTGTATGTGAGGGAACTCTATGAGGCCTGAGTTTAAAGTGCTTTCTTCCAGAAAGAATTTAGATTCTGTCAACTGCTGGGTTGGAGAAGGCATCACCTACCTAGGAATTTTTTTTAAATGAATTTTCAGCTTTATTTCTGTTTTTAAGGTCCACAGAGGTATTGTGAGCAGAGGTTCTAAATCTATGTGAGGATAGGATTATGGTAGGAACTTTCAGGGTAGTCATTTTTTCCACCCAGATCTAAAGATGAGACAAGAAAGTATGGCAATGCCACTTTGAAGGTGGAATTTTATGGGAATCCTGGTTTAGGGATTGTCCCCCTGCCCCTCACTTTATTAGTGGATTGGTGGACGCCCACAAGACAAATTTTATTACAAGTACTTGCTTTCCTCTCTGCATATGAGTTTTCTTATTGTTTCTGGATTCTGAGAATTTTCCTGACTTTCTTGCATACTCAGCCCTCCATTAGTTTTTTTTTAATACTTTATAAGCCTTCTTTTTTTCTTTTCTTTTTTTAAAAAATGTATCTTATTCTCTACTGGGAGGATTTCTTTGGGCACCTAGGAAGTGATATTTTCAGATTCTGTTCTGATTGACTCTTTATCTTACTTAATCTTTACAATAATACTATGAGATAGCTTTTATATTCTCTTTATTATAAATGTAGCAAAGAGAATTAGCAAGAGCAGTGAACCTGCTCAACATTATGCAGCAAGTCAGTAGCCACCAAAACTCATGTTCTTTCCCTTTTACTACCCTGAATTTTGTTCTATGCCTTGACATCGCATGGCACATCATATACATTACATTATAATACTAGGTCCATTCTGGCAGAAATTGTCTCTTTTATCTCCTGACATACACCCAACGTCTAAAGCATGGTTAGCACATGGAAAAGGTTAATAAATATTTATGGATCTGATGAAGATCAAGAAATAAGTGGGTTTTTATGTTACCATATTACCTTCATAATGCTAATTTTTAAGGTCGTGTAACATACCATTGATTTGATTAGTTGGCACAGTATATTTTTAACTTATACTGAGATATGATAACATCTGCCTATAAGCGCAGAAATTCTCCGGAACTGGTCAACTATTTTCTTTTCTTGTACTATCGCTTTCATATAGCCCAAATCCTTTTCAGTGTTTTTATTTTATTTTATTTTTTGTTCTCTCTCTTTCATTCTCTCTCTTTCTCCCTTTCTGTGCCTCTCCTCCTCATAACAAGATCCCTGCATTTCAACTGTCCACATTGGGCTGGTGGGTTCTCTGCTCCTTGTTTTGAGGGTTTTGCTGGTAGTTTCCCTTTAATTCCCAGAGCTATTCTTTGTAGAGATTAGTCAAAAGAGCAATGTGATCTTAGGCATATTTTTCTCCTGTGCAGCTGACCATGAAGTGAAGTAAAAGGGCAGACTATTTATAAGTCAAGTGATTACAGGTGCAGAGAATAGATAAGAGCTTAGCTTTGTACAGGTTGGGAGAGCATTCTTACAGAGTTTCCTTGTTCAGGTTATTTCAGTGTGGTCTCAAATTTAAAGCCATGTACCAGAGATGAATTTACTCCCACCGAAGTTGCTTGAGAAGTCTGTCATTGTCAGCCCATATCAGTGGACTTTTTCGGTCAACAGCTGCTTACTAAGTACCTGCTATAAGCTAACACCATGACAGGAGGTGATAAAATTGCAGGGGAGAACGATAAAATCAATAATACATAGGAATACTTGCTACCGCTGATATGTGTGCGAAGAGGTACTGATAGCCAGCAGGGCCCTGCTTCCTGGGGGGTGAGCAAAGGTGGCTCCCCCGGTGTGTTTGGCAGTTGAGGCTGCCCATGCCTTCCCTGGTTATCTTCAAATGGCCTTGCCAGGCTGGGTCTTTCTCAGCATATTTCTCTTATCTCTGTCCTTTTCCACCCAGTTTGGATTTTAGGTATTAATTGTTAATAGATATTAATATGTACAATGTAATATTAATAATTATCATTTATACTGGAGTCATTTATTTCTCCGGGAATAGAGAGGGACGTTTCTGGTTCTGTGTTCTCTGGTGACTGCTTCTATTTAAGTCATTTAAGATGCAAGAGTCTGGGACACACTTTTTGCCAGTTTTGTCCCTGAAATTCTTTGTTTTCTATTTTATTCAGGTCCCCCAAATTCTTTGAGGCTTAGTTACTTTTGTTTATTTGCTTGTTTATTTATGTAGGTATTCTTTTTTTGTACCCTTGCCCACCATAATCTCCTTTGCCTCTCAAATTATAGAAGTATTCCATATGCCAGTCTTTTTAAATTAGCTATGTTTGATCCTACTACATATACAGTATTTTCTATCTTGAACAATTTGAGTATATTTTTTAAAACTAATGTATGTGAAACTTTCTTACCTCAATTTATTTTTTTTACCTCAAGGGTTAGATGCCATTTATGTCTTTTTTGCCATTGTACACAGAATTGTGCTTCATAGGCTTGTTTTTAGATTTAAGATGTTAATACACACAAAAATAATACTAAAATGCTTACCTTCATAGAATAAATGTTGATTAGCTACAGGTTTGGTCTTTTTTTCCTTTTTCATTTCTTTCTCTCCTGTAATCCAATATTCATTCATTCTTTATTTCTGTAACAAAACATTCAAAACATGTATTTATGTTCCCAGTACTTTGTCAGCACAGGGTGTACATGAACTAGTAAGACATAGAGTCCTCCACAAAAGATGGGAAGACATACTGTTTGAAATACCAAGAAACAAGAGCTGGTCCTAAGCTATTTTTGTCCAATACATAGTTCATGATGGGTCTGACTCTTTCTCTGATGTCTGTGAACCACCTATTACTTTGGAAGAATTTTGTTACTGATTCAGATTTTCTGCCTTAGGGCCTTAAGCTTCCTGTGATAGACATGTTGAATGTTTTATAAACCCAAGTAAGACACAGTATCTGTATTGAAGCTTAATGCAGTGCATTTGAGAAAATTGGTTTTTCTGTGAGGAAATAACCCCCTATCACCCTGACCCCAGGCAATGAGTTTCAGATGCATTTAGGAAATCTGATAATCCTTGCGGCCTGTTATCTCTGAGTGTGACTTAATTGAGTTGAATAAATATTTACTGAGAGCCCACAAAAGGAGCCTCTCAGCCTCTGCACCAGGTTTGATGCAGAGGTTGGCTGTAAGGGGGGCAGAGGGCCATCCGAAGAGACAGGAATACACTCATGGTGGCCAGGGAATTCCGGACTGTGTTGGCTCTGGTCCTAGACGAATTTCAGGGCACAGTGTTGAAAGAGCAACTTCATGTCCTATTTCTGAAAGGACTATTTTCTGAACTACTTGGCTGGAAGTGGCAAGTTACATATAACTGACATAATTAGGCCTTGGTGTCACATCCACTAATGAGTTAGTGTCTGGTGAGGCTCTGATGCAGGGGGAGGGCTGTGCCAGCAAACATGTGCCACCCCGGAGACCCGTCTCCATCTGATCTTTGATTGTGACAGGATCAGGAAGGAGTTTCTTCCTGATCCTGTCACCAGTCATCTGAGTTGTCTGCTCCCTTGAAGCTTTCAGCATAGTTCTGATCAACAAAATTTCTCTTGGAAGGTATGAGGAACCATGATACCAGCCCAGGCTGGCATGCCACCACCAAATCACAGAACACTCGCATTTGTTTCCTAAGGTGTTTTAATAGACACACGGTGTATAAAGGCCATGTGGATATTTTTTCGCTTATTTTTGGACATATCCATTGAGGCTAGGAAATATACCCTCTAAGGTCTTTTGACCACTGGTTTCAGTTGAGGATTGAGATCCCTTGCACAACTTAAGACAACGCAAACATGAAGCATAGGCTATTACTTGAAAAACAAGTGACGGGTTGGGGAAGTTCTTCACACCACTGTCACCTTTTAACCTTATAATTAACATGCCAGCAGCTGTAGGCACATAACCCTCAGAAGGCATCAGTGGCTGGGCCTATATCAGTGATTTTCAAATTAGATGCCAATTGAGTGGGAATAGGGATACGGTGGTGTCGTATCGATTAGGGGCTGGAAACAATAAGTCTTAAGAGCTTTTATTTATGTCTTACACATTCTTTTAACAAATATGTCCTAAGCACCTGCTATGGGGGCTCTGTGCTAATGCCTCTCAAGACATGCACAAATATATAGTCTTGCATGCCTTTTTATCACATGTCAAGAATGGCAAGTTCCAAATTCTTTCTTTTTTGAGATTTGAAGGTTTTCTCTTTGCCACTGCTTCTTAAAATCAGAGTCTCTATGTCATTTTAGTATGTAATAAGCAAAGTTTATTTCTGTTTCAGAATAGTTTTAAATAAATTAGTCAATCAAAGTGCTACATCAGTGTTTACGGCATGAACACACATGCATATCACAAGCATATCACATGCCTATTTCCATGTAGTATTTACTACAAGGCAGGTAAGGTGTACTGCCCCCACTTGACAGATGGTGATTCGGAAGCTGAGTAACTTGACCGTAGCTGGTCCATTGTCAGGGCCTCAACTGAAAAGGGGAGTCACTGCTCTTCCCACTGCATTATGCTTCTACAGACGCCAAGGGCAGCTGGATGTTGGCATTCTTTTCAAATTCCAATAGAAGTGACTCTTTAGCAGTTGGGGTTGTTTCTTGAAATGTTTTTCTGTGAGAAAATGGATATATGACATATAAACATGGTTAAAGAAGACATGTACCTTAGTCTGAAAAGACATCTGCAAATATTCTGCTCATCTTATAAACTAATCATAGAAAAATTTAAGTTTATTTTTGTTAAAATTTAGCTTGCTTTTATGGAATATGGTTTCTAAAAATCTGGCATTGTTGACACTTATTTTACTTTAAAATGTATCTTTGGAATAACCAGAACTTCCTAATTTTGGTGTAGTAATATTTATTGAGTAGTTATTATGTGCTAATATATCACTGTTACCTGTATTCTTTTTAAGCTGTCACAACAACCCTGTGAGAAAAGTACTATTATTATCTTCATATTGTAGGTAAGACTGAGGTACAGAAAAGTTTAGTGACTTGTTCAAGGTTATACAGCTAGCACATAGGAAAACTGGGGCTTGAACAGGGATGACTGGGATGATTGGTTCCAGAGACCTTTTTTAAGTGGTTCTGCAAAGACATTTACTAGATGGCTCCAGAGCAGGAGATGAATGTCCACGTAGCTGTGGGCAGGCATTGCTTCCAGCTACCCACACCTCAGTGAAATGAACTCTGGTCAGGTGCAAGTACTGGTGTGGCCCGCACGGTCACTTCTCCAGGGCATTGTAGTTGTGCATCTTCTCCAAGTCCCGTGGGCCAGCAGCCTGTGGTTGCAGCAGGAATGGTGCAGGCCCAGCGCATCCAGGGCGCCCCCGAGTGCGCGCTTGGCCTGCAGTAGCTCATGTGGGCCTCCCATTTGCTGCCCAGGACTTGCCGCAGGTGAAGCTGCGCAGAGGGATGATCGTGGCGACAGCAGTTCAGCGGCCCAGAGCCTGTTTTTAACCACAGCCTTATAATACTATATTTCAGCAGTGCACTGATGAGTGTGTACTGTTCTTAGGTCACGTAATGGCTTTGGTCTTTAGGTTTCACTAAAAAAAGATTGCACCAGATAACTTATTTACTTAGCAGTACCCCTTATTTACACGCATGCCTTCATTTAATCCTCATTCTACAGAGTCCTAACCCTACACATAGTAAGTATTATCATTGTCTTTATCTTACATGTGGGGAAAGTAGGATTTAGGGAAGACAAATAACTGCAAAAGGTGACAGAGTTGTGCTGGGATTCAAGCCCAAGATTTTAACCAATATACTTTACTGCCTTTCATTTTTAAGGGTTTATGCAGCCTTGAAATTTCATACATTCAATCCTGACTTTTAATTTCGGTCATAATGATGATATATGTTTCATAAAGCCATTAATTTATAGTTCTCCCAAGAAATGACCTTAGTCCGCACATGGCTTTAAATGCTTGGGAACCATTAACATAGATAAAGCAGCCTTAACAATGAAACATTGTGCTATTAATATTATATTATTATTTCTTTTGAGGAGTCACATGCGTAGCAAACAGGATGTAACCGGACATGTTAGGCAAACTGTTTTTAACCCAGAACACTAAAGGGGATCAAATTCTCATTATTACTCACAGTTAGTACCCAAATAACTGTGTATGTTCAGTTTTTCAGTTTCTTCAGTTTGGCAGGAAGTTTTAAAGAACTAAACAGCATGCCCTTCCGTCCCTGGCATATTCATAAGCTATTTTGGGGTGAGTCATCGGAATTCTGTGGTTTGTATATCCTGAAGGGAGAGAAGAGACACTATATGGTTAGCATTTACTTGAAATAGCTAGTTGGAAAAAAAAGTCTTTGATAAAATTCAACATTAGGTAAGAAATGCCTGCGGAAGGATCTTTCAATTGTTATAAACATTTGACCCCTGTTCCCATCTCTGGAAATATGTCACAAATGTAATTCTTCAGCCTGTGTATATTCACAGCTTTCCCACTGCACACAGAAGCCCTGATCTGATGTTTAGCTGCAGTAATTTACAGAGAATAAACAACTGAGGGAGCAACTCTTTTGTCCTTGGAGTCTCTGCTTCCTTGTGTCTGCTCTAAGCTGGGCAGGGTTGTAGTTATGTGGAAACAGAGAGAACAAACCAAACTTCTGAGGTGTGGTGGGTAATATCACCAGTATTATAATTGTGGATTGTGATTAAATCATTACAACAGCAAGCCTAAGGAAGCATCCTAGTCATTAAATATATGAATATTTTCCTCATAAGATAAAGAAACGGATTATTAATGGAAGAAGGAAGAAAATACAAATTAGTTAGGGATTTATCGTGTGCCTGATACTGCAACAGGACTCCAAAAAGTCTCATAAAGAGATTAGTTTTAAATTAAAACTATTTGGAGCTGGAGGAAATATTACATTCAAAAGTCCAAGTGAGCCTATGGTTTGCAGTGTCAGTGGCCCATAAGCCAGGGGTACAAGGAAAGGAAGTGGTGACATTTAACTCCCCTGCTCGATCAGTTACTTATTTGATTACAACCACCTATTGGTGCCTGTAGACAGAAACAGTCATGGAAAGCAACTAGGAGTTGGTTCTTATACTGGGAGAGTTAAAATAATGCCCTTTGCTTTGAAGTATAGAGACAATACTATTTGGTCCTTAAAATGGCTTATATGGAACACGAATAGGGGATTAGCTAGCAATGAAATACATAATCAGTAAGTGTTCTTGTTTTATTCCCACTCAATTTTCTAATTCTGCCAAGTTGTGAGTTTCGGTTCTGCATGGTGAGATTTTAACTCTTCCCAGAGCAGTCAGCCCCATCTTTCTAGATTTGCATTGCTTATTCATAGCACTCCTTTATTTACATTTTACTTATGACTAGTGAAATTGGTTTTCCACTTACATGGGGTAGACACAAAGAAGTGAGTTGATTTAAAAATATCAACTAAACAATAATAGAAGTGGTGGGTTATATGGGAAGTGGAGGACTGACCTGAAGAGGTTAACCAGTGTATACAACTTTATAACTTTGCGAGGCAGATGGTTGCATAGATGAAAATAGAACACCCAGTTTGTTTGAGTCCTACCTGCTTGTCCGGAGCAGTGCTGCTTAAAGTGTAGTCCATACACTGGCAACAGTCTGTGAATGTTTGTCCTTCTTGAAGGAGATAAGTACAGAAATTGGGAGTAATCATTTAGAAGCTTTTAAACTTATTGACATTGCTTTGATATCTGATTACGGAAAATATTTTTCTAGTAAGCTATCTTTATTATATTCTACAAAAGTATCAGAAAAAATCTGGTAGTTGGAGAAGCAGTATTGTCGAGCATATATTTGGATTAAGAACATAGCTAAGGAAAGCGGCAGCCTAAGCAGTTACAAGAAAGGAATATATTTTGGTGAAAAGTACATATTCTTCATGGAATCTGAGAGAGTGAGAGTAAAGAGGCTAAGATATAAGTGCATTTTAAGGGCTGTGACTGTCCCAGTCGTTTTATGATTCTATCTCTAGGATCCAGCATAGTTTACTATACGTGTATTTACTACACGTGTTTACTATACGTGTTTACTATAGTGTTTACTATAGTAAACACTCTACACATATTTGCTGAGTGAACGAATGAAGGAATAAATGATGAATGAGCTATGGTGTTTGGCAGGCAGGTCTAACACAATCACCAGAGATTATGCTGTATTATAGCGCAGTAATAGTTTATTATGCTTTTCCAGGCATCTCACAGCATTTCGCAGTGCCCTTTGTTCTGACTATATAAAAACCCAGTGGGGAAAAAAAATGAAGTGAACCTCTAGGGGTTAATTAGGTTGTCAATATACCTTGACTCAGAGAAGGTACTTCAATTGAGAATAATATTTAATTTTGGGCTTTATACAAAAAAAGGAAAGATAGGTTGGTTTATGTTTCAGTAATAAACAACCCCCATATCTCAGCAGTTTAACCCAACAATCATTTCTTTCTTACACACACGCCTAACAAAGATGGGCATGGAGCTTTGCTCAGTGCAGGCATCTCAGCCTGTGAGTCCGTAATAACCATATCAGAAGATGTCACAAATTACAGCTGGTCTGTTAGTGTGTCAGCCTGGAAGTGACATCTTTCTCTTCTGTTCACATTTCTTTTTTTCCCCTAAAGTAATGAGCATATCTAATATAAATGGGGTGGGTAAATGCAACCCTACCATGTACCAGGCAAGTGGAGAACCAGAAATATTTATGGAGACTGCTAGTAACCAGCATATACACCTACCTACTGTCAATTATATTAACAAGAGTTACTTCTACTTTGATTGATCTTCTGTGATTATTCCGTCAGCACTGAGTTTCTCCATTTTCAGATCTCTGGACTAAATCTTGAATGGGATGACCTCATGAATGTAGGATGGTTTGAGGTAGAAGAAGGACTTCTGCCTCAGCCATCAGCTCACTTACTTTAACAGCTTTGGTTTCTGTTCTTTCTGTAATATCAATAATGACCTCTGCCAGAGAATACAAACTCCTTTGGGTCAAATTCTTTCTCCACCAACCAACTAAACTCTAAGGCTGAATACATCTTTCCACAAGAATGCAGGAGATTGGCTTTAGATCTTGGTCAGGGAGATTTCTTCTAGTGAAATTTAAAAATGACAGTGAATATAAACTTTTTATAAATATTCCTACATAAGGTTGTTGGATTGAGTCATCTTCTAAGAGGCTGATTAATCCTGAGAAAATCAAGCATATCAAGTTTCTAGACCTGCAGACCTGAGCAGTGGGTTCTACACACCCTCCCTCCCTTCCTTCTCTCCCTCCCTCCCCCTTTCTCTCCTCCTCTTTCTCCCTCCCTCCTCTCCCTTCCTTCTTGTTCTTCTTCTCCTCCTCCTCCTTCTTTCTCTCCCCTCCCTGCCTTTTCTTATCTATTATCTATCTATCTATCTATCTATCTATCTATCTATCTATCTATCTATCTATCTAATCTATCTATCATCTATCTATCTATCTATCTATCTATCTATCTATCTATCTATCTATCTATCTATTTATCATCTATGTATCTATCATCTATCATCATCTTCCAAGGCAGCATATACCTATATATCTACATTGGGCTGGAAAGAATAATTCTGCAGTGCATGGAAACTTTTAATATAAAACACCCTAACTCCTTGTTTGCCAGGTAAAAGGATTTGCTTTTAAAAGGTAACCTTTTTGCCTCTATTGGTAGCATTATTTGGATTTCCAAAATTAGTGAAATTTGCATAAAGATGGGTGAAATCTGACAGTATACTTGAATGGCCAAAGATTTCCAAAATTATAAATAAAAATCAAAATGTCAATATCTGCCTCTGTGTATGGACAGGTGACAGAGGGAGGTAGAGGTCTGAGACTTCTGAATGGGATGAGTGTGAGCAGCAGATTACTGAGCTTCTCCAAAGCCACTTTGAAGAGGCTTCCTTCCACCCAGCTGCCCGTGCTGAACATGGACGGAATGACTGCCAGACTTTTACAGGATTGTGCCAGTGGACACAGACTGAATCACTGAGCTGAATGGTAAGGTGGAGAAGGATCTTTTATTACTCCCCAGTCAGCTGTTGCACATCTAAACATGTAGCTAATCATTTATTAGCCTCTAATTTTGGAGGCTGGCTCTAGATGATAAGCCTCATAAAAAGACAACAAGGAGATGCCTTTGATAAGGTGGTAAATCATTAAATAGAGAAATGACCAGTTGATTTATGACTTACTGGAATACTTTCGACTGAAAGATAAACCTGCATTTCTGTTTTGCAAGTGATATCTCTGCTGTCCCTTAAAAAAATTAAACTTGGATTACACAATGTAAAAAAGGCACACTTTCACCTAATTTCAGAGATTCTGCTTGAGTGGCTGGAGTCAAATTCTAAGATTTCTTTCAATTCATAGAAACCACTGTCAAGTTCCTTCAAAACAGAGTCTGCATGTCTAGTAGCCAGTCTAGTACTGGTGTAGTAAGTGCTCTGTGAGTATCTTTTGGTTGTGTCCATTAGTTCTGTTAAAAATGTAAGATAATGTAGGTGAAATATGACTAAAAACACAAAAGACTGTCTTTTTGTCCTTTATCACAGCCTTTATATTTCTATTCTAGGATCTTTGCAGTTGTCATTCCTTCCATATGGAATCTTTTCCTGAGAAACGACTGTGGCTTGTTCCTTCTTTCAGATTTCTGTTCTGATGTCACCTCTTTAGGGACCCCTTACCCCACAGCTTATGCACAGTATCACTCCCCCAGTCTAGCCCTGCTGTTTTCTTCATGAAACTGGACAGTACTCACATTCATTTGTTTACCTATTTATTGCCTTTCTTCTCTATTATCATGTAAATTCCATGGGGAGCTAGTGCAGGAAAGACTTCATGTTCTGTATAGCTGTTTCCTTAGCACGTAGATGAACACCTGCATTCTACCAACCAAGTGCTTATTTAAATACTTTTAAGAAAGAAAGAATGGATAAATGAATGAATGAGTCAATTAATCCTTAAGACAGGAAAATTTCTCTGGCTCCCATGAATATGATTTTTTTCTCTAAAGTTAGTAGATTGTAGTAAAATTAGAGGTTGAAATAACTTTTTGTGATCTATGTCACTATAATGGTCATATGATTACCCAGCTCTGGTGTCCTATTTCCCCTCTGATGTAGGTAGTCAGCTGAGAAGTGTTTGTGCCAGTGTTTCCTTGGAGCATAGAAAAATGGTTGATGCCCTGGCTGGTGTAGCTAGTGGATTGAGCGCGGGCCTGCGAACCACATGATCGCGGTTCGATTCCCAGTCAGGGCACATGCCTGGGTTGCAGGCCAGTTCCCAGCAGGGGACTCACCAGAGGCAACCATACATTGATATTTCTCTCCTTCCCTTCCTCTCTAAAAATAAATAAATAAATAAAATCTTTAAAAAAAGAATTTATTTTAAAAAAATGGTTGAAATTTCCCTGGCTGGTGTGGGCCAGTGAATTGAGCACCTTCCTGTGAGCTGAGCAGTTGCTGCTTTGATTCCCGGTCAGAGCACATGCCTGGGTTGCGGTCTGGATCCCTGGCTGGGGGCGCATAAGAGGCAACCGATCAGTGTTTCTCTTGCACATGGTGTTTCTCTCTCTCATTCTCCCTCCCTTCACTTCTCTCTAAAAAGAAATAAATAAAATCTTTAAGAAGTGGTTGAAATTATGAAGAATAACTGCTCAGAAGCAAAATCATTTTGTGATAAAATATAACATAGCAGTGGCTAGCTGAGAATTTCCTAGGGATATATATATATATAACTTTGTTATGATTTTATTAGGCATACACAAAAATTATTGTAAATGACTTTTATATACCATCTCAGGTCAAGGTCTTCAGGGGTCACTTAGGGGAAGGCGTGTGGAATGGGAGGTCATGATAAGTGAAAGCAGGGATCATGTGGAAGATACCTTATGGACACAGGGTACAGTTACAAATTAGTAGAATCTGGTGATGGGCACTTTTCTTGAAATAGCCATAAGAACCCAAGAAAGACAGATATTCTCTCTGGTCCTCATTCGTCTAAGGTGTGGGTGGGGATTTGACTCAATATAACATTTTCATGCCATTTAACTTGGTATGATATATGAGTCACTTTCTGAGACAATAGCATTTTTATGTGTGTAGTTTTATCCACGTGAAAATAGATTGTTTATTTTATAACTAACATCTTTTCTAATTAGAAATAAATGTTATAAAATAGTTGCTTCAAACTTTTATGGTAATTAAATTTTTCTACATGCATTATAAAATGCAATATTATTCAGACTTAAAAAGAAGGAAATCCTGTCTTTTGGAAAAATATGGATGAATCTAGGGGGCATTATAATAAGTGAAATAGACTTATATGTAGAATCTAAAATAGTTGAACTTCTAGAAACACAGGGTAGAATGGTGGCTGCCAGGGGTTGGGGATGAGAGAAATGAGGAGAATTTGGCCAAAAGGTACAAAATTTCAATTATGCAACAGGAGTAAGTCTTGGAGATATAATATGGAGCATATTGGCAATAGTTACCAATTTTATACTTTTCTACCTATAATTTGCTAAGAGAGTAGATCATAGCTGGTCTCATCAGAAATTTTTAAAAAGGTAACTCTTTGAAGTAATAAATATGTTAATTATTTTGTTGTGGTGATCATTTCACAATGTATATGTATTATCAATACATCAAGTTGTACACTTTACGTATACACCATTTTTATTCGTCAATCACTTGTTAATAAAGCTGAAAAAAAAATAGCCTAACCACTCTGCCAGCCAGACTCTCTAAAGAGCTCAGCTAGGGACACCTTGCAATGCAACAAAAGCTAGATGATATTTTTTTATTATCTCAGAAAATACAGGCAGCAATAGAAATTTAAAAAATTTATGCAAATATTTAACTTTTATGATTCAAATTCATTCATGTATTTATTTGGCAGCTATTGATGAAGTCCCAGCTAAATGCTAGAATGTGAAGTTATTAAAGAAACAAACATGACTCTTGCCCTTCTAAAGGTTGCAGTCCAGTCCTAGGTTTATTCTAATTTTCATTAGAATTTTTCTTTGATACTGTAGTTGTTTAATAAAGTATATTTATGATTTACCCAAACCTAACATCTTATAATTATTCTTTTTACCAATTCCTTGCAACTTTGTTAATTTTTTTGTTTTATATGCTATGTGGCTATGTTATTAGCTATATACACATTTAGATTTTTTTAGTCATCCTGACTAAGGGAACTAGCCTGGCCCTGACCAGGGCAGCACTGGCCACAGCAGGGCTGCGGGGTCCCGTGAGGCCCAGAGCCAGGACTACTCCGGGGGCTGCTCCCAGATTCCTGACCCTCTGAAACTGTGAGAAACAACTATTTGTTGTTTTAAAAGTTAACTTTTAGAGTAATTTGTTAAATGGAAATAGATAACTAACATACTTCCATTTTCTCTATGTTTTCTTTCTGGAACCCTAAGTAGACAACTATTAGCCACATCTTCAACATCTCTTAATATAGCTTTCCCAACTCTTTGTTTCTCTTGAACTATTTATTGAGCATAATTTATTCAGATCTAGCTCCTACTTCACCAGCTCTTTTTCAGCTCATTTTAATCTGTTTAATTAATCTAGTGACTTTGTAATTTTGGCAATTATATTTTCATTATTGAAAGTTATTTATTTTTTCACTTTTGTTTATTTTTCTTTTTATTCCTCATTGGCTGATCAATCTTTTTTGGGTTATTGAAGGAAATTGGATGAAGATGCTGAAAATTTCAGAAAGGTATTGTGTTTCTTTTAGACAAGATCCTGGGGTGTTATGAACCTAGAGGCATATTTAATTTAATATATGAGGGCTGTCTAGAAAAAGTCCAGCCATTGTTAATGTAATGAGAATGTTTCTGTGCAACATTGATATAAACTGGCAGCCAAGGAGTGGAATGCATATGTGTAAAGAATGATGACTTCACTGTACCAGTCAGTGTCGGTGGTAGATGCCATTGAATGAGCATGTGTACTGTGTGGCTGTTGCATTCACAATGTCTGAGTGAGTAGGGCAATGAATCTTCATCAAATTTTGCATTGAGCTTGGACATTCCTCTGTGGAAACTATCCTGATAATTCCAAAGGCTTTCGGGGCGAATGTAATGAGTGCTTCACAAATAAAAGTGTGGCACAAATACTTCAAAGATGGTCGAGAATCTGTTCAAAGTGATCTACATTCTGGAAGGCCTGCAACAAGCAGAACACCTGAGAATGTTGAATGTGTACGGGCTGCAATCAGCAAATATTGATGACTGACAGCGTGAGAATGAAAAACTAATCTGGAGATTCCAAAACTACTGTGTCCAAGATTTCGATGCGGAATCTTGCATGAAACATGTCATGGCAAAATTCATTCTGCAGCTTCTGCTACCAGAGCAGAAAGATTGTCCTGCAGTTCATAATGACTCGATTCAAACGGCTACCAATGAACCAGATTTCCTCAAGAAGGTCAAAACTGGAGATGAGTCATGGGTGCCTGCTTTGAAGGGGACTGGGGCATTATTGTCCTGTGGACAATGTTTCTTGTATCTTCTTTAATAAACATCTCTCCTTTTTATAGTACTTGGCTGGATACTTTCTGGACAGACCTCATATTTTCTTGTTCCAGGACTTTCTAGAAGTATAAATTAAACCTCCCACCCCCATCCTTCCGAAGGAGAGGTTTAGAATTCCAAACCTTTTAGGGAAGATTTTTTTTCACTGAGTAAAGGCCTGGGACAGTTATAAGTTAAAGTTATATACATTAACCCTATCCTCAGAATTAGGAGAAAAGAGAGGGTAGAGTTGTTTCCACACTCTCTGTATCACCCAAAAGACTGGGTCGATTCTTTTTCATCCAGTCATTTCCTGGAGTTGGTTCCTGCAGGTACATCGAAACAATGACACCGGTTTTTTTCTCTTTACAGAGCTCACTCACTAAGAATGACCAATCACTCTGACTGGGCTGCCTGAGTGCAAAATAGCTATCATTCTTCAAAAATATATGTAGCTAGTAATACCCCTTTATTTTATTTCGAATGTAGCATTACAATCTAAGTTCAAAAATTATTATAACTTGTATGAATTAGTTTTATTTTCAAGGCCTAAAGGCTTCGAGAGGTTTGGAAAGTAGTCTGCTGACTGAAGGAAAATGTGCTTTACAGAGTAGTTTTTCGTTCACCGATTCTTCTAGGCTCTGTAAGGGAGACACAGAGAAAGCACCAAGACCCTAGTGTAGTAAACTAGTATTTCTGAAACTATCTGTGGTGGTGGATAATTTTTTTGGATGAATTCTTTCTCTTATACCTTCATTTGCTTTAAGTTTATCACTTCATTTTGTCTCTTACTCTTGTTTTGTAACTTAAAAGGAATGAAGTGCATTAGGTGTTGATTCAATTTATTGTTTCTCCCCTGCACCCCCATACAAGTATTGAGAGCAACAAACCTCCTCTAAGTACTGCATTGGCAGCATCCTTCATTGAGATGTGGGCCCTCATGGTTTTGTTCTTTAAGTATTCTGTTGCATCTTAATTTTCTTTTCAATCAAAATTTTATTTAAGGGGAATTCGCTCTGCTGAGTGCATTAAGAAAAAGAGCTGAAAAATAGGTAAAACCAGAGGAAAAAAATGGAAGAAGATAAAATGATCAGTTGTTGATAATATGACATTAGGTCCAAGATAAGCAAATGAAAAATTCTTAGCATTAGTAAAGGTTTAGTTTTAAATGAATGGATAGAAAATAACCATTCACAAAATGATTCCTTTCTTCCTCTATACCAACAATTAGGAAATAAAAGGAACATTTTTTCCCATACATAAGAGGAAGTCTAAAAAGAAAGCATCCTAAAATAAGAAACTATATGAAACCCATAAAATTTTACGATGAATTTTACAAGAACATAAGAAAATAAACAGACCTATCATTCTTGTGAATGAGAAGACTCATAAAAATGTGTTATCTTTTCAAGTTAATTCATATGTTTACAGTAATGTCAATCAAAATTTCAGTGGGACTTCTTAGAAGTCATGCCCAAATAATTCTAAAGCACATCTGGGAAAATAAGTGAACATTCTTTCTTCTGCCTTTCCCTCTGGGCAGGTGGAGGTGTGTGCTGGGTGAGGCCATAGTGGCGGGAAGGGGGAGGGGCAGGCTGGGAGCAGACGTGCCATCACCTAGGTCTTGGGATCCAGTTTCAAAGCGGTCCAGGGCATTTCCCACAGTCATTCAACAAATATTCATTGAACATCACACGTGATTCTGGGGACCGAGGATGAAGAAGTAAACAAAACAAAGTCCCACCCTTGGGGAGCTGAGGTTCTAGTTGAAGAGGCAGACAGGAATTTTGGGTTTTGCTGAATAGTTTGTAAGCCTTATCAAGGAGATTTGGAGACGATTACCAAGATCCTAATGAAATAAAGCAGTGCTTCTTAAACTGTTTGTCTTAAAGGACACTTTTAAAAATTTCCAAACTATGGCACACAAATATTTTTAAACATATAAGATCTTTTGCTTTGATGATGTGGTATTACCACAGATTTCTATACAGTCTCCATTTTGCGTCCTCTCTTGTTCATAGGTCCCTGGACCACACTGAGCAGCACTGTAGTAAACAACCCCAGAGAACATCTTGTGAATGGGATATAATACCACATACAAGCTGGTTTCTAATAAAAGCTGGTTATGGGAGTGAGCTTTCCTCCATTCCATTGGCATTTCACAGTTGTTCCCCTTCATCCACACAAAAGCACTCAGGTATCTAAAAGTTTCAGTCCCTTTATGCTTTGTCTCTGTGGCAGTGGCATGAGTGGTGCCAACAGTGACAGGTTGGCCTAGCAGAGTGAATGGGAGTCCTGCCTCTGTACTGGATCATCCTAGGTTCAAATTCTGTGCCTTTGCCCACTAGCGTTGTGTTCTGGAAACTTACAATGGGGAATGGAGTCTCCTGCATTTTAATGGGAAAGAATATGGATCATCTTCTAAGAGAGAAAAAGACAAAATCAGGGGACGGATGGTCAGGGAGTCTTGTGTACTGAGAAATATTAATATTGAGTGTCTTTATTTTTAAAGATCTAAAAATTAATAAATGGCCTAATTTCCCATCTTAAACTCTAACTTAGTTTTCCCCAATTCCCAGGTCCCTCAGGCACTCTCAGAGCCTCAGTCCAATTATATCGCAGGAAATCACTGTTCACTTCAAGGAAATCACCAAACAATTTTTCTATCTGTTCATAGGTATAATAATGATATACAGTGGTAATCATATTTCAATACATAAATGTAGCAAAGCAACATATTTTATAGCTTAAATGTACACAGTGTTATATATCAATTATATCACAGTTAAAAATATACTCCTTTTAGTGTTGCTGTGAGTCTTAATGTTTAGAGAACCCCTTGCACAGAGCCTTAGGAATATTTTAAATGTTGATTAATATTAGCTATTAGAAATATGAGTTCAACAGGTGGTTGTTTATATGTATGGCTTACTTCTATATCCAGGATTTCTACATTTAGGACTCCTGCGTACACTTTCAGAACAGTACTTTCTTGATTCCTTTATTCTTCTGATTTTCACGCATGCTGGTATGTGATTGTTTCTATGGATTTTACTGACACTTATGTTTTCCATTCGACTCTGTGGACCCCATTTGCTCCTTCCCTTGTGGCTTGCATTCACAGAGACTTTACTTGCAAAGATCACCTTAGTCAGCCCTGAAGGAGATAAAAAAGACTTGTCCCCAAAAGGCAATCTGAGGCCAGTGAGGTGCATGAAGGGAGGAAGGATTTGAGGAGCCAGCTTCCGCAAGCACACAGGGAGCCCTTCCACAGGAATCTCAGGTCTCTCTGGCCCCAAATAAGGTCAAGTTTGACTCATTTCAGTTTTCCTCCCCAGGCAGAAGCAGGCCTCCATCCATGCCAGGAAATTGTTTTTGACTGTCAGACACAACAATGTCTGAAATCAAGATTAAGGCCTGTGACTCCCGGGTGAACAAAATGGTAATAAATACTGAAAATTCCCCTACCTACCTTGAAAGGCTAACCTGGAGTGAAAGATTGCCTTGCGGGTTAGGGTTATCTTTCCAGGTGTTTTGTTGAAGTCTAAAGAGTCAGTCAGCGGGTGTGAGTCATCTGACCGGGGTAAGATTAGAAACTCTAAAAACATGCAGCACTGGCAGGGGAGCAGCCCTCTCTGGCTTTTATTGCCCCTGCCCCCACTGGGAGCCTAATTCTCCTTCTTAAGTTATGGACAGGTGCAGATACATACATCTGTATTTCTAACATTCTTTCTTCCCCTCTACTGGCTTCACTAGAACCAGAGCAAGTACTTATATGAGTTGACTGTATAAAAAGATCATAATCAGAAAATGGATTTTTTTATGTAAAATGGTTACTCGAGGGAGAAAATGGAAGAAGCAAGATGGACGAGGTGCAGGTAGGGGAAATAACAGGAAAAGAGAAGGAAATAGGAGGGAAGGTGAGGAGGAAAGGGGCCCCTGAGCCTGCAGAGACCAATGTGAGAGGAGAAGTCTGTGTTTGCTTAAAAGACTAACTGGGAGCACACTTTGCTAAAGTGCGTTTTTCTATTTGCCCCGCGGTAACTGAAGAAAACAAAGGCTGTTGTAGGTGCTATTTTAGGGAGAGGTAATTGCTACAATTCACCTAATTTATATTTTAAGATGTTTAGCTGTTAAAAAATCTGCCGAGCACAGTTTCTGTACACTTGAAATTTCTCAGTACTGAGAGCTCCATCTCCCGGCCCGAGGTGTTCCTTACCCTTCAGTGCTTCCTGCGTCTCGAGTAATTTGGGTGAGAACAGTGTCCTTGTGAAATCTTGGCCTGCCTTCCTGAAGCAGAGTGATATAAATCCTAATTTAAAATGAAAACAAGCAACTTAAATAGCCTTAAAAATAAAAACCTCTTATTCACGGTGGTCACGTGTTTCTGTTTAATTATTAAATGTCATTTTATCCATTAAGCCCAAGACTCAAAGAACATGGACAGAAAAAATCCAGTTACAGTAGTTCTTAGGAGGAAGTACTTTTTCTGCTGTTATTATTTTTACTTTGAGGACACCTAGTGGCAGCTTATTGGCTGTGCTATTCAAAGGCAAACTGAAAGAAGCTTCAGGATGTGGTAACGGTGGGGGAACCTACTTTTTTCAACACCTTCACACTTGCAGCCAGGACTTTCCTCCAGCCTGAAGGCAAAACTGCTACAACCCTGGTTGACAAACAGGCCCCTGCCAGATTCTGCAGCCACATTTGCATTTCCACCTTTCACAGTTATGTTAAAAATTCCTTTGGCCTAATTGTTTCACAAGCGGTATTTAATACACTCATTGTTTATTGACATGAATGCCTTTTTTTTTTTTAAAAAGACTACAGAATGGCCACAGTCTGTTCAGTTCATCAACTAATGAACAATATTGATGATTTACTTTTGGGAGACGTTTTGAGGGGAATACAAAGACTCTGGGTGAAAGGGCGTTTTCCCTCTTTACCTCTGGTGGGGAACTGCACCTTCCCAGCTGTGCCCTCAGAGTCAGTGACCTCCTCTCCCTGACGCCCCTTTTCCTCATCTGAAACGTGGAAGTAAGTGTACTTAATGCATAAGGGGACTGTGAGGATTGCGTGAAAACTCAAGGCAGCTCGCACAGTGCCTAGTATCTGGTAGGTACTAGATAGTTGTTAAGATCCTTCCCTCTCCACTCCCTTCACCTAACCCCATCCCCCGCTGCAGTTGTCTTCTGGACAGAAGTGTCACTGCCCCACGGAACCCTGCCAGTGCCACTCTGACCCATGGTCATTTGAGCCCCAGGAGACAAGTACATCTCTCATATCTACCAGCTTGCCCTGGGTCCATCTTAGAACCCTGTTCTTAAAACACAACGTTAAATCTGTACAGGAAATTAGTTTCCTATTAGTTATGATGCCCAGAATCAAAACTGGCTGTATTAATATTAAATTTCCTGACAGTTGTGGTTCAAGAAGAAGTGACACAATCAGCTCTTCACCGGGGAAACTACTGGTGTTTCTTTTATTATTTTATTTAATTTTTGTTTCTTTGCATTTGGCTTAAATTTAGACAAGATGGTTTCTACAGTCCTCACTGTATTTACTAGAAAGTCCAGATATTTTAACATGATCTTCAGGGAACCACATAGTTAGTCTCAACCACCTTTCCAGCTTCATCTTGGGGCCCTCTCTTGGCCTTACTTATTATGTTCCTACTGCTTAATATAAAAAATCTTCCCTGAAATAACTGGTCTTCTTCTGCATCGTGAAATTAGTGCACAAGTATTCCTCTCTTCATCTGGTGAAGTCCTTCTTACATATTCTTTGGGATTCAGCATAAATGTTGTTTCCCTGGGGAGTTCTTTCCTGACCTTAATCTAAAATTGGTCTCCTCCCCTATTCTCTCTCCTTCCTAGCACCTACTGTAATTTCTAGTTCTGTGTTGGTGTATTTGCTTATTGTCCCTGTCCCCACTAGAAAAGTATACTCAGTGAGAAAGAATAGGGACATGCCCCTTGTTTTGTTTCTGTACCTAGCAAGACATACGGGTCACGCAGGCACTCATTTTTTAAATAGAATTTATTGGGGTAACATCGGTTCACAGAGCCATATAAGTTTGAAGTGTATATTACTGTGATATATGATCTGTCCATTGCATTGTGTACCCATACCCATGGTCAAATTATCTTCTGTCCCCATATATTTGCCCCCCTTTACCCTCACCATACCCACCCCTTCCGTCTATAACCACCATACTGTTATCTGTCTGTGTCTATGAGGGCATTCACCATCGAATGAACGAAACCAGCCCTATCAATGAGAAAAATTCATGCATCAATTCCACACGCAAACATGCCTCACATTTCCCTTGACAAAGCTTTCGATTTGTTCAGCAGCCTTCTGGGAAATCCCATCTGCCTCAGAGATGATTTTTGGGTATTGATAGTTTCGAATAAACAACAATTGGTTCCTAAGTTCTCCTCAAAAGAATCTCTCTCAAAATACTTTTATTCACCTTAAAACAGTCAATTCAATTAATGCTTCTTGCATTTTTTTTTGTTAACGTATAATTGCTCAAATTCCATTGGGCCAATTTTTCATTACAACAGACAGCATTGTGTAATGAGAACATTTTTTACACTCTCAGTTTGTGGGTTGAGAACTAATCCACAAATCCAAATCCATCCTTTATTCAGCAAATACTACACAATTCTTTACATGTGACAAAGTCTTACCTAATAGTGAACTATTATGGGAGGTCTTAAGGTCTCCAGTGCACTAATGAAATTCAGTAAGGATTAGATTTTCTCCTGTCGCCACATGTGGCCGACACATCATCTTGGCAATGGCAAAAGCTCCCAGGTAATTGAAATTTTCAGAAGTACATATTATTACTTACCATAGTATAGCTTTGAAATTCATTTTACATTTCATTTGCCATTAATATTGCTTTTTAAAAATTAAAAATTGCTGTTTATTTAACTTAATAATTTCAATCTGACTTGCTGTAAACTGTTTGGTTAACCCTACAATTTTAAGAGATGTATTTAGCTCACCAGCATTTTCAGCTTATAATTTTTCAAAAACTAACTAGGTTTAAAGACTTGTACTTGTTATAATTAAAATGTGAATCATCTTGTCTTTGTTTGGCTTCCTAGAAAGCAGAACCTACAACAAAAACTCCTGTAGAAGTCATTTACTTGGAAAGTGATTTCAAGAGTGAGAGAGTGGGGTGTGAGACAGGAATGTGGGAAATCCAACGTGAGGGCGTGTGGTAGAAGTTGCCGTGATGAACAGGGGCCCAGATTTTCCTGAAACCTCTCAAGAACCTTAGAGGTTCAGCAACCCTCCAGGTGATTCCTGCACACCTTCCCTGAATTCCTAGATCACCCTGTATATGACCCTGTCTTATTCGACAGTTGACCCCTGGGGCTTTAGAGCACTTCTGGGCTGCCCAGCACAGAATCAGTGAAGGTTCTGAGGGAGGAAGTGGGAAGATGGTTATGATGAGTGGGATCTGGGTTTATTTTTATTTATTTATTTTTAAAAACAGAATGATTATGTTTTAATACACAAGATGCTTACCACCAAAAAAATAAAACAGCACAGTAAAGAAACAAAAACCTGATATTACATTTGCAATGCATGAGATATGGTTAACATTTTAGTCATAAATGAGCTCTTAAGAAACCAGTTACAAAGACACTAATAATCCACGGGAACTGGAAAAAAGAAAATGAAATAATTCAAATGGCAATTAAGAATTAAGACTATGATGAGTGTGCTGACCAATGACAGAAGAATAATTTCTCTGTGGCACCACACTGTTGAAGCACGAAAATGCTGTGCTGTACAGTCTGAAGTCTCATGCACGCCGACAGATTGAGTTTAGATGGAGCTGTTTACCACTGCCCACCTGAAGTCAGAGGTGGTCTGAGAGATGGTGCTGCAGGGTCCCACAGGGAACCGCTAACTCTGAACAGCCCTGCTGGTAGAGTAAATGTAGACATAACCTATCCCACAAGTTAATATTTTATCATTAATATTTTATTATTATTATTACCACTGTAAAGGGGGAATAGATACACCCTGTAAAGGGTATATATATGAGCCTGTAGGACTTTTGCCCTGCTCAAGATAGAGTTGTAATTTGTAGAATTTAAAACTGAAATGAACTGTATTGTTTCTTCCTGGAATTCTCTTTCTATTGCTGCCCTCACTCCATTAATTTATGTTTACGTAATCTTACCCATCCTCAAATATCACATTTCAAGGAAACCTTTCTCATAGATCTTTAGAACTTTCTAGCTGGAAGTAATTCTACCTATTTTGAACTGGACTAGTCCCTGGTGATACCTTTTTAATGGCAATCAATGATCAGAATCTATCTTTCAGATATCTGGCTATTTTATTCAACTAATTTCTGTGCTGTTTCTACTTTTTGGATTGCTTTTATCCAATTTTTTTAACCTGGTTCATTCTGAATTACTTTACCTGGTAAACTTCTAACTCCCAGTCATTCTTTAAGATGTAGCCAAGGCAACCCTCCAGGTGACTCTTCCCTCCCACCCCCATCTTCACTGCACTCCCAGGCCACCTGGTGCATGAGTGTGTTTTAACACTACTACACTGCACCACGAATTTAGGTTATTTACACGCACACCACCATGCTTCTCAAGCGAACGTGGCCTGTTTTTCTATAGCATTTGTTACCTTAACACAGTACATGTTCAATAAAATGAATGAGTTTTATTTCCTCCAATAGAGACCAAACTCCCCAGGGTTAAAGATTGTTTTACTCCACCCTGTATTTCAGTGTATGTGCTCAACTATGTGCTAGACTATGTGTCTGTCATAATACGTACTTTAAAAATACTTGTGTAATGTCAAGGGGAAACCCCTAAAATCTCCTTTTGTCTGTAAGAAAATGGGGCTATGAAAACATCTCTGTCTCGAGTTGTTGCAGCTATAGACTGCATTTTTCTTTAGATTGCAATCTACTGATGTTATAAAAACATCAATGACTCATTGCTAGGTGTCTCCAGACAGCACTTTTTTTTTGTAAACTTAAATCAAAATAGTGACTCAGGCTGTTTCAACAGAATTGAAAAATGAAAAAACATATAGTTAATACACTAGATGAGTCAAATTAAATTTAGAATGAGAAACCAATTTTGAAAGCGTGCCTACTCATTGCCTGCCTGGGATGGTTTTTATAGCATGTAGCGGTGCCCACAAAACAAAGGAATATTTTTTTGAGAGTTTTGTAAACTAACTTTGATATTTATCTATTTATTTATTTTTAAATTAAATTTATTGGGATGATATTTGTTAATAAGATCATAAAGGTCTCAAGTGTATCAATTCTAGTATCAGTGTATGATACATGATCTGTGTATTATGATGTGTGCCCACCACCCAGTCAAATCATCTTCTGTCAACATACATTTGATGCCCTTTACTTTTTACTCCCCCTCAGCCTCTTAACCTCTAGTGACCACCATACTGTTGTCTGTGTTGATGAGTTTCAGTTTTATATTCCACATAGGGGGGAAATCACATGATTCTTAGCTTTTTCTGACTTATTTCTCTAAGTATCACATTCTCAAGGGCTATCCATGTTATTGCAAATGGCAATATTTCATCTTTTCTTATGATTGAGAAGTATTTCATAGTATATATGTACCACATCTTCCTTATCCAGTTATCTACTGAAGGACACTTTGGTTGTCTCCATGTCTTGGCCACTGTGGATAATGCTGCATGGACATAGGGGGGTGCATTTATCTTTGCAAATAAATGTTTTCAAGTTTTTTGGGTAGATGCCCAGAAAAGGGATTTTTGAGTCATATGGTAACACTATTTTTAATGTTTTTTAGAAAATACTTATTTATTTTTTAGAGAGAGGAGAAGGGAAAGAGGAAGAGAGGAAGAGAAACATTGATGTGAGAGAGAAACATTGATTGGCTGTCTCTTGTATGCGCCCTGACTGGGGACTGAACCTGCAACCTAGGCACACACCCTGACCGGGAATCAAACCAGCAACCTTTCACTTTGTGGGACCATGCCCAACCAACTTGAACCACGCCAGTCAGGGCTCTTCTTAATTTTTTGAGGACGCGCCATACTGTTTTCCGCAGTGGCTGTACCAGTCTGCAGTCCCACGCGTACAACCTTTCCAACCCTTGTTAGTTCTTGCCTTGTTGATAATGACCATTCTAACAGGTGTGAGGTGGTACCACGTTGTGGTTTTGGTTTGCATTTCCCTAGTAACTAGTGAACTTGAACATCTTCTCATATACCTGTTGGTCATTTTATACCTATTTTTGTCAGATCTGCAAAAATATATTTTTAGGTGTTCCACAGAATTTTAGTAATTAGTTTATGTGTGCCATGAAATGAAAAAGGTTGAAAATCACTGATTTAGACATATCCAGCTATATGTGGTTGTCATAAACCTTGAGTTTTGCAATGAGCTACAAATCTTCACCAGCTTTTTTTCCTCTCTTTTTAAAAATTACCTTATCGTTGTTCAATTACAGTTGTCTGTATTTTCCCACCACCACTCCCCACCATGCTCACCCACCCCGGCCAATCCCACCTCCCTCCCTTGCTTCCACTCTCCCCCTTGGTTTTGTCCATGTGTCCTTTACAGTAGCTCCTGATAACCCTTTCCCCCACTGTATCCTCCCCCTCCCCTCTGGCTATTGTTAGATTGTTCTTAATTTCAATGTCTCTGGTTATATTTTGTTTGCTTTTTTCTTTTGTTAATTATGTTCTAGTTAAAGTTCACTGTTTTTTTTAAAGATTTTATTTATTTATTTTTACAGATAGGGGATAGAGGAAGGGAACTTAGGTAAGTTCCTACAGATAGGAAAAGAGGAGAGAAAGGTCAGTGTGTGGTTGCTTCTCATGTACCCCCTACCTGGCATGAGACCCCCGCATGTGTCCTGACTGGGAATCAAACCAGCCACCTTCTGGTTTTGCAGGCCCACACTCAACCCACTGAGCCACACCAGCCAGGGCTGCACATCTTCTAATTATGGAGAAGAGGCTAATAAATCCCTAGGTGGTAGCTGGCTTTTCTAAGGAAACGAAGGAACCAGCAGTAACATGCTATGATTTCCAAGTCAGAGGTTTACGGTGTAATTTTTGATTGGTTGGCACTAGGTGGAGCCAAGGAGCCTTGCAAGGAAGCTCAAAGGAAATAGGAACTGACTACTCTAACCAACCCTCGGACTGTGCCCATAATAATTTTTCAGTTTGCAGGCCTCACTCAGTCCACTGAACCACACCAGCCAGGGCTTCAAAATAATTTTTAAAGATTATAATTTTTTAAGTTTTGCGCACTGGTACATTATTCGAGCCAGTGATTTAATTATATTATTCTCCAATTTTTTTTTTTTTTTGGTCCACTGGTTATTTTTTAAAGAACAGGTCTTTTTATTTCTTCCAGTTTCGCATTACTTTTCAATATTTAGCTGAAGGCTTAATTGGGTAATTGAGACTCAATATTCCAGATATTTCTCTGCCCCAGCTCCCGACAACCCCACCCTCTCATTTTTAGTGCAAAGTGCAGAAACTAGAGGCCTAACATGAAAAACAGTCCTACACTAAGCAGTGGGGAGTTTTCTTTTATCTTACTCTCTCTGTCCATCTCCACTCTTCTTCCCCTCTACTCCTGCTTTTACTTATTGGTTTATATTAGCTTTTTTTTAGGGGTGGGTCACAAACAGTGCACACCATCAAATGCAGTTGGTTCACCCTCATAGTTCTGACTCCGCCTTTGACTTGACTTTTGGCCTTGATAAGTCACTCACTCCCTTTGGGCTTTAGTATTTTCATCTGTAAAATGGGGGGAATGGGTGTTTACTTGAAAGAACATTTCTATTTTGATTTTTTATAGTTTTGCTTCCTAAATTCTTCTGCTCTGTGTCATTGTCTGGTTCTGCATGTCTGTATCTAGTCCATACTCTTGACTTTAACTAGATGTTGATAAATTGTGGACTTTCGTCACACAGCCATTAATTATGGAGCACTAGAGACCTGTAATGAGCCTTCTCCCTTGTCAGAAGTTTATGTTACTTTCTTGGAATAAGTTCTTTATCAGGTACGGTTACTGCTAAGCCTGTTCAGTGCAATTAAAGGAATACAATAACAAAGTTCATGTTTCATTATATTGACACCCTAGGTTTTTTCCTTTATAATTAGTTTAGTGAGGTCGCTGATGTGGCCTCTAGTTATTTCCGTAGAATATGTGATAATCTCCTTGCAGAGAGGCATTTTACTCTGGTGCTTTTAATCCTTCATAGTAAGATTATTACACTGGAAAGCTGAACCAAACCTCAACTTTTCATAGGATCATTCACCCTAGGTGGTATGTTGGATCAAATCAGTTCTAGTAGATTTTCCTAATGTCAGTGTTCATAGCGATTAATAGATGGTTTTTTAGATATCATTTCTATATGGTAGGTGCTATACTTAATTGCTAAAGAGCAGATAATGATACTTCAATGGCTAACCTTGTAGGTGTTTATAAATAAAAATAGTACTATCAGCTAGACTAATGATTTTCCTAATATGTTTCTTGATACATGAATCCTGAGAAAATTGCTTAATAAGATGATTTGGTGATTAAATAACTAAGAAAACACTGCATATAATGTATGGGGTTTCACAGTGAACAGAATATTAAAGGCTCAGAGAATGCTGGCAGTATCCATTCTGGTTTGACTTTCACCCACCATTCTCATTTTTTATGTTTTTTTCTTCCCAAAATACTGTGTAGAGCTTGGGAGCATATCTTACACATTATCTCTTACACATATCTTACACATTATCTCTTATTCTTAAAATTATCTTCAAGGCAGGTGTTTTTATTAATCTCCCACAATAGCCAGTATTAATATTTAACCTGAGGACTAGGAAACAATATTCAGAATTTAACTACTCTTTGACTTTACTAAGTAGTAAATAAAAGTGAAATTATAGTTAGAAACTATAGAAACAATTTTGAGATTGTAGTTTCTTTTATTCTTATTTGTTTTTAATTTTTTACATCACTTTTTAATTTTATTTATTTTAAGTTTTTTTATTGATTATGCTCTTACAGTTTTCCCTTTATCCCCCCTGTGCCCTGCCCCCAACCCTCCAGCATCTCCCCCACTTAGTTCATGTCCGTGGGTTGTACATATAAGTTTTTTGAGTCCTCTGTTTTCTATACTATTTTTATCTTTCTCTGTCTACTTTATGCCTACTAATTATGCTTCTTTTTCCCTGTACCTCTCCTCACCCATTCCTGCCTTCTCACTTTCCACTGAACTTATTCTGTGTGATGTCCATTTGTCTGATTCTTTCCTGTTCTGGTTGTTCGCTTAGTTTTTTTTAAATTGTTTTTCTTTTCTTTTAGGTTCATTTGTTAATAGTTGTGAGTTTGTTGTCATTTTATTGTTCATATTTTTGATCTTCTTTTTTTAGATAAATCCCTTTAATGTTTCATATAAAAATAAGGGCTTGGTGATAAAGAACTCCTTTAACTTGACCTTACCTGGGAAGCATTTTATCTGCCCTTGCATTCTAAATGAAAGCTTTGCTGAATAGAGTAATCTTGGATGTATGTCCTTGCCTTTCATGACTTGGAATACTTCTTTCCACCTCCTTCTTGCCTGCAAGGTTTCTTTTGAGAAATCAACTGATAACCTTATGGGAACTCCTTTGTAGGTAACTGTCTCCTTTTCTCTTGCAGCTTTTAGGATTTTCTCTTTATATTTAATCTCGGGTAACTTAATGATGATGTGCCTTGGTGTGTTCCTCTTTGGGTCCAACTTCTTTGGGACTCTCTGGACTTCCTGAAAGTCGATTTCCTTTGCCAGATTGGGGACGTTTTTCTTCATCATTTGTTCAAATAAGTTTTCAATTTCTTGCTGTTTTTTTCTCCTTCTTGCACCCCTATAATTTGGATATTGGAATATTTTAGGTTGTCCCAGAGAATCCTCAGCCTCTCTTTATTTTTTGGGATTTATGTTTCTTCATTCTGAAACAATTGGATGGTTATTTCTTCCTTTTGTTCCAAATTGTCAATTTGAGTCTTGGTTTCCTTTCTGTCACTGTTGGTTCCCTGAATATTTTGCTTTATTTCACTTTGGGTATCTTTCACTTGTTCTTTCATTTTTCGACCAAGCTCAATCAGTTCTGTGAGCATGTTGATTACCTTTAAATTCTCCATCAAATAGGTTGGCAATCTCCTCATAGCTTAGTTCTGAGGTTTTGCTGTTTTCTTTCATTTGGGCCATGTTTCTTTGACTTGGCACGCTTGAGAAGCATGGTGGTGTGCGTGTAAATAACCTAAACTCGTGGTGCAGTGTAGTAGTGTTAAAACAGACTCATGCACCAGGTGGCCTGGGAGTGCAGTGAAGATGGGGGTGGGAGGGAAGAGTCACCTGGAGGGTTGCCTTGGCTACATCGTAAAGAATGACTGGGAGTTAGAAGTTTACCAGGTAAACAAGTAATTCAAAATGAACCAGGTTAAAAAATTGGATAAAAGCAATCCAAAAAGTAGAAACAGCACAGAAATTAGTTAAATAAAATAGCCAGATATCTGAAAGATAGATTCTGATCATTGATTGCCATTAAAAAGGTATCACCAGGGACTAGTCCAGTTCAAAATAGGTAGAATTACTTCCAGACAGAAGTAGTTTCCACTTCCACGCCTGATAAGGGGCAGGGTGTTAGGTATTCACCAGGGCAGGGCAACCCTCCATGCTGCACTGCCTGGGGCGAGAAGGGGCCAGAGAGGGAACAATGCAGCTTGCCTGCTCCTCTCTAACACACTTTGCTGACAGACTCTTGTGTTAGACTGGAAGTATCTCTCACTGCAGCAAACCCAGCCTTAGCCTGCAGTCAGCTCTGAAAACTAGCCCACAGCCTCAGTTTTCCCCTTAAGTCAGTCCTTCCTGCACAGCTCTGCTGAGCTGGGCAGTCAGCCCCACCCCTCAGCCACCTTGCCTGAATTTTTTGTTTTTCTGAGTCGGACCCACATGATCTGCCTTACCAGTCTGGTTGTTCTGGTTGTTTTTTTCTGTAATTCCTTGGTTGTCAGAGTTCCATGCAGTTTGATTTTCTGGCGATTTTGGTTGTTTATTGATTTTAGATTGGTTTTTACCCTCCTTTTGGTTGTATGAGGAAGTGAAGTGTTTCTACCTACGCCTCCATCATGGCCAGAACCTTTTATTTTTAAAGAAGATTACCACATTCAAATATTTGTATTGCTATCAATGAACCAGGTATATCTGTTTTCCACTTTAAGTATGATGGGGGAAGGCACCTAATTCTGGACCAAGCCATGGTATAATTTACCTATGTTACTCATTTCCTTGATGCTAAATCCTTTCTGCTTATATTTTATTGAAATGGATTCTACTGCCACCCAATCCTCACTCTCTACTGTTTGCCTTTTTGCAAGTTAACTAACTTCTCCATGCCTCATTTTCCTCATCTGTAAAAAGTTGTGGCATTAGTATCTATGATATGAGGTTTTTGTGAGGGTCCAGTAAGTGAATATACAAACCACAAAGCACAGAGCACTTGAAGGACTGCCTGGTAAACCTTCCAGGGTGTGAACTATTATGGTTAATGCTCATGGTGCTATGCGTGGGTGTCAAGAGAAAGGTGATGCATCAAATTCTCCCCAACACTCTCATCTTCAAGGTGCAACATTAAGAAAAATAGGTACATTTTAGGCTCTGTATAATCAAGGCAAGGATTTCCAGATCGTATTTTGTTACTTGGTCAAAATTCTATTTTGCTTTCTTTTTGATATTTAAAACAAATTTATCGATAATCTCCAGGTCCATCCATGCTTTGAAACGGTAAAATTTACTTTCTTTTTATGGCTGCATAGTATTCCATTGTGTAAATGACCCATAGTTGTTTCACCTACTTATCTACTAATGAACACTTGGGTTGCTTCTATATCTGGGCAATTATAAATAATGCTGCAATGAAATAGGGGTGCTTATATTTTGAGTTAGTGTTTTGGGTTTCTTTGGCTAAATTCCTAGAAGTGAAATCACTGGGTCATAAGACAGTCACATTTTTAACTTTTTAAAGAACCTCTGCATTGTTTTCCATAATGGAAATATGATATAAAACAATGAGGATGGCAGAAATATGTAGAAAGCCAAATTAAAGGTTATGCAATATAAAAATACTAAATTAAACACTTGCCAGGTCATTATGCTTCAGTGTATACTAAATAATTAAGGTAAAATTAGAGTTTTACAAGTTTGAAGACATTTAAATGCATTATTTTTATGGTGCTCTCAATTTCCATGTTAGCAAAGAGATTAGCGGCAAATGTTTAGACAATTCAAGCCTTTTCTCTTTGATGAGTTTTTACTTAGTTTAGCTCATAAAAGATATTTGAAAGGTCTAAAAAATGGAGTTATTTATTGTTCCCTAAAATGTGAGAATGAAAAGAAACTTTAAAATATGATTTAAACAATAAATATGAAAATAATGAATAGATTTAAATTCATAGCATGCTTAAATGCAGAATAGCATATGTGAATTTTAACTAAGAGGGTACACATTCATTAAAATTCTTTAAGACTCCAGTAATATTCACTTAATTGGCTTTAAATGCAGTTCCATAAGGACTGAAAAAATAAAAAATAATTTATAATGTTTTAATTATTCCCACCCCACCCCCGCCATACTGGGATACAAATCAACCAAGTCCTGGTCCCTGATGTCAGGAACCTTAGAATTAGAAACCAAATTTATACTGGATTTCTCAGGGATTAATCTCTTAATCTGATACTCCCAGTGTTTTTTAAAAATAATTTTATTGACTTTATTAGGGTAATGTTGGTTAATAAAATTATGAAGGTTTCAAGTGCACAATTTTATAATACTTCATCTGTTTATTGTACTGTGTTCATCACCCCACATCGAGTCTCCTTCCGTCAAAATTTATCTTCCCTTTAATGTGCTTCTCCCTTCCCTTTCCCTTTGGCAATCATGATGCTATTGTCTATGTCTGTGAGTTATATATTTTTTGTTTAATCCATTCATATTTTTCACCCAGCACCCAACCACCCTCCCCTCTGACAGCTATCAGTCTGTTCTCTGTACCAATAGTCAGTTTTTATATTGTTTGTTGATTTATTTTGTTATTACATTCCATGTATAAGTGAAATCATATGGTATTTGTTTTTCTCTGACTGCCTTATTTCATTTAGTGTAATACTCTGCAGGCCTATTCATGGTGCCCCACAAGGTAAGATTTCTACCTTTTAATGGCTGAGTAGAATTCTATTGTGTAAATGTACCATATTTTTTGTCCACTCATCTACTGATGGGCGTTTGGGCTGCCTCTAAATCTTGGTGATTGTAAATAATACGGCAATGAACATAGAGGTTCATATATTCTTTTGAATCAGTGTTTCAGTTTTTTTCTGATACATGAGTATTCCCAGAAGTGGAGTCATTGGGTCATAAGGCAGTACCACTTTTAATTTTTTGAGGAAGCTCCTTAAGGTTTTCCACAGTGGCTGAATCAATTTGCATTTCCATCAGTGGTACACAAGATTTCCTTTTCTCGACATCCTCGCCAGCACTTGTTTGTTGATTTATTGATGATAGCCATACTGAGAGGTATGAGGTGTTATCGCCTCCTATTTTTTCTTTGTATTTCTCTGATGATTAGTGGCATTGAACATCTTCTAATGTCTATTGGCCATCTGTATGTCCTCTTTGCAGAAGTATCCAGGTATTTTGCTCATTTAAAAAATGGATTTTTTGGTGGTGAGTTGAATAAGTTTCTTATGAATTTTATTTATTAACCCCTTCTCAGATGTATCATTAGTGAATATATTCTCCCATTTAGTGGATCATCTTTTAACATGTTGATGATTTCCTTTGCTGAGTAAAAGCTTTTTAGGTCAATGTAGTCTCATTTTAAAATTTTTAAATTTTGTTTCCCTTGCCTCAAAACACATATCAGGCAAAAATATTGTTATACCCTGGCTGGTGTGGCTCATTGGGTTGGGTGTTGTCTCATGAACAGAAAAGTTGCTGGTTCAATTCCCAGTCAGGGCAAATGCCAGGACCGTGGGCCAGGCCCTTGGTTGGGGGCATGTTAGAGGAAACCAATCAGTGTTTCTCTTGCACATCAATGTTTTTCTTCCTCTTTTCCCACCTCCCTTCCTCTCTTTAAAAATAAATAAAATCTTAAAAGAAAAGAAAAAATATTGCTACAAGAAATGTCTGAGATATTACTGCGTCTGTTTTCTTAGGATTTTTATGATATCAAGTCTTACATTTAAGTGTTTAATCCACTTGCAGTTTATTCTTTCATATAGGATAAGAAGGTGGCCTAGTTTCACTTTTTTGCCTATGTCTGTCCAATTTTCGCAACGCCATTTATTGAAGAGAATATGTGTACCCCATTGCATGTGCTTGTATCCTTTGTCAAATATTCATTGATGTTAATTGACCATAAAGGCTTGGGTTTATTTATGGGTTCACTATTATTTTATTGATGTTTATAACTATTTTTAGGCCAGTACCTAGCTGTTTTGATTGTTATGGTCTTGTAGTGTACTTAGATGTCAGTGAATATGATTCTTTCAAGTTTGTTTTTCTTTCTCAAGTTTACTGTGGTTATTTGGGGGCTTTTGTGGTACTACATAAATTTTCGGAGTATTTTGTTTTAGTTCTATGAAATACACCATTGGTATCTTGATAGGAATTATGTTGAAGTCTGTAGATTGCTTTGGGTAGTATGGACATTTTAATGAAGTTAGTTCTTCCTGTCCGTGAATGTGGTTTATGCTTTCACTTATTTGAACCTCCCTCAGATTCTTTATTCAGTTTCATAATTTTGTGAGTACAGGTCTTTTATATCCTTAATTAAATTTATTTTTAAGTATTTTATTATTTTTGTTTTGATAAAATTATACATGGGATTTTTTTGGGGCGTTTCTGTTTCTGAGAGATCATTACTGATGTGTTTAGGCAGCCAATTTCTGAACATTTGTTTTATGTTCTGCTACTTTACTGAATTCATTTTCAGTTTTATTCAGTTTTCTTTGTGCAATCTTTAGGGTTCTCTATATTCAATATCATGTCGTCTGCAAATAATGAGATCATACTTCTTTTCCAATTTGAATGCCTTTTTATACTGGCTTTTATTCTGATTGCTGTGACTAGGACTTCTGGTAATATGTTGAATAAGAGGGATGAAAGTGGACATCCCTGTTCTGTATTTAATCTTAAGGGAAATAATTTTAGATTTTGCTTGTTGAGTACGATGTTTGCTGTGGGTTTGTCATATATGGCCTTTACTTTGTTGAGCTATGTTATCTTTATTCCCACTTTGCTGAGAGTGTTTATCATGAATGGGTGCTGGATTTTATCAAAGATTTTTTCTGCATCTATTGAAACAATCACATGATTTTATCCTTTATTTTATTTATGTGGTGTTTCACATTTATTGTTTGCAGATATTGTACCAACCTTGCATCCCCCAAATAATTCTCACTTGATCATGGTGTAAGGTTTTTTTTGAGAGTGACATAAATAAATGCCACAAACATTTATTTGGTATCAAAATGAATTGCAATTCTGGGAGCACAGATTAAGGTATAAACCCAAATAATGTTCTGATGATAAGGTGAGGGCAAGGGATTTTTGAGAAGAGGAAGGAAATAATTACATGAATGGAACAAAGAAAATTTTATTGGTGATAACAAGCTATACATGACTGGTTACTTAGTTGATCTTCAGAAAGATAATCCATAATCATCAGTCCTTCAGGTCAGGATGTCTTCTTTCAGCTCAGTTTTGCAAACAATTGTTTGTAAGACAAAGATGATTTGGACCATTCTGAAGTTTTCTTTCCAAGTTCAAATATTCCAGAACTTCAAGGAGCAGGGCATGCAAGACAATTCCTCTGGAATGGCTGCTCTGTCTCTATGTTAAAATGAGTCCATTTATGTAAACTTTCTACACCTTCTGGATGACTGGTTCCAATTTATGAGAATTTTATGTTTTTTCTCCACCATCTGTACTAGTTACCATTTATCAAGCTCATCCTATGCATTGCCCCAGGAAATTTACATATCTCATTCAATCCAATGAGGTAGAAATTATTGTATGTTTTCCTTTAATAATGTGGAATTCAAGCCTCAGAGAGTTTGAATAACTGACACAATTTCACACGGCCGAGAAGAGGCCAAGAAAAAATACCTACACAGGCTTGCTGAGTGCAGAGCAGGTGTGCTTTGTTTTTAATGTATCGTTGGGTCTGGTTTGCTAATATTTTGTAGAGTATTTGAGCATCTATGTTTATCAGAGATATTGGCCTATAAGTTTTATTTCTTTGCAGTGTCTTTATCTGGTTTTGGAATTAGAATAATGCTAGTCTCATAAAATAAGCTTGGAAGTCTTCCTTTCTCTTCAATTTTTGGTGATAGTTTGAGAAGGATAGATATTAGTTCTTTGAATGTTTGGTTAAATTCACTTCTGAAGCCATTTGGTGGTCCAGGACTTTTGTTTGTTGTAACTTTTCAATTACTACTTTGGTTTCATTAGTTGTAATGGATCTGTTCTTGATCGAGTTTTGGAAGATTGTGTAGGAATTTATCTACTTCTTCTAGATTGTTCAATTTGTTGGTGTTTAATTGTTTGTAATATTTTCTTACAACCTTTGTATTTCTGTGGTGTAAGTTGTTACTTCTCTTTCATTTCTTATTTCATTTACTTGGATCCTTGCTCTTTTTCTTGATGAATCTGGTTAAAATTTGGTCAATCTTGTTTATCTTTTCAGAGAACCAGCTATTTATATCATTAAAATTTAGTGTTTTTTTACTCTATTTCTTTTATTTCTGCTCTGATCTTCGTTATTTTCTTTCTTCTACTTACCTTGTGCTTTGTTTTGCTTTTATAGTTCCTTTAGGTGTAAGGTTAGATTGTTTATTTGAGGGTTTTTTGTTCTCGAGGTAGGCCTGTATTGCCATGAATTTCACTCCTATGGGACTGGTTTCCTCTTTGTCCCATACATTGTGGGTTGTTTCATTTCATTTTCCTTTGTCTCAAGGTATATTTTGATTTCTTCCTGAAATCTTGTAATTAATCATTAGTTGATTACATACCATTGTTGTCAGAGAAGATGCTTGATATGATTTCAATCTTCCTAAATTTGTTGAGACTTGTTTTGTGTCCTAACATGTGGTCAATCCCAGAAAATGTTCCATGAGCACTTGAGAAGAGTGTATACTCTGCTACTTTGGGTTGAAGTGGTCTGAAAATACTAATTCAATCCTTCTGGTTTAATGTGTTATTTAAGGCAGCTATTTTCTTTTTGACTTTATGTCCAGAAGAACTATCCTGTGCGATCAATAAGGTTATTAAAAATTCCCTATTATGACTGTATTACTGTCAATCTCTCCCTTTATGTCCACTAGGATTTGCTTTATATATTTAGCTGTTCCTGTGTTGGCTGCATGAATGTTTACAAAGGTTATATTCTATTGTTGGATGGATCTCTTTCTCATTATGTAATGTCCTTCTTTGTCTCTTTTTTTCTTTGTCTCTTATTATAGTCTTTGTTTCAAACTCTCTTTTTTTGTGATATAAGTATTGTTACTCCAGTTTTTGTGTGTTTTTTTTTGTATCTGTTGCATGAAATATCTCTTTCCAACCTTTCACTTTCGGTCTGTGTGAGTCTTTCATTTTGAAGTCTGTCTATTGTAGACAGCATATATATATATGAGTCTTGTTTTCTTATCTATTCAGATCCCTATGCCTTTTGATTAGAATGTTTAATCCATTTACCTTTAAAGTGATTATTAATAGGTACATATTTATTGCCATTTTATACTTTATCACTGTGTGCTTGTTTTTTCATATTCTTTACCAGTGTCTCTTCAACTGTAAAAAGAATTATTATATTTCAGTTACCCCAATTTTCCCTGCTTTGCTCTCTTCTGCCCATCTGCCCAGCCCACCCCCTGCTCCTACAGTCAATCCCCCATGCTATTGTCCATGTCATTGGGTCATTCATACATGTTCTTTGACTAGTCAGTCCTTTAACATTTTTTGTAATATTGGTTTGGTGGTACTGATCTCCTTTATCAATTTCTTGTCTGTGGAGCTCTTTATTTCTCCTTCAATTTTAAATGATAACCTTTTGTATTGACTAAATACAAAATGTATTGACTAAATGTATTGACTAAAATGATAATCAACTGGATAGTGTTGATTGTAGGTCCTTGGTTTTCAACACTTTGAATATTTCTAGTCAATACATTCTGGCCTGAAATGTTTCTATTTAGAAATCCACTGACAGTCTTATGAAAGCTCTCTTGTGGGTAATTAACTGCTTTCTTCTTGCTGCTTTTTTCTCTCTGTTTTTAAACTTTACCATTTTAATTGTGATATGTCTTAGTTCAGGTTTCTTTAGATTCATTTTGCTTGGGACTCTCTGTGCTTCTTGGACTTGTATATCTGTTTTCTTTGCCAGATTAAGGAAGTGTTCAGTCATTATTTCTTTGAATAGGGCTTCTATCCTTTGCTCTCTCTCTTCTGCTTCTGGTACTTCTATTATGCAGATGATGCTATGCTTGATGATGTTCCAGTGGTTTCTCAAATTATCCTCATTTTTAAAATTTTTTTTTTCTGTTTGCTACTCTGATTGGGGATTTTCTGCCATTGTTTATCAAGTCACTGATTCCAGCTACTGCTTCATTTAATCTGTGACTGTTTCCTTCTAGTGTATTCTTCATTTCGGATATTGTATTGCTTATTTCTGACTAGTTCTTTTTAATGGTTTCTATGTCCTTTTTTAGCTTATTACCTCTTTATTTATGTTCTCACTGACTTCATCCATTCTTCCCCCAAATTCCTTCACCACCCTTATAAACCATTATTTTGAGCTTTGTATCTGTTAGATTGTTTGTATCCATTTCATTTAGTACTTTCTGTGGGAATTTCTCCTGTTCATTCATGTTTCTTTGTCTCTTTCTCCCTATTTTGACTGCCTTACTGTATTTGTTTCTGTGTATTAGGTAGATCTTCTATGTCTCCTGGTCTTGATATTGTGGCCTTATATAGTAGGTGTCCTGTGTGGCTCAGAGTTTGGTGCTCCAGGAATGTCCTTTGTGTGATTATGTGAGCCTTGGTGTTGTAGTTGAGACTTGAATGCTGTAAGCCCATCCATAGCTAAGACTGACCCTCAAGTTGGCTGACTAGGAGGATTGACCCCAATCACAGTCTATGAGCTTCTGTGTTGGGGCTGATCTCATAAAGCTGAATCTGGTGCCACTAAGATGTTCCTTTAGATGTGCCACTTATGGAACTAATTGGGTCATGCTCTCACATGGTCTGAAGCCCACCATCAGGTGTGTTGGTTTTGAGGCCTCTTGAGAGAGACTCTGGTAAAAGTCAATGTCACATGCTGCCTGTGACCAGTTCTGGGCTATTTGTTTGGAGCTACCAAGCAGTCCACACTTTGTGGCTGCCTCTGCTGGGTCTGGGTGCATGTGAGAGGTCCCAGTTTCATACCAAGGCCAGCTTCTGCCAGTAACAAACCTGGGGACAAATCGGAAAAATCTCAAGGCACCCAAGGTCCACCTCCTTTTAGGCCCAGTCACTAAAAGAACTTCTGGCAGTACGCGAGTCATATGAGTAGCTTCTCAGTAAGTCACCTGGTAGGGACAAGTGCTGTTCACATATTCAAACTTGGTGTAAGTGCTAAGCATGTGGTCACTCAGCAAAAGTCTCACAGATGGCCAAGGCCAGCCACCACCCACCTGAGGCCTGTGAACCTTTGTAGTGGGTGGTAGGGAGGGGTCTCAGAGAGTTGTTAGTGTGAGGAGAGTGGAGTTCATCAGGTTAAAACAAATTAAGATTTGGCCATATGGAGGAAAGCCTCTGAACAGGAATGGTGGTGCCTCTCCTGTGTGTGAGGGGAAATTGGCCCTCACCCTAGGGCCATACAATTCAGTTTCTGCTTGTGCATCTCACACCACCGAGACTGCCTAGACTGCCTCAAGAGAACTTCAAGAAAGTGTGCACTTTCTTGGGACCCTCTGCTCAGTGGGGATATGGGAAAGAGCCCTCATCTTCTAACATTGGCCACAAAGAGCTGACTCCTGCCCAGGGTGTGAGCTTGGCAGAGTGGGGCAAAAGGGATTCAGGATGGTAGGGTATTTGCATTCCTGCAGACTGATGCCTTAGGGAGGAGAATACACACCTCAGGTAAGATGGTATCTGTGTGTACTGAGAGAGATGGACTGAGTACAGAAAACTTGGCAGCTGTCCCTCCAGCTCTCTCCCATTATGACTCCAATCTGCCCTGGGCCTTTTCTTTTCCACCAGAGCCAAGGATGAGCATCTGCAAAAAAATTCTGCATGCTGACCTTTTAAGAGGGCACCTGGTTTTCCACCATCTCTGGCCCTCCTACTACCCTCTGTCCCTGGCAGAGAGAATCCTCACTGGTTTTCATAGCCAGATATTAGGTGGGCGCTTCATAATGGATCTGGTGTTCCAGGCTGGGGAGTGTGCCATGGGTTTAAGGCCCCTTGCTCCTCTGTGGGGACCTTAGCAGCTGAGATGTCCCTGTGGATTCTCTACAGCTGCATGAGATTGTGGGCCAGGCCTTTTTGTATCTCCTCTTTCCTAACAGTCTGAATGTGGCTCCATCTGTAATCCTTGTTTATAAGAGTTCCATTCAGTTATTCTTCAGTTGGTGATTCAGGGTGATTGTTCCAGAATTTAGTTGCAATGCTGGTTTAATCCTGGGAGAAGGTGAGAGAAACTTTTATCAATTGCGCCACCATCTGGGATCCCCCACCATCTGTGTGTCCTTTGTGGCAAGGTGTTTGTCCAAAGGACATGCCCATTTTTAAAATTGGGTTGTATGCTTTCTTATCGTTGAGGATTAAGAATTTTTATTTTATATTTGTATACCAATTCTTTATCAGATATGTGTTTTGAAAACACCTTCTTTGAGTCTGTGGCTTATCTTAAAATTGGTTAGAAGACTGACATCCATAAAAATGTCCTCTAACCCCCCTCTCTCCTGCTCCTTCTACCATCAGGGACTTCTATCTCTTCCTCCAGGGAGAGCCTGGTGAGTCCCCACCTCAAGGATCTATGTTCAGTATTTGGGGGACTTACTTCTGGGCAGGCAGGGGACACATTGATGACCATGGCCTCACCCGTCAGCCTCAGGCCAAGTGGATGCCACCTGACCTGACTTTAATGGAGATGAGTTGCAGTCACTCTCTCTCTTGTCCTCAACTGAGCAGAGTCTCCCTGACAGAAGCTGAATGTGCTGAGTATGTGGGTTGGATAGGGGTCACTGCTAGAAGATCCTGAGGTATGGTCTGGGCTCTGTGGCCTGCCCCAGAGTCTCAAATGTGATGCTCTGACCTTCTGGAATCTCCTCTGAGGCTGCTTGTAAAGCCCTTTCTGCTCACATAAGCTCAAGTGGGTCCTGCTGTTGCAACTGAGAACTGTACCTGGATAGAACATGTTTACCACGGTGGTCCCTGTGACTGGCTGAGTCTTCCCAGACATACTTTCCTGAGAGAGAGGAAGGGTCTCCATTATTGGAGGGAGTTGGGCAGGCCAGAATGTTCAGGCCCACACAATGAGTCCTGGATGGCAGGGCCAGGCTGCTCAGCTCAGTAGAGTTATGGAGCAGGGTGAGGCTGATGTGGCTTAAGGCAAAGGAGTGAGGGCAGGGACCTGGGGCAAAGCAGAGGCAGGGTAGATGTGACCTTCCAGCTGGGCATGTCACTCCCTGATATGTTTATTTTTCAGCATATAGAGACCTCTGTACCCACATTAGCAGCTGCTCAGCTTCCCTCGTCCATGTGGACCAGGATCGGTGGATCCCATCCCCTCTCCATGGACATTAGTGTGTTTTCCAATTCCTGGCCATTCATCAGTGTTCTGATGGGTAGTCTCAAAAATACACCTTTGAGAAAATGTTCGAGAATTTCTGTGGGACAACCTCCTGGGACGAGCACTGCCCAGTGAAGCTGTGCACCTGTGGAACTCTGACGGGTCCTGTACACTGCTCTCCCAGAGGAGGGGCCTTTCCACCTTCTCTCCAGTGGAGCTGCTGGGGCCTCTGATCCCTCACTCTGTCCCCAGGCTGGTTGCCACTAGACCAGAAGCCTGCGACTCTGATAGTAATAGTGCTCTGTGCCCAGTGTTTATAGTGCATGTGTCCCCATTGGGTAGGTTGGGCATTTCTGACATGCACTGGTGTGTGCACTGCCTCTTGTTGGAAACATCGACTCTTGAGAGTTTTCTGCACCACAAGATGTTACACCTCTCTCTGGCCTTGGGTTGTGAGGGATGCTCTTTAGCTTGCGGTTTGTCCTTCCAGCTTCTGCATTGTACTTGTTTTTGTTTTGGGCACAGGAAGAGCAAGCCATTGCCCTGACTGGCTTCTGGTACTGGGGTCACACTTAGCACAGGGGTCTCTACCCCAAGATGATGCACACACTTACTAGACAACTTTTTCTTTTTTCACAACTGATCTATAATCCATTTGGGATTTCCCCTTCAAATAACTAAAATGCTACTTCAGGTAAAAAAAAAACCAACAAAATATATGAGCAGATACAAAAAGGCACTGATAGCAAGACTCCATTTGTAGGAAACATTGACAATAGGTAAAGGAACAGAGACAGAAAGCAGATCATGGGTTACCGGGGATAGGAGGCATGAGGAGTGAGCATTTTTGGTGCAGCATTTGTTTCCTTTTGGGGAGACGGAACATTCTGCAATTAGATAGAGGAGGTGCTTGCACAGCATTGTGAATGTACATCACACTCAAGAATGGTACACTTCAAAATATAAACAATAGCCTTGGCCAAGTAGCTCACTTGGTAAGAGTATCATCCTGATATGCAAAGGTTGAGGGTTTGATACTAGTCATGGCACATACGAGAATAAACCAATGAGCATAAACAAGTAGAACAACAAACTGATGCCTCTCTCTCTTTCTCTCTCTTTGTCATTCTTTTGTTCTCCATTCCTCTCTCTCTAAATATCAATAAATAAATGAGGAAGTTAAAAACGTAACATAAAATATCAACAATAACTTTTATTTATAAATTAAAATGAAACCAAAATATTGCAAATAATAAAAATAAAAAAACAACTAAATCATACCATAAAGAAAAGAAAAACATAACAATTAAAAAATAAAATTAAAAATAAAAAAGAGGGGATAAAACAATTACTTTTGGAGGGAGAGGAAAAGTGAGTTCAACAGGTAGCTATAGGGCTGGCCTTGATCCATTTTCTAAAGGCAGCACCTCCTCTGTGGCAGGAACCAGGGCAGGTTTGAGGGTGAGCTCTTCATTCAGGGGTCGGGGTAGCCTCAGTCAGGTCAGGAGGTCAAGGCTTCAGAGCTGCAGTTGGAATGCCAGTAGTAGGTGGCATGACCGCTGGAGGTGGACAACCTTTAAGGTCTTGAGCAGCCTCCTGGTAAGCCCTTGTATCAAGCTCCTCTGGATGTATGACAGGTGTTGAAGCATGAGTTGGCTCTGCCTACTGGGCTCCTACTAGAATTGAGAGAGGAGAAAAGATCATGCACATGCCTGCATTTTCATGTGTCCCCCATAGACAGAAAACATCCAAAGCCTTTAAGAGAAGCCACAGCCCTAGACCCACCCTAAGACATCCCCTCCCCACTGGCAGTCTAGCTGATGGGCAGGCTGATGCTAGTCTTCCCTCTTGGCCAACCTCTGTGGGTGCTTCCTGTATGCCCAGCACTGACGCCTTCCCATGAGTTTGCATGCATCTCCATCCTCCACATCTCCCCCACCTTCTCGCTCTCTGGCTCTGCCTTCTTGGGTTCCAAGTCATCTGGCCTGGTTCTATTAACATGCACACCGTGCTCGAAGTTGGATTGGTAAATACTGAGCTGCCTGTGGAGCATGGGTGGCTTCAGGAGAGGTGTCCTTCTGTGGCCATCCACAGGCTCTGATTCCCCACTGTCACTTTGGGCCTGGTCTGACCCTCAGTGGTATGGGGCACCTGCCTCTCAGGGGTGGAGACAGGGCAGAGATTTCCCTTTACCAACTGCTCTTCCTGGGCCAGTGCAAATTGTATGAGGAGAAAAGATCACCCATGTGCCTGGTAGATGGTATTGGCTTTTTTTTAAGCATATTTTATTGATTATGCTATCACAATCATCCCATTTTTTCCTCCTCTTTATCCCCATTTACCTTATAGCCCACCTTCCTCTAGCATTCCTCCCCATTAGTTCATGTCCATGGGTTATACATATAAGTTTTCTGGCTTCTCCATTCCCTATACTTTTTTTTTAACCTCCTCCTGTCTATTTTGTGCCTACCATTTATGCTTCTTATTCCCTGTATCTTTTCCCCCATTCTCCCCTGTCCTCCTCCTTGCTGATAACCCTCCATGTGATCGTCATTTCTGTGATTCTGTTCCTGCTCTCATTGTTTCCTTAGTTTGTTATTGTTATTGTTTTTGTTTTTAGGTTCAGTTGCTAGTAGTTGTTTGTTGTCATTTTACTGTTCACAGTTTTGATCTTCTTTTTCTTAGGAAAGTTCCTTTGACATTTCATATAATATGGGCTTGGTGATGATGAACTCCTTTAACTTGACCTAATCTGGGAAGCACTTTATCTGCCTTCCATTCTAAGTGATAGCTTTGCTGAATAGAGTAATCGAGGTTGTAGGTCCTTGCTTTTCATGACTTCAAATACTACTTTACAGCCCCTTGTTGTCTGCAAGGTTTCTTTTGAGAAATCAGCTGATAGTCAATGGAAACTCTTTATCTTTGTGTGTTTCTCCTTGAATTCAACTTCTTTGGAAGTCTCTGAGCCTCTTGGACTTGCATATCTAGTTTCTTCACCAGATTGAGGAAGGTCTACTTCATTTTGTTTTCAAATAAGTTTTCAATTTCTTCCTCTTCCTCTACTTCTTTTGGCACCCCTATGATTTGGATGTTGGAACATTTAAAGTTATCCTGGAGGTTGGTAAGCCTCTCCTCATTTTTATGAATTCTTGTTTCTTCATTCTGTTCTGGTTGCATGTTTCTTTCATTCCAAATCATTGATTTGAGTCCCAGTTTCTTTCCCATTAGTGTTGGTTCCCTGTACATTTTTCTTTATTTCACTTTGTATAGCCTTCACTTCTTCCTTTATTTTCTAACTTTACTCAATCGTTTCTGTGAGCATCCTGATTACCAGTGTTTTGAACTATGCATCTAGTAGGTTTGCTACCTCTTCATTGCTGAGTTGTATTTTTTCTGAGTCTTTGATCTGTTCTTTCATTTGGGTCATATTTCTTTGTCTTGGCACACCTGTTATGTTGTAAGGGTGTGCCAAGGGGGGAGCCTTAGGTATTTACCCTCTTTTCTGCAATGTGGCACTGTATGGGGAGCAGGAGGAAGAGAGTGAATAATGCCACTTGCTTGGCTCTTGCCCAGGTTTCAGTCATTTCCTCTGCTTCCTACAAGTGATTGCACCCTTTCAGGTGCTGATTCCTGGGTGGGTGGGCTTGTGTACATTCTAGGATCCTGTGGGCCCATCCAGTGGACTCTCCTTTGAGACTGGAGGTTTTTCCTGCTACCTTAATACCCACAAGTTTTTATAGCCAGACATTTTGAGGCTTTAGTTTCCTGCTCTGGAGCCCTGAGTCACACAGTCTGTCTCACTCCCCAGTTGTTCCTCCCAGCTTATCCAAATGCGAGTGGACTTCCCAGTCTTCTAGCTGCTGCCACACCTGCCTGGTTCACCAGCCACCACCTTGTTGTGCATCCTTGCCTCCCCAGCTTCCCATCTCTGCACCTCTTACAAGTCTGGATGAATTTTTAACTTTTTGGTTGTTGGATTTCCATACAGTTCAATTTTCTGGCAGTTCTGGTTGTTCTTGTTTTTAAATTGGTTGTTATCCTGCTTTTGGTTATGCAAGGAAGTGAAGATTATCTACCTACACCTTAGGCAGATACAGTCCTTTTTAATTAACTTTTTATTTTTAACCTTCAGGCACAGAAGAAAATAATGAAAAATCACCATGAGAGAGTTGATGATCACCTACTAATTTTTTGCAATATTTCTAAATGTTTTGTTTCTATGTAAAAACACTCTTTCCCTTAGTATTTTGGTTTTCAGGGAAATTTAATTATTTTAAAACAAAGAAAGATGATAAAAAGTATTATAATTATTCTCTCTGTCATCAAAATGTCTATTTATGTTTACTTTTATTCTTCCCATTCAATTTAATTGCATTTCATTTAGTTATATGTTTCATATTTTTATAACACTCTGACTTCCTCTCTACTCCAATCAGTCCTCAAGCATTTATCTGTTCTCTCCAAGTAGGCACATTGTCTCATTAACATAAGGCAACAGTGTGAAGAAACTTGATGTTTTCACCTGATCTCTTAGTATCAGAATGTAATTTGTATTCCGTTTATTCATATTTGCACATTTTTCAAATTTATCCACTGGAATTAGAACAAAACACTGATATTTAAAAAGCTGATGAATGATTTTTGAAAATGCTCACATTGGAATAATTGATAGTGCTTAGTGTATGACAATATTAGTATGTCCATATGTAATATCCTTACCAGTGTTTTTTTGTTAGTTATACTAATACATTGATAAACTGCACAGTGGCCCTGAAAAAGTCTCCCTTTTCTTTGCCCTTTCTCTCTTTGCTGAAGAAATTGTGATAAATAACAAGAAATCAACACTTTAAAGACATGAAAGCAATTAATCTCCTGTTAGAGCTATTTATTATTTTGAATTTGCAAACTTTGTGAAATAGAAACATTTCACATAAGAATTTCACATGAAACTCAAATACGTGATAAATTTTCTCTAAAAATTTCTCTGTTAGTACTTTAAGTTAGTAAAGATAAAAAACAAACTATACCTCCATCTGCTATATTAACATCAAGACTGATATTAAAATAAACCAATCTTTTAAAATAAGAGAGTTGTATAGGTGTTCTGTTTGGGGGGGATAACTTTCACAGTTTTTCATAGATGGGAGCAAAGTAACTATTTTCTTGGGTGTGCAAAACTTGGAGCAAGAAGTAGGTCATTTAAGATAACTGTGCACATTTGTTTATTCTTTCCTTTATATCCCTTGCCCTAGGGGATGTATTGGTGAAAATATTGTTGTGTGGGATATTTGAAATTTTCCTGTGTATGTTCTCCTCTAGGACATTTATGGTGACACAACTTATATTTAAGTCATTTATCCATCTTAAGTTTATTTTGGTGGGTGGTGTAAGTTGGTCATCTAGTTTCATTTTTTTTGCAGGTACTTGTCCAGATTTCCCAACACCATTTGTTTAAGAGGCTATTATTACTCCACTTTATGTTCCTGCTCCCTTCATCAAATATTAAGTGACTGTAGAAACTTGGGTTTATTTCTGGGGTCTGTATTCTGTTTCATTGTTCTATGTGTCTGTCCTTATGCCAGTACCAGACTGTTTTGATTACAGTTGCCTTGTAATATAGTCTGACATACCTGATATCAGGTATTGTGATCCCTCCTACCTTGTTGTTTTTCTCAAAATTGTTGAAGCTATTTGGAGTCTACATCATATTAAAAAGCTTCTGCAAGGCTAAAGAAAACATCAACAAAATGAAAAGGGAACCAACCATATGGGAAAACATATTTGCCAATGATACCTTGAACACAGTTTTAATCCTGAAAATATGTAAAGAACTCACATGACTCTATGCCAGGAAGACAAATAATCCAATTAAAGAATGGGCTAAGGACCTGAACAGATAATTCTCCAAGGAGGACATACAGAGGGCCCAGAGACACATGAAAAGATGCTAAGCATCACTAGCCATCAGAGAGATGCAAATTAAAACCACAATGATATACCAGTTTACACCAGTCAGAATGGCATCATAACCAAGTCAACAAACAACAAGTGCTGGCAAAGTTGTGGATAAAAGAGAATCCTAGTGCACTGTTGGTGGGAATGCAGACTGGTGCAGCCATTGTAAAAAACAGTATAGAATTTCCTAAAAAAAACTAATAAAGCAATTCCACTGCTGGGACTACACTCTAAGAATCCTGAAACACCAATTCAGAAGAACCCATGCACCCCAATATTCAAAGTAGTGTTATTTATAATGGCCAAGTGCTAGAAGCAACCTAGGTGCCCATCGGTAAATGAGTGGATCAAAAAACTATGGCACATTTACACAATGGAATTCTATGCAGCAGAAAGAAAGAAGGAATCCCTTCCCTTTGCAACAGCATGGATGGAACTGGAGAGCATTATGCTAAGTGAAATAAGCCAGGCAATGAAAAAATTACCATATGATCTCACCTATAAGTGGAACCTAGTCAACAAAACAAGCAAAAAGCATAATAGAACCAGAAACGTGGAAATAACAAATGGATAATGATCAGGGGGCAGTAGGGAGGAAGATAATGGATGAAAGAAGGAGAAGGGACAAGTCAAGAAACATGAATAGAGGACTCATGGGCACTAACGATGGGGTGGGGATTTACTGTGGGAGCAGGGGCAGGGGCAGGGCACAAGAGAGCAATGGGGAAAAAGGTGATACAACTGTAACTAAACAATATAAAAGAAAAAGATAAGTGTGCACAAAATTCCTCATGATGGCATTATAAGGTGAGAGAAGGAAAGTGGGAATTAAATTAAGGTGGCCACATAGAAACATAAAAGATTCAGTTAAAGCTAAGGTAGGTATTTTCAGAATGTGACTATGATTCTGAGAATTTTGGGGACAAGAGGCAGTGTCAATAGTTTGGAAGAAAAGTCTGCATATGAAAATAATACTACCAACTATAGGTACAGAATACAATCTACAAGTGTATACCTGTACAATTCTGTACCTATAGTTGGTACAGAAGAGAAAGAGAAAATGTTTATATTATTTTAATTAAAATTGATTATTGTGTTTCATGTATCCATGGCTTTTTATATGCTACCCCTTTGGCTAAATTCTCTTTCCTGATTTGTCCATATAGGGAACTTTTTTTAAACCTTCAAAATGAGTTCAAATATTAACCTTTCTTTAGATCTTTCCTGAGTCCAGGTTAGAACAGATTTCTTCCTACATTATACTATCACTAAAGTACACTTACTTGTTTACATTTATCACTTGCAAACAGCAAACTACTTGAGAGCAAATACTTTTTCCACTTTCTTTGTATATATTACTGGTCCTGGTAGATATTAGGTTTGATGTAAATGTGTGCTGAATGAGTGATTCACAGAATTTTAGTCATTTTAATACATGATAACTTTGTTCTGGTAGGAAACAGCTTCTAGGATCAATTCCTTTTTTTATCAATTCTGTATGTAAGATGCTAAAAGCAATGTTTTGAATCTATAGATTGCTTTGGTTAGTATGGTCATTTCAATAATATTTCTATCTGTGAACACAGTATATGATTATATTTATTTGTGTCTTCTTCAAGTTCTTTCTTCAGTGTCTTATAATTTTCTGAATACAGGTCTTTTATCTCCTTGGTTAATCTTTAAAAAAATTTCTACAAAAATTTATTTGAGCCAAGCAGAGGTACACTTGGATGCAAGATCTCAACAGACTGAGAAAAACACTTGTCCTTCTTGGTTATATTTATATTTTATTTTACACTTTATTGTTATTTTTTGATGCAATTATAAAAAGGTTTGTTTTCTTAGTTTCGCTTTGTGATAGTTCATTATTGGTATATAAAAATGTAACTGATTTCTAGATATTTATTTTGTATTCTGCTATTTCGCTGACTCCATGTATCAGTTCTAATAGTTTCTAGGTGGAATCTTTAGGTTTCTCTATATGCAATATCATGTAATGTGCAAATAATGACAGTTTTACTTCCTCTATTTCAATCTGGCTGCCTTTTATTTCTTCTTGTCTGATTGCTGTGGTTAGGACTTCCAGTACTTGTGTTGAGTAAGAGTGGTGAAAATGGACACCCTGTCTTGTTCCTGATATTAAGGGAAATGCTTTTAGCTTTGCCCATTGAGTATGATGTCAGCTATGGGTCTGTCATTTATAGTCTGTAGTCGTTTGTTATGTTTAAGTATGTTCCATTTATACCCACTTTGCTGAGATTTTTTTGTATCATAATGGGTACCGGATTTTACCAAATGTTTTTTTCTCTATCTATTGAAATGATCACTTGACTTTAATGCTTCGTTTTGTTTCTGTGGTGTATCATGTTTATTGATTTGTGGGTGTTGTGTCACTCTTCCATTTCCAGAATAGATCTCACTTTTTCAAGATGTATGATTTTTTTAATGTATTGCTGGAACAGTTTGCTGTTGTGTAGTTGAGGATTTTAGCATCTATGTTCATCAGAAATACTGGCCTATAATTTTTTCTTTGTTGTGTCTTTATCTGGTTTTAGAACTAAAATAATGCTGGACTTGTAAAATGAGCTTCAGAGTCTTCCATCCTCTCGAAAATTTTGAAATAATCTAGACTGGCTGCTGGTCACACTTAGCAGAGGGGTCTCTACCCCAAGATTAGGCACATACTTATTTAAAAGAGCTTATGTTTTTAATCTGCTCTCTAATCTATCTAGGATTTCCCTTTATAATGACAAAAATGTTATTTCAGGTAAAAGCAAATATGTGTGACCAGACACAAAAACGCACCTATTATAAGATTCTGCCTGTAGAAAACACCCTGAATAGGTGAAGGAGCAGAGACAGGAAGCACATCAGGGGTTGCCGGGGCAGGAGGAGCAGGGAGTGAGCACTTCTGGTGCAGGGTGTCCTTTTCAGGAGATGGAACATCCTGAAACCAGTGGTGATGCTTGCACAGCACCATGGATGTACGTCATGCTCAGGAATGGCACAATTTAAAATATAAACAATAACTTTTATTTATAACATAATATATCACACCATAAAGAAAAAAAAGGGAAAACAAATTTTAAAATGTCACACAAGTGGAAGAAAACAAATTTTGGCAGCAGAGGGAGTACAGGTTCAGCAAGCAGCTCTAGAGGTATCCCTGAGACGTGTTCCAGAGGCCGCTCCTCCGGGTGGCAGGAACCAGGGCAAGTTTGGGAGAAGGGTCACTGCTCTTCTCAGGAAGTGAAGTCACTGCTCTTGCCTGAGGAGATGCTCGGGGTAGGGGACCCAGGCGGTGACCTCACTATCTGATAGTAGAGCCCAACAGAACTTAGAACCCTGGTAACCAGGCCACCATATTCTGACTCGGCCCTTCCCAGCTCACTTGGCCAGAGGCATTTGCACAGGCAAATGCTTTCTTGTTGTCTGCCCATGTCCCAGGGCTACGGCCTCAAAAGAAAAAGTGGTGAGAGTATGTTCCACCGCGGCTGCCACTGGGTCCAGACTCAGCCCAGATGCCTGTGGCCCTTTTCAGGTGGAACCCAGAAGTACCCAGGGCGGTTTTGTTCGGGCCAGACCACCACTCCCATTCCACCTGAGCAAACTTATATCACGTATTATCTGTGTGTGTGTGTAAGGGAATTCATGTGAAGAGGGCCTTCCCTGAGCAGAAATAGGCTGAGGAGGGTGAGAAGCCTGGTGGTCTTGTCATGTTCACACCCCAGGTAAAAGCTGGCTGGGTGGATGTGGAGTGTGGGTGATGTCCTCTGCCCAAGGTTTATCCCTAAAGGTGAAGCTCATGTCCCTGGAGGGAGGTCTGTACAGACACAGACACTTCCTCATCCTGGAGAGGAAGATCCAGTGGTCAGAAGCAGCAGCAACTAGGGCCAGGCAGGGCCTGAGACCTTGGGACCAGATGCTGGTCACCATCATTGCAGAGCTCAACCCAGGTCATGGAGGAGCAACAGGTGGTAGATAGAAATCCCTGTCCTGTCTCCACCAGGGAAGGCAGGTACACCACGCCAGTGAGGGCCAGAGCAGGAGAGAATTGAGGGTGGCCACCCAGGGCCTGGGGAACCAGGGCCTGTGGATGGCCAAGAAATGACACTTTCCCACAGCTGCCCAAACTCCACAGGCAGCTCAGGACTTCCCACTCCAACTTTAAGCACCAGGCCTACATTTAACAAACTGGGCCAGAGGATCTGGGACCCGAGGAGGCAGAGCCCAGGGGTGAGAAGGTGGTTAGAGGTGGGGCTGAGATGGGGGGTGGAGGTATGTTCAAGGTTATGGGGAGGAGTCAATGCCAGACACACAGGGGGCACCACAGAGGCTTCCCAGGAGCAAAGAATGGCTTCAGACAGTTCATCTGCTGGACTGCTGGGGGGAAGAAGACAGGGTGGGTCCTGGGCTGTGGTTTTTCTGGAAGGCTCTGGCTGGGTTCTGTCAGTGGGGGTTACATGGAAATACAGGCACATGGGTGATCTTTTCTCACAACTCCAGTAAATACCCAGGAGGCAGATCTGGCTCCTGCTTCAATGCCAGTTGTAAATCCAGAGGAGTTCGATGCAGGGATTAGACCAGGACACGGCTCCAGATGTGGAGGGCTGCCCACCGCCAGTCCCTCCAACAGCCACCTCCAACAGCCATTGCAGCTGCAGCTTTGGAACCTGGGCTGGCCCGTGCAGTGCCTCCTGGCCTGGCCCCACCACCCTTGTGTGAGGAGCCCTCCCTCAAAACTGCCCTGGTTCCTACCACAGAGGAGGTGCTACCTCCTCTACAAAACGCATCAGGGCCAGTTCTGGAGCTGATTATCCTTTAACCTGCTCTCCCACTACCATCAAAAGTTGTTTTATCTCCTGTTTGACATTCTTCTTTTATTTTCTTTAATTTTTATGTTTTTCTTGTCTTTAGAGCACAATTAAATTTAATTATTAGATAAAAGTTAATGTTTATATTGTAAACTGCGCCTTTTCTGCATATGACGTGCATTCAGGATGCTGTGCAAGCATCACCAGTGTCCAGTTGTAGGATGTCCCATCTCCCAAAAAGGACACCCTGCACCAGAAGTACTCACTCCCCGCTCCTCCTGCCCTGGCAACCTCTGATGCACTTACTTTTTCTCTCTCTCTCTCACCTATTCTGAACATTTCCTAGAAGTGAAATCTTACAATAGGTTCATTTTTAATGCATATAGATTTTTAATGTTCGAATACAGTTGTCTCCATTTCCCACCACCTCTTTCCTTTGCCCTACCCACCCCCACCTCCTACCCTCAATCCTTTCCTACTTTGGCTTTGCCCATGGATCCTTTACACATGTTCATTGACAACCTTTTCCCTTCTTTCCCACATGTTTTCCCTCCCAGCTTCCCTCTGGTTACTGTCAGTTTGTTCTCAATTTCAATGTCTCTGGTTATGTTTTGCTTGTTTGTTTTGTTGATTAGGTTCCACTTATAGGTGAGGTCATATGGTATTTGTCTTTCACCACCTGGCATATTTCACTTAGCATAATGCTCTCCAGTTCATCCATGCTGTTGCAAAAGGTAGGAGCTCCTTTCTGCTGCGTAGCATTCTGATGTGTCAATGTAGCACATTTTTTTTATCCACTCATTCACTGATGGGCACTTTTTTGTGTTAGCTCACATATTTTTGTTAATTAAAAGAGAAAACCCAGCTGGATTAGAGATCAGATGTAAAAAAAAGCCCTTTTTTACATAATCTCAGGTGTGCATAATCTCGGGGTTCAGACCTATGTGCTAAGTGTGGCTTTAAGCCCAGAAGCAAGTGAGGCTGGCTCTTCCTGTGCCCCAAATAAAAATGTAAACTGCAGAAGACTGGAAAGATATACCATAAGCGGAAGAACATTCTTTACAACCAAAGGCCAGAGAAAGGTTTAATATGCCTGGGGTGCAGACAGCTCTTGAAAGTTTGTGTTTTCTAAAGTTGACAGAGGGCAAGCATGTACCCTTCCAACAAGAGGCAGTGCACACAGCAGTGCATATCAGACATGCTTGACCTACCTGATGGGGACACATGCAATGTAAACACTGGAGACAGATCACTGTCACCATCAGACTGGCAAGCTTCTGGACTAGTGGTGACCACCTATAGGCAGAGTGAGGAAGCAGAGGCCCCAGCAGGTCCCCTGGAGAGAAAAGAAAGGCCCCTCCTCTGGGAGAACAAAGTGCAGGACCCGTCAGAGTTCCACAGGTGCACAGCTTCACCTGGCAGTGCTCAGGCTGGGAGGTTACCCCACAGAAGTTCTGGCACAATTTTTCAAAGATGCATTTTTGAGACTACCTATCAGCGCACTGATAAAATAGCCAGAAATTGGAAAAAACACTGATGTCCAAGGAGAGGGAATGGGAACCACCAATCCTGGTCCACATGGACAAGGGAGGCTGAGTAGCTGCTAAGTGAGTGCAGGGGTCTCTCTACATGCCGAAAGATAAAGACCTCAGGGGCCCGCCTATGTGAGACACGTGGACCAACCATATGCATTCAGGATCCCAGCCGTTAGACCACCTACATGTGATTTCAACAGGTAGACATGCATATGTGAAAATTATTCTTTCTGTGACAGAGACAGACTAATAGAATGAAAAAGGCAGAGCCCGAGAGACACTCACCAAGCCACTCCTGATGGTCACCTCTGGGGTGGGACTTGCAAATATCCATCTTGAAGTGGTGTCTAAACTTTTATAATGCATGTATGACTTTGATAGTTCCAAAAATATTAGGCATATGTTCAACAGTATCCATTTATCACTCATCTATGGAGTAATAAAGTACATTATTCAGTTTTTAATTTTTAAAAGATTTGTGACAAAAATAAGGTTTCTTATAGTATAATAATGAATTCTAAAGCCATTCAGCATCAAGAAAAGAGAAAGCCCATCCAGGGAGGAGAGCCCTGAGAGGGGTGCTCCCGTCCCAGCCCTTCCCCTGTGTGCACATTGCATCAGCATGCACACGTGTGTGTGCCTATGTTCACACATTTGCGTGTGTATGTGTTGATGTTTGTGCTTATTCACATATGTTTTTGTGGGTGTGCACTTGGAATAGTGGGGACAATAGTGGGGTGGGGACGATTCTCGGATGTGAGACCTATTGGAACCTCATTTCCCCAAAGGGGGACACTGCCAGCCAGTCCTTTTCCTCCTTGGCCTTTTTTTGTGTCCCTACATCAGAATTCCTGAAGCTCCTGCTGTGGAACATGAGCTATTTCCAATTCTTCACTCCCATCCTTGTGTTGAAGGTAACATCTGTGTCCTCAAATCTTTATTTAGGACAGGTCTCTTAGAACTTACACCTGGCTCTAAAAAACATCATGATAAGGAACCTGTCAGCAAAAGTCAAGTAGCATACAAAATAAAACCCAGACCCCCCCCCCCCCCATATAATAAAAAAAATTTAATTCTTCCCCCCCCATTTCTAGTAGCATTGTTGCTCCGGGCCGGAGCAGTGGATATTCTTGCTCTAATGTAAATACAGTGTTAAGGTGTTGGGGCAGTTCCCTACATCTCAGGTCACCTTGTTCACTTCAAGCTTTGTTTGGAAAGCAGGGGTGCCAGGGTGCCGAGACTTGGGGTGCACACCTCAGGAAGGAAGGGCAGAGGAGGGGCCAGGATTAGAGGAGATGAAGGTACCTGAGAGTGACTCCAAGCTGGAAGATTCTATCCATCCTGCTTGTGCCCTGCCCCATTAAACAGACTTCACCCTTCACCCTTGTACCCCTACCCCATACCAGCCTCGCCCTGCTCCATGACTCAACTGAGCTAGGCAGCCTAGCTCTGATTCAACTTCATTAGTTGTGATCAGTCTATTCGGATTTTCTTATTCTTCCTGATTCAGTTACCCATTTGGTAAGGTGACTGGGGAACAAACTCTAGTCCTTGACTGGATGGCTTCATAATTGAATTTTACCAAACATTCAAAGACCTAAAATCTTTATTTCTCGAACTATTCCAAAAAAGAAATGTAAGCTTATTTCATAAAGCCAGCATTATCCTAATTCCAAAACCAAGCAAAGACATTTCAAATAAAGAAAATCATAGGTTAGTATCTTTTCTGTATTTTTAAGATTGATTAATTACTTTTTCATCCTATCTTAATATTATTTGAGTGGCTGTTCTTTTCTAGACACTGTGCTAATTTTTGCAGAAACATGTTAAACAAGTTATATATAATTCCTTATTTTGTGGGCCTCAGAATTATAGAGGAACAAGCAAAGAGCACACCACATAGTATGAGAGAAGTTACGAGAGAAGACAGAAATAATTCAACTTGTGTAGGAAGCTAATGAATGTTGTAGAAGAGGTGACATCAAAGGCAAGATATTAAAGATTAATCAGAGTTACCCTTTTGGTAAGGTGATTGGGGAAGAACTTATGTGATGGGAAGAGAAAGCAAGCATGTTCAAAGAATTGATAGATATTCCGTATTAAGGATAGAAGGCATCATTGGGAAAGAGGTGTGTGTGGTAAGAGATGAGACTATACGTAGTTTTTCCACATTAATTAGGGCTTTTGTCAACTATACGATAGAATGAGTATTCATAGCTAGGCAAGAGATTCTTACCAGAAAACCTTCCGGATGTCATGATGCATCTTTTCAAGGTAACAATTTTGGGTATAGTTTTTAATTATTGTACTTCTGCCTGTCATCTATAATACTATTTTGTCATTTTTGAACTGGTTTGGGAGCCAGTGTGTATAAACCAATAAAATCAAGACTCTGTCATTGGGGTTCAGCAAAGCTGACCTCGGCATGAAGTCATTTGTGGTGAAAAACAGCAGCTGGTACCAGCTGAGCTCTGTGCATGAGTTGGGGTAATACCTCTTAGACTGTATTTCCTACTAAGGGAATTTATCTGAGAGCTTTGATTTCCTAGGTGCCTCAGCCAGAGAGGCTGTAGTATACCACCAAATTATACATGGTCTCCACTGATATTTTTGCTAAAGAGATTTTATTTTGCTATTAGGCATTGAAAATTGCTTCAGAGTCTGAGTCCTAAGCCACTTTAAAAACAAACACACTGGCTCTAATTTTATTCACTGCAGTGGGCCTGCTTGCTTCACTTCCTAGTATTTTTGTTGTTTTGAAAGATCGATTCATAGTGAAACCTGAGTTTCCCAATACCATGTTGTGTGATGGGAGTAGAGTCACAATGAAAGTAACAGTTTTTCTCTTTTCTCACGACTGAATATTAACTAGATTCTTTTTTCCCTTTCTTTCCCCCACTGACCATGGGTCTTAACAAAATTTGGTTTTTTTTAATTTTAATTGTTATTCAAATAGTTTTCTGCCTTTTACCCCGATCTCAGCCCACCCCCGGAGTCCTCCCTACCTCCTTCCGGTTTCCACCCCACCTTGTTATTGTTCGTGTGTCCTTCATACTTGTTCCTGCAAGCCCTTCCCCCTTTCCCCTGAAATTCCATCCCCTCTCCCCTCTGGTCACTGTTCCCCTGTTCTCTATTTCAGTATTTTTGGTTATATTTTGCTTGTTTGTTTGTTTTGTTGATTAGGTTCCTGGTAAAGGTAAGATCATACGGTATTTGTCTTTTGCTGCCTGGCTTATTTCACTTAGCGTAATGCTTTCCTGTTTCATCCATGCTGTCTTAAAGGGTAGGAGATGCTTCTTTCTTTCTACTACATAGAATTCTATTGTGCAAATGTACCATAGTTTTTGGATCCACTCATTTACTGATGGGCACCTAGGTTGCTTCCAGCACTTGTCTATTGTAAATTGTGCTGCTATGAATACTGGGGTGCAAAGATTCTTTTGAATTGGTGTTTCAGGGTTCTTAGGATTTAATCCTAGCAGTGGAATTGCCGGGTCAAAAGGCAAATCCATTTTTAGTTTTCTGGGGAAATTCCATACTGTTTTCCATAGTGCTTGTACCAGTCTGCAATCCCACCAATAGTGCACTAGGGTTCCCTTTTCTCCACAACCTCTCCAACACTTATTTGTTGCTTTGTTTATGATGGCTATTCTGACTGGTGTGAAGTGGTTTTAATTTGCATCTTTCTGATAGCTAGCAATATTGAGCATCTTTTCATGTGTCTCTGGATCCTCTGTCTCTGGATCCTCTGTATGTCCTCCTTGGAGAAGTGTCTGTTCAAGTCCTTTGCCCATTTTTTAATTAGGTTGCTTGTCTTCTTAGACTGGGGTCATGTGAGTTCTTTATATATTTTGGAGATTATATCCTTGTTTGAGGTATCACTGGCAAATATGTTTCTTTATATGGTTGGTTCTCTTTTATTAATACTGTTTTCTTTAGCCATGCAGAAGCTTTTAATTTTGATGAGATCCCATTTGTTTGTTCTTTCCTTTATGTCTCTTGCTCCAGGGGATATATCAGTAAAAATATTGCTGCATAAGATACCTGAGGTTTTACTGCATATGTTCTCCTCTAGGACTTTAATGGTATCATGACTTACATTTAAGTCTTTTATGCACCTTGAATTTATTTTGGTGTATGGTGTAAGTTGGTGACCGAGTTTCATTTGTTTGCATGTAGCTGTCCAGTTCTCCAACACCATTTGTTGAAGAGGCTATTTTTACTCCATTTTATGTTGCTGCCCCCTTTGTCAAATATTAATTGACCATAGAGACTTGGGTTTACTTCTGGGCTCTCTGTTCTGTTCCATTGGTCTATGTGCCTATTTTTATGGCAGTTCCAGGCTGTTTTGATTACAGTGGCCTTGTAATACAGTTTGTGATTCCTCCTACTTTACTCTTCTTTCTCAAAATTGTAGCAGCTTTATGGTTCCATATAAATTTTTGAAGTGTTTGTTCTATGTCTGTGAAATATGCCATTGGTACTTTAATAGGCATTGCAGTAAATCTGTAAATTGCCTTGGGTAGTATGGAAATTCTGATGATGTTAATTCTTCTGATCCATGAACCCAGTATATGTTTCCATTTGTTTGTGTCTTCCTTGATGTCTTTCTTCAGTGTTGTGTAGTTTTCTGCATAAAGGACTTTTACCTCCTTGGTTAGGTTTATTCCTACGTATTTTATTTTTCTTCTTGCTGTATCAAATGGGATTTTTTCTTGATTTCTGCTTCTGCTGTTTCATTGTTGGTATACAAAAATGCCTTTGACTTCTGGATATTGACTCTGGATATTGACTGTTTTGCCAAATTCATTTATTGGGTCAAGCAGTTTTTTGGTGGAATCTACAGGATTTTCTATGTACACTATCATGTCATCTGCAAACACTGATAGTTTTTTTTACTCCTTTCCTATTTGGATGCTTTTTATTTCCTTTTTTTGTCTCATCAATGCAGCTAAAACTTCCAATGGTGTGTTAAATATAAGTGGTGAAAGTGGACAACCTTGTCTTGTTCCTGATCTTAGTGGAAAAACTTTTAGTTTTTGCCCATTGAGTTGATGTCGGCTTTAGATCTCTCATATATGACCTTTATTATGTTGAGGAATGCTCCCTCTATTCCCACTTTGCTGAGTGTTTTTATCATAAATGAGTGCTCTAACTTATCAAATGATTTTTCCCTATTGATATGATCACGTGATTTTTGCCTTTGCTTTTGTTTATGTGATGTATTACATTTATTGATTTGCAAATATTGTACCATCCTTGCATCCCTGGGATGAATCCCACTTTGTCATGGTGTATGATCTTTTCCCTGTATTGTTGGATGCATTTTGCCAATATTTTGTTGAGGATTTTAGCATCTATGTTCATCAGCGATATTGGCCTGAAGTTTTCTTTCTTTGTTGTGTCTTTATCTGGTTTTGGAATTAGGATGGCTTCATAAAAAAAGTTTGGGAGTTTTCCATCCTTTTGGATTTTTTGGAATAGTCTGTGAAGGATAGGGGTTAGCTCTTCCTTAAATTCTGTGTAGAATTCTCCTGTGAAACCATCCAGTCCAGGGCTTTTGTGTGTCAGGATTTTTTAAAAATTACTGCTTCAATTTCATCTGCTGTTATTGGTCTGATCAGGCTTTCTTATTCTTCTTCATTGAGTTTTGGAAGATTATATTTTTTTAGAAATTGGTCTGTTTCACCCAGGTTTTCAAATGTCTTGGCATACAGTTCTTTATAGTAATTTCTTACAGTCCTTTGTATTTCTGTGGTATTAGTTGTAATCTCTCCTCTTTCATTTCTGATTGCGTTTATTTGGGTCCTCTTTCTTTTTTTCTTGATGTGCCTGCAGAAAGGCTTGTTGATTTTATTTATCTTTTCAGAGAACCAGCTCATGGATTCATTGATCCTTAGAATTGTGCTTTTTGTCTCTATGTCATTTAATTCTGCTCTGATCTTGGTTATTTCCTTCCTTCTACTTGCTCTGGGCTGTCTTTGTTGTTGTTCCTTGAGTTCATGTAGGCATAGTGTTAGGTTGTTTGTTTCAAATGTTTCTATCTTTTTTAGGTGAGTCTGTATGACTATGAACTTCCCTCTCAGGACTGCCTTCACTGTGTCCAATAAGTTTTGGGTTGTTGTGAGTTCATTTTCATTTGTTTCCAGAAACTTGATTTCTTCCCTAATCTCATTCTTGACCCATTCACTGTTTAATAGCATGCTATTCAATCTCCACAATTTTGAATGTTTGGGTTTTTTTTCCATTGGGGTTGTTTTCTAGTTTCAGTCCCTTGCGGTCAGAGAAAATGCTTGATATGATTTCAATCTTCTTGAATTTGTTGAGGGTTGTTTAGTGTCCTATCATGTGGTGTATCTTTGAAAATGTTCCGTGTGCATTTGAAAAGAATGTGTATTTAGCTTCTTTGAGATGAAATGCTCTCTATATATCAGTGAAGTTCATTTCATCTAGGGCATTGTTCATTGCCACAATATCTTTGTTGATATTTTATTTGGAAGATCCGTCCATTTTTGACAGTGGGGTGTTAAAATCCTCTACTATAATTGTGTTGCTGTCACTATCTTTTTTGAAGTCCTCCAAGATTTTCTTTATGTATTTGGCTGCTCCTATGTAGGGTGCATATATATTTATGATGTTAATGTCTTCTTCATAGATTCTCCCCTTGAGTGTTATGAAGTGACCTCCTGGGTCTCTACTTATGGCCTTTATTTTTGAAGTCTATTTTGTCTGATATGAGTATTGCTACTCCAGCTTTTTTTCCCCTGTTCATTTGCTTGGAAAATTTGTTTCTAGCCCTTCACTTTCAGTCTGTGTAGGTCTTTTGTCCTGAGGTGGGTCTCTTGTAGGCAGCATATGTGTGGGTCATGCTTTCTTATTCATTCAGCTATTCTATGTCTTTTCATTAGAGCATTTAATACATTTACTTTTAAGGTTATTATTGATAGGTACTTATTTATTGCAAATTTTTCATACCTGTGTTCCTCTTCCTCTCTCTTTTCCTTCCTTTTCTTAAAGCAGTCCTTTTAGCAACTCTTACAGAGCTGGTTTGGTGGAGGTGTATTTTTTTAGACTTCTTTTGTCTGGGAAGCTCCTTTTTTGGCCTTCTATCTTGATTGAGAGCCTTACTGGATAAAGTAGCCTTGGTTTCAGGCCTCTGGTTCTCATTACTTGGAATATTTCTTGCCATTCTCTTCTGGTTTGGAGCCTTTCCATTGAGAAGTCAGTGCTAACCTTATCGGGACTCCCTTGTATGTTACTTCCTGTTTCTCCCTTGCTGCCTTTAAGATTCTCTCTTTGTCTTGGAATTTTGCCATTTTAATTATGATGTGTCTTGAAGTGGGACTCTTGGGGTTCCTCTTGATTGGGACTCTCTGTGTTTTCTGGATTTGTGTGACTTTTTCTCTCATCAAATTAGAGAAGTTTTCTGTCATTAATTTTTCAAACAGGTTTTCTATCCCTTGCTCTTATTCTTTTCCTTCTGGTATCTGTATTATACGGATATTATTGTATTTCATATTGTCCTACACTTCCCTTATCCCCTCTTAATTCTTTATGAGCCTCTTTTTCTTTTCTTGCTCTTTCTAGGTGTTTTTTTCTATGTTGTCCTCCAGCTCACTGATCCGGTCTGCTTCATCGAGCCTGCTTTTGATTCCTTGTACTGTGTTCTTCAGTTCAGATATTGTGTTCTTCATTTACTCTTGGCCCTTGTTGATAGTTTCTATTTCCTTTTTCATGTTGATATAGTTTGCACTGAGTTTATTGTAGTTTCCTTGTAGTTTCTGATAATTCTCTGTGAGCTTATTGAGCTTCCTGATAACCAGTGCTTTGAATTCAGTATCTGATAGCCGAGTTGTCTTTATTTCATTTAACATTCTTTCTGAGGCTTCCTCCTTTTCATTTGGGGATTGTTTCTTCGTCTTCCCATTGTTTGTGCGACTCTTCTTATTAGCCTCAGCTTCTTAAATTGATCTGTTCTGGCTCCTTGGGTTTATGGTGTGAACTTCTGTGGTAGAATACCTGTGAGATTCAGTGGTGCCTTCTCTTTTATCTCCTGAGCTCACTGGTCTTGGGCTGTCGTTTAAGTTGGCTCTGTGTTTGTCTTTGGGTTTTGATTGTTTTTGGCTCTTTCTTCAATGGGTCCTTCCCAGCAGCTGGTTAATTGAAGGTCCACCACATCTTGTATTTTGTTGTGCTGGTGTGGGCAGGTTGTGTTGAAGCTGGTTCGTCCATGTGTACAAAGTTTTGAGGATTCTCTCTTGCTCTTGTTCAGTTGTTTGTTCTGGGTAGTTTCTCCAGAAATATTTACTTGTATTTTCAGATAGGTCCTGGATTGAAATTAATGTGGCTTCTACTCCCTCCTTTGCCTTCTTCTGTTGTTATCTTTGGCGGTTCTTTGTTGGTGGGTTTCCTCTTCCGGTGGATATCTTGGTGTTTACCATTTCCACTTATTCTATTTTGTGATTCATTGGAGGGGGAAGGCAAAATGATTTAAGACAGCAAGAGCGTATTCTATGATATTTACAGTAGCAGCTGGTAGAGAAGAGATAGGCGATCCTTTGGCTATGTATAGTATTATCCATGATATTTCACCCGACTAGTCACTTTTTGGAAAGGGTGGAAAGAAGATAAAACTCTTGTTGGGGAGGGAAAGATTCTATCTAGAAAGCAGTCCCTTGTGGGAGGTCAGATTCTGAGTTAAGGTGAGAGTAAAGGTTAGAAAATAGGTGTAGTGTGTGAGAGAGTAGAGTTAACCCCTACAGTAATAGAGTTCAGGATACCGTGAAGTGAGCTAAGATGTGGGAGGGGTGCTGTATAGTATTTACAGTTGTATGGAACAGCTATTATTTGCAATAATAATGGAACAACAATCATATGACAGAATCTATGTGATCTGGATAACCAGAATAAGGAGTATCGGATCTTCAGTAGTGTGCTAATGGAACACAAGTAAAGTGAAATTAACAATACAGTATGAAAGAGAGAACAAGGGAAACAAAGAACAAAGAGAAACCAGTCAAACAATACAATTTAATCACCCAAGCAAAGAATACTAAACAGAAAGGAGAGGAATACAAAAATACTAGTAAAATAAAAGAAGTAAGAATAATTAAAATAATAATAACATAAATATGCAATAACTTGCAAGTTTCTGTAGTAGCAAAGTGAAATTTGTCTCACTGTCTCAGCTGTTGGGATGACCCCTCTTTGGGTCCAACTGGTCTTTTCACAGTTCTAGGGTTTTTTGTCTTACCTGTGGGAATTTTAAAAAAAAGAAGGAAGGAAGAAGAAATAAAATGGTAAAGAAAGAAGGAAGGAATAAAACAGGAAAGAAGGAAAGAGAGGAAAAAGGAGTTGAAAGATTAAAAAAAAGCCTCTCGCTGGCTTCAAACTGGCTAAACCATTTTTGCTGGTCTTCCTGGCTGCAGCAGGCTAAGGGGCAATTGGTTTCACTTTTCTCCCCTCCTGATCTGCACTCAGTCAGCCTCCAGCCCAGCTCCCCAGCTGCCTCTGGTCCCTCTGGTTCCACAAGTCTAGCATGCATGCAGTCTCCCTGGGATGTGAGTGTGAGCACAGGGTATGTGGGTGCCAGGCCTTCCAGGGAGTGCACTCTCTCCCTGGATTGTGCACACTCAGTCAGGCCGACACTGGTTCCTCAGGTTCTGGCACGCACCCTTCCCAGGGCTATAGGAGTGTGTGCAGGGTCTTCTGGGCCACCTCAGGAGCACTGCCTGTCTAGGTGGGGAGGAGGCCCAGAGGAGGCCCAGAGTACCTGCTGCAGGAGAATTCCTCAGTGTCTCTTTTTCCACTGTTTGTTTTTGAGAAATTCCTCTTACTCAAGTCTGCCACTCCATACAGAGAGCCTGGCCTCTCACACAGCCCAATTCTCTAGCCAGACTGGGGACTATCAGGGTCAGGGCCCATCAAAGCCCAATTCTCAACTCTCCCCAGTGGGCGTCCATAGACTCTGTGGGTACTCACAGCCCCTGTGTACTTGCCACTCAGTCCTTACTCCCCTCTCTGCAATTTCAAGCAACCAGATCTCTCCTAGTGCTGCTGCTCAAGCCCTGCTTGGCTAGAGAGGGAGCTACAGATCAAGCTCTCTCCCAAGAGCCATGTGGCCAGCCGAGCAGGCCCCCAGCCTTGGGCTGCAGTCTCTCTGGTCCCTGTCCTGAAGCACTCTTCTTACTGTCTGTTTTTTTCAATGTCTGCTGCAATTTTTGATCCTCTATTTTCATATATGCTGTGGTACTGTTGGCTGTTCTCTCTGTTCCTCCATAGATCAGCTAGGTTTTTCTTCCCTGTGTAGGGGGAAATGGAATCCACTCTTTCCTACCTCATCTCCATCTGCAGTCTGGTCTTCAATTCTCTTTTCTCTTATGTTGATGCCTTATTCTGAAATATTCTTGCTTGTATCATCAAACTTATGGTAACTCTTTGTATAAAATTCTTTCATACAAAATTCTTCCATTACTTAAAAATGCACTTTTAAGTAATGAGTTTTTACTCATTATATCAAAAAGTAGGATTTATGTTTTCTGAATAAGGCAAGACATTTGTTGATAACTATGAATTCCTGGTGAATGCTGTCTCTCCACTCTCATGGTACTGAGACCTCCCTCTTGAGTCGTCTCTTTCTTGTTTTGTTCTACATTCTTTTTATCATTCAGTGATGATAGAAGAGGTTTTATCCCACTTGGGGTTTTAGAAGAAAGAGTGGTTTTCCTGGTTGGGCCTGAATAATGAAGGATCACCTCATTGCAATGCTCCCAGTTTATTTCCATTAAACAATATTTCTGGCTGCCCTGAATGACATTATAATTTCTAAATCAATTCATTCTTTCAATACATATTTAATAAGCTCTTTATGTGATAGGTACTGTCCTGGCACTTAGGATACATTTGTTAGTAAAACTGACAATTGTAATTGTTCTCTTATACCTTATTTTCTAGATAGAAGAAAAAGATAATACACAATAAATATAATCAAAGAGTGTTACTTTACAAGTAGGAAGAACATGTATATACCAGTATATTCTTTTTAAAAGCATTGTAGTTATTGATTTTTAGAGAGAGGGAAAGGGAGGGAAGAAGGAAGTGAGAGAAACATTGTCAGTTGCCTGTTACATGCCACCAACTGGGGACCTGGTCTTCAACCCAGTCATGTGCCCACTGGGAATCCAACTGGCAGCCTTTCACTTTGCACAATGATGCCCAACTAAATGAGCCACATTCGTCAGGGCAAGTATATTCTAATGGTTAAAAATACAACCACATTAGGAGTTAAAACTATATGGAGTTCACAAAATGTTATAAAATATTTCAGTGCCCAGAATCTGTGCATGGTGCCTGTATCAGTAGAGAGATCGGTAGAAATTTCAGCTTTGTGGCTCCCTCCCTTCTCAGGTCAGGGGGCCCCGCTTCTGAGTGGGAAACCCACAGACACAGGCCAGGAGTGACTTGGGAGGTTGTGTGAGGTGGGGAAGATCCAGGCTACATGCACACAGTGAGCAGCATGTCCATAGATGCAGTGCCAAATGCCAACTGAGAGAGTGCCAGAGAGAGAGAGAGAGAGAGAGAGAGAGACTCTATGCCTGGGTTGGGTGGAGGCAGGCTTTGGCCAGCTGTGACCAAGAGATACTTCTGGCTTTTTGGAGAGGTGGTGTGCGCAGAAAGCTGGACAATGACTTGGTACTGCAGTGAGTGTGCCACAGAGAGACTTTTTAAAAAGGGGCGGGGGGAGCTGAAGTGTTTTGGGCAGGAACCCTGTGTGCATCTGCCCTGCCAACAAAGGGACAAGATCAAAAACACAGTTTCCTCCCACTAAATACAGCTGGGCAGGGAGATCAGAAAATTGCAGAGCAAAGGGATTTCTGACTCTGGTCGAATTTCTGACCAGTACGGCTAGCAAGCCGGGGACTACATAAAATGGAGAATTTGGGTCTGTATCTACTATGAGGGCAGTGGACTGGGAATTAGACAGGAAAGAGTTGAGCACCTAAGATCAATTACAGCTAGATAGAACCCCCTTCCCTGGCAGAATTCAAACTTTGGGGAAAGGAAGGATGTACCCAGTCCCCACCACCTGCAGGATTGTGAGCACCACATCCAGTGAGGAAACTTGGCAGAACAGGCAGGACAGGCTCTGGAACCCTCTGCAGAGTGCATATCCATAGGAGAAAGACCTGAAGAGAATCTCTGAAAGAACCCAATTTGAACTTTTCTCAGGAAGACAAAAGACAGTAGTTTCTAGGGCCCTATTCCACTGAGGCCAGCCAAGCAGGGAGATCAGAAATCAGCAGAGCATGGGGTATGCAGGGGCCGCCCAGCCTCATCATTCACACAGAGCTGCCAACAGCACCAAGCAAGAAGGAGCTGATCTTATACAAATCAGCCCCTCCCTTGAAACGGGCAGCTAGTTCATCAGAAACTATACATGACTGGAAATAAACGGGGACAGACCGAGATGGGTGACCCATGGGCAAGGGAAGACAGCTACAAGTTTCCCAGAAGACTGAACAGCACCTCCCAGGGGAGACAGAATAGAAGCCTGCTCTAGAAGCAGGTGAAGGTGGCATATGTGGTGCTGCCAGAAGTTGCATGACCCACCCATGGACCTTGAGCTTATAAAAAGCCAAAGGTGGATCCAGAAGAAGACAGAAGGCAAACACCAAACTCTGCTGGATGAATTCCACCTCATTCTTATTCAGAATCTGCATTATTTTTTCTCTTGCATAGCCTTTTAACATGTCTTTGTTTTCTTCAATTGCATTCCAACTAATTCACTATTTTTGTCTTTTATTTGTCATTCTTTTTATTGGACTTTTATATACTTTTTAATTTTATTTTTATTTTACACATCACATTGTACTCTTCTCTCATTATACTCTCACTTTGCCTTCCTCCTGCTTTAGATTATTTGGATTTGGAATTTTATTTTTTCCTTTTCTTAGCCTGGATTCTATTTCTTAATTGTATTATTTATTTTTCTTTACTGTAGACCTTCACATTCTTTTTTCTCTTTCTTATAATATTCTCTTTCCAAACTTTATTAATCTTGCCACATCTGTCATTGTTACTGAACCTATTAAGAGAAAGAGAAACACAGGTATGGAAAAATGGCAACTAACAAATACCTATCAATAATAACTTTAATGAATTATTGCCCCATAAAGTGAATGGATTAAATGCTCCAATCAAAAGACATAGGGTAGCTGAGTGGATAAGAAAACATGACCCATATATATGCTGTCTATAAGACTCACTACAGAACAAAAGATCTACGCAGGCTGAAAGTAGAAAAAATATCCCAAACAATGGTCATGGAAAAAATGATGGGGTAGCAATACTTATACAGACAAAATAGACTTCAAAACAAAGGCCATAAAAAGAGACAAAGAAGGTGACAACAGAATACTTAAGGGAGTAGTCCAAAAAGAGAATATAACCCTTATAAACTTATATGCACCCAATGTAGGATCACCTAAAATATACAGAAAATCTTGGAGGACTTCAAGAAAGATATTGAAAGCAACATAACCATCATAGGAGATTTTAATACCCTACTGTCAATAATGGACAGATCTTCCAAAAAAAAAAGAAACAACAAGAATGATGTGATATTGAACACCACTCTAGATCTTAATTGTCATATAAAGAACTTTTCACCCCAAACAAGCAAAATATACATTTTTTCTAATGCACATAGAATATTTTCAGAGATAGGCCACATGGTAGGACACAAAACAAGTCTTAACAAATTCAAAAAATGAAAATTATATCAAGTATACGCAGAAATCACAATAGATTGAACCTGGAAACCAATTTAAAGGAAAACACTAAAAAACTATCAAATACCAGGAAACTGAATAACATGTTATTAAATAATGATGCATTAACAAGGAAATCAAAGAAGAAATCAAAAAGTATCTGAAATAAGTGAAAATGAACACACAACAACCCAAAACCTATGGGAAGTAGTGGAGGCAGTCCTGAGGTGGAATATCATAACAATACAGCTATTTAAAGAGAAAAATCTCAAATAAATAATCTAACCTACATCTACAAGAACTAGAGGAAAAACAAAAAAACAAAGCTAAGAGCAAGTAGAAGGAAGGAAATAATCAATACCAGAGCAAAATTAAATGACATAGAGGCTAAATAAATGATTCAAAGGATCAGTAAATCTAGCAGCTGGTTCTTTGAAAAGATAAACAAAACTGACAAACTTTTAATCATACTCACTAAGAAAATATAGAAAGGACTCAAATAAAATCAGAAACAAAAGAAGCGTCATTACAACTGATACTGTTACCGAACAGAGGTCCAGGGGGTGGGCAATTATGTGGCCCACCCAGGGATGCCAAAAACTGCTACAGAACAACAGGGGCCCCTCCCAAGGACAGTATACTAATACCTACTGGGCTCATCTGTCCGCCACCAATTGGAAAGACATCTCTTAATGACAGAGATTTGTGAGAAGGAAAGGAAAGGTTTATTTAAAGCTGTACAGACTTAAAAGTAGTGACCCAATGTCTCCATTAAAATATCAAAGTACCTTAGGATAACCACAGACTCCCACAACGCTTCCTTCCCCCTTGCCCTAATTTGGGGTACCGTATCTCAGGAAAAGAAGCACATGACTGCGTTTTAGGTTGCTGGCACCGTCAGCTGTGTCGCAGTCCAGGCAGGCTCTCCAGTTAATCCAAAGTCATGTGGCACCTTCTCATGGTCCACTGGCAAGAGTTCTTTGAACCCATTTTTCCAGTCAAGTCTCTCCTGCTTCCCAGGCCACGTGGCCAAACGGAGCATCCCAAAGCCACGTGGGCCTCTTCTACCAAAGCTGCAGGGGTCAGCACTCTGACCAAAAGTGTGTGGCTTTCTTCTTCACCTGGCGACAGGTGTCCCCATTCTGGCAAAGCTGAGTGGTACTCTTTCACTCTGCTGAAACCGCGTGGCTCGCCCTTTCACCTGGCTGCAGGGGTCTGCACTCTGGCCAAAACTGCATGGTTTTCCCTTCAATGGCTGCCGTGTCTGGGTTTAAATCTCCGCACCCATCCTCTTTTGCAGCCCCATTTCTGACTCCTCCTACAATCAGTTACACCTACCAGGACTCCCATATTATTGCAAGTTTACTGGGCTGCCATCAGTATGGAAAGGTATGGTCCCATGTCATGGAGCCAATCAACTCCAAGTTCTCATGCAGGCACTGTAACTCAGGGGACCAGCCTCCAGTTACATCCTGGGTAGAAGCCACTCCCTTCTCCCTGGCTCAAAGCATGACCACAGCCATTTAACATATCTATGAAACCAGTTAAAGGTTATAGCTATGTTAAATGACCATTCCAGAGGTTAGCTGCGAAACTGTTGCTATGCAAAACAACTCTCAATGGCCCTGCTCCATTTGCCCCTTCCCCCTGGGGATGGTGAGGACATCTTAATATATCCTGGACACCCTGAGCTCTGGACCCCATTCCATATTCTTTTTTTTTGGGGGGGGGCCCTCCTGGCTGTGCCCTGTTACAATACCGCAGAAATACAAATGATTGTAAGAAATTACTGTGAACAACTATACGCCAAGAAATTGGACAATCTGGGTGAAATGGAAAAATTTCTAGAAATATACAATCTTCCAAAACTGAATCAAAAAGAAACAGAATGCCTGAATAGATTGATAATAACTTGTGAAATTGAAGTAGTAATAAAAAAATCTCCTGGCATACAAAAGCCCTGAACCAGATGCTTTACAGGTGAGTTTTACCAAACATTTAAAGAAGAACTAACTCTTATCTTTTTCAAACTATTTCAAACAATTCAAGGCTTCCAAACTCTTTTTATAAGGCCAGTATTATTCTAATTTCAAAACCAGGTAAAAATAAAACCAAGAAAGAAAACTACAGGCCAGTATCTCTGATGAGCATACATGCTAAAATCCTCAACAAAATATTGGCAATGCAGATTTAACAATACATTAAAAAGATCATACACCATGGTTTAGTGGGATTCATCCTAGGGATGCAAGGATGGTACAATATCTGCAAACCAATAAACATAATACACCACATAAACAAAATGTAGGACAAAATCACATGATCATATCAATAGATGCTGAAAAAGCAGTTGCTAAAGTACATTTACCATTTATGATAAAAATGCGCAGCAAAGTGGGAATAAAGAGAGAATACCTCGACATAATAAAGGACATATATGAGAAACTTACAACCAATATCATCCTCAATGGGGAAAAACTAATGTGTTCTTAAGATCATGAAAAAAGCGAGGGTGTCTGCTTTTGTCACTCTTATTCAACACAGTACTGGAAGTTCTAGCACAGCAATCAGACAAGAAAAAGAAATAAAAGGCAACCAAATTGGAAAGGAGGAAGTAAATAACTGTTATTATTTGCAGTTGACATGATAGTGTACATAGAAAACCCTATAGTTTCCACCAAACAAACTACTCGACCTAATAAATAAATTTGGAAAAGTAATGGGATACAGAGCCAATATTCAGAAATCGATGGCATTTTTTGTCCAGCAACAAGGAAATAAAGAGAACCTAGAAAAAATGTCTTATTTACTATAACAACAAGAAAAATAAAATGTGTAGGAGTAAATTTAACCATGGAGCTAAAAGACCTGTACTTGGAAAACTACAGAACACTGAAGAAAAAAATTAAGGAAGATACAAATAAATGGAAACATATACCATGTTTGTGAATTGAAAGAATTAACATCGCTAAGATGCCCATCCTACCCAAAGCAATCTATGGATCCAACACAATTCCTACTAGAAGGCATCTTGGACTTGGAATTGTTAAACTCTCTGAGAAATAAATGTCAGGAGTGTTCATTGGGCTGGCAGGAGAGGGACAGAAGGATGGATGGAGGGAGGGTTGTTTGTGGATGTGTTCATGGTTACATTGTGATGATAACCATTGATCTGTATGCATCTCTTTGTTGTACTGCAGGAATACATTGTAAATTATTTCAGTCAAAATTTGCCTCCTTGCTAATATTTTAAAAGTACAAATCATAATGTGTGGGAGACCGGTCTGCATGGTGTGGGCCCAGCTCCCACTTGGAGATGCATAGTACCCATGCCCTTGGATAGGTTCTCCCATGGGTACTGAGGCCTGCAATATGCCTAGGCCACTTTGAGTCTTGTTTTTTGCTAAAAACTCCCTCACTCGGATTTGTGGCAAACATTTACTGCAAAATGACTTCCTAAAATCCATGCTAAACCTTCCAAGGACTAACTGGTTCAACCCCTTTTGCCTTTTCATTTGCAAATATCCCTCTTCTGGGATGTGATTAGCAGCATTGGCTCCATTGTTTTCTGTAAAAGGTAACCACCTAAAGCAACCTGTTCATAGTAAATAAGGACCATAATGTAATGTGTGGAGAAGCCAGTAAAGGCCTGTCACTGGCAAGGGCAGCAGCTTTTGCTCCCCTTGAGAGAAAAGCCATAGTGTCCCTTTTCCTCCACTGGACTTGGTCGTCCGTGTGAATGTCTCATTTCATCCATAATGACTCGGACACTGCAGGCCAGTGTCTGCATCAATAATGAAATTTCTTAGAAGTATTATATTTTGTGAACTCTGTTGCTTTGTGTCTCATTTTTAATGGAACAGCAAAGGAATACAGTATTTTCACTGTAACTTTGCCAACATATTTATCTAGGGGTCTGTTGCTGTTTTTGTCCTTTATGAAATTTTGTCACCAAGAAAGGCAGGATTACATCTTTTCTTCCAGACTGAGTTGGTGTAGTGTACTTGTGACTATGGGAATATTCATATAGTTTTGAGACTTTGAATGGTAAATATTTGTGATGTGTGAAAATTCATGATTCATAACTTTACCATCTTAATTACATAAAAATAGAACCTTAGTTGTGTAGACACACAGGGGACTCAGGACATGTCAAACTGTAAACTGCTTGTGGTTATGGATGACTTTGTTCTTTGCTTCTTGTATTTTTCAGTTTCCTATTCACTTGTTAACTTTTAAAAAATGTTATTTAAAAAACCCAAAAAATACCAATGGAATATTTCACAGGTCTAGAACAAATATTTCAAAAACTTATATGAAATCATAAAAGAACCCAGGTAGCCTCAGCAATTTTGAGAAAGAAGAACAAAGCAGGAGGGATCACAATGCCTGATAACAAACTGTATTGCAAGGCTACTAATCAAAACAGTCTGGTACTGGCATAATGTTACCGAACAAGAGGAGGTCCGAGGGAGGGGCAATACAATATTTGGCCCACCTAGGGATGCCCAAAACTGCTATACAACAGGGGCCCCTCCCGAAAAAAAAATACTAAAATCTACTGGGCCCTTCTGTCCGCTGCCAATTGGAAAGACATCTCTTAATGCCAGAGATTTGTGAAAAGGAAACAAAATGTTTATTTAATGCTATTCAGGCCTAATGCCTCCACTAAAATATCAAAGTCCTTTAGGGTATACACCTACACCCACACAGTGCTCCCTTCTCCCACTGTCCCAACTCCGGGTACCGTAAATCAGGAAAAGAGCACACGTCTGTGTTGCAGGCCACTGGCACCGTCAGCTGTGTCACTGTGCAGGATCTCGAGTTAGTCCAAAGTACTGTGGTACCCTCTCATGGTCCACTGGCAAGAGTCCTTTGTACCCAGTTCCAGTCAAAGTCTCTCCTGCTTTCCAGGCCCCGCAGCCAAAGGGGGCACCCCAAAGCCGCGTGGGCCTCTTCTACCAAAGATGCAGGAGTCCGCACTCCACCAAAACCATGTGGCTTTCTTCTTCACCTGGCTGCAGGGATCTCCATTCTGGCAAAGCTGCGTGGTTTTTCCCTTTCACCTGGGAAAGAGGGGGTCCACACCCTGCCAAAACCACGTGGCTCCCTCTTTCACCTCACCTAGAGGGGGTCCTCACTCTGCTGAAACCGCGTGGCTCTCTCTCTCTCATCTGGCCAAGCGGGGACCCTTCGTGTCCTGGAGCCAGTCTTTTCCAAGCTCTCATCTAGGCGCTCTCACTCAGGAGCACAGCCCCTTGTTACATTCTGAGTCCAAGCCCTTCTCACTCCGGAGAGCAGACCTTAGTTCCCATCCTGAGTCCTCCTAGTTCCATCCTCAGTCCCCGCTAGTTCCTTCTCCCCAGCTCCAAACTTGGCCACAGCTATTTAACATATCTATGAAACCAGTTAAAGGTTATAGATATGTTAAATAATCATTCCAGAGGTTAGCTGCAAAACTATTGCTATGCAAAACAGCTCTCAATGGCCTGGCTCCATTCATCCCTTCCCCCTGGGGGGGGGGTGGGCGGTGAGGACATCTTAATATGTCTCTCCAATATTCCTATACACCTTGAATTCTGGACACCATTCTAAATCTGTTTCTTTGGGCCCCCCTCCCCTTGCTGCACCCTGTATCAATAAGAACAGACACATAGACCAGTGGAACAGAATAAGGAGCTGAGAAATAAACCCATGTCTCTCTGGTCAATTAATCTTTGACAAAGGGGGAACGAGCATACAATGGAGTAAAAACAGCCTCTTCAATAAATGGAATTGGGAAAACTGGACTGGTACACACAAAAAAATGAAACTAGACCATCAACTTACACCATACACCAGAATAAACTCAAAATGGATACAAGACTGAAATATAAATCGTGACACCATAAAAGTCCTAGAAGAAAACATAGATATCCCACATAGCAGTATTTTTGTTGATATATCTCTTAGGGCAAGGGATATGAAGAAAAAAATAAACAAATGGGACTGTACCAAGTTAAAAAGCTTCTGCATTGTTAAAGAAACCATCATCACAATGAAAAGGAACTGACTGTATGGGAAAACATATTTGCCAATGAAACATTGGATAAAGGTTTGATCTCCAAAATATATGAAGAACTCACATGACTCCACACCAGGTTGTTCAATTATCCAATTAAAAAATGGACAAAGGACTTGAATAGACTCTTTAAGAGGACATACAGTGGGTTCATAGACACATGAAAAAATGCTCATCATCACTAGGCATCAAAGAGATGCAAATTAAAATCACACTAAGCTATCACCTCACATCTGTGAGAGGGGCCATAATTATTAAATCAACAAACAACAAGTGCTGGTGAGGATGTGGAGAAAAGGGAACCCTAGTGCATTGGTGGTGGGACTGTAGACTGGTACAGACACTGTAAAAAACAGTATGAATTTTCTCAAAAAACAAAAAATGGAAATGTCTTTGACCCTGCAATTCCATTGCTGGGAACATACACTAAATATCCTGAACCACTGATTCAAAAGAACTTATGCACCCCTATGTTCACAGTAGTGTCATTTACAGTAGCCAAGTGCTGGAAACAGCCTAAGCGCCTATGAGTAAATGAGTGGACCAAAAAACTGTGGTACATTTACACAGTGGAATACTATGTAACAGAGAGAAAGAAGGAACTCCTACCTTTTGTGACAGCATGGATAGAACTGGAGAATATTATGCTAAGAGAAATAAGCCAGCCAGTGAAAGACAAATACTATATGATCTCATCTATGAGAGGAATCTAATGAACAAAATAGAACCACAGGCATGGAAACATGTAACAGATTGACAGTGACTAGAGGGGAGGAGTGGGGGGATAATGGTGGAAAGAAGGGGGAGGGACTAGTCAAAGAACATGTATGAATGAGCCATGGACATGGACAACAGTGTGGGGATTGCCTGTGGGAGTGGGAGTGTGATAGATTGGAGGGGGGCAAAGAGGGAAAAATTGGCACAACTTAATAAAAAAACAATTGAAAAAAAAAAGAAAGCAACTGTGACTGCCTTTGGGCTTTCTTGCCTCTCCCTATCAGTAACTCTCCACTGCCTCCAGCAGCCTTCAACCAATGATTGATGAGAATGGATAAATGATTCAACTTCCTAAACTTTGAGATAATTCTGAGATGCAGTCTACTGTTTTTCAGTTTCTTAGTGAGGTCGAACTGTAGTTTCCTGCAGCAATGGCCTGCTTAATAATATTCCTATTGGCAGCTTCCTTCTCTTCTGTTTCTTACTTTGCTTTCTTATTTCTCTGCAAATGATGCCCCACAAAAACCCATAAACCTTGTCTCAAGGTCTTCTTTTGGGGGGAACCCAACCTAACATATTTACTATTTAAATCTGATTAAATAGTTCTTATGATTTTTTAAAAAATGTATGTCTATTTCTACAAACTGAAAGTTAGAACTAAAGGATTTTTTTAGACAATTCTTCACAGGCAGTGCAAAGTAACTCATGTTTCATCCCATCAGGAATCAAATAATGCCAGGTTGTCTCACTTTTTACAAGGTAAATTGAGATGGTGAAAGTGTATTTATTGTTCCTGGTCAACGTTATGCTCAATGGTTTTAATATCCATTGATGAACATTGCTTGAATAAGTTATTTTATTAGAAATTGTAAAATGATGATTTTATCAATTTTCTTTATTTGAGGAAGAAAGTTTTAGGCAGAGGAATCAGCATATGCAAAGGCAGAGAAGTGAGGCCAAGTATATATAATTAAGGAAACAAAATACAATTATTTTGCAAAGTGTGTTAGAGGAACAGTGAAAGGTGAACTTGGAAAGATAGGCAATATTTTTCAAAATATTAGAAACCTGTTTTATTTAACTATTTAACGTTTAAGACTAAAATATTGCCCTAAAATTAATAGGGTAACACTGAATGATCTTAAATGTGCCCAGCATCATGAACATACATTTTGAATGATCACTCTATTAATATTGTGAAACATAGATTGGTAATTGGGAAGAGTAGTTAGAAAAATATTGACATCGTCAAAAATAGTAGGGAGGGGAAGATAAGTTATATTATCATACAAATAAAAATGGAGTGAATATAAAATTTTAAAAAAGGAATTCTCTAAATGAAAATACTATATTAATATGTTATTGCTGCCATTGCTATAGCAGTCTGTCACTGTGAAGACAAACATTAAATTTGAGAGCTACTCTTCCTTACATTTAATTTGAAAAAATATACTTATAATTTATAGGCTTTAATTATGATAACAATTTTCAGGTTCTATAAAGTTTCATGTACAGGCAAGAAGGAAATGCCTTCCAAAGGGTGAGAAATACTTTTCCTCTAAAATGACTTCATTTGCTGCAGTTCCAGAGAATTTTGTGTTAACTTTAGTTCACAAATGCTTCTACAGTGTTAAGCTGAAACAATTCTTTCTTTATTAATTGAAAATTTTCATTATAGTCATGCTTTCTTTGCTAGGTAAGCCAGGGTAAGCATAGTTTTAAAAAATCATTAAAATGTTAGTATGCATCAATTAGAGAAATCATTTAAAAGATCTTTTAACCCTAAAAATGGTATGAAAAAAACCCTCACATTCATTTTCTTTTTTGTGCCAACAAGTAAGAGCTTAGTTGAGCAATTTTATGTATTAGAGCCCAGACTGTGTATACACTGGCTGAAAAACTACTGGCTGTTACAGTTTAATACAAAATATTTCATTATCACTTGAAATTAAAGAGCCAAGCAAATTTTTAAAAATTACATAAGGGAAGATTGTCTTTTGCTGATTGTTTGTCAACTTGCCCTTTATAGCATAAAAAACATAAAAATGCAATTTTTACAGGAGCTTTGACAGACCTCAAATTCTCATCCTTATTTAGCTTAAGGTAGTAGTTCTTAATTTTTGTGTCTTGGATCATCTTGAGGGGCAAGTGACAGATACAGATCCTCTCCTCAGAAAAATGTTCATATTTACAAATACGATACAAATGATTTTGGAAAATTGTTGACATACTTCCTCCCCTGAAGACCATAGATTTTAGGTAATGAACTGCTGTTTGAATATTCAGTTACCAGAGACAGTCATGTAAAGGACAATACAATTTGTTAAAATATTCACCCAAGGATATGTTTATTAATTTTTAGAGGGAGAGGGACGGAAGCAGAGGGAGAGAGAGAAACATTGATTGGTTGCTTCCCATATGTGCCCTGACCAGGAATGGAACGTGCAACCTTTTGGTTTACAGGATGATACTTCAAACAACTGAACCATCAGCCAGGGCAAGGGCAATTCAGTTTTTAATCTCGAGTTTGAGCCTTGACATCACATAAAAGTATGTTGCAGCTCTGTTTGAAAAGGATCTGAATGTCAGGGATGGTGTGATCAGTACATTGGTTTTTGCACTGGAATATATCCACTTAAATATACTTTCGCTAGTCATTTCAAGAAAACAAAGCAGTCTTTTGATTCAGAACTAGTTTGGCAAGATCTAATTAATGGGGATAAACATATTCTCTAGGGAGTTGGGTATTGGCATTAGAATGATGCTGAAGAAGCATATAGTCCTGGGATATATTTCCATGTATGTCCTTCTAGCTCCCCATTAGATAATAAACACCTGGAACTCCACCTGAACAACAACAAAATGGACTTGGAATACAGAAGGAAGTGCTATATTTACTCTTTGGTGTACTTTTCTGTTTCTAAGGGCATGTTCTTAATTCAGGAATTTATTTTCTACTTCTTGTCTTGAAATAGGTTCAGATTCAAATTTCTTGATTTTACTCTTGTTTTTCGGATTCAGCACATTTCCTCATCAGGCACAGTCAATACCATCTAAAGTTTGGCTCACCGCAACTTAGGATGAGCACATTCATAAGATGACTTATGCATCTATGAACTTTATACTATTTTAAAGTAAGCATGTGTGGGTTTCAGTTTCACACCATTGTCAGCTGAGGCTGAGCTTGTGGGTTACCTAGTGTGGTGATTCCAGCTCTCAGCCACAAGATGAGGAACCTGGCACCTTGAGAAGTAAAATAATGAGTTATCCAAGGCACACAGCTAATTACATAGCAGAGCTGAGATTAGAACTCAAGTTTCTTGCCTCCCAAACTTCTGATCAAGATTGTCAAAGTGAGTTTGTGAGAGCAAACTCCAAGTGACTTCTTTATGAAAATCACTGGACTACCAATTGTGGTAAAATTAAATTCTGGAGTGGGTTTGCAAGAGTACCTGACTTGACTGCATGGCTACATGACTATACTCATCGTGTTGGAGCAGAAGGAAGCATGTGTAAATGGGCAGCTGAAGTATGGGGATGCATTTATCCAAGGAAACAAAGTGTGGCACATAGCACACAGAAGCAAAGGATGTGAAGACACCACAAGTACAATACTTTTCACACTTGGATATACTTTCATGAGTTTTTTTGTTTCTTTTTGATATAATTTGTCCTATTTCATAATAGCTGTTGATTTTTCACTGACATGGAAGATAAATGTATACAATGTGGATTTAATTGTAAAACATTCATATTTAAGTTTCAGTCGTTTTCTTTCACCTGTATGTCAGTGTGCAGAATGCAAAAGGAATTTATGAAAAGAAAATCTTTGTTCCTCCCTACACATTTTTTACGTGTTTCAAGCAATGTCATTCAGTTTGATTTCTTTACTTACTTGCCTAAAATGATACAAATGATAATTAAAACATTGTAGAGATGTCGAAAAAAGTAAATATATGTGGTTTTATAAAAAGGTACACTTAATGGCAGCCTATTTACTTCCTCACATTTGTATGGCATTAAAATTTATTAAAGGCTTTCATATGAGTAATCTGTATTTTGAATAAAGGGCAGGTATTACTATGTCAAACTCCTGGGTGAGGAGACAAAGGCTTACAAATTGCTGAGATGTACAGTTAGTAAATGAGAACTGAGATTCCACCCTGGGCCTCTTGGCCTTTATTTGAATGTGTGAGTTCTCAAATGTATTAAAATTTTAATTTTGTTCCTTTATATTTATATTATTAAATTATATTTTAGTAAGTTGTATGTTTTACGCATGTAACTAATTAACAGTACTGATCATTGTGATTTACTATAACTCTGGCTTTGTTTCTGGCCATATTTTAGTCCTGTTAACCACCTAACCCTTGGATAGATTTGAAACAAGAATTAGTTTCAATTCTGCTTCCAAATCAGAGTTCTCAAGAAAAGAGCAGTTCTTTGTTTTTTTTTAAATTATCTTTATACAAATTACTAATTCTGTTTGATATCACTTTTCAGAAGAACAATTCATCCATGAAAGGTCATTTCACATCAACCTTACAAAAGAATAACCTTAATTTCATATGAACTAGGTGTATAAAGGGTTGCAGTCACACACATGTACATATATATAACCATTGTCAACACCATTAGAGAGAATGCCTCTTGCTCATACATGGTGTCATTTCCATGGTTCTGGCCGCTCAAAGACTGCATGGAAGTAGGCGAATGTCTATATAATTAAACATTTCAAAATGTCACTGTTGTGGACCGCTCTGGCTGGTTCTAGGAATTATAACTGTATCCCCTGTGGCTAAAGGTGAATAAGTGACCTCTGGAATGCAAGCCACAAGAGACAAGGCTTGTCTCTGGTAGCAAATGCTGCCTCAGTTTCCTCCCTGCCCCCAAAGCATGGTCGGAAATCCTTGACGTGTAAGACCCCTCGGAGGAGGGGCAACACAGGCCAGACACGACCACTTGGGAGGCCTTCTTGGAAGGACTCGGGGGCTGCAACAAAGAGCAATGGACTCTTGTCCCCACCCCCTGGCTTTGACAAAGCCTGAGTCCCCATGTACTCTGGGAGAAGCGCTTCCTGGCTCTAATCACCTTAAGCCTGAATACCTGATGGAGAGGGGTGCAGCTCCTTGCCTTGCTAGAGCGTGTCTTGGGGAAAAGTCTGGCATCACAAAGACTTCCTGATAAACCTGTGAAATCTGCTCTAAGAGTGCTTTCATTTATATGTTAAGGGTTCAAGCAGGAAACCTTAAAACTTTGTTCCTAACAGACTCTGTCTCAGACTAAGCTCTCAGATTTCTTTGAAATGCTATCTACTGTTTGATCCTTGCTGCCCTGTATTCCGGTGTAGTACAACCCAATAAAAACCGTTGGAGGAAGGGGCTCAATGCCTTTTTTCCCCTGAGAAACTGGCCACCTCTCCTCCCCAAGCAGATGATATCATGTCTCAGTCATGTTTACTCTCATCCGTGGCACATGGGGGGACTTGTGAGGAAAGTTGCCCCCGCATGCCACAATATAGGTTATTATGGAAGTTAAATTTGAATCAAGAAACCATTTCCCAAAGTTCCTTTTACAGAAATATTGGCTTTCATAAAGGAGAAAAATCCTAACCTGGAAAAGTGTTAAAACTGTAGCACTCCAAAATGTGCTTAATCCTAGTGTCATACATGAAACAGGGCTAGGAACAAGTCCAGAAGAGTTCACTAAATGCATACATATGCTGTACACTCAACTAAACTTCTCAATACCCGCAAATATGAAAGTGTGTCCTTTTCCATTTGTATGTTTTGCTTCTAAATGTTGACTGAATGCCTTTAGCTTAAATGTATTTTTGCTGCTATATGTTAAAATACAAAAAAAAAAAAAAACCCTCTGCAATGCTGACAGTGGAAAATGAATGCCTCCATGATCTCAACAATTCAAGCAATACCTTTCTTTCAATTTTATGCAGGATAGAGCTGTACCCTTCCTCTACATCATTAAGCATTAATTGCCCAAGTACCGTATTTTGGGACACTGTTAAAATTGTGCCTGAGGCTTTTCATCAAATTCAGCTTTAAAGCCAATTATCCCAGTAGTCAAAATTATTTACTAAACACAGTACAGAGATTCTTCTAGGAAGATTTAAGGCCTGTTACCCGTGCTGGATTCTTATATTACAAAATGCCTGGGAATTTAGCAAAGTTGTTGTCTCATCTCATGAGTCCTTTTAAAAAATATTTTATTTTATTGATTGGTGGGGAGGGTGAGAGAGAGACAGAGAGAGAGAGAAAGTGAGAGAGATAGACAGAGACAGACACAGAGACAGAGACTTGGACTTGCTCTTGCACTCATCCATGGCTTCATTGGTTAATTCTTGTATGTGCCCTGGCTGGGGATGGAATCTGCAACCCTGGCATATTGGGAAGATGCTCCAACTGAGATGCTCATCTAGCATGAGTCTTCCTTCCCTCCTTCCTTCCTTCCTTCCTTCCTTCCTTCCTTCCTTCCTTCCTTCCTTCCTTCCTTCCTTCCTTCCTCCTCCCTCCCCCCTCCCTCCCTCCCCCCCTCCTTCCTTCCTTCCTTCCTTCCTTCCTTCCTTCCTTCCTTCCTTCCTTCCTTCCTCTCTCTCTCTTTCTTCTTTGTTTAGCATCAAAATGTAAAAAGAGCATTATGTATTTGGATAGAGAAGACTTATGCAGATATTCTTAAAATGAAAGCAGTTTCCTTTATTTTAGGGCATTTTGGCAAGAAATAATGAGTTGTCCTGTATTAGGACATTACTTATTATTTATAAATACAGAGGAAAAATTTTTATTTAAAAATGATCTCTTCAGGTTAAAACATATGCAGCCTGTAAGCTAAAGGGATCTGAATGTGTCCTAAATCATTTGGACATACTCCTTTTTAAATTTCTATAAGAAAAATTTCATCAGACATTTTACACTATGGAAAACAAACAATAACCATTGAGGACTGTGAGACATTTTCTTATATATTTCTTGTTAGTCATCTCAATAGCTCTCAGCTAGCTATTTCCAACTCCATTTTACAGAAGAAGAAATTAAGGCTTTGAATGGGTAAATGGCCATTGTAAGGTAGGGCTGTTGTTGTAAGGCTATTAAGAGGCAGGAGGGTGAGTATTATATATGTTTATCTTTTGAGTTCTTGGACCTGATTCCAGTATGTGTTTGTGTGGGAGAGGAAGTTGCCTGCTCATATACCACCAAGCAATTTCCTGACACCGTCAAGGTGTCTGAGAATCCAACTCAATTCTGACACTAACTGTAGGTAATATCAAATTCTACAGGTTAAGGCTTCAGTCCTATAAAACTGTCTCCTGACTCCCAACCTACATACACACTTCAGACATCACTCCCAAGGCTAGGTTGTTACTTGTACTTCTGACCTACTGGCTATAAATTAGTACATTCCCATGACTTCCTCTTTGGGGTCAGTTAATTGTCTAGAGTTCAAAGAAATGTTTTCCTTACTGGATTACTGGTTATTACAAAAGAATAGAATTTAGAAATAAAAAGATACATAGGGCAATCTGTGTAAGAAGGGGCTCTGAACTTCCATATTCTCTGAAAGCATATCATTCTCCCCAAATGTTTACATGATCATCAACTTGGAAACTCTCTGAACCTCATCTTTTTAAAAAATAATTTTACTGTGTTTTAATTGTATTCACATGAGAAGCAACCATACATTGATATTTCTCTGCCTCTCTCCTTCCCTTCCTCTCTAAAGATAAATAAATAAAATCTTAAAAAAAAATAAGAACAGTGATAACGATTTATAATATTTACAGAAGATAGGAACAAAAAGGGGATGTCAATGTTGAAACATATCTGTAAAATATGCTGATAAAATATTGAATTCTGTATAAACATATTTTAACATTTGGTACATATTTTTCATGAATGTTAAAAAAAATCTGTACTGAATTCTTTTTTTAAAAATCACTCTTCTCTTTTTTATAGTAGACTGTATTTTTAATACCTGATTTGCTTAAGATGGGGTCCATCTCCATCCTTTGAAACTATATTCATAAAACACTTGAAAAGTGGACCATCCTTTACCATGAGTAATTCATTTAGTTCATCGCTTGTAGTCTTCATAGTTAATAGAAATTATGGTGTCCTTCCCTGTAGTGACAATATGTAATGATATTTACACCACATATCACTTTTATAGGTGACCTATAAAGTCCCCTCATGCTTTTTTCTGATCTATTAATTTTTTATAGTCAAGCTATACACATAAATTATTGACTTTTATATCCACAGTTTCTCTTTTGGGGTATTTTTTAAAGCTTGTATTTTTTTTTTAGTTTAAACTATGAGATCATTTTAAAAGAAGGCAAATTTATTTAGAAGAATCACCATAGACATTAGCATTTATGTATGTTTGATTCACAAGACCAAACCAAACTAAACCAAACAATCATAAATTTTTTTCAAGGGAAAATCTCAAGAAAAAACTTACTTTGGCATAGTTTCAAACTTGTCTTGTACACAGGAGTCATACAAAAAATTCATTAAGCTGAATTAAATAGACTATTCCTTGGTTCAAGGTCATTTCTTCACAGTAGTCCTGACACTGATGTGTGATTTTGACACTACTGCAAGTAAGAGTCTCTGGTAGGCAGATTCAGTTAACAATTAGTGTGTAGAAAGTTTATGAGGAGTGTCCTCAGGGAGAGAACTAGGAGCTGACAGAGGGAGAAGGTGACCTGTAATGTGGTCTCAACCAAAGCTTCAGTCAACCTCTTAGGGAGATTTGAAGATGGGTTGGCCCTTCTGATTTGTGTCTTGTTCTTATAAGGTGGACCAGGGCTTTATAATCTGGCATTGGCTGGTCATTGAAAGTGTGCTGTCCCACTTCCTTCCTGGGTGGATAGGATGACCTTGGGCAAGACAGCTGTCTTCTGTTGACACCAAATTCTGGAGAGGGTTGACTGCAGACAAAGTAGCATGTCTAGTGGCTGGTGTAACAGAAATAAGTCCTATACTCTAAAGGTGAATCTGAGAGGTGCAGGGCTGTATTTCCTACAGATAATACAGTGAACTGAATGAAGCAAAAATGGCACAAAGGAATATTTTGACTATAGCATTCCTTCTTCACATCCCATTTTTAAATCTCTGATTCTGCTAAAGAACAGGCTTTTTTTTTGTTTTGTTTTGTTTTTAATTTCTTAAAGGTAGACATGTGAGGTCTGACTAGGCTAATTATTCTGACAATTTCCTATTCATTATCTCACATAGCAGGGGGCCTCTTTGGACCATCAAGCCTGTAAATTTAGGATTGCACATTAATCAGTGGAATATAATTGCTAGCTGCTGCCTCTGGGCTTTGGGTGAACTGTATATGCCACTATAGATACAATTTGCCTCAAGGTTTTCTCAGGAGCACTTGCCCATCCAAAAAGAAAATCAGCATTACAGTAATTGAGAAAATGAACACCTTGGGTCATTTTCTTGCTGGCAATGGTTAGGAACTCTTATCATTGAATTGCCCTGCTTTGTTTCTCATTATCTCTTAAAAGCATTCCTAGGTAAGAAGCTGTTTGGCACACATAAAATTTTAGCTTGTCTGGGGTGAGGAAGATGAACTATAAGAGGAGGAAAGAATAATTTCTAATGCAGTACAGATTCAGTGCTTAGACTTTTCTTTTTTTATATATATTTTTACTAGGTGAGGTGGGGCCATGCAACTTTAGCTGGAGTTCTGAAAATCTAGAAAAATTTTAGTGGTATATGCATATGTAGATTTTTATTTCTGAATGTGCATAGCTATCATTATATGCCCAAAGTGATCTATGGTGCCAAAAAGTTTAGAAATTATTATACCGAAAGTAAAATAAAACAGCAAAACCTCTCATTCATTCTCTGATTTTAAGCTATTACATCTATTTCACGTGTTTGGGTGCTCCACATGTATTCGGACACTTCACAAGCAACTTCTTCAACTTTTCTACAACTAATTCACCATAAGCAAGCCCTATCACTGTTTTCCCTATTTCTGTTAATAATATCACATTCATTTCACTCTTCAGTTTAAAGATCTAGGCATAGTTTCTCCTTTCCTTTGTTCCCCACCTCTGAGAACCATGTTATAACATGGGTGAAAAACAAGGTATCTTCTATCCTAGAAATCTCACTTGGTGGCCTCTGCTCAGAGTGCTCCACAAAGACCTCGTTCAATGACAAAGAGTTCTGAGAAAAGGTAATTGTGAGTGAGAAGTAGAAAATATTTCTTTATGCCAGGATAGAAGGAAAAACACAATGCCTGATTTATGGGAAAATACCCAGATAGCCTTTTGCTCTGAGATGAATGAATGTCTGAATTTCATGTTATCCACAGCAAGAAAATTTCTTAATGCCTGGAAGTGTGGGGTTCATGGAAAAGCTCTAGATGATATGCTTTTTTTAATGTAAATGCAAAAGACCATACAGAGGAATCAGATTTTCATATTTTGGCCTCTTTTCACTAAGTCAGGTGGTAAAAGAGAATCATTTGCATTTTGATCCCTTTTACTATAGACTCAAAGCAATCTGCCCTCAAGTGTCCAATCCCTCTATTATACTCAGAGAGCTGGAGATGAGATGGCATGTACTATTTGATCCTTCTCTCCCCCAGGTTACCCAGTTTTTCTTTTTACTCAGATGTCAGCAAATGCTTTCAACTGTTTTATAAAGTAACAAGTTACATATTTATTTAAATGAGTTAACTGTAGCTTAGTGACAAATAGTATACCATTTTCAGAAGTAGCTGTTCAGACTTTTAAAACATTAAAAAGCCACCAGAAACATTTTAGAAGGTATAACTGAAACCTTAGAACTGACTTCTAAAATTTCTTCTGCTCAGATGTATTCCAGAAAATTAACTGGTGTGGCAGTTTTCATATTCTGAGTAGAGGTTTTAAAGTTAATGTGTTTTATAAGTTTTGGTGAATAATCCATTCATGTTAAGTTAAAGACATGGGTACCATATGAAGCAATGATGATAAAATGTCCATATTACATTGAAGACCTACTATCTGTTCACAGGTGATGAAACTTTGTCCCATGTCGGGGTGGTGGGAAGTACACCTATGTATGCCCTTTTTTTGGTTAGCATTCTCCTTCACCTTGTTCTCCAAACTTGTTCTTAATGCCCTTCTGAGGCTCAACAGATGGAATGATCACAAGGCTCAGGAAGGAAAGTCAAAAGAACACTCAATACTAAGCAGAGTGGGGAATAGAAAAAGGTCTGAAATTCTAGGTGGATCCCCATTTTCTGAATATATTTCATGTATCTTATCCCATAATTACTCAATGAAAATAGGATTTCCATATGCAAACACATGGGGTGAGTTAGGCATATCATGACTCTCCCTCAGGGATTCAGCACATAAATCATATGTTAAAGCCTCTGAGAAGTCCTGCAGCAAAAAAACCAATGAAACTTCATTGAAATAAATAATTTCCACATTTTTGTGACCATGGAACATCGCTTTCCTTTTACATTTTGTATGACACAACACACCATTTTTGTGATACTGTGTATAAATGAAAGAAAGAAGGTGAAGACATTTAAAGGTTTTTCAACAGAAGAGTGAAGCCTGGAGAAAGATTAGATTCATTCATATTCACTTTCTGAAAAATATAAAACATCTTATGTTAGAATTTTATATTGAAAGGGATAGGGAAACTTCTTAAAAGTGGTTTAAAGCAAAAAAGGGAATTTAATACTTTACAATACTGAAAAATACAGGGTAGACTTGGCTTCAGAAACTGCTAAATTCAGGGATCAAGCAATGTCCTACTCCACCTCTCATGCTGCCATAATTCTTTCTATTCGTGTAGTACAGTCAATACCCATAGATTCTCCAGACATTCATGTTTTCAGGATAGAATGTGGTGGGAAAGAGACCCCTTTGTTGGTGGAACTAGTGGTAGATACCCTTTCATGTCAAGTGAATTGAGAGCGGCAGCAGTGTGGACCCTTAACAGGAAACTGAGGATTGCTGACGTAAGAAGAGGGAATGAATGCTGGTGGAGGCAAACATTCAAAATGTCAAGAAAATTACCTCATGTATCTCCCTGGTCTGTTTTTTCTATTGTGCTAACAAGAAAAAAAATCATAAGACATCCTCTTTATGTATGTCTGCTTACTTTAGTGACAGGAGAGGGGGTAAGCTTAGAGTGTTGACCAGATTCCCAAACTGAAAAGAGATCCCAGTTAGAAAAATCCGTGTAGAAAAAAGGAAAGCAGTAGCTCTTGGAAGATAAGAATGTATACAACCATTGAACTCCACTGGATTGCAAATGTGGCCCTAGGACTCTGCACTAGCAGGAGTCCCCTGAGTCATGGAAAGAAGCCGAAAAAGATAGAGAAGGGAAGTCCATGGTGTCCCTTATTGAATAGTATCCCTTTGGTCCCCATCATTTCTCCTCACTCCAGTGTCTTTTCCTTACATTTTTTAGTCACTTGGAGGGTTACCGGAGCTCATTGCTTTGCCAGTCCTTCTTTCCCTTCCAGGTCTCTAAGAATCTCTGTCTCTATAAATGATCACACAGCCTATGAGTTTTGTGATTTGGATATAGGAGTCTCCTTAATTCTGATGCTTGGTGAGAGGTGGGATGTAAATTATTATTTATGCTAAATAGGGAAGGAACTTTCCAAGGTACTAGTCTAAGTGATTTTTTTTCTCCCTATCCATGCCAATACTTCATATGTATGGTAGTTTCATCTGTGTGTGTGTGAGAGTGAGTGAATTTTGATAATTTTATAGATTGTTGCCCAAAGTATATTATAGATTGGCTTCTACCACCCTTTCATCTTCTTTTCTCACCATTCTGTTACTTACACTTTATGCTCCATCAGCACAAACATACTGCAACTCTCCATGCATTGTTATGCTGTAGACCACCATCCTGGGCTGGGTTCCCTACAAACAGCCTGAGATGGGGATTCTTGTGCCAGTGATTTACTGCTCTCAGGAGAAATCTGGAATGGAGGGAGGGAAGCAGAATAGGGCAAGGCAAGATGTCAGGCTAAGATGTGAGTTCAGCTGTGAGTCCTATAAGGAGCTATGGAGCATGGAGTTTTTTCTATTTTGAGGTAAGGGGACTGTATGTTATATCTTTATGTCAGTCCGTCCTGACTGTGTCCATTTTTGGAAAGGGCGTAGCCGCCCAAGTGTTCCCAGATGAGCTGCCTCTCTTAGGCAGAGAACAATTCTCAGGGGAAGAGTGCAGCTGTGAGTTGATAACAACCAATACTCAAAGCAGCTGGCAGAGCTACTACAAGTACTCCAGGTGTTTGCTTACAGAAGTTATTCTGTGAAAAATCATCTCTTCTCTCTTTCTACTGTGCTGCCTGAAAACTTGCCTTAATACAGTGGCTTTCAAGCCTTCGTGTGCATCAGAATCATCTTGAGGGCCTGTTAAAACTGAGATTGCTGACTCTCTGCCCCAGAGGTTCTGAGGTGATATCCAATAATCTGTAGTTTGAACAAGTTATCAGATGATGTTGATGCTGCTGGTTTGAATCCTATAGTTTTCATAAAGCAGTGGTTTAATAAACACTTCATAATACAGCTGAGGTATGCATTTATACCCCCATCACCCTCCCCATCTGGAATGAGTACTCCTTTTGCTTAACTAACACCCTATGCACTCAACACACTGCATTGAATTACACACAGCAGAGCCTTTGCTCCAGGTAGTAGTGGGAGGGGTATGAGGAGCCCACCAGTGGAGTGAAGGGTGATACATGCTTAGACTCCCAAGGTAAAGATTTAAATGGGTTTTCCATAAAGACAAATTCTGCCTTGTTACCTTGTAAATCCTTGAGGATGGCACTCTGTCTTATTCATCTTAATACTGCTGGCTCTTAGAATCTCACCTGATGCTTATCCAAAACAGCTTTGTTGAACTAAACAATTTCAATCTTGTTCAGGATTAGTTTCATGAAAAAATATGTTTGGCATATACTAAGGTAAATATTTATATAAATTAAAATTGTTTAACTTACTTATGGGAAGCTATGTCAATCTACAAATAAACTTTTGGAACATAATTTATTTTTAGTTGAGGGTTGCCTTCTCTATTACACTGTGTGTATTCCTACATGTCTGTAGAAAGGCATTAACCCGACTTTTTATTTACACTTATAGGAGTCACTTCCAAAAACAAACACCAGTTCTGGTCCAACACTTACTTAATTCACAAATCTGTAATTTGCTTTTGGAAAAATCATCTCATAAAATGGTGATGACTTCAGGTTTAAGAAATCTGGCTCAGAGCTGGAAAAAAGTGAATGTTGTGGCAATACTGCAAAGAACTAAATGTAAACCACATTTAGTGTCAGTAGCTTTTAAATGTGAGCATTCACTGTACCAGACAGTCTTCCTTTGGAAAGCATAGGTCAGTGACAGAAGATAACAAATAGATCACCACTCTTAGTGAAAATTAGAGAGTTCTTTCTAGCAGAATGATGATAATTGAGGATAAATTAGCAAAAGGTGACTTTGAAAGGGTGGTGAGGGAGTATATAATGTAATGGCTGTTCAGGTATATATTTATCAAAGCTGTTGACATAGTTCTTTTTTTAGCTAATATTTAAAATACTGTTCAAAGGAAATGGTGCACCTATAAAGTACTAGAGGCAAGAAGGTTTGCAATGGTAACCATTAAACTTCTTTGCTAATTGGACACACCAGCTACTGCTACAATATTAGTCTAAAGCTACCTGACAGGCTAAACAGGCTGAGCTAACTCAACATTTGGAATTAATGTGTTTACTTTAAGAAACACAAAGTCTGATTCAATTCGCATCCAAAGTCATGGAGGCTACAGAATTTAATATTGAAGGTTTTTCTTTCTTTTTTAAAATTGAATTTATGCTACAGTGTTTACAATACCTAAACTAATGATGAAGAGATGCATTTTATTTTTTGGAGACTAAAAACATAAAGATTAGATTAAAATTTTGAAGCTACTCTGACATGATATATTTAGAGCTCTGAATGATGCCTAGGGGTGTAGAAGAGGAGAAAACACTTGAGTAAGTAAACAGAGTTTATGAGACTTGTTTATGCCGGGAGAGGAGGACGAATATTTCTGACTAAAAGTTAATTAACTGTTTTGCCTCAGCGAGCCAATTTGTCGTCTTAAACTTTGATTCATTAACTACAAACTGAGAGGATTGCTTGTTCCTCAGTGTACTCATAGACTGAGTTCGTGTTAAATGGTGCTGTGAGATATTGTCTGTTCTTGCCAATTGAAACTAACCAAAAAGGCTATTATACTGAAAGTAAGACTTTTTAAGTGGTGGTAAGTAGATGAGTACTCTTTCAGAGCAAAGCCTAAGAACTATATGGCATAATTGCAAAGCTAATCAACCCTAAATAAATGAAATAAGGGTAAACCCAGAATTTTTGAGTGTGTACGTTTAATGGGGCATGGAAGTTGCCTAGGTGGTGATTCTGAAGTCTTAACACTCATGAATTTACAAGTGTTGCCCCTTCAGGTTTTCTCACTTGGAGACTGCAACTTTAAAAAACTCTGTTGTCATGAGAAAATAAATTGCCCTCTGTCAAGACATTAACTTTATTTCTAATTGCATGCTTTGTGAAAGCCTATTTGCTGAACATGGAGCATCGTTAAACTCATGAAGAGCAAATGAAGAGTACTGTTTGGAATTGCTCTGCCTGGTTTCAGGAGTTAACTGCCCCCAATGGCTAGGACTGAGTGAGCGACCTCTGGAATGTGAGCCACAAAGGAGACAAAGCTTGTCTCTGGTAGCAAACGCTGCTTCTGCTTCATCCCCCAGACCCCAATGCATGGTCGGTTAGTCAGAGACGGGTACAACCCCTCAAACGAGGGGCAACCTAGGACAGACATGATCACTTGGGAGGCCATCATGGAAGGACTTGGGGGCCTGCAACAAAGAAGGAGTGATGGACCCTCGCCCCCCAGCTATTTTGACATAGCTCAAGTCCTCATGTCCTCTGGGAGAAGCATTTCCTGGCTCTAATCCACTTAAGCCTGAAAATCTGTGATGGGGAAGGTGGTGCAGCCCCTTGCCAGCTAGAGTGAGATCTGGGGTGATTAGGCATAAGAAGGATTTTACAAAGTCCTGTGAAGCCTGCTTTGCTAAGAGTACTTTCATTCATATGATAAGGATCCAAGCAGGAAATTAGTATGTCTCCCCAAGTTTCTGCAAACCCCCTTTCCTGACAGACACTGACTCAGACTAAGCCCTCAGATTTCTTTGAAATGTTATCTACTGTTTGATCTTTGCTGCCTGTATTCTTGTGTATTACATCCCAATAAAAGCTGTTGAGGAAGGGGCTCTTGGCCTTTCTCCTCTGAGAGATGGACCACCTCTCCTCCCCAAGCAGATCATGTCTTGGTAGTTTCACTTTCACCTGGGAGGGACGGGGGGACTTTGGGGGCAAAGTTGCCCCTACAGAGTACAGCACTAACAGGAAAGAAATCCTATCCATATTCTATCATAGTGATCTTTAAGATTTTAATCACAGCCACAGAAGATATTTGAGGAGTCATAATGTGTGTTTTTTAAAGGGTAAGTTTAGACAGAACCACAAGATGCATATGTGACTAAGTCATAGGACATAGGACATATTAGAGAATAGTTTTTGTGAAAATTTATGTAGCAGATAAGTTGGGTCTGTGAACTTTGATCCAAATAGAAATAAGGGAAAGGTCATTTTTCATAAGCAGTGGTTGCTATTTTCTATAGCACAGGATGTGGACTTTGTGGCCTACAATGGCTCTCTAACTCTAGCACTCTACCTCTCTCTGTGAGAAGCCATGTGTGCAGACACTAAGGGCCCTTGAATATGGAGTGGACTTTATGTTCCATGAGAGTAGGGACTTTGCATGTGCAAAACATATACCTAATATCTGGAACAATGCTTAACACAATGAATAAGGAAATGAATGAGTGAATGAAAAAAATGAGTGAATGCATTGTAGCATTTTAATGCACTTTTAAAATATAGTGAGGAGGTGATAGTGCTCTTTGGGGGATATAAATAATGAGTTAATCTGGGGTTTCTGCAAGGCTTTGGTATTGGGTTTATGGGCAGTAAGACTGATTAAGCATGGAGTGTGTGGTCAGATAAGTTAAAATCTTTGTTTAACTTTGGGCAAGTTATTTAATCTCTCCAAATCTTAATTTTATCACCCATAAATTAGGGTTAACAATGATAATACCTTTCTCATAGGCTTACTGTGAGGTATAAAAAAGTAATGTTTGTAAAGTGCTTTGCAGAGTACCTGCTACTTAGCTCTAAGAATTTATGAAACTTGTATATGCTATGAAGTTATTAATTCAAAATGGAATTTGTCTCAAAAAAGAGTAAAATTATATATATATATATATATATATATATATATATATATATCAAGAAGAGACACAGAAGTTGAGCAAACTGGATGCATCTCATTTCTTCAAATGAACATAGGCATGTTTCAAATTAGAATGAATAGCATGAATATCAACAGAAATGGGCAGAGTCATTATTGAGATTATCTGCCCAAAGTTATAAAGTTATCAACAATGTAATCACAATGGTGAAATAGAATTTTTTTAAGATTCCTGAGTGTGAACATTTAGGATAGGATACTGTGTGTGTGTGTGTGTGTGTGAGAGAGAGAGAGAGAGAGAGAGAGAGAGAGAGAGAGAAACAGAGACAAAGACAAGGACAGGCTTTTGGAGAATGGATGCCTAAAACTTCCCATTGGGCATATTGAATAAAAATAATGTTTGAACCCTGATGGAGAATCTAGTACAAGATGGGAGTACTCTTTATCATTTACAAAGCAGTTTCACATGCTATCATAGTAACAAGGGCGGCAACCTTATACAGTACAGGATACACTTTTAATCTTTGTAACTTGGTGCCAGGCACTCTGTCTTCAGTTTACAGTGAGTAACTGTAAATTCTTCTCTGTGGGTGGATGCCCTTGCCACTCATCACCTACAGCCAAGGTGTCATGGGAAAGTTGTGATGGTTGAGCACTATGATTTAGTCTTCTGCCTGACAAAATAACACACACACACACACACACACACACACACACACACACACACAGAATGCTAAAGAAGATTCATACAGACGTTTTTAAAAACTGTGGTAAAATTGCTGACAAGAACCTCAGGGTTGATAAATTTGAAGCATACTTTTCTAGGCTTGACAACCCTTTGATCTAGGTAGTGGGATAATTGGTCTTAGAATTCAAATGCATAACCATGATAGAACGAGGAAGGACTTTTGAGCTTTTCTGGCTGATGTAACAAGTTTCAGTCTCAGCTTCAATCGAATTATTTGTATTCATAGGATTGGTAGATATTGCACCTCTTAGAATCCACAGAGTAAAAATCTTTTATTAAGGACACCTGTACTATAAGCACAGTCCAAGCATAAGACATTGGAAGATGCTGCTAAAAAACAGAAAATGAAAGACAAACCCAAACACAAAGATTAACCCCATATAGCTCTGAAGCGGTTTCATCAGTGAAGACTTGGTGGTCATGATAGCCTTTGAGTCCTGAACAAACCAGAAGTAGCCACGGCTCCCTCCCATAAGGTGTCAAGCTCAAAAAAGGACCCACAAGTAATAGTAATGCAAACCAGCCCCTAAGTGACCTCAGTGGCTCCTGGATTCATGGAAGGTGGTGCCTAGAGTCCTGGCTCCCCACCCCCCACATGGTCCTCCTAGTGGAAAAGAATTCAACTAGAACCTCACCTCATGTGATGCCCAAGTAAGTGAACTTCAAGTAGCTAAACACCTAAAATTGTGAAGCACAACTTTAAAAAGTCTTAGAAGAAAATGTCTACTATGTTTATGAACTCAGAGTATGAAAGGATTTCATCAACAGGGCATTAAAGGCAAAATATAAAGGAAAAGATTAATAGATTTGATCACGTTAAAATTAAAACCTGCTGTCAAAAAACACTACAAGTGTAGTGAAGATTTAGTTTGCCTCCAGTTTTTTCTCCATTTCACTACTATAATGAACATGCTTATATATACATATTTAATGCAAGTAGTTTATAAATTAAATTTCTTAAAGTAAAATTGCTGATAGTTTATCAATTCATATATGCATTGACACTAATTGAAAGTGTGTTTTCCTCACTCTTTTCAACATTGGTTATTATGACTTTAATTTTTGGTATCTACAATATTTATTTTGTTTCTAGTCTTTTGCTATCTCAAGTAATGCTACAAGAAACATCCTAGTATGTGTATGTTTTTGAATCATAAATATTCTATGTAAAATAGAAAACTATGTAAGGTTCTATAAAACACAGTCTTAGAAATAAAGTTGCTGAATCAAAAATGTGTATATTTCCCCAAAACATGAGACAGTAACAATATATTCAGTATCTTGAAAAAATACATGGAAATATTGGAAATCTGTATTTGGAAAATATATACAAATATAAAATATTAGCCCTGGCTGGTGTGGCTCAGTGGATTGAGTGCTGGCCTGTGAACCAAAGGGTCACCAATTTGGTTCCCAATCAGGGCACATGCCTGGGTTGCAGGCTGGGTCCCCAGTAGGGGGTGTGTGATAGGCAACCACACATTGATGTTTCTCTCCCTCTCTTTCTCCCTTACTTCCTTTCTCTCTAAAAATAAATAAATACAATCTTTAAAAAGTATATATAAAAACTTGGAAAAATCAATTTCCTTCTCTCATCAACTAGAAAAATATAATTTTGTAACTGTTTGTTTCAGGTTTTACACCACTGATGGCAATAGCTCAGGGACCACTGTGGGAGGTTGAGGGGAAGACTCTGAACGTGCTGGCACCCTAATGAGAGCCGCTTCACCAATACTTAGTTTTGATATTCTACTTAAATTTCCTTCAAAAAATGAACAAGAGGGCAAGAGGGGTGAGTAGGCAGAGCACAAAGGATTTGGGGGACAATACAACTAATATGTGTGGTAGTATAGTAGTTGATGCATGTCATTCATTGGTTTAAACCCACAGAATGTACAACAGCAAGAATGAACCCAATTTGAACTGTAGACTCTGGGTGATAATGATGTAACAGTATAGGTTCATCAAAAAAAATTATGGACTTCCAGCCAAGATGGAGTCATAGGTAAATACACTTTGCCTCCTTGTGCAACCAAAAGGACAACAGCAAATTTAAAAACAAAAAATAACCAGACTGCAAGAAAACTGAACTGTATGGGAGTCTGACAACCAGGGAGTTAAAGAAGAAACATTTATTCAGACTGGTAGGAGGGGTGAGATGGGCAGCCATGACAGAGAAGTGGCAAGCAAAATGGCAGCTGGTGAACTAGGTGGTCACATATTTGTGTGTGGATAACAGAGAAGAACAACTGGGGAGTGAGAGAAACCACACAACCCAGGGTTCCAACATGGGGAAATAAAGCCTCAAGACTTCAGACTGCAAAAACCTGTGGAGGTTGAGGCAGTGGGAAAAACTCTCAGCCTCACAGGAGAGTTCATTGGAGAGGACCACAGGGTCCTAGAACATACACAAATCCACCTACCTGGGAATCGGCACCAGAAGGGCCTAGTTTACTTGGGGGGAGTGGGAGAAGTGACTAAAAGCTGGCTGAGAGCTAAGCAAGCAGCACCGTTTCATCTAGGACCCCCTCCCCTATATACAGCACCACAACGCAACAAAGTGGGTTGTCTCGCCTTGGAGAATACCTAAGGCTTTGTCTCTTACTACATAATAGGTAAGTTGAGACAAAAAAATATATGGCCCAAATGAAAGAACAAATCAAAGCTGCAAAAAAGAACTAAGTGATGAAGAGATAGCCAACCTATCAGATGCAGAGTTCAAAACATTGGCAATCAGGATGCTCACAGAAATGGTTGAGTATGGTCAAAAAATGGAGGAAAAAGTGAAAGCTATACAAAGTAAAATGAAGAGAAATGTACAGGAAACCAACAGTGAAGGGAAGGAAACTGGGATTCAAATCAATGGTTTGGACCAGAAGGAAGAAATAAACATTCAACCAGAGCAGAATGAAGAAACAAGAATTCAAAAAAATGAGGAGATAATTAGGAACCTCAGGGACGACTTTCAACATTGCAACATCTGAATCATATGGATGTCAGAAGGAGAAGAGGAAGAGCAAGAAATTGAAAACTTACTTGAAAAATAATGAAGGATAACTTCCCCAGTCTGGCAAAGGAAATAGACCTCCAGGAAGTCCAGGATTCTCAGAGAGTCCCAAAGAAGTTAGACCCAAGGAAGCACACACCAAGGCACATTATAATTACATTGCCCAAGATGTAATTAGGCAATGAGATGAAAGAGGAGAGAATCTTAAAAGTAGAAAGAGAAAAGGAGACTGTCACCTACAAAGGAGTTCAGATACGACTATGACCTGATTTCTGAAAAGAAAACTTATAGGCAAGAAGGGACTGGAAAGAAGTATTTCAAAGCCATAAAAAGCAAGGACCTATGTTCAAGATTACTCTATCCAGCAAAGCTATCATTTAGAATGGAAGGGCAGATAAAGTACTTTTCAGATAAGGTCAAGTTAAAGGAATTCATCGTCACCAAGCCCTTATTATATGAAATGTCAAAGAGACTTATCTAAGAAAAAGAAGATCAAAACTACGAACAATAAAATGACAACAAAACTCACAACTATCAACAACTGAACCTAAACAAATATAAAAAACAAAAATGAACTAAGCAAACAACTAGAACAGGAACAGAATCACGGAAATGGAGGTCATATGGAGGGTTATCAGTGGGGGAAGGAGGAGAATGGGAGGAAAGGTACAGGGAATAAGAAGCATAAGTGGTAGGTACAGAACAGACAGGCGGAGAAATAAAAAAAGAAAAAATGTGGTAAAAACATAATAAAATTTACCATCTTAACCAATTTTATTTATTTATTTATCTTTTGCAATACATTTGTATTTAAGTTTTTTTCTGCTAGAGTTTGTTCTAGTTTGGCTGTCTATTCTTGTATCTCAGGTGTCATACATTCAAACTTCAGTAGCATTATATTATAAATCATGTAGAATAAGTTCAGAAGTTTGGGGAAAAAAGTATAGAATTATTTTCTTCAAATTGTCATAGTACTTTAATAGTCTTTTAACCAATTTTAAATGGTTAAGCACTTTAAGAGAGCTTGGTCATGTTAAATATATTCACATTGTTATGCAATGGATCTGCAGAACTTATCTTTAAAACTGAAATGCCACACCCAATTAACAACAATTCCCCATGTTCCCCTCACCACCAGACCTTGGAAACCACCATTCTACTTTTTGTTTTTATGAGTCTGGCTGCTTCAGGTAACTCATAAGTGGAATTATTACAATGCTTGTCTTTTTGTGACTTAGCATAGAGTCCTCAAGGTTTAATATATGTTGTAGCATGTGACAAGATTTCTGTCTTTTTAAAGGCTAACTAAAATTCTGTTATATGTGTGTACCACATTTTCTTTTCTTTATCTCATTAATTCATTGATTGTCATTTGGGTTACTTTCACTTCTGGGGTATTGTGAATAATGATGCAATGCAAGTAGATGTAGAAATTTATCTATGTCATCCTGCCAAAGAGTTGTTCATTCAAGGTTCTTGGTGATTTGGTCTAAACCAGAATGCAATGGTGGTAATAGCATGACAACGGAAGCAAATAGTCATTGCTTGCTTTTATCTAGTGAATTCTCTCCTATTCACTAAAAAGTCTGTGGCCTCACTCCCCAAATCTCTGTGTGGTCCCTAAAATGGGTGTTTATTACACAGAAATGCCCCCTTTTTCTTTCTTACAGGTCCACTCCTATTTTCTTATATCTTAACTCTTATTAGGTCTTGCTTCATATCTGGGATTTGATCTTTCCACCATATCAGATAAATCCACAGCATGCTCTTATATCTTTGAAATTTTCCCTTCTTTCAAGTTCATTCTAAGTCCTGGGCTTCGCTCTTCTATCTGCTTATACTGTTCTGGGCCACAGGTGTGGTGATACGGAGGAAGAAAGTAGGTGATTGTCACTGCTGGCAGCACGCTCTTTCATCTTCAGTTGTGTCTAAATAAATAAATAACTGAATGACTAAATGAAACCTCATGTTGTTGGGTTTCTCTTGAGCTGGCTTGAAAACTGGATGGACAATATTTGAAAAGCATAACAAGCTGTGTCTCAAGCAGAGACCGAGGATTCCAGCGTCGGTGCCCATATTCTCGTTCTAATTTTATACAGGAACTAGCAGCCACGGCAGGAGGTATTTATGTGCAGTCAGGATTGGAGTTTCAGATATACCACAGAGGATATGGTAGGGCCAGTGATCAAGGCAATGGAGGTCAGCTTGGCAGGGAGGGTCAGCAAGGCACTATTTGTCATCGCTATTGAGGGTGAAAGTATATGATTAAAAGACAACGGTGATCAAGAATAAAGAGTGAGACACTAAGGAAAGTGGATGTGTTCAAAGAGAGGTTCAAACTAGACCAGATGTTGTCCTGGCCAGGTGGTTCAGTTGATTGGAGTGCCATCCCATACACCAAAATGGTGCAGGTTCAATTCCCAGTCAGGGCACATACCCAGGTTGGGGTTGATCCCTGGTCAGGGCACATACAGGAGGGAACTGACCTACGTTTCTCTCTCTCTCTCTTCCTGCCTCTCTAAAATCAATAAAACATATCCTCATGGAGAGGATTTTAAAAAATTTTAAACTAGACAAGATGTTTAGTGATCAGGAATGGGACAAAAGCAGCAAGAGTTGAGGCATTTATAGAGCTCACTGATTAATAATATTAATAGTACTTTTCAGAATTGCATGTGTTGACTCCTTAACCTGTGCTGTTAAGTACTTTTTGTGCATTGTGTAATTTAATCCTTTTTACTACTGTATGAGGTAAGTTTTATTATTGCCTTAATTTTACAAATGGTGAAAGTAAGACTCAGAGTGGTTAAGTCACTTCCCCAAGGACACAGTAAATAGAAGAGCTGGTTTTCAGTATTGCTTTGTGGTTGTACGCTGATGTGAACTGAACTAGGGGAATAAGGGGATAAGCAAAATTTTACTTATTTCTCTGTAATAAGCATTATAATGCATTTCCTGGTATATAATGCATTTCCTTTGAGTAAGATTTAGTCAGTTACCTTGTTTGGATGAAAGAAATTTCAACATCTTTTCCCACAAATTCACTAGTTGATTCTGCATAATCAAACACCACCAACAAAAGGACATGGGAGTGGAAACCCTGAGTTTCGAATTTTTGAGAGACTCAAACACCTTGTTTCCATTGCAGTCCCATACTTACCAAATACATTGCCACTGTGGAAAGAAGTACTAACTGATGCATATTTTAAGAGTTAGAAAAATCTGGCTCCCAAGGCAGATTTTTTTGTTTTAATTTTGCAACTACATATTTGGCATGAAACTTTTGAAGAAGAGACATTGGGACAATGATCTGAGATTTTGAAACTTTAGAATCTTCTGTTGGGAGGAGGAACTGCAAGACTGCAAATGTGGAAGGGCAAGGGTGGGGTGAGAGGGAACCAACCTTGGATTCGGTGCCAGAAGATTCAGGTTTATGTTTGTCTCCTGCCGACTCCAGACCTGAAACTGAGAATGATAAACCACATTCAGATGTTTATCAGATGTATAACTCTGATAAACATTTTCAGAGTTATTGTGTCAGATGAAAGAATGTTGTGTGGATGTACTTTGTAAATGCAAATTTAGTAGAACAAATGATAGGCATTTATTGTCACAACTAAGTTTATAAAATGTATTTTTTATGCACAGGAATAGCTCTAAAATTGATTCAGAGTCAAAGAGAGTCCCTGGGACAGTGATGCAGAGCTTCAAATGGAGAGATTTCCTTGGTGAGGGTGGGACAAGGAAGGCCCCACACCATTTCGTAAAGACAAAGAATTACAAATTCACCAAACGGTGAACTTCTAGGGCTGGAACTTCAAGTTTCAGAAGTGACTTCCAAGACCCACAAGAGGGAGCTCAAGCACTTCTTAGCTTTCCCATATCTCATTCAGGAATATTAAAAAGACAACAAATTCACAACTATCAACAACTGAATCTAACAAATAAATAAATGAAAAGAAAACTAAGCAAACAACCAAAGCAGAAATAGAATCATAAATATGGAGATCATTTGGAGTGTTATCAGCTGGGAGGGGGGAAAGGGGAGAACGGGGAAAAAAGTTCAGTGATTAAAAAGCAAAAAAATTGCCCTGATAGGTGTGGTTCAGTGGATTGAGTGCTGGCCTGTGAACCAAAACGTTGCCAGTTTGATTCCCAGTCAGGGCGCCTGCCTGTGTTGTGGGTCAGTCTCTGGTTGTGGGCATGTAAGAGGCAACTGATCATTGTATCTCTCACACACTGATGTTTCTCTTTCTCTCTTTCTCCCACCCCTCCTCTCTTTCTAAAAGTAAACAAATAAAATCTTTTAAAAAGGCAAAAAAATAGGGATGTTGAGAATAGTATAAGAAATAGAGGAGCCGAAGAACTTATGTGCACGACCCATGGACATAAACTAAGGGAGGGGAATGCTGGAGGGAAGGAGGGCACTGGGCAGAGGGGCCAAAGGAGGAAAAAGTTAGGATAACTGTAATAACACAATCAATAAAATATACTTAAAAAACAGGAAGTAGTTGGGGAGATGAGGTGTGATGGAGAAAATGATCAGGAGAAATAAATTTGAAGAAAAATTACTGGGAGATGAAGACTTAAGTTCGTCAGTGAGTTTTAAAGTTTTTGAGAAAATTCTGGGCAGAATCTTTTTTTAAATTTTTTTTTATTTTTTATTTTTTAATTTTATTTAGTTATTTTTCAAGTACAGTTTTCTGTTTATTTCTCCCATCCCAGCCCACCCCTCCCGCATGCACCCCACCTCCCTCCCATTTCCACCCCCCTTAGTTCTCGTCCCTGTGTCCTTCATATTTGTTCCTCCAAATCCCTCCCCCCTTTTCCCCTTAAATTCCCTTCATTTTTTTTAAAGATTTTATTTATTTATTTTTAGAGGGGAAGGGAAGGAGAGAGGGAGAGAGATAACAATGTATGGTTGCCTCTCATGCATCCCCTGGTGGGAACTGGCCTGCAACCCAGGCATATGCCCTTACTGGGAATCGAACTGTGATCTTTTGGTTCATAGGCCCGCACTCAATCCACTGAGCTACACCAGCCAGGGCAGAATCCTTTTAACTAGCTGCTTTAAAGGAAAAATAACTGCTGTGATCATTTTACATTAATCTTTCTGGCTTAACGTCCAAATATTCTCTTCCTGGAAGAGAGCATCAAAAGATGATCCTGTAGAAATAAATGCCCAACTCCACTTAGCCCAGGAAGCTTTGTGAGATAACCAGAAATAATCATAATTTTGGTGTTTATAATCACAGACTCTTTCGATTATACATTTAGGGAGCAAGAAGTATATATCCATAATTTAAAAAAACTGCTCCTTGCCTGATGTGCTCTGTAAAGATTGGGAGAGACTGGGAGAGGGTGTGTGTGTGTGTGTGTGTGTGTGTGTGTGTGGTGTGATGGAAAGCTGGGACGGGGAGCAGGCAGCATGGAATAACAATGGCTATGGGGAAGGCCTCCAATTATAAAGTCAGTCAGTGCATTATGAGCACTAATCATTTTATAGAGAGCTTATTTTCTAAAACAGATTTGTATAAATTGAATTTGTGTATATGAAATAGAATTTTATCCTTAAATCTTATAATAAAATTGGAAATATATTTCACTGCACACATTTTTCACCCAGTACACAATACAATTACTAAGGCAACAAATCTTTTAAAAGCAAACAATTAAAAGAAAGTAATAATTGTTTCTAACCAACCACTAACAAGGAAATGTTTTACTATCCATTAGTAAATAAGTAATCACATTAATTATGAAATGCCGATTCATACGGTTGAAGTTTAAATTGAATGAGATGCTATGAGGTCAAGTTAATACCAGGAGAGGCCAACTGGTTGTTTCCCGAAGGATCTACACAGGGGTACTCACTGTCTGTAAAATAAAAAACATGGTTGGATAATTCTTTCAAAATACATCCATCTTGCAGGAATTAACTGATACATGAATTAAAAAAACAATGATAAATGTAACTTGCATTTTCACATCAATGTGACCAGAGAATTATTTTCTTAAAGAAAAAACTTCAGTGAAAGCCATGTAATCAGAAGACTGATTGATTTGCATGAAATCAGAGTACAATAGCCAACTTGGATAGTTCGAGGAGGCGTTTTTCAGGTCAGCTGTCTGAGTTACTGTTCCCTATGGCAGGAGAGTTTTCCCAGTAGGGTAGAAATATTAAATGCTTGGGGGCCAACATCCTACTCTCTGGACAATGCTCGGATGTAAATAAGAAGATTTTCAGTTTAGTGGAGTCTATTGATTTTATTAACAAATATCACCCAATAAATTCAATTTAAAAATGAAAAAAAGATTAGTGTGGCTGTTGACTGTGGTTGAAGGTGAGGTCTGGGAGATAACAAGGCCCAGATCTGGGTAAGGTATTTCAGGCCATGGTAAGTATTGAATTTTATTCTAAATGGACTGGGGTGACATTCTCCAGTTTACATTTAGAAAGATCTTCCTGACTAGTGTACATAACATGGGTTTTGGTGAAGGAGTTGGGGTGATGGGAGATGGGAAGAAATAGAATCAACTGGTTGCAAATGTCCAAATGAGAAAATAGTAGGTTGGAGTAGAGGTTTAGCAGCAGAGATCATCAGAAGTGGAAAAATTTGAGATATATTTTGGAGGTAAAATCAGTAGGATATGCTGAGAGATTGGGTATGGATTATATGGGGAAAAAGAAGAATCACGAATAATTCCTAGGATTTTGACCTGAATAATTGAGTAAATAAGGATGATACCCTTGGTGGAGTATATTTGCAGGCAAATACAGAATAGGGCAAAGTAGGTTCACAGCTGTGAGTATGCAAAACACAGTTTATTCTTGTGTTATTATTTATTAATTATTGTATTATTTACCATGCCAACAACTATAAGCCTATAGTATGATACTGACTGAGAAAGTACAAAAAATGTGAATGGATATATCAATGAGTTATTGTAAAAATATCTTTCCAATAACACTTAAATCTGAAACTTTCCATCACTCAGAATCATCTTCAAGAGACCTGCAATCACTGATACCTTCCTTTTCCCAAACATATCCAATGTCTTCAGAGGTAAGTTTTGCTAGGTTCTTCTTGGAGGAGGCCATCAAGAGGATATTTCTGCCAGTTGACCTGTGAGCTGGTTTGGGCAATCAAAGGCTCCTAACCTTCATCCCTTTTTCTGGAATGCCTATTTTGCCCATTCCCACAGCAGGAGCCATTTTTGAGGAAGGAGCCTTGAAAGAACAATTGATTTTGAGACCACGTGGATGGTATAACATGAGTGAACCCAGTTAAGGCCTCTAAATAAACTTTTAAGATTCTGGGAGGTGGGTGTGGAGCTCTACTCATCTGTTGGGACCCAAGACGACCCTCCCACATTTATTCCCTCACTTATTAAACCTGCCACATACAAAGTTGGAGTGGTCTGCCTCTTTCTTCAGTTGCTCCTTGCTCTCTGTGTATAAAGGCCAGTTTCAGACCTCCCAGGAAGCACCCAAGTTTTCAAACCAACACTTCTGAAATTTACATACATGGAACCATGGAGTAGAAATCATTTACTTCTGTTTTCTCTACTGCTAGAGAAGCAAATAACTTATCAATATAGGCAAAGGCTTGTCGATATTATTGCAGGTTTTCATTGCTGTATGAATATACCCCCAAAATGTTTGTTAGTTTACCATAGTTCTGAAGCAACTAGACTTTATCTGTAAAGGGCTAGATTGTACGTATTCTAGGTGTCGTGGGCCACATGATTTTTGTTGCAAAGTTGTACCATGAAAGCAGCCACAGACATTCTGTAAACTAATAGGTATGACTGTGTTCCAATAATTTACAAAATAGGTGACAGGCTGGATTTGGCTTGTGGGCTGCCCTTGACTATTTAGATTGTTTCCAGTTTGGTGTCATCATGAGTAAAGCTGTGTAATTGCTTGTATATATCTTTTTTTGTTGCTATATATGTGATTCTGTTACTCAGCAAGGAAGAATTATTTTGCTCTGTTTTGGTAGATACTACCCATTTTTCCAAAGTGATTTTCACAGTACAGGTGCTCCATGGTTTTATCAACACTTAAAATTTTTAATTACTGAAATTTTAGCCATTTTGGTGGGTATGTGGTGGTATTTCTCTAACCTAAGCTTTTTCTGGTATGTAAACTGGGAAAACTCATGGGTGAATTCTGTCATTTGAACATATAAATTGCACTGATTGTTCTATTAATTTGTTTTATTTTTACGCAAAATATTGTCTTGACATAAATAAATTCAGAAAATTTAAATGTTGGAGTTAAAATGAACAAGCCAGAATAACATGAATTTGGGTTAACATTGGGAACATGAGGTTTAAAATGAAAGGGAAGAAATTAATGGATACAGACACAGTTGTGGGGATTACCAGAGGGAAGGGGGGAGGGGACAGGTAGATTAGGGTAAAGGTGGTAAATAGTGATGGAAGAAGACTTGACTTGGGGTGGTAAATGCATAACACAATATTCAGATGATGTACTGTAGAATTGTGTACTTGAAACTTACATAATATTATGAACCAGTGTCACCCCAATAAATTCAGTAAAAAATAAAAATATAAAAAATGATTTTATCTTAAAAATAAAATAAAATGGAAGAGTGAAGAGCTTTTAAATTGCTTTTACGTGAGAACGTTTTAGGCTTTCAGTGTGGTACTGACTTAAGCAAAGGGTTTTAGATTTAGAACTAATTCTACATTTGAGGCACCTAATGTATAATTAATATCATGTAGAATATGTATAATAACATAACATACAGCAGCTGCTATATATAAGATATATATAAAATATGTGATGTTTATAGACCATATGAGTTTAAATTAGTTGCTTTAATACCACTGTTATAATGTAAAATTAGTAATAGCTCCCCCCATAAATTTCATATGAATTTTAAGAACATCAAATTTGTGATAATTTAAAATATTCAGAGAGAATTAAACTTTGTTAAGGATGCATTATTCACTCAGGACACCAAATCTTAACTGTTAAGAATCTCCCAAGGTCCGTCCAATTCACATTCATCTCTACAAGTAGTTGAGAGAATTCTTTAAGTCAGCACCATTTGAAGATAATGAAAGGGTCAGTTGAGTCTAAGGAAAACCATACTGCATAATTCGAACTGCATATGCAACACAGCTGCCCTATATGCAGATACATTATCTTGCTATGAAGTAGGGGTTTGGCCTTTTGTAGTTCTAGTTCACAAAGGCAGTCAAATAGTTGGTAAGAAAATTCAGTGATTGCGACTCAGGGACTGCTTCTGTTTTGGTTTGGGTTCATCTTTTCGTTAATAATTTTTTCCTGTTTTTTAATTTCACTGGAATTCAGTACCTCCTTGCTTCACTGGATCATAATACTCTGCAGATTATTCTCACACTCTGCTAATGTTATCTTCCAAAGTTCAAATCTTTATCATTTAATTTTGATGAAGGTGTGGTTTTCTGCTAAGTCCTTCATAGTAACTATGTTTTTTAACAAGAAATGACATTCTTCCTTCTAATTTTCTTGCTTATGATGGCTGTCCCACTCCAGTGATTGGAGTCTACGTATCTTACTCCTTTCAGCCAGAATAATAGCTTCTTGCTTGGGAACCCACCTGGAAACTATCCCTCATCAGGGGAAAAAATGGATGTCATAAGACTTCCTACAACAAATTATTAAACATTCCTCAGAGTATGTTTTTTTTACCATTTCATCCCCGATATTGCCCAGCCTTTAAAAATTACTTAGAAAAAGTAAAATGCCATGCAAATACTAATTTACAATGTTGTTAATCTTATTGAACCTTGAAAGACATGCCGTATTTTTCAGACCAAAAGATGCACCTTGGTTTTACAGGAGGAAAATAGGAAAAAAATTGAAGCAAAAATATGGTAAAATATTTAATAATATAATATTTCACCCATGTAAGTGTAAACAGAACTCAAAAGCACCATTAACAACCATTATTCCTCCCAAATTTGGGGGGGAAACATGCACCTTATAGTCCAAAAAATATAGTATTTCTTTTTTCTTAAGATTTTATTTATTTATTTTTAGAGGGGAAGGGAAGGAGAGAGGGAGCAAAATATCAATGTATGGTTGCCTCTTGTGCATCCCCTGCTGAGGACTGGCCTGCAACCCAGGCGTGTGCCCTGACTGGGAATCGAACCTCAGTTGTTTGGTTCGCAGGCCTGCACTCAATCCATTGAGCTATACCAGCCAGGACTAAAATACAGTATTTCTTTTTCTTAGTTTTTGCAATTATTTTATTGCCCTGCAAAACCAGGGGAAAAAGCCATGGTGATGGATCCTAGACATTTTTTTGTGTCTATTTCTATTATTTCCTTATTTTCCAAAATGAGTACCATCAAATAAATCCATCTTCCAAAGTTTCTAATTCCTAAACAGCTTTATTGAGATCTATTTGATATACAAATAAATGACACCTTATGTATACAATCTGATAAATTTAGGGATATGTCAGCAACTGTGTAACCACTACCACAATCTTGCTTTCCTGGCATCCACTAATTCTCTGTTTCAAACCTTTTTTTTTTTTCCCTTGGTGGGAAGCAATTAATTTTGTATAAGGGAACTTGTGTTATCTGGTACTCAGCCCTTGTCAACGGTTATCTGATCATTCAAACAAAGGAGATAAACAGGAAAGATCGCAATATGATAAAAAAAAATTCCCAGGCATCTGTGTACTCTATGTAGGGTTTCTATCTGGATTGTACCAAGTTTCAACTGATCCAAATATGTACATCTTGGTTTTACAATAATAAATGTAATGATTGTGGATGGTGGCTGAACAGGGAATCATTAGTATCTTGATACCCAATGCTGGATCTCTCACTAGATGTTGTTATTACTTGGAATCAATAAGTTGTATGTATACCCCTGGAAATCTATAATTCTCTAATACATGGCTTAATAATTTGCATCTGATTTAATACATGAACTCAGTGGTAAGTGTTAAATAATACAGTCTATAACACTTTTGGTAAGTTATAATTTTTTCAATTGTTGATTGATTTTTATTGTTGTTCTATTACAGTTGTCACAGTTCTCCCCCCACTGCCTGTTGCTCTCCCTTGCCCTACCCACTTCCCCTCCTCTGCTTCCACAGTCAGTCCCCCACCGCTGTCCATGTCCATGAGTAACTTATGCCTTTTCCTTGACTAGACCCTTCCCCTTCTTTCCCTCCATATCCCTTTCCCTTCCCCTCAAATTGTCTTAATTTTCTGTGATATGTGAGCACAGTTTCTCTTTTCCTCAATCTTTTCTACTTCCACCTTTGTAGTGTGTAAGAAGAGATGCATAGAATGTACATTCTTATAGGTTACAAAGCTGGGACTCTAAAAGGAACATATGTCAGTATGATGAGGGGAGCCTAGTGCTAGCATTCAGTTATTAAAGAGCACTGTCTATGGGTGTTCTGGGTAACAACATTCTAGCTTTTTATCTTGTTCTTGCTGAAGTATTCCAAATTTGTGTGGTCAGGCTATATAGGCTCCAAGGACTCTGGACATAAAGTCTAGCTTGTTCTCAATATGTAAAATTTTCAATTCCCCTTTATACCTAGTGAAATTCACACTCAGGGTATGCTTTAATTAGTTTCATTTTTAAGAGTCTAACATGGGATCAACAAAGTAACAAGTCTCGACTGTACAACTTGACATCTCATTAACACTTGTGTTACAACATATGGTGCTTGGGTGATTTGAGTTAATGTGGGTGTCAGCAAGGTGGTGGAGGTGGGGTATAGAGAATCAACTTTTCCTGGCATTTGACATGTCACTTTAAGGGAAAATTAGTTACATTTTCTGAGCACAGTAAATGATCATGAATGTAATAGAATTTCTAGGTTTGGCATTATAAATGAATTACTTTGTAAATGCTCCTGAAATTTAAGTTAAAACATGCTTGACACCAATATAATGAAGCACAATATAATTTGATGGAGAGTTGTAATGCTTTGGCATATTTATTACAAAAGTAATTGGGTGACTGTGATTTAATCAAGTTAATGATCTGAAGATATAATATTTATAGTTATAATTATTTTTCTATACTCTCTGCAAAAAACTCAGGTTCCTTCTTCATGCCTTAGGTTTGAACATTTTGAGAAATTGCAAGCTACAATTTAAACACATTTATTGAATAAATTGTATGCTTATTTAATTTGAGATATACCTCATTTTGTGGAAAAAGAGAAGAATGGGAAATCCTGGTATTGCTGGTTTTAAAAGTTAGGGTTATATTAGTTCAAATCTAAATGTTATAATTCTTTTACTTAAGCTATTCATAAATACTTTTCAATTAGTCCACATGGTAAATACTTCACAGAACTCTATAGCCTGAGGTGACCAGATGGTAGAATTATAGGATTTGGAGCTCAGAGGGGCTCAAAGGTCATTTAATCCAACTACTTAACTTTATAGAGGTGAAAACTAAGCCTCAGAGCTGTGGCTTATATATTTTAAACAGCAGCTCCTTCCTTTATAAAATAAAAGAGCTTTCGACAGCCAAATGAGTCTGTGATGAATAGATGGAGACAACTGATTTGCTTATGATATTGTATTTAACATTCTAAACAAATGAAAGTTCAACCCACGGGAAGGGTTATGATACAGAAAGCTTTAAGGCCTGGATGTTGCCATTGATGCAGCGACATGGCTGTAGGTAGTGATTCTCAACTCCCAAAGCTGGAGTGCCATTTCCTAAGTCAGTCCAACTGGGTTTCCAACTGAGAACTAGGATCTCGAGGTGTATATTCTGTAAAATAGTGTAAATTGCCATGGATGATTTAACTGTTATATGTTAAACTCCAGAACCATGCTTTTTCATTCTACCTTATCTGTTTAAAGTTATATAACCTGTTACACTCTTGCATGCTTCTAAGTTTTATTTTTTAGCATTGTTTTTTTGAAATAGCATTGTTTACATAAAATACACAATAGACTTTAAGTTCCAGTGATGCATAACATCATCAGAATGTTTTATCTATTTATTTTTATACAGAAACTACTCTTATGGATAGGTTATGATGTAGGGAGAAAGAAAAATAGACAGATACCATATGATGTTCTGAATTCTTTAAGGTTTACTCATTTAGTCTTTCATTACATGTAAGCAAAGAGGAAAATCTGAGAACATACAAAAGTTTGAATAGATAGTTATCATTTGGCTAATGTGGAAAGTGTAAGAGTAATTATTTGCTTTTTAAAAAGTTTTTGATTAAATTTATTGATGTGACATTGATTAATAAGATCCTTTACGTTTCAAGTGTACATTTCTATGATACATGATCAGCATATTGCATTGTGTGCCCACCACTCAAAGTTGAAATCATCTTTCATTGTCACACATCTGACCCCCCTTACTCTTTACTGTCCATTGCCCCATCCCCTTTCCTCCGGTAACCACCATACTATTGTCTGTGTCTGTGAGTTCCAGTTTTATATCCCACATATGAATGAAACCATGTGGTTCTTAGCTTTTCCTGACTGCTGATGGAAAGCCACTGTGAAAAACAGTGTGGCAGTTCCTCAGCAAATTAAGAATAGAGCTCTCATATGACCCAGCCATCCCTCTTTATCTGCAAAGACATATGCACCGCTATACTCACTGCAGCATTTTCATAATGGACAAGACGTGGCAACAACTACAGTGTCCTTTGATAGAGGACTCGATGAAGAAGTTGTGGTACGTCCATATCGTGGAATACTACACAGCCATAAGAAAAGGTGAACCACTGCCATGTGCCAGAACAAGGATGGACTTTGAGAATATTATGCTAACTGAAATAAGTCAGTCTTTTAACTCTTTTACATTTGTAGTCAGTTTTATTTTCCTAATGTTGTAAACAGCATGTTTTTATTGTGAGAAAATTTTGCAAGTACAGAACATATAACTGAATATATTTTTTATAATTATAAATATCGAGAATAAAATATTTAATAATTTGCCTTGAATATGATGAAAATTTTGGCATGTAGTAATTTCATTTCTTCCTCATCTACCCTCTTAATTTTTTTCTATGTTAGCTGGGATTCAAGTCCAGGTTAGTGTTATTTCTTTGAAACTACTTTTTAGATATCATTTTGATATTTACTTTGAAGTTCATGGACTTTTAATAATTAGTACAATTAAAAAATTAATCATACTTATAAACAGTATTTGGGTTATTTTATCACTATTAATTTTTGACTTCTGAAATTTCCATAGTTGATTTTTTAATTGTTGATGTCCCCATTTACCCCCTTTGCCTGCCTTCATCTATTGGGTGCACTTCTTAGTTTGTTAGATTATGTTTTGTTTTTTTTTAAAGATTAAAGGTTTTTTTAAAAGATTTTATTTATTTATCTTTAGAGGGGAAGGGAAGGAGAAAGGGAGAGAAATATCAATGTGTGTTTGCCTCTCGTGTATTCCCTGCTGGGAACTGGCCTACAACCCAGGCATGTGCCCTGACTGGGAATCGAACTGTGATCCTTTGCTTCCCAGGCTTGTGCTCAATCCACTGAGCTACACCAGCCAGGGCAGATTATGTTTTTGAGTGATTTCTCAGGAAGACAATATAAGTGTCATATTCTCCTCCTTGTCTAAAGTAAGTTTAGTTACTTTTGAAACTGAAAAAACAATTGCCTGGATGTGAAATGCTTCTTTCAGAATAATTTCCTCCCCAAACCATTGATTCTTTTTTTGTGCTGGTATTTTGTGCTGTGGAAGAGAAGTTTGGTTGCAAAATGATTCCCTTTTTTGCCCTTTTTAAGATAATGTTTTTCTCTCTTTCTTTGCTTTGGTAATTGTAAACCTCTTAAAATACAAGGTTAAAAGGTTTGTTCCCATTCAGTGTACATCTAAAATTTAACCTTCTACTTGGTAAAAAGTACTCTTACTTAGTAAATCCCCCTTTTTTATCTGAAAAGTAATGTTTTGCTTCATTTTAGAATTTTTCCATTGTTCTTTATTCTCAGTATCCGTGTGCTTTATTGTTTCCAGCACACAGATGTTCCTACATCTCTCCTGTTAGGTAACTGTTTATTTACCTATTCCTTTTTGTTGTTCAGAAAAATTTAACAGGTTTATTTAAATTGTTATAAAGTTGAACTCCTGAAACTTGTTCACTGAAACATTTTTACTTGGATTAATGTTTTATGTCCCCACATTTATATTAAAAAAGAAAGTGGAAACACTGCCAGTACCTGATTTCTATCCCTTAGTTTCCACTTGCAGTCATATACTCAGGTACCTTTTGACGCCATGGGGGGGAAAAATCTAAGATTCAGAACTACGAATAACACAAGATATTTTTTTTAAAGAATAAAATGTTTCCCATCACAGTGGATTTAAAAAAATATTTTTTAAAGATTTTATTTTATTGTACATTTTAGAGATAGGGGAAGGGAGAGAGAAAGAGAGGGAGAGAAGCACTGATGTGCAAGGGAAATGTCCATCTTGCATGTTGCCAACTGGGGATCCGGCCACAACCCAGGCATGTGCCCCAACTGGGAATCAAATCCGGGACCTTTTGGGTCACAGGCCGGTGCTCAGTCCACTAAGCCCCACCAGCCAGGGCCCGAAGTGGATTTTTGAGCATGTTCTCTAGCTGGATGTCCTTTGGCATGATTTTTACACATTTGTTATGGACAGCACACAGGTTTGTGTCTTCAAAAACGCCAACCAGCCAGGCCTCACTTGCCTCCTGCAAAGCATTAACTGTACTCTGGAAAAACAGATCTGTTTTGAAATCCTGAGCAATTTCTCGCACCTCACTCTGGCAAGGAAGTTTGTGAATCAGAAGTTCAGTGGACTAGTGATCATTTCTAATTTCATGAATTGCCATGGTACCAGGCCTCTAATGATGAGGTTTTTTTACTCCTCCAGTAGAGGGCGCACGCTTGAGGGCGGCTTTGGCAGCCAGTTACTTCCTCTGTGCTTTCCCACGGGTCAAATTGTGGGCAGTCTGCTTTGTAGGAGCCATGGTGCAGAGACCTCTTTTCTTACACTCCTTCTCCTTGGGCTGGAGCTCAACGAGCTGGGGGAGGTGCTGGCATTACAGAGCAATGGTGGATGCGAACAGCTACTCGTTAATTATTTTTGAGTTCTGGAAAATTTTCTTGAGTTTGTCTAATCGTTTTTAATCATATTGTGTGCATATTACATACGTTCATTACTATCTCCATCGTATGTGGTAATTTTACAATTGAGTTTTTAATTTTCATGCCTTCTCTAGTCTCAGAAAGCGATCAGTTTTTCTAGCTGCTTTTGTATCAGAAGCTGGAATGTTTTCTTAAGTATTATCTAGAAGATAAAACACAACTTGTATTTTTCTTCTGTTTCTTGATGCTCATTGATTTTCTCTGATTCTCAATGTTATTCTCCTCTTTGGAAATACAATTCTTCATACATTTTATGACATTTTTCCTCTGCTTGTTTTTTGTTTTGATAGATGGAGACGCCTGCCATTCTAGACCTCTTCTGGCCTCCTGGACTCTGACTCTGAAGGGAGCTTCCGACTACTGGTATTGGCCTGACATCTTGTAACTCCTCATGGTCCAGGGTTATAAAGTGAGATTCAGTTAATGTTTCTTGTCCTTCATTGTCATTGACCTCTCTATGTCTTATTCTGTCTTGTTTGATCTCCATTGTACCTAACAGGCTTTTTAAATATTCTGGCAGATAAAAAGAATTCTAATTTCCATAGCATTAAAAGTTATTGATTTTTAAAAATATTCTATGCCCCCCATATTTATCTATGATAGTTTAGCAGGATGCTTTTGTTATTCCCACATATTACCCAAAGTACCCAGGATATTCTACAGACAAATAACTCTATACCTCTAACATTTGAGTAAATTAAATAGCCACCTGCCTTCTATTCTCTGACATGTCAGCTTTCCATATACTGTAACCCTTGTATGTACTTTATTTTCCAGGTATATAGAAGCACATACTGTTCCCTTCAAAAACTACATTATTATATCTCTTCCTTAAACACCTGGCACATTCCTGAAAATGCATCCATCCATTTTTAAATCAAAGAATTTCTGTCTTCTCCTAGACAGATCTATTCTCCATTATTTTTTGCTTAGTTGTTATTAGTATGCAGACATATCTTCCTCCTAGGATATAGTCTTTTTGAAAGCAGGTAACATGACTTGCTCAATCCTGTATTCCTAGCTCCTAGCAAAATGCCTGGTACATAGAAGGTATTTGAATAATTGGATGGGTGGGTGGATGGATGATTGAATAGAGCAAACCCATCACATGCACTTTGGACAAGCAAGTCAATAGATTATGTTTAACTGCTGAGTATGGAGTAATATGCTTTGGTCATCAGGTCACATGGGAAGACATTTCAATAAAAATCTAAGTATTGTAACCAATTATTTATTTACTCTTTAATGGACTAACGATGGAGACATAAAAACTTAACAGACAGTTCACAGCATTACGTCTCTTCTACATGTTTCAGAGGTCTCAAAACTCTTGTGGAACAAATTTGCACAGAATTTTAATTGTAGTAAATTTTGAGTAGTAATTTTGAATATATGTATATGAAATCTCTAAATTCATACTTTGTTTTAGAGAGGTATATTGAACTAAGGAATCTGATGAAATTTCATTCAGATTGGTGGCGCCCCTATTTATCTATGGTGTTCTAGCAAGATCTAACATTGACTGATTGCATGGCAATGTTGAAGGCTCTGATCTTTAACTGTTTCATTTTGTTTTTAAGTATGTAAATGGGAATAAATGTGATTGATATATGGAACTGACTTGAACTTTTTCTTCTCCAACATATGTGAAATTACAGGGAATACAGTGTTTCTTAATATAAATTATGTGAGGCATTTATTTAGAAGTAAATCAATAATATTAATATCACAATTAATATTTTTCTAAGTTAGAAAAATTACTCAGGAAAATCTAGAATTTGATGTGTGCCTTTATGATTAGTGAGGAAAATAATCTACACATTCCCTTGGTTATGGTGTACATAGTACTCAAAGTTTATTAATCACTAAATATTTATTGATGAGGTTTCAAATGATCTGCTCACTTGATGCAACATTTGATACTAATAATGAAAATAACAGCTATCTTCTTTTATAACTTTATATTTGCAAAGCTCTTTCACACACATTTAATCCTTTGATGTCTGCTGGTAATGAAATGTTCTCTAATTATTATGCATCATTGGGCAGGGCAAGCCCGAAGGCCAAAAGCTGTTAACAGGTATTAATTATAGCCATTTGCTTCCCTCTAAACTTTAATTGACATTCCCACAGGTTAAAATCCTTAAGTATCCTATACATTTGCTTCCTTCAGTTTTGCCTCTATTCATTTGTTCAGTGGAAAATAACTATTACAAGTTATTTAAATGTAAATATACCACATATCATCCAATTGATGAGTTTCTGTGATTAAATGTGGTGCATCTCCTACTGCAAGTGATTTAATGCAGGTTAAATAAGATAAGAGGTCCTTGCTTTCTATTAAGCACATTAATAAGTTGCACCGGAAACAATAAACAAATTCCAAAAGTGATTATTAAAAATGAAAACATATAGTATAGTTGACCAACATTATATTGATTTGTAAATCAAAATATATGGATCACTGTGATTTGGGAACCTAATTAAATAGAAAACCAAAGAGCTTCGCAGGACCCTGGGAAGGCGTTAGAGTTCAACGGCTCTTACCCTGCCCCACCTCACGGAACCCAGTCGCACTGGCAGCGGTATGGAGTCTCATCATCACAGGCGCAAAAACTTCTTTCCCCAAGAAGATGAAAGAGGAGTAACATTTACAGTTAGTCTTTATATATATATGTATATATATATGTGTGTGTGTGGATATATAGATATATATATATATATATATATAATTTAGTGTAAATTATAGTGACATAAAATTGAGGAGGAGGAGTATTTGGAGTTGATTTTATTTCTGTGATTTAATCTCAAATACACAAAAGTGGCGATCCCATTTGTAGTTGAACACTGTACTAAGACTGTTCAGTATAAATTTCCTTACACATGAATGTAAAGCAAATAAGATAATGCACACAAAATGTCATGCATGATATTTTTAGATCAACGGAAAGTATGACATAGGGAACAAGTTCTTTACAAATGCTATAAAAACCTCCATCCTAAATTGACTATTTCTGTATCTAATCAGCTGAATGCAGTTCTTCCCATTAAAGAGGAAGTGCATATTTTTCTGGCCCCTGACTGCAAGTTTCTCCATGTAACTTGGTTTGGCTAATAGGATAAGGAAGGAATGACAACAAGCCAGCTCTAGCCTAGACCTTAAGTGAACTTGCATCTTCTCCTCTCCAACCCTGTCCAGCCCAGATCAGCTGACTTCCAGTGGACCGACAAATATATGAGCCAGCCGTGCCAAATATACTGTGTACCTAGCTGTCTGTCTCACTCCATCAATAGATCAGTCTATGGATCTATCACTCTACCCATCCATCTCTTTATGTATCTAGCTCCCCAAATTCGTTGTGGATTAAAATTTGAAGTATTAATCTAGATTCTTCACTGGGAGACAAGAGCATTATTTGTCAAGCACTCTCCTTTAGACTATGAGAAAAAGGCAAGGAAATTTAGTATTCTAAATAGCATAAGTACACATCTCCCTTTATAAAGATATTTTTTTCCAATTTCAAAGCAACAAAAACTGGAGGCAAGTTTTTTTTAAGTTTCAGAGAGTTTGTGTGTGTTTCATGGTATGGAAAAGAATGCGAACAAGCCAATTAGATGTCGGAATTAATTAAACAAATATATATTGAACACCTACTATGGTTCAGAATGTATGAGAGACACTGAGGACATAGTAGTCAACAAGAGACACATGATCCCTGCCATTCTTGTCTGGTAGAAAAGACTGATATTAATGCAAACTGTACTAATCAATACAGTGACTAACTGGAACAAGTAACTAATTGGAACAAGTGACGGTAAGGCAAAATGCAAGATTTTTTTTCTTTTGATCATAGACTGTAGGGTCAGAGAAAGCTTGTGAAGTGACATTTTAGCTAAATTTGAGAAATAGGTAGGAGTTAATGAGGGTAAGGAAAGTGGGATTTGGAGAAGAGCATTACAAGCTAAGGGGTAATCTTTGCAAAGGTCCAGAAGACACATGGTGTATTCTTAAAACTGAAAAAAAAAAAAAGCCAGTGTGACTAGGGAGTGATGAGTGAAAAAGAGCCAGTGATGAGGTTGACTCAAGGCAGGGGGCATATCATGTAGGGCCTTGTAGCCCATTTAAAAATTCAGGGCTTTATCTGAAATTCAATGGGAAGATGTGGAAGGATTTTAAACTACAGAATTATATTCAGATTCACATTTGGAGAGATCATTCTGAATGTAGTGTGGCAGAAAACGAGAGAGGAACATGGATGTGGGAACCAACTTCAAAGTGGTGACAGTAGTTCAAGTGCGAGACCACAGTGGTTTAGACTATGATACGAAGAGAATATCGAAGGTAAAGTCCAGATTTGTGTGGGGGATTGGATATTGGAAGTGCTCAGATTGACCATTGCTAAGTATCCAAAAATCTCAGTGGAGTGCAACAGACCATTGACTTAGCTCACCCCTCTGTGGGCTGGCTGTCCGTGCTGGGCAGTCAGGCAGCCGGGCCATGCGCCTTCCCAATTCTGGATCTTCACACACTCTCAGTCATGTGCTGGCTGCTTTCATTTGTTCTTGTTTCATGGTGTTACCCTCTTCGTCTTCTCACTTGACTAGGTTGCAGCTTCTTGAGAATATGAACCATTGGTCACACTTTAAAAATATTTTCCAATATGTAGTTAAGCATATGACCAAATAAATGGTAGGCCCTTAATACTTAATAAGTATTGGTTTACCTACCAGTTTGTACAAAGCTAGAGGAATTATTCAGAATTTAGAAGGGATACACTGAATCACTTTCTAATTGACTGATTGGTTGGTGCATTTTTATATTAATTTAATGTACCCAACTCTTTATTTAGCAGTTATTACACTAGTCACTCTACTAGGTCTTGAGGATTCAGAAAATTCTAAAACTTTATCCTCCTCCTCGTGGTACTCAGTCTAGTAGGGGGAAGAGGCCTGTAAATGAAAATGATATGCATAACACATATTGTTTAAATTGTCATTGAATACCCTTTACCATTATAAAAGTCACAATTAACATACAGACTGATAAGTCTGAATCAATAGTCCAAATATTGTAATCCTTTCAAAGATCAGTTGCTTCATCCCAAACTTTTGGTCTGTAGCACACAAATCTGTTGTTACCTCTGGTCCATTCATTGTAGCTTCCAAGTTCCAATCTTCACTGAGTAGTTTGAAATAACTTTTATCTTTTACTTGGAGCTCAAAAATCTGAATGCGAGAGAAATGATTTGACAAATTCTATTTAAGCTCCCACATATCTTCTAATTCCAGACATTATGTCAGCATCGCGAAGATTCTTAGAGCTAATACACACAAATAAAAGAGGATTTTGTGGCTTCTGATTAAAATTAAAGACAAAAAGTCTTCAAGAGATTTTATAATGGAAGAGGCTGATGTTCTCTGTTGTTTGCTTCCAATTACTATTTAAAGTTGAGAACTGATATAAAATCGTACATGAATTTACTTTCAATTATTTTCAGTTTTGAAGACTTACAACTTAAAGAGATAACTCTATCTTTAATTTGTAAAGAAAACTGTGAGACTACCTCTCACTTTTAATGTTATTTTATGACACTGGTATATAAATTGTGTAAGGAAAAATGCCAAATGCACCAGTTAGCTGTATGCTCAATTAGGTTGGAAAATCTTGCCACATATGGTTTCCTTGGCCAAAATAGAAAATTTACAGTAATTAGTTTTGTTATTCATACTTCAAATTCATTTGGTCTCAAATATCTAAGTACCTGAAGTGAAATTAGAATTTTATCAAAATGATTTAAGGTCTAGTAAAAAGCTGTGGTAAAAATGAAAAGGAGACACTTCCATGGCTGTGCTTTTAGAGTCTTTTCTCTGCTCCAAAGCAATGTTTCATTTTTTATTTCAATATTTTCTCTCTTGGTTTGCAAGTTTAAAAGTGATTACACTTGGACTTCCGCCAAGATGGAGAAGTAGGTGGAGGGTCCACCTCGCCTCTGTGCACAACCAAATCTAAGAACAACTATTTTTAACAGCAGTCACAACCAAGCCACACGGAAAATCAACAATACGGAGTCCAAAGGACAACTAGATACTCGGCTGGAACGGTACAAGGAGCGAGACCAGAAGCGGAGCAGGTTAGCAAGAAAAAATTCCCGGGGCGGTGCGCGGTGCGCACAGGCAACCGAGGGCTGATCGCCAGCGAGCTGGCTGCGGAGCGCATAGGGAAGAGGCGCGGTGGGTCAGTCGGTCGCGCGCATTTACGTGCGGAGAAACCAGTGAGAAGGGAAACCCGCGCTCGGTGCAGCAGGCTCGCAAAATTAGGATCAGATGAGCAAGCCCGAGGCGTTTGTGTGAGTGACTGGATGCTCTGGGCTAGCGGAGAGGACCGCCATCGCTCCCTCTCTGACCCCGCCCCCACACACAGCGTCACAAACCAGCGACCTGGGTCGCCCCGTCCTGGTAAACAACTAAGGCTTCGCTCCGCTCACTTAACAGCACGAATAGACCAAAAATGGCTCTAGAACAACTCAGAGCCCCAGAACCGATAGACCTAAGTGATGAAGAAATAGCCAGTCTTTCAGATGCACAGTTCAAAACACTGGTTATAAAGATTCTTACAGAACTGGTGGATTTTAGTCACAAATTAGAGAAACATATGGAAGCTAAATTAATTGAAATGAATGCTGATACAAAAGATACCAATAGTAATGGAAAGAAAATTGGGACTCAAATCAAGGGAGAGGACCAGACAGAAGAAAAAAATGATAAAACAGAAAGGAATGAAGAAATAAGAATTCAGAAAAATGAGGAGAAGATTAGGAACCTCCAGGACATCTTTAAACGTTCCAACATCCGAATTATAGGGGTACCAGAAGGGGGAAAGGCACAACCACCAGCTGAAAAATTATTTGAACAAATAATAAAGGAGAATTTCCCCAAGATGGCAAAGGAAATAGACTTCCGAGAAATCCAGGAAGCTCAGAGAGTCCCAAAGAAGTTGGACCCAAGAAGGAACACACCAAGGCACATCATAATTACATTAGCCAAGATTAAAATGAAGGAGAAAATCCTAGAAGCAGCAAGAGCTAAGGGGACAGTCACCTACAAAGGAGTTCCCATCAGACTGTCAGCTGATTTCTCAAAAGAGACCTTACAGGCAAGAAGGGGCTGGACAGAGGTGTTCCAAGTCATGAAAACCAAAGATCTACAACCAAGATTGCTCTACCCAGCAAAACTTTCATTTATAATGGAAGGACAGATAAAGTGCTTCTCAGATAAGACCAAATTCAAGGAGTTCATCATCACCAAGCCCTTACTATATGAAATGTTAAAGGGACTTACCTAAGAAAAAGAAGATAAAAAAGATGAACGGTGAAAGGACAGCAAACTCACGGTTATTGGGAACCACACCTAAGGCAAAAGCAAACTAAGAGGATAGCTAGATCAGGAGCAGAACCATGGAAGTGAAGATCACATGGAGGGTTAGCAACAGGGGAGTGGGAGGAGGGGAAGGGGGGAGAAGGTACAGAAAATAAGTAGTACAGACAGTAGATAGAAAATAGATAGGGGGAGGGTAAGAATAGTAGGGGAAATACAGAATCTAAAGAATTTGAGACACATGTTCATGAACTAAAGGGGGGAAATGGGGGGGGAGGGGTATGCAGGGTGGAGGGGAGGGGAGGGGGGAATAGAGCAAATGTAATGGCATAATCAATAAAAAAAATATGAAAAAAAAAGTGATTACACTTAATTGAATTACTAGTTGAACTGCAAATATTGTTTTGAACAAAATTATTGCTCACGAAATGAAATCATAAAAAGGTTATAATTTCTTTTCTTTTCTGAATTTCCATGAGGGATAGACAGGAAACATTTTTTGATAGGTGAAGCCTATATACCTAGAGAATTTTTGTTAGCTGGTATTCAAAAACTTACTTTAGTCCCGTAGGACAGAGTTTATGTGCCTTAGTTTGTAGCTGCGCACAGGGAGATGATACTGAACACTTTTCTGTATATCACATTAGAGGGGTTTCCCTCTCAAATTTAGCCACTTCTCTACCACCACAAACCTATTTCAAAATGATCTACCATCTCTTGCATTTACACACACACTCCCATACATGAATTAGAAAAATATACAGATCTTACCACACATATTATGAAATGGATTATTGTTTCAAGAATTTATCTTGGCGCCTCTTTAGTGTTAGTCTATATAGATACACTTCATTATTTGCTAAGTGCAATATATTCTATAGAACTGCCATGACATGATTTATTTAGTTATTCTGCAGCAGAAATGGATTAATTTGATTTATTTGCTTTAAAAAATTTAACAATAAACTTTTTTTTATTCATGAATCTTTTGGCAAATATACATTCCTATAGGCTAAGTATATGAAAGTAAAACCCATGCATGTGTTTACAGAGATGTTAGCTTTGAAAGATAGTAACAAAAGTAACTTCTAAAAGTGGGTTATGACTTCAAATTTCCACCGATGGTTTATGAAGGGACTTGTTTCTCCATACCTTCCCCGAAATGAATATTTAACAAATTTAAAAAGTTTATTTAACCTGAGGAGTAAAAATTATATAGTGATGTTGTTCTAATTATCCTAAGCATTATTAATATTTGGCATAACTTTGTGTACATTCAGTATACAGTTCTCTCTTCAGTAAATTCCTTCCTTGTATTTTTTATCTAACTTCTTAAAAGATAATTGCCTCTTCTGTTACCAACATGGAAAATCTTTTTATACAATGGTAATTACTATTTGTCTCTTCAAGTTTTTCAAATACTTTTTCTCAGTATTGTTTATTATTATTGTTATTGCAGTTGATGATCATCTTTGTCAAAGTTTTAAGATTTTGATAGAGTTGATATGTTAATTTTGTTTTAGTTTGTGGGAGGCCCTTTCTCATTTTTCAAGGTTAAGAACACATTATTGTATTTTGCAATATTTTAATAGTTTTGTTGTTTACATTACCACCTTAATCATTTTGTAATTTGCTTTATGTATGGTGTTTAGTAGGGTGCCAATTTAATCTTAATTTATAAAGCTAATTACATTTTTTAAATTCCAACCTTTCTGTGCTAATTTAAATTTCTGCTTTTCCTGTTATTAGCGCGCACACACACACACACACACACACACCCCTCTTTCTCAACTTTCCTCTTTGTCCCATTGATCTACTTGTCTGTTCCTATGCTAATTATTGCTTGCATTTTCATAGCTTTATCATGTGTTTTGATATTTGTTATAGTAAGTTATTCCAATTTTCTCTCCTAAATAGCCTTGTCTAGTTCCATAAAAGTCCTGTGAGTTTGGACCGGATGGTATTGAATTTATAATTATTTCATGTGGAATTATTATCTCTTTAATGTTGAGCTTGGTGACTCCTGGTCATGTAACCATCCTTATATTTCAAATTCACCTTTCACCTGTCAATGCACGATGTTTCTATTTAGGTTACTTCCAGACGATGGGACAGGTGTGAAACATGCCATTGGTTTAGCCCCAGCTGAGTCGGGGCCACCTGGAGCAATGTCCTGCCTCTTATGTCTCGGTGCTCAAAACTCTGGCTTTTACCTGAATGCAAATGCCACTGTCCTCTGCAGATCTCTAAAGACTTGCCTGCTGCTTTTTCCTCAGCCAAATGTGACAAGCTGCATTTATTGACTGTGGGGTCTTTCAGTCACTTGTAGTTCCACAGCAGTTTTCACTCTGTTTTTAATTGTGCTTTCCTCTGGTTTTGATCTTCTAAGACACAATCCCAGATAGAATGACTTTCTATCATTCAGGAATCTCTTCCATTTCTTGTTTCTTGATGTTTCCTATTAAAAATATTCAGTCACAGTAATGGTGATTTTCAGTAAAATGATGGTTACTCTTGTCACATTTTCAGTAAGTTTTGAAAAATATTTTATGGAAGAAATATAATGTTGGAAGAAATGTAATGTTGGAATGTATGGAAGAAAGCAATTGACAAGGCCCCTGTGAGATTTAGTTTTGGTATTAGTAAAGCAAGGATGGTGATATTTTGTTCCTGGGCTATTTTGGAGTTTAAATGAGATACATATGTGCCTTAAACTGCTGCCGTAAAATACATTTAATAAATATCAAAGAACCTCCCTTTTCTTTAATCTTATCAAAAATTTAATAACACAAAAAATTATGACCTAAGGCTTGTAAAATTGTTACTGGTGCAAAATAGGTCATGTTTGGAAAGCAAAGGCAGCATGTGAGATTTCTCAGGTAAAATCTGTTACCGGAATCACTGCAGGCAGAATGATAGAAAACTGAAATTTGGTAAGATGTGTTTGGCCCCATGGCTATAATCTAATAGTACAAGATAACTTCATGAGAAAAATGATATGAGGGTATTCCCAAGAAATGGTAGTGATGCTGTTTGTAATGTCAAGCTTCCTTTCCACTGTGTAGCTGCTACAGTAGCAACTCATTATTGCCTCGGTGACATGTCAGTGAAAGGCAGGGCATCACAGAAAAGCCCATGTAACATCAGAGTCACCTCTAACGTGATATCCAAGTAACCGCTTTTATTTATTTAATTTTTAAACTTTCTTTTTAAAAAATCATGTATTTATTTTTAGACTTAGGGGAAGGGAGAGAGGGAGAGAGGGAGAAAAACACCAACACGTGGCTGCCTCTCATGTGCCCCCGACTAGGGACCTGACCTGCAAGCCAGGCAAGCCCTGCCTCGACTGGGAATCAAACCAGCAACCCCTTGGTTTGCAGGCTCGTGCTCAATCCACTGAGCCATACCAGCCAGGGCCAAAGCAACCGCTTTTAAAGTGATAATGGTGAATTGTTCTAATTATTTTGATTTATTCATTTTTAGAGAGAAGGCAGGGAGAAAAATGGGGAGAGAAACATTGGTGTGAGATAGAAACATGAATGAGTTGCATATGGTACATTCTCCATCCTTCTGGGGACTGAAGCCCACAACCCAGAAATGTGCCCTGATCAGGAATTGAACCAGCAACCTTTTTGCTTTGTGGGAAGGCACCCACCAAACCGAACCACAGTGGTCAGGGCTAGGGTCTAGTTTTTTAATGAAGTTATTCTATTTATAATCATAAACAGCTGTTACATGAATCCTGTCAAAATTCAAAATGCAAGTTTTACAGGTACACGAAACCTTTTGCTTATTTCTCAGTTTTTTTTAAACTCAAATCTGAAACCACATAAAGAGTAGAGGCTTTTAGCAGGCATTAACGTCCATTGCAAGCGAGAAATAGAAGAGGTGAGTGATGGGCACCGAATAACAGTGTGGAAAGTCAGGGTGAAGTATGGATCTTTGATGAATTTTTCTGGTATTTAGACGAGCATTTTCCTCTCAGGTCTGCAATGCTTTTCTTTTTCCTTTTTGATGTACGTGAAGGGCATTTGTTCTGATGCTGAATTTTGCACATTCTTTCATGGCAGAGTTGGCATCCAAATCAAAACATAAATAAAATTTAAAAAAAGAAGTACTGTACATGTCTGGAAGCGTCTAGAGAGTGGATTTGAAATTTCAAGGACAACTTGAAGGTACCAGTGATTCATGAAAAGGAATGTTAGCCAACCCTGATGTAATATTTTATATGAAGGGCTTTTCACTTACAAAGGTCTCAGTATTTAACAAAATTAAATATCCAAAGGCATCCATTTCATTCTGCACAGACTAATGATGTGCAAATCAGACTGGATGGACCGGAGAAGTCATTTAACATACAGCAAGTGTTTATAGCAACTGAGCTAAGAGGATAAAAAAGACTCTGTTCTTTTGAAACTATAGGGGGAGGCTCTAAGCAGGCGGTCGAGGCATCCAGACATCCAGCTGAGCTGACTCTGTCCCGGACTCCAGGCTGTGGGTCCGTGGCCACAGGCCGGCTATATTTGCTAACCACACATTACAAGTTATGAAATGTTTATTTTTGGCTTCTCTGGCTGGGGAAAGTTAAAGATCATATCTGTAACCAAATAAGCTTCTGAGCCCTCTATACTTTAAGCCTACTCTGTAACCTTAGTCTATGCAAACAAACTATTTATCCCTTTTATAAGAGAGAAGAGATTATCATTCCTTATCGGTGAGCCACTACAAGTAGTGAATTATATACAGCCACTAACCTCAGAATCATTTGAGCCTTATGCTTTTGTGAGACTAATGTGAAGCCCAGCACTACCATCTGTCTGCCTCTTGGAAACCATGATCTTACTTACTGCTGTTGGGACTATTTTTTCTCTTTGGAAAAAGAGCATGCTAAGACTGTACAAGAAACTACTAATGTCAAGTTTTTAAATTGTGCTCAGGAACCCACTCTGTTAGAACCCAACCCATGTCCCTATGATATGGAACACAGGTGAGCTGTACGAACATACAATTTCATTCATATAGTCCATCTGGTCTTCAAAAACATATGTACATTTTGAATTAACACTTTCCTCCTAGAAATATTTAATGCATTAGCTTTTAGAGTTCTTAGTTCTGTTCTAAACTATATTCCCATGGCCAGATGATGTTGGAAAATACATTTGACAAAAATCTCCTTGGCCTGAATTTATGGGAAGGAAGGGTAATAATGTCACTGGGAAGTAAAGATTATTTTAAGTGAAATTTACTTTTATTGCATTCAAGTACATTTGGCAACAGGAGTCAGGCTAACAATGTTTTCCTATGTGTGCTTTGATGAATAAATAAGAATGCACTTTTATTTCCTCATAATTCTGTGCTTTTTAAAAAATCTTTTTAGATTTTATTTATTTATGTTTAGAGGGGAAGGGAAGGAGAGAGGAAGAGAAAATCAATGTGTAGTTGCCTCTCGTGTGTCCCTTGCTGGGAACTGGCCTGCAACCCAGGCATGTGCCCTGACTGGGAATCAAACCCGGATCCTCTGGTTCGCAGGCCCGCGCTCAGACCACTGAGCTACACTAGCCAGGACTTAATTCAGTGCTCTTGATATTCCAGCAAAAGTTATGGTAGAGCACAAAATTTAGCCTACAGTTTTCTGACTGCTAAGACAAAAAGTGACAACAAGGAAAACTAGTTAGGAAAGCCAGTGATATTTGTTAAATAAGAGGAAAGACTCTTATTTAACAGAAAAATTTGTTAAATTTTCTGAGCAGGGACATGTTTACTGACATTGAACTGAAGGTAAAGTTACTGCTCCTTAGAAATTTACTAGTTTAAAGTAGTTAATTAACTGATTTTCTTTGTTTATTGAGTACCTACTATATGATCAGGCATTGTGGATCAGGCCCTCCACCTTGTTTTATCTGGCCTGGCACCTCATTTCTAGCCAGTAGCAGTGCTGAGCTTCTTGCCCTAGTTAAGGAGTAGTTACATTTATACAGTCCTAAAGTTACTTTTGGCCCTTTGAGGGCAACATCAAGCTGATATGGCCCCCGGTGAAAATGAGTTTGATACCCCTCACCTAGTGTGCCATTTAAGGCTATTGTCTCCTGGTTGATTTTCGGCCTGGAAGCTATCCAGTGAAGTCAATGAGGTGTTAAAATATCCAACTATGACTGTATTTCTATCAGTCTCTGCTTTTATGCTCATCATGATTTGCTTTACATATTTAGGTGCTCCTATGTTGGGTGTGTAAATGTTTACTAGGGTTATATCCTCTTGTTGGATTATTTCCTTTACCATTATGTAGTGTTTTCCTTTGTCTCTTACTATAGCCTTGGTTTTTAAGTACATGTTTTTGGATAAAGTACTGGTACCTTAGCTTTTTTAAATTTTCTATTTGCATGAAATATATTTTTCCAACCCTTTACTTTTAATCTGTGTGTATCTTTTGATCTGAGATGGGTCTCTTGTAAACAGCATATATATAGGTCTCGTTTTCTTATCCATTCAACTACCCTTTGTTTTTTGGTCAGAGCGTTTAAGCCATTTACATTTAAGGTGATTATTGATAGATACAAGTGTAGTTATTTTACTATTAGATTGTTTTCCTATAGCAGTAGTCATTGTCTTCTTCTTCTTCTTCTTTCTCCTTTCTTCTTTTCCTTATTCTGTATGTGCTCCTTCTCCTCTTTCTCCTCCTTCTCCTTCTTTTCCTTCCTAAAGCAAGCCCTTTAACATTTGTTGCAATACTGGTTTGGTGTTAACAAACTCCTTTAGCTTTTTCTTGTTTGGGAAGCTCCTTATTTCTCCTTTGATTTAAAATGATAGTTTTGATGGGTAAAGTAGCCTTGGTTGTAGGTCCTTGCTTTTTATCATCTTGAATATTTCACACCATCCCCTCCTGGTTTGAAATGTTTCTGTTAACTAATCAGATGCCAGTCTAATCGGTGCTGCCTTGTAAGTTACTACCTGCTTTTCTGTTGAGGCTTCTAAAATTCTCTCCTTGTCTTTAAGCCCTGTCATTTTAATTATGATGTGTCTTGGTATAGGCCTCTTTGGGTCCAAACTATATGGGGTTCCCTGAGATTTCTGGGCTTGTGTGAATTTTTTCTTCATCAAATTAGGGAAATTTTTGGTCATTATTTCTTCAAATAGGTTCTCAATCCCTTGCTCACTCTTTTCTCCTCTTGGTAGTCCCATGATGTGGATGTTGTTACATTTCATGTTGTCCAAAATGTTTCTTAAGCTCTCCTCATTTTTTAAAATTCTTTTTGCTTTTTGCTGCTCTCCTGGGTATTTTTTTCTACTTTGCCTTCCAAAACACTGATTCTGTCCTCTGCTTCATCTAACTTACTGTTTATTTTTTCTAGTATATGATTTATCTCAGATACTGCATTCTTTATTTCTCATTGATCCTCTTTTATGGTTTATGTGTCTTTTTTCATGCTGTTGAGTATCTTTACACTCATTACTCTAAACTATCTGATAAATTGCCCACATTTCATCTAGTTCTGGAGAATTCTGTTGTTCTTTCATTTGGTGTCTCTTTCTTTGTCTCCCCATTTTGGCTGTTTCTTTGTATTTGCCTTCTTAGATGTTACACAAATCAACTGTCAAAAGGATCAGCTGTTAATCTAATCAAGCTGTAATCAGCAGTCTGGTTTAAGTACCACAGGGTGGGGAAGAGTAATTTCTTCAGGTATGGCTATTGCCTTCACCTCAGGCTGGAGTTACTTGGAGAGGAGTGTTTTGCCTGAGAAGGATGGCTTTTGCAATATGGGGAATCACTCAACATAGGGATCCTGGTAGCTGTTCCTTCAGTTAACTCCCCAGAGCCATTAACTCCAGACTCTCCTCAAACTTCTCTAGTGTACTCTGCCTTCCTTCCGCCAGTGCCCAGGGTAAGTGGCTGCAAACTCAATTTTGTGTGCTGGCCCTTTTAAGAGACTCTCTGAATCTCTAGCTGTCTCTTCCTGGCAGACAGAAACCCTGCTGATTTTCAGAGCTGGATGTTATCTGGGTTTCTTTCTGGCATTGGTGCTGTAGGGTGGGGAACCCAGCTTGAATTTTTGATCCCACACTTCTCAGAGGGACCCCCACCCTGGCTACTGAAATATACCTCCAAAACTTCAGCTGCCATCTGCCGGAGCCCTGGCAGCCCTCTTGCCCCTCCTCTGCACTCCCTCCCAGTCATGTTGTGATGAAGCGGTTTCTTCTGTCTGTCCTTGGCTATAAGGCTTCTCTCTAGCTAGTGTTCAGTTGGTCATTCTGAATGATTTCTCTACAATTTAGTAGTAATTCCAGATTTGTCCTGGGAGGAGGGTAGTGTAGCTTCCACTTACTCCTCCAACATCTTGGATCTCCTCCCCATAACTCTATTCAAGTGGTTATATTTTTATTTTTCTCTTATAAATGTGGGGACATAATATTGAACCTTAATTGATATATGTTATCCCTTTGATATTGGAGACAGTACATTCAGGACCATATAATTTGACTTAGAACATAGAGAATTGAGGGCAACAAATGCTTAGCATGTCTACTACAGTGTGTTTTTCAAATATCAGATGTATAAAACAAGCCTTTGGAAAATTTTGGATCATGGGCTATTTATAGCTTATTTCTGAGATAAGAGCCTTAGTTCTTGAATATTGCATATTGTTGAATGAAGACTTTAGATGCTAGATATTTAGGAAGCAGACTTTAATTTTCTTATGAAACTTTTAAGAGTCCAATTAAAGTTTTCTTGTTGGTGTTTTTCCCCCCCAAGATCTATGGCCAGTCACTATCTGCTCCTCTTGGAAATCATGGGGGCCAGCAAAAAGGACCAATTTACCTCCAATAAAATATATGAATCTTTTTTTGAGCCTTTAGGTGTGCACTTGGTTGGATTCCCAGAAATCCATGCTATGTAGAAGAGAAAAGGTTATTTGAGATAACTGAGGGACATACCTGCATTTTGAGGGCAGGAACCTACAACTTATTCACAATGCATTGCTATTGCATAATATACTGCCTGACGCACAGCACTCCATAAATGTTTTTTGTACTAAAAGTTAAAATTAGAGGTCAGCACAAAACAGAAGTTACCACATTGATGCTCAAGTAACTCAATTGTTTTAGTAACCATAATGCAAAGGTAAATACAAATTTAACTCACAAGAAATTTGTAATACTTTTGGGAAGTGAACATTGATTGCTATAATATTATATGTACTAAGGGCTGGAGAAGCACAGATGAAAGTAATTGATTTTGCTTCAGTCAGTATATTGGGGATGGCTTTATACTCTTAAATGAGATAGCATTTGAGTTGTATCTTTAAGAATGAGTAGAAAGTAACAGGCAGAGAAAGGTGGAACAGTATTTAGTTCTATTTGAGGCATCTATTGCTGCATAACAAAACATGCCAAAACTCAGCTTCAAACAACAACAATCATTTATTTTGCACATAAATATTTAGTTTGAGCAGGGCTTGACAGGGACAGCTCATTTCTACTCAGTGTGGCTTCAGTAGGCTGGCTTGGCTACATGTTGGCTAGTTGTTGGTTGGCAGACCAACCAGGCTTGCCAGCAGGAATCCTTTCTACCAGACTGCTAGGGATTTCTCACAGCGTGTGAGAGAAGTTAGGGAAAGAATAACACCATTTAAGTTGATTAAGGGCTTTCTCTAATCTGTGCCATCATTCTTGGATCATAAAGTATTTGGAATTTGAATATTTACTTTGAATACTAATGATGAAGCCTTCTTTTTTTAAAAATATTTTACTCATTTATCTTTAGAGGGGAAGGGATGGAGAGAAGGAGAGAAATACCTTCTCTGCAACCATGCAATGCGTGGTTGCCTCTTGTGCATCCCCCACTGGGAACTGGCCTGCAACCCAGGCATGTGCCCTGACTGAGAATCGAACCAGGATCTTTTGGTTCGCAGGCCCGCTGAAGCCTTCTTTAGTATTAGTAATACTAACACTAAAAATCTTTCAGTTTTTCTTTGCATATCTCTTCTGGAGCCATTTGGAAGACATGATTTACACCTGGTCTCAGGTGTAAATCACAGAAAGGTATAAGCCACAGAAAGAAAAGTCTGCTCCTAGGAAGAAAAGATAAACCTGTAGGAAACTGTGAACAACTTTTGTCAGAACGTTTTGGTCTTATACCACAACCAGTGGGAGTTACCTTTACTGTAATAGAGCCTACATGAAACAGTCAGTGGACCTGTGCCGAACAATGGGAATGTCTTGAAGTGGCTGGGCATCGGGTCTGATTCTCAAAAGATGGTGTTACAAATATTTGTTTCCTTGACCCAACTTTAGGAAGGTAGGTAGCAACAGCTAGAAGAATAAAAAGGGACATTGCTGCAAGCATCTCTTTAAGTATGAGAGAGAAGGAGATATGTTGGAATTGTTGGCTTCAGTGACATGAATGGTTAAAGGAGGTAAAGTATACTGTGTCATGAAGACTAAAGCTGCTGTTGCCCCTGGCCGGCAGTATGGGTAACAGTAAGAAGAATGTCAGACTGAGGTTTTCATCCTTTTATAGCTCCACTGCAGAAAGTACATTGTCAACTCTTTAAAAAAGTGTAATAATTTAATGTGATACTTTATATTTTAATAGGCACTCATCAAAACATTACTTGCTTCTATCTTACCATGTTTCTAAATGATGGTTGTTTTCTTCTCATTTTATGTATGGGAAATCTAAGACTCACTGAACTTAATTAAATTGTCTAAGAACAAATTGAGACAAGATTTAAGCCAAATCTGTTCCACTCCAAGATCTTTGTTTTTCCACTATGCAACAATGTCTTCTATCCTAATCTCAGAAAGGGATGACATAAATTGAGATATAATTTATATACCATAAAATTCACCCATTTTGAATGTGCAATTCAATGATTTTTTAAAAGTATATTTACAGAGTTGTGTAACTATCACTATAATCTATTTGGGGTACTTAGCACAGGAAAATATTTAGGGTTATTTGTGCTTTGCACATGGCAAATGTTTAATATATGATTCTGAAAAATTAGATTAAAAATAGAATAGGAGGCGGACTCCAAATGGCATCAGCTTCAGATATTTTGACTCAAAGCAGGACCTCAGAGTTCCTTGAAAGGGAGTTATCTGGGTCAGTTACTGGTGTATATACCCAGTCATAATCTGCTTTATTTGAGCTAAGCTTTCATTGTGTTCTGAAGCACATAGGCATTGTTGGGGATGTATAAAGTTAAAAATATTTCTCATATTTTGCATCTGCTGTTTCTTGAATTATTTTCTGATAGTCTGAAGAGCTGTGTATGACAGTTAATACTGAAGAACATGAATTTAACAACTAATCAGAAACTTGAGAGTAATAATGCCCCCATTCCCACAAGATCTTTCAAATACCTGTTCAGAGAAACCTATTTATTTTTTCTGAGCCACACTTTTTTCCCTCATGCATGAAGTTTGGATCAAATCCTCAAAGTTGGGAATTGCTGTGTTAAAAATAAAATGACATTAGAATACAAACATTTAACCTGATTGGAAATAACCACCAAATTAAAATCAGTGGTGCATGATTGAAGGATGCTACTAGAACTCTTCAAGTTAGGACTGGAGATTATAAGTTATGAGTTGTGCCAACTTATTATTTTTGACATTGTGCTGAAGACAGATCAAAGCAGTCAGCACTTCAGTATTTATTAAAATTTTCCTCCATTCTTCACATTCAACAATATTATCCTTTCATTTTGTTTTGTTGTCCATGTATTTTTAAGAGCTTTACTGCGATATGACTGACATACAAAGAACCATGCAAATCTAATGTATGAAACTGTGTGAGTTTGGACATGTCGTACCATCAGTACAATCAAGGTAACAGACATACTCAACTTTACCTAAAGATTCCTTGTGTCCCTTTGTTTTTGTTTTTGTCGAAAGAACATTTAACATGAAATCTGTTTTAGCAAATTTTGAAGCACACCGCTGTATTGTTAACTATGGTTACCATGATGCATAGAGTATCATAGCACTTACTCAAATAGCAGAACAAACTTTATACCCATGAAAAACCAACTCTCCATTTTATCTCCATCCTATCTCCTGGCAGTCACTATTGTAGTCTCTGCTTCTGTGAGTCTGACTGTTTGATGCCTCATATAAATGGAATCATGTAGTATTTATCTTTCTGTGACTAACTTATTTCACTTAGCATAATGTCCTTCAGGTTCATCCATGTTGTCTTCTATATTCATCTTTTTTTTAAAAGACTAAATAATATATTATTGTATACATATACTATATTTTAACGATCTATTCATCTGTTGATGGACATTTGGGTTGTTTCCATTTCTTGGTTGTTGTAAATGGTGCTGTAATAAGCATGAGAGTGCAGAGATATCTTTGAGATCCGGATTTAAATTATTTTGGATATAACCCCCCAAATGAAATTACCGGACCATATAGTAGTTCTATTTTGAATTTTTTGAGGTAACTGCATACTGTTTTCCATAGTGCCCACACTATTTCATATTCCAAAAAGTATATGAGGGTTCAAATTTGTTCATAATCTTGCCAGTAGTTGTCTTTTATTTCTTGAAAATAGTTCCATTCTAAGAGCTATCAGGTTATATCTCATTGTAGTTTTGATTTGCATTTGTCTGATAATTAATGATGTTGAACATCTTTTCAGATATTATTGGTCATTTGTGCATCTTCTTTGGAGAAATGTCTATTCAAATACTGTGCCCATTTTTAAATTTTTCATTTATTAATTTATTTTTAGAGAGAGTGGGAGAGAGGGAAAAAGAAAGGGAGGGAAACATCACTGTGAGTGAGAAACATCAATCAATTGCCCCTAGCCAGGAACCAAACCCACAACCTAAGCATTTGTACTGACCAGGAATTGAACTGTGACCTTTTGCTTTTCAGGATGATGCCCAACTCTGAGCTGTACCAGCTGCACCAGCCAGGGTTCCTTTGCCCATTTTTAATGGTTGTTATTTGTGTTTATTTATATTTTGCTATTAAGTTGCATGAGTTCCTTATATATTTTGGAAATTACCCTCATATCAGATGTATGCTTTGCAAATATTTCTCTGATTCAATAGCTTACATTTTCATTCTGATTATTTTTTTTTCTGTAAAGAAGGTTTTTAGTTATTGCTCATTTATTGAGGGGGTGATTTAGTTCCTGAACCAAAAAGCTTACCCCATATCATGGCACATTAGCCTCGCATAATGTTAAGTGGTAGTGTTCAGAGCTAGCATGTTCTCTAAAGTTGTGTTTTCTAACACGACACTGACTTTATATTAAAAGCATGAGAGTACCTAAATGATGGACAGTCTGAAGCAATGACAATTACAAATCCGTGCTCCAAGGGAAAAGGCTTTGTTTTAATAAAGAAGGGGGTATATTCTACAAAATACAGGGAGATGCAGTCTTTCCCCAGAGTATTTCCTGGTAGAAAACATCCCAGCAAACAAACTCTCTGAAGTCCAGGTTGTCAAGAAGCCTGTGTCTCTCTCTCATAAAGTGGGAAGAAACCACTCCACAATTCTGCTATTCTCAAAGCTTAATGAAATGCTAGCAGGCTGCCCTGCTGTTCCCTGTATCTTATATTTCCAGGCCTTGCCACCTGTGCAACAAAAGCAAGCAATCTATTTAGAAGAGTGTTTTTCATTCTCTTAACTCTGAAGGTCTTTATTCTCAGCATGAGATTATTGCAACAACTTAACAAGCCGTGTTTTCTCTCCTTATTTTCTTTTCTTTTCTTTTTGCACCTATGTCCTTTTAAGTCCATTCAGGCCTTAGGGAAACATTTAGTACTTAAGCTTTGGTTTTTCAAGTTCAATCGGGTAGAAAATCTAACACAGAATGTGTGCACAAACGATAGCTCTACACAATAGAGACGAACAAATAGCACAAAGAGAAAAGAAGAATATGAGTGTTCAGGGAGCAGGACTGCACTTGAATTCAATTTCCCAAGAGCAGACCTGGTGCTTTCTCCCAAGATTCCCAGGTTTCAAATTGGTCATATATTGAAGGCCCGTTACCTGGACAATAGGGGGAAATGGCAGTTGGTAATTATGATCATGGTTTCTGGGTTGTTAGGAGACTAATATTAATCCTGAAAGTGTATGAGGAATGTGTTCATCTGGCTATAATTGTATAGTTCTTGAAAGCATTTATCAGCAAAGCTAATTTAAAGGGAGTCACCCCAGGGGAGTATTTCTGAGCTAGTGGGTTGTCAATTTATTAGTTAACTCGGGAGAGTTTCTCCAGAACAGAAATAGCAACAGGACACTCACAAAAAAGATACAGGTACATATTTTCAAATTCCGTCAGGTGAACAATTCAGTATAAAGATTATTGGAGCACAAGTTGTTATTTGAAAAACAAAAAGCCTGTGTCGGCTGGCTGGCAGGCAAATGACCGTGCATGCTGCTGAGTTACATACAAGAAAAAACATCTTGAGATGTTAGTACCACGAGATAATAATGTTGTTTTCAGAAAACACTTTTAATTTGGACAAATACATCAAAATGTCTTTCATGATGAAACTATGTAAGAAAATTATTCATACTACTCTCTCAATCTCCTAAAAATTAAGGCATAGATGATAGGTGCCTAGTTTGTTTCTGTTTTGTGAGAGCAGAGAAGCTTGACAATCCCAAGAAGTTCTAAAAGTGTTGCATCTTTAGAAGCAAAAGAAACATACTCATTTGATTACACTTGCTTTTTAGGATTATTTTTATGATTCAAAGTAAAGATTATTTCATGACTGCTTTTGTTCTTCAATTGTTTACTTATTCCATCCTAGTTGTTTCGCAGAAAAAGGCAAGTTTCTGAATATTTGGAAATAAAGTCCTTAAATTTTATTTTGGAGACAATGTATTTCTAAGGTTTATGGAGAGTAGTGCGAAATTAGGCAATTTCATTGATTCATGGAGCCAACTTGGTTGTACTGGACTGGTTAAGGGAATAATATTCCAACAAATTTTGACTATTGAGTTGTATGAATTCTTTATGTAGTTTGGGTATTAACCCCCTATCAGATATGTGAATATTTGTAAATATTTTCTCCTATTCCTTAGGATTGTCAGGTTGCTTTTGCCTTTTGTCAACTGTTTCTTTTGCTGTGCAAGAAGTCTTTTAGTTGATGTAGTCACACTTGTTTATTTTTTCTTTTGTCACCTATTTTTGCTTTTGGTATCATATCCAAAAATTTATTGCCAAGACAAATGTCAAGAGGCTTTTCCTCTTGTATTTCCTCTAGGCGTTTTAAAGTTTCAGATCTTACATTGCAGTCTTTAATCCATTTTCAGTTAATTTCTGTGGTGTAAGATAGAGGTTCAGTTTCATTCTTTTGCACGTGGTTATCCAGTTATCCCAGTACCGCTTTTGGAAGAGATGATCTTTTACCCATTAAGCATTCTTGGCTCCCTTGTCAAATATTAGTTGACCATATATGCATGGATTTATTTCTGGGTTCTCAGTTCTGTTCCAATGATCTGTGTATCTGTTTTTATGTTAGTACATTACTTCTTTAATTACTATAGCTTTGTAATATTGTTTGAAATCAGAAAGTATGATGCCTCCAGATTTCTTTTTTATCAAGATTGCTTTGTCTCTTCAGGGTCTTTAGTGGTTCTATACAAATTTTAGGACTGTTTTTCTATTTCTATGTAAATGTCACAAGAGTTTTTATAGAGATTGCATTGAATGTATAGATGGCTTCGGATAGTATAGACATTTTAATAATATTAACTTTTCTGATTCATGAACATGAGATATCTTTATGTCTTCAATTTCTTTCATTAGTGTCTTGTAGCTTTCTGTGAACACATCTTTCACCTGCTTGTTAAGTTTACTTATAAGTATTTTATTATATTGATGCTATTGTGCATGGCATTATTTTCTTTATTCTTTTTGAAATAGTTTTCTGTTGGTGTATAGAAACAAAACTGATTTTTGAACATTGATTTTATATCCCAAAACTTTACTGAATTTATTAGTTTTAACAATTTTTTGATGGAGTCTTCAGGATTTACTTCTTTTCTTAAAAAGACTTTATTTATTTATATTTTTAGACAGAGGAAACGAAACATCAATGTGTGGCTACCTGTCATGCATCTTCCACTGGGGACCTGCCCTGCAACCCAGGCATGTACCCTGACTGGAAATCTAGCTAGCGACACTTTGGTTTGCAGGCTGGTGCTCAATCCACTGAGCCACACCAGCCAGGGATACAGGGTTTTCTATACACCAGATCATATCATCTGTAAACAGAGACTATTTTCCCTTTCTAATTTGGACGTCATTTATTTCTTTTTCTCATCTGACTATTCTGCCTAGGACTTCCAGTATTATTCCAAAGGAACTGTTGAAAGTGGAGACCCTTGTTCTGATCATGATCTTAGAGGAAAAAACTTTCAACTTTCATTATTGAATGTTAGCTGTGGGTTTGTCATATATGGCTTTTACTATGTAAAAGTACATTTCCTTCATACTCAGTTTATTGAGAGTTTTTATTAAAAAATATTTTGTCAAATGCTTTTCCTGCATTTATGGAGATAATCATGTGATTTTTGTCATTCTTTTAATGTGGTGTCACATTTATTGATTTAAATGTGTTAAAATATCTTTGTATCCCAAGATCCAATCCCACTTGGTCATGGTGTATTTTCTATTTAATATGGTGTTGAATTAAACTTGCTAGTTTTTTGCCGAAAACTTTTTCATCCATATTTAGTATGGGATATTGGCCTGCAGTTTTCTTTTCCTATAGTGTCCTCATCTGGCTTCGATATTAGAATAATTCTGGCCTTCTAAAATGAATTAGGGAATGTCTCCTTAAAAGAGTTAATCTTAAATGTTTTACCATGTACAAAAAAATTCATAAGTGAAGTATGGATATGTTAATTAGCTTAATTGTTAAAATTATTTAACTGTGTATAAGTATAGCAAAATACCACACTATATACATTTAATAAATACAATTTATATTTGTCAAGTATACCTCAATAAATCTGGAAAAAATCAATAAATTAATAGGTGTTAAATAATTACACAGTTTTAAACAAATAAATTATTACCATGTCTACAAAATAAAGATACATTATCTTGACACTGCCAGATTTGGTAGACCTAAAATTAATGTGTTTTTTCTTTAAGAAGTGTGGGTGTAACAGTTTGAATCTACATTTGGAATACCACATATAGCTATCGTCACAATGTGGTGCAGTTATAATTCATCCTCCTCTTCTGAGCTTGCTTGAACTATGTTTCATATGTTAGTGTATGTCATTACCTCTTGGGAAGCACTCTGCCTGGTTTCAGGAGTTGTAACTGGCCCCCATGGATAAGGCTGAGTGAGCGACCTCTGGGTTGCGAAGCCACTAAGGAGACAAAGCTTATTTCCCTGGCAGCAGCACTGCTTCTGCTTCATCTATCTCTGCCCCCAATGCTTGGTCAGTTAGTCAGTGATGGGTAAGACCCCTCCCAGGAGGGGCAAGACCCCTCCCAGGAGGGGCAACCTAAGCCAGACACAATCACTTGGGAGGCCCTCATGGAAGGACTCAGGGGGCTGCAATAAAGAGGGAGTGATGGACCCTTGCCCCCCAGCTATTCTGACATAGCCTGAGTCCCCATTTCCATCTGGGTGAAGTGCTTCCTGGCTCTAATTCACTTAAGCCTGAAAACCTATGATGGGGAAGGCAGTGCAGCCCCTTGCCAGCTAGAGCAGGATCTGGGGTGATCAGGCCTAAGAAAGAATTCACAAAGTCCTGTGAAGCCTGCTTTGCTAAGAGTGCTTTCATTCATATGATAAGGGTCTGAGCAGGAAATGAGTATGTCTCCCAAAGTTTCTGCCACCATCTTACCTGACAGACACTGACTCAGACTAAGCCCTCAGATTTCTTTGAAATGTTATCTACTGTTTGATCCTTGCTGCCTGACATTTATTGATGAGCTTTACCCGTATTCCTGTGTTTTACAGCCCAATAAAAGCCATTGAGGAAAGGGTTTTTGGTCTTTCTCCTCTGAGAGATTGGCCACCTCTCCTCCCCAAGCAGATCATGTCTTGTTAGTTTCACTTTAATCTGTGGTAGACGGGGGGGCTTGTGAGCAAAGTTACCCCACAATTACCATTCACCTGATCATAAATGCTAGGAGTCTAAGAATTATACAAGGGTGGGCAAAACTAGGTTTACAGTTATGAGCATTGAAACACAGAATTTACTCTTATATTGTTCTTTATTAATTATTCTATTATTTGTATTACAACTGTAAACCTACTTTCGCCCATCCTTATATTTGACTACTTTCTATCCCAAAGCAACCACTTTGAATTTGCCATCAATTATCTTAACTTTAAGTCAAAAAGTGTGTCAATTCAGCTCCTTGCCTTTTATGTTCTCATCCTCACTGACTTAATTCAATGTCTTGTATCAGTGCAAATGGCCTTTTAACCAGCCTCCCTGTCTTGACTCTATTAAACTTCATCCTATATTCCACACTGCTCTAGAACAGCCTTTCTAAAACAAAAATTATTTCCTTGATTATCAACTTTGATGACTTCCCATTGTGCATAGAATTATGTCTAAACGTAATTGGATACCAAGCTTCTGACTTAGCACCACACCTGCTGTGACCATCAACCACCATACCATCCTTTGGATGTTACACTTCAGTTGTATTTCTTAGAACATAATTTGTAATTTATCTTTAGGCCTTGAATTTACCTTCAATTTTTCTTGACTTGATTTTTCTCTCTTTCACTTAGAGAATTTGGTTTCATCCTTTGAAGCTCTCTAAAACATCACTTCCATATAGATTTGCCTTCATGATTCCTACAGGCAGAAAAACCAATCTATCATTCTCCTGAATTAGTTTATATGCCTTTATTATAAACTTTAACCTTTTTAAAGTGTTTCTACACCATAAAAATGATATCCTTGAAGAAAGGACTAAAGTTTATTCAATTTTATGTTCAATTATCTAACATAGATCCTGGCATATGGTAAATGCTCTCTAAGCATTTGTTGGTTGGAATAATGGGTGAATAAAAATAAAGCAGGATTGTTCATCATTACATAAAGTTATAAAGCAAGCAGTAGAACTTGCATCCCTGGCTATCCATATAAGTATTTTATGCTTCCTTATAACCACTCTTGATGTTACCCAATCTCTCTCTGGTGGGGAACTGAAGAACCCAAGATTGCAATATATCTTTTTCTCCAAAACTTAAAGTGATATGCAGTAACTAAAAGCATAGGTTTGGGGATCAGACTGCCTGAAAATAAATCTTGGTCTCCTTATTTATAAACTGTGTAAGTCTCTCAGAGTTATTCAATATCTTTGTGACTTAATTTACTCATCTATAAAATGTTTAATGATAGAAACTACATGATAGCATTATGGTGAAGATTAAATGAGGCAATGCATATAAAACAACCAGGATTGTTCCTGGCATGCACCCCAATCCATTTTACTAGTTTTTAGCTGCTATAATCATTGCTTCTTGGTTTTCGTTAACTAGAGCTTTGATGATCAGTGACTAGAGAGTCTTCGAAATGCACCCCTGGTGAAGTCTTAATGATTGAGAATAACGTGGCATTCTCTACTTCATGAAAATCTTTGATTTTATTTTTAAATTATTTTTGTTTTGTATTGTTTCTTCTGTATATGATTTTTTAAAATTATTTTTCTATTACGGTTGTCCCAATCTTCCCCCATAGTCTCCCCTGCCCCACCCACCTCCTGTTCCCACAGTCAGTCTCCACCCTGTTGTCCACGTCCATGGGTCATTCATACTTGATCCTTAACTAGGCCCTTCCCCTTCTTTTCTCCCATATTTTCTTCCCACCTCATCTCTGTAAAGTCTTTGATTTTACATGGCTTAAATGAGACATGCCAAAGAATAGATAATGTGTGGGTATTTTTAAGACTATAAAGTTTTTCAGGTGCAGTTACTGAATGAATATTTTCTCTGTAAATTGCAATTTCCACCTTTATGTATGTATTGAAGATTCTTTTTGCTCTGTATGATGCTACCTATTTACTGAGAGTTATGAGGAAATAATGAAAAAAGATAAGAATTTATTAAACATAATGGAAATAATTTTTAATCTAAGCAACATATAATTTTTTGTAGAGGATTGTACTTTAAATATTACAGAAGTTCAGAGAGGGCATATAGTGGGTTTGCGGTAATCATTAAAAGCATGGAAGTTAAGAAAAGCTCTTCAGAGGTTAAGAGAAAACCATGATTGTTACGTAGGAGTAGGGTGAGAGGACAAGAAACACAGAGAAAAGGCATAGTATTGATTTAAGAGGACACTTGTCTGTCTATTAAATATATGGATATTGCTATTTGAGTTCCTATTTCTTATTTAATAGTCTCAAGATGAAATACCTGGTTTTTCTTACCTACCTATTGCCTTCAAGTATCAAATGTTGGTTACTATAGTGGCACTACAGAGGGTGAAAAACTTCACCTCTTCTGTAAAGAATACTATACAGAAATCCATTCATGTTTTATTGGTGATGTACATAGTGGGTAAGAAGAAAAAATTATGGTTTGGTAATTTCTTTTTATTTTTTAAATTTAATTAATTAATTTTTTTACAGAGGGCAAGGCAGGGAGAAAAAGGGGGAGAAAAGCATCACTATGTGGTTGCCTCTCACGCACTCCCTACTGGGGACCTGGCCCATAACCCAGGCGTGTATCCTGACTGGAATTTAAATGAGAAACTCTTTGGTTCACAGGCTGACACTCAATCTACTGAGCTACACTAGCCATGGCAGTAATTTGTTTTTAGAGGCACTTTCAAAGTGAAATGGTAAATATCTGATAATAAAGGTTAATTAGTAGTACCACATACTAATTTTTCTGGATATATGTTACATTTTTTATCTACCAGTTAAAAAAAGTTCTTCATGTGTTTTTTGTGAGAACTTTTATTCTCCACCCCCCTAAGGATAATCCATGAGCACAAAATGAGTCTGAAAATGAGCATTTATTTCTAAAGCATTACTGACCAGCTGGAGTGAATAGTCTTTTGTATGTCTGTGCCCCTGGAAGGACTTTAATCATCAGGAAATACTCTTCATCTCTATAATTATTCTGAAAAAGTTTTGATTTTTAAGATATATTAATGAGTGACAACATCACCTAGATCTTCCTTAATTTTAACCACATATATCATTCTGTTTATTGTAAGCAGTTTGTCATCAATGTAGAGAATATCTTTGCTGGTGTAATGAAAAAATTACATTGTATCATATTATACCTTTAAAATGACCTTCTGTTTTAATTTTTTAATTTTAATTGTTGTTCAAGTACAGTTTTATGCCTTTTACCCCCATCCCAGCCCAACCCTCCACCCTCCCCTCCCTCTTCTGTTTCCACTTCCACCTCGTTATTGTCCATGTGTCCATTATACTTGTTCCTGCAGATCCTTCCTCTTTTCCCCTGAAATTCTCTCCCCCTCTCCCCTCTGGTGCTGTTAGGATTATATCCTAAGAACCCTGAAACACCCTGAGAAGATCCTATGCACCCCAATATTCATAGCAGTTCAAAAGAACCTATGCACCCCAATATTCATAGCAGCACAATTTACAATAGCCAAGTACTGGAAACAGTCTAAGTGCCCATCAGTAAATGAATGGATCAAAAAACTATGGTACATATACACAATGGAATTCTATGCAGCAGAAAGAAAGAAGGAGCTCCTACCCTTTGCAACAGCATGGATGGAACTGGAAAGCATTATGCTAAGCAAAACAAGCCAGGTGGTGAAAGACAAATACCATATGATCTCACCTTTAACAGGAACCTAATCAACAAAACAAACAAGCAAAATATAATTTTCTTTTGAAAATTTATCAGTTTTGGAATTAGCATAAAGTAGTAGCTTTATATGAAACATTGAAAAGTCAACTGCAGCATGAATATTGCCTGCTACACAAGCAAGACATAGCATATGGTTTAACATCAAAAAGAGGCCTATCACTTTATAGAATCCTTAAAAGAAAGAAATATAAAAATAATGTTTCTCACCCTCACTGGGTAGCTCAGTTGGTTGGAGCATTATCCTGTACACCAGAAGACTGCGGGTTTGATCCCTGGTCAGGGCATATACCTAGGCTGTGGGTTTGATCCCTGGCCATGGCACATATGAGAGACAACCTATCAATGTTTCTCTCTCACATTAATGTTTCCCTCCCTCTCCCCCTTCTTTCCCTTTCTTCCTTTCTCTCTAAAATCAATCAACATATTTTCAGGTGAAGATTAAAAATAGGTAATGAAATAATGCTTCCTGATTTTCCATACTTGAACATGGAGTCTAGGCTGTGTTTACTTGTATATCCAATAGAAAACTGTCTAGAGGCACTGGCTTACCAGCCTGACAGCCTTGGGTTTGAGTCCTATTTCTACTTACACTGATCTGTAGTCTCTCAGCTCCCTTATCTTGGAATATTGGATTAAATAGGTTGTTTGTATAAAGTGCTCAGTTAATACCATTGGTCAGAGGATGGGGACTAACATATAGTGGCTTCTGTCTACATATTTAACGTTTATTTTGTTATTAACAGCAGCCACTTATAAATTGCTTCTCCAAAACTATTTTATTCATTTGATTCTCAGGGCTGAACTCAATGAATAGAGTGGAAATACAATGCCAAAACTCTAATAGAAAGGCCTAATGCAGGACCTTACTGAGGTGCTTCCATTTGGGGTTTCCTCACCAACAGGACAGAGATTCTTCTGGTATGCCCCTTTTATTCCAGTGTGCCATGTGCTGGAAAGTCTCATGGAGATAGATTTCCAGTCATTAGAATTCAATACCTTTGGACCATGATTAATCTCTTCTCTATGTCCCTGTCAATAAAATATAAATGCTTATATTTATACTACTTATTACAACATGGACATAAAGACAAGATAAAATTAAATTAATAATAGTAAACAGTTGGAATACCCTGTATCAGTTACTGTTCTGAGCATTCGACATGCATTAACTCATTTATTCTTCTAAAAACATTTAAAGATGAGCACTACTATATATCTCACCAAGGCAGTTGCAGCATCTTCCTTTTCTTATTTATCCTCTCTGCTCCAACTAAGAATCCATGTATTTAGCCATGTGACTTAAGCACAAAAGTTATACAACTAAATGATAGAGCTGGGATATGCTTTGAGGTGATCTGACTCCATATAATGCTGACATCTTGGAGATTTTGATAGCATTTTGCAAGCAGTAAATATGCAGGACTGGAATGATCATGTACACTCTAGCTTTCTACTTGTAGGTAAGAGGAGTCCAAGTAGATTAGGAATCCCCACTTGGAACCCAGGGAGGAAAGAAATCCAAAGCTGCATTTACTTTGTAATGGCATTGGAGGAATTCTATGAAATGCAGTCATTCACATAATAAAATGCAAGGAATGTGGAATTGAGAACCAATTTTTTTGTGCAGCAGAACTGGAAACGTGTCCATTTATTCATTCATTCGTCTATTCACTATCAGGCATTATGTTAACAGTTGATAATACAGTGATAAAAAATGCACTTTTTTTGTCTTAATATACCCATTTGTCTAGTGGGGAAGACAACAGTGTTGGTTGTCATTCTGCCATTTATTATTGACATGAACTTGAGTGAGTCACTCAATTGTTCAGATCCTCTATTACCTCATTTCTAAATGCAGATAAAATCTCTTACATCCCAAGGTTTCTATGAATATTAGAGGTGGGTTATTAAACTTTCTGAAGCAAGTGCTCACTGAATGAACTGCTGTTAATTCTATGAAGGCGGAGCATGGAGGGAATTGAAGCTGGAGAGCCAAACTGACACTCTAGTAAGGGTCATGGAGAATTATTAAAGGATATTTAGTAGAGATATGTGTCAGTCAGGTTTTCATATTAGAAAGTTAACCTTGGCAGCAGGATGAAGATAGAGCTAAACAGAGAGTAAGTTGAAGGACAAGAATTTCATTAGAAAAGTATTGAAAAATAGAGAACTTCTGGTCAAGATGGAGGCACAGGTAAACATAGCTCGCTTCCTCACACAACCACAGGAAAAATTACAACTAAACTGCAAAACAACTATCACTCAGAATTGTCAAAAAAAAATCAAGCTGCATTGTAGTGCAACAACCAAATAATTAAAGAAGTCACATTCATTCAGAAGGTTAGAAGGAACAGAGATGCAAAGACTGTCCCACACCCATGTGTGGCGGATGAAAATCGGGAGGGATGTCTGGGAGCAAGGGATCCCAGCCCCACATCAGGACTGCCTGCCCAGGGTCTGGTGACAGGAAGATAAGTCCCCATAACTCTGGCTATAAAAACAAGTAGTGGTTGGGGTGGCAGAAGAAACTGAGGGATTCTTAGGCATCTCCTCTTAAAGGGCCCACAACAAACTGAGAACTAATGCAGAGCCACACCCTCTGGGCTCCAGCAAAGGGGCAGCAGCTTGAAGTCACCAGTGGCATACAGGGAGAAACTGAAGTATCTGGCATCAGGGCAAGTGCCAGGGGACAGCTCCCTCCCATGCAAAACTCCAGAGACCAGGCAGCAGCCATTGTCCCTTTTTTGAGCCTTCCCATACATAGAGCCACAGATGGTGACACCATATCTGAGACTCCATCAACCTGGTTCACATGGGTTGCCCTGCCCAGGTGATTATCTAAGGCTCCACTCCATCCAACTTACTGGTGCACTTTTCTAAATTAGGTCATGCTACTAAGACAGGGAGTCAAAGCAGCTCTACCCAATACACAGAAACAAACACAGGGAGGCTGCCAAATTGAGAAGACAAAGAAATATGGCCCAAATGAAAGAACAGAAAAAAAAATACAGAAAAAGAGCTAAACAAAATGGAGATAAGCAATCTATCAGGTGCAGAGTTCAAAACACTGTTTATTAGAATGCTCAAGGAGCTCATTAGGTACTTCAACAGCATAAAAAGACCCAGGGAGAAACAAAGTTTACATTAAAGCAAAATGAAGCAAAATTTACAGGTAATAAACACTGGAGCCATGAAGCCAAGAATCAAATCAATGCTTTGGAACATAAGGAAAAAAATCAGAGCAGCAAGAAGAAAAAAGAATCAAAAGAAATTAAAAAGTTGGAAAAATAAAAATAGGGTAAGGAGTCTTTGGGACAACTTCAAATGTACCAGCATTCAAATCGTAGTGATGCCAAAAGGAGAAGAGAAAGAGCAAGACGTTGAAAACACTTTAAAAATAATGAAAGCAAACTTCCTTGGTTGAAAGAAATAGACATCCAAGTCCAGGAAGCACAGGGAATCCCAAATAAGATGGATGCAAAGAGGGCCACACCAAGATACACCATAATTAAAATGCCAAAGATTAAAGATAAAAAGAGAATCTTAAAAGCAGTGAGGGAAAAGCACATAGTTCCCTCCTGGGGAGTTCCCATAAGACTGTCAGCTGCTTTCTCAAAAGAAACTTGCAGGCTAGAAGGGACTAGCAAGAAGTATTCGAAGTCATGAAAAGCAGGGACCTACAATCAAGATTACAATAACAGCAAAGCTATTATTTAGAATGCAAGAGTAGATAAAGTGCTTCCCAGACAAGGTAAAGCTAAAGGAGTTCATCATCACCAAGCCTTTATATGAAATATTAAAGGGACTTATTTAAGAAAAGAAGATAAAAATTATGAATATTAAAATGGTAATAAATTCACAACTATCAAAAATTGACTCTAAGAAACAAACTGAGCAAACAAGCAGAACGGAAACAGAATCATAGATGTGAAGATCATTTGGATGATTACCAAATAGGAAGTAGAGGAGGGAGAATGGGGGAAAAGTTGCAGGGATTAAGAAGTACAAATTGGTATGTACAGAATAGATGGGGGAAGGTTAAGAATAGTATAGGGAGTGGAGAAGCCAAAGAACTTGGACCATGGACATGAAGTAAGTAGGGTGAATGCTGTAGAGAATAGGCAATACTGGGTAGAGGAAGAAAAAGGGGTAAAGATTAGGACAATTGTAATAGCATAATCAATAAAATATTTTTTAAGTATTGAAAAAATAGGGGAAGAGGGCCTACAAGGTAAAGAGGCCTTGTAGATTTGGAGCAGAGACAAGAGAAATTTGAAGACAGATTTTATTTACCTTATACAGTGCTCTTTTATAGAATTAAAAAATGGAATTTTAAGGGAAACCAGGCATAAAAACAATTTTTTAGACAAACAGAAGACATCTCTTGGTTTGGAGGCAGAAGAAAGGTATTTTGGCTGTTAATTTTGTGCCTTCAAGCTCTCTCCATCTCCCCTTTCCAAGAGTCAGTAGGGATTGCTTTATTTTGGGCCTTTGGCACCCTTTTGCAACTGCTTTCTAGTGCATATAGATCATCATACTACAGTTAAATTTTTTGACTGTCTCCTCCAATGATGGAGAGCTCAGTGAATAAGAGTGCCTTTTTTCCAACTGCCCAATATTTAATGTATGGCACAAAGCAGGTGTCAAAAAACAAACAAACAACAAAGCAGGAGCTTAAAAATATATTTGTGGAATAAATGAATGAGTAAACAAATGAGAGCATAGTAGTTAAGCATAAGATCCCAGGACTAGGACTGATAGGTTTTGAATCTTACTTCCACCAACACTTGCTAGCCGGGCAACAATCTCAGCCTGCTTCATCATCTGTGAAATGGAAACTACAATATCAGAATGTTGCAGTGAGGTTAAAAGGCACAGATACACAAAGTGTTTAGCCTAGTCTCTGATGCACAATAAGCATTTATTTAATTAAATAAGAGGTACCAGTATAATTATAAATATTATCATTGTGAAGGCAGTTGAACTCTTAATTCTTAATCATTCTAATCATTTTCCCCCACCCTCTACTTTTTGCTGCTCAATATAATTCTTATTTGAAAAATCAAATTGATGGAAATGATGATTATATCAATGAAACTTGCTGAATAGTAGGATAGATTTATTTTTCTTTTCTTTCATTATTCCAGCTAATTCTTTCACTCTACACCCATGCAATCAAAGACCTAATATATATTTGTGTCTATATCTCTATATAGCTATGTATGTTATATATATATATATATATACATATATACACATCTAGGAGATATATGTACACACTTAGGAGATACACGTACATATCCTATATAATCTATGTGTCCTATACATTATATGTCATATATAGGAGGTATATATGTGTATATATATAAGATGGGGCAGAAGTAGGTTTATGTTGTATGTAAAACACAGTTTATTCATGTATTATTACTGTGTTTTTCCATACAAACAACTGTAAACCTACTTTCCCCCATTCCTGTGTATACACATCTCCTGTATAACTTACGTGTTCTATACGCCTATATGTAGATGGAGATAGATAGTTCCTTGCAATAGAGAAATATTAAAGAAGGAGCACCAGCTCACTGGGAACCCAGAGACAGAAACAGCTTTACCTCACTGAGGCAGTAAGGCAGGTGGCTGTCTTTGAAGAATTAGACCAATATAAACAGGGGTCACCGGGACAATAGGAATGTAGTTTTCACAGCTCTGTTTTCTTACCAACTGACCAAATGTGAATGATGAAATTCAACGTGAAACAAGGGCTCCCCTGTATACACTCTCTGGCACCTTCCATGTTTCCACATAATGTGTTTGGGAAGCATACTTTGTGCTTTCTATTAAATACATGATTGAGCTGGATTCCTCTGTATTAAGGGACTTAATTTGCCAATGAACTATAGCTTCAGGTTGGCCATCTGGAAAAATAAACTACTCTGCAGCCATATAATTTGTCTTTTGTCTGGTTTCAGGCAGTGGATTTTGGGGGATTAGCATGGAGAAAACAGCAAGAAGGTGCTTTCCTGGCTCCTTGAATCCTGTCCCTTTTCCCGAGGGGTATGCTGTTAAGTTACAAGTTAACAGTGGTCCGTACTCCTGTAATGCCTTTGTTAATGTTATGTATATATATCAACCTAATTTTTGGTAAAACAAAACAGCTTTACTTTTCTACTTGGGGAGGCAATGCCATATGGACCAAAACCTATGGTCAGAGAAAGCATATTGCTTATAACACGGGCCAAGTCACCAGCTGTGCCCTTGCACCAGAAGGTGAGGGGTTAGCAGGAGGAGACCTTCCTCTTTCAGCTCACAATGCTCAGCCCCCTCCCCTTCACCCCAACCAACCAAGTTACTAACCCAGTTGTTTTGGAAATGTCATAGAAGACAATTCATATGTTTTACTAAAACTAATTGTAATTTTTCTTCTCAAGAATAAATACCAAGTTGCTTTTATTTAGATCCCAGCATATAAGAAGTGGAGTTTTGTAAGCCAACGTCCAACACTGCATTTACTCTATAAACAATATAGTCCCTGATAACTGCATTGGTTAAAGTTCCAAGTACAGTTACAGAATCACTCTCCCCTTTCATTTCCTTTTCTTCATAAGGAAGCAGTTAGAGGGATGTCCTAGTTGTGATTAAAATATGGGCTAAGAAGTCATATCAACCTTGGTTCCTGACCTGGTTCTGCTACTTATCAGCAAAGTGGCCTTGCTGAATTAGATAACCTCTAAGACTCGATTTTTTCCGTAAGTATAATGGGGAATTATAAGCAATAATAACCATGGGCACCATCTCATAGAATTATGGTAAATACATGAGATAATATAGATGTGTGGAGGTGCTAACACTGGTCTGGCAAAAGTGCTCAATAAATTTAAAAAATAAAATTAAGACAGTTTGCAATGTACATTATTAGGCCCATACCACACACTCTCATACATCGTAGTAGATTTTTAGTATAATAATTATACCTGCATTTTATAGTTGCATTCTATACCAAGGACTAGGCCAAGGACTTCTTAGGTACTATTGTATGATATAGGAATTGTTTCTAAAAGGTTAAGTAGTATTTCCTTGTGGAGTTAGAATTTAAACCTGCATTGCTTTAAAAAAATTGTTAAACTCCTGGCATAGGAAAAATGTAAAACAGTGACTCAGTAATTTTATATTATTTCTCATAATCTTTGTAGAACAGTGGTCACAAGAAGACAATGCCCTTACTTATTTCCTCAGTATGTATACTCAGTGTCTTTATCTAAGTCTAGTGTGAAAGTTACCTTCAGGTTTCCCATGTAAGAGGTTTACCAACAAAGTTAAAGCTGTTGTGTTCTACAACTCAGTATTAATTAGCTGAGGCTGCTATAACAAAGTACCACCAACAGGTGGCTTGAACAGCAGAAATTTATTGTCTCACAGCTCTGTAGGGTAGAAGTCTGAAATCAAGGTGTTGGTGGGATTGGTGCCTTCTAAGGGCTGTGAGGAAGGGTCTGTTCCAGGTCTTTCTCCTTGGCTTGTGGATGGGTTTATTCTCCCTGTGTCCCTTTCCATTGCCTTCTCTCTATGTGTATCTCTGTCTCCGAGTTCCTCCTTTTTATAAGAATGCCAGTTATATTGGGTTGGGGCCTACGCTAATGACCTCACTTTAACTTGATCACCTCTGTAAAAACTCTATTTTCCAAACTCTACTGGGGGTGGGAGGAGGATGGTTAGCGTTTCAACATGTGAATTTGAGAGGGACACAGTTCAACTCATAACATACTCATTGGTGAGAATATGCTTTGCTTGCAGCAAAATTTAATGTGTGGGTTGGATTGTAATGAAGGACACCATCAACTTCATCTTTAACATCAGGCCATTTTTTTGTTGCTTTCACTCTCTTTGTTACCTGTCGGCTCAGCAAACCAACCAAACTTTTGTTATTTTCTATGCTAATCTTTTAATTTCCCTTAATAACCTTTTATTAAACATCCTTGTTATAGTCTGTAACAAAATGTAACTGATTGCTTATCCTGAAGCTATTCTCTCCAAGAGTTTTTTCTTCCTGTGACAGCTTGTTCCCAAAATGCCAGATGAATGTTATCTCTTTTTTCCCAGTCCTTTTTTTAAAAAATATACCTTGGCTCAAGATTTCTCAGCCTTAGCACTATTGACTTTTCAGGCCAGATAATTCTTTGTAATCTATGTGCAAATATGAAAGTTTGACAGTGAAGAAGGCTGATAGGAAAAAAATGATTCATTTGAAATATGATGTTGAGGGAAAGCTCTGGATCTTCAAAAAAACAAACAAGTAGCTTTCAGAGCAAATGAAGACAGAAATTTTGTTGGAGGCGAAAATGACAAAACTGAGGCCATCCAGCTTTGGGTACATGGTGAGAAGGCAGTGTCCTTTGGAAAAGACAGTAACACTTGGGAAAGTAGAAGGTGGCAGGAAAAGAGGAGGACTAAGTACGATATGGGTTGAATCCATTAAAAAGTAGGCATAAATCTACAGTCGATGAGCAGATCTGTTGAGGACAAGACATTGTGGACGACACTCATTCACAGTGCCTTCAGGAGTTGGAGCTGACTCGGTGGCACGTAACTCACAGTGCTTTGTTGTTGAGCGCTGTCCAGTGCCCTTCGGGACATTTAGTAGCATCCTTGGCCTCTGCCCATATTTCAGTATCACTAGCCTAGTTGTGACAAAGATGTGTCCAGGTGTTGACAGATATCTATTGAGGGAGAAGCAGAATCATCCCTATGTGATAACCACCAAGTTGTTGGGCATATGAGGCAATGTATGGGAGATGGTGGACCCTCAAGAAATCATTTCTTTTCCTAACATTTTCATAATATCGGATATTCTTCAAGTTTCTGTTTTGGCACTCTTTATTTTCAATAAATATTGCCCATTAAAAATGAATGACATCTTAAAGCTTCAAGTTCTTCTGAGATTTGTTCCAAATATCTCCTGTTGATCTCTCTTCCAGGTCTTCTCAATGCCCTACCAAACATTCCTATTAGATTGTCTATCACCTTAAAATAAGCATACCTAAATGAAACTCAATTTTGCTCACTCAAAAGCATGTCCTTTCATAGTTTCACTGTTTTAAATAATGGAGTCACTTTTCAGAGTCACATAAACTTGTGGAATATGAGTACATACAGACCCTTAATCATTGTTACCTCTGGTGGGCCTAAATTCTTATCCTACCACTTATTATGGGAAAAGTCATATAAGCTTTCTGAGCCCATTCACACACACATAAGTACAGTATTGAGGCATAGGAATAGGATATTTGAAGACAATGTCATACTTATTAAGGCTTTAATAAATATTAGATAGCACTGTTTTATTAGGTGTAATGAGATAAACAATTTTATATAGGATAGTTTTCTGTTTTCCATCAAATGGCTGATATAATGAGTAACTTGGATTAAAAAATCATAAAAACAGGTAGGTAAATGGGAAGGGTTCCTATAAAAAAGAACCATTCACATTAAGTATATATGTATAAGATGTATTAGTTATTTGTCATGTATTTATCATGTATCGGGAACAAACCTCATGTATAGTATATGGATACCTTTGTGGGTAGTGGAAATGATATAAATAGGGAGAGCATACCTAGCTTGGACACTTGGTGGTTATGAGTCCTTAGGTTCATCACTTAGTCTTAGCTAATTATTAACAAAAATTGGATCATATCTGTACCTAACTTGTTTGTGATCATGATGAAGACACTGGAAAGACAAAGTACTTTGCATGGGTACTGAGAAGACCCACTTTTAGCTAAATGGTATCCTGGCTGGAACTCAGAGATTTACCCAAACCATGTTGTGAGAGAGGACCCCAACACCTGCTCATGTCTACTTCATTAGGAAGATGGTCACTCTAGTGTATCTCAGAGAAACTTCATCCTGAGATGCAAAAAAAGAGTTTCCGGAAGGAGTGGGATTTGTTTGAATTTGTATACTGATGGATTTCTCCCATGGCCTTGGGGGTGAGGGTGTAGTGGGTAGCTGGGAAGAATAAGAAGGTGCCTTTCTTATTACATACTAAACAGCCAGTCACATAATAGAGCATGTGCCTGATTATTTTCCTTTCACGCATGGGTGCTCTGTTTGCTGAAGGTGTTGTGAAAAGTTGCCAAGAGATAAATTCAACTGTTCATGAGAATCATTGTGTGGTTCTGTGTTTATTTCCCTGGCACCCTCCAAGACCTATAATTTGAATCTAAACAGCTGTTTTCTTGGGCTTGTAAATAAAAGTATTTATAAATATGTCTCAAACACGTATGTTTAGAAAGTGTACACAAAACAGGATGCCTTTCTACTGTTAAGGAACCTAAAAGAAGAAGGAAAGGAAACTTTATCATCTGACTACAGCTAACATTTATTGTGGGACTGGGATAGTGTTACATTCTCTCGGTGCTGGTTATAAAGATGATAATTTAGTGGGCAGGCCCTGTAGGCTTCTGAATAACTTAGAAGCATTTCTCCTTCTCAGCTTTCATCTTCTCTTTTTCTTAAGTGAGAGTTAGAAAAGCAAAATAAGAAGACCTTTGAAGCCACACAATGTCTGGTCTGTCTTGGCTAACTGTGTCGTAATATAACTGACATTATAGTAGGCATCAGGAAAATTCATGTCAGAAACAATACAATTCCACATTTGGTTTACAGCAGGGAACAGAATGTACACCTCCATAATCCTGGGCAACCACTTCCTCACTGGCCAGAGAAGGTGATGGCTGAGTCAGCTGTTGACTTGAAAGTCATATCAAAATGGCTGCCATATAGTACAATTTATCAAAGTAAAATTTAAAAGGTGAGCCTTGTAATTCAAAGGGGTATGGTTCAATGTTTCTCTTTTTCTTCACCCTCACTCCCATCAACATATCTCACAACCCCTAAGATGATGTTTAGTTTACCAACATGTGTATGAATGGGAGACCAATGTTTAGTAATGGTCTAGTTTAGCAGGACTCCAACTTGTCTGTCAAGCTTTAGCTGAGATGCCACCGCTTCCCCATTTTCTAGAAAGAAGAGCATTTCTGTATCCCTCTGGTTAGCTGGGAAAAAAAGAAAACAAAGAAAAAAGTCAAGATTGCCATATTTTGTTCTGGTATTTTTTTCTCTTTTTTTTCATATTTTGTTGTACAAAAACAAAAAAAGGACTGTCAGGACTTCACTGTGAATTTGTGGAATAAAATAATACAGATTCAATTACCTTTCTAGTAAATTGGTTTAAACTCCTGATGTTTGCCACAGTATTTCCTTTCTTTTGAATTAGAGAGTTTCAGCTTTGAATCATTTAGCTAGTGAACAGCCCATGTTACATGGCTTTCAGTCTTGAAAATTCCTGATAGATCCTGAGAGTATCAGATTACCTTATGTCCAGAACTGTTTGCCAGGACCTGAAAAAACAATTGCTTAAAGTAGGGCACCAGTTTGGGAGCCTGGGCATGCAGACTTATTTCAGACCAGTGTCTAAGACTGCAAAATGTCCAATGTGAGGCTCACCAAGTATTGTGCTGAGACCTGGATGCATCCTTTAATTCTAAAGAGTGAATTTAAGGGAAAGAGCCCAGGGGAAATCATCACTTCCTCAAATCTGAGTGAAGGTTGAGAAGGATCAAAGAAAATTTCAGTAGCTTGGAAACTAGTCCCAGGAAAACAATGAACAGGGCCTGGAAGAGAAGAAAGGAAGACTGGCTGATCTGCTCCCTTGTGGAGAGATCCTCTGTCACTTGGCTTCCTTTGATGAGATTACAAACTTCTGAAACTCATTCTCATCAGGAAGGTAGACATGTTGAAAGAACATCCTTCTAAATAGGCAGGGAATGCATTCCTCATTCTTTGGAAACTATACTGTCTTGCTTTCTGGAATGACTTAATCAAGTTTTCCTCCATGAGACCACAGCTTTGCCTCAAGAGGTTCTGAACCAATTTAATCTAAGATAAAGTTTAGGTTTATTTGAAGAAGCTGCAAAAATTCCAGATAGTTAAATCATTATATATTTATTTTTATACAATATTCCTCAACAGGGTAGAGAGACCTTAATGATGTCACATTTTTGTGTGAGGTTGTTTCAATTGCATTTCTCCACGGTTCCCTCCCTGCTCCGCATTGAATAAGGAGGGTCCAACCTAAGTTTTTACTGGTTTGCATACCATAACCCAACAAATACCATTCTACCTCCTTTCTCTTCGCACGTCCTTGCCTCTCACTATACCCATGTAGTCTCCAAATCATACTTTCATAATTTAAGACACCTAGAGTTCAGCATGATTTTAGTTTAAACTTCCCAGCCTAAGCAGAAAACCTCATTCTTGACTGATGGTCACTAGCCTTTCTTAAGCCATCAGTATGAGAAGAACTTTTTGGTTGACTTAAACCTATTTTAGTACATCTTATCTTTAATTCACCACCCTCAACATTCCACTCATTTTTATGCTTATTCCAACCTCATATATCTTTCAAGGCCCAGCTTAAATCCTAACATCTCTTAAATTATTCTTAGACTAAAGATAATCATATAAATTTACTAATACAGAAGAATCATAGAATCCTAGTTAAAACCCAGAGGGAATGTAGGATTATAGTCTCCTCATTTTCCAGATTTAGGAATTGAAGATGAGGGATGTTTGATCAGAAACCTGGTCATGAACAGTGTGTTTGTTTTAACACTGCAAGTATATTTGAATTTTTCTCCCAACTGCAAGCTTTTTGAAGGCAGATATTATAATTCCTGTGTCTGTATTTTGCATGGTGTTTCACACACTAGGTTGTTCAAACTCAGTGCCGTCCAATAGAACTTTCTACAATGGTATATGTGTTTTGTAATATCTGCACTAACACAGCAATCACTAGCTACATGTACCTTTTGAGCACTGGAAATGTAGTTAGTGTACCTGAATAATGGAATTTTTAAAATTATTTCATTTTAATGAACTCAAATTTAACTTTATATAGTCAAATGTGGCTAGTGACTACCATCCCGAACATTGCAGCTCTTGTTCATTTACTGATTCACAGAAAGAAAAATTGGAGTATATTTTTGGATTTCATAATGTCATAATATTATTTAAATCAGAATAACAGTTTTAGACATATAAGGGGCCACGTTTCATAGTTTAAATTAATACCCCCAGAAAAATGAAAGCTTTGGTTCAAGGTCACATGGTTAATTAGAATCAGAGCTGAAACTAGGGCCTAAGTCTCTTGGCTATAGTTTTTATTATTTTTCACTTTTTTTCATAATAATTTGGACAAAGTTGGAGGAAGAATCAGGTACCTAGTGGAATGGAAAACCAGGAGAAATTTAAGAAAATATGATGAGGATGAATGAGGATTATAAGTAAGGCAGAAGAAAGAATGACATATGAGTAGAGAAATTTGTCAATATGAGAGAAAGGAGACCAAGAAAGAAGAAAAATTAAAAGCTCATACTTTCATCCATGGTCCAATATAAATGAAGAACTCTCTTTTAAATGTAAAACAATGCTACAGTAATAAATTGGGGACCGTTGCATAGGTGTGCCCAGGATTACACTAGGAAGAGAGCAGAGTGTTTACTGAACCATGAGGCTGGGATGGGAAAAATAGACAAAAAACTGTACTTGAAAAATAACTAAATAAAATTTAAAAAAAAAGCCTTATACTAATGAATTACATTCCTCAAAACCTTTGTCGAATCAAAGAACACCTTCAGAATGATTGTGGAATGTTACATCTGGTTCACTGAGTGGAGATAACAGTTTTATCTAATGCCTTAGTCAAGCTTTTATTCCTTCCTGTTGTTGGTTGATCCCACTTTATCCTTCCTCTTGCTTTGCAGCTGTTCAATGAAGGAGAGACTTTGCTGAAGACTGTTGGATCCAGGAGCATATAAATATTCTGGAAGTAGAAAACACTGGTGAAAGTGAACTGTTTGGAAGGCTAAAGAGCATTTTGGATGCTCTTTCTCCATACAGAGTCCTGATAATTTCAGCAGCTTAAACAACCTTCCAAGAGAAATAATTTTTCCTTCCTTCTCTGAAATGTAAATACTATAAAACAAGAGATTGTAGTATCTTGTATTGACTACTTGTATTGACTCTTTTATTCAGAGACTGAATGAGAGACTATAGTCTTTCATTCAATAAGAGAAGCCACTAATTCATAAAAGTTCAGCAGTAGTCAATACATGATGCTACAACCTCTCATTTTGTAGTGTTTCGAATTTCAGAGAAGGAAGGAAAAACTAAGGCTAATGTCTGTAATATGATGATCTGTTAACATGCATTTTGTTTCTTTGTATCTTTTCCTATTCTGGCAAAGAAGTGAAATTACAGTGAGGTTCCCAGAGTATGTGGAATAGTAACTTCTTACTAATTTAATGGTTGTTCTGCTAGGTCTCAGGCACAAGAAGCTTTCCTTTCATGTCGAGTGCTACTTTACCAGGTGATGAGGCACCATCCTCAAAGTCACAGGCTCAGATTAGCATTTATTTATTTAGAATGGTGAGGTGGGGTTAATCATCAGTCCCTTCCAAATCTTGTTCTCTCTCTCTTCTTCCTATCCATTTTATTCTTCTGAGGTTCCCTGTTTCTTATTACTACTACTCATCCTTACTACTACTACTACTACTACTACTGCTACTATTCCTCCTCATTCCAACTGCATGGAAAGTGTGGGGCATATTGACTGTCCCTTTTCTCACATGTCCTACCTCTACATCATTGCTCCATCAAGTCGCATCTCTTTGCACAACAATTGTCTCTTTCCTTTCTCTTTCACTGTCTCTGCCTTAAACCAGAGTGCTGTGCATTTTCTGTCTTTTCCGTCACCACCAGTACAACCTCTGCATTGTCCCTTAATGAACCATTCCAAAGATCAGGGCTAAGTGAATCACTCCAGAACTTTCTTCAATGGTGTGATGTACTTAAATGGAAAAAAAAAAGGAACGGAGAAGGTAGAATAAAAAGAGGAAAAAGAAAAAGAAGGAGGAAGTTGCCAGTGAAACAATTTAAGAAAGCAAAGAAATCTTATTATTTTAAAGAATTAAACAAATGGTATGGATGGCAAGTCAAATCAATGGGAAATTATTTCTTGCAATAATTGTAAATAATTGCTTTAATATATTTAGTTGGTTCTTACCTTCCAACATACACCTAAATAACTTTCAGATTAATTACAATGTTAAGTGAAAAAAATTCTAAAAATATTTGACACAAGAAATAACTGTCTCATATCAAGATTGGAAAGAACTTTCTGAATAAAATAAAAGCAAAAGAAAGTAGAATAGTATACAAATTAAATATAAGCATTAAATATAAGCATTAAAAATCCAATAAAAGCATTTTCTCAAAATTGAAAAGCAAATGGCCATCTAAGAAAAAAATATTTCCAAGATATAGGGCATACAAGGTATGGCTCAAGGTCTATTACAAATTAGCAGGGAAAACAATACTCCAAGAGAAAAAGTTTGCAGAGATTATGGGGAGAGAAACCATGAACATAAATAAATGGTCTACATTATGAAAAGAAAGAAATCAGAGCTTTTATGCTTATCTACTTTGTGTGTTCTCGCATTGTTTTAAGCTCATAAAATCCCTCCTCATTTCAGGATTATTCAGTGATACTTATTCTAGTTTACATTTTCAGTTTAATGTTTTAATTTACGTAATTTATTTGGATGTATGCTCTGAGATCCAAAAGTCAATTCAAGTGTAACCTTTTCCCATCTTCCTAAATTATAAACTCCTTGAGGGCAGGATGCATGTGCTATTAATTTTTGTGGACCCTGCAGCATGCAGCAAGCAGATAATAGTCAACACAGAAGGGTGAATAGGGAGGATGAGAGAAGTTTTGATAGAGGATCTACCTTTTGAGTTTAGCTTTAAATGTCTAAAATATTTTCATACTGTTTTTTTTTTAAGTATGACTTAAAGGCAAGGTAACAGGCTGTAAAAGAAAATGTTACTGAAAAAAGAAAGACAAAAGAAGGTTCGAATACTAACACTAATCATCACTTATATCACTCTGAGCCTCAATTTCTCATCCATAAAATCAATTACTACTTGCACGGCTATTAAGAAATATAAAAACTTTCATTTATAGTGATCAGCATATTGATTCCATTTCCTTTGCACTACTTTCTTTTTCTGTTATTCTGGGAGGGACACTCTGCATCTCTTAGCCCCTTTTCTGTAGTGCAGTAAAAATGTGGTAGTATGCATGAAAATATCTTGTAACTTAGGATTTAAAAAAACCAACATAAAGACAATTAATTACATTTTTAGTACATATTTAAGTGTAAATTGCTTGTTATGGTTTTGATGGTATTAAACTGAATGGAAGTGATGTTTGAGTGAGAAGGTTCAGAGTAGATAAGTAGAGGTAAGAAAACAGAACAAAATTAAGTGTGAAGAACAGGTAATTCTAAAAATATTTTCTGTGTTGTAGTCATATGGTAGAAATGGCATGGATCTGAGGATCAGGCAAGCATGAGTCTGAGTCTCAGCTCTGCCACAAACTCTCTGTACAACCTGGGACACATTACTTGCCCTCACTGAGACTTGGTTTCTCTGCCTGTCAAGTTGGGATTAGTAACGATCCCACAGCAGGGTGTTGTGAAGACCAGTGAGAGGAGTAAATGAGAGCATATGGCACCTAGTTGCATTTGATAAATGCTTTTTTTTGTTTCTTTTCCTTCTTCTCAAAGCCTGAGTCATTACAATAGCTAGTTTGTTTCATCACAATACTTCTGTGTATTTACATGTATAAGAGACATGAATATGATTTTTTAAAAGATTTTATTTATTTACTTTTAGACAGAGGGTAAGAGAGAGAGAAAGAGAGAGAGAGAAGCATTAGTGTTTGGTTGCATCTCTCATACCTCCTACTGGGGAGCTGGCAGCAACCCATTTGCACTGACTGGGAGTTGAACTGGTGATCCTTTGTTTCACAGGCTGGTGCTCAATCCACTGAGCCACACCAACCAGGCAATGCATATGATTTCTTAGGTACCTAACCAAGCACCACTGAGTGACTAGGCCTCAAAGAGAATAGATTCTATTTTTAAAATGCACTTATACTTGACCCTCATATTTATAAAAAGATTTTTGGATCATGTATGTGTCATGACACATAGCCTAAATCTCTATGCATACCCAGTGAATCATCTTGGTTTGTCTTGCAGGTACAGAGCCATCACTTATCTTTGGTGAAGACCAAGAAAATTGGTATCGACTTCTTTGTTTTAGGGCATTGTTATGCTATTGCTGACTGCATTTTAATTTTTGTGAGCTGTAAAATGTGGTGCTATGTTTTCCTGAGATGTTTTCTTCTCCACTGAGAGTTATTTAAGTTGAATATTTTTTAATAGTATGGGAAGAAAGACACTGGTAACAAAACAAAGCATTTGAAATTTTAAAAGTAAGAAGTATATTTATAGAAATAGGTAGAGATATTGTTAATGATTAAATATAGTATTATAGAATAATATATCTAGAGTGAAAAATGCTAATAACAATAATTCAGCATTTTTCTAGTTCTCTGTTTTTTTAAATAAAAGAATGCTTGTATTTTAGAATGAGTAAAGCATGTCCTACTATATTTTGCATCATTTTATTTTATGTAAGAAGATCTAGCATAGTACTTATATTGCTATTTCTTCTTTAAAATTGTAAGATGAGCAATATGATTTCAGCCACTCTTATATTCTCTTTATATATGGCCTTGGATGAAGAAAGGCAACACCTGTTTTCTCAAATGATATAAAAACTCCACACACCATTTTCTCTTCTTTTTCTAGTCTACAGAGAGGTAGATTTGCTGTATTCTTTGCCTGTATCCAGGGTCATAAGTATCCTTCTAAAATCAATAATTTAGTAATTATCCAACATATCTTCAGATTAGTTTCTGTTAGGGAAAAAGTTTAATGTTTGATTGAGTCTACTGTGCTTATTTATACATTTTATAGACATTATCTCATTTAATTACTTAAGTTTAAGTTTAGGTGATATAGGTTTGATTATCTGCATTTCAGGGCTGGGAAAAAAGTAGGCCCAGAGGGTTTTCATAAATTATCCCGCATTTTAAATCTTGTGAGTGAGTTGTGATTATACCCTGGATCTGAATAGCTATAAATATAAGTTCTTCCCAATTCAATAGGCTACTGGATCATTACACTGATTTATAGAAGTTTTTACATGGCTGTTTTATGATTAAAAGATTTTGTAAGGATGATTCATTCCTCCTTTATGTCCCAAAATAGAAAATACAAGTGGAAGATCAGGCTTTTGGTGAAGAGATGAAGAGCTTGGCTTTCTACATGTTCTTTTTCAGGTGTCTTTTGTACATCTTGGTGGAGTTGGATATTTGGGACCAGGACTGGAGAGACACTTGGGTGCATCAGTGACATACATATAACAGATGAAAGATGCTTGTGATCTTGACTCATATTTGACCTGTTTTCTCCATTCCTGCAGTGGTTTGTGTAATTGTGAAAGTAAGGGTGGACTGGCTTAATGTATGGGAGGTTCTACTTCAAATAAGACAGATGGAGCCAAGAGTATGAGAAGCTATACCAGTAGAAGATGTGGGTAGGGGTCAGTCAAGGAACTTAATGTTTGTCTAAGCTAGACACTCTCAAATTCTGGTGTGTATCAGAATCACTTGGAGAGCTAATTAAAAAGTCAGAGGCCCAGTAGGGTAAGGCCTCTCTGTTTCTAAAAAGTTCTCAAAAAAGATTTGAATAGACTAACATTTGAGAAGCACTAATCTAAGCCATATTTTGAAATGTCTATCTCATCACCAATGACTACAAAAAAGCAATCGCATGCTCTTTATTATAGCGTAGAAGAATCCATACTGATCTGAATTTTGAATTAAAATATTTATTTACATTTTATGCAGTTATCTGAGGCTAACATATTTACATGAAAAGTCTTTTTAAGGTTGTTCCATCTTGCTCCTTCTACAGAAGATGAGGATGAGCATATCCAGGACATCTCAAGATTCCCAGTGAGAAACAGCTTGAGGGGAAGGAAATGAGTCCTGACCCTCCCCAGAAGCAATATTTACACTATTTTGGCATCAAGGGGTGACTGCCAGTTTCACCCGAAGGCAGGAAGTACACACCTATTAGCTACATGGCTTTAAAAATAACCTGTACTTGGCTAGATTGAAAGGAGCACTGTTGTTATGGCATCAAAAAAGGAAGCTGACTTATATTCAAGTAATTCTTATTAAAGAGGATTAGGGGAAAAGTAGGCAACTCTGAAAAGAATATCTCCTGCTTACCTTTGTAAAAGCCAACGATTGCTCCCAAATTGGGTTGGGATTAGATAAGGCAATCAGTTGTAATAGAGTTGATATTTGGGAAGGAGTGGGGGGTTGGGAATTTGAGGCATTCAGAGGTAAACTTCTTATTATAGTTTCCTTTCCTTGATCATCTTTATCCTTCCACCCCACCCCTACCTTTATGCTTAGTGGTCACTGGTGGGGTGAGGAAGGAATGACTTTGGAAGTGCTCCTTAACCAGGCTTTTGTTTGCATTGTCCAAGGCTCTGGGCTTTCTCATCAGCAGGCTTTCCTACCCTGTCATTAGTCCTCATGGCAAAAGAGCCTCATTCTCATGAACTGACCCATGCTGTGAGCAGGTCACCTCAGATGGAGGCTTGCTGATTTATTCAGAAGCTTCTGAGATTCCCAGATGTTGAGGCAAGATGCAAATATGGGGACACATGTTCACTGCTCCTCAGTTCATTTTTTGACCATTGGAAAAAATGGTATTCTATCTGATGACCAAATGTGTGATTTCCCATGGGCATGATGGATTCTTACCTTTCACAGTTGCAATTGCAAAAAGACTCTCTTTGTGAGAGCAACAGTTAATTTTCTCTGAATGTTGCCACTGTTTGGGGAGAATGAGTATTTTTCCCCCTTCTTTATATTTCCCCTTCACTTATGCTTAAAAACAGGTAATTGGAGCAGAGCTTCCAAGTGTAATCTTGCCCAAAGGCTAAGCCTGCCACCTAATGACACACGTTGTTCTTCTTTATTGAGGCAGTCTTGCACTCATTATCCCTAAATTAGTTCCTTTTTCTCCTTTGCTTTATTATTCACCCACCTCCTCCTTTTTCATTTGGAGTTTTGCAAGTGAACCATGACAAAGTCTGTCTTTGTGAAGTTGTGTGTCTGGGCAAGAGTGCATCTGTGTGAGTGAGTGCACCCCTCCTTTACATTAAATGTTTATTTAAGCCAAGGCAGTGGAAAACTGACAAAAAATCTTTGGCATTGATTGCCTCATAATGATCTCACATCAATCTGAGGAGGAAAATCTAGCTGAAAATGGAAAATGCTGAAATTCAGTTGAAGGGCCCCCTTGTCATAGACAGTTGTAAGCAGCACAAAACTCCGAGAAAAGAGCTGAAACTGGCATTTCAACTGTTGAGAGTGTCTGTGTAAAAGTATAATTAATACTTTAACATCCTGTTCTGTCAAAGACATTTTCATACCACTCATGTGGTATTATATTCAGTTGAACATATGACATGAGGTAAAGATAAGAGAATACCAATGTAGTTTTCTTTGTTCAGATTGTTCATATGTAGGTTTGAATCCCTACAAAACCCTTGGTAACTTAGTATTACTTAATCTGTTAAGTCTCAATTTTGCTACTTAAATGAGAAGAGTATCAACTGCACAAGTTTGTGGTAAGGATTAAAAGATAATATTCAAATTGCTTAATATACTGCCTGTTAATTTATAAATGATTAGTCATAGTGAAGATTTCCCATTCTTCTGGATTCTCTTATAATAAACTCAAACACAGCTTGGAAAAGTTTTGGCTTAATAGCCTACCAATCTGAGCTTGGCTATTTTTTCCCCTTCTAGGATCATTTCTTTTGTTAGCTTAAAAAGAGACCTAGAATTTTTGAAGCACACCAGGATTTCTGAGGTTACATACCAGGCACTCTGCTTGGCAGTGTAATCTTATCAGACAAACAAACAAGCAAAATATAACCAAAGACACTGAAACTGAGAAAAGGCTGACAGTGACCAGAGGGGAGAGGGGAGGGAATTTCAGGGAGAAAGGGGAAGTTTGCAGGAACAAGTATAAAGGACACATGGACAATAACTGGGGTGGTGGTGGTGGAAATGGGAGGGAGGCAGGGGGGCTGGGGGGCGGTCTGGGATGGGGGTAAAAAGCAGAAAACTGTACTCGAACAATTAAAATTTTAAAAAATTTAAAAACACTTACAAACCCTGCAAAGGCTTATTATTATCTTGCAGAGGAGAAAATAGAGGCCCAGAGAGGTTCTAATGTATGTGGGAGAGTGAACAAAGTTTTGTCAAGTCCCAGAGAATCTGAATACAATCGAGAATCAGTGTATATTTCATCTGTCAAGTTTACCTTAAGAAATTTATTTCCTCAGATATTATTTAACAAAATCTAATTCAGAGGATTGGTAGAGCCTTTTGGTCTGTACAGAGGAGGGAATGTTAGCAACTGTGCCTGACTGATTGATTCCTAGGGTAAATATGTGATATATTTATTCAATACATCAAGTTTGCTCTTGTTGTTATTAAATAGAGACTTTCTACATAGACACACATCTCACAGACCACAGCTTTTCCACGTTCTCTTCTTTATCCTAGCATGACATTCCAAAGACAGTCACACCTCCTTACCCTCACCCTGTGTCAGCTCACATCACTTTTGTCTTCATCAGCAGATGGGACTCTAGGTGTTCTTCAGCCTTGCAGGCACCAATAACCCTGGGTTGTTGGTTGTATTCTAATACTCCTTCTACATGTATCCTCTTTTTTATCCTACAATGTCATTTCTTCCTTCTCTGCTTTTTCTTCTTCCATGAAACCAGAATTAGCTGTGAGAGCTCAGTAGAGTGTGTAGGGGAAGACATAAAGGTTCTAATTCTAGAAAAACCCTTAAAGGCAGGGAAGGACTCTTCTCTAAACTTTAAATCTTCTGGCCCTTCTAAATAGATGCGCAGTTTTTGTGTGGACATATGTTTTTATTTCTCTGGGATGAATGCTCAGGAGTGTGATTGCTAGCTCATATGGAATCCCTGGAACATAATGCTGAGCACTAAGGCTGTATAAGACATCTAAACTGACATAGTTGGTGGAGGAAGATGGCTGAGGACTGAATAGAATTCACACTAATTTTCTCCCAGGACCAATCTGGAATTACAAGTAAATTGTGGAGAAATCACCCAGAACAAACAACTGAGCAATCATGAGACAGGAGCCTTATAACCTCTGACAGACAGAAGAATCAGCATCAGCACAACCTGTCTACACCTGTACAATGCACACATGACGTGGTTGGCCAAGTGACCCTCAGTCAACCAGCTGGAAGGAAGGACCTACCAAAGAAAGACCCAACAATAATCAAAACCCAATTACATCAGGAAAACCAACGTAAACAGCATGAAGGCATCCCAAGAGCATCAAGTTCAGGAGATCAAGGAGACTGCACCACTGAATCTCACAGGTCTCCTTCCATAGAAGCCACAAAGTCAGGAAGTTAAAACAAATCAATTTAAGAAGCAGGAGTAAACAAGAAGAGTCTCACAAATAACGAGAAAACAAAGAAACAACCCCCAATCAATAGGAAAGGAGGAATCCTCAGAAAGAGTGCTAAATGAAATAGAAGCAAGTATATTATAAATATTGAGTTCAAAATAATGGTTATAAGGAAGCTCAAAGAGCTGAGTGCGAATTACCAAAAACTACAAGGAAACTATGAGGAACTTCCTGCAAAGTATATCAGCATGAAAAAGGACATAGAAACTATCAACAAGGGCCAAGAGGAAATGAAGAATATAATTTCTGAACTGAAGAACACAGCAGAAGGAATGAAAAGCAGGCTAGATGGAACAGAGGAATGAATCAGTGAACAAGGAAGAAAAAAACTCCCAGAATGAGCAAGAAAAGGAAAAAAAGACTCAAAAAGAATGAAGAGGTGGTAAGGAAACTGTAGGAAAACATGAAACATAATAATATCCATATAATAGGGATACCAGAAGGAGAAGAAGAAGAGCAAGGGATAGGAAACCTGTTTGAAAAAGTAATGATGGAAAATTTCCCTAATTTGATGAAAGAAAAAGTCACACAAATCCAGGAAACACACAGTCCCAATCAAATGGAACCTAAAGAGGCCCACTCCAAGACATATTATCATTAAAATGGCAAAATTTAAAGACAAAGAGAGACTCTTAAAGGCAGCAAGGGAGAAAGTAACATACAAGAGAGCCCTGATAATGCTAGTAGCTGACTTCCCAACAGAAAGAAATATTCTAAGCAATGAAAAGCAAAGGCCTGCAACCAAGACTACTCTGCCTAGCAAGGCTCCCAATTAAAATGGAAGGTGAAATAAGGAGTTTCCCAGACAAAAGAAGGCTAAAATAATACACCTCCACTAAATCAGCACTGCAAGATATGCTACAGGGACTGCTTTAAGAAGAGGAAGAGAAAGAGTAAGACAGAAATGAACACAGGTACAAAGGGAGTAAAATGGCAATTGATAAGTACCTAACAATAATAGCCTTAAATGTTAATGGATTGACTGCTTCAATCAAAAGACGTAGAATAGCTGAATGGATAAGAAAACATGCCCCCGCATATGCTGCCTACAAGACACCCATCTCAGGCCAAAAAACCTACAGACTGAAAGAGAAGGGTTGGAAAAAAGTAGTCCAAGCAAACAGACACAAAAATAAAAACCAGGGCAGCAATATTTATATCACACAAAATAGACTTCAAAACAAAGGCCATAAAAAGAGACACAGAAAGATACTTCATAATACTCAAGAGAAGAATCCACCAAGAAAACATAAATATTGTAAACATATATGCACCCAATATAGGAGCACCCACATATATAATGAGAAACTTACAGGACTTCAAGAGACATATAGACAGCAACACAGTTATAGGAGGGGATTTTAACTCTGTTAACAATGGATAGATTTTCCAAACAAAATATCAACAAGGATATTATAGAACTGAATGATGTGTTATATCAAATGGATTTAACTGATATATATATATAGCATCTTTCATCACAATGAAGCAAAATACACATGGGACATTTTCAAAGATAGGCCACATGATAGGTCACAAATCAAGCCTCAACAAATTCAAGAAAATTAAAATGATATCAAGCATTTTCTCAGATTACAAGGGCTTGAAACTAGAAACCAACCTTGAGGAAAAAACTCAAAAATATTCAAACTCATGGAGAATTAATAGCATTGTATTAAACAATGAATAAGTTAATAATCAGATCAAAGAAGAAATCCAAAAGTTTCTGGAAACAAATGAAAATTAACACACAATGGTGGGACACATGAAGGCAGTCCTGAGAGGGAAGTTCATAACAATACAGGCCTATGTAAAAAAGATAGAAACATTTTAAATAAACAATCTAACCATCCATCTATAAGAACTAGAGGAACAACAACAAATAAAGCCCATAGCAAGTAGAAAGAAGGAAGTAATCAAGAGCAGAGCAGAGTTAAATGACATAGAAACTAAAAGTGATGCAGACACTGGCACGCAGTGTCTGCGGCATTATGGATAAGATGAGATAAATTCACACAGACTACCAAGTGCAGATGAGGAATAAGGACAGCACAGCTACTCTCTCAAGGAGAGAACACACCAACCCTTGCCTTGACAAACTTTTACTGGCTTTCTAATAGCATACATCAAAGAAGGTTTTCATTCATTATACTTAGGTTTGCTTTAGGTAATTACTTTTTACAGATAGCAATGGAAGAGATGTTACTGATTACTTTTTACAAATTAATAAGGGAAAAAATGTTGCAAATGGAAGGGAACAATGAGAGTAATGGGTCTGGTTACAATTCAGTCCTTGGGAGAATTAGCAGACTTCACAAAGTTACTTTAAAGATATGCAGTGAGCATTTTCTGCCTGAACTCAGGGTGAGGGAGTTTTAGCAAGAGCAAGTCACAAAGCAGCTTAGTTATAATGCAGGCCTGATTTCCCATGGAAGAACTGATCTGTGGGTGTGGTCCTGCATTCCAACTTGTTCACCATTGATTTTTTCACATGGGTGCTGAGCTACATTTCCACGCCTTGCAAAGTGGTTCCCTACATAAAAGAACAATTCAAAGAATCAATAAATCCAGGAGCTGATTCGTTGAAAAGATAAACAAAATTAACAAGCCATTAAGCAGACTCATCAAGAAAAAAAGAGAACCCAAATAAATAAAATCAGAATTTAAAGAGGATAAATTACAATTGATACCACAGAAATTCAAAGGACTATAAGACGTTAGTATCAACAACTATATGGCAAAAAAAACCTGGGTAAAATGGACAAATTTATAGGAAAATATAATCTTCCAAAACTGAATGAAAAAGAAGGCTGCAAATGAAATTCTTGTGACATGGCTGCCTTTAGTGGTTCAGTCATTTACTCAAGGATGGAGTTGGTATTAACATGTATAGACAGTACCATGTATATGTAAACAAATAGGTATATACAATAACAATATGCAGACATCATTTTACTTGTGTCTTATAACACAGTGACTTAAGCTAGGTCACCCAGCTAATCGGTAGCAGAGCCAGGGCTTAAATATGATCCTCTCAATCTTGAATCCCATATTCTTTGCTTTGCACCTCAGCAGAGTAAGGTAAACTGTGGAGGCAACTTTCCTCGCAAGTCCCCCTGTGTACCACAGATGAGAGTAAATATGACTGAGACATGATGTGATCTGCTTAGGGAGGAGAAGTGAGCAGTGGCCAGTTTCACAGGGAAAAAAGGCCAGCAGCAGCCAGTTTCTCTGAGGAGAAAAAGGCCCCGAGCCCCCTCCTCCAGGGCCCTTTACTGAGTTGTAACACACAGGAATACAGGGCAGCAAGGATCAAACAGTAGATAACATTTCAAAGAAATCTGAGGGCTTAGTTTGAGTCAGAGTCTGTCAGGAACAGAGTTTTAGGGTTTCCTGCTCAAACCCTTAACATACGAATGAAAGCACTCTTAGCAGAGAAGATTTCACAGGTTTATTAGGAAGTCTTTGTATTGCCAGATTTTTCCCCAGGACACACTCTAGCAAGGCAAGGAGCTGCACCCCTCCCCAACAGGTATTCAGGCTTAAGGGGATTAGAGCCAAGAAGCGCTTCTCCCAGGGAACATGGGGACTCGGGCTTTGTCAAAGCCGGGGGCAGGGGGAGGTGAAACCTCATTGCTCTTTGTTGCAGCGCCCCCAGTCCTTCCATGATGGCCTCCCAAGTGATCAAGTCTGGCTTAGGTTGCCTCACGCTGTGAGGGGTCTTACCTGTCATTGACTTCTGACCAAGCTTTGGGGGCAGGGAGAGGAAACTGAGGCAGTTTTTGCTACCAGAGACAAGCTTTGTCTTCTGTGGCTTGCATTCCAAAGGTCGTCCCTTGCCCATAACCACAAGGGGTCGAGATACAATTCCTAGAACCAGGCAGAGTGGTCTACAATAGTAAATTGGTTGGAGCATTAGGAAAGGAAGATCAAAACTTTTTTATGTATGTATCTCTCTGTGAACTGTGCTGGGGGAGTTAATGGATAATATAGACTGAGAGTAGAAAATTAAAGAGTAGAAACTGTAGTATAAATTGTTTAAAAAGAAAAGAGATCCTCTTGATAATTATTGTTTCAGGCTTTGTGGTTTTCCCCAAACATCTATAGAATAACATCTGAGTAACAAATTGTACCAGGAAATATAACTTCAATTCACAAAATCCTAAACCCAACCCTGAAGAATGTAGTACAGCAACTACTGTGACTTCAGGAATTTTCTGCTTTCTGGATGTTTTTTTTTCCCTAAAATACAAAATATTCTTTATTTCTTTATTAAAATCCTTTCTGTGTTTTGCTCAGACTAGTTTGTACAGTCTGGAGAGTTCGAAGGCTAAAGTCTTGTAGCTTTTTTTCATGTTAATACCAACAGGTTCTTCTCAGGTTGACCTCATCCTGCTTTTGTGAGATGGATCAAATTTCAATCTGTCTATTGTGTGCTCAGTGGCCTCTTTTGTCCATGAAAGAGTTCATTCTCCATTAAAAGTCCAGTGACATATTCTAGATTCTTTGTGAAAGAATCAAACATTTCCCTCTTTGTTCAGAAGGTGATTTGTTCTTTGGGGGTGTGAAAGGGGAACAGGGAAATGATAGGTGGTTTTCAGCCTATGTTGCAGAAATTGAGTGCAATGCATTTGGGTCAACTTTCCTCATTTAAGATTTAAACCAATATTTATTTTTGAAAGGAAATTCAACCCATATGTATCTGCCTCAGTAGCCTTGCTGGCTTTTATTGATAGGAAACAGGAAGTTACTTCTTGCCAACATTACAAAAGGCCTAAAGATTAAGTGAATTTTAATCTTGGCAAAGGTAGCTTCCACCCTGAAAGGTGGGAACATAGGTTCCAGGTAATAACAAAAGAAAGATAAACATTATCCTTAAGTGTCTTACAAGATAAGAAAGACAGAGAAGGCAGAGTAAGTTCTACAAATTACTGATTGTTTCATTTAGTTCCGATGCCAATATAAATTGTTCACAGGTTCTCATGTGCATAATGGTATTGATGGTTAAATTCATCAAACAATTCCAGCTTTAGATGCTAGAGGACTCGCATAAAAAAAACTGACTGTAATAACATCTTTAACTTTGATTTATTTATGCTATTCAAAACAAAAATTGTGAATGCAGGCTATTTACCTCTAGGAAATTCACTATTTTGATCTGTATTTTTGATATAAAATGCATGCTTTTGAGGACAAAAGGAGGTATTGTTACATCATCCTGCAAAAAAAAATCTGTCCTTACTACCTTATACTATCTTTTAAGTTGACTAATTTAAAAAAATGTTTCACAGAGCTTATTCACTACATTTTGTGATTCACTGTAAAATTTTAGCACTTTGAATTATTCTGATTTGCTGAATTTAATTCAGCCTAAGATTTGTCCATGGAAATCTGCTCTATAGACTGACTGTCCTTTGGCAAAGTAAGAGTTCCTAAGGGTGGTGGGGATATTAGAAACCAAATTCCGTAGACCCAGGGCCAGACAGATAACTTAATGCAGATTGACAAAATTTGGTGGCTCCCTGGAGGTGACCTGCAGCACTCAGTTAAGGCAGGAGTCCTGGCCTGGATGAAATCAGGAAGCAAGGTGCTTAGTATCATGAGAACTGGAACTCAGAGTAAACCCGATTTCTGCTTGGAACTCAGCAAGGACCTGAAAGCCCACACCTACCCCATGAAGTACTAATTCGGTAAGAAGTCCTCAGGATAGTTCCCTCTTCCAAGCAACTGTCACATTGTAATAAGATTTTCTTTGGCCACTGAGGGTTCTCTAAGCAGTGTTTATCAAAGTGTAATTCTCTAGGCCAGCAGCATCAGCATAACCTTAGAGGTTGTTAGAAATGCAAATTCTCAGGCTTTGTTCAAGAACTACTCAATTATAAACTATGGGAATTGGACTCAAAAACTTACATTTTTTTAAAAATATATTTTTTAAAGATTTTATTTATTTATCTTTAGAGAAGAATGGAAGGAGAGAAACATCAATGTGTGGTTGCCTCTCCTGAGTCCCCTGCCAGGAACTGGCCTACAACCCAGGCATGTGCCCTGACTGGGAATGGAACCTCAATTGTGTGGTTTACAGGCCCGTGCTCAATCCACTGAGCTATGCCAGCCAGGGAAAACCTATATTTTTAAAATTTTTTAAAATATATTTTATTGATAATGCCATTACAGTTGTTCTATTCCCCCCTTCATTCTCCTCCACCCTACACCCTCCTCCCCCACAGTTCCCCCCCTTTAGTTTATGACCATGTGTCTCAAGTTCTTCAGATTCTATACCTCCCCTACTATTCTTGCCCTCCCCCCTATCTATTTTCTACCTACCATCTATGCTACTTAGGTACAGAAAAAAAACCCTACATTTTTAATGAGACATCCGAGTGATTCCAACACAAGCTAACATTTGCCAATCACTGCTTTCAAGTAGTCCATGCCTTTAGGCTTTTAGTGTAAAATTCTGCAATGCAACCATATTACAACAGTTTGAAAGTATGCACAATTCTATTAATTGAAGCACCAGTTCTCTGAGGGCAATTGGCTATTAGCTCTATGTTTTAAATGAATGTATGGATAATATTTCCCCAGAAGCTTTGACCTCTGACTCCCTGGTTGGCTTGGTCAGCTCAACATTTAAACAGTGATGATCATCTATGTGCAATTAGGCTGCTTGAACCCTAGCCATACTACTACTGTCCAAAAGAGTCAAAGTAGATTCAGGTAGCCCAGAATGGAAAGAATGCTAGACAGTCTCTTTCTAGGAGGTACTGAAGCAATAGGTCATGTGTTTTATGCTACTTCTGTTGTACCTTCTTGGACCCCTGATGGAATTTCTCATTGTCTCTGGGCTAGATGAGAAAGGACCCAGATTTCTGAAAGCCCAAAACTCTTGAGATAAAGAGCTCAGCTTCTTCTCCATTACCAGATTATGCTCTACCTGGAGTAATTTAAAAAGCTCTCACCTTTAATTTCCTTTCCAGTGAAGGGTATTCCCTTTTGTTTCTATCAAACCAAGGTAATAGCAAGTGGCTTTAATATTCTGTCCCTGTACATGTTCTGTGCGTTTGTGCATGTATGCAAAGGCCGCTCATCTCAAGAGACACAAAACTATTCTTTCTCCTACTCTGGCACAAAAAGTCAGCCCTGGCTTTGATCCCCAATTAACACATGTTTTTCAGTGTTTACTCTACATAAACAAATCATTTATGGTTAGCTTGACCTTGTTTTCAAATTCTTATATGGTCATGTACCTAGGGGGCTGGGGCTTGCCACCTGTGACTCCAGGATTCTTTTGTCACTTCTAGCCTAAGCTTATCTCCTGTTCTCTGAGCTCCACCTTGGCTTCCAGTTCAACCCCCTCTCAACAATGTAATCAGAGCAGTAGGCACCAAGTGATACTGGTGTGAAGTAACCATCTGACAGAGGTAGGCAGACTTTTATAAACTTCCTGCTGGGAAAGGAACCAAATCCTACCAGTAGCAAACTTAGGAATCTAGGCGGTGGGCAAATTTGGTTGGAGATGGATACGCTCAGAGAGAGAGAGACAGGTCCTTAAAGTCATTCAGTTACTTAATTTGCCATTTCCTCCCTCCCTCCCTCCCTCCTTCCCTTCCTCTCTCTCAATCCTTACCTGAGGACATTTAAATTTTTTTTGTTAACAGAGAGAAAGGGAGAGAGAGAAACATTGCTGTGATAAACAAACATCAATTGCTTGCCTCCTGAATGTGCCCAAACTGGGGATCAAACCTGCAACCTAGGCATGTACCCTGACTGGAAATTAAACCTGCAACATTTTGGTTATGGGATGACTCTCCAACCAACTGACCCATTCTGGCTAAGGCTAAGTGCCCACTTTCTACCATATGTTCAAAGAACTGAATGCTAAATGTGTGTCAGGCATATATACAGTACTCAAGGTAGTTAATTGAATCCTTGCATCCACCTGGTAAGATAAGGATTTTTATTAGGACTCCTAGTTTGCAAGATGACCTTTATAGAGAGTAGATAAATTACTGTAAAAAAGTAAGTGAATCAGGAATTACTTCCAACCTTGAGTCATTTCTTGAAATAAATTCTGTGCTATTAATCACTATACCATTGGTTCTAAGCTATCAGACCCAATCTCTTACTCCTTCTTTATAATGAATATTTAAAAGGCCTCCTTTTTGGAGGCCAAACAAAATGTATAGATAATGTAACCTGCCTACATACAAAATTTTAAAATTCATAAAATGGAATACTGTTCAGCAATAAAAAGAAAAAAAACTATTGGTTACACATAGCAACATGAATGAATCTTCAAAGCACTATGGTTGAGTAAATTTGGGCACAAAGTAGTACATTCTTTGGGATTCCACTTGTGTGATACTCAAGAGCAGGCAAAGCTGATCAATAAAACTAGATATCAGAACATTGGTTTCCTTTGGTGATGGAGAAGGTAGGAAATTCACATTGAAGAGGCATGAGTGAGCAGAGTGATAGAACTATTCTATGTCTCAATGGGGTATTCAATGTATGGATTACAGATTTGTTAAACTCATTAAAATATAAACTTAAGATATGTATTTTTTTGCTTTTTGTAATTAAAACTCAATAAAATTAAGTCAATGTAAAATTCTAAGAGTAATATATAGGAAAATAAAAAGATTTTTAAGTAATATATATTTCATCACATAAATGCTTGGATCATCTATATTTAAAGATATAGTGAAATAATCAGATGCATGAATCTAATATTAATAAATTTGAATTTTTAATTTTAAATTGAATATTGTCAAAACATTTAAGCTTACGTCACATTTTGAAAATATTACATATATAGATTATATATATATATATATATATACATATACTCACTTAGAATGGGAGAGCTATGAATGCAGACAGCATAATGTGCTATGTTAGGTTCACCAGTATCATGAGTAGTGCTGTTGTTTTTGATGGAATGATGAAGTACTCTCGGAAGAGTTCCAATTTTTTTTCCACTCTTTCTTTACTTTACACAGGAATGTTAATTCTTGAAAATTCATTGAATAAACTATATAAAATTATTTTTGTGTTTATTTATGAAACACAATTGACTTTAAAGTTCAGATGATTATACATTGGGTTTTAAACTATAAGGATGTCTAAACATTAAAAAACAATGTGAGTATAAGACACTTTGCTGTGCAGGAATCTCCTTTCCTAGCAAGACATTTTGCATCCCTGGCCCTTGTCCACCAAACTTATGCAGGAGTGTGCCCAAACAGTGTGACAACTTGAAACCCCACATGTATCTAAATCTCTTCAAGAGGAGGGACTCTGGCTGAATTGAGAGCTCTGCTCTAGATAACATAGCAAACTTGAAGATCTTTCTCAAGTGCTACTTCTTCTGCTAAGCTTTTAACTTTTTTCCAAGTTCATCAACATATCCTTCTTCTGTCCTCCTATAATCCCAAGGATATTTATACCCTAGCAATTATCTTTTTATTTTTGATAACTCTTAGTATACTTGTCTACATCTCTCCTGAAATTATATGGTCCTTGACGCTATTTTACCTCGAACACCCAGCAGAATTCATGCACATGTTCCACACTGAGTATGTGTTTGCTGAAAGCACGTATGACTGGATTAATGAAGTAGGGGGTGCAAACCTCACATTTGCTGAGTTCACATGATCTAAGTAATGGACAACTGAATTTATATTTCAAAAATTTGATTATTTATTACACACATTGTATGATTGGGATTTACTAGGATTAGAACAAACTTAGATTGAGAAACAAATAATTCTTTCGATAAAATCTTTTTAAGAAAATGCTCTACTGGCATTAGAAGTTAAATAAATAGGTGTAGTTTATATAAGGACCTCTGTCTCATTTCCTTTAGCTGAAATTAGGATATGATAATTTCTGTGTCAGTTTTAACCCCAATCTACCTCACTATTGTATAATAAACACACACAAAAAGGGGCAGATTACTTAATAAAATTTATATTTACTTAAACAGACAAACTGTGATTCCTAAGATGCTTCTGTTCCTAATTATGTAACCTATTATACTCATAAGGGCAGCTCTGTTACCTGTCCACTGGAAGCCTCACTGGGTTCTTACCTGATGGTATCTGCAAACAATCTCCCCAGGGCCTGCATTCTTAGCTACTAGGAACATGGGTAGGGGACCTTCCTAGTCATAAAGTGTGCTCTGAAATTGTATTAAACAGACTCGTCTCCCAATTCCTCCCAGCTGTTAAGAACACTGGGTTACTTTTCAGATTTCTCAGCTTTATGGAAATAAAGAGGTACAGTGTAAGTATCCACCAAATCCCAGGCTAACTACAGCGGTTTTGCTCTGCAAATATGAGAGTTGGGCTCTTTGCGTTTACTTTTCTCATAACCCAAAGAGGGTTAATAGAATGAAGATTTCCAGAAAGACCCAAGCTTGGGATGGAAAAAGGCCAGAGCTATACTTCTAAAAAGTCCCTTTTGAAGATCTAGTTTTTCTTGTATGTGAAAGCCCAGAATTGAGAATTGACTGGGGACAGCCAAATGCAAAGGCCAGAGTTTTACAATCTGTTTGATCCTTTTGTGGGGGGTGGTAGGAAACTCCTGAATATACTGCTGATGAAGTCTTGCCTGGGTGATTTCGGGGATAAGTTTAGTGGACCTTTGGGACTTCTTTGTGTCTGGCCTGCAAGCTAGGATATGCCAATTCATTATATTTAGGGCACTTACTGAGAACAAACCTTTAATTGCCTTTTGACAGATTAGTTTTAAGGCCAAATGGGCATACTTCAATATGTACATTAATATGTGCTATAAAAGTCTTTCTTTTAAAGAGTCTAAGTAGTCTTCAGGTATTTCATTTCTCTGTGCAGTTTTTCTTCACCTATAAACTTTGTAAATTCAATAGCATCTGAAAAGTATGTTATTTCTTAATGAATACATATGTACAGTAAGTCCTCAATGTCATCGATAGGCTCTGTGACTTTAAGCAAAAGGAAGTATAACAAACTAATTTTGCCGTAGGTGAATTAATATAAGCAAAAGTTAAGTTCCTAAGTGTGTAATAAAAGCATGTTGAACCAGACTACATTATTTGGGGGTCTGCTGAATTCAGAATTTATATTCTAAATATATACATTCAGAGATTAGATAGATAGGTAGATAGATAATGATAATTCATAGATAATGAATGTCCCAGAGACAGCTCAGTCCTGGTGGGATCTCAGGAGGTCTGCTTGGCAGCAGGGGAGTCCTGGGATGAGAAACACCTAGTGCCACCCCACCCCCACCCCGCCCCGACCCTAGTGCCAGAGGCCCCTGGTTCCAGAGTCCTCCATGGGAGTCTGACTTGTGCCACCTATCTAGCAAACCCCAATGCCTCACCCCAGGTGCCCCAACTCATAGTGTGGAGGCACCTAGCTCCCGGAGCCCAGTGAGGTACGAAGACTCATTCAAAGGCTGTGCAGACCTCCATAAGCCAAAATGAGGGAGTGAACTGCATAACCTCAGTATCCAATCTAGAGTTCTTCAGGAGGCCAAGGGCAGTGACAAACTTCTGGTGAGGAACCAGGGGCTCAACCCCATGTCTGTCAAGATCCAAGACCGAGCCAACCTGAACTAATTTACTTGGGGCCAGTTGTTTCCCCTGGCACCTGTGAGGTGTTCAGAATTCATCCCAGGGAATCACAGTTGCCTGTCCTTGAAGTCTCCACCCTGAAGAACAGTGGCAGGCTCATCCCAACTGCCACCAACATGCATTGGGGGAGACGATCCCTTCACCCAAGCCCCTTGATCAGGGAACTTCTATTTCGAACACAGTGGGGGATGGGAGATCTGGGGTTAAGGCCTGGGCTGGGTGGGTAGAGTATGGGACTTTCCCAGGAACCTGCAGGGTGTGCTATATGGGCTTGCCCTAATAATATCTTTGTTACATAATTATTAATAATAAAGTTTTAGGGGAAATAAAAATGATCCTATACAATTAGATAAGACCAAGCATTGTAAATGTACAGTTATAGGTTGGAAACAAGGAAACAAAAGATACTGAAAAGTAAGATCATAAAAGACGAACCAGGACACTTCCCAGTCGCATGACAAAAATAAGCCAATACAGATTTAGCTCTCCCTTTACATTACACCGCACATAGTCAAGCTTAAAAGACATAATGATACAGGGATGTCTGACCAGATCCAGGGGCAGAGGAGGGGCCAAGTTTGGGTAGGGGTCACAGGAAACCAGAGGTGCAGAGGTGGAGCCACAATAGTGTGACGGGTTTCCCTACTCGGGTCTCAGACATCACCAAAGGGAGGCCTCCTGCAGAGTCTGCCAGGCTGACAATTATGACAGTCAAGGGCGAAGCCCTCCTAGGTGGGGAGATGCAGACCTTCCCGTCTAGCCTGGGAAAAAAACGATGAGATTGACTGAGGAAGCAGGGCCTTTCCAGAAAGCATGGAATTTTGGGCCAGGAGATTTAAATGGAGGGTAAAGAATTACATGGCTCTTCTTCCCCCAGCTGGCCTGATTGGTGGAGGGGGTGGAGCGCTGATGAACCAGTGGGCACTGAGTCACGTGACCAGATAGCAGTCCCCTCTCCCTCAAGGGGGAAATTCCTGGCATGGGTGACTGGTGCCTTGCAATACTAGAGGGACAGGTAGCAGTCCTTGGGCCGACAGGCAGGCAGCAGAAAAAGGGACTTGTGCAGAAAATAGGACTTGGGTCACACGTAGGCTCCAAAAAGGAGACCGAGGCCCGGCAGTGATGGAGAAAGAAGCAGAGTGTCTTGGAGGATGACTCTGTGGCGGGCTGCAGGTCAGTATTTTTAAGTAGGAGAAGGAACTCTGGGCATAGCCTTGGATTGGTCTGGCGGAGGGAGGCAGGGTTATTTTTCTCTGGGTGTTCTGGAGGGGAGGGTCTCTGAGACAGAAGTCTGCCATTCTTCCAAAATTGCATAGCTTTTGAATAAACAACTCCTTTCCTTTCACACCAAACCTCTGCCTCCAGAGTTTGCCTATGGGCACCAGGCAGTAGAATCCTATTTCTCTTTGGTAGCAATAGTGGACAATTCCTAGGAGTCGGGAATAATAAAAAAAAAACTCAAAGCCATAGCTCCCACTATGCTCCCATAGTGAAAGTTCATACTATGACAAACCAAGGGAGACCCATGATCTGAATAAATGATAAAGGCCGTGGACTAGGGATTTAACACCATGAAATGTGGTCCTTTCCTACAAGGGTTGGGGAATTGAAACTAAAATCCTAATATAAGGATGGAACCATAAAGGGCTTTACACTCTTTAAAAAGTACCTAAAATATTAATGCAATAGAGAATTAAGGGTTTGGAACTGAGGATAAAGAGAAAATAATCTTGTATAAATAATAGAAACTCCAATAATTATCCACAAATGGAGCCCAGATTTACATTGCTTGCATTGTGGGGCAGTTTCAAGCTGAGAAATCACGCCTTCCTGGGTCAAACTCTTATGCTTCATGGAATTAAATACAAAATGGGGTCATCTCCACAATCCAAATGTGCAAGACTCATGGCCAGTCAGTAAAAACACAAACAAAAAATTAGCATCTCAAAGAACTTAAAAAATGGAATAGTTTGAAAAGGTTTGTAAATAAAATTCAAGAGAGAAAGATAGGATGAAAATTACAAACAAGTAATAAGACACCCTTATCTCTGCATATAACTGTATCACTCTCTATCTATTTTTCCATCATCTATTTATCTATCTATCCTTCCAGATTTGAAAAAGAACCACAAAATACTTCTAGAATAGCTTTTAAAAAATGATTTACTTATTTATTTTTGGAGAGATGGGAAAGGAGGGAGAGAAACATCAATGTGGGGTTGCCTTTCATGCATCCCCCACAGGGGACCTGGCCCAGCCATGTGCCCTGACTGGGAATCAAACCAGTGATCCTTTGGTTTATAGGTCTATGCTCAATCCACTGAGCCATACCAGCCAGGGTATAGGAATGGTTTTCAAATTTAATGTCAAAGACATCCTAAAAAATTACATTGTAACTCAAAAAAACTTAGTACAAGCATTAAGAGAACTGAAAATAGGTTCGAGAATATATAGGAGAAATACCAAAGATAGATTGAGATTCAAAGGATACAAATAGATTGAGAAGATTTAATGGCAGAAAGAACATTTTTGAATAAATGCCTGAGAATTTTCCAGAATCAAAAGAAGTCATCAAGTTAAAGTACACTGAGTCTCAGGCAAGGTTTCAAGATTTTATTTCTACATATAAAAATATACATAATATAAAATATTATATATCTCTATATCTATATTTATATTTATATCTCCCAGAACAATAAGGGAATCTTAAACTGAATGGAGAGATTGCCTACAAAAGAACAATTATACTTAGTGTAGATCACTCATAAGCAGCAATAGAAGCCAAGAGAAAATGGAATATCTCCAAGTGATTAAAATTCTATGCACAGCTGAACTTCTACATAAGAACAATGTAGAAGAAAGGACAGTTCCAGATAGTCCAAGAGATTTGACTACTAACTGGCTCACACTAAAACTGATTAAAGATCTGATTCAGGATAAATGGAATTCAGAAAAAGGAGCAGGATATGAGAAGCATGTAAGTCAATATAAAGTTGAAAAAGTAAGCCCTGGATAGTGTGACTCAGTGGATTGAGTGCCTGCCTGACAACCAAAGGGTCGCCAGTTCAATTCCCAGTCAAGGCACACGCCTGGGTTGTCGGTCTGGTCTCCAGTTGTGGGTGTGAGAGAGGCAACTGCACATTGATGTTTCCTTCTCTTTCTCCCTCCCTTTCCCTCTTTCTAAAAATAAATAGATAAAATTAAAAAATAAAGATGATAAAAATGTTAGTGAGGAGTAACTTTGTAAAATATTAAAAGATGTTGAAATGAATCTAATAAGGCATTTAGTGTTGAAGTTCTGAGGTTATTTAATTATTTAAGAGGAATTCAAAAATAAAGGTTACTCTTAAACTTTGTTAAATGAAGAACGTTCATTAAAATTCAAGCCTAAACATTGTGAAGAAAAGACCTAAAAACAGTTTTTGAATAAGAGCAAAACAAATGCATACAGAAAATGTTATCCCAAAAATAGAAGGTAGAAAATGAGACAGAATTAAGCAAAGTTTGGTAAATTAAAAATAAAATATAATATTGTACTGGAATGCATTATAGTAGTAATTATAACAAAAATTAAGTAGATTGAACTTACTCCTCATAGGATATTTCCCCATCGAGGTCCCTTCCGAAACCCCCGGGCAGAGATTGCACAAGAGCCCTATGTGAAGAACACCAGCCCAGTTACTCCAGGTGGGGGGGGGGTTACTTTTCAAAAAGTTCAGTGAAAAAGAGTTATTAGCTAATTTATTTTGATAATATATCTTTTAAAACTATCTCTAACTAAGTAAGATTGGGTTTTCCAAGCCAAAATCTATGTCTATAATAATTTTTTTGTAGAATCACAAGTAATTGATATTTTCATCTGTTAAAGAGAAATATTGGAAGTAGATAAAAATCTATATTAACTGTAAAGATTTGGGGGCACAGATGAGGCAAGTATTGCCTGTCATATAATGGGGCTGCATTAAGACTGTGTGTGTTCAACTACTTCTAATATAACATTAGAATAATCAGTAGAATGAATTTACATGTTCTATTCCCATCATACACATTTACTTTTTCTTTTGTAAGATTGTTGAATTTAAGACTTGAATTTACAATTTTATAGGTTCAGGAATATCTCAGATTTTTTTAATTCAGGAAATTTCAAGTAGGTTGGTCTCATTTTCCTTTTAAATATTTTCTTCCTTCATTGAATATTGACATCTGTTCTCTTAACAAACTTTGTTACAAGCTTACTTCTTTTCTAATAGTACAACCTTAAACCAAGATCAAATTACTGTAGTTTATTTAAACTATTATGCAAATGCAACCTTCTTTTTCATTTGAAAAATTTTCCTTTCTCCCTCTGGGAACTAATATGACATCCTTAGATACAGACCCTACCGAGCTCTGGAGAATTAGGACTTGATCTGTAGCCCTTTTCAGGTTGCCATGGCAATTATTCTCTCTTACTTTGAACTGAAATTTTTAAATGTCTAAGGGAATTTTGCATGAAGTTTATTTTAACCTCCAGAACTAGTCTTATTTAGACTATTATGCATACTTTGCTCCTTATATAATGCAAAGAATGAGGCTTAGATTGAGAAAATCTTATTATACAAGTCTCTATTTTGCTGCCATAAACATTTTCTCTGTGGTCACGCACAGGTGGCTGTGTGTTCACGGTGAGATGGAGGTGGGGAGTGATGTTTACTGCGCATGGGCTGCTTGCCCTTCTGTAGCCTGCACATGTCCTAAACAACTTCATGTAACATTTTCAAATCCATGAGTTAGTTTTAAGTTTTTACATATTCTAGAGGAGCAGAAAGAGTATATACTGAAGTCACAATATCTTCCCACACTGTAATCTAAAAGGTATGATGTCGATTTCATTTATGGCATATTTTGAAGGAAAAAACTTTTTTTTTTACTACCATAATAGTCTCTTTGCTTGTGCTTGACTTTGAAGAGTAGAGAGTTTATTTTTATAAAGCATTGGCACTTAAGTACACTTTTAATTTCTATATTCTCTTCTATTTTTTATATTTAGTTTTATACATATTTTCCATTTTGACATAGTTTTCCCTGTAATGTCTTGCTATAAAATCTTAGGTGCAGCCATTTAAAATAGTATTTTAAATAGTTACTACAATATTTTATTATAGAGAACATAAATTAGAATTCATTGAGATATATATGTATATTTATATGTATAATGTTTTTCTTCCCCTTAAAACTATGAGTAAGTGCTCTAAGTTGATGAGATCCTGGTATCCATTGGGCAGTATATTCCAGAGTCCAGAATTAGCTTATCAAAAGGCATTTGGAGTGGAGGGTATTGTCTCTTTTCTCTGGCTTTATTAAATCTAGTTGTACTCAGTGACACAGGCACTTCTGCCTCAATGATCTGCATGCAAATCCTCTGTCTGGGTCCCCTGGGGAAGTGCACCATTCTCCAGAATCTCTTCCAAAAACTGAACATGTTTATTCAGTCATACTTGTTCTATTCTCTCTTCCGTTCAAGAAGTGAGAGTGCAATCATTCACCAGGGAGGTGCATTTACCAATTTAGCTCCTTGTGGGAGCTTTGTGTTTTGGCAGCAATTGTCCCACAGTTAAGAAAATAAACACTTTTGTCTTTATTTGATCAGTCAATGAACTTTTACTGAGCACCTACTATGGGCTAAGTGATAACCATAGAATGGTGAATGAGACAGATTTTCTGAAACAGATTAAAAGATGAAAAATATCAAGAAAGTGTGCTATAGTGAAAATAAAAGAAACTTACGTGAGCGAGAGTGGTTGGGGAGCTTTTCAATAGCATAGTTTTAGAAGCCCTCTTTGAGAGGTGACATCGGAAGTTACATGTTGAATGATGCGGCTTAAGATGCTGCTTAATGCAGGGAAACAACTAAGTATGGGGAAACATATACGGGAAGATCTAGAGGAGAACAGCCAGGGTGGAGAACACAGACTCGTTCAAAGGTGATGAGCTCCCTACGATGGAAGGGCAGAAAAAAGGTAAGATTAACTAGTGAAAGGTCAGCTGAAGGAAAGAGGCAAAGGACAGCCCCGAAAATAAACGGTGATGCCACTGCGGATTCTTTTTTTTTGTCCCCTTTTAGGACTTCATCTTAACTCCTTTCCTGTTAACACTTCTTACCACTCTTTCTTTCGAGCCTAAATTTCTTCATATAACATTGTAGAAATCTCTGACCTGATTATTTTTTTTTTCAGAATGTAACCCTTTACATGAAGTCGGAATGAGTAATATTTTACTTTCATGAAAGATCCAAACTAGAATGTATTCATATATATTTTAGAAGTCTGTACTTCATTTGTATTTCTGAATCCAAAATTATCCTTGATGTTTGAATGCAATATAGTCTGTTTTAAATTATTTCTACAAGGAAGCTTTAAAAGAGTTATTTAAAAGAAAAACGATGGGTTATTTTATACCACCTGTGCTCTTCCTTATATTTTCTATTTTAGATACTTAATATTTGGGGCTTTCTTTCTTCATTTTTTTGTTTCTGTTTTTTTGGTTTCAGTTTCTCTGAGGTTTACTTTGTTTCCACCAACAGTCAGTCTTCTCAGTAGTCAGTCCATTATACAATTGCAGCAACTGATCCTTAACATACTCAAATGGTTCTTTGTCCAGTTATTTCCCGGGAGGAAATTAATCCTTGGGTGTGGAGGTGGGAATTCCTGAGCTAAATGCATGTTTGACCAGCCAGGTACCTAAACAGAAAGTCGTTCCACTACTGAAAATTGTCTGCGTGGAATGCTTAACCACTCATGGTGGTCTTAAAAGAAAGTAAAAGACATCTGTCCGGATCCTTTAAGCAGTTTAGCTTTCTAATCAGACTATGTGAATTCCTGAGTGAAAGATTAAAAAAGCCATGCCTATTCATAGGGCACTCACTCAACAGTAATAAAGCAGATGTTTAAACAAAGTATATTAGCCATGTCTGTCATTCTGTCATTCAGTAAAGAGGTGGAGGTGCAGTAGAGAGCAGAAGAGAAACAGATGAGGGAGAGGAAGCACAGAACAGACCTTTAGACCTGAGCGTGTGAGCAACTGATGTGCTTATATAGAGGCAATGGCTTAAAATAACAATGTGGCAGCCGAAAACACTGTTGCAAATCTGAAACAGTAGCTGCATCTTACTGATTTTGAAATATGTCCAGAGAGAAAGACTGGATCATTGCTAAGTGAACCACAGCTGAGAGAGGGAACATATTTTATAATCCTTATTTTTCGTATGCATTCTTTTGGTAAGGGCATTTGGCCCAGGTGTATGTGTGTTTTTGTGGTGTGTTTCTAGAGAATAATTTTCCTAAGGAGCTATTTTTGTTTGTGTGTGTGTTTGTTTGGCTGTGGTATAATGGGAATGATATGTTTGGTGTTTGGAACTGGGTGAATCGTTCAGTCTCTCTGAGGTCTGATTTCCTTATCCATAAAATGGTAACAGTAATTCATACTCTGAAGAGCTCTTATTAAGAATTGGAAGATAGGGGCTTCCAGTTAGGATGGTGGAGTAGGTAAATTTGATACCCGCATCATCTCACAACCACATCAAAATTACAACTAAACTACAGTAAAACTGTCTTTCAGAACTGCCTGAAATCTACTTGAAGAGACGTTCTATAACTAAGGAAAAAGGGAAGAAGCCACATTGAGACTGGTCGGAAGGGCAGAAACATGAAATGGCTGGTCTCACACCCATGTGTGGCAGTTAAGGATTGAGAAAGATATCTCAGGGGCAGAGGTCCCACCTGAGGAGCCAAGGGGCCAGCTCCATGCCAGCCCCTGTAACCCGCAGCCCAGAGTTTCAGGGCTAGTACAGAAGTCCCCATAAATTCTGGCTGCAAAAACCAGAAGGGATTGTGGCTGGGTGAGAAGAAGGGCTTTTGTAATCCCAGACACTAAAGAGCCTGCACAGACTCACTTTGACTCCTTATCTCTGAGCTCAGCACTGGGGGAGTAACTCAAGGCTCTAGGGATAAGATATATGGAGAAGAACTGAATTGTCTGAAACCACGGCAAGGGCTGGAGGGGTGCTTTCTCCCAGACAGAAGTGCTGGCAGAAGCCATTGTTCCTTTGCCGAGCCCTACCTCCACACAGACAGAGGTGAGTACCATAACTGAGTGTCCATCAACCTGGCTAAAGCTATAGCTCTGCCTTGTTGATTCTGAGACACTTTCCCACCCAACTTTCAGTCCCACCAAAAGACATTTCCAGTGATTTTTTTCATACAAACACCTTCTCTTGGCTCACGCTTTGGAGTATTCTAAAATCTTTTAAACATGCAACATCTGGCCTCAGTGTGCCCAAGCTTCTTGCTAGGTGGCCCCAGGTATGGCACGAGTGGAGCCAGCCATCGTATGCAGCTTGACCTCTTCTGGACCACTCGAAACCCAGCACAAGTAGCAGCCATCTGAAGATCCTGCTGGATGGCCCCAAACAGAACACAGACAGTGACTGACTTTGGCCTGCACCTCCCAGGAGGCCTCAAGCCAGTGCAGCTGGTGGACAGCTTCAGACCATGCTGAAGCACCACCCAACCACCTCCACAAGTGACATTTAAGGAGCAGACTCACTGGGCACCAGACCCAGCTGAAGTGAGACCTGTTCTGTTAAGTTGGCCCCTGCACAGCAAATCCTCCACAGTGGTGGTTATGGCCAGTTATCACAGCTGATTGGACTGGGGGTAAATGGCCTCCATTGACATGCCAACAGAAATTAAGGCTCAACTATATAAAAGGGTACTAAAGCCCACACCTGGGGCACAAATTAAGCTCCCAGCTCAGGTGACTGGGAAGGCTACACCACTGGGCTCTACAGGACACTATCACATAAGTCCATTCTACCAAGACTAGTAGGCATAGGAGACCTACTCAATACATAGAAACAAGTACAGGGAGGCAGATATAATAAGGAGACAAGAAACATGTCCCAAATAAAAGAACAGAACCAAAGTTCGGAAAAAGAAATGAACAAAATTGAAACAACTAATCCACTAGAGGCAGAGTTGCAAACACTCTTTGTAAGGATGCTCAATGGTCTCAGTGAAAAACTTCAACAAAAAGATAAAAATAGAACACAAAAAGGAGCCAGTCAGAAATGAAGAATACAGGACTTCTGGCCAAGATAGAGGCATTAGTAGATACACTTTGCCTCCTCACATAACCAAAAGTAGGACAACAACACATTTAAAAACAAAAACAACCAGAACTGACAGGAAACCGAACTATATGGAAGTCTGACAACCAAGGAGTTAAAGAAGAAATATTCACCCAAGCAGGTAGGAGGGGCAGAAATGGTAGCCAGTCAGAGAGGACTTACTGCAAGGCGGTGGCTGGCAGACTGGGTGGTCCCACATTTGTGTGCAGATAAACTGGGAGGAACAACTGGGGACCAAGACAGACCACTCAGCCTGGTGTTCCACTGTGGTGAAATAAAGCCTCAAAACCTCTGGCTGATACTTCTGGGGGTTATAGAAGTGTGAGAAACTCCCAGCCTCACAGGAGAATTTGTTGAATGTCCACCAACCCACCCATCTACAAATCAACATGGGAAGAACCCAATTTTCTTGTGGATAGTGGCAGAAGTAAATGAAAACCATCAGAGAGCCAAACAAATGGCACTGTTCCCTCTCGGACCCCTCCCCACAGATACCACCACAATGCAGGCACCCTGCCCCACCCTGTTGAATATCTAAGGTTCCTCCCCTCAACCCAAGCCATGACCAAAAAAATGGCCCAAATGAAAGAACAGATCAAAACTCCAGAAAAAAATACAACTAAGCAATGAAGAGATAGCCAACCTATCAGATGCACAGTTCAAAGCACTGGTAATCAGGATGCTCACAGAATTTGTTCAGTATGGTAGCAAAATAGAAAAAATGAATGCTAAGAAGAGTGAAATAAAGGAAAATGTACAGGGAAACAACACTGATGGGGAGGAAACTAGGACTCAAATAAGTGGTTTTGACCAGAAGGAAGAAATAAACATTCAACCAGAACGGAAAGAAGAATTCAAAAAAGTGAGAAGAGACTTAGGAACCTCCAGGACAACTTTGAACATTCCAACATCTGAATCATAAGGATGCAAGAAGGAGAAGAGGAAGAGTAATGACAAGAAATTGAACACATGTTTGAACAAATAAGAAAGGAGAACTTCCCCAGTCCGGCAAAGGACATAGACTTTCAGGAAGTCCAGGAAGCTCAGAGAGTCCCAAAGAAGTTGAATCCAAGAAGGAACACACCAAGGCACATCATAATTACCTTAGCCAAGATTAAACAGAAGGAGAGGATCTTAAAAGCAGCAAGAGGAAAGGAGTTACTTACAGAGGAGTTCCCATGAGACTATCAGTTGATTTCTCCAAAGAAAGCTTACAGGCAATAAGGGGCTGGAAAGAAGTATTTGAAGTCATGAAAGGTAAGGACCTACATCCAAGATTACTCTATCCAGCAAAGCTATCATTTAGAATGGAAGGGCAGATAAAGTGCTTCCCAGATAAGGTTAAGTTAAAGGAGTTCATCATCATCAAGCCCTTATTACATGAAATGTTAAAGGGATTTATCTAAGAAAAAGAAAACGATCAAAACTATGAACAGTAAAATGACAACAAACTCACAACTATCAACAACCAAGCCTTAAAAACAAAAACAAAAACAAAAACAAAAACAAACTAAGCAAACAATTAGAACAGGAACAGAATCACAGAAATGGAGATCATATGGAGGATTATCAGCAAGGAGGGGGAGGGAGGAGAATGGAGGGAAAAGGTACAGGGAATAAGAATCATAAATGGTAGGTACAAAATAGGGGGAGGTTAAGAATAGTATGGGAAATGGAGAAGCCAAAGAACTTACAGGTATGACCCATGGACATGAACTAAGGGAAGGGGAATTCAGGTGGAAGGGGGTATGCAGGGTGTAGGGGACTAAAGTGGGGAAGAATTGGACAACTGTAATAGCATAAAATATATTTAAAAGATGAAGAATACAGTAACTGAAATGAAGAATAATTTATAGGGAATCAACAGTAGAGTAGATGAAGCAGAGGATCAAATCAGCAATTTGGAAGATAAGGAAGTAGAAAATACCCAATCAGGACAGGAAAAAGAAAAATGAATAAAAAAATGAGGGTAGTGTAGGAACTTCTGGGATGACTTCAAGTGTATAAGTATTCATATCTTTAGAGTGAAAGATGAAGAAGAGAGAGAGCAAAAATTGAAAACCTCCTTGAAAAACTGTTGATGAAAAACTTCCTTAACTTGGTAAAGGAAATAGGCATACAAGTCCAGGAAGCACAGCGAGCCCTAAACAATATGAACCAAAAGAGGCCCACACCAAGAGACATTATAATTAAAATGCCAGAAGTTAAAGACAAAGAGAGAATCTTAAAAGCAAGAGAAAAGCTAGTTACTTACAAGGGAGCCCCCATAAAATTGTCAGATTATTTCTCAAAAGAAACTTTGCAGGCTAGAAGGGATTGGCAAGAAATATTCAGTGATGAAAAACAAGGACCTACAACCAGGATTATTCTATCCAGCAAAGCTATCAGTTAGAATCAAAGGACAGATAGATAAACAGTCCCTCAGACAGGTAAAAGCTAAAGTAAGTTCATCACCACCAGACAAGTATTGCAAGAAATGTTGAAGTGTCTTCTATGAGGAGGAGAAGAAAAAAATGTATGAGTAATAATATGGCAGTAAATACATATCTATCAACAGTTATTCAAAATACAAATGGATTAAATTCTCCAATCAAAAGACCCATGGTGGCTAAATGGATAACAAAAGAAATCTCTTAAATATGCTGTCTATAAGAGACTCACTTTAGATCAAAAGACACACCCAAACTGTAAAAGATGAAAAAAGATATTTTATGAAAATGAAATAATAAAAAGTGGCATAGCAATATTTATACCTGACAAAATTGACTTTAAAGCAATGCCTATAACAAGAAAGACCCAACAATTATACTTCTGGGTATTTATCTGAAGAAACCCAAAACACTAAGTGAAAAGGACACACACATACATATATTCATTGCAGCATTATTTACAACAGCCAATACATTTGTCTATTTGTCTATCAGATAAATGGGTAAAGAAGTGGCTACGTATACAATGGAATATGACTCAGTTACAAAGGGGAATGAAATCTTGCCACCTGAAACCACACGGGTGGATCAAGAGCGTACTGTGCTGAGTGAAGTGGGTCATACAGAGAGAACAAATGCTGTATGATTTTACTTATATGTGCAATCTGAAAAAAAAACCAAAATAAATAAGCAGAACAGAAACAGATTCATAGATACAGAGAACTATTTCACAGTTGCCAAATGGGAAGGGAAATGAGGGGGTTGATGAACAATTTGAAAGAATTAAGAAATACAGATTGGTATTTACAGAACAATAGTCATGGGTATGTAAAGTACACAGTGGGGAACATGGTCAATAATACTGGAATAACTATAGTGTCAGATGGGTGAAAGAATTATTAGAGTGATTGCTTCATATATTATATAAATGTATAACCACTAGGTTTTATATTTGAAATTAATATAATATTATACAACTGTAATTGAAAAATAAAAACATTTAAAAAGATTTGGAAGTTAGGTATGTAAAAAATAGCCATCATTAGTTTTGATGGTGTATTTTCTTGGAAGTTGTAATGATTGTTACTGATGACCTACTTTGCAGTTCGTGTGAAAGCACAGGATGCCAAGAGGAGAATTCTTCAAAGAAATATAATGGAAATGTCTGAAAATAGGGAATGGACTCAACTCAATGTCACCGAGATAAGAGACTGGAATTCCAGCTCCACTGAACTGTCCACTAAGGGTTACTTGCAATAAGGTGTTCAGAGCAGGAAGTCTGAGGATATCAAAGTGGTGGGCTGCCTTGCAGTCCATTCAACCAGGGGCTCAGGGAGGACTTTGCCTGCAGTCTTACGTTTGTGCCCTTGTAAGTGGATGAATGAGCCTGGGAAGCAGCTATATCTGCCTGTAGCATGCATCTGTTTCACGCAAACGACTTACTTGTCTGTGGGGAAAATGCGAATCCAAAACAAAGTAATAGGACAACTTTCAGGTGTATTGTCATATTTGAAATCAAGGCTTTAAAAGCTGCTTTCAACAGAGCCCTAGGATGCATAGATGGGCTTGAGAAATTCCTTGGAACCCATTGGCATTATATGTGAAATTTTGTATGTGTATCTTCCTGGGTTGAATTTTCATAATTTTTATTTTCAGAAAGGCTTCTGAACATAAAAAGTTAAGTGTCTCTGTTTTATTGTGTTGAATGAGATAAGGTAAAGAAAACTGATGTTATAAGCCTTTGGATACTAGATGTTTACTGGACAGGTGGTGTGTTTCAGCTGAATCTATTTACATTCTTTGAATTAGCACCACCAGCAAATGGGTAAAAGTAAACAGGTTGTAAAATAGGAACTTGAAATATCCCCTAGCTCCTATCTAGCATTTTTTCAGACTCACTTGCTGTTTGGTTCCTTTTGAGTTTCTAAATTTTCTAGATTGAATTATGATCAGTTTTCAGGTGTTGAGAGAAACTGATGGATATGAGTCATTTAGGAGCAAATAGAGTCAAAAGATACCTAGCTAAGCTGACAAGGGCTCTAAAGACTTCTGCGGAATTTATGAAGAAATCTGTCACATTAAGCATAAAATTATTTGAGGGCTGGTGAAATAAAGGATGGCTCACAAATGTTCTTGCAAGGGAAATTATATGCCAGTTCATCACTCTCAAAGAATCAAAAGAAGTAATAACTATGGCTCATTTGGGGGAGAATATCTCTTTAAAAATTCAGTCACCAAGTATAGAAACTTGCAGTTTTTTTCACTGATAGTAATAGTGAACGTATATTACATTCAAGATGTTTTACATACATTATCTTATCTAATCTTCTCAAACCCCCAGTGAAGAAAATACTATTTCATCCCTATTTTAATGATGAAATATTAGGTAACTTGACAGAGAAGTCCCACTATAAATGGAGTTAGGAATCAAATTGAACTTACATATTATCATATTGACACAGAAGGGGCTCCAAATCCTCAGCCTTTATAATGCTCAGGAACATTTATAAGTAGCTAAGGAACATAAGTAGTATAGTTATGTTGAATGTTAATATTGATAATGCCATACTAAATATCATACTCGTTAATGGATAAAGTATTAATGCTGGAGTAATAGTACTGGCTAGCAATAAGGTACTCAAAGTGGGGAGCCATTCATGATTCTGTGCCTTTGTGTCTGTGTTTACAGCCATTCTCAAAGCCCAGAGTTAATGCTGTATTTATTAAACTCCTTCATGGATTTCAATATTATATGGTTTAATTTTAAGAAGCTCTAACACTGTTTTTGTAGGGTACATTTTAGCAATTGTACTGGTAACATCAATAAATTGGCAAGTCATTCTAACCTTTTATTTTGTTCTAGGAGATGTGTACTCAGGAATCGTTAACAGACAATGGCAGTACAAAGCCTGAGTCATGTACGTAATGGAATACAAAGGTAATGAAGTGTCGCATTGCTTTATTAAAGAAAAAAGGAATTATCTTTTGTGACTGATGTATTACTAGAGATACCGGCATTTTTTAAAATAAACAAACACTGGTGTGCTTTTTATAAAATACTAGAGTATTTTTTAATGAAATCAAGCTGCTGATTCAAGCATCATTGCATACGAAGAAAAGAACATATCTACAGAGTTCCAACCATAGAGCATAGTTGAATATGGTAGTAAATATTTTTAATATTATGACACCTATTTAATTTGTTTTTTCACTCATTCATTTATTTACATAACAAACATTTACCGAGCACATGCTATGTAATAAGATCTTTAATTTAAATTATCTAAAGATGAAATACAGAAGATCCTTGAAAGAGCTTATAGTTTCTCCAAGTTACAGGAAAATAGTCCATAAGTAAGAACATTTTTCTATGTAACGTGAAATTATGTGACTGCAGAATTAGAATTTAGCTGCTTCTGGATTTCTGTGGAAAACATGCATTCAAAAGAATGCGATGTTGCATTGTCAAGGTGCTGATCTCAGTGTCCATGTCTTAGAGATGTTTCCACAGCATTCCAACAAATCATTATTTCCCTCTCCTCTCCTTCCTTTTCTTTGATGTTCTGATATAGTAACATTTATAGTCAGTGCAAGTGAAAGGTAGGTGTGGGGTTTTGCCTAATTTATCACTGATTTTTCAAGAATGCCTGTTTGGTTTTTTTGCTAAAATCAATAAATGTATTTTAATTTGCTTCTTTAAATTTTGACACTTAACTATGGCTTCCTTTTTCAAATAGTTTTTCGTTAGCTCTAATAAACACTAAGTTCTCCTAATTATTTTATTACCTTCTGGATGGTGTACCTGTTTCAGTGGAGTCTGAAAACCACTGTTTTATGTACTTTTGTTTACTTTCTGTCAGGAGGTTGGATAAATCTTGTCTTTGTTACTCCATCAAGGTGGGAAGCAGAAGGTTGAGCAGTCTTTTAAAATATTAAAAACAATTGTACTGGCATTGAAGGGCTACTCAGCATGAAAGTGCTTATTATTATAGCAACTTTAGCTTTATTTTTATTAGTATTAGCATGGCATATATTTCCCTGTCCCTTTAATTTCAGTCCATATATATGTCTTTATATTTAAAGTGGGTTTCTGGTAGAGAACATGTAGTTGGGTCTCATTTTTGGATCCATCCTGACAATCTCTGTCTTTGTATTGGTGTATTTAGAACATTGACATTTAAAGTGATTATTGATCTAGTTGGGGTAATATATACTATAACAGCTTTCTACTTATTACTCTTGTTCTTCTTTCCTGTTTTTATCTTCCATTAATTTCTGCCTTTTGTGGTTTTAACTGAGCATTTTATGATTCCGTTTTTCTTCTTAGTATATTCATTTTACTTAAAAAAAAACTATCTTACTGTTTGCCATAGAGTTTACAATATGCATTTCAATTAATCCAAGCCATTTTCAAGTAATGGTATAACCACTTCTCAGGCAGTACAAGTACTCCATAATAGCGGAAAATAAATTGGGCAAAAGTTATTTGTATGGAAATAATACAATAATTAATAAATAATAATATGGAATAAGCTGTTTTGCATACTCACAACTGGAAGTCCACTTCTTGCTCACCCTGCATTCCTAATCTCTTGATCTCGTCTGTTGTATCATTGGTGTCACTCATTTCACTTGTACATAGCTATAACCATCAAACACATTGCTGCTATTATTATTTAGAACAAATTATTACCTGTTAGATCAGTTAAGCATAGATAATATGTGTTTTTTATTTTAACTTTACTTATTCTTTTTGTAATGTTCTTTCTTTCTTTAGATAGATTTGAGTGTTCAATTTATCATTTCCCTTTTTTATTAAAAAATTCATATAACATTTCTTTGAAGGCAGATCTATTGGTAACAGATTTCCTCAATATTTGTTCGGAAAGTCTATACCTCTTCCCCTTTTGAAGGATAATTTTTCAGGATACAAAATTTTAGGTTGGATTTTTAACAATGCTATTACTTTAAATACTTTATTCCACTCTCCTCTTGCTTGCATGGTTTCTGAGAGTTGGATATGATTTTTGTTCCTCTATATGTGAGGTACATGAGTACCTTTTTCCTTTGGCTTCTTTCAAGATTTTCTTTAACTTTTGACTTTTTGCAGTTTGAATATGATACATAGGTGTAGTTTTTGCTGTTGTTTTTCATTCTTTTTTGTTTTTCCCTCTTTGGCATTTGTTCTTTTTGGTGTTTTCTAAACCTCTGGGGTCTGTGCTTTGGGAAATTTACGCTCATCACTGCTTCAGATATTTCTTTTGTTTCATTCTCTTTCCTTTTCTCTTGATAATTCTATCACACATATGTTACACCTTTTGTGGTTAGCCCACAGTTCTTGCATATTATGTTCCCTTTTTTCCATCTTTTTACTCTTTGCTTTGTAGTTTATATTGGCATATCCTCAAGCTCAGATATTCTTTTTTCAGTTGTGTTCGGTTTACTAATGAGCCCATGGATGGCATTCTTCATTTATGTTACAGTGGCTTTGACTTCTAGCATTTAAAAAATGCATTTCTTAGGTCCTGGCTGGTGTGATTCAGTGGACTGAGAGCTGGCCTGCAAACCAAAAGGTCACAGGTTTGATTCCCAGTTAGCTGGTGCCTGGGTTGCGGGCTAGGTCCCCAGCTGGGGGTATGTGAGAGGCAAGCAATTGATGTTCCTCTCCCTCATTGATGCTTCTCTCCCTCTCTCTCTCCCTCTCTTCTCCTGTCTCTAAAAATAAATTTTAAAAATCTTAAAAAATATTTCTTAAAATTTTCATTTCTGATTACTGTCCCTACTTATGTTTCCCATCTGTTCATGCATATTGCCCTCTTTTCCCACTAGAGTCCTTAGCATATTAATCACAACTGATTTAGATTTTCGGTCTGAAAATTCCAACATCCTTGTCATATCTTCATCCTGTCCTGATGCTTGCTCTGTTTTCTTCCAACTGTGTTTTATCTCTTAGTATGTCTTGTGATGTTTTTTGTTGCTGGTGTTGTTGAAAGCCGACATGTTGTTTTAGGTAAAAGGAACTGTGGTAAAGAGGTCTTTAGTGATTTGGTGGTAGGACATGGGAGGACGGGGAAAATTACGTACTCCTATGATTAGATCTCAGCCTTACAGTGAATCTCCGAAGTGCTTTTCTTATCATCCATTCCCCTTTAAGGAGGACAGGATGGCTATGGCTAGAGTGGCCTGGAATTTGCACATTTCCCTTCTCCCAAGTTGGTTCAGGCTCTGATATCACCCCAATAGTTTAGGTTGTGCTAAAACAGTTTCTCTTGAGGGCAGGCTTTCTTAAGAAAGACAGAATGCATTGGTGTATTTCAAAATGCTTATTTTTCTTTCCTCTCTGGTGGAAATAGGGGTCGGGGGTTTCTCTGATATTCACTGAGAGAACCTGGTAGAGCCCTTGAAGGTATAATGCACAGAAGTGTTGGAATTTTCTGGTTTTTAACTCTCAGACCTGTCCATGTTGAGCCTACAGGAATTCATCAATTATAGTTCAGGTGTTTCTGTCCTGTACTGTTCTCAGGGAAGCTTCTGCTCCTGGGCTTCTGCTCCACCCGGTAACTTGTGACTTCTTTGTACCCACTCATCTTTCCCTCTAATTTTGGGCATAGCATTTTGTCCTATGATCTCACTTCTCTAACAGAGCTCAAAGGAGTTGTTGATTCTTCACTTTGTTCAGCTTTTTGTTTGTTAGGACTGAATGATGACTTTCAACCTCTTTACATGTCAGAATAGAAACTAAAAGTCTCTGAAAGTGTACATAATTAAATTTAAAATTTTCACACTTAACGCTTTTCTGTGGCGCTGTTATTTCTGCTTTTATCAGAGTTTTGGCAAAGAGTTCTCTGTGTTTTGAAAAGTTTTGCAGAGGGAATAGCATGACTAGCACTGTTTACATAACTGAGCCATTCGTATTTTCTGAAGGCCTATATGTGTAAGGCATTTCTCTAGGTATTTTGACATACATTACCTCATTTAATATCTATGTACTCTCCTCATTTTTACACGGGAAGGACATAGGTTGAGGGAATTTGTACTATTGTTTGGTATTAAGTTATGTTAATGGTGATTGACAGAATCACGTTGGAACTTGGTCTTTCTGACTTTATTCCCAGTTGATGATCATACTTCTTATCTGAGTTTTTCGTTCTTCTTAACTTGCCAAGTCACAGTTGTCTTTGATCTTTCAGAGGTAAAGGGATTATCCTGAAAAGCTTAAGTATGATGAAAAAATTATGTCTCACAAAATTCCTACATTCTCACAGTTGTTAGAATGGGAAGTCACCCTGACTACTAAAAACAAGTGGTGAATGTCGTTTTTCTGAAATCACACTAATGGTCTGACCACCTAGAGAGACAACTGTCGATATTATTTTATATTGTGTATACTAACCTTTAATTCAGTTACTCTTTCTATTTATCTTTAAACACTGAAGGGTAAGTTACTGTATTTTTGTGTTTATTCATATTACTTTTTGTTATATCTACTTTTGATGTCCCCAAACTTGAGTTTTTGTGTTTTTTGAGTTTTGCTTTGAGAAAGTTAATAAAAGGTGAGAACAGTGAGTAAGAAAATGTGGTTTTCAGCCTTTCAGAAATTATATACCAGTTTCTAAATAAAATAAAATAATGTTATTGCATTAACAGACATAAAAATTTTTGGTAGATGTATTTGGTACTTTGAAGAAGATATATAAATATGGGTTGATATTTATGTATCCAGGTTTCACTTGAACTTCCCCAGGTCAAATAAAAATAAATTTGAAACTAAGAGATTATAAAATTAGGGGTTAAACTGTGATCTACCAAACAGTAATAGTTGAAGGAGATTGCTGATAATAGTTTTATGTTGCTATTACTACTATTCCTGTGGAATTTTATAAGAATTGAAATTCACTCCCTTTCCTCAGCATTCCTGCATCGCCAAGCCCGCTGTTCGGTCGCTACATCTTTGACAGGCATCAGGAAAATGGCCATGAATTTCCTAGGTGGAAGATCACAAGGAGATCTGGTTCAACAAGTTCAAATATGATGATGCAGAAAGGAAATTCTACGGTCAGATGAATGGGCCTGTGATTAGCTCCTCATGCCAGGAGAATGGCACATGCATGACCCTCTGGGGCGTTATGAGAGCCAGAGATGACATCTAGTAATCCCTGGCCAGAAGCTCCGGCCCTGGGGTCTCCAGTGGGCCCGGTGGAGACCACAGGGAGCTTGTCCTCTGGATAGCCAGCCTGGAGGTGCAGAACTAGAGCCTGAAAGGCGTGGCGCGGGGCCTGCAGCAGGCCACCTTTGAGCTGGAGGCCCGACTGGGTGTGCTGGAGAAGAGCGAGCCTGCCCACCGAGCCACAGACCCCCAGCCCCAGCACGTGTCTCCCATGTGCCAAGTGGAGTCCCCACCAAGGAGGCAGCCCCCCACTGCAGAGGACCACTAAGGCTGTGACACTGACTTGTTTGACGGTGATGAGGAAAACAGGGAGGCCGTCAAGCTGCGGGAGGAGCTACTGCAGTGGTATGCAGAGAAGGCGGCCAAGAAGCCTGCGCTGGTGGCCAAGTCCTTCATCCTGATGGATGTGAAGCCCTGGGATGATGCGATGGACATGGCCCAGTTGTGGAGACCTGCGTGTGTCCAGTTCAGCTGGACTGGCTGACCTGGTGGGGAGGCTCCAAGCTGGTACTGGTGGGTTAGGGCATCTGCAAGCTACAGATCCAGTGTGTGGTGAAGGATGACGAGGTGGGGACTGACATTCTGGAAGAGATCACCAAATTAGAGGAATGTGTGCAGAGCATGGATATTGCTGCTTTCAACGAGGTGTAAGCCCTAGCACTGGGCCTGTGAAAGTCTGTGCCACTAATGAAGACTGAGATTCCCACAAAAAAAATATTGAATTTCATTTAATTGCTGCAAAGCAAAAGATTCAGGTTGACAGCATAATTCTGCTATTTATGACACTTTAGGAAACTGCTGTGAGTTCTGAGACATTTTGTTCAGAAACTTTGGATAAGGAAGATATTTCTTTTGATATTTGGGATCAGATGGACAGGAGCCAAGAGTCTTGTAATAGGAACATCTCTGTTGTCCTGGAACTTCTCCTAAGCTCTGAACTAGAAAGAGTGCCTTTTTATTAGAACACCTTTTTTTCATTGTTCATACTATTGCAGTTGTCCCCATTTATTCCCCCATGCCCACCTCCACCCAGCCCTCACCCCTCCTTCCCTGAGGCCGTCACTGCACTGTTGTATGTCTGTGTATCATGCATCTACGCTCTTCGGCTAATCCCTTCGCCTTCTGTCATCTTCCCACCCGATCCCCTCTGACAGCTGTCAGTCTGTTCCATGTATCCATGCTCCTGTTTCTATTTGGTTCATTAGTTAATTTTTTTTTGTGGTGACATGGGTGGATCTGGAGATCATTATGCTAAATGAAATAAGCCAGTCAGTGAAAGACAAATACTGTGTCGTCACACTTATATGTGGAATCTAATGAAAGTGTGCTTTTTTAGCATAAGTATGATTTGATTCTGTATGTTCTGATACGTAGGCCACCATTAATTGTCTTCCTTCTGTATCTGTTTTCTTTTTCTCAAAATAAAAGGCCTAATAACGATCTTACAGGAATGCCAGGGGGATTAGGTGAGATGCTATAACTGGAACTAGTACATGACTATAACCTGAGCCTTTCCAAGCCTTCTCCATTCATTTTGCTAACACGAGTTTATTGAGTATCTATTAGGTGATCAACATATGAGAACACAGTGGGAAATAAAACAGTCCTGTTTTTCAGAGGAAATGGGCATTCAATAATTATAACCACGCAAATGAACTATGACAGGATTATACATGAAAAAAGAAAAGCAAAGGGATGAGCAAATAAGATTGAGGAGAAGCAGAGAAGTAGGATTAAAAACAGGAAATTATCATTTTATGGAAGCCAAGAAAAAAGAATTTTAAGTACATGTGACTGTATTGAGTACTGCTGAGAAGTCTAGCAGGTGAAGACTGGAGAGCATCCTTTGGTCTGGAAGTGTGGGCATTACTGTTGACCTTACTAAATGTTGTAGGTGGGCAGGGAAAATAAGAACCTGTTTGATGTGACTGTTAAATGAGGAAGGAAAGACAAATATGTAGACAAGCCTTGTTGGGATTTGTCTGGGAAGCAGAGAGATAAGAAGGAATGGTATATTAAGAGGGTTGAAGGAAAATTTTGAAAGATAACAGATACTAGATTATGTTGGTAGCTTACCACCAGGGATCGGAAAAGAGTAAGAGATTAAAGAGGTAGAAAACAGAGGGGGTACTTGCTTCTTCTATCACAATCTCTCCTCTTGTTTTCCATAACTAAATCAAATTTCAAATGTCTATAGCTTCTTTGAGAATCTAACAGTCTCAGAAATTATTGACACTAAGACATGTCTCTTTATCTGAACTGTGTGTGGGAGCCTGATAAACCTTTCATTCCACTGGAAAGCAGGCCTTTGAACAGGGTGATCACTGTCATTGGCTAAAATGAAATTGGACAGCCCTGGCTGGTGTGACTCAGCGGACTGAGAACCAAGCTGGGAATTGAAAGGTCTCCAGTTCTATTCCCAGTTAGGGCACATGCCTGGTTTGCAGGCCAGGTCCCCAGTAGGGGAGAGCAAGAGGCAACCAATCACTGATTGCTGTTTCTCTCACACATGATGTTTCTCTTCCTCTCTTTCTCCCTCCCTTCCCCTCTCTCTAAAAATTAATAAATAAAATCTTTAATAAAAAATTTAAAAAAAAGAAATTATATATTCTAAAATTCACAAGCTTACATAATGATAAGGTAAGTACTGTTTAAGTGTTCATACTACTCAATTGATTTTTAAATAAAATTCTGCAGATAGCAAAAAGAAAGCATTAGGAGGGAACTCCTGAGAAGCTAAGAATTTTCAAAGATGTTGGACTTTGCTTCACCTGTTTTAAAATTTCAAATGATGGAAACTGTTACTGATAATGTGGGTTTTGCCTTTAGAATTTAAGCCTTGTGCTTCTGGATTCGTTATTGATGCATGAAAACTTGAACGATTGCTAAAGAATTTAACGTTTGCAGTGTGGTGACTACAAAGTAGAAAAAACATATTTGTTTTGTCTTCTTAGCTGTTAAACATTTCTCAACTCGGTGAGAATTTTGAAGATGATATTAGAAGAAAACAAATTCAAGAACATAAATTACTATTATTCAACCAAATGGTTGGAGGTGTTACTATTTCAGGCTGATCTCATTCTGTTTCAGAGAATTGTTTTTGTTAAAACGTGTATAGAAACTAAAATTTTTACTTTAGCAATACAGAAAACTAATCAATGCTAAGGTGACTTTGAACTCGTACAGTTCCATAATTCTGCATTAGTTCCTCCCACAGTAGACTTTTAGAGACTTCATAGACTTGGTCTCAGTTTTGCAGATATTGTTTTATGAATCAGGAAGATTTGTATTGATACTAGCATACACACATAAAATTTTAAACTAGAGAGGCTTTAGGAATTCTTTGTTATTTTCAGACTAAAAGGCACTGCAAATACTATGTAAAATTTTCAACATGTGCATGTGTTCAAATACTCATAAATTCCATCAGATTCTTAAAGCAACTGATATTAAAAGAAACATTTAAAACTACATTTATAGAGGAGGAAATTGATGCCTTGAGAACAAGCCTTTACCAAAATTGCACACAATTTTAGTGGGAGCAATTTATATTATGATATATACTTCATTCTGAAGTCCATAAAATCAAAACAGACATATTATGACTTTCTTTGCTGTTAAGTCATTTATCAGGCACAGTCTTGATGTTGCATAACTCTATATGACTATTTAGGTGCTTTGGCAGAACTGTAATTTTTTAAGAGAGGAATTTAAAGAGTAAAAGCAGATGGACATCTTCATCTTTACCAGGAAAAGTAAACAGCTACTAAAAGTTGATCAAATTAGATGCTGAGAGGGGAGCTAAATTAGCACTTTGCCCTGCACGAACCCCATGCTAATATGATCAGTTCAAACCTGAGAAGAAATGGGATGTGTCCACTATTTTTCTGTTTTTCTACTTCAGGAGTGAAGTGAATAGACATCTTGATAGGGCCCAGCTGCTGTTTCCATTGACTTAATGAGTTTCTTCATGCACCCCTTTGTGCCTCAGCATTAGAGAAACATATGGCGCATTTAACTCTTAGCTATGGGTTTATTTGACTTTTTATTGTATATTTTCCACATGTGATTCTATAGTTTCTTTAAGAAATCATGTATTACATATGATTATGTAATATATGCTAGTTGTGTTATTTATATGTGTATAAGAACAAGGTGGCCTTTTCTTCTTAAATGTTAAAAACTCTGTTCTAGAAGAAGAAAAACTAAGAATAACATAAAAACCCATCCTCATTTTAAAGTAAATGTGAATGTTAAGATTTTTTGGAAACATAATGTGAATACAGAAGGTACAACAAAAAAAGCTCAACATCAATAACTTAATTTACTAGGCAGAACTTCATGAAATAATTGCATAAATGTCCTGAAGATTAAATGTAGGCCTTCTTATAAAGATATTGGGTCAAAAAGAGATGTTGTAAGAACAAAATGTAGTCAATTGGGGATTTAAAAAAATAAGGAGGAGAACACGAATAAATAGAGAGGCTTCTTTATTTTATTTTTTTCTGGTAATGATTTTCCTGAACCTCATTTGATAATGAATATCAAGTTATAAGTCCACAACATAAATCTTACTACACCGTTATAAATTACTAATTACAGTAAAGCTCAACATGAGAATTAAGTAATTCCCTGGGGCCACCTGAAAGAGCCCTGTGTTAACTGCATTATCGTACTGGGTTTGATGTGCACCTATTATTTTCCGAGCTTTGACTTTGAAGACATTGATCAAAAACAACCACCTTCTACTGTGCACAATAACCCTGTGAGAGGCCTGACAACACCTCATAACAACCACCTTATGCTCACAATGAAATGGATTTCAAAACCAAAAGATGTGAATGGCTAGGAGCCAGAGAGGAACTGATTCACTGAATTTAGCTCTTATTTAAAATCCTTGTGAATGGAAGCCATTTTTCCCCCTAACACAGCTATTTAATTGGGACACTTCTAATGAAATCTCCAGAAGACAGATTCTGGCACAGCACAGGACAGGAGAGGAAAAAAACAGCAACATATAATACCTCTCAAAGTTAATTTCATCATTTTTATAATGATAATTAACAAAAAATTGTTTTCTGGGACCTGTGGCAATTCCTCATGAAGACATCAGGGTTTGGATATATTTGACGGATTTGTTTTCATATATTTTGTGTGTTCATTCAACGGATGGAGCAGGAACTAACACTTTAAAATGTACAATTTTTTAAAGTTAACTCTTTTCCAAAATGAGCATATAAAACTTTTTTTGTAAGTTTTTACTTTGAGAAAGTCTTTAAGCATGTTTGTAGTGCCAAATAGCAGGATCTCACAACTATCTTTAAATTAAATATCAGGCTTTGAATGGAGTGAAATGCAGTATCTAATCTGACTCTGGTGATGCTTTAGAGTAAAAGGAAGACATGTTTCAAGTTTGTAGTGGTATAAATAAGTAGCAAAAAATTTTGCCTTCATTTCTGTCTTACTGTTATAGGTAAGATGTGGGGAAGAAAAGGAAAATAACAAAAGCTCTATCATTTAACTTTAATAAATTAAAACAGGATAGACAAAACATGGGATTTTGAATTTCTCATTATTTCCTCATACATTCTTTTCTTTTAATGGCACTGTTGTTAACTGAAAGAATAAATGCATTTTTTAAACAATCCTCACCTGAGGATATGTTTACTGATTTTACAGAGAGGGAAAGAGGAGGGGAGAGAGATATATCAATGTGAGAGAGAAACATTGATTAGTTGCTTCTCATACATGCCCAACTGTGGATTGAACCCACAACTTAGAGCCTTTGAGTGTTATTGTTTTTGTTAATATTATTGTTAATAACAACAATATCCAGAGCCTTTAATTCAGGATTGTTATTTATAGGACTTTATTCTAAAGAGATAATCTCAGGTATAGAAACCATTTTAAGCTCAGGCCACAACCTAGGTATGTGCCCTGACTGGGTATCAAACCCCTAAACTTCTGGTGTATTAGAGGATACTCCAACCAAGTGAGCCACCTAGCCATGGCAGAATAGATGCATTTTTAAGGTTGCTAATGACTCAGCCAATAGGCGCCCCTTTGGGTAGCCATCTCATGAACAACTACATAACAGGTCGCCCTGGGTCTGTTGCACAGCGGAAGCCAGCCTGACTGCTGGGGAGAAGCGTGAAAGTCAGGAATTTGAATATTAGACTATCTTGAGGGCTAATTCTTTTTTAATTTTTTTCATTTATAAATCCAGGATAATATAATTGGCTTCAATAAGGTCATTATGAGGATTAAGTGACACAATATTTATATATAAAGCCCAATCACATTGTGTGATACACAATAACCAACTCTTAAAAGGTAGCCATAACAATGAGAGAGGTGTCCACATGTAGAGGATCTTTTAAGATGGTAATATTTTACAAGGATAATCTATTGATTAATGACTACTGTTTATTCTTTTTAAATAACTTACCTGGGATATGTTTTTTAATTAAACTTCAAAAATGCTTCAGTGTTTAATATGTGATACTCATTTCGTTACTATCTCTGACAGTCACGTAAAAGGCTTCCACGTAATTTCTGAGTCAAACAGTGCTGCTGTCCATGTAAGAAATAAATTCTGAAGAAATGTCTTCACATATATTAATTTATGAAGGTGGGGTCTATTCCACATAGGACAAATCCCTAAGCTTATTTCAATCTCTAAGCATGAATTACTTTAAATTTCTATGAGTTAAAAACAGAAACGGGAGTTCCATAAGTGCTGAGCCCTATTACACAACAGACTCGGACCCATTAGAATAAACTAAATAAAGAGCATAGCTGTGGAACGTGTGCTTACGCAATTAATCACAATGGCACCGAGGTTTCTTGTTGTAGTCTCTAAATCAACAGCACTCCTTTATGAACACTGGTTTAAATCAGCAAGTTCACAAAACACTCAGTAATTTACTCAAAGAACCATCAGAGTATGTTACAACAGTTGGAGCTTTTGCCATGTTTTGCTTTGGTTCTCCCCAATCATACTCAATCAGAGATTTGTGAAATGGTGATTATCTTTCCATGAGCTGAAACCTTGCAGAATTAATTATCTAATGGAGCTGTGAATTATTACTGTTATTTCAGGGGAAAGCAGTATCAATTTCCTAATAAGAAAGCCACTGCCATTTAAAAGAAAAAGAATACGTGAGATGATGATAAAGTGAACTACACATTAGAATTCAAATTCGTGCAATCTCTTTAGGAAAAAACTTGGTAACATAAATCAAATCTTCAAAAATATCCAGAGCCTTTAATTCAGGATTGTTATTTATAGGACTTTATTCTAAAGAGATAATTTCTGATATAGAAACCATTTTAAGCTCACATATTCATTTATTTCTTACTTAAAATAGGGAGAACATGAAACATTACAAATGTCCTAAACTAGAAGAATTAAGTAATTATTGTATGGCTAAACGATAGAAAATTATATAGGTATTAGAGCTGCTGTTTTCCAAAAGCTGTTAAAAATTAGAAATGTTTTGTATGACAATATTAAGTTTGAAGTATTATATATAGCAGCATAACTTTTTTATATAGAGAACAAAGACTAGAAGTAAATACACTAACACATTAGTACATCACATTCATAGGCAACTGTGTGTGCTTAGAGCTCAACACTTTTTTAAAATACCAGAGCACGGGGACAGTGGCATGAGAAGTATAACTGTAGACTTCGGAAAGACTATTTCTTTAAGAAAAAAATTGTCATAAAATACTTATTTAATATTAAAAGTAGAGAAAACAAAGGGAACAGTAAACCATACTTAAAAAGAGATCACACTCCAGCTTATATAAACATTGGGGAGGTAAAACAGGAAAGGATTAATTTTTAGTGCACTGGAAAGTACTTCACAAAAATTTCAGAATACAAAGGAAAAGTAATGTGATATTAGTGCCTATTCAGCCAATGTACATGTACGTCCTGTGGCATTCTTTATTTTCAAAGATGTGTTGAATATTTACTATGTGCTCGGTATTTAGAAATGACTATAGGAAACAATAGGTACTTCTCTTCCTAACTTTGTTAGTTTCTTATGATTCTAGCTAAGCATCCTCAAGTGGTATGAAAAGAGCTCATAAGGCAACGAAAGAAAACACGTTCTGCTCTCTGCTGCAATCCATGTCCCCTCGATGGTGGGCAAACGCTGTGTATGGTCTACAGCTGGTTTGTTGCCTCCCAGAGTGAGGGGTCAGACATAGTGTCCTGCAAGGAAGCCCTGTTTCCTAAGATGCACATGCTGTGGTTAGTTACAGATCCGGCATAATGAATTCTCTCTCCCCAGTGGCAGGGTACTATTCTCAGAAATATGGCTTTGGTGGAGTGACATTTCTTGGCCACCAATATATATAACCAAGCAGGCCCACCCTTCCCCAACAATACTCCGGGAAAGGCTATGTCCAGGAGGAGCCTTATCTCTTTCCAGACTTGGGGTGCCTGGCCACTGGGGTGCCTGGCCACTGGGGTGCCTGGCCACTGGATGAGACACAGTCCAAGGGTTGAAATTTATGTTACTCTGCAGACTGTAGCCTCTCAGCCAGGATGACATCAGTGCCTTTAGAAGAAACCCAGAGAAATAGAGTGCAGTTCAAACTTTCCCTTCAGAACTGACAAAATGTGACATTAGCAAACATAGTGGGGCCCTGGGAAGCCCTCGAATAGATGGACTATGAAAAGTCTGTTCGTATATATTCTCAAGCCGTGGGGGTGAACTGTATCTGTTCAAGCATGAATGAATGGGCAATTTAGAGCCTTTCCCTACAACTCCCCAGTCCTCTTGCCAAAACCTTCCAGCCAACCTGCATACAAACACTTTACCTTTACTAGCAAATAGCCTAGGTGATCCCATCAGCAGGAGAGGTGCTTTAACTGAGGCTTTAGTGGAAGTAGTAATGAGGTTCTTTAGAGGTTGAGACACTAATGAAAATAACTTCCAAGTGGACTTGGCAGAAGAAATGGTGCACGGTCTTGGAATTATCCTTGGAGATAACTTAATGTTTTCATTTGCCAATGGGAAAAATGAAGCTGAGAGGATAAATGTTTTGCCCAAGATCTAACAGTGTAGTTCCCATCAGAGCCGGGTCTACGTTTATGATTGCTGATTCACACCACTACTCCTTGATGCTTAATGGTCGGTACAGTGAACCAACAAAAAAATGACAGTTGACTATAACAGTTTAGGGTGGACGAGGGACTGAAGTAGACATAATTGATAAAAAGGAGGCGCATAGATGCTTTTGAGCTTTGAAGAAAAATTATATTTATTAACTTTCTTTTCTGCCTTCTGATTGTTTCTACGTTTCCCTTTTATCAGAACAGTTTTTTAAACTTTAGTTAGAATGAATTTTTAAATAGCATACTTGCTATTTAAATAGTGATACTTGCACACAGCTTGAAAACATGTTTCTTCTTTCTCATCACTTTTTCATTAGCTGAAACTGTTGCCACTGCTAGGTAGCAGCTGTTCGCGTTTTCTCAGTGACTTATAGGAATAGTCACAATGCTCGCTTGCTGTGAGATGGTGTAAATGGAGGGAAAAAGCACATAGGATTTGAGTAAAAGAGAACACGAAGTATTATTATGAGAAGAGAACAGGTTCGGGCTTTTTGGTATATTTGAAAAGAAATACACATATTCAGAATCATTGCTCCAGCTTTGGGTACTTAGATTAGGATCATCTTTGCCCTAAATGTTTTCGTGTTATTCTATGAGGGGGGACTCAGAAAACCCCAGAATTTATTTATAAAAAATACGTATTGAGCAACAGGGAGTGGGAGAAGGATAAGAGGGGAGAAAGTACAGAAAATAAGTAGCATAGACGGTAGGTAGAAAATAGATAGGGGGGAGGGCAAGAATAGTAGGGGAAATATAGAATCTAAAGAACTTGAGACACGTGGTCATGAACCAAAGGGGAGGGTAATGGTGGGGGAGGGGTGTGCAGGGTGGAGGGGAATGGAGGCGGGAATAGAACAACTGTAATGGCACAATCAATAAAATATATTTAAAAATACGTATTGATTCTTACATCTTCTAAGAACTCTCCATTTGATACAACACACCTATCAATACTTTTTTCCACTGCTCAGAACAGTTTTTGAACCCATTAATTTTGACGCCTTTTAGCACTTTTGCCATATTTTGTTTCACCTCTTCCACATCAGCAAAATGTTTCTCTTTGAGGACATTTTTTTCATCTGGGGAAACAAAAAAAAAGTTACTCAGAAGGAGATCAGGTGAACAGGGAGGGTGGGGCATAAGGCTCATTCTGTTTTTGGTAAAAAACTGCTGAACTCTCAAAGTGGTGTGGGCAGGTGTGGGCAAGTGTGCTCGTAAATCACCCATCAAGAAACAGGGCCAGTGCCTTGAAAGAGTCTTAAAAAAACTCACTGACACTGAATGCAGCCTTTCACAACAACGCCAGCTGGTCCACTGATACAGATGGGTTCCTAGAACACTTGCATAGCAGGGGAAACCAGTATTATGAGGGGCCTGCCCTCCAGAAGATAATTTCATTTTTTTTTACAGAGGTAACAAGAGGTTTTATTTTTATAACAGCTTTATGAGAGTATCATTGACAGACAATAATCTGTACATATTTAATGTACACAATTTGATAAATTTTGACATATATACAAGTAAAATCATTATCACAATTTCAATAATTAATGTATTCATCATCCCCCAAAAAAGGTTTTCTTTTGATCCTTTGTAATCTTTCCTGTCTGTCTTTCACTCTCCCTCTAACAGGGGTGTCCAACCTTTTGGCGACTCTGGGCCACGCCGGAAGGAGAAGGGCTGCCTTGGGCTGCACAGTTAATACACTGCGACGCATAATCACCAACAGATCTCATAGTGTTTTAAGTGAATTTACAATTTTGTGTTGGGCTGCAGTCATAGCAGCATGCGGCCCGTGGGCCACAGATTGGACACAGCTGGTTATATTTTTGTCTTTTTACCTTTGTCTAAAATTGGTTGTCTATTTTTTAAACTCTCCATTCTGTCACATTGGATTATTTTTCTATCTTTTCACAAATATTTCACCACTTTTATTTCTATAATTTTGTAATAACTCTCAAAATAAGATATAGTTAGCCTTGCAACTTTATCTCTTTCAAAAGTTGTTTTGGCTATTCTAGGTCTTCCCTTTGCATTCCACATGAATTTTAGAACGGGTTTGAAGTTTTATACTAGAAAGTTCTGCTGGAATTTTGATTGCGTTGAATTGATTCACATATCAATTTAAGTAGAACTATGTTTTAACAATGTTGAGTCTTCTGACCATGAACACAATATATCTCTTCATTTACTTAGATCTTTATTTTTTATCACCAAAGTTTATTAGCTTTCAATCTTACACACATTTCATTAGTTTTTTATTTAAATAGACATATTTTATTTAAAAGTGCTTACTTAAAACTATTTTCATTTCTTTGCACAAAAATTAATATCACTTGCCATAACTGGAAAGTAACTTTGATAATCAAATAGTGTTAAATTCCAGGAAAATACTGTTACTTGATGAGTCTCTTTTAAATTTCCTTTTTTGTTAAAAGCAAGTCTTTAAAAGTTCTAAAAGAATAGTTAAACAAAGCTTCACATTTTCCTTTTTGTAACCAGGTCTTAAGAGAAATAGGGAACTCTTTTCTCACTAGGTAATACATTGCATTTTTATGATCCATATAGCACTAAAACCTCATTTCTCAAACTTTGAATGTGAGTGCCACTGTTAGGGAATAACTAGATTTTAGTCACCCAAGCAAGGATACAGAAGTGTGAGAAAGTTTGGGTATTATAGAATTTGCTTAAGTTAGGAATTCCTAGAGTGGTACTTCTAAACCTTGGTTGTATATAACATTACCTTCAGAGTTTAAACACCTTAGACTACAAGAATCAGAGTATTTGTATTGGAGTGTCTGTATCTGTTAAAAGTTCCCTAGATAGTTCCAATGTGTAGGAAGGGTAGAAAACCTCAGTGACAGGTATCGCAGTGTGGATATGGGAAGACGGTGATGGTAGTGGTGGTGTACAGCAGGAAGGCAGGAGAAAGCTCAGACTGACTGGCAGGAGCTTCCTCATTGGATGCCAATAGATGGGATGGTAGAAAATGTCAGTATTACTTTCCATCTAAGGCTGGAATATGAATTGTCTGTCAAGGCAGTTATCCTGAAGAATGACAAAGCCCTGACTCTCCTTTCCATTAAGAACAAGTACTCATGGATTTTCTGCCTCAAATGCTCTATTGGTTAAAGGAACATGATCTTTTCTTAAAGTTAAAGGAACTAAATGCATATTTCAAGAATGGTCTAAATGACCTTCCCCCATAATTTACAACAGATATGTGAAGTATTTTTGAAACAGCGTTAACAAAATTGTTAATAAATAATTCCAGATAAATTCATAAAGATTTCTTTGGGAGGTAGCATTTCAGAATTTAATAATACACAGAATCCAAATGTGCATGTGTAAATAAACATATGTGCTAGAAGAGTCTGAATCTGAATTGATCTCCTTAATTTTTTTCCCGTGGTTTTGACACAGCTCTAAGATCCACTTAAAATAGAGCATCTTTCAGTTGGGTAGCATTTGCAGCCTGTCAAGCTGTGCTTTTGCATTCACACTGACCATGTGACCATCTTGAAGACTTCATCTGGGAGAAGGAAGGAAAAGGACAACTCCAAATCCAAATCTTCAAGCTAGTTTAGAAGACCAGAACTAGGGAAAGGAGAACTTACAATTGCTTAATGTACGAAGGGCAGTAAGATGAATGGGAAAGGCCTGTGAAGATTATTGAACAAAACTAAACGCTGAGGAGGAATTCGTGAGGAAACAAGTGGAGAAAGGGCTTCTTTGGGAAGGGAGATCGGCAGCCCATCAGCACGGATTCTCGGGTCTCCCGTGGCCCCTCCCCCCAGACGGTCCCCACTCTCCGCCCCTGGCGCTCCCGCTCCGGGGCTGCAGAGCCTGGCCGGAGACCCACCCGGTGGGCGGGGTAGCGTTTCTGGGCTTCCATTCCGCTCCGAAAGCTCAGGGAGCACTCGGGCGTCCGCGCAGCGCCCCGGGACTCTGAGCAGCTCAGAGTTTCTGCACCTCTTAGAGTCTCCAGCTGCGGAGGCGGTGGTGCCCAAGTCTCTGAAGAAGTTGTGTCAAATTCCGCCCGCCCGTGGGTGGGAAGAGAGGGGAGCAGGGCGGCCCCACCGCCCCGCGCCCCTGCAGGGCCCGCTGCGGACCGCACACCCGCCCGTGGCTACGGGTCGCCGGACGCTTCCGCGGGATGGAGCAGTCGCGGTGCGGTGGCCGGGACCGCGGCGGCAGCGCCCGGCCCCGCCTGGCCCTGGGACTGGTGGCAGCGGCCCCTCCACCCCCCTCGCCGGCGCTGCCGGTGCCCCCGGGGATTCCGGTCCCCCCGACTTTCCTGCGGCCTCCCAACCTGTTTCTCCGGGCAGCCGCGGCCGCTACCGCCCCCGCCGCGGGAAGCGGGGGCTGCCCGCCGGCTCCCGCGCTGGACAGAGGGGTGGGCGCGGTGGGCTGCGGCTACCCGCGGACTCCCAAGTGCGCCCGTTGTCGCAACCACGGCGTCGTGTCGGCGCTCAAGGGCCACAAGCGCTTCTGCCGCTGGCGCGACTGTGCTTGCGCCAAGTGCACCCTGATCGCCGAGCGCCAGCGCGTCATGGCCGCCCAGGTGGCGCTGCGCAGGCAGCAGGCCCAGGAGGAGAACGAGGCCCGGGGGCTGCAGAGGTTCCTGTACCCGGGACCCTCGGGGCCCGGGGTTCGCGCCTCCGGAGGCGGCAGCGGAACCGAGAATTCCCGGGCGGCGAGCGACCCTGCGGGGGCCCCTGCGCGGGGACTTGATACCTGGACGCCGGCTAGTGGTCTGGCGACCCCTGCCTTCGAAGTTTTCCAGCTAGATAATACGGAGGAAAAGCAAGGTGAGTTGGTTTTTTATTTCCTCTTTGAAAAAGAAAGAATAAAAAGAAGATGTTCTGGAGAAAAACTTTTTGAAACAAGCAGCCGTGCCCTGGAGGCGGGCGACGCAAGTGGTTTAGAAGAAGCCCTGGTTTAAGTTGTGGGAAACGGCTCTGCAGTATGACGTTAATGCGAGTGGGTTCTGCGATAGGACATTAGTGAGAGTGGCTGAAACCCACCACATTCATGGAAAAGCTTTCTGTTCCTTCAGGTGATAGGATAAGATAATGAAAAAGTGAAAAAAGTGAAGGGTGAGTAATCATATGAGCCCCTCACGCTAGGAATGGAATTTGCACCCAAGTTTCTATGACTCTGTGTGAGCAGAACTTCCAGTGGGCGTTGAGTGAGAATGTTAGTGAGAGGTGCTGCCTTTTGAGCTTGCTCTGTACTGTTTTCAGCTGTAAATCCAAAGGTACCCTTCTGATCTTGTCTGAGGAACTCACTGATAGTTGAGGGTACAGTTCTTTACCTTTGGGGCACATTTTTGGAGCCAGCTAGAAGTAGGGAAGAGACTGAAATCTGCCAAAACCCCCTTTCATCCAATATGCTTCAGAATTTTAAGCATTCCACCCCTCGTCCCCATGGTCAGCCCCCTAAGGTGTAACATGCTGTAATGTGAAGTTTCAACTCTTCCCATAGGAAAAAAAAAAGTGTTAAGTATTCCAGATTTGTAAAAACATTTATAAGAATTTCAAAGTCCAGTATTAGGGATTTCTTATCCAATGAGTTTTAATTTTTTTCCCTTAGCTATCAACCAAAAGTCTCTTTCATATATTGTTATTTGTGGTTGATAAATATATATTTGACTAGGGTTATCCCAAATAAACTTTTCCAGCTAATGAAAATCGCACTGTATTTTAGTGAATGCCATAGTCTTCCACAGTACCCAGTAGCAGTGAAAATGTTATTTCAGTATTTTTGTATAAATCCAAGATGGGTTGTGTCATATGAGATTATGTGATAATGACACATTAAGTTGTTAATTAGAAAAAGTCCCTGGATTGTGAAAATTGCAGATCTTAGATCACAGGATGTACCTTTGAAAAGAGACTATCGCTATTTAAATAAGACATACATAATTTCTCACTTATGCCAATTTTTGTCCATCTTTTGGTTTATTTTAGTAGATAAAACAGACTTTAAACATTTCTCATTAAAATTCAAAGAGAGCTGAAGAGCAAAGTTATTAAACAAAACTACTAAAAAAGAGAAGTAAAAGTTAAAATTCTGTAAACTAAATTGACAGATTTGGCTGGTGACCCTGATTTATATATATATTTTTGGAGGGGTACCAAAGTGTCCTGTGTTATAGGATCAGTTAATTTATTTTATTCTTTGCCTCAGTTGCCCCCCCCCCCACTTTGAAATACTAGTTTCATGGCTTTTCTGAACTGACTGCTGCCTCTCACACACTATCTGTAGGGAGAAATTCTATTTAAATTATTTGTTCATGAGACAAAGACTAAGAAGGCTAATTCAGAGGTGAATCAGATTTGCACACACAAAAGAACCTTACAGTCAAAACGAGGAAAAGTTTATGTATCCAAAAACTATAAGATATGATAAAAGAAGTAAACAATGATAAAAGAAGTAAAATGAGCTATAAGAGTTGAGAAAACAGAGATGATATAAATTAAATCACAGTGTTTTGAAGACACCTTATGTTCTAGGTAGTTTTATGCAATTGGTATTTCATTGCTTATATTATACTCCAGAATACAATAAAATAACAAAAAATATACATAAATTGGTTTCGAGATGATATTTTGATACCTCCCATGTTCTGCGGTCAAGGGAATGGCAGACCTGTGCCAGTCTATCTCCTCTTGGCAGATTTCATCAGAAGAGTTTTATTGTTTTAATTTGAAACTGAAAATGCTAGAGAGAATCTGTCATTTTGCAGGAGCAACATCTTTTGTTAGATGTTTGCTCTAATGACATTTTAATGATCAAAGTGTTAAATTGTACGCTTACTTTAAATTTAAAATGAACTGTAGCTATTTCTTTAGAATTTAGGACCTCTCCTTGAAGAAACATAGGAATTTTGCAAACTGTCGTTGCAGATCGCTGCTTTAGGCAATGTTTGTTTCATTGCATTCATTAACTTTGTAGAAGAAAGTGGGACTGAGATATTCTGAGTACCCCGCTAGACAATTTACTCTTTTTAAATGGAAACAGAAAATAAGTATGTCTATAGGATAAACCAAAATAAGAGTTTTTTATTGATTATATGCATAATTATTTTCCTAAAGATATTCTTGCTTTATTAATATTCATATGCTCAACATTTGAGGTAGAAAATCAAGTTGTATAAAATATTTTTCCTTAATATTGAAAAAAGTTGTGATTTGAAGCAAATATCTAATATGTTATTTTTATCACATACTTTGACGATCCAACAGATGTCAGCAGTGCAATAGTGCAGTTTCTAATTTTCCTTTAGATACAATTTGACTATAACCTCTTTTCGTGATATTTTCCTAGGGATTGAAAAAGAAAGTCCGTTTCACAGAGGATTATAAACCAACTCTGTATCAACTCTCATAAAATGAAATATGTAGGTTGTATGATCTTAGATTGGTAGAGCAGAAGTCATTATTGGTTTAGATTTTATATGAAGTAAACAATTTTGTTATTTTTCCACATTATTCATGTAACAATTGGAATCTGAAATGTGAGCATTAAAAAAGCAGTTGTAAAGATGTAGAATTAGTGATTAAGCAGAATATCTATTTTCATATTGATTGTTTCTTCTTTTGCTTTATTATCTAAACATAATTATTTAGTTCTTTTAGCATGGTGTCACTATGAAAAAAAGACTCTTCGGTAACAATAAAATTTGGGCAACATTTAGGAAAACCTCAAGTTGCCAAGATGGGGCAAAGTGCATGGAATATTGGTGTTACATTAACAGTTAGAGGTTAACAATAGACTCTCTTTACTGATTCCGAAATAACTACTGCATTTATATGTTATATAATTTTGTGATCTTGAAATGGCATAATAAATAGCATTTCCCACTATTATAACACCGGCATTCCAAAATGATATTTTAAAATTTTTATTCATTAAAATTTATTACAGCAGAAATATTATAAATATATGAGAGAATGAATTTTTTACCTAGCACTGTTTTTGAGTGGGGAACACTATGTTCTGGGAAATTTTCCCTTTATGTGATGCCTTTTTTCTCTTTCCCCAGAACAAAAAGAGAGTAGATGTGATTCATGCCAGAGTGGACAAAAAGAACCAGTCTTCAAATCTCACCAGCTGACCCTGGAATCATCTCCAGAGTCCGTTGGTGTAGTTGGAAAACAAAATGTTATGTCATCTGTCTCAGAAAACTCAAACCAGGATGATAGCATTCTGTATCCTCACCGTGGGGAGCAATCAGGAGGTGAAGAGAGTCCCAGGTCTCTGTCATCCTCTGACCTGGAATCAGGAAATGAAAGTGAGTGGGCCAAAAACCTCACTGCTGCCAGATCCAGACTTCCCACGGTGTCCACAAGACCAAGGGATCCTCTGGATATCCTTACCAAGATTTTCCCAAGTTACAGGCCCAGCCGGCTAGAAGGCATTCTACAGTTCTGCAGAGGGGATGTGGTTCAAGCTATTGAACAGGTCCTAAATGGGAAGGAACATCAACCAGACACCAGGAACCTAGCAAGCTCAGCAGAACTGGGAAATACAGCTTTCCAGAGACCTTCAAATTTTAGTTTAGCTGGAATTGGTTTTGGAACTCTGGGAAATAAATCAGCTTTTGCTCCTCTTCAAACCACTTCTACTTCTTATGGAGGTGACTCGAGTCTCTACAGCGTAAGCCCTAGACTAGGTATCAGTCCCTTGCGACTGGCATATTCCTCTGCAGGAAGAGGGCTGTCTGGTTTCATGTCTCCCTACCTAACTCCTGGGTTGGTACCAGCACTGCCTTTTCACCCAGCTTTGGATTATGCCTTTTCAGGGATGATTAGGGATTCTTCCTACCTTCCTAGTAAAGACCCTGTAACTGGTAGCAGACTGTATTCCAGGCTGAATCAAAACCACCTGTAGTGCATTTGCCTGTTCTCCCTTTTCTGGAGTCTGTGTAGGGGGCAGGCAATAGAACCCCCACACTCACACCTCCATCTATCACTGTGCTCACTATGTGTGTGAGCGGATTGCCAAGCCTTAAGGATGCTGTTCTTCTTAAACAAGCAATCTAATAAACTTGAGATCTAAAGATTTCTTTAGCATTTATTAAGTAAGACAGCAACAACAACAAACAAAAAGAAGCATTGAAAATATTACACGTGCCTTGAATAAAGCCATTTCAGGAAATACTTTTTACTTCAAATTAGTAAATTTTCTCCCTAAAATACACATTGTAAAATTTCTATTTTAAAACTATATTTGTTTTTATTTTATTGAAAAGTGGAATTCATAGTTGTAAGATACATGTGTAAGTATAAAACAGTCCAGCATTATGTAAAAATAACCAAAAGGAAGAATTGAAAAGTTGGGGTACTTCTAAATAATTATTGTTTTAAACTACTTTCATTTTGTTCCTTGTACATTGGAAAGAAAAATGTTATTCAGAGTATTTAAAAATATTTTATTCACATATAAATTATTAGTAATAAGTAAAAATTTTGAGAAATTTAAATTTCTTATTTTTTCTGCATGTCTTATTTTTCATCATGTCTGTGTTATTTGTGATAAGAGGGCCATTAACAAAATATTTTTATTTTTAAGTGAACGTTGTGAATTAGGCAAAGGCCAATGGAGCAAATCTTAAGAAATGAGACTCTGCCATCTCCTGGCCACTATCACTAATTGCAACTCAGTTCTGAGAGAGTAGAGACATTAGAAGCCAACCAATGGTTTCCTAATTTTCATAATTCATATAAGCTATGTTTTGAAATAGCAACCTTAGATCATGCTACATAGAAATTTTGATATTATAAAGTGAATTTCTACTGTGGATGAGAATTTTAATCTCTTAGTGCTCTGTGCCCAGGTCTGGGAAATATTCTTTTTTATATTTGTCACAAGAATATGGCAGTCATTCTCAAAGGTAAAAATGACATTATTCAGAAAATTTAAATAGCTGTTAAGATGGTATTGATTGATTCTAAATAGAGGATGCTTAATGCATTGAGGAAAGATGATAATATTTCCAAAGAAGAAACATTGTCATTAAATGTTAGAGGTTTCTTGAGATTTTAAAAATACTTTTCATCTTTCATTTGGAGCATCTGAAAGCTGTTTATTTCAGTCATTGGAAGGGGAAGTTCTTGAGAAAATTGCTTACAAAGCAACTTTATGAAATTTTTTTTACAAATCATTTTTAAACAACAGTAGTTTTAAACAGTGTGAGCAGCATGACTCACTAGAGATTTCTTAAATCTTGTATGTGTGTGTGTGTGCACATACACAAAAGGGCAGGAGGACCCAGGAAAAAAAATAGAACTTTTTATAAGAAATTGTGTATTTGTTCTTACATGTTTAAATTTCAGTCACCTTCAAAGTACTCTCCATTTGATGCAGTACACCTATTGGGACATTTTTTTCTACTGCTCAAGACAGTTTTTGAACTTGTTGATTTTGATACCTTTTAGTATTTCTGCCATTTTTTGTTTCTCTTCATCCAAATAGGTAAAACGCTTCCCTTTGAGAATTTTTTTCATCCGCAGAAACCAAAAAAAAAAAGTTGCTTGGAGTGAGATTGAGTGAATAGGGAGGGTGGGCACAAGGGTCATACTGTTTTTGGTCAAATACTACAGAACACTGAGCACAGTGTGAGCAGGTGTGCTCATAAGTCATCTATCATAAAATGGGCAAATGTGTCGTCTTAAAAAATGTGCTGATGCTTAATGCAGCCTCTCACAACAACACCAGCTGGTACACTGATACAGATGGGTTTCTAGAACACTCACCTACAAGGGGCCTGCCTCCAGAAGATAATTCTGTACTGAGGGGAGTCCCCCCTCATATTATTTACCCACGTCCTGCCAGTTTTGTCATATGAAGGCTGTTCCATGAAGCCAAATGAGAATATATTTCTAAAGTATATATTTTCCAGCAAATATTGTAAATGACTGAACAGTATTTAGTGTTGACTTGAGATGCAAATATATTTGATACAGGATGCAGTAATTTAAAAGGCATGAATTTGAGAAAGCAGATCCTATAAAAATTTCATTCAATCGTTATTCATTATTAATAAAGATACTAAGCTGGAACTATAGTACAATGCTTGACAAGTAGCTGATGTTTAATTACTACACATAGAGTGAAGGAAACCATTTCAGATAATAGAACTCTATGAGACTGATGAAACCAAAGAATTCTCTAAAAGTGGCCTTCAAACACACCATTTTGCATGTAATTTCTTGGGGTTCTTGAATCTCCTAAATGCCTTTTAGGGTAGATTCTTAACCTAAATGTTACTCTTAAGTTGTTTCAATTGAATTAATTCAGTTATTGAATGCTGTTTTTTTAGAGTGCTAGATTCTATAAAAGATATCAAACAAAATATTGCATTCTCAAGGAAGCTACATTTTACAATAGAGATCTGGATTAAAATATAACAGTGCTAGATTCGCTAAATTTTTTGTGTGCTTTCTATATAACGATGTGAATGTATCCACTTGAGAGACTGAATTACTTCCGGACTGGAAGAACTTCTATTTTGAGCAGTATTCAAATTAAAAAATAATTTTATAATCTTAAAACTTTATTTATGTGATGATTTATATGTTTCATGCCCTTTGCAATAATTTTATAACAAATAATTCTATAGAATAGGTCATTTGTTCAACCATTAAATTGTATGTGAGGAAATAGTGGCTTGGCAGTAGTGTCATTCATCCCCAGTGTTACAATAATACTGTCAACGAGCAGGAGTGTAAGGTACTTCACCAATTTCAATTAGACTACAAGGTTAGAGGAAAGACTCATTTGTCCACTCACAGCTTTGTGCAGTACCCAGTACATAACAGGAGCTCAAGTAATAGTTTTCCACTGACTGACTTAAATAAAAGATAAAAAGAAAGTATTAGCTTAGGAATTTATTTATTTAACAAACTGTTAAGCATTTACTTCGTGCCAGGTACTGTATTAGACACAGGACACAAAGAGGTGACTAAGGTACAAGACCTTGCTTCAGGATGCACACAGTCTATGTTACCATGTACGGGGTCTGTCCAGAAGGTATCCAGCTATGTAATATGAACAATTTATGAAGAGACATTTATGAGGAAGATACAAGATACAAGAAACATTGTACATAGGACAATGACGCCTCAGTCCCCTTTGAAGTAGGCCCCTTGGGATCTCACACAGTTCTCCCAATTGCCATCTGCTGCATCTGTAGTATTTTCCTAAATCTCATCATTAGTCTGCAGTCTCTTTCCTTTCAAAGGTGATTTTAGTTTTGGAAAAAGCTAGAAGTTGCAGGGCCCAAATCTGGACTGTACGGAGCTGAGTCACCTGGGTGATTTGATGTTTCGCCAAAAACTCTTCATGAGACATGATGCATGAGCAGATGCATTTCATGATGGAGCTGCCAATCACCAGTTGCCCATAGCTGTGGCCTTCTGAATCATTCAAAGAGTTTCTGTGGAGGAATATTCAAGCTGAACGCCAAATTTGATGCAGATTTGTTGTTCTACTTGCTCACTCATTTTGAATGTGACCCAGAGTACACATGCTCACTTAATGGCATCTACTGCCCCCACTGACTAGTACAGTGAAGTTGGCATCGTTTAGGCATTCCCACTCTCCTTGGCTACCAGGTTAGGTAGATGACGAGCAAACTGTTCTTGTTATATTAACAATGATTGGACTCTTTTTCAGACAGGCCTCAGTCTACAAAAACAACCAACCATTATTGTTACTATTTGACATTGTTGTTATTCTAGTGAATTCTTTATTATCTTGATGTTTATGCCCATGGATGCTGCTTGAGACCTGAACTCCTAAGTCTCTAATTAGGGGTGAGAGGAAGAGGGAGAACATCTGTCTCCCCGCAGTGCGTTTAGGGAAGGAAGTTCATTCTGTTTGGTAAACAACGTTTACGTCTATCATGAATGGCATGGACCAAGAGGAGGCTTATGTTCACTTTGATGGAGTCTTGTGTGGAAGTCACACAAGCCTCCTCATGGCTGGATGAGGATTATTGCCCAGTCAGTCTCAGGAATGGTCTTTGAAATTCATCTGATTCAGTGCACAGGCCTCCTGCTCTAAGCTCTTCTAGCTCTTCTGTGAAAACAGGTTAGTGTCAAATCTGTTTTCCCCGGCAACTTCTGAGACAAAAGGATGCTAAGGATTTTAAGACTGCCCCTCCTGGAAAATTCTAACTATGAACTTAGAACTAAGAGTACTATTTGTGAGGTATCCTAGTCATTCAACTCTTTATTTATTTATTTTTTTTGTATTCCCCCCCCATCCCTCGGACCTCTTGTTCGGTAGCATTTCTTTTTTTTTTTTTTTTTAATTAATTAAATTTATTTATTTTTTTGAATTGATTATGCTGTTACAGTTGTTCTATTCCCCCTCCATTTCCCTCCACCCTGCTCCCCCAACCCCACCATTACCCCCCTTTAGTTTATGTCCATGTGTCTCAAGTCCTTTAGGTTCTATATTTCCCAAACTATTCTCGCCCCCCCATCTATTTTCTATCTACTGTCTATGCTACCTGTTTTCTGTACCTTCTCCCCCCCATCTCTTCCCCTCGTTGCTAACCCTCCTTGAGATCTTCATTTCTATGTTTCCACTCCTGCTCTAGCTGTCCTTTTAGTTTGCTTTCGTTTTAGGTGTGGTTGTTAATAACTGTGGGTTTGTTGTCCTTTCACTGTTCATGTTTCTTTATCTTCTTTTTTCTTAGATAAGTCCCTTTAACATTTCATATAATAAGGGCTTGGTGATGATGAACTCCTTGAATTTGGTCTTATCTGAGAAGCACCTTATCTGTCCTTCCGTTCTAAATGAAAGTTTTGCTGGGTAGAGCAATCTTGGTTGTAGGTTTTTAGATTTCATGACTTGGAATATTTCTTTCCAGCCCCTTCTTGCCTGTAAGGTCTCTTTTGAGAAATCTGCTGACAGCCTGATGGGGACTCCTTTGTAGGTGATTGTCCCCTTAGCTCTTGCTGCTTCCAGGATTCTTTCCTTCATTTTAATTTTGGCTAATGTAATTATAATATGCCTTGGTGTGTTTCTTCTTGAGTCCAACTTTTTTGGTACTCTCTGGGCTTCTTGGATTTCTTGGAAGTCTATTTCCTTTGCCAGATTGGGGAAATTTTCTTTTATTATTTGTTCAAATAGTTTTTCCACTGGTGGTTGTGTCTTTCCCCCTTCTGGTACCCCTATAATTCGGATATTGGAGCATTTAAAGATGTCCTGGAGGTTCCTAAGACTCTCCTCATTTCTTTGAATTCTTGCTCCTTGACTCTTTTCTGCTTGTCCATTATTTGCTTTCTTCTGGACCATTGCATTGATTTGAGTCCCAGTTTCCTTTTCATCTCTATGGGATTCCTGTGGAATTCCATTCATTTCCCTTAATTTAGCCTCCATATGTTTCTCTAATTTGTGGCTGTAATCCACCAAATCTGTGAGAAAGGTGATGACCAGTGTTTTAAACTGTGCGTCTGAGAGTTTTGCTATTTCTTCGTCATTTAGATTTATCTCTGGGGCTTTGAGTTCTGCCTGCGACATTTTTGGTCTGTTCTGGCCCTTTAAGTGGGACAAGCGGCGCCTTGGAGTCCCAGGTCGCTGGGTTGTGACGCTGTATGTGGGGGCGTGGTCAGAGCGGAAAATGGCGCGCCGCCGCCGCCGCAGCTGCCGCCGCAGCTGCCGCCGCCGGGCTGGTCCAACCGCTCACTCCCTCACTCGCGCGCAACCAGGCAACCACAGTCAACTCGTTGCCACCGCCTCCCCACTGTGTCGCTCCCCGGTGGGCTGCTCGGCGGCTCACCAGGTCCAATCCTGGGTTTGGAACCCGCGTGACTGGATTCGCGCGCGGATTCCGCGCCGGTCCGACCGAGCCCTCCTTTGTAAGTCCTCACCGGACACTGGTTTCGCCCCTTACCGGTCAGGCTGAAGAATTTGTTGTTAGCGGACTTCCGAAAAGTTCAGTTTTCCGTGTTCTGGTTGTGTTTTGTGATGCTAATATTTAGTTGTCCCTAAACTTGGTTGTGTGAGGAGGCAGGCATATCCAGCTAAACCTCCATCTTGGCGGAAGTCCTCAACTCTTTATTTTTAAAATGTATTTTTAAGCTGGGGGATGGGGATAGCTAATAGGTAATAAAAATTTAAAAAGTACATTTTTAGACATTCTTTAATCTTTGAAATTAAAAAGCCTTCAGAATATAAGATAAGCTTAAGAAAAAGCACCTTATTATATACGTCTGTGAACAGAAGATGAACAAAATGAGACACAGTGTGTCATCAGCTTCAGAAAAGCAAATTTTTCTTTAGGGCAGCCTTGTTCTTAAGTGTGATACTCACCCTTTATGTTAAGGGTAGTGGGAAAAATTCCCATTCCGATACATTCCTTCTCTCCCCTCCCTTACATCTCCAAAAATTCCTATTATAATGCAAAGCTAGGCACTTAGTTATTTATCTTCCCTTTATAATTGGAGCTGTTTTGGTGTAATACTTCAGAGCAGCCGTGCCAAACTTTAAAATAACTGTTTTGCTTATTTGTTTTTGCCTGCTAAGTATTACTCAGATGAGAGGAATTCATTACCAGTTCCCCTTTCTGAATTCCGTGTTGGCCATGGGAGACTCAGGGAAAGAGGCCACAAGTGCTGGGGACTATGAAGATGTCTCTTTCTCCCCTTGGCAAATTTGGTAACTGAAATGAAACTGACATTGTAATTTTTTTAGACTGCTACATAGCCTTGAGTCAAAATGGCCATGTTATGTAGTCTTATGAGGATGTTCATAGTTTTAAAGTGGATGCAAAAATGTGGCTTTATCAAAATACATGTCAGAAACCTGCTTTAAAATGTCAAATATTTATTAAAATCCTTTCAATAGACAACTTCATCAAGAAAAGTGGACTAGCTATTGCTAAAATTTGGAGGAAATTTATAAAATGTTGAACAAGAATGTCAAAGAATATTGATGAGGAAATCCATGTCAACCAGGGGATATTTTATCTTATTTTGATTCATTTTCTAAAATTAAATTTATTGGAGTGATATTGGTCAATAAGATTACAGAAGTTTCAAGTGTATGGACCCCTATGTTCATTATGGCATTATTTACAGTGGCCAAGACAGGAGGTATTTCAGATTCCTCTCCCTGACATTTTATAAAATATTTATCATAAACTATATAAAGAACAAAGATATAAAATTCACTGTTTTCTTAACCATGCATAACACATGTGAGAATGGCAGCTAATCTCTTAGATGACAAAATCAAACTTTTTATATTATGTTCTTTTCAAAAATTATTAAATTTATTGTAGTGACATTGGTTAATGAAATTATATAGGTTTCAAGTGTACAATTCTAAGAATACATCATACTGTTTGTGTATGAGTTTTTTTTCTTGTTTGTTAATTTGTTGCTTTCAGTTATATATCCTACATATGAGTGAAATCATATGGTTCTTGACTTTTTTCATATGACTTATTTCATTTAGTAGGATATTCTCAGGTTTCATCAATGTCATCCCAAATGGCAACATTTCATCTTTTCTTATGGTTGAGTTGTATTTCATTGTATATATGTACCACATCTCTTTTATCCAATCATTTGTCAAAGGACGCTCTAGTTGCCATGCCTTGGCCACCATGAATAAATACTGCCGTGAACATAGGTGTACATATGTCTTTAAGAACAAATGCCAAATTTTTGATACCCAGAAGAAGTGTCGCGGGGTCACCTGGTGACCTCCCTACTGTTTTCCACAGTGGCTGTACCAGTTTACATTCCCACAAGCAGTGAATGAGGGTTCCTCTTTCTCTACCCCTCTCTGATGTTTGTTATTATTTGTGTTGTTGATAATAGCCGTTCTAATAAGCGTGAAGCTGATATCTCGTTGTGATTTTGATTTGTGTTTCTGTAACAGCTAAGGAAGTCGAACATCTTTTCATATTTCTGTTGGCCATTTGTATGTTTTGGGGGGGGGTAAAATGTCTGTTCAGGTGTGCTGCCCGTTTTTTAAAAATTATTTTTATTGTTGAATTGGGTGCATTCTTTCTCTACTTTGGATATGAATCACTTATTGGAGGTGTCGTGCCTTAATATCTTCTCCCCTTTGGTTGATTGCCTTTTTAGTTCACTATAGGCCCATTTATTTATTTAATTAATTTGTGTTTTCATTCTTTATTTTTATTGCCTTTTTTCCCATTACCATTTATCTCCCCTATACTCTCTTCCACTTCTACCCACCCCTCTTAGCCCACAATTACCACACAGTTGTCCATTATTCTTTCTTTTTCCCCCTTTTGTTCAATCCCTGTATCCCTACACCACCAAGCTGCCGTCCTGCTCTTTATGAGTATGTCTCTGTTTTGCTTGTTTGCTTTTCCTTCTCTTGCCTTTGGGTTAAGTTCATAAAATTCTAAGACAAAGGTCCAGAATCAAAGTTTTTTTTAAAGATTTTATTTATTTATTTTTACAGAGATGGGAAGGGAAGGAGAAAGAGAGGGAGAGAAACATCAGTGTGTGGCTGCACTTCACGTGCTCCCTACCTGAGGACCTGGCCCACATCCCAGGAATGTGCCCTCCCTGAGAATGGAACCAGTGAAGCTTTGGTTCACAGGCTGGCACTCAATCCGCTCAGCCACACCAGCCAGGGCCAGAATCAAGTTTTAAAATGGTTTATTGTCACCCTAAAACCATTATATTGTACCTGTATAATATTCAAGAATTTAAGGTTAAAAAATCAATTTCATTCATAGACCACAAGGAGAGTGATCTGCATTTATAACACTTTTAATGAGAAAAAGGAAGTGTTCTTTATGGATTGGTAAATTCACTATGAAATTACCATGTAACATGGCTGTTCTAAAAGTCAGTTGATATTTAGACTACATTAGATTAAAATATGTAGAGTGAGGGAGATGATAGTGCCATATGCTCTGGATTATCATGTGGTCAGATGTTGGCTTAAGTAGTGTGATCAGTTTTGAGTGCTATGTGTAAGAGTGAGTCTAAAACCTGCAGTGTTAGCAGAGAGGCAAACAATGCTAATTGGTGATTGAAGTGGCAATAGTAGTGTTCTGTCAGAAAGAGTTTTAGCAATGGGAGAAATGAAAGCATTTAAAAGCTAGCATATGACAAGATGAATTTGGTTTATTCTTTATAATGCAGAGGGTATAGAGGGTAAAAGTCACATGGAGACAGAATTCAGAGGAGCGTATGAAGGGCATGTTGGCACTTAGTAATTGTCCAAGAGGGGAATGGCTGCCGCGTGTAATAATGTATCCTTCACTCATTGAAAACACCATGTAGGAATTACCAGTCAGAAACCTGACTGATTGGAGTTTTTATTATTGCTTTAGTGTTGGGACTGAATCATTTATAAAGCCAATAAGAAACATAATAATCATTTGTTTAATAAATGAATAAATGATGTTCAATTCTAAAACCATGAATATGAAAACATACAGCCATTATTTGCCAATAAAACGTGCTGCAATTTTGTTCATCAGAACTTTTCCTATGTGACAGTGTCTTGGGAGCATATGAAAAAGGAAGAGAGAATGGAGCAAGATTTACAAGGGGTTCACAGTGGCAGAGGTTAGCAGGAAGTCAGTGAGTGTACGAGGCATAGGAAAGAAGAGAGCTCAAAAAGGACACGGACGGACACTGGTGATAAATTTTAATATATTTTTCATAAAGCATATGCAAATATGTTTTCCAGAAGGAGAATCGCTTTGGAGGGACCTATGATGAACTTAGCTGTACAACTTGGGCAGGGTACTTAAACTCTTGGGTGTTTGTTTTCTTTCAATAATGCAGGAATAAGAACATCTAACTTGTAGTGTTCATAGAGATAAAAGATAACAAACAGCATAATACAGTAATGTTTATATTCTGTGTGCTAAATAAATTACTCTTACTGTGATTACTTTGTGTTAACATATTATTGTTATGGCAGCATTTCAACAAGGACACTAATTACATTTAATCTACTTCCAGCGGACGTAGATCCAAAAGGCAGGCATCACCAGAGAAATACATAGTCTTAGTTTTAGTTTTCTTGTTTGGTTGTTCATTTCACAGGTGAGCCGCATGTTGATGGCCTATTATTGTACATATTATTTGGATTTTAAAAGGACTTTGTGGAGTAAATGAACAGCAAAATCATAGTTTTGTGTTCATTTATATTTGTCAGTCAGCATTACATTAGGCAAACAGTCTCTTTAAGTATATATGGAAATAAGGGAGTTGTTGAAAGAAATTTGACCTAACAGAAATGGAGGGAGCTGGGAAGTGAGAGTCTGGGAGAGCGAAATTGGGAAATCAGAGAAGAGTTACTAAGGGATCTGCCTAGAGCATTGGTATGGGTAGGCAAGTGGGACCCAATGAGAACTCATTGGAAACCTGTGAAGCCCAACGCATCTAGTCACTCAAATGGCTCCAAGGAGGCAGTTGCAAAGGGAGTTTAGGGAAGCTAGTGCCTTTGCAGAGCTAACTCTGCAGTCAGCAAACAGGCACCTGGGGGCGGGCCTGCTCCCACTGTTGGTCAGCAAGTTCTGCAGCACCAGTCAGCTTGGCAAATACACTCTCATATTAAGTTAACTGTGGGGGCAACTTTCCTCGCAAGTCCCCCCATGTGCCACGGATGAGAGTAAACATGACTGAGACATGTGATCTGCTTGGGGAGGAGAGGTGGCCATTTTCCCAAAGGAAAAAGGCCTTGAGCAGTGGCCAGTTTCTCAGGGGAAAAAGGCTTTGAGCCCCTTCCTCCAAAGGCTTTTATTGGGTTGTAATACACAGGAATACAGGGCGGCAAGAATCAAACAGTAGATAGCATTTCAAAGAAATCTGAGGGCTTAGTTTGAGTCAGAGTCTGTCAGGAACAGAGTTTTAGGGCTTCCTGCCTGAACCCTTAACATATGAATGAAAGCACTCTTACAGCAGATTTCACAGGTGTATCAGGAAGTCTTGGTGATGACAGATTTTCCCCCAGGACCCGCTCTAGCAAGGCAAGGAGCTGCACCTCTCCCCAACAGGTATTCAGGCTTAAGGGAATTAGAGCCAGGAAGCACTTCTCCCAGAGAACATGGGGACTCGGGCTTTGTCAAAGCTGGGGTGGGGGGCAAGAGTCCATTACTCCCTCTATGTTGCAGTCTCCCCCTCCAGTCCTTCCATGATGGCCTCCCAAGTGATCGAGTCTGGCCTAGGTTGCCCCCGTTGTGAGGGGTCTTACCCATCACTGACTTCCGACCAAGCTTTGGGGGCAGGGAGAGGAACTGAGGCAGTGTTTGCTACCAGAGACAGGCTTTGTCTCCTGTGGCTCACATTCCGGAGGTCCTCCCTCGCTCTTAGCCACAAGGGGTCGAGATACAATTCCTAGAACCAGACAGAGTGGTCTACAACAGTTAACTACTACTAATAAATCTTATGTTAGAGTACAGAAGTGAGTGAGAGAGAAAAATCGATGTACATATACAAACACACAGAATGAAGGAATATATAAATGCTCTTATTTACTAGTGCCCTCATATTTGGAAGTGGTTATGGGCTCAGAGGTGGTATATATAACTTCCTTTTTCCACTCTTGTATTTCATAGTCTTTTTTTGCCCCACCAAGTGCCTAAGTTAATTGTGGTTCCTTACTTTGTGGGGTGACCGAACTCTTTATTCATGAAGAGTTTGTGTCATTACAGTCCTTCCTTTTTTGGATTGTTGTAGCTTTCCATTAACTTTTACCACAACATACAGGAAGACTAGGTGGCATTCTGGAGGATCTGCCTGTGTACTGGCAAGAATCCCTCTAACTTATTTTCTGTTAGTTCAGGGGCAGGAGATGCCCAAAGTAGCCAAAGGTAGTCTCAGGTTCCATTGCAATGTTGTAATTTCTGGTGGAATGATTTCTCTGTTTGGGAAGAAAGACTTCTAAACCAAAACCAAACACATATACAAGCATGCAAGCAAGCAAACAAACAAAACTCTCAAAATTTGGAGAGAAAGGAAAAATATTGCTAGGTAATCATTAACATTAATATGAGAAAGTCACATAGCTAGTCTGTGATTCCTAGACTCCTGAATTCTGGGTATAGAAGAAACATCATTACACTTAAAGCTGATTCAAAGCCTACCCTATCTGGGAGTACATTATTTAAACCCCATAAAATACTGTCACCAGCTGGTTCCATAAGTGAGTCTTTTAAAGGCCATTTCATAATTTTATTAGGCCAGCTGTTTCAGGATGAGGAGAACATGATATCAGAAAATGCTGTGAATGTGAGCCCTACGCTGTACTTCATTTGCTATAGAATGCGTTTCTTTGTCAGGAGCAGTGTTGTATGGAATCCTGTGAAGGTGAGTAAGGCATTCTGTAAGCCTACAGATGGTAGTTTTAGCAGAAATATGGGCCATAGGAAAGACCAAACCATATCCAGCATGCCTGTCTTTTCCGGTGAGAACAAAGAACTTCTCCTACAATGATGAAAGTGATCTGATGTAATCAACCTGCTACCAGGTGGCTGACTGGTTCCCCCAAGGAATAATACCATTTCAGGTGCTGAGTTTTGATCTTTGCTCTTGGCAGGGTGGGTACTCAGTCATAGCTATAGCCAAGTTGGCCTTTGTGAGTGGAAATGCATGTTGCTGAGCTCATACAAAAGTTTTATCTCTGCTTTCATGATCATAGTTTTTATGAGCCAATTGAACAATTATGGGTATAAAATAATAGGAAAAGGCCATATGGTATTATTCTTTCACTGATTGTCCTATTTCATTTAGCATAACATTCTCTAGTTCCATTCATGCTACCACTAATGGTAGGAGTTTCTCTTTTCTTTCTGCTCTCACCTATAAGAAGAACCTAATGAACAAAATAAACTAACAAACAAAATAGAATCACAGGCATGGAAACATGGAACAGACTGAAAGTGACCAGAGGGGAAGTGGGAGGGGGATAATGGCGGAAGGAAGGGGAAGGGACTAGACAAAGAAGATGTATGAATGACCCGTGGACATGGACAACAGTGTGGGAATTGACTGTGGGAGTGGGGGTGGGTTGGGTGGAGGAAAACAAAGGGAGAAAAACTGAGACAAGTGTAATAGAATAACAATAAAATGATTTAATAAAAAAAGGACTAGGAAAAGAATGAGTAACCTTACATATATGATTATTAAGATTTTCCTGTCATAAAGTTTTATTTGGTGAGTATTTGTATAGGACAAAAATATTCTCATATTTCTTTCCACACCTCTTCTCCAGGTCATATTTCTTCCAAGTGGCTGACCATCCACCCATACTTAGCCACTGCTCATTACTCACTTTAGATATGTTCCTTTATCCATCTATCCTTCCAGGAAATAATGGCCAGGTGTACATCGTGAAGTTCTTCCCAGTGGAAAGACTTTGTCCACCCTGATCCTTCAGAGTCACACTTGAAGTGCCACAGCTGTCCACTGTAGGAAGGCCCACATAAGTATGTGGAATTGTGTATGAACAAAGACCAAATTGTTCTTCCTCATTCTGCTGTCAGGGAGAGAGAGAGAGACAGCGCCACACCAAATGTGGCAGGAGCAGGAGCCATGGCCGTGAAAATTTAAGCCACTTTCATGCAACCTATTTGTGACTTTGGAACTTGTGGAGAAAAACCTATCTGTCACCTTCACTTGACTGAATACACTACAGAGGGCTTAGTGGGTCAGATGACCTCCTACTTGTTATGGGTATGTAAGATCACATGGTTATTTAACAGCCATTATCAAGTGTTAGACCTCTACTGGTACCCAGGAACAAAGCAGAAGCTGTTTCTCAAATGAGTAATTATCTGCAGGAAAAGTATAATTTTACTTCGAAGTCTAAGAGGTGCACTGTGACTTCTTTATAGGGGTCTGCCAAAACTTTCCCTTAGGATTCCAACTCCTGTAGATAATTCAAGCACCACTGGACATGCTGAGTCATGTGACCCAAGTGGCAGATAGGTTGAATGGCAGCTTTTTTCTGTTGTAGAGCCTCCTTTTGATCTAGATCCAAAACTGACAGCTAATTGGGTTACTTGGCACACAGATTGAAGTAAGATGTCCAAATTGAGGTGTCTCTTGCAACCAAAATTTGTAAGCCCATCTCTTAGAGGTAGCAGATACCAGATAGAGACACGTTCATTATGTGATATGAGGTATTTCAACATACACCAAACCACTGTTCCCTAGAAATTTCACAGATATGATATACTCCTGAATTATTATGTTTATTCTCACATGCTCTGGCATGCATATATCTTAACAAGATATCTAGTGTACTTGATACTGTTGGCTCACTAGCCAATCAATATAATTTATCTATGCGGTGTGCTTGCTTGATGTCCTGTAGATTAGAGCCACAAGCAAGTTTTCAGCAGATGAACTTATAGAAGACAGCTTGAGAGCTAATAGAGCCCTGAGAAGGAACTTAAATATGTTACTGTTCTTGGTGATCTTTACTAACAAGTACAGGGAAAAGTATTTTTGAGATTTATAGTCTTAAACTAGAATAAAGGGGTAGTGTTGATTTGTTTCAGTAAAGTGACCACATCTGGAAATATAGCTGCAGATATAGTTACCACTTAATTACAGTACACTGTTTTCTTCAAAATCCATCTGCCTTATACAAAGGCCAAGTAGATGAGTTGAAGGAGGATGTGGTAGTACCCTCTCAGTCCTTGATGGTGACTCAACTCTGGCAGTCTCTGCAAGAATGTTCTATTTCTTTCGTTTCACTACTTTGATAAGGAGCAGGAGTTCTAGAGACCTCCATTTGACATCTTTTTGTAATCATCCTCAGTCTATAAGTGAGTGATCCAATGTGAAGATCCTACCAGTTGCAGAGTATGTCTCTTCCTATCATGCTTGCCTGAGTCGAGAAAGTAAACATGGAGTAATTCTGGGGACCTGTTGGGCTCATAATGAGGTGAACCTAAGCCAAAAAGTTATTGATGATTAGACTTCATTCCCTGTTTTAAATCTTTTCCAGCCAGCCTGGTGGATTGAAGTGGCGATTTAGGTTCCTAGGGAACATCCATTGTTCACTAACCCTGAAAAATATGATTATTTCTCTTTTCCCAATGTACAGGCACCTGGTAAATTAATTAGCTCAGGTTAATTTGGGGAAAATTCAGGAGGGAATTTTATTGTTGAAATTATTAAAAACATAGCATGGTTTGTATTCAAGAGGACCCATCCTCAGTTTTTATAAGAGCCTCTGGATCTATAAACAGGTTCCAGTCCAGATACTTGTTGAGGTGCCTGAAGGAAGAGTGACTGAAGAAAGAGTTTCACCAGACTTAGAACCTTTCCAGTTGCACAAATCAAGTATGACTTTACAGGGTTTCCTAACTTATTTCAGTCCTAGATACACAATGATTTATTAGTTAATGCCAAAGAGCTCTATAGATCAAAAAATTGTGGCTACTGCTTCAGCTTTATGCTTTTTTTAATACTCATGGTTTTTAGTATTCAGGTTCATCTATCAGTGCTTGAAAAACATGTTGGTGGTGTGCTCTACTTACATCAATTAGATGCTGTTGGTTGGTTGTGTTGTCCAGTACTTCTATATCTTTACTGATTTTTTGTCTCATAGTTCTAAAGTTGCTGAGAGTAGGGTATTAAAGTTGCCAGCTATTACTGTGTTATTTTGTCTCACTGATTTGGCAAAATACGTACACGCACATACAACTTTCCCTCCATGCAGAAAACGTTATTAATTTAAATAATTTACTAATGTAAATTAAATAATCAGGAATAGTATGATTTGGTGACTGTTGAATTTCTGAGTTTTTGCTATTTTCTATCAAACTTTTAAAACTAAAGCAGGTACATGGGTTCATGTGTTATGTTCTATAATTTATTAATTCTTTGATTTGAAACTTTACATTTTCTAACACATGTTTTAATACTTAGAAAGATTACAATTTTTAGGCTTTTTAGTCTTTATTTTAGGGACAAATTTAGAGACTTGTTTTTTCCATGGATGCAAAACACTACAGCTTTTATTGCATTATGATAATTTTGATTAAAAAACAGCATGGCAAGAAGCAGCTGTGAATTCACAATTTAAACCAATTTACCCTTCATGTTGAATACACATAGCAATGATGGATACAAATACATTTATTTTAAAATTAAAAAGACATGGCTTTGCTAAAAAACAGGATAAATATTTCTATAGGCAAGAAATAGAAGAGTAACTAACAGTAGCAAACACAAGGGAAAAGGCACGTGTCTCCTGGGCTTGAGCAATCCAAATGGTCAAAGGCAGTAGGAACTTCTCTATTTTGGACTAAGATAAGCCAACATTGCCTTCTGTTCATGGGTAGTGGGAAAAATTCATTGATGAATAGGAGCTAGAAGGTGTGGCTAGACTTCTCTGCCAAAGAAAGCAGGCTAAAGAAGGTTGCCACAATTGCCTAGGGTTCTATCCCGGTTGAGATGATCAGAGAGGGAAAGCGGTTATTTAGTCAGAAGCTGGATCATGCTCTACCCTGGCCCTTTCATATCATTCTAATATTAATGTGAAATGGGAGCCTTGAGGTGCCAATATAGTGCGTGGTCCTGGGCTGGAGGTAGGCAAGAAAAACCTGTTCGGGAAGCATGAACACAGAGAATAAGAAAGGGGGAAAAGTGAACTTTCACTAAGGATAGGCATGCAAATTAAAATTTTAATACACATAAAAAAATCTACTTTCCAGAAAGCCATTGCATAAAATAGTTGGGACATGAGCATATGTCCATGAAATTCAAATTACAGAATAATTTGGAGATGACTTTAAAACAAATGTTTCAGAGGCTAAAAAGAATAAAACTAGAAGTATTAGTTAAAAGTAAATTAATTTATGAAACAAAGTCAAACTTATATATTTCTAAAAAAAAGGTGGATGGAGCAAAAAAAAAATCCAAGGAATAAAAATAATCGAGAAAAGAATTAGCTAATCAGAAAATTATTCCAAGAAGTTCATCTGTAACTTAGTACAGAGACATAAAGAGAGGAAAAAGATAAGTGAATCTTTAAATGATAGTGTGAAATAAATTGAGAAGTTCCAACATATGTGCTATAGGAGTTCTAGCAGTAGAGGATTGATGAAATTGTATGGAAGAAATAATAGTTAAGATATTTTTAGTTATGAGGTGGTGGGAAGAAAGAGAAAACAACAAACAAAGAACTAATAAAAATAAGTAAGCAAAATATAACCAGAGACATTGAAATACAGAACTGACAATAACCAGAAGGGAGCAGGGATGGGGATAATGGAGAACAGGGAAGGTCCATCAAGGAATAGGTATAAAGGACACATGGACAAAGCCAAAGGGGGTGGGTTTAAGGGTGGGAGGCAGTGATATGTAGGGGTGGGGAGTATGGTGGGGTGAAAATGGAGGCAACTGTATCTGAACAACAACAATAATAAAAAAGAAACTTAAAATATGTCAATAAGTGTTATTAACTACTGTATGTCTACTTTTTAAATAATAAAAAAGGGACTATGGATTTAGACAAAAATAGAAAATATTATCAGAGAATGTGTATTTGTAACGAGTTAAAACTTGTTAATATTCTTGCCTTTTTGGGGGGAGAAAAACAGATGCTGTGTAATTTTAGGGCTTATTAAAAAAATATTTTCCTAAGTATACGAGTTGAAAACCTAAACATTATCACCAAAGAATAATGATGAAATTTATAACTTCCAAACCATGAGATGTGTTGATAAACGTTTTGTCGTTTTTCTTTAGATGTTTCAATCCTTGCGTAGGATCAGGACCTTACTGTCCTCCCTCCCTCAGATTTCCTGCGGAGACTCACTGAGTAAACCCAAGTGGAAGCCAGAGGGGAAGGAACCTGATTGATGGGCAGGTACATGTCCACCTCTTAGGACACAGAGACTGATGGAGGAGGTAGTTGGTCTGGAGGCGTAAAGGAACGTATCTGGTACAACTCCACTGCAGAAATAAACCCCATATGGAGAAAACAAAACTTTGAAATTATTAGAACACAATATGAGATTATCTTTTTATCTAAGGGATATGGAAATGTTTCTTTACCAAGATCCCCAAACCATACCTCCCAAAAGACAGATGAGTGGAACTATATAGTAAAATTTAAAAAAATACAAAAATAATACACAAAAAATACCAAATATAGATAACAAATTAATTTTATAACACACAGTATTTATATATTCAGAAGATATATATATACATATATATACATATATATATATATATATATATATATACTATGACACTACAAGTCAATGAAACTGACCAAATAACCAGAGAAGATGTAAACCATTATACAACAGTTCAAGTTAACTCATCAAATCTTTAGTATCAACATGGATAAATCTCAAGACAAAAATACTGAATTAAAAAATGAAAGGATTATGTATAGTACTATAATTCCATTTATGAAATTAAACTAAAAATTCAAAACCTGCTGTATATTGTTTATGACAGATACCTAATAAAAATACAAACCTGTGGGTTGGCCACAGTGAAGAAATCACGTTACTTCTGAGTAACAATGGAGAGCAATGGCAATGGAGAGTCTAACATATGTGCTTGAACATAATCTCTAATGTTTTATTTCTTAAAACATCTTAAGAAATATGACAAAATGTCAATTTTACTTAATTCAAGAGGTATAGGTACACTGCATTATTTAAAAAAAAACATTTTTCTGGGCTTTAAAACATTTTAAGAACACCAAAGAGGAAAATACTTTATCTAATACAAAAATACTGTCTCTAATATATGAGAGTGGTTTGAGTCATCACTAGACTGCACTAATTTTAATTCTGTTGAACAAGTTGATCATTGAAGTTATGAAATTACTTTTGTGCTTATTCTAGTCTGTTTCTGTGGTAATGGATCTTGATATGGACACCAGCCCACAGTGTCTGAGTTATTACGGATGAAATGAGACATTCACACAGACTACCGAGTCCAGTGGAGGAAAAGGGACAGCATGGCTTTTCTCTCGAGGGGAGCAAAAGCCGAGGCAATTGTGATGACTGACCTTTATTGGGTTTCTTGACACATTACATGATGGTCCTCATTTACTATGCACAGGTTTCTTTAGGTGGTTACCTTTTACAGCAAACAAAGGAGCCAGTGCTGCTACTCACATCACAGAAGAGGGATATTTGCAAATAAAAAGGGAAACGGGGTTGGACCAGTTACACTTGCAAGGTTTAGCATGGATTTTAGGAAATTACTTTGCAGTAAACATTTGCCACTGGGGGCTGTGTTACAGAACAAGAGATTTGGGGGAGGGGGTAAGGGCAATATTTGGCCCACCTACGGATGCCAAATATTGCTACACAACAGGGGCCCCTCCCAAGGACAAAATACTGATGCCTACTGGGCTCTTCTGTCCACCGCCAATTGGAAAGACATCTCTCAATGCCAGAGATTTGTGAAAAGGAAACAAAATGTTTACTTAATGGTATTTAGGCTTAATGCCACTACTAAAATATCAAAATCCTTTAGGGTATACACCTATACCCACACAGCTCCCGCTTCTCCCACTGTCCCAACTCCGGGTACCGTAAATCAGGAAAAGAGCACACGTCTGTGTTGCAGGCAGCTGGCACGGTCAGCTGTGTCACCGTGCAGGAGAGATCTCTCTCTAGTTAATCCAAAGTACTGTGGTACCCTCTCATGGTCCACTGGCAAGAGTTCTTTGTACCCAGTTCCAGTCAAAGTCTCTGTTGCTTTCCGGGCCACGTGGCCAAAGGGGGCATCCCAAAGCCGCATGGGCCTCTTCTACCAAAGCTGCAGGTGTTCGCACTCCACCAAAAGCATGTGGCTTTCTTCTTCACCTGGCTGCAGGGATCTCCGTTCTGGCAAAGCTGCGTGGTTTTCCCTTTCACCTGGGAAAGAGTGGGTCTGCACTCTGCCAAAACCACATGGCTCCCTCTTCACCTGGCCAAGAGGGGATCCTTACTCTGCTGAAACCACGTAGCTTTCCCTGTCATCTGGCCGCAGGGGTCTGCACTCTGGCCAAAACTGCATGGTTCTCTCTCCTCTTCACCACGGCAAGAGGAGATCTTAACTTCGCTGAGACCAAGTGACTCGCTCCTCCAACGGCTGCCGCACCTCGGTTTAAATCTCCGCACCCATCCTCCTTTGAGGCCCCATTTCCGACTCCTCCTACAATCAGTTACACCTGCCAGAACTCTCATACCCTCCCAGCTTTACTGGGCTGCCATCATTAGTCTGGGCAGGTATCTCTCCGTGTCCTGGAGCCAATCAATTCCAAGCTCTCACGCAGGCGCAGGTGCTGTAACTTGGGGGAGCTGCCCCTAGTTACATCTTGGGTAGAAGCCACTCCCTTCTTCCTGGCTCAGAGCTTGGTCACAGCTATTTAACATATCTATGAAACCAGTTAAAGGTTATAGATATGTTAAATGGCCATTCTAGAGGTTAGCTGCAAAACTGTTGCTATGCAAAACAACTCTCAATGGCCCTGCTCCACTTCCCCCTGCTGGGGGGGTGGTGGTTGAGGACATCTTATATGTCTCTCCAATATTCCTATACACTTTGAATTCTGGACACCATTCCAAATCTTTTTTTTTTTGGGCCCCCCCCCCCCCGGCTGCCCCCGTATCAGCTGGGCCCACGCCCCGCAGAGTGGTCTCCTACAGATCTGAACAAGCAAGAAATGTTTCTCCCCAGTCTTTCTTTCCCATAGCAAAAGAGAGCCATCAGTGTTAAATATATTCCCAGGAGTACAGCAGCTAAACAATCAGAAAGAGGTCCTTAATTCATGCATAAGTGTTAATTGATTTTTTAATTCAGTAAGCAACGTGCACAAAACAGTGTTCTGGGCTATATAGATAAATACAGAAGTCACCTTAGAGGAAAACAGCAGGTGGCAGGAAATCAACATTTACTAAACACTTCATGTGTACCAGCTCCTAAGCAGGAATTTTAGCGCTGAGTCAGGCTATTAATATGGAGTCTTTTAAATCTAATGTTTTAAAAACAGATAGTATTTATTTAATGTTTGGCAGTTAGAAACTTGTTTCCTGTCAATAAAAATGGAATGTTAATGCTCCAAACAAGGGATTCATTCCACAAACTAATTACCACAGCACTTAACTCATTTGAAATTGTCTTGCTGCATGGTATTGCTCATTCATACCCTAAAGAAAGGGACACCTCAACTTGGACAGAGGTGTGGAAGCTTCAAGTTTTATTTAGACTATACTTGAACTTTCTTTTATCTGTCTTTTCTGTTAGCAAAACATTTCCTACTCGTCCAGGGCATTTGTTCTTTGTCAAGTTTTCTTTTCTGACTTTCTGAATCACCAAATTTATTGGGTGACATCAAAGCTAAGGACAAGGTCCTAAGGTTTCTCTTGATTTGGCTCCTTCCTGATTGACCTTGGGTTACATAGCTGACTTTTTAATGTCCCAGTCTTCTCATCTGACAAATGGGATGATAATAATCCTAATACTTAGCTGGTAAGGTTGTTGGGTAGAGAGGAAGGTAGATTAAAAATTAGGAAATGACTTATCTACCTCAGTTTAACAATGAGTGGCATTAAGCCTCTAAAAATGAATCAACATTTTTTAAAAAGTTAGAATTTAGATGATAAAACAATACACTTGTTCTTGGAAAACAGCACTACATGGCACAGACCTGGTTCTGATTTTCAGATATGATCGGGGCAATGTCAGCTGTCTAGTCCTTATTTAACCTGGGATGCTCTTATGTACCTTGCACAGAATGGGGTGACTGTGTAAGAGTGAGTTTTAAATTTTCCACTTGAGGGCGCTGTCTACTTCTGTGGGAATTGGAACAGCATAAATGCTACACAGGAAACACTTGTTCCTTCGAACTCAAATTAACTTGTGTATTTCTGATGTATTCCAGTGATGTGTTAGCTCTTCTTATAGATTAGTGCCCCTGACAGATGTCATTCTGAACTATGCTCAGTACTTTATATTAGATATTTCATTACTTTGAAATTAATCTTCTCAAATATCTTGAGAATACTTACATCAATTTTGTAAATGAGCGTACTGTGGGGGCGACTACTTTTGCGAGATCCCCCCAGTGCCACGGACACGCGTGAATGAGTAAATATGGCCGAGACATGCTGGATCTGTTTGGGGATGGAGGAATGGGCTGTGGCCAGTTTCTCCAAGGAGAAAAAGGCCTTTTATTGGGTTGTAATACACAGGAATACAGGGCAGCAAGGATCAAATGTAGATAACATTACAAAGAGGTCTGAGGGTTTCAGTCTGAGTCAGTGTCTGTCAGGAAGAGAGTTGCAGAAACTTTGGGAGACATACTCATTTCCTCTGGGACCCTTATCATATGAATGAAAGCACTTTTAGCAGAGCAGATTTCACAGGTTTATCAGCAAGTCTTTGTGGTGCTAGATTTTTCCTCAGGGCACGCTCTGGCCAGGCAAGGAGCTGTACCTCTCCCCAACAGGTATTCAGGCTTAAGGGGATTACAGCCAGGAAGCGTTTCTCCCAGAGAATTTGGGGACTCAGGGTTTGTCAAAGGCAGCGGGGGGGGGGGGGGGCAAGAGTCCATTGCTCTTTGTTGCAGCCCCCTGAGTCCTTCCATGAAGGTCTCCCAGGTGATTGAGTCTGGCTTAAGTTGCCCCCCTCTGTGAGGGGTCTTACCCATCATTGACTTCCGACCAAGCTTTGGGGGCAGGGAGAGGAACTGAGGCAGCGTTTGCTGCCAGAGACAGGCTTTGTCTCCTATGGCTGGCATTCCAGAGATCATCTTGATACAGGGTGCAGCCAGGGGGGCCCCCAAAAAAAGATTTAGAAAGGTGTCCAGAATTCAAAGTGTATAGAAATATTGGAGAGACATATAAGATGTCCTCACCGCCCCCCCCCCCCAGGGGGAAGGGATGAATGGAGCCAGGCCATTGAGAGCTGTTTTGCATAGCAACAGTTTTGCAGCTAACCTCTGGAATGATTATTTAACATATCTATAACCTTTAACTGGTTTCATAGATATGTTAAATAGCTGTGGCCAAGTTTGGAGCCAGGGACTGAGGATGGAACTAGGAGGACTCAAGATGGGAACTAGGGTCTGCGCTCCGGAGTGAGGAGTGCCTGTGTGGGAGCTTGGAAAAGACTGGCTCCGAGACATGAAGGGTCCCCGCTTGGCCAGATGGGGAGAGAGCCACGCGGTTTCAGCAGAGTGAGGACCCCCTCTTGGTGAGGTGAAAGAGGGAGCCACATGGTTTTGGCAGGGTGCGGACCCCCTCTTTCCCAGGTGAAAGGGAAGAACCACGCAGCTTTGCCAGAATGGAGATCCCTGCAGCCAGGTGAAGAAGAAAGCCACATGCTTTTGGTGGAGTGCAGACCCCTGCAGCTTTGGTAGAAGAGGCCCACGCGGCTTTGGGGTGCCCCCTTTGGCCGCGGGGCCTGAAAAGCAAGAGAGACTTTGACTGGAACTGGGTACAAAGGACTCTTGCCAGTGGACCATGAGAGGGTACCACAGTACTTTGGATTAACGAGAGATCCTGCCTGCACGGTGACACAGCTGCCGGTGCCAGCGGCCTGCAACACAGACCTGTGCTCTTTTCCTGATTTACGGTACCCGGAGTTGGGACAGTGGGAGAAGGGAGCGCTGTGTGGGTGTAGGCGTATACCCTAAAGGACTTTGCTATTTTAGTGGTGGCATTAGGCCTGAATAGCATTAAATAAACATTTTGTTTCCTTTTCACAAATCTCTGGCATTAAGAGATGTCTTTCCAATTGGCGGCGGACAGAAGGGCCCAGTAGATTTTAGTATTTTGTTTTCGGGAGGGGCCCTGTTGTATAGCAGTTTTGGGCATCCCTAGGTGGGCCAAATATTGTATTGCCCCTCCCTCGGACCACCTCTTGTTCGGTAACAATCTCTCGCCCTTAGCTACAAGAGGTAGAGATACAATTCCTAAAACTAGACAGAGCAGTCTACAACAGCAAACAACCTGAGAAAAGTTAAATAATTGCTCCAATTTGTCCTAACTAGCATTTGGTATAAAACTCAAACTTAATCGTAGATCAGTCTAACTAAAACACCAGTTTATATTCTTCCATGTTTCCTCTCTCATATATATATATTTATATGTGTGTGTATTTACAAATGTGTGTACATATATTCATGTATGTGTGTGTGAGATAGGCATATATATAACTTAGTGGGTAAATGTACATATTATATTTAAATTATATATTTTAAAATTACATTTAGATTATATTTTAAAACAGATCCAACTTAAATATCTTGAAGAAAACACACAGATAGAACTGTTTGCCTGCAGAGGAAGTTCTGTTTTCTTGTTGAATAATGCAATAAATGTGCTAAAGTAGAGCCAGCATGCCCAACTGTTTTATCAGATTGGCAAGTGATAAAAAAAAACCCCAACAAATTAATGTCTAGAAATAAAACACAGTGTTTTGTTTTTGTTTTTGTTTTTGTTTTGTACCATGAGCTGCATTAGCTAAAAGGAAAGCACTCTGGCCCATGTAATAGGTGAGTTTTTTCTCCATCTTTTGTAAAATTGAATTTGGTAAGGACTGTAAAATTATATTTATAAAGAATCAATTCCCTGAGCAGACTAAGCCACTAATTTACATAAAGTTATCATTTTCTAACATAAGTAAAAAGAGATAGTAGTATGCATTATTTATTCCATTTGCATGCAAATATTATTTCATTTGCATAAAAATTTCTCAAGGTAACCAAGTTGCTGTTTGCTACCTCTTTGTTTTTAGATGGTGTTCAGATTGAATGTTTTTTTCCCCAAATTTCAAATTTGAGTAATTTCATTAACAGAAAGGTCACTGAGGAGAGCACTGATATAATTATCATTTGAGCTTTGTATAAGTCAGCACTTTCTTCGTAATCAATAGTAAGCATTTATTTGATGTCTGTGGTGTCTGGGGCATTGTGCTGAGCATAAGGAAAGCATGTTTCCTGCCCTTTTTGAAAGCAGGGCTTCAGGGGGAAAAACAGAAGATATTCCTCATCTGAGAGGAAGGGCTGTGAGAGTAAGGGCAGTGGACAGCACAGAAAGGCCAGGCCCTGAACTACATGTTCGCATTTCTCAAAATTTGCCTACACAGTGCTTTGTTACATGCAATACAGTTAATATGCTCCAGGCATTTCCAGGAGAGAAAATGAACCTTGGTAGCCATGAAAGCCTGTTTCCTCCCATCTTTTGGTAGTTTACCAAGAAGCTGGCTCCCCAGGTTTGAGTTAGTTAAAGAGGAGAACAGACTGGATGCTACGGTCTGAACCCCTCTCCCTCCCAATAATTCCCTCACCAGGAAATGAGCCTTGGTTTCCTGTGATACTCTTCCGTCCCTTTTCCCTCCATGTAGAGGGTTATGGAGTTAGACTCCTTCCTGGGAGCTTTGTGTGTTGTTTGCAGTACAGCTGCACCTGCCCTAAGCAGTCACCTCCATGAAATAAAACAAGACTTTGAAAGATTGTGTGTGCTCTGCCCCATCTGTTTTTAATGCTTTAAAAAATATGTGGGTGGTGCTAGTGCTATGTGTGATTGTGTTTTCTTCATGTAACACATTTACTTATAAAATGTGCTCTGTGAGCAAGGAGGGCAAAGACCACCAAATCAGTTATAATGAGAGTCACAGCAAAAATGATCTTCAGAGTCTGGCACATCACCTGTGCTCAGAACCAACTAATTCACAACTTATTCACAAAGGACCAACTAATTCACAACTTATAGATATGTTTGCATAGATATTCCAATGAATTGACTGCCATGTCCCCACTTGCTATACAGGGACACATTTAAGAACCCAGATCATGAAACAAACTTTGATTCAGGCACATCAAAGTGGAAATTTTTTGAGAATACATCAGTGGAAGTGCTAATATTAGATAACAATATGTTATAAATTTTAACACTGACCTTTAACATTCCAAGAGCAGGAAATGCCTGAGGCTTGCCACTGTCATTGCCTCAAGTTCTAGTTGAACAAGCTTTCATTTGGCCCTCCAGAGGCGCTACTGATGAAATCACTTTGAGAAATGTCAGAACTGGATAAAACATTTTCGCACACATTATGCCTGACAGGCGAACCCGGTGGACTGATGTCAAAAACTTAAAACCTCATCCTAGACTTTTTTTGAAATGTGTCTGTTCCTTCTGCAAATACAGAGCCATTTAAGATGAACTTCCTGGCTGAGAGCTCCATGCACTCCAGAGGACACACGGGGTTCATAGCACTGATCACTGATGGGCTTTCTTTGCTAAAATCTGGAAACAAAAAGAGAAAATTATGACATTTACTTTCCATAGACAGAGTCCTATAATCCTTCGAAAATTGTAAGCAGAGAGTCAGACAAGACAAGAGATAAGTAGGCCAAAAAAATCCTTGGAATATGAAGGTCATTTGACATTGGCAACCATTTTAGCTCAATGAAATATGTAAACAACCCACTGAGGTTCTTTCTCCCATGTTAAATGTATTTATTTAATAAAAATCAAACAACAAACAAAAACAGGCATTTAATCAAAACTGTCTTGGTTTTTTCATTTAACAATGTATATTAGAGATTTTTCCAAATCAACCTCAGTGTCTTCTCTCCCCACGTTAAACAGTAACTGCAGAGCATTCCGCTGTGGGCTTGTAGCAGTTTAAGTGCTCTCTCACTGGAAGCCATCCTTGCAGGCGTTGATTTCATGCAACTGCAATCAATATTAAAATGGATAATTCTGAATACATATCATTTTGCTCATGTATAATTATATCTGTGGGATACATTCTGTAAATTTATATCTGGGTCATTTATAATTTTGAAAGATCATGCCAAATTGCTCTCAATAGTTTAAACTAATTTGTGGCTTCAGTAACAATTTATGAGTAGTATTATTATATAGTGTGTCAGAAATGTATTGATTTTCAATAGGTAAAAATATTTGGGTTTTCTGTATAAAAATAATATTAATGTAGTATTAATTTTCATTTCTCTTATGATGAAATTAAACCTTTCCAGATGCTTGCTTTCTTATTTCTTTTTCTGTGAGCCACCTGTATGTATCTCTGCAAATTTTTTTACTGGGTTGCCATTCTCTTATAAACTTTCTTAGCAACATTTTCTATGTTAGGGAAATCAATATTTTATTTCTGGGATATAATGTTTTCTTCTATCTTTTGACTTTACATTAAGTATTTTTTCCTGCAGAGAAATCATTTTTAATTATAATTTTCAAATAATAAAGTACATTAAGCTTTCATTCTTTGGCTTCTGAACTTTGAGTACAAGTTAGAAAGACTTTGTGTACTTCAAAGCAATAAAATGAATGTCCTATGTTTTACTCTAGTGGTTGTTACAAATATATTAATTATAATTATTAACAAATAAAAATATTGAGATGTTAAGATAAATATATAAGTATAAAATAAAACAATAAGAATGCAAAGAAATTAATAATATTTAATAGTTAATATGCAATCATTAATAAAACATCAAATATTATATGCATGTATTTACCCCTTTGACACAAGATTTGTTTAATTTTTTTTCCCATTTCTGAGTGAAAAGTCAGACAAAAGATAGTATAGGAAGAACTCTGAGACTGCGGTGCTATTGCTGGCCAGCATCTAGCATCCTGGTTGCCAGGAAACACCTTTTATCACTTAGATAGGATGGGTAGGAAACCAAGGCAGCTAGGAGGAGGGAGACATGTTTCACCCACTAACTCAGCAGTCCCGTGCCTGGTCCTATAATATTGCCAGGTGTTCCAACATCACCAGAAACACTGTGTTAGCACGGGAGGAGGGAAGTCCTTGAAATTCTGTGTACTGTTTCCACTATCTGGGAAAGAAAGGCTTCGAAACTGTCTATTCATCCCAAGGCCTGGAAGATGGGAAGGGTCCACGGTGAGAAAAGCTCATAGAACAATTTTTGTTAATTGCCTACCTCTGGTCACTGTCTCCTTTATGAGGGAGTCCCTGATGCTTACAGAAAGAGCCCATAAATAACTTTGGCTAACAGTCTCAAATTTAATTAACTGCCTACTGTCATGTATCTGTTTTACAACAGGATGAACAAATGGAGTCTGGAGCAAGATAAGGATTCAGGGTAATGGACCCCCACACATACCTAAATTTGGGTATTCATGTCCCTTTGGGAAAGCTGGCACCACCTTTACCTGGCAATCAATATGCAACTCCTTCATCTCCATCCTGAGGACCAACTATGTAAGCCCTCAGAACAAAGGACCTGGGGCTCTTGCCACCTCTGCTCTGACTACCCTTGTCCTTACTTCTTGCCACCCTTACTTTGCCATGCTCTGAACCCCCACCTTGGCAATGCCTGTTCTCTTCCATAACTATCACCAATGAATCACTGTCATCCTGCCTGCATGCTAATAGACTTGCTGATCTTGAATTCTTCACTGTGTCAGCAAGAAGAACCAGACTTCTCCATTACCAAAGGGACTTTATCTTTATTATTTTAAATATTTTTACATATCTATGTATTTACAATATTGTTTCAATCAAATAACATTGTCTGTGTTCTTACTTTTTAATATGTTTTTCTTTTTTAATATACTTTATTGATTATGCTATTATAGTTGTCCTATTTCCCTCTTTATTCCACTCTTCCCTACACCCCTGCTCCCACCCGCACCCTCCTCCCCCGCTACTCCTTTTAGTTCATGTCCATGGGTCGTATCTGCAAGTTCTTTAGCTTCTATATTTCCTAAACTATTCTTGCCCTCCCCTGTCTATTTTCTACCTACCATTTATGGTACTTATTCCCTGCACCTTTCCCTCCATTCCCTTCCTTTTATTCCATGCTGATAACCCTCCATGTGATCTTCATTTCTGTGATTCTGTTCCTGTTCTACTTGTTTGCTTAATTTGTTTTTGTTTTTTGTTTTTTAGGTTCAATTGTTGATAGTTTGAGTTTGTTGTCATTTTACTGTTCATATTTTTGATCTTCTTTTTCTTAGATAAATACCTTTAACATTTCATGTAATAAGGGCTTGGTGCTGATGAACTTCTTTAACTTGACCTTATCTGGGAAACACTTTATCTTCCCCTCTGTTCTAAATGAGCTTTGCTGGATAGAGTTTATTTCCCATCAGCTGATAGTCTGATGGGAATGCCTTTGTAGGTAACTCTCTCCTTTCCTCTTGCTGCTTTTAAGATTCTCTCCTTATCTTTAATCTTGGCTAATGTAATTATGATGTGCCTTGGCGTGTGCTTCCTTGACTCCAACTTCTTTGGGACTCTCTGAGCTTCCTGGACTTTCTGGAATTCTATGTCCTTTGCCAGATTGAGGAAGTTTTTCTTCATTATTTGTTCAAATAAGTTTTCGATTCCTCGTCCTTCCTCTTCTCCTTCTGGTACCCTTATAATTCTGCTGTTGAAACATTTAAAGTTGTCCTGCAGGTTCCTAAGCTTCTCCTCATTTTTTTTTTTTGAATTCTTATTTCTTCATTTTGTTCTAGTTGAATGGTTATTTCTTTCTCCTGGTCCAAATCGTTGATTTGAGTCCCTTTTTCCTTCCCTTCACTGTTGGTTCCCTTTATGTCACTTTTCATAGCCTTCACGTTTTCCTCTATTTTTCGACCATTGTGAACCAATTCTGAGAGCATCCTGATTACCAGCGTTTTGAACTGTGCATCTGATAGGCCGGCTATCCCTTCATTGCTTAGTTGCATTTTTTCTGGAGCTTTGATCTGTTCTTTTTTTTTTTTTTGGACCATTTTTTTGTTGTTGTTTCAATGTGCCTGTTACATAGTAAGGTGTGGAGTCCTAGGTATTCGCTGGGGCAGTGCAACTCACATTGCTGTGCTGTGGTGCTGTATGTGGGGGAGGGGGCCAAGAGGGAGCAATGCAGCCCATTCAGCTCTCTGCTGGCTTCTAGTCTGCTCCCTTGCCACTACCCACAAGCAAGTTGGGCCCTTCTGGTGCTGATTCCCAGGTGGGTGAGTGCGTGTACGTTCTAGTACCCTGTGGGTCTCTCCAAAGAACTCTCCTGTGAGGCTGGGAGTTTCTCCCACTGCTGCAACACTCACATGTTTTTTCAGTCAGAGGCTTTGAGGCTTTATTTCCCATGCTGGAAACCTTGGTCACACAGTCTATCTTGCTCCCCAGTTGCTGTTCCTGGTTTATGCACATGCAGATGTGGAACTGAGCACTCTGCCAGCTTCCACCTTGCTCAGGCCACCAGCCACTGCCTTGCAGTGCGTCCTCTCCACCTGGCTGCCCAGCTCAGCTCCTTCTCCTGGTCTGGATGAATTTTTCTTCTTTAACTCCTTATTTGTTGGTTTCCATACAGTTCCCTTTTCTGTCAGTTCTGGTATTATTTTGCGTTTTAAAAGGTTGCAATATGATGAGATATGTAGATATTAATGACTTTAATATATTCACTGTGATTTGAACCCTTTGGATTTATAAATTACCTTTGTGATTGTCTTTGACTTTTACATCCTTGTATTCAAACCAGATTTTATTCCAAGGCAAAAATTACAAAGACATAAAGAAGAATTGCTATGGGGAATAAGGAACTTAGTGTTCACTTTGTAGTTTTGAATTTATAAAGCTAGTTCTCCTTTTGTTTACTATGATTTTAGCATACAACAATTTTCAGTGTTACCTTAATTATATACCAAATGGTTCTTGATTAAATACGAACCTGATTAATTTAAAAGAATACCATACTTTTCACTCACTGAGATTCTAACCTAGTAAATTGATAATGTCTTTTACTGGTTACAAACTACTCTATTTGAAAAGATAATTACCATGAAGATATAAACACTTAGAAACTGTTCTCAGTTGTAACAAATTGTTATCAATCATGAGTCAGTGTAACCTTAATATTATTTTCATGGCAGAAAAAGAGTTAGTTTTTGTACATGGTAAATGGTCTCATCTTTCATTCTTTTGCTTGTGGCTATCTAGTGCCATTTGTTGAAAAGACAATTTTTTCTTTTTTTTAAAAAAATATTTTGTTTATTTATCTTTAAAGGGGAAGGGAAAGAGAGAGGGAGAGAAATGTCAAAGTACAGTTGCCTCTCGTGTGCCCCCTGCTGGGAACTGGCCTTCAACCCAGGCATGTGCCCTGACTGGGAATGGAACCACGATCCTATGGCTCGCAGGCCAGCTGAGCACTCAGTCCACTGAGCTACACCAGCCGAGGCTAATTTTTTCTTTTTTGAATGGTTTTAACATCTTTGTCAAAACTGGTTTGCCATAAAATGTTTGGTTTTACTTCTGGACTTTCAGTTATATTCCACTGATCTGCATGACTCTCCTTATGACAGTACCACCCATCTTACACACTATCTGATTACTGATCACTGTCTGATTACTGCTGACAGTGTAAATCGGCCTTTCTTCTTCTTTTTGTTGTGGCTATCCTGAGCCCTTGAAAAGATGTGTGAATTTAAGAAGCAGCTTGTTAATTTCTAAAAATAATCATAGTAATTACATTGAATTTGTAGATCAGTTTCGGGTGTACTGCCTTTTTAACAATGTTAAGTTTCTGATCCATGAACAGAAATTAAATGCTTCTCCATTTATTTGGATCTTTGTTAATGTCTTCCAACAATGTTTCATAGCTTTAATAGAATAAATTCTGCATGTTTTTTATTAAATTTATTCCTATTTTACTTCTTTTGATGTTATTGAAAATAGAATTTTCTGCCCTGCCTGGTGTAGCTCTGTGGATTGAGCACAGGCCTATGAGTCATAGGATCACTGTTCGATTCCCAGTCAGGGCACATGCCTGGGCTGTAGGCCAGTTCTCAGCAGGGGATGCATGAGAGGCAACCATACATTGACATTTCTTTCCTCTCTCCTTCCCTTCCCCTCTAAAGAAAAATGAATAAAATCTTTAAAAAAGAAAATGGAAATTTTTAATTTTAATTTTTAGATTGTCTACTGCAAATATATAGAAAGATAGCTGATTTTTTCACATTGATGTTTATGCTGAAAACATGCTGAACTCATTTATTAGTTCTGATAATTTGTTAGTGGATTATTTAGATTTTTTTTCATGAAAGTCACTTCATCTATGAATAAATATTTTACTTTTCCTTGGCAATCTGGATGCCTTTTATTTGTGTTTCTTGACGAACTAACCTGGTGAGAACTTCCAGCACCATGTTAATTAGAAGTTTACCTTGTGTTGAGACTTACCTTGGGTGACTATCTAGTCTTTCAACATCACATATGAGATAATTCTGAATTGTTTCCAGATGTCCTTTATCAGGTTGAAGAAGTTTCTTTTTATCCCTAGATTGTGAAGTTATTTTTATCATAAAAGAGTGTGAGGTTTTCTCAGGTGCTTTTTCTGTGTCTACTGAGATGATTGTATGATTTTCAAAAATTCTATTAATATTATGCATTACATTAATTGATTTTCAAAGGTTAATCAAACCTAGTATAATAGGAAATATCTCACTTGACCATAGTGTGTAATTCTTTTCATATGTTACTGAATTCTGTTTACCAGTATTTTGTTGAGAATTTTTTGTGTCCATATTCATAAGAAATATTGGTCTGTAGTTGCTTTTCTAGCGTAGTGTTCTTTCCTCTTTCTTTTTTACTTTTTTTCTCTTTTCTTTGCCTGTTTTCTTAATGTCAAGATAATACTGATCCCCACTAAAGTAATTAGGAAGTACTTTCTCCAATTGTAGTTTTTGGAAGAGTTTGAGAAGAATTAGTATTAATTCTTCCTTGAATGTTGGTAGAGATCAGTGAAGCCATATTGACCTAGACTTCTTTGTAACTAGTTTTTTAAATGATAGTTTCAAGCTTTTCACTTTTTAGAGGTTTATTCAGATTGTCTATTTTTCCTAAGTCAGTTTTTGATACATGTATCTTTATTTTCATTTATCTCAGAGCAATTTTCTATTTATGTTTTTACCTCTTTTTTGACCCATTGGTTATGTAAGAATGTGTTGTTTGATTTCCACATATTTGTGAGTTTCCTTAGCTTTCCCATTTCATTGCTTTCTAGTTTTATTTCATTGTATGCAGAGAACATGTTTAGTATTATTTGTATCTCTTTAAATTTATTAAAGTTTGTTATATGGTTGATTATGTAAAATGTCTCATTTGCACTTGAGAAATATATATGTTATGTTGTTGATTAGAGTGTTCTATGGATGTTTGTTACATCTACTTGGTTTATAGTCATGTTCAAATATTCTATTTCCTTATTAATTTTTGGTCTAGTTATTTTTGTCTGTTATTAAAAGCAGGATCTCGAAATCTTCAACTGCTATTTTTGAATTGTCTTTTTCTTTATTTCTGTCAGTTATTACCTTATATATTTTTCTTGCTGTTCTATTAGGTACATATACATTTATAATTGTTATGTATTTTATACTCCTGATATATTGACTCTATTATTATTATAAAATGTTGTTCTTCACTTCTAGTAACATTTTTAAAGGTCTATTTTGTTTGATATTAGTATAGCTATTTCAACTTTCCTGTGCTTGCTGTTTACATGATATATCTTTTTTCATCAATTAACTTTCAATCTATTTGTGTCTTTGAATCTGAGGTTTTTCCCCCTGTAGATAACATATAATTGAATTATGTTTTTCAGTCCACCCTTATGATCTTTGTCTTTTGATGGGCTTGCTTCACCTATCACATTCAATGTTATTGCTATAGTGATAAATTATATCTGCTGTTTTAAATTTTGTTTTTTTCTGTGTCTCATATCTTTTTTCACTTCTGTTCTTTCTTTATTGCTTCCTATTGCATTGAGTGAATATTATTTAATGTAACATTTCAGTTTCATTATTGACTTTCTTACTGTACTTTTTGAGTTAGGTGTATTAGTGATAGCTCCAGGGTTTACCATATATATTTTTAAATTTGTCAAAATCAGCTTGATTATGCTAGCTTAATTCTGATAATAAATAGAATACATAAAATATGACTTCTATATAAATCTATTGTCTTCATCCCTTTTTGTGGTATTATTTTTATACATATTACATTTATTATATAAACTCAATGATACACTGTGTTAATTATTACTTTTAAGATTTGCAGTTATTCCTCTAACCTATTACATCTTTCCTCTCTCTTACCTTTTCTGTGTTTTTATAAACAATATATTACTTATATATTACATTTCCATCTTATAAATCCAACAATGCATCTTATGTATATATTATTTTATACTATTGGTTTTTAAATTACTTAAAAGAAGAAATTTTAAAAATATGCAGTAGTTATGCCCTTTATAATTATTCCTACTGGTGCTCTTTGTTCATTTGAGAATTTAAGTTATTATCTGAGGTCACTTGCTTTCAGTCTAAAAAATTTCCTTCAGTATTTATAGAAAGGCAGGCCTGGCAGCAACAAATAAATATATTTTTAAAGGGAAAAACTTTCACGTCACCTTCACTTGGCAACTATAGTTTTTCTAGATATAGAATTCTTAGTTGACTGGCTTTTTGCACAGTGAATATGTTCACCACTGCCTTCTGGTTTCTCCTGAGATTTCAGCTGTTAGTCTCACTGGAGTTTCATCTAAGTGATGCATTGTTTTTCTCTTGCTGCTTTTAAGATTTTCCTTTATCTTGGTTAGCATTCTTAGTAGTGCATGTCGTCCATGCCTCTCTTTTGTTTCTACCTGGAGGAAGTTTACTTATAAATAAAGCCTTTCCTGTTGGAACACATTTGGAAGATTTACTTATGTATTTACTTATAAATAAAGCCTTTCCTTCAGGAGCCATCTATTTTAAAGTCTCTTCTTCCCCCAAGCAAAATTTCTGACTAAGAGTTCTGGAGCTGGCCATGGGGACAATGACAAGCATTTTTCTGAGTGACACCTCATCTTAGAGTTGAGTGCTTGGTAAAGTAAAGGCATATAGTATACAGATCATAATAGAGAGTATGGAAAACAAGAGAGAACCCTGTAGTATTGGATTAGAGTCAGAAATATCAGAGTAAATCACACACACACACACACATGCGTACACATACTATTTTTGTTGGTTTTCCTGGTACTCTTCTGGTTTAGAAGTTTGGTAGGCAAAATAGCTCCTATGCAGTTGTAGTAGTTATGCTAATAATATGTGGTTGGTTTACTTAATGCATTTTGCATTAAATCAGAGACAAAGGCTCATTTACTCAGTAAATGAGTTGACTTTTCTTTGTCATTGGCTGTTTTTGCAAACACATTTTCTTCTATGTAGAGAAGACTAGATAAGGGGTATGAAATTAATTTCCATTAGAGAGAGTATAAACTATATCCTCTTTTTGACAACTTTTCTAAGATCAAGGAAGTGTCATTTTGAAGTTAAATATAAATATAATCTTGAAGAACTTGTAAGATTTTCATGAATATAAAATTTGCTTTTTGTGTGTTAAACTGATGGTTTCATGAATCCCAACTTGACATATGTTTTTCATTACACATTAATGAACCATTCACACTATATGTGGCAGGAAGCAGTGAAAAATAGAAAGTAAATGACTTTAAAATGAATGAGTATAGATTTGCATTATTATCCTTGTGTGAAAAATGAAGGTTAGCACTTCCTCTTTTCTGAGAAATTTTTAAATATCCAAGAAGGAGGGAAAGAGAAAAGAGAGAAAGAGAGAGAGAGAGAGAGAGAGAGAGAGACCCAAACCAACCAAAAAATCATATACACTTTTGAGGTAATAAAGAGGACATTTAAAAAATATAATCACTAGGCAAAAGAACTGAAGAGATTAAGAAGTACAAATTGGTAGTTACAAAATGGAGAAGCCAAAGAACTTATATATACAACCCATGGACATGAACTAAAGGGGGAAATGCTGGTGGGGGGGGGCGTTGCAGGATGGAGAAAGGGAGAAAAAAATGGGACAACTGTAATAGCACAATCAATAAAATATACTTAAAAAACAAGCAAAATAGTCACTGGAATAAAGTACAACATAGGGAATATAGTCAATAATATTGCAATAACTATGTATGAGATGGGAGGCGGGTACTAGAAATTTTGGGGGAAACACTTTGTAATGTATATGATTGTCTAACCGCTATGATGTTCACATAAAACCAATACAAAATAAACTTACTTTTTAACAATATTCCAGAAATATTTGGACTTAGATTTGGAGTAGCAATTTTGTGTACAAAGGAAGACTCTGGAAGCCTATCAGAAAAATGAGAGAAGAAAAATAAGGTTGTTCAGTAAAAGTATTTCCATCATTAAGCCTTTAAAAATGTCAATCAAAATCTAGTTATTTCTGAGGCTGGAAATATACAGTGTGGCACATTCCCCCATAGTAAATATTCTAAACTTTGTCATTCAGGTGGAACTGTTTCAACACCCACATTTTGTGCTTCACTTCCTTCTTTTTCCTGAGTTCATTTCCTTTTATTTCTATTGGTAGCTCTTAAGCTGATCCTCCCTGCTTTGAATAATTCACCATCTAAATGAAAGTAACAACATCAAAGCGTCCCAGACTTAATACACTCCATTCTAGCATGGACTCCCATGGGTTGATCTGAAGGAGACTGAAAAATTAATCACCCAGGATAAGAGACTCAAGCTTTTTCATATGTTTAATGTTCAAGTCACTTTCAGAAAAAAATTCTCTTTCCCTTTTGTTTTTGTGTTTAGTTTTCTAAACACTGTCATTCTGTTTCTACTTCAGCTCCAGATCCCCAGGATGTCTTGGCACTAAACACATGTAAAACAAATAAACACCTTCTTGCACATTCTAACAAGTGCAGCAATTAGTCTCCAAGCACAGCTTGCTCTCTACCATGGCAACTCCTTTGGTGCTGGTTGTTACTGTAGGAGCACAACTTCGAATCAGCAACATTTGTTTGATTTTCCAGTTTCTACCCCTGTTAGCATGGCAGTTTCTGTACATCCTTTTCAGATCACAAGTTCTTCGCCCTTATGAAACGAGCTGCCACCCAGCATATGACACGGAACTCCTGTATGGCACCTTGTCTCACCCTGGCGGAACTTTCAGCAATGGGTGATCTTCACTCCATATGGGCTATAACAACTACTCTCTCTGGTGTGAGTTACAGATGATTTCAGGGTGGACATTTCCCCCCTTCCTTTTGTGATACTGCAGTGTAAGCTTACAATAGTATTAAGACTATTTAGTATTATTACTAAGCAGCCTGAATTCAAAGATGAAAATGTTATTTATATGTACCTAAGATGGCATATTTAGTAAGTAAGAGAGAGAAGACTTTGTTTCTATTTATGCTATAAGAAGGGAGGCTAAGATATTCTCAGTTGTTGCGGAAGCTGGAAAGTTGGACAAGTCCCTATCTGGCTTTATTTGATATATTATTCTACCTTCCTGAATGATTTCATTTCAGAAATGCTGGATTTTTTGGGAGGAGGAGGGTGTACTAAAGCATGTTAAAATATGTCTTTTATCCTAAAACACAGTGCAGTAAGGTAGAAAGCAAAGTGCATGTTTTAGTCAGTGATACACAGTGTACAATATTTCTCTGTGTAAATTAGTGTTATTTGGAAGCTCAATCAAATGTATCCAGCTATTGAATTTTGTTTCAGGGTACGAACTTCTGCTTTTTCTCAGTGTCAGTAGTCAGTTTTCCTAGGCCCTTTCTTCAGTAATGAAGGGTATGTGTAAATAAGGAAAGTTAATAAACTATCATTTGGTTCTAGCTCCTGCTTTGAGGCGAACTGCGTCACTCTGGGTAAGCTGGGTAACCTCTCTGGGATCCGGTACTTCATCAATTACACAAAAGGCTCCAATTAAGTGTTTTTTAGACCTCTTAATGGGTCTTAAGTCTACAATTTTTATTCATACTGAAACACTTTTGCACTTGGAAGGTTTGATTCTAAGTGACATGCTAAAGAACTCTGCTTCATTTTTCTGGGAAAATTATGAAGAAATTTACACAGAAAATTTAACTGTGAAATGAACTGTTCACACATTTAACAACTACTTATTGCAGTTCTACTGTGTGCTAGGCACTGCACTTAAAGTCAGAGACAGTGTGTACAATGAACAAGACACTCTCCCACTCCCAGAAGGATTACCAGGGTATAAGACAGACAAGCAACTAAGGAGAAAAATAATTATACATTATGGTAGGTGACAAGAAGCAAGTAAAGAGCTAAAACTGAGAAGAGTGATGGTGGGAAGGAAGTCCTTTAGATAGGTAATCAAGGATGGATTTGTAGATTTTGGTTTCATTAGAAATTTTGATCAAGAGAAAAAGCACATTTTGGGTTTGAAATGACAGGATTCTTTTGAAATGAGAGGATAGTGGGGTGGGAGGAATATGAAGTATGATTTCAGAAAAAAACAGTGGAACTCTGTCTTTACCTTGTATTTATCAAGTTTCTTAGACAGGCCTCTTAACCTCTCTGGTCTTGTTTTTTTTTTTTTTTTTTTGTCTGTAATGGTGCTTATGGAGATGTCTCTTCATTAAACTGCTGAGAGATTCAGCACTAGCTGCAAAAGCAGAAAAATTCCTTCTGCCAACTCTTAGATAGGTAGTCAGTGTTTTTAATTTTAATTTTTAAACATATTAGTGAGAGAAATATTTAAAACTTAGCAGACAACACTTTCCACCCCTTAATTTTAGCAAGAAGCAAGAAAAGCCACAAGCTAGAAAGGCACAGTGAAAGATGAGTAAGAATGAGGAAAATCGGGTTGAGGGATGAAGATAGCTTTGCTGTGGTCAAGAGAAAGCCAGAGTTTTATTCCTTCTTCAGTCCCATTTCTACCACTCTATCCAAATAACAGACCTTCTCTAATAAGAGATTTTTTTACTATTTTATTCCATAAATTGTGAATAAGCCTTCTCTTACCATTTTTTAATTGGAATTAGCTGCAGTTTAAGTGGAATGTAATGATGGGGAACCTTTCTGTATTAGCACTGCAAGGCCTATAAATATCGCTTGTGAAATAGTCATATGAATGAACAGCCCTTCAATTGGAATTACAGCACAAATTCAGAAAAAGCTATTTAGAGTGTTCATTACTCACTGTGAGAATTTATCATGGATGCCATCTCTTATGTTTCTTAGTTACAAACTTCATCTAGCTTTTTAAGTTGCTAAACCAATAAGAGAATCTTCTTACTTATTACCCATTTACCACGTAAAGGAAAATTCCATTTTGCCTATTTTCTTTAAAATGTTACTACCAAATGCCAAGCCAAGTGTTTAGTGCTGATAGGACTGCATTTGATAACAGCATTAGCATTTTCTTAATGGTTTTGAATATAGCAGTAGCTTCAAAGTCCCTGGACAAGACTCTCCCAGTTTAGCCTATGGTAACTCTAGGATGTTTGCATCTATAAATAGATAAACCACGCTTAGGCTTTCAAAGATGCTGATTAAGATTTCAGCTGAATTTACTCTGGGAAGAGCAGAGTGATTTTTGTTGCTAAGTGATGCAAAGTTAAGTCTACAAAGTTGTGGAAATATATAATACAGGAAGTCATTTCCCTGGTTTTGGTTTTCATCTTAGTGGTCTGAGCATTCTCTAGACATGCACTAGTGTTTTGGGATGATTAAGTGTTAAGCAATGTTCTGTGGCTGAGCATGTTACAGGAATGCCTACCAAATGCTATGCAGAGAGGATTGCATTATAAATATCTGATTTCACAAATGACTGGAAATGTGAAAGCCTGCATTAAATAGTTAGAAATAGAAGAGCACATTTTATGAGTTGTGGGCATTTATCTGATTGTCTTAGACAAATGTTCATTATGACAGTCATAGTTTGTACTCAGTTCTGTCATTCATCCATCCTCTTTATTCCAAGTACAATGATTCTGTAACTGAAAATGCAGGTTTAGCTACCTGCTCCGACAAAAGCCGAAGTCATGAGACAGGTGCTGGTGCAAAAGAAAAGAGGTTTACTTAGGTTCCACAACTGGGAGAATGGTAGACTCCTGTCTCAAAGATTATCCCCGCTTCCTGCTGAAGCCCAAGGTTCTTATAGAGATAGGGAAGAGAGGATTTTTTTGTAGCCAATTATTTGCTAGCTCTGAGTATGCTCAGGCCTGGTCCTTTCATCTTTCTAGCACTTGATGTGCTCAGTGCAAGAATCTCCATCTTGGTCAGTGGGATTCTCCCCAATGCCTACTGGCTATCTATGGTAGTGGAGAGGCGGGCACTTTGATCTGATCCTGAGTGGGACTTTGAGTGGCACATCCAAAAGCAAGAAAAGTTTGCTGAGGAAGCCACCATCTGGGAAATGTGGACAAAGGTGTTATCAGTCTAAGCATGGACATAATGTATAGCAATTTTCAAAAAATAATAATAAAATAAAAAGTAACATTGTCACTTAGCTTCGGAAGGTGCTGTCCCTTTTCAGAAAGGAATTTTAAATCTCTTTCGGGAGTACAGGTCCAACTTTCTCTTGCAGTATCAAGAGCAACAGCAAGATTTAAGTCCTCCCCAGGCAGCACCCACTTTATCTGTGTGTGGTGGATCCTTGATTCTCATGAGCTTCAGGGGAGAATGTGTTGTCAGCAGGATGTCATTGGGAGTGGCCCATTGCTTGGCTAACTGCTGTTCAGGACCTTGAGTCTTCCAGATCTTCAATAAAACTCAGCCTCCTATTTGGAATTGGAATTGGCATAAGGGCTCATTAGGTGGGTAGATATACCTAAAATGAGCAAACTTGTGCAAAGTTGTTAGTGTTCCTTAAATCTTTTGCTAATATTTCCCCAAACATGGTCAAGGAATTCTTAAGTCCTTGTGTCAACACAGTCCATTAGTATTAGAATGTGGCTTTAGTTTCTGGGTCCTGCCATTCAAAGGCAAATAATAACTGAGCCTTTTCATCTATTGGGATGCAGAAAAAGGCATCCTTGAAGCCTAAGACTGAAAACCATTTGCTATTCCTGGCCACCATGATCAACAAAGTATAAGGGTTGGGTAATGTAGGATGAATGTTCTGGACAATATCATTTATAGCCCTCAGGTCCTGTACAAATCAATATTCATGAGAGTGAGGCCTGTTGACTGGAAAAATTGAGGGCTTTTAGGATGACTGGCATGGCCAAATTAATTCCAGTTTTAAGAACTTTTAAAATGTTGGTTAAATTTTCCATAAAGTTTATTTTTAGGGGGTATTGTTTTTTCCATGGGATCTGTACTCTTCTTGTAGGTTGCTTTTTACAGGTTGAATGTTAACTGCCCTGCCTGGGGTTTTGTCATCCCAAAGAGCTCGATTGACCTACTTGTGTAACTTCAATGGGTGTAGTTCACCTCCAGGTACTTCTGGGCAAGTCAGGAGAAGCTGGAGCTGGAGAGCATGTTCAGGGGGGACCCCTAAACATAATTGCTGCTTCTCAGGGGAAAAGGTTATTTGTGCATGCAATTTACCAAGTAAATCTTGGCCCAACAATGGAATGAGGAAGCTTGGCATATAGAGAAAAGTATGTGTAAGTTTTTTATTCCCAAATCGACACTATAGAGATTGAAGGAATGTCAATTTTTTTTGTAATTGGTCATTACAGTAACTGACATTGCAGCTGAACTTTTCTGGGTTAGTTTTGTATTTAACACTGAGTATGTAGCTCTTGTATCTACAAGGAAGTCAAATAGCTTGTTCCCTACTGTCAATTGTACCCAGGGATCCTTTGGGGAAATAGTAAAAAGTTGAGAGGTGTCTAGAGAAGTCCCTGGGCCTCTTCATTCATTATTAGACTTGTCATTTTTTCTAATATTTACTGGCAAGGGTTTCTATTCGTTTTTTCTTTTTGAGTTCCAGGCAGTCCATTCCCCAATGACCTTCTTCTTTGCAATAGGTACATTGGCACCTAGTAGGTCTTTTCCTTTTCCTTTTGGGTCCTGCATCTTTTTCTGGTTTCTCTGGACTGTTTCTAAGAAAACAATGGTCTGCTTTAATATCCTTGTTTCCTGGGCATGGTGAAGTTCAAAGGCTATGTCCACCAGCTTGGAGTGACTCATTCCCAAAATCCCTTCTAAATGTTGGAGGTTTCTTCTGATATCCCAGACACTTTGCTTAATAAAAGTCATGTTTATCATTTGGACATTTACTGTTGCCTATGGGTCAGTATCATTGTACTTTAGATAGGCCTCATAGATGCTTCTCTGATTTGCTTCTGTTGAATGCCCTATATCATCTTCTGGCTCTTTTGTTTAGGTAACCCTTTCTTAAGTCCTTTTAATATGCATCTTTTATAATGTTTTATAGAGGCTAGATCCTCACCATTTGGGTCTCAGTTGGGATTTATTAAAGGAATCACCCCAGCTGGGTTGGAGGTCCCTTTGGGATTCTCTCGATGGAGGTGATGAGCTTTATGTGTAACTAGCTACCTTTCATCTGACATTAGAAGGATGGTAAGGCCAGCTTGTACTTCGGTCCAGTTTGGATGGTGAGTGGCAAAAATCGAGGTGATAAGATCTGCCATTTTATGAGGATCCTTCCTATATAAGGGGTTGGGATTTTTCTAGTTCAGTAAATATGACGCAGAAAATGGAGTGTGGGCCTAGTAGTGGCCAGTGGGCTGGTCTTCCTGGTTTATTCTATTACATGGCATTACCTCAAAGAGAATTGTCTTTCTCTGGACAGGAATACTACCCGGCCAAATTGGGCACCCTGCTGTGTCTTCAAGCGGGAGACCAGTTCTTCACTATACAGGGGTGGGGATCTTGACCTATTTTAATAGTATCTAGCAGTGGAGGTGGTGGCTGGGGAGATCTTTCTGCTGCTAATCCTGGGCCACCCAGGTTCAGGGCATGAAAGAGACTCATCTCCTCCTTTTTCTTCTTGTGTTTTACTATTAGGGAGGGGTTTTGAAGGCAATTTCCTTCTCTGTATTATTAGTTTGTTCCTTTTCTTTAGAACAAGAAAGGCCTGGACATAAGATTTTTTTCCCATTTCCCTGACCATTTGCTAGTCCTTATTAAAAACTAGGAGAGATTATTATCTAGAGGTTTTGTGTTCTAAATTGACTCTCTTCGGAGCTTTGAAAGTGTAGGTGTGCACTTGAATTTCACTCTTCAACCAGAAAAATGAAATGGTTAATCTGAAAACTATTGGGCTCAACCTCAGTAATAGTCATGATTTTATGTGACTTTTCTTATAATTGGACTTAAAAATAGTCCCGGAAATCAAAATATTTATATTCTATCTCTTGCGTTTTTAAAAGAAAATATGTATGGATAACTCAAGTGAATTTTTCTATAAAACCTATTCTATGTAACATACTGGTATTAGCACATTTTACGAAGGAAACTTAACAAACAAAACTCAGCCTTCCAAAAGGAATCATTCCTAAAATTATTTGTTATACAACACATTAACTGTATATGAAAAATATTTTTTCCTTTCTCAAAGATATTTTGAACACCTAAGAAAATGGACCATGCATGTCCAAGTGTTGGTGCTTCCAATATGGGACTTAAGCCATATCTGTTTACCTTGAACATAAGTGTTAAAGGGAACACACACCAATTTTTGAAGTTCATTTTTTCGTAAATTAAAAAAAGGCTGAAGAAATGAAAATTCATTTATATAAGGGTTATTGCCTTTGTTCCTAAATGGTGTTTTGAAATGTGGTTATTTTAATTGGTCATTATGAGAATATTAGCCAAGTTAAGTAAATTGTTGTCACAGGCAAAAGCATCTGGTTTTCGTAATTAAAACTCATCAGCCCTGGCTGGTGTAGCTCAGTGGATTGAGCACGGGCCTGTGAGCCACATGATTGAGGTTTGATTCCCAGTCAGGGCACATGCCTGGGTTGCAGGCCAGTTCCCAGCAGGGGACCCACAAGAGGCAACCATACATTGATATTCTCTCCCTCTCTCCTTCCCTTCCCTTCCCTTCTAAAGATAAATGAATAAAATATTTTAAAAAACTGATCAGAATATCATTGGGATGAAGATAACCACAGTTTTGGAATTCAGCACATAGTCTGAGGAGGAGAATTACAGTATTTTCTTTGACCCTAACACCAGTATATTGCATAACAATAAGAACAATCAGATGAAAATACTTCTGACATGCTCTGTGGTTGTTAGAAGACTAGATGAATGTACTTCTCCAAACACTTTTTGTGATACAGAAAATAATTATTTGCCTACTTGAAGTGAGTATGTGATGGAGAAAAGAGGGTCTGAGGGAAATTTATACTTGACAGAGGACATTTTCTTTATGCATCTGTTTAACTTTCAGTACTTTTATTGAAATAAAGTTTAGTTTATAGGAATGTATTATTGTATGAAACTTGATATACACATTACATATGTGCATACAGTAGATATGTTGTGAATCTACCTATATGTTAAGCATACAGTGAGGGTTAAAATTGCTCTCTGTACTAAGCAATACTAAAGTAGAAGGGAAGTGTCCTATTCAGGTTAAGTGAGGAGGTCCCGTGGACAAAATAATTGAAACTCCACCTTGGCTAGGAAGTCATCTTAAATATTAATATTAAATAATTAGGAGGATATCTGAAGGCATACACAGGGAAAAGGGCATTGCAACCTGTAATGCATCCTGTATTTGGACAGGACATGGTAAAATATGAGGTAGTGTCATAACATTCCATGCGTTCAGCAGGACATCTTTGTCCTTTAAGTTTGCAATGGTAATGGTGTTTGGTATACAAATAGATAAAAATCTCAAGATTGAGATTATGCCTCCTGAAATTTAGACACAGAAAACTAAAGATCTTTCAGGCCAAACCAGGCCTACATATGTGATTTGTACCTGTTTGCAGGATCATCATCCCAATCAGCTCTCTTTTTTTTTGGTATAAATAAGAACAAAAATAATATTACTACCATTTACTGAGCACCTAATTATTTTCTAGGTAACTTGCTGTGACTTTTTCAAAGAACTGTATCATTTCCCCTGTTCTACAAATGAGGAAATAAAATTTGTCCACACGGCAGAGACCTAGGATTAAGCATGCTTGCAGAAAACAGTACAAAAACATTAACAATGAATTATGAAGCCTACGCTATTCTATTCCAGCTGTATAAAGTTATGCTGAGTCTCTAGTTGTAGATTAAAAAATGGGGAATGCGAATGTTATAATGAGGAAGTGGCTTGATAGAGCGCTATTTTTAAAATGACTTTATTTATTTATTTTTAGAGAGAAGGGAAGAGAGAGACAGAGAAAGAGAGAAAAATATTGATTTGCTGCCTATTGTACGAGCTCCACCTGGAGACCAAACCTGCAACCCAGGAATGTGCCCTGACCAGGAATCAAACTGGCAACATTTTGTTTTGTGGAATGATGCCCAACCAGCTGAGCCATACTGGTTAGGGATGCAGCTCTATTTTAATAACTCTTGACACCCTGGTGGCATTTTCTTGACTTCTGTAAAACTATTCTGTTTACTGTCCTCCTTTCTGCCTGTAATTTTCTCACCTTGGATTTTTGACTATTCTTATCTTTAACAACTGTACTAAGTATATTCCCCAAGAAGATGTCAGTCTTTATGCAAAGTGACATCTTACATTGTTAATTATCACTACATGCTCAGTAGTTAAAATTGCTATCACCTGGCCCTGACTGGTGTGGCTCAGTTGGTTGCATGTTGTACTGCAAAGTGAAAGGTCATTGGCTGGATTCTTTGGGCACATGCCTGGGTTACAGGTTCAGTCCCCGGTCAGGGCATATATCAGAGGCAACGAATCAATGTTTCTCTCACACATTAATTTTTATTTCTCTTTCTCCCTGCCTTACTCTCTCTCTAAAAATGAATAAATCAAATCTTGAAAAATAAATAAACAAATATGCTATTACTTGAGATACTGTATTTTGTAACTGTCTTCAGAAAAGCCAACAGTTTTTATAGAAGTACAGTAAATACCAAAATAAAATATCATTCTCACATGATCCCATTTCCTAATACAAGAGTTCTCCTTTTCAATTTCTCTACTTTTGTCTCTGGGAAATGAAAACATTTTCACGTCCAGGCTCAGCTAGAAGATTTCAAGCCATGTTTGTTTCTTTTCTTGTCTTTACATTTGCTATCCAATCTATTCCTAAGTTATTTTCTACTCTATTATCTATCTATCTATCTATCTAACTATCATCTATTTATCCATCTGTTGTATTCTATTATATAATTTTCCTATCAAATATATCTTTGATTTACCCACTTCTTTCTATTTCCGGCTCTATAATTTAGGGATTCCAAATTATTTTTCAATGAGTGCTCAGATGTCTTTTCTTATTCTACTTCTTATACTAAAAATAACCTTTCATTTCTAAAAATATATATTCATCTTCTAAAATTAGTTGAATTCTATGAATTCTTCTCCTATGGTGACCATATACCTCCAACTCTGCTTTCTGTAACTGAATCCTGAATCATAGAGATGAGACCATTGGTTTAATTCTTTATTGAGTTCTTACTTTGCATTGTCTTTTTAGATAAATTTTAACCTCTAAAAGGTCATGAACTGCACTTTAGTATCCCTTTGACATGTAGAAAAACATTAGAACATAGTAGGAGATTAATAATCAATTACGGATTGACTAAAGGACTTTCTCAAGACTACTGAGAAAGAATAAGAAATGTAACCAGACCTCAATATGCTAGTTCTCAAATTGATTCATTGTGCATGGCTTTAAAAACATAGATTTCAGAACAAGGTATATCTTAAGGTTTATATGTTGGCTTCACTACTTGATCAAGTTAGTTAAATCCTTTAAAATTCAATTTTCTTATTTTTGACACGAGGATAATCATATCAACAATAATACAAAATTTTTAGACTTCAGGCCAAGATGGAGGCATAGGTAGATATACTGTGCCTCCTCGCACAACCAAAAGAAGGACAACAACAATTTAAAACCAAAAGACAACCGGCAGTGACAGAAAATTGAACTGTATGCAAGTCCCACAACCAAAGAGTTAAAAAAGATACATTCATCCAGACTGGTAGGAGGGGCAGAGATGGGCAGCCTGGTGGAGAGGACTAGAGGCAAGGCAGCAGCTGGTGGACCCTATGAGGTGGTGGCCCCACATTCTCATGCAAATAAACTGGGAGGAACAACTGGGGAGTGAGACAGACCTCAAAACCCAGGGTTTAAATATGGGGAAATAAAGTCTCAAACCTCTGACTGAAAACACTGCTGGGTGTTGAGGCAACAGTGAAAGAAACTCCCAGTCTCAGAGGACAGTTTGTTGGAGAGACCCACAGGCTCCTAGAACATATATAAACTGACTCATCTGGGAAGCAGCACCAGAAGGGCCTAATTTGCTGGTGGGTAGTGGGGGAAATGACTGAAAACTGTCAGAAAGCAGAGCAAGTGCCCTTGTCCCCTCTTGGACCCCTCCCCCACATACAACATCACAACGCAGTGACATGGGTTGCCCTGCCCTGGTGAACACCTAAGGCTCAACCCCTTACTACATAACACACAAAAAAATGGCCCGAGTGAAACCACAGATCAAAGCTCCAGAAAAAAAATACAACTAAGTGACAAAGAGATAGCCAATCTATCAGATGCACACTTCAAAACACTGGTAATCAGAATGCTCACAGAATTGGTTGAATATGATCACAAATAAGATGAAAAATGAAGGCTATGCTAAGTGAAATAAAGGAAAATGTACAGGGAACCAACAGTGATGGGAAGGAAATGGGGACTCAAATTAATTGTGTGAACCAGAAGGAAGAAAGAAACATTCAACCAGAACAGAATGAAGAAACAAGAATTAGAAAAAGTGAGGAGAAGCTTAGGAACCTCCAGGACATGTTTAAACATTCCAACATCCAAATCATAGGGGTATCAGAAGGAGAAGAGGAAGAGCAAAAAATTGAAAACTTATTTGAACAAGTAATAAAGGAGAACTTCCCCAATCAGGCATAGGAAATAGACTTTTAGGAAGTCCAGAAAACTCAGAGTCCCAAAGAAGTTGGACCCAAGGAGGAACACACCAAGGCACATCATAATTACATTACTCAAGATTAAAGATAAGGAGAGAATCTTAGAAGCAGCAAGAGATAAGGAGACAGTCATGTACGAAGGAGTGCCCATAAGACTGTCAGCTAATTTCTCAAAAAAGAACTTACAGGCAAGAAGGGGCTGGAAAGAAGTGTTCCAAGTCATGAAAGGCAAGGATCTACATCCAAGATTACTCTATCCAGCAAAGCGTTCATTTAGAATAGAAGGGCAGATATAGTGTTTCTCAGATAAGGTCAAGTTAAAGAAGTTCGTCGTCACCAAGCCCTTATTATATGAAATGTTAAAGGGATTTACCTAAGAAAAAGAAGATAAAAATATGAACAGTAAAATGACAGCAAACTCACAGTTATTAACAACCACATCTAAAACAAAAACAAAAACAAACTAAGCAAACAGAATAGGAACAGAGTCACAGAAATGGAGATGATCTGGAGGGTTATGAGCAGGGAAATTGGAGGAAGAGAGAGGGTGAACAGGTTCAGAGAGTAAGTAGCATAAATAGTAGGTAAAAAATAGACAGGAGAAGGTTAAGAATAGTATAGGAAACGTAGAAGCCAAAGAACTTATATGTATGATCCATGGACATGAACTAAAGGGGGTGAATGTGGGTGGGTGGGAGTATGCAAGGTAGAGGGGAATAAATGGGAAAAATGGGACAACTGTAATAGCACAATCAATAAAATATATTAAAAAGTAATAATAATATGAAATTATTAACATTGTACATTAATATGAGAGAGGATCCCCAAACTGGAATTTATTTAAAAAACAGTGTATTTATTCTTACATGTTTAAACTTCAGTCATTTTCAAAGTACTCTCCATTTGAGGCAATGCACCTAATGCATCTGATCTTAGCTGTGGAATTAACTAATGCTGTGACCTTGAGCAAGTTATTTTTACCATCCTGGTTTTTATTCTTCCCACTCCAAAATAAGAAAAAAAATCTCGGTTATTTAGTTTCTATTGTCACTCCCAAAGACTTTAGAATATGCCTAAATATACAATTAAAACTCTGAGTAAAACCATACATTTGTAATTGTGAAAAAAAAGAAAGAAACTAATTATAAGAACATTAGTTTTGTGTTCGAGTATTGTAGTGGTTATAGCTCTTTAGCACCTGGACCCACCAACATTTTTTTTCTTTACATCAAAGGAAAACATTGTCATTGTATTTTTCCTTTAATTTTTTTTTCTGAAAGTGGTTACATCTCAGAGGAGCGCTTGCATTTTCAAAAGCTGGTGCAGTGCCCACCTTGCCCTCCTTCTTCTGTGTGCACATAAAAGAACAGTTTAGGATCAAGGGAATGAAAGAACAGAATGCAAGCATTTGGCAGGATTGCCTTATTTACACTATTTGCTGTTCGCTGTGTAGTTCTCCTACCTGTTTCAATAGAAATTTATTAATAATTCATTAGCACCTTTGTCTTCATGAGTAATTAGCCAAGCAATGCCAAAAACGATTTTGTGAGGAAGATGTTCACAAAGAAATCAAGGGTATAAATTATGATCATGACTATTTTATTTTAGAAGTGACAGCATGTATTACTTATTTCTGCAACTAGAATGCCAACAAAGGCAACATTGATGGTTTACCTGAGCCCTGCTTACCTGTATACACTTTCACATTCAATAGAACTGTGCAGTTACTATGGCAACTGGAAGTCTATAGGGTCTGTTTCAAAACCTGTGCTTGGCAGTTTATGTGCATAAATCTTCTATCCACTGATATGAAGCTCTAGTCCTGTGCTTTACTAATTTGTATTTTTTTGTATTTCAGATGGCATTTTATTTTATAAACTATGAAGTCAAGGAGAAATTGACTAAAGAAACAATTTCTGTGGAGAGTCTAACCTTGGAGGCTTAGAGAAGTCTGGCTTATTAGTGTGAAAATAAAGCACAAAGCTTGGTATCCCAGATATCTTACACAAACACTAACATTAATTTTTTTCTACAAACTGGTACAAAGCATTGGATCTTCTGCACCTCAGGTTCCTAAGCATTTTAATAATCTCTCACCTGGAAGATGGAAACAAAAGACTGGTTTCCAAAGGAGCAGTGAAATGTGTTTTTCTCCTTAATGTTGATGTATGAACCTTGTACTAACAGCTCTGTGAGATGCTAAACTGTTCTGGTACAGGTGAGATGCACCATTGCTGCTTAAAGGAAAGGTCATTAGAGAAAGAGCTCAGCTAACCTTCTGATCAAGACAGACTTAATATATTCAGTTCTATGAATATAATCCTTTACTTTCAAAGTATCATAATTGTCAATACTTTCTCCAGAAAATATCTGAAATATACTGAGAAAGTGTGGTCAGCGTGGGTCAGTATCGTTCATTTGAACATGTAAGTCTTTAGTGTGAGAGAGATCTTGGTTTGTATGGTTCTTCTACTTTCTAAATATTTGTATACACTTGACTTTTCTGAGCCTCTGTTACCTCATCTGAAAAATTCAAATAGAAATATGTATTCACTAGGGTGTTGATAGATTTTCTGTATGGATGAAATCTTTCCAAATACAGTAAAATATATTAAATAAATAATATATAATTTACTATTTAAACCATATTAAGTGTAGAGTTTTGTGGCATCAAGTGCTTTGCAGTGCTGTGCAACTATCATCATTATCTACCTCCAGAACTTTTTCATCTTGTAAAACTGAAACTCTGTAGCCATTAAATAATAACTCCTCATTTCCTCCTTCCCTGGTCCCTGCAACTACCATTCTACTTTCTGTCTCTATGAACTTAACTATTTTAAGTATCACATATAAGTGGAAACATGAAGCATTTGTCTTTTTGCAATTGACTTATTTCACTTAGTATAATGTCTTAAGGTTGATCCATGTTGTAGTATATGTTGAATTTTCCTTCCTTTTTAGGGCTAAATACTATACTATACTATACTATACTATACTATACTATACTACACTATACTATACTATACTATACACTATACTATACTATACTATACTATACTATACTATACACTATACTATACTATTGTATGTACATACCACATTTTGTTTATTCATTTATCTGCAATGGACACCTGTTTTACTTTCACCTTTTGGCTATTGTGAATTAGTGAATAAGGCTGCTATGAACATGGGTGTAGAAGAATCTCTTCGAGACATTGATTTTATTTATTTTCATTCAATTAAAGTTGTCCCCATTTTCCCCTATTACTCTCCCCTGCCCTACCCATCCCACCTCCCACACTCAATCCTCATATCTTTAGGGTATATACCCAGAAGTGAAATTGCTCTATCATATGGTAATTCTATTTTTAATTGTGGTTGCACCATTTTACATTCCCACCAGCGGTGTAACAGTGTATGTTACATTTTCTCCAAATCCTCAAAAACACTTCCTGTTTTTTTTTTGTAATAGCTATCTTAATGAATATGAAGTTGTATCCCATTTTGGTTTTGATTTGCATTTCCTTAGTGATTAGTGATGTTTGAGCACTTTCAAGTGATTGTTGACAATAAATAAATCTTTGGAAAATGTTTCTTTGAGTCTGTTATAGGTTGAATTATTCACTGGTAGAAGCCCTAACTCCCAGCACCTCAGAATGTGACCATATTTAGAGAGAAGTTCTTTCAAGATGTAATTAAGTTATAATAAAATCTTTAGGGTGGGCCCTATTTCAATATGATTTGTGCCCTTATAAGAAGAGGAAATTGGGACAGATACATGTGCACAGAGAAGAAAGAAATGGTGATGACAGGGAGAAGACAATTATCCACAACACAAGGGGACAAGCCTCAGAAGGAGCAGGCTACAAAATTAATAGTCAGGAACTGGTTGCATTTTAGTATACCAATAATAAACTATCAGAAAGAGAAATTAAGAAAACCTCTTCACAATTGCATCCAAAAGAATAAAATACCTAGGAATAAATTTAACCAAGGAGGTAGAAGGTCTGTACTTGGAAAACTATAAAGCACTGAAGAAGGAAATTGAAGAAGACACAAATCAATGGAAGCATATACCCTGTTCGTGGATAGGACTATCAACATCATTAAAATGTCTATACTGCCCTGGCTGGTGTGGCTCAGTGGACTGAGTGCCAGCCTATGAACCAGAGGGTCACTGGTTCAGTTCCCAGTCTAGAGCACATGTCCTTGGTTGTGGGCAGGGGGATGCATGAGAGGCAACTACACATTGATGTTCCTCCCCCTCTCTTTTTCTCTCCCTCTCTAAAAATGAATAAGTAAAATTAAAAAAAATTTAAAACTGTTTTCATTTCTTTAAAGTGTTGATCCCCATTTTTTGTTATTTATCACAATTTCTTCAGCAAAGAGAAAAAGGATAGAGAAAAGAGGGACTTTATCTGGGCCATTCTGCAATTTATCAATGTATTGGTGTAATTAACAGACAAAAAAACAGTGGTAATGATATATATGGACATACAAATATTGTCATGCAACCTAAGCACTATGTATTTTTCCAATGTAAGCATTTAAAAAAATCATTTATCAGCTTATTAAATATCAGTGTTCTGTTCAAATTCCATTGGATAAATTTGAAAAATGTGGAAATAAGAATAAACAAAATACAAGTTAAAATGTCTATATTATCCGAAGCAATCTATAGATGCAACAGAATTCCTATCAAAATTCCAATGGTGTACTTCACAGAAGTAGCACAAATTTCCAAATTTATATGGAACCAAAAAACCCCAAATATTCAAAACAATCTAAAAAATATCAAACTATATTACTATAGTAATCAAAACAGCTTGATACTGGCATGAAAACATACACACATAGATCATTGGAATGGAATAGAGATCGCAGAAATAAACCCACTTTTGATATGGTCAATTAAGCTTTGACAAAGGTAGCAAGAATTTACAGTGGGTAAAGACAGTTTATTCAATAGTTTCGGGGAAACTGGACAGATACATTAAAAGTACACATTCTTGCATCATACACAAGAGGAAACTCAAAATGGAATAAAGACTTAATTTCAGACTTAAATCTGAAATCATAAAACTCCTAGAAAACAGCATAGACAGAAAAACTCTTTGACATTGATATTTGCCATATTGTTTTTGGATATGTCTCCTGAGGCAAGGGAAACAAAAGAGAAAGTAAACAAATGGGACAACATTAAACTAAAAAGTTTTTGCACAGCAAATGAAATAATTAATAAAACAAAGACAACCTATGGAATGGGAGATGATATTCACTAACAAAATATTCAATAAGAGGTTAATATCTAAAATACAAGGTCTGTCCAGAAAAAGTCCAGTCATTGTTAATATAACAAGAGTAGTTTACATGACATTGGTGTAACCTGGCAGACAAGGAGAGTGGACTGGAATGTGTGTGCGTGAACAATGATGACTTCACTGTACTAATCAGTGGGGGCAGAAGATGCTGTTGAGTGAGCCATGGCATTCAAAATGACTGAGCAAGTAGAGTAATAAATCTGCATCAAATTTTGTGTCAAGCTTGAACATTCCTCCACAAAATTATTTGAATGATTCAGAAGGCCACAACTATGGGCAACTGGTGTTTGGCAGCTTCATCACGACAACACACCTGCTCATACATCATGTCTCATGCAAATTTTTTTGGCAAAACATCAAATCACTCAGGTGAGTCACCTCCACTACAGCCCAGATTTTGTGCCCTGAGACTTCTGGCTTTTCCCAAAACTAAAATCACCTTTGGAAGAGAAGAGATTCAGACCAATGATGAGATTTAGGAAAATACAATGGGGCAGCTGATGGGAGAACTGTGTGAGGTCCCAAGGTGCCCACTTTGAAGGGGACTGAGGCATCATTGACCTACGTACAATATTTTTTGTATCTTGTATCTTCTTCAATAAATGTCTCTATTCTTCATATAACATGGCTGGATAACTTCTGGACAGACCTTATCATATGTAAGTAACTCATACAACTTAACGCTAGAAAAACAAATAATCTGATTAAAAATAGTTTTAATATGGCCCAAATCTATGAATTGACAATTCAATAGAGAGTCTAAAGTAGAAGACTTTAATGTACACTGGACAAAAAGAAAAAGATGCCAAAGTCTGCAGCACTAATTCATACAGTTTTTTCCTCTGAAGATAATAGTAATTACAAGGATTTAAAATACAGTTTATGTAGTAGTTTACATGAATACTTTCTGTTTGGGAGGAATGTGATTAAGTGGTCAAAGACATCGATGTCATGTTGTTTTGCAAAACAAAAACAAAAATAAGGCAAAAACAAAACAAGATAAAAACCCTAACATAAATAAATAAGCAACATTTCTAGCTTCAGTTTTTAAACCACTGGTTTTGCCCTAAGTTAGAATATTTATTTGGGATTGTTAACAAAATATCACATAAAAAAGTACATTTACTTATAAACAACAGAAATTACTTTAAAAATAGGATTTTGTTTGGACACCAAGAGTAGCTCTATTTTAGTTTTGTCATGTAAAAGTAGAATTTAATAAAAAACTTCTGAGAAAAAAATTGGGAAGTATATAAAAAGGTAACATGAACTATACCACAGTAAAAATAGAAAAAAATTTAAAAAAAGAAAAAGACCAGAATATCTATTGTTACCACAGTCAGTGCAATAAAGGAAGAAGCAATTTTATTGAATATAATGGAGTTTTATAGAAGAAGTGGTCCTTGAAAGATCTGGAGACTTGGCCTTGGAGGGGGATGTTATAGGATGAAAGAACCAAGGTGTGAAAAATACAGAGGTGAGAGTTAATAGGATTAGGATGATAGATGTGGATTCAGTGCTATTTTGAATGGCTCCTCCAGGATGCTCTTGTTTTTTTGTGAGAGACTCTAGATTGTTAGCAATGTTATCTTGTCTGTGTATGTTTATTTATACAAGTGGTAAATTAATTTATGATTGGAAAGATTTAATTGTGCTATTTATTTTCTTTGAATGTTGTGAGTTAGGATTCAATGAGGCAGTGTTTTATTGCATCTTGTAAATGTTTAGTTCAGCCTGTTTGCTGAGTATTTCCTTTGGAAATATTTGATATACATATGATTAAAGGTAGGGGTGGTAGGAATGCATACTTAGTTGTGAATGACAAATATATTCCATTGATTATTTTAATATGATTGATTTTTTCCCATGTGACTGACAGCTCAGTTAACTAATCATTATCACTGACAGAAGTTATCTATTTGGGTTTTTTTTTTGTTTGTGGGTACTTAGTGGTTGCATATTTAATGCTGTACCCAGTGTGTTTACCAGGTAGTATATAATAAATCCATTATCAACACTCTTACATAAATTGAGGGAGCAACAAGTAAATATTATCTAATTTATAAGCAGAAGGACTTAGAATCTAGAAAAATAATTTAAAGGAAGTGGTTACTTGAGATAAATTTAATAAAGAAATGTATTATTGTGCATGTACATATCTGTTCAATAAAGTGCATTTGGCTTTAGTGTTGGAGCTTTGACTTATGGTAGATTTATTTTAATATATGTTTTTAGTAATTCTTTTTAAAATAAAAGATGAAGTAAGAGGAAATCCACTTCACCATATTTTAGTATTATTTTCATTTGAAATTAAAAGTTATAATGAAAGAAAAAACTTCTCATAGAGTGTGTGTGTGCATGTGTGCTGTTATAGTGATGAAGCTCTGGCCTGAACTTACAGTTCTATAAAATTATAGATGTCATGTGCTACTATAAAATTATTGGTGTCATGTGCATCATAGATGATGACCATAGATAACTGTCATATGTTTTTTTAACTTCAAAATTTTGTGAGTCTGTGGGAAATTAAGAAGTTATCGGAATGCAAAGTATAGGTTTATTCAGAAAATGTTGTGTAAATTTTAAGTAAAAAGATTTCTCCAATTCAAGTGTTATAAATCTCATTTATAAATGTGACCAGCTACTGATTTTATTCTAGGAGAAAAAAATGTTCTATTGTCTTCCTTTGATTTGACTGTCTCATTGCCTTTGCCCCTCCTACTGTTCGGAGGGAATAGACTAATTATTTTAGAAATAATTAATTTTGAATAAGGTATGCTGAGTTCCTCAGAGAAAAAAGCTTTCAAGTATTTTGACCAGAACAACACTCAGTTTTATCTTATCACTGATATCTTTGGAAATATATCTGGTCTTATATTCTTCTTTTTGTGATGCATAGGAAGTAGTATAGTACTTATTGCCTCATTAGGAATTCCGTCTCTGAACATGTGGGTAAATGTGCTACGAGCTAATGTCAGTGCTGGAGATTGCTGTCCAGCTCCATATTTTCTTTTAGTTACAATACTTAGGAAAGAACTTAACTGTTCTCTTAGTTTTAAGGCATTTTTCTCTTTAACACATTAAAATGTCCCAGCACCATTTAACTTTTAAGAAATAGGTGATTCAGTAGTCAGTAGCACTAAAGATATCTGTCCCCAGATTGACTAGTCTGGAGCAATATTAAGTAGTCAACTCCATCTGGAGTTCAATCACACTTTCTCATGTGATTAATCAACAGCTGCTTATAAAAAAGAGTGTTGTCAAGGCTGATAGGCCTGAAATTAGCTGTGCAGCTGCATTTTGGCTATAGGTAATGCCTACGACAGGATTAGAGAGTATGAAGGCAAATATAGCTATGACTCCTTTGCTCCTTTTTTTCAAAGCTAAAAGTGCTATATTAATAAAATATAAAGTAAGATTATATGAAGAAATCTGTATCACTTTCTGAAGAACAAATTGAAGCTGAATATAATCAGCATGTGCCTTGATTTCAGCAATAGTAACATGAGTCTTGAGACTTTATAGCTGACTTTTGGAAGTCTCTAAATTTTATTTGTGTGGCTCGTTTCACTCTATTACATTTCTTCCAAACAAGATAATAGATTTTTTTAAAAACTGTTTTTGCTTTATTTATAATTCCATGTGTTATATTCTAAGCTTTTTGAAAGTCGATTTGAAATAGGGACATGGTTGGGATTAGTCTACTACAGAATGTTTCTAAATGCATGGAATTTAAGTTATGATCAGAAATGATTATTTTTTGATTGATGCTTAGTTACTTGAAGATTCATGAAATTTATAGACCTTTTAAATGATAACTACTGAAATTATCAATAACATCTCCGTTTTGAAGTTTTAACATTTTTAAAGTGTCATCAGTAGCCTAAGGCATCAATAAAAACAGGAAGCCTATTACTATTATTGCACTTTACCCAAGCAGGAAACTGAACTTAGTGTCCAGCATGTGTTCACAGGGGCTGTTTGGTTAAGGATATTGGACCTTGTTACTTATCCAGTGAGGCATTATTGGAATTAATGTTTTCACACATCTGCCACTGAATTTTTTTATATTGCAACACTATACCAGTTCTTTTGGAGGAGTCTTTAAAGTGGCCATGGGGGCAGGATCACTTATCTCCATTTGGACTGACAATTAAGGTCTCTGTTTATTTGGATGGGAAGATTCCCCCTGCCCCCCCTTTTTCATGGTAGGCAACTAATTTGTAGTGCAATTGAACTGAAACTGTGGTCACTTCTGTTTTTTTGTTTGTTTTTAAATTTATTATTGTTGTATTTCTTCCATTACCGTTTATCCTCCTTATTCCCCTCTTTCCCTCACAATCACCACACCATACCCTTGAGTCCTTTTTCCTTTTTGCTCAACTCCTCCAAACCCTAACACCTCCTGCCCCCAGAGCTGTTACCCTGCTCTCTATTTATGAGTTTGTCTCTATTTCACTTGTTAGTTGAGTTTGTTTACTAGATTCCACATATGAGTGAAGTCGTACAAACTTTTCATATCACAGCCCAACTTAATGCAAAAGGGTGCATAAATCTTTGAGTATACTGCTCGGTGATTCAGACACTGATGACTGTAAGTACCTGTGTTCCATTACTAACTGACCTGGGAAATGTGCACAGGAGACTAGGGATTACCAGAGTGGAGTTACACAAATTTGGAATGAGAATAAGTTGAGGGTATAGTTGGAAGTCGAGGTAAGAATGCACATGTAAAAATTATGTTTTATACTTGTCATACATGCAACTGTTGCTGTGTGGTTAAAACATTTCACCAGGGAATTATTCTCCTCCATGGTTGGTCTTCAATGGTGATTTCATGGAAGACTGCTCTGATGAAGAAGCAAAATATTTTGAACTATCAACTATATTATTTCTATATAAAGGACATGACATAAAAGCCACCACAGCTAATTGATTTTGATATACTTTAACATTCTCTGGTGTATCACAATACTTTCATTTTGTTGTAGTCACCTTTATTGCTTTACTCTGTTGTGTGCTATGGCTATAATGTTTCTGTACTATAGAGTCCATCTAGAATCCCAATATCCCAAATTTTCCTTATTTCCTTTAGGTACATTACCTTCAAATTAGGTCATTCTGCCAAAAAAATAAGTACTGTGATTTGGTCATGATCAGATAGTCCAAAAAAAAAACCCTCCAAGTTTCTTATGTAGTTAACTAATATAGATATTAGCACACTTTCCAAAACTGTTATTTTCATAATCATTTAAAAATATTTTTCTTTGTTTAAATCATTGGCTGCAAACCTTTAATAGCAAAATCATTTATCTATGAAATAGGCATTTAATTGCTGGAAGCAGTAAAAAAAATGGAATAGTTTTCATAGGGTTTTAGAAATTTATTTCTGAATTATACCCTTACCTGTGAGTGTCCTTTTGGCCCATTATTACAGTGGCTCAGCCCACTAGATATGAGCTGATATACTAACCTGATGTTTACTGATGCCTATCGTACACATGCATGCACATGTATCAACTCATCTAATCCTCAAAAAACCTTCTATAGTAAATGCTCATCCTCCTTATTTCACAGATATGAGACTAAGGCACCAAAAGTTTAAGGAGCTTGCCCTGTGTCACTTGCTAAGTAAGCAGCAGATTTGAGCTTTGAATTTAGGCAGTCTGGTTCAGCAGCCTGTGCTGAATTTTGACATTGTAGATGCTAATGAATAGATTGAAAATGACTCTTTGAAAAGGTTATTTTAGTTTGTAAAAATCTCATAAATTGCATAGAATGAAAGTCATTTACTTCTGAGCAAGGGATACTTCAGATATGCATGAAGAAAGAAAGATTTGTCAAGGAAAGGCTTAGAGCAGGCATGAGAGACAGAGGGTCTTTGATAACATCGTTGCATAATCCTTTCCTACGCTTTGTGCAAATGCTGCTGCAACAAACCTGATGATGAATGATTTTGTCATGTCCCCTGTGAAGATTAACTAGGATTTCCAAGTAAACAAAAGTGCCCCGTGATGCAGTCAGCTTTAAACATCCCACACACCCAGATGCCACAAAGCTCAGTTATGACATTGCCAGATCTAGTCTTTTTTTTTGACCTCTTCTCCCTGTGCCACAATTGTATAGAGTCCTGAAGTCAAGGTTATCATGCTGGGGGAAGAGCAATAGGGAAAGGGGAAAAAACTAGTATTATTCCCCTTTCTCTAAGGGCTGGTATCAGCTCAGGCTGAAGGAGGGGTGACAATTCCATTGTAAATTAAGTTCAGGGTATTAATCATTATATAGGACAGAAAGTTCTACTTTTTGAATCTAGGCTGCTTAAATTTAAAGTGTCTGTACAACTGTTGAAAGTCACGGGGCCTATTTTCCCTTCTACTCACTTTCTGTTAAGGGGGAGTAAACATAAAGTGAAAATATGATCTACCTTATTTGGTATACTAGTGAGCCCTTCCTGGCTCAAATTTGGATCTGAAATAGAAGAGCTGCAGACAACTATGTTCACCTATTTACTTGAACTGATTCACATGTGGTTTTCTGGCTTTTCTTGTGATGACGGAAACAAAAATGTGGCTAAAATGGGAGGCAGACACTATATGTTCAGTGAGCTGAGGCTGCTGAGGGTAAGGGGAGAGATACAGAATGAGGATTTGTACCTGTTACACACCCCAGGCCTGTTTTAGTTTGTCTCAGAGAGTAGACTGAGATGTGGAGAGAGTTAACTTCCTTGAAGCTCCTGTGAAGATCTCTCAGCATTATCAGGACTGTTTCAGTTGCCCAGGTGGTAAAGTATTCAATTATTATATTATCATATTGGTTATTTCTCATTGAATTGATATATTCAAAGTTTGTTTTTTGTTGTTGTGGTGGTAAAATATACATAACATAAAATTTAAAAAAGTCACAGTGCCTAGAAATTTTTAACCTCTGGTCCAAGAAAAAAATCTTTCTCTACTGAATAAATTTTAATGGGGTGGTAGGAGTCAAGAATAAAGATGCCATAGGATCTCACTGTTAACAGGAAGCTAAACAACAAAACAAACAAGCAAGCAAAATAAAAATAATGACACTGAAATCGAGAACAGGGGGACAGCGACCGTAGGGGAAAGGGGAAGGAATTTCAGGGGAAAAAGGGGAAGGATTTACAGGAACTAGCATAAAGGACACATGGACAACAACTAAGGGGGTGGAAATGGGAGGGAGGCGGGGAGCACTGAGGGGTGGCTGGGAAGGGAGTAAAAGAAAGAATACTGTAGTTGAAAAATAATTAGAAAAATAAATTAATTAAAAAGAATAAATATACATTTTGATTATATCCCATATGTCATACTTGATTAACTCATACAGAAAGAGATCATCAGAGGGAGAAATCACATCTCCAATTATGTAACTACAAGATAAAACATAGCTACATCTGAAGGGAAGGGAGCTGGTGGGTTTGCTGATGTTGAACTGCGTGCAACTAGGTAAGGTCTGTAGCTACTCTAATAAGTTGTCTCTTGAGCACTACTTTAGATGAGACTGATGTAACATGATTGCTTGCAAATTATTAAGTTGAGAAATGTAAATTTTAATTATGTGTATTGTTAACATTGAATTATCTCAATAATTATCTTTATTACATTTGTTTTCTGCTGCATATTTTCTTCTGTAAAGAATTGCATCATTTCTTTATTTCAATGCTTCTGGTTATGTTTTGCTTGGTTGTTTATTTTATTGATTAGGTTCCACTTACAGGTGCGATCATATGGTATTTGTCTTTCACCACCTGGCTTATTTCACTTAGCATAATGCTCTCCAGTTCCAACCATGCTGTTGTTGAGGGTAGGAGCTCCTTCTTTCTTTCTGCTGCATAGTAGTCACATAAAGAACAAACTGACAGTAACCAGAGGGGAGAAAGGAGAGGGGAGAGGGATAATGGGGGGGGAAATAAGGGAAGGTCTATCAAGGAACATGTATAAAGGACCCATGGACAAAGCTAAAGGCAGGTAGGATCGAGGGTGGGAGGAGGGGATGGGTGGGGTAAAATGGAGACAACTGTACTTGAACAATAATAAAAAATAAAATAAAAAATTAAATTTAAAAACTATTTTAAAAATAAATAAATGACCATTAACAGAAAAAATAATGGGTTGTATCTTAGATGTAACTGTTTAAAAACAATATCATATTAATGGAGAGGTGGTGAGGTTTTCAGTTGTGAATTTTTAATTTTAATTACAACATGGATGGAATTGAAATCATGTTGAATGTTGTTAAAAAATCTAAACAATAACAATCTAGATTTTTCTAGTTAAAAATTGCTACAAGAGCGTCCATGTACTTAAATTATTTAAAGCTATTTAAACCATGTACCTTTTAATTATTTACCCAATGCAGTAGTGTTGACCCTTTAAAATGATTGGATCATAGAGGGCTAGATGGTTTATAAAGCTTATGAATTGCCATACCAGATGTTTTACATTTCATATGTAACTTTTGATGTAATCTAGGTTCCTTTGTGGAATAAGTTGAGGTAAATAAATACAAAATACATCACCTATATGTACAATGTAATAGCATTTGTGCACATTTTAAATATATAGAACTGTAATATATGCATATATCAATGCACAGAATTATGTATATACTGAATTATAATATATGCACATATATAACTGTTTATGAAATGTCAAAAGAATACACAAAGAGAATGGAAGTTTTTATACCAAATTTCTAGCAGTGGTTTTTGGGATAGAATTGGAAAGTAGGGTATCATTTGGGAGGGGAATGGGACTGGGCAAGATTTTCAAAAAAGACTGACATAATATTTTTTGTGTTGTAGTAATAAAATTTTGAATAAAAAGTAATAAAAGATCAGTAATTCATTCTAGATGGTAGACTCACAGGTGTTCATTGTATTTTTAAAAACATAATTATATTGTTAAATCCAAAGAGTCACACATGTGAAAGCACTATAACACAGAGTGTGTAAGCTGTGCTTTCTGCTCTGGAGGAATTTACAATCTAAGTGTGAACAGGTCAGCCCGAGACGGATCAGATGGGTGGGAATAAAAAACAGAAAAGAATGTGTGCTGGACTCTATGGACCATGAGATATGGACCATGTTTTTATCATTAAGTCCTGTGCATGTTGCACAGTGCCAGATACATGATAGAAAATCAATAAGCATGTAATGGTCTGATCAGATGACAGAGATTTAAAAAAGAAAAAAAGATGAACAGTTAATCTTCAGGCAGATTATCATTTGCCACAGATTATCATTTGCCTGTTGCCATAAAGTCTGAGAAGCAGTCTCAGAAACCTGGGAACTGTGAGAGTTACATAAACTTCTATAAATAAGACAATTGTAAAGTATTCCTGGTGCACCTGGAGTCTTTACATATGCTTCTGGCCAGAAATGAAGATTACTACTTGATCCCCCCTAGCTGGGATAAGTCCTACTGAAAAGTGTTCTTTGAGCTCAACTTGTGTCAGAAATATTTACAGTGATTTTTAGAAATGAATACTTCTGATCACCCTCCAGGCTCGCTTGGGCGTTTGGCTCTAGACAGTGCATTTTACTTAACTTCCCATGCTTGTTACTGAGAACTACTGGGTTATGAAATAGTAATTTGATGGTAGATTCCAGCATAAAACAATAAAATGGCATAGTCTCAGTGTCCTCAATTATGAGGCTGTATTTCAGAAAGTATGCAACAAAAGTCCAGTTGAATTAAATAAAAATCTAATAATTTTAGATAATGAGAAGACAAACCACAGACTGGGAGAAAATATTTTTTGAAGATCTATCTGATAAAGAACTGTTATTCAAAATATTCAAAGAACTCTTCGAATTGAACAGTGAAAATGAACAATCTAATTTAAAAATGGGCTAAAGACCTAAGTAGACACCTAACCAAAGGGGATGCACAGATGGCAAATAAGTACATAAAAAGATGTTGTATATTACATATCATTAGGTCATTGAAAATTAAAATAACAACAAGATATCTCCCTATGGTCCATTAGAATGCCCAAAATCCAAAACACTAACAACACTGTGTGCTGGCAAGTATGTGGAGTAACAGGAATTTCATTCAGTGCTCACTGGAATGCCAAATGGTAAAACTGCTTTGGAAGGCAGTTTGGCAGTTTCTTACAAACTGCACTATACTATCTAGCAATTTTATTCCTTGTATTTGTTCAATGAATCAAAAACTTATATCTATACAAAAAAATTGCACATGGAGGTATATAGCAGCTTGATTTTTAATTGCCCAAATTAGAAGTAACCAAAGTATCCTTCAGTAATGGATATATAAACTGTGGTACATCCAGACAATGGAATAATAATCACTACTAACAAGAAATTAACTATCAAACTATGACATAGAGGAAATTTAAATGCATATTGCTAAGTGAAAGAAGCCAATCTTATAAGGCCACATACTGCACAATTCCAACTACATGACATGCTGGACAAGGCAAAAGTATGGAGATAGCAAAAGGTGGTTTCCCATGGGGTAAGGACAGGGGAGGAATGAGGCACGTACAGGTGGAACACAGAGAATTTTTAGAAACACAGAGAATTTTTAGGCCATCTGCCTGGGGAAGTGGGGGAGTCTTGTGGTTTCCAGTCCCCTTCCATTTGGCCAGGCCACGGTAGGTGATGGTTGGCTCAGCTGCCATACTTCCCAGTGTTTAAAAGGGCATTATACCAGCCACACTGTTGCCATGAGAGAAACAGGTGAGCAGCAGGAGAGAAACACCTTTGCTTAGGGTCTGAGCTTGCCTGTTGCACCAACTACTCCTCCATTCCCACCTTATTCCCAAATCTTTCTCCCATACACATTTTATATGGGGTCTTAGGGAGAATGCCAACTGAAACTATTCTGTATGATGCTGCAATGGTAGATATATGTCATTATACATTTGTCGAAACCCATAGAATATGCAACACCAAGAATAAACCCCAGTGTAAATTATGGTTAGGGTGATAATGATGTGTTAATGTAGACACACTGATTGTAACAGATGTACCACTGTGGTGTGTAGGATGTTGATAGTGGGGGGAGGTTGTACACATGTGGTGTTAGGGAATATACGAGAACTCTGTACTGTCCATTTAATTTTGCTGTGAACCTAAAACTACTCCTTAAAATGTTCGTTATAAGAAAGAAGAAGGAATTCCTATCCTTTATGAGAGCATGGATGGAACTGGATTATGCTAAGTGATATAAGCTAGTCAGTGAAAGACAAATACCATATGATCTCACTTATAGGAGGAATCTAATGGACAAAATAAACTAATGAGCGAAACAGAACCAGAGATAGGGAAACAAGGAACAGACTGACAGCTTTCAGAGGAGGAAGGGGAAGGGGGGTAGTGGGAAGAAGGGAAAAGGATTAGACAAAGAACATGTATGAATGGCCCATGGACAATATGGACAATGGTGCGGAGATTGACTGGGAGTGGGCCAGTAGGCTGCGCAGAGGAGGGAAAAGGGAAAAATATTAGGACAGCAGTAATAGAATAAACAAGAATAAAAAGTATATTATAAGAATCTAATTACTTATTGATTATTTAGTCAGAAGTGTTAATTGCACACCCAGTGTGTGTTTGGCATTTTGTTGCACATTAGGCAAACAAAACTAAATGAACCAGTTTAATTGAGAGACCAATCAATAGGTTAGAAGACAATGCGTTAAGTACTGCCATCGAAATATAAGCAAAATGCTTCACTAACTTACTAAAGAAACAGGAAGAAAAACTAAATCAGCTTTAGTTAGCGGAGAAATTTTAGGGAAGGTAAGAGTTGAATTGAATATTATGACTGACTTTTCCCGATGGAGTCTCTTTGGCAAAGACAAAAAAGGCCTTAAAATATGAAGAACTGGGGCAAGCATGAAATATGATAGATTGATCAGCTGTCTTGAATGTCATGCAGGGGATCACTATCAATCATTCTAATTGTGTGCCATAAGGTTATTTTCTTGATGATGAGGCTTTACATATGTACTGGGTAAGTGAAGATAATGATGACTATGAAAATTAGTATTATCTAGCTCAAGTGTGTAAAAGTTTATATTAAGATATTTATTAAAATATTATTGTTTTCTCTTTTAATAAATCTGAAATACATATCCATCCATGATTAACTTACACAATTTAGAGTATAATAGAACCTCTTCATTTGTTCCATAACTGAATGTTTTATTCAGTGGATTATTTTTTAACAGTGTTGCTTATAATGTTTTTTTATCAGTGATTAATTGGATCTAACATCCTAACAGAAAGGCCTATTTTCTTTCCAGCTAATGTGTTGTGATAAACACCAACCATTCAGCATCAACACCTTAACTATATACACTGAAGGCTACTATTAGACAAATTTATCCCATTGACTACCTTGGGTTCAGTGGGCTTCAGTAATGGAGATAAGCTCTTTAGAGACAAGCAAATGGCTTTCCTGCAATGTGCATGGACTCTGTTGTTGCCATAGACTTGGACATAAACTTTTCACAGAATCATTCAAGGTGGCAAGGGCTCTAGATTTCAATTCAGTTAACATTTCCTGCTTGCTATATGCTTGTCTGTTAGGCACTTAATGTTATTTTTATTCTTTTTTTTTTTTTTTTACTGTATGTTCTTGTAGGACATTGCTGCTCTATATTATACAATCTTACTGTATTATGTTTTTTGGAGTTGAGTGTGGTCATCTTCCTTTAGAGAGTGAATTCATCATCCTCCAACACCACTCTTGCTTATCTTTTTATGCAATATCTAATCTATGTAATATCATACTGTGGTAAGAAGGGAAAGCCATTTTGCATATAAGGTGTTTAGAAACAGAGTATATGATACATGTTTAAAAATTACTTATGAGCTAAATGATGAAAAAAGGCATAATATATTAACTCTAGGAAATATATTAACTCTAGGGTACCCTGATAGGCAATAACAGTAAAAATAATTATGAGGGCTCAAGAAATATTTAGACATTTTGTTCGGTCCAATTTTACTGAGAGAGCATCTTTTTTTGAAAAACTATAAAATATGACAGGTTTTTTAGGAATCCACTATCAAAGTAGTTATTGGTAAACTGAAAAGCTACTATTTCTTGTAAAAAAAGCTAAAATGTCCTTGAAAAGTTTCACTATGTATTTTTTAAGGAATCATTTTAAGCCATTCACAGAAATGTTGTTGAGTTGCTACCAAGGAATAGGGGTGAAGGTCATATACTTGGCCTTCAAGGAGTGAGTAAAAAAAGTAAACCAATTATTACAGTAATAGCAACAACATCTCACTGTATACTCTGAATATGCCAACTTTTGTTTCAAACATTTTATACATTATATCATTTCAGTTTCACAATAATTCCAAACTATAGGAACTATTATTAATTGCACTTTGTGGATGAGGAACACAAAGGAACAGAGGAACACAAAGGACATTTCGCCAAGATCACACAAATGGTTTGAAACACAACTGAGAATTAAACTAGGATTGGTCTGCCCTCAAGACCCATGTAGTTGAGCAGTTTGCTCTCAGCCTTCTTTCAGTATGTAGAGTTAAGGGCCATGATGGATGAATTTCCAAAGTAGTAGGCTATGTAGAAGAAAAATATCTACTTCTACATAGAAGAAAGAGCATGCGAGTACACAGTAAGTTAAAATTTAAGGGAAACTGTAAATAGTTTAGTGTGGCTTACATATGTGCTTCATGAATGTTAGGAAAAGAAGGAAGAGCAGTTGAGTGGGACTGGATTATGAGTGTTAATGGAAACTGTAAAAGGTAGGTAGGGGAGTAACTTGTTTAGATTGCATTTTAGATAAAGTAGACTAAAAGTCAGCTGCTAACAGGGGAGTCCAGTCGGGAGGCTAGTAGGATGATCTAATTAACAAGTGGTGAAGGACTCAGCAACTGCAGTAGAAATGACAACTACGAAAACATTTTCCCAGAGAAAAGTCAATGGTAGAAGTGACAAATCTGAATGACGTATTTTGCATGGAGTGAAGAGAAGGAGACTGATAGTCCAACTTCCAGATTTTCAGCTTAGAGGACAGGGTGGAGGGTGGTGCTTCTCACTTACTGAATCTGGAGACAAAGTTAGGTTTGGTGTGTGGGGAGGGGGAGGCAAGGTGTTGGTTAAACTTGGGATTCATTGGTTTGAGATGGCCAAATATGTAAATCTGGAACAAGACCATCAGCATATGGATAGTAGTTGAAGCCAGTTTAGATGAAGTCATGCAGAGAGAATTCACAGGGTGCCAAGACTTGAGATTCAAGGGTAGAACCCTGTTCAATATTAAAATTACTGAAGGGCATGTACATGAGAATCCTGGGGAAGAGTGGAACGAAAAAAAGGTGGAAAGGGTGTTATCAACAGTCCTTCTTGGTTGAGCACAATAGCATATACAGAAAAGGGAGCAATTCAGGAGGCCTAAATACTAGTTACATAAACTTAATTGTATCTCTACTTCATTTAAAATTACTTTCCCAGACTTTCCTGTACTTGCTCTTTAAAGTATCTCTGCTCTCAAATTATATGAGAATCCTCCTAGATCAAACTGTAGATTCATGGGAAGGTCAAACTATGTATTCCTAGGAGGGAATACCATAAGCCTCTAGTAGAAAACATCTTCATACACAGCCTTCTGCAGAGAATACCCCGAAGCAGTCCCCCTAATTGCTTTGCAATTATCCTTGCACATTCATAAACTTTTCTCAAGTTTGTTGACATACTCTACCACCATTGCCTCTGTAAGTGTAGACAGAGGCAAGAGATAGGGAGAGAATATCTCACACATCAAGAGAAAAGAAAACGATGAAAGGCAAAATTGGGCATAATTATCTTTTGGAAACGGCAGCACCTGCTACATTTCCTGGAGCTTAAAATGGCCTCTGTTGCTTCAGCTACTGCTCTAACCATCTGCTGAGCTGCGCACAAGTGGTCTGTAGCAGCTGAAAGCCACTACAAATGCTTCAAGTCAGGCTTATTGGCACAGTAAGGAAGTCAAGGATACACTGGTGCCAAATACAGGTCCTGTTTCTTCCCTTTGCTGCCATGAAAAAAATTAAACAAGGCCTTAAGTGCTCCCATTGACATGAACATGATTTAATGTCTCTTTAGCATTTTCAGGACCACAGCATTACCTGACACCTTGGAGACGTTTAAGAGTGGAATCTCTAAAGTAGTTCTCTGGCAAGCCGTTTTAAAAACAGATGTCATGAGCATACTTCAGTACAACTGCCTATTAGGTGACAGTACTTCAAACACATAGGACGTGAAGGAAATGTACTTTCTGTGTTCTTTATAGAATGGCAACTGACACCTGCCTTTTTAAAGTGTGGGAACAGATTTCCTGGTTGCTGCCTGCTCTCCCTTCTGTTTTCCATGCTTCTCTCTAGTATGGTGAAGAAAGCCCTGGTTAAAATAGAAGAGCTGTCAATATGAATCTATAGATGCAATAACCCATGCAGGTTTTTATTTACATAATCATCTCTTTGATTATGGAAGTAACTTCTTCAGAGCTGGGGCTTTGATTTTTTGGATTTGAATCTTGGTTGCAATTCTTACTAGTTTGTGAAATGAAGCAAATAACTTAGCTGCTTTGAGTCTCAGTTTCCTAATGCGTGTCTCACTGTTTTGTGATGATGAATAATGCTATCATTTTCTTTTTTTTAATTTTATTTTTCAATTACAGTTTACATTCAATATTACTTTATTAGTTTCAGGTATACAGCACAGTGGTTAGACAATTATATAATTTACAAAGTATACCCCCAATATTTCTAGTACCCATCTGGCACCATACATATTATATACTTATTACAATATTACTGACTATATTTCCTATGCTGTACTTTAAATCCCCATGATTATTTTGTATCTACCAACTTGTATTTCATAATAACATCACCTTTTTAACTCAGTTCCCCAAACCCCCTCCCCTCTGGAAACTATCAGCTTGTTCTCTGTGTCTATGAATCTGTTTTAGTTTTGTTTACTTACTTTATTCTTTAGATTTCACATGTAAGTCAAATCATGTATTTGCCTTTCTCTGACTTATTTTACTTATCATAATACCCTCTGGATTCATCCATACTGTTATCGTACTTAAGTGGGTACCTGACACATAGTAGGTACTCAATAAATGTTTATTGCATAAAAGAGTTACATAACTGTTGAAAAAGAATATCTTTGGATTCTAAAAATATAGAATTATTTTTAACATTCTACACCATGCTATAGTCAAACAGTTCCAATTCACTTATGATCTCTCAGAAATCTCCTGTTTAAGTGTCAAGGTGAAAATTTGCATTACCAGTTTGCTTCCTGCATCTATGAGACAAGCCTGTGGCTAAAATATGAAGGCATACACTGGCCTGCTGGCTATTTGTCAGTCATGGAATTCAGAGTCATTTTACCTGTCTAGGCCTTGAAAGGACCGAAGACTTTGGACATGATCTCTGTTTTTAGATCCCATTCTATATTCCCTTGCTTCTGTCTTATCGAAATGTATTTTTGTTTTAAGAGATTGCTCACAGCTAGCTGTTTTATGGAAAAGTGATTTAGAAATGAATTCATGTTGACAAAATGGCTATAAATAGCTTAAAGCAGTGTTCTGAGATGCTATGGGATCCTCCAGGGAAGCCAGATGAATGGCTGCAGGAATCCAGGGCTTCAGACCAGTGATACTCGGGGTCCCCCACTCCCAACCCTAATTTTAATCAGAAAAATTCTACTATTACTAAAAAGTAGCACTTTTAAATACATACATATTTACTTAAAATAGGTTTTACTGGCTTAAAAAGATGAAAAAGTTATTTAGATTACTTTTTTAAAAAAGAGTTTACTGACTGGCTTATTTTCTTCCAGCTCATGCACTTTTGTCATGAAACTCAATAATTTAACAGAAAGAAATACTGCAACCCTAGAATCTGAGCAAGCAAGTGATGGGAAGTGATAGTCACTGGGGATCACCCCGTGGTCAATGAGCAAACGAAGCAGACTTATTTCACCTCTTTCTTTGATAGAGTTATTAGATTGGTGATATGGCATTTGACATGGAGTATTTGTATTTCAGTAATTCATTTAGCAAAGCATATCATGTATTTTCATGGGTAAGAAGGATAAATACAAATTAAATATCTTTATATTAGGTGAAGTAATTATTGACAGAATATTAACCAAAAGATCTGGTTTATGGGCAAACATCCATCTGGAGGTAAATTTCTATTGATGATCTCAGGGCTGTGTCCATAGTCTTGTCACATTCACTCATTTTAGAATTAGTGAATTGGATGAAACTATAGGGGCAAATCTTATCAACTTGCAGATGACAAAGCTGGAAGCGATAGAGAATGTGTGGAAGGGCAGAATTAGGATCCCAAAAGATCTTGACAGACTGAAATATTTTGAGCTGAAAAAACATAATGACATTTAACAGGGACAAATGTGAGGTCCTATACTTGGGTCAAAAAAAAAAAAAAGAAATATAGCTGCCTTTGCACAGGATGAAGAAGTTGTAGCTTCTGAGCAGAATGTGTGAAAATGCTTAGAGGTATAAGATGACAGTCGTATTTCTAGAAGTCAACAATGTGATATTGATGTCCCCAAAGCAAATGTGGTTTAAGGGATGCATCATTGAATAAACAGAACATAGAATGAAAATGGGCATTCATCCACTTTTCTTAATCCTGCGTAGATTTTACAGTGATAAATACCAAGAGGTAATTAGACAAACTGAAACACATTCAAAAGAGACAATGTAAAGAGACTCCAAACTCTGTTGCACGAAGAGAGTTCAGGCCCTGAACTTCAGAGAACAGATTCTGTATGGCCTCGAGACAAGAATAGGATGTACAAAGGAATCATCTGAAAATAATCAAATTGTCATCATTGAGAAATTTTTGGTTATCACAGAATGGGAGAAGTCAGATTGATGGGAAGTTTCAGATAGAAAGGCAGCATGTCAATATAAATAACTTTTTAAAAACAAGATCTCTCTAAAGAGGGTCGGTCTCTTGTTTAAAAACAAGACAATTTGTTCCTCTTGGTGAAAGTGTTAGATTAGACTGGACAACCATTGCTGGAGATATAGAGTGAATACACTTTTAAAAATGGTTTAATGGTATAACTTGTGAAATCTCTTCTAGCTTGAGAGTTTATAATTTATAAGGGAATCTGAGATAGCAACAAGCATGTGGGAAGATGCCTTAAGGCAGAATGGCTCTTCCTTTACCTTTCACCTTGAATGCAGCTCCATAATTGTCTCCCATATTAGCCAAAAACATACTCAGATTTTAAAATTTAGGATACTATCAAAATTACCCTACCCTTTTTACTTTTCAATTTTGTATTCTATTTCACAGTATAAAACTGTGACTAAATGAAATGATTACTACCAGTTTCAGGCAAAGCCAAGTGCTTTAGAAGGTAAGTAGTCATAAATTTTTTAAAAATAATTTCATTAAAAGTTTGAGTAAATCAAACAAACAAAAAACAAACCATAGTAATATTGCCTTCTATAAATTGTTCATTTGACAGACTAGATTTAGAATAAATGTTATTGAAAAGAAATGTGTCTTTATTTATATCTAGGTAAGAGATATTTCCATCTTGAATCTGCCCATATAATCCCTTAGTTACATTACAAGCATTTAATTAGGTAGCCCAGCAAAACTATCTCCTGCCAAACGCACATAAGTGATTGATAGTTATGCCAAACCAGTGCTTTTAACTGCAAGTAGCAGAATGGAAATTCATTAATGGTGTGGTTCTCAAATTTGGGCATGCATTAGAATCACCTACGAAAAGTTGTTTAAACACAGATAATTGATTCATTAGGTCTAGAATGGAACCTGATAGTTTAAATTTCTAAGTCTCCAGGTATCACTGATGCTGCTGATTGTGGACCACACTTTGAGGGTAATGTATAAAAAGATATCAGAGGTTTTCAAAATTGTTGGGAGTTCAGGAGGAACAGATTTGAGAGCAAATTTTTATGAACAGTGTCCCATATTCTTCTGGGCTCGATGAGGAAAACTTTGCCTGTTCTGTTGGCACCATCAAGCACTATATTTAAGGAATTTGATTTTTCTGTAACTACTAGTGATGCCAGCCATATGCCAATTTTGCACCAGAAAATTAGCTTGCATCTAGTGGTGTCTCTAAAATCCTGATGCCTCTTATGCTCACATATAAATGAGAAAGTCTCCTATGGACTGTCTGACTGTCGGATCCTAGACCACATGTGTCTATACGGCTGTGAAGCAGGCTGGGGCTTTTACTTCTTTCTCTTACAGTGGGGAGGCAGGACTCATATTTGCAGAAACATATGCATTAATATTAGAACATGCCTCTACTAAATTAACTTCTCTGGTATATTTTAAAGCTTAGTTTAATTTGTATGTCTATGGGATGTCTGAACTCAGGGAAAACAAATCTCTTCAGGAAACTTGTTTGTGGTGCTATGAGAAAGACATTTAAAGCTATTTAAGTTCATCTTACATGATCCAATTTGGATTTCATGAAAGCATTTATAGTTAACAATGCTTCTGCATACCAGGAATTGGGCCAGATACTGAGATACAAGGAAGAAAAAGACATGTATCTTGAATTAAGGAATGTGCAATTTACTAAAGGAAATAGTCAAGTGGATAGAATATTTCAATATAGGCTCTTATTTTTACTTATAAAAATGTTATATTCCAGAGAAACTGTAACTTATATAAATTCATTTGTTCAAAGTGACTTATACACTCCTATTTAGAGCTATTGTGATATTACCAGACGGGTGCTAGCCAGGAATGGGTCTGCCTCAGGCCAGCCTGTAGTATGTGAGTTCTTGACTTCATGTAGAAAAGATCTCACAACACAATTCCAGGTGATATTGAGAGTATGTTTATTAAAGCTAGATAGAGTGCAACAAAGGAAGGGCTTAGCAGAAAAAGTAACAGGAGAGAGCCTAGGCAGTGCTCTGCTTTGGTTCTCTAGGAAAGTGACAGGAAAGGAGTGAGCCAAGGTAGGGATGCCTTTAGCTCACTGGGGAGTCAGAGAAAAAGGGCCTTGGAGACAGGATCAGCAGGTAAGCCCAGGTACTGCTGCTGCTGCTTGCTGCTTCCCTGGCTGCAAATCTTGTGGGTATCCTACAGTTTAGGAGGAAGTAAAAAGTTCATGCCCAGGAAGGGGTAAGTGTGTGCCTTAGAGTGAGCCCACACTGAGTCTTTGTCCTGAGGGCTTTTAATCTTTTTTAGGCCAGTGAGAATCTTAGGGGAGGGTTTCAACAAAATATCCATTAACTTTCCAGGTGCATTTTTAATATGCTGATGTGTCAAAATGAGCATGTAATAGGGGGATTTAGGAATATTTTTGGTCTGCTATACTGTTTTACTTTTAACTTGGGTCTCTTTGGCTTTTAATGGATTTGTTGTTATGTGTTCCCCCAACTTCATGTGTCCTTGAGTTTAGCTGGCATAAACGGCATTAACTGTGCCCTGTTCTCTATTTCCCGGACCAGGGAGATTTAAGCTATGTATTCTTTGGTTAAGGAGGAGAGGTGTAAATCATTTGCTCTTGAGTGTCATTGGTTAGGGGAGATAAGGTCTTGCAATTTACCAGCTGGCAATAAGTTGCTCAAACTCTTTGGCCGTAATTTTCTTGCCTCAGTTTCCCTATCTCACTTGCCCAGGAATTTTCCTAGTTCTTACTATCCTGTCACAGTGAGACCTGTAAATATTGATTAGATTGATTGACCTTAACCCTTCTTGCTTCTTTTCCATTCTATAAAAAGTATAAATATAGATGTTTGTATTTGGGATTTTATATTTCATCATAAATACATAGATAATGCAACAATGCTTCAAATATCACTCACATGTCACAGACCAACAAATTATTCAGAAGCCACATCTAAATTACAGAGCACATACCCTAGCCAGTGCGGCTCACTTGGCTGGATCATTATCCCATAGACTGAAAAGTTGCAGGTTCGATTCCCAAGTTGCAGGTTTGATTCCCTTTCAGCGAACATGCCTGGGTTGCGGGTTCACCCCTCAGTTGGGGTGCATAGGAGAGGTCTCTAGTAGAGACACACAAAGGCAACTGATCGATGTTTCTCTCACATTAACGTTTCTCTTCTTTCTTTCCCTCTCTAAAAAAATCAATATGCATGTCCTTGAATGAGGACAAAATTAATAATAATAATAATAATAAAAATTAAAAAAAACAAACTGAGAGCACAATTACTCATGATATGGGGATAATGAGTCAAGCTGACATTCCTTTCCTTTGTTGTATCCCTTTCCCCATAATGTCCTTGTAATGTGAACATTTGTTGAGTAAAGGAGCATCTTGACAACGCAGAGTGTAATGGCAACTGTTTGATATTCAGAGAACAAAGGGAAGGGTATTGCAGTTTAGTCGGGAGAGTAAGCAGTTTAACTGGAAGACTGGAAGCTGGTTCATCTCAGGGGAGTGTTTAATGCAAACTATCAATTAATCAAGGAAAATTAGGGGATAAGAAATTCATGAGCAGAGGTCTAAAGCACGGAAAGGTATGTTACACTTGGAGGAAATATAGGCACGTAAGGAACGTGTCATGAGGGTCAGGAATGGGGGAAGCTGAGGCTGTGGAAGTGAGCAGGGGCTGGGCCGCTGAGGGCGTCTCCTGCCACAGCAGAGGGTCCAAGTGCTGCTGCATGTGATGCTTGTGTCCTGACAGCATCCCACTCCCCTTCTGACCGCAGAGAGCTGGGAAACCAGAGGTGGGCAGCGGCAGACCTCGTATAGAGGACTTCCTACACCACATGGGGGCCAGTGTGTGTCCTCCCTGGGGGGGGGTGACTCATTGTCTTCCAACTTCTGTTGTTCTGCATTCCTTTTTGTCATCAGATCCCCGGAGCTTTAGATAGATAGGTAACTGCCCATTGAGGGACTACAGTTGTTTGGATTTCTTTTAAACTAGCAATTTTTTTTCAAGTGCCCACTTTATGCAGGGCCCTATTATGTATTCTGAAATGCACATACTCAAGAAATTGGGGTCTTCATGCCTCCAGCTTATAATTCTCCCTTCCTACCCCTTCTTTATTTTCCTCTCTCTCCCTCTTTTCCCCTCATCTCTCTCTCTCCATTCCTTCCTTCCTTCCTTCCTTCCTTCTTCAAGGGATACCACCTAAAAGGATAAAATGAGTATACAGAATGATTAAGACACTAATATTCTCTATCCTAATTAATGGGTTGTCTGAAGTTGTCTCCATATATTCCCTAATAAATCTGACTTTATGAGAATACCAAGGATGTTTGAAGAATGTTTTCAAGGCAATGTCATACTCTACTATTTCTTTTTAGTTATGTATTTAGTATTTAAGTTTCTAAGAATTGAATAAAAAAGAATACAAATTTAATTTTTCTCATTGTGTACAATATCAATGTCCCTTTAAATATTTTTATGGCCAAGAATATAATTTTCTATAGGTAATGAGTTAGCCACTTTTTATATTCAAATGATGTTTTTAAAATTCTGCCACCTTTAGCATTTTCTCAATATGTATAAGCTTTATGCACTGGCTCGATTTATTTACATTCTCATTGATCTTTTGTGTTCCTGGAATTACTGCAGATTGCTTCTATTTTGGCCATTCAGTTTCAGAAGACTTAATTCGTAAATGGAGAGACCAAGAAAGCTTGAAGTGCTTTGCTTCTTCACACTATGAATGGACGCTGGCTATGCCGAGTTTTTGCCACAGAGGGGCATCACTGACTTCTCTTTCACACCAGTCCCCACAGCAAGAAAATACACCCCTCGGATCTAATTTTTTCCTAATTTTAAAAGGAAAACAATGTATTAACACACAGATAAACCCCACAGAGCTAGTGGCCACTTACAAGTTATATGTGATTTTTAAGCTATAGAAATATTTTCTTAAGTAGATTATCACAGGCAGTATAATCTTTTACATCATCTCAAGACAGAAGCAATTATTTCTTTTTCTGGCCTTATTAAATTTCTTCATGTAAAGTACTTCAAATTTTCAAGAAGAGCCATGTCCCTTATTTTTATAGACTGCTGGGCCAAATAGGATTTGGGAAAATAATGCATCTCATTGGAGGCAACTGCCACCGGAAAGAGAACGCATCTTTCACTACAGAAAAGTTGAGCTAGACATATATTTTGAAAATATGGTCTCTGCTTCCTGCTGCCACCCCTTTCCTCCCCAAAACTGCTGGTGCATATGTCTTGCTGCCTTCTGAATACACATAATAATCCCATTTCAGAAAGAGATTAAGGGGAAAGAAGCCCGGCAATGGTAGAAAAAAAGACACTAATAAGGTCTTGTGTTTGTATGTAATACTCCCAGTACAATTGGCATAAACTTGATGCCTCATATTAAATACAAGGTAATGGAAATGATTATCTGGTATAGTTTTAATATGACTCCAAATACAATACTAATTAAGATTGTATCACAAGAGTCATACATGTCCAACACTTTCAAGTAGAGAATCATTGAGGACATCATCTGACATTTCCCTTCAGGTAAAAAACATCAACACAGCTGTGGAGAGTTGTTCCCTGGAAGTTTTTTAAAAAAGGAGAAGAAGTGAAAAGGTCTCTACGGTGACTGAGCCACAGGGAAAAAAAGGGGGGGCGGGGCTAGTGTCTTCTTTCACCCTTAATTCCATGGCATTTTCACCCCCCTTTTCCCAGCCACAGGGGCAGTGAGCAGTTGATCACATATTCAGTTGCAGTTTGAGAAAGCTGATTAATTTTATTTCATGACTTCAAATTAAGAATGATGCTTCAAAGGCATTAAAATATTTTTATGCCAACTGTCATTGAAAATTTAGGAAAATGACAATTTCTTCTCGCTTCTTACGTCTTTTTTGGGAGAGATCCTTCTTTATTCAATTTATTGGGGTAACACTGGTTAATAAAATTATGTAGGTTTCAAGTGTACAATTCTATAACACATGACCCACATATTGGATTGGGTGTTATAACCACATGAAGTCAAGTCTCTTTCTATCGCCATTTATTCCCCCTTCACCCTCTTCTACCTCTTTCCACTCTCCTATCCTTCAGGGAATCACCATACTGTGATCTGTATCTATGAAGTGTTTTGTTGTTGTTGTTGCTTAATTCCTTCACTTTTCCCCCCAGCCCCCAAACTCCCTCCTATCTGACATCTGTCAGTCCATTCTCTGTGTCTATGAGTCTGTTTCTATTTTCTTTCTTCATTTATTTTGCTTTCTTCATCTCTTTGTTCCCCCATTTTATCAGTACTTTTCCTTCAGCTGTTTGCTATAAATTCCCTTCCAAACACTTCTTCCCACTTGTGGTGTTGGACATCATTACTCAACTTCTCTTGGGAGAAGCAGCAATAAATTTTCACGAAGGCTGTGCCAAATTCCCTGGCACTTGTTAGGGCCACAGAAAGGATAAATGTTCTGTGCTACCTGGTAGTACTATGTGGAAGTGTCTGTTGGTTTAGCCCCAGACCAATATAGGAAAGTCTGGGCCATTTATAGTAACCCTATTTGGTTCTAACTTGATATCATGGTGAACACAGAAAACTCTTTGATGCTTGAATGGGCTCCCAGTATAGATCTCTGGCACTTTCTGAGGATTCAGAGGTGATCAAAAGCATTTTAAGGTGTTTAGTCTTCAAAATGGAACTCTTTCATACATTATGACTCCATGCCAGAAATTCTTGGACTTGATTCTGATAGAGATTTCTCTGTTTTCAGCCTTTATCTTGTTTCTCCAATGTCAGACCCCCCACATTCATGTTGCAACTGTATCTACCAAATGCTCCCAGATACAAGCTGAAACAGACCTTGGTTTCCAAGCCCGTCTGGATAGACATATTTATAACTTAACCATACCCCCACCACCTTGGAATTAATTCATATACTCAGAATCTGGAAGCCAGACTGCACAGCCAGACTTCTGTGTTACTCTTCTCAATTTCTTTTACCACCAACAAAAATTGAATATTAACTTCTAATGTTCAGTACTTCCCTGTACCCCACATTTACCAGGAAGATCTTGGATTTATAATGCAGGTTGAGGTTTATATCTAGGTGCCTCTTCCTATTTGGTAACCCTTCTCTCCTAGCCAAACCTCATTAAAGAATGGAGCCCTGAACTGAGTAATTGACATTGGGACCATATTTTCCTTCCTTCCCTCCTCTCCCCTTCCCTCCCCTCTCGAACCCTCCCCTCTTCTCTCCTCCTCTCCATTTCTCCCTTCTATTTGAGATAGAACTGACAATAAATCTACTGTGAAATAATTAAAATATATCAAAAGCTTTATACAAGCTATCCCATTTGATTCTCTTCTTAACCCTGAGGGGAGTTACAACCTCCATTGTACGTTTGAGGTTAGTAAGAGAAGGTCTTGCAATTAGTAAGTCACGGAGCTGTAATTTACCTTTGTTCCCTTGTATTCCGAATCCCAGTGTTTTGCACTCCGCAAGCCTGCCCTGGAACTGGGGAAAAGAAGTTAGTCTTCTAGTGGGGCCAGGAAAGTTAGCACCTAACCATATACAATGGAACCTGAAATGCACTCTAATGAAAAAGTAGGTCCAAAATTCACAAAATGCCTTAGGAGGCAGATGAAAGAGAGAGAATTCTTGCTGGACTATGAAGTGAGGGAGGTGTAGAGGATGCTGTCATGGTTACAAGTTTAGAGAAGTTATATCTGAGCTGGCTCTTGAGTAGTGAGATGAAATTCACAAAGCAGAAAATGAAGCCAGCATTTAGAATTGTTCATACCTTTATCTGTTTTATCGATTTGTTTTGTCATTCTACTTTTTGAAAACCTCATTAACCCCATTCTAGATAGGAATTTTCTTTCCCTTCCTATTCATGGTCTTTTATTTTTCCTCTATGTTCTATGTCACTGTGTTAACCTAATATCTCAGACCTGAAACTACTTAGTTTATAACACCAAGATACCAGAGAAATGGAATTTTGTCCTCTAATCTTTTTATTCCTTTTGTGAGAATATTCTGTAGCTCTGACCAAAAAAGGCAAATCCTTTTGATTAAATATTTTGGAAAAAACATAAATGGAAGGGTAAAATTCAGGTATTACATGGTATGGAATAACTAGACATAAAACTTTGAAAGAACTAAAACTATTTTAGTTACAAATCTCTCTGTGATAAACTACTAAGATGGATGGTATTGCTTGAATCATCAAGTATTATATTGGCATTTTGGAGTGGCTAAAGAAGAAACATGATTGAAGTCAGGGGTTGGAAACAAAAAGATAATATGGAAAAACCAATGACATAAATTACTAGGGCTATTTTTAGAAGACAGTGTTATATTATAGAGCTGATAAAATAGATGGACTGAAAGTACATACTTGTGGAAGGGTCACCAGTTAAATTTCTGAGCTGTGAAGTATGTATTTGCTAGATGTTTAGCTGTCTTTGCATCACTTCCCACAATGTGTTCCATGAGATACTTTTTTGTAGGTATTACTAGCTACCTCATTAAAAAATGGAGTTAATGGTTTAAAAAGTGTGGGATTCACCAGGTAAATAAAAATTAAAAGGTTTATTTAATTTTCACTGAGACTTGTTGGAGCTCTGAATTGGATAATGAATCATATGGTTACCCAAAAGCAAAACTAGGTCGCAATGTGTTTGACCCAGGATGAATGTGTAGGTGTGTGTTTGTGTATGAAACATCATATGCGGCTAGTACTCCTTGGTGGAAATAACAGTATAAAGGAAGATAATGCAAAATTAAGTTAAAAATGAGATTTTTGAGGAATTATAATATTTCACAAAAGGGAATATTGAAATAGGGCATCATAAAGCACACAAACCATCTGCATCTAACTCATGAATGTTCTAAACACTATTGGAGAATCTCCTGTTCCTCCTCATCATTGGAGCCTGCCCTGATATCCCAGCCCATCCCAGAATCTCAAACATGTGAATTCCAGTGGCTCAAATGAGCAATTTTGTCACTTACAATAGAGTATTATATTTTTATTAATCTTTCCATTTATGTATTTCATCTTGCTGATTGGACTACGAAAGCTTATAGAACAGAAACTACTGTCAACCTCAGAGGTTGATAGTTTTTCAGATCAATCACAATTTTGAATATTATGTTTTATCACATAATGCATCAGACAGTGTATTCCATATGATGTCCATGAACAGCAGTTATTTAATTTATGCGTTTCATAACTTGAATTTCTTATATAGTGCCTTATACAAACTGAAACTTTGATAATCATCTACTGATTATAACTTAAATATGGCAATAAGTATTTCCTGGCTTCACAAAAGGATAGAAAAAGCAAAAATAGGGTAGAATTTAGCTATCAGAATGAAATAATATTAAGCTATACTTATATGAAATGTAAAGTCATAAGATATTAACCTGTGCTTTTTATGTGCATGTAAAAAACACCAAAAATACAATTCATTATATTAAAAAATACAAAAAATCACTATATGTTAATAGCCATGATCACTTGTGGGATTGAGAGGAAGGGGTAATTTTAATTTCTTAAAATTTCTATATATATATTCTATGTGAATATATTGTAGTTCACATTTCTAATCAGCACACAAATGGAAGTATTTTACTCATTTAATCATTACAATAATACTTATCAAGTGCTTACTAAGAGCCAGACATTGTATTTAGCACTGATGATCCCTCAGAAAGCAAGATACATATAAAGTTTTTGTCTTCATAAAACTTACAGTTTAATGTGAAAGACTAATGCTAAATGAATATTTGATTAATTAAACTTGATATAAATGCTACATGGTGCCATCAGATCATGTATATGGGATATCAGGAATAGCTTCTTTTAGATGATTTTTAAATGCTGATCGAAGGATGAGTAGGATTTAACTAAATTGAGACTTGGGTAGCATTCTTAAGACCTAGAGGTAGGAAAAAACATTGTATTCAAGAAATTGGTACAAAATCATAGTGTAGTCAGCCAGAGAGTGTAGATAAGCCTGACAAAATTTCAGGGGCTGAATCACATAAGTCAGGCTAAGGATTTTTACCTTGTTTGTTAAGTGCAGTGTGAAGATATTGAAGGATTCTTTAAATTTACTAGAGTGCTCCATGTTTAGAGTTTAATTTCTAAATGCTTACTCTGATTATAATGAAGGGTGGATGTAGGATGACTGTAAAAATATAAAATATTTAAGAAGAGTAGACAAGTTAGGACACTACTGACTAATCTAGGTAGGAAATTCACTAAAATAAAAGCTTCACAATATCTGAGCAACAGCAGCTTCCATGGCTTTTTGAAGTCCTCTACTAGCTCACTGGGAATTTCATGTTCTAGTATCAACTCTGGCGAGGGTATCACTAGCACAGAAATTAAGAGCATAAACCTGGTGCCAGACTGGGTCCATATCCTATTTCCATTGGACCAGTTAGGTTACCTTGGACAGATCATTTAACTTCTTTCTGCCTTAATGTTCCTTTCAGTAAAATAGGAATAGTAACAACAACAATGCTTATTCATAAAGTTACTGACAGGACTAAATGAGTTAATATAGAATAGGACAGGCTTTGTAACAGTATAAATACTTTATGAGTATTTGCTCTCATTATCATTAAAGTTATAGACACATTAAAACTTTTAGAGAGTAGAATACATGGATTTGGTGATTCATTAGATGAAGTAGGAAGCAGGATGGTTTTGTAGAGAGGGAGTCAATGACAGCTAACTGCTAAAATTATGCTCAGATGATAAGTGCATGATGGTGGATCTTTGTAAAATAATGAGAAGGGGGGAGGAACAAGCTTAGAAATCAAGCTCATGAACTCATGAGCTTGGGGTATGTTGGGTGTGAAGTGTCTGTAAAACATCCAAGGGAATAAGTTGAGTAGACAGTGGTGTATACATAGTTAAGTTTTGTTTAGAAGTGGAACCTATGCAGGCAATGCATTACCAGAAAACAGCATGAGAGAATTTGAAGAGGGAAAGAGACTGAGAATGACTGTAAAAGGAGCAAATTAGATGACCTGGAATTTAGTCCCAAAATTATAAACAAGAAATATGATTATATCTTTAGGAATAACAGATTCTGACATAGCCAGAATGAATTTATTTATGGAAGTACTTCATAGAACATTAAATTCTACATTATTGTTTACAAACATTTTATGGGAGAAATGTCCTAAACTCTCTGAACATGATTTAATTTATATTTTCTAGCTACCTCAGAGTTGAGAAGTAACTTTAGTTAACTTTCCACAACTGTGGTGCCATAGGTCTAGTGTAGTTTGGACCTAGGCAAAGTAAACTCTTCCAAGGATGCCTAACCTGTGATACCAGTTTAAATGCAAGTGGGGCAAATAACTTGTGTAGCTACTCTTTTCTCTTCCAATGTAGGGGTCTTTTGAATGCTTTTTTTATACAATTCTATCTGAATTTAAATGAATTGATGCTACATTATGATATTTTCTGGTACTTTTCTCAGGTGTTAGTTATATTGGTAAGGTTCTATGTTAGCTAATAACACTTTTAATTTATATATGTATTGTAGTAACTTCTAAAAACAAACCATTGCATATATTTTGCCTCAATTATCTGATACTATACTTGCACTTGTAATTAACCCTCTCATTCTATTCTCTGACTTTTAGATTCTTGTTATTCTCTTCCCAACTTCAATTTCCTTATGAATTCCTTTGCCTTAAAATTTTCCAAGAATGCTTAACAGGAGTGCCATATTTAGCTTCTAAATGTGTCTAATTCTCCTATACAAGATTGTTCTCTTTTCACTTGGCATCAAGGGATTGACTCAAAATAACTCTCCTTTTGTTACAAAGAAAGAGGAGCAAAACCAAAGAAATTCACTAAAATGGAGACTTCACAATCATTTTAAAAAGAAATGTAATATAATGTCTAAACGCCAGGAGCCTCCGAGAATGGCAGTTTTGAGGTTCTCTATTTGCTCTTTGGGAATTTTGTTTGGAAGAACTGATTTGATTTATGATGTCACATTGCATGAGAGGGGAGGGGGTTAAGTACTAGGCTTCAAATTTAGATTGGAGTCATAGAGACTAAAGCTATTACAAGACTTATTTTTAGTATACAGCATTATATAACTTTCTTCTTCAGTGCTTTTACCATCAATGAAGCATTTATCATGTATTCTGGTTCTTATACACCCGTTTCTTTTCTCTTGCTAGATTTAAAGTGTCCTCTTTTTTTTAAATTTTAATCCTCGACCAATATTTTCAGTAAAGATGGCAGCATGGGCAGACAACTGGCCTCTTTGCACAACCACATCAAAATTACAACTAAAATATAGAACGATTATCACTCAGAACATCAGAAGTTGAATGGAAGTCTGACAACTAGAGAATTAAAGAAACCACATCTATCCAAACTGGTAGGAGGGACACAAACTTGGAACAGGATGGTCCTTCACCCACACGTGGTGGATAAAAATTTGGGAGGGATAGCTCAGGAGCAAGGAGTCCCAGCCCCACACCAGCGCCCTCATCCCAGGGTTCCAGTGCCAGGAAGGTAAGTCCCCACAACTTCTGGCTGCAAAAACTGGCAGGGATTGAGTCAGTGAGATAAACTGCAGGTGCCCCAAGCAGTTCTTCTTGAAGAACCCACACACACTCACCTACTCACACTCACTCTTCCTGAGCTCCAGCACTGGGGTAGCAGCTTGAAAGGCACCAGGGAGTATACACTTGGTATACAGGGAGAAACTGAAGTGTCTGGCATCAAGGCAAGCACAGGCCATTATCCCTTTTCTAAACCCTCCCCTTACAGAAACCTTCAGCTGGTGCCATATCTGAGACTCCATCAACCTGTCTAATACTCTTTGACTTGCTTTGGAGATCCCAGAGACTCTGCCCTACCCAATTTATGGGCACACCTAAGCTGCTTTTCCATGTGAATGGTTGGTCTTGGCTAATGCTTCACAACTTCCTAAATCCTCTCAAACAAGCAATGGCTGACCTCAGTGAGCCCCAGGCACAGCACTAATAGCAGCCAGCCTATATTCACAGCTTGGTTTCACCTGGGAAACTCCAAGCCCATCACAAGTAGCAGCCATCTCAGATTGCTTTATAGCTCACACAGGTAGTCCCAGGCAAAACACAGATAGGGGCTGACCTTATCCTCCACCACCTGGTATATCCCAGGGCCAGTACATCCAGTAGATAGCTACAGACCACGATCATGCACCACTACCCTGCCCCTGAACAGCTGATCTTCCATGAAGAGTGGAGGGTGGTGGTCAGTGGTCACAGCCAATCTTTGCAACTGACTAGTCTGGGTTAATCCCTCCCATTGATCTGCCAAAAGCAATCAAGTGCTCAACCACAAGAGGAACGTGTACTCAGCCCACACAAAGGGTATACCTCGAGTACCCAGCTTGGGTGATAGGAGAGGCTGTGCCACTGGACCCTACAGGACACCCACTACATTAGGTCATGCTACTAAGACAGGGAATCAAAGCAGCTCTGCCTAGTACATAGAAACAAACACAGGGAGGCTACCAAATGAGGAGATGAAGAAACATGGCTCAAATGAAAGAATAGATCAAACTCTAGAAAAATAGTTAAATGAAATGGAGTTAAGCAATCTATCAGATGCAGAGTTCAAAACACTGCTTATAAGGTTGTTCAAGGAACTTAGGGAGGACCTCAGCAGCAAAAAAAGATCAAATCAGAAAAAGGATACACTAATTGAAATAAAGGACAATTTACAAGGAAACCACAGTAGAATGGAAGTAGCTGAGAGTCAAATCATTAATTTGAAACAAGAAAGCAAAAAAACAACCAATCAGAACAAGAAGAAAAGAGAATCCAAAAGAACAAGGTTAGTGTAAACAACCTTGATGACAACTTCAAACATTTCCACATTCACATCATAGGGGTGCCAGAAGGAGAATAGAAAGAGCAAGAAATCAGAAATCTATTGGAAAAAATAATGAAGAAAACTTCTCTAATTTGGTGAAGGAAATAGATATGCAAATCCAGGAAGCACAGAGAATCCGAAACAAGATGGATGTAAACTCCATGACACATCATAATTAAAATGCCAAAGGTTAAATATAAAAAGAGAATGTTTTTAAAAATATTTTTTCTATTTACATTTTAGAGAGAGGGGAAGGGAAGGAGAAAGAGTGGGAGAGAAACATCAATGTGTGGTTGCCTCTTGTGTGTCCCCTACTGGGGACCTGGCCTGCAACCCAGGCGTCTGCCCTGACTGGGAATTGAACTGGCGACCCTTTGCTTTACAGGCCTGCGCTCAACCCACTGAACTATACCAGCCTGAGCTATACCAGCCAGGGCAAAAGAGAATCTTAAAAGCAGCAAGAGAAAAGAAGTTAATTATCTATAGGGGAGTTCCCATAAGGCTATCAGCTGATTTTTCAAAAGAAACTTTGCAGGCTAGAAGGAATTGGCAAGAAATATTCAAAGTCACAAAAAGCAGACAAAATAGACAAAATTACTCTACGTACCAAAGCTATCACTTAGAATCAAAGGGAAGATAAAGATCTTCCTAGACAAGAAAAAACTAAAGGAGTTCATCAACACCAAACCATTATTTTATGAAATGTTAAAGGGACTTATTTAAGAAAAAGAAGATCAAAACTATGAACAGTAAGATGGCAGAAAATACATATCTATCAACAACTGAATGTAAAAAACAAGCTAAGCAAACAAAAACAGAGACAAAATCATGAATACAGAGAGCATTTTGATGGTTGTCAGATGGGGGTTGTGGGGTAATGTGTGAAGAGGCGAGTGGATTAAGAAGTACAAATAGGTAGATACAGAATAGCCATGGTGATGTAAAGCACAGCGTAGGAAATGGAGTAGCCAAAGAACTAATATGCATGACCCAAGGACAGGAACAGTTGTGTGGGGATGGCCTGAGGGAGTGAGGGGTGCTGGGTGGAGGTGGGCAAAGGGGGAAAATCAGGATCACTGTAATAGCATAATCAATAACATATAATTAAAATGTAAAACGTTCACCAGAAAACGTGCTTCTTGATTTTGTATATAGTAGTGTAGGGAACTGCTTCAAGGGCCTTGGAAACGTAGCTTTGCACCCACATGGAAAACCAGTGGAGGGTGAGTCAGCACAAAAACCCACATCTGTAAAGAAGTTCTCCTGTGGGAAATCAGGCCTGCATCATTCCTAGGCTGCTTTGTGACTTGCGCTTGCTGCTTTATCTTTTAAGTAACTTCCTAAAGTCTGTGCTAATTCTCCCAAGGATTGAAGTGTAACCAGAGATGCTACTCTTGTCATTCCCTTGCATTTGCAACATTTTTCAATGGACTGAATTTAGAAGCTGGGGTTATGGCAGCCTTCAGTTTCCTCCTTGTCTTAATCCTCATTTGTCCTTTATGATGTATATGAAAGTTGTTTTCTTGTGATCGCATTTGAAAACAGCAAATAGTAAGTTTCCCAGGCCTAAAGGCAACAACTGATTTAAAAAACAAAAAAGGGGGAGATATTGGGAATTGTCCTGCCTGGTTTCAGAGCTATAACCCGCCCCCATGGCTAAGGCTGAGTGACCGACCTTTGGACGATAAGCCACTAAGGAGACAAAGCTTATTTCCCTGGCAGGGGTGCCACCTCTGCTCCTTTTGTTACCGAACAAGAGGAGGTCCGAGGGAGGGGCAATACAATATTTGGCCCATCCAGGGATGCCCAAAACTGCTATACAACAGGGGCCCCTCCCGAAAACCAAAATACTAAAATCTACTGGGCCCTTCTGTCCGCCGCCAATTGGAAAGACATCTGTTAAAGCCAGAGATTTGTGAAAAGGAAACAAAATGTTTATTTAATGCTATTCAGGCCTAATGCCACCACTAAAATATCAAAGTCCTTTATGTATACACCTACACCCACACAGCGCTCCCTTCTCCCACTGTCCCAACTCCGGGTACCGTAAATCAGGAAAAGAGCACACGTCTGTGTTGCAGACCGCTGGCACCGTCAGCTGTGTCACTGTGCAGGATCTCGAGTTAATCCAAAGTACTGTGGTACCCTCTCACGGTCCACTGGCAAGAGTCCTTTGTACCCAGTTCCAGTCAAAGTCTCTCTTGCTTTTCAGGCCCCGCGGCCAAAGGGGGCACCCCAAAGCCGCGTGGGCCTCTTCTACCAAAGCTGCAGGAGTCCGCACTCTATCAAAAGCATGTGGCTTTCTTCTTTACCTGGCTGCAGGGATCTCCCTTCTGGCAAAGCTGCGTGGTTCTTCCCTTTCACCTGGGAAAGAGGGGGTCCACACCCTGCCAAAACCACGTGGCTCCCTCTTTCACCTCACCTAGAGTCCTCACTCTGCTGAAACCGCGTGGCTCTCTCTCCCAGGCCTTCTCACTCAGGAGCGCAGCCCCTCGTTACATCCTGAGTCCTCAAGCCCTTCTCACTCAGGAGTGCAGACCTTGATTACATCCTCCTGAGTTCCCCTAGTTCCATCCTCAGTCCGGAGAGCAGCCCCTAGTTCCCATCTTGAGTCCCTGCCCCAACCTTCTCCCTTCTTCCTTCAGGAGTGCAGAGCTTAGTTACATCCTCCTGAGTCCCTGCTACTCACTCAGGAGAGCAGCCCTTAGTTACATTCTGAGTCTCTGCTACTCCCTTCTTCCTCCTGCCTCGGCCCCAAACTTGGCCACTGCTATTTAACATATCTATGAAACCAGTTAAAGGTTATAGATATGTTAAATAACCATTCCTCCAGAGGTTAGCTCCAAAACTGTTGCTATGCAAAATAGCTCTCAATGGCCTGGCTCCATTCATCCCTTCCCCCTGGGGGGGGGCGGTGAGGACATCTTATATGTCTCTCCAATATTTCTATACACTTTGAATTCTGGACACCCTTCCAAATCCCTTTTTGGGGGCCCCCCTGGCTGCACCCTGTATCACTTTTACTTCACCCTACCTGGCCCCCAATGCTTGATCAGTTAGCCAGTGATGGGTAAGATTCCTCAAGGGGGGGATGACCTAAAAAAGGCAGGATCACGGTGAGCCCCCAGGGAAGGACTTGAGGGACTATAGATAATGGTGGTGATGGACCCACTTTGACAAAACCCGAGTCCTCAGTCTGTCTGCAAGAAGTCTCCTGACCTCTTGGCTGCCTTACGTCCACTGCTTGACTTAAGTCTGAAACAATGACAGAGGGTGGTGCAGCCCTGTGTTGGGAAGGTTCCCTGGGTGATCAGGCCTAAGAAAGAATACATAAAATCCTGTGAAACCTGCTTTGCTAATAATGCTCTCAATTAAATGATAAGAGTCTGAGCAGGAAATCAGTTTGTTTCCCAAAGTTTTGTAGCCTTTTAGCTAACAGACCCTGACTCAGAATAAGCCCTAGTAGTTCTTTGTATGCTATCTATTGTTTGATCCTAACTGCTTGACAATCACTAATGAGCTTTACCTGTATTCCTGTGCAAAATGAACCTAACAAAAGCTCATTGAGGAAAAGGCTCTTGGCCCTTCTCCTTTGAAAGATCGGCTACCTTTCCTCCCAAGAAGATCATGTCTTGGTAGACTCATTCTCATCTGCGACAAATGGGGGGCTTTGTGAGCAAAGCTCCCCCACAGAAAGGGGAGAGGGAGGGAGGAAGAGAGAGAGAGAAAGAGACAGACAGACAGACAGACAGACAGACATCAATTGGTTGCCTTCTATACATGCCTCATCCAGGAATTCAACTGGAAATCTTCTGGTGTATGGGATAGCACTCCAATCAGTTGAGATATTCAGCCAGGGCTATAGTATCTTCTTTGAGGACAACCTGTGTTGCCTGTTTTTGTTTGTTTCTCTAAAAGCTAAATATAATAAAAATATAATCTATCAAATTAATGCATATTAATTATGGACCACTAAACCTCTGTTTTTGATTTCAAAATCAGAACTAATCCAAGAAATTTTAGCAAGAAGTTCCAGAAGATGCACCAATGTAAGTTCATCCTCTAAGCCATCCTTATTTATGCAGAGTAAAAGCAACTTTTTACTTACCACTCCTCATCTGCCAACAAAAGGACTACAGAAATTGCCAGCATGATTGTTTGGAATGTTCTCTGTTAGTACTGATGGGTTAATGATGCTGATGATAATAAACATATAATGACTAGTATTTATAAAGTGCTTACTACAGGTTACAGCCTAGATCATAGTAAGAACTCAGTAAATATGTTTAAAAAGGGTATAAGCAATGCAGTTTATTAAGTGCTTTGTAGACATTATCTTATTTAATCTTAATAAATTTGCAAAAAAATACATTTTATCCCCATTTCTCACATAATGAAAATAAAGCTCAGAGACCTTAGGTGTACTGCTCAATGACACTGCTGGTGACAAAGAGGACTCTGTGAAGTATCTGAGGTGACTGTCACCACAAAATCATAGAATCTAGTAAAATCTTACATAAAGATACAGCATTTCCTGGCTTCAAATGTTTCTCAGTCACAGACTTAGGGAAATTAATATGAGTCTTCTGTTCTATTTTATTCCAGTCCTATCATGGTCTTTTGAGAAGCAAACCAAGTGATTTATTGTTCAGTTCCAATGGGAACAAAATCAAATAAGAAAGGAGAAAACTAGGGAAAAAATAAAGCTATGGAATAAAATCAGACTGTGAGCATGCTGGGCAGTGTAACATATCTTTCCATTCTACTTTATCTACAATGAAAATATTCAAGGACCTGTCAGCTAAATCATGAAAATAATTCCATTATGACCAACCTGTAGACTCTGTCAAATTCTTTTCTTTGATCGGGTTATAAGCCACATGCTGTGACCTAAGGCAGAAAGAGTGTTTGCTACATTTTCCTTTTGTCCCTGTTTAAATAGATAAGCTAGTTCTTACAAGGAATTGCTTTCCTTATTCTGGCCTAATTTTTTTGGACTATTATTCTCCAAAAGACCTGGGATTTTAAAAAAGGTGATTTTCCACTCTTAAAATTCTGGGTATCTCTTGATATTACTTGAATTCTTAAAATTATGTGTTTTGTATGTACATGATCTTAACATCATACATATTTAATCAAATATTTTATTGTGTTACCAGGCATAAAATATTTCACTAGACATGATTCTTCCAATTGATTGACAAAAATAAATCCATAATCAAAAATTTTTATGAAAAAATAATTATTGGGCAGCCATTATTTTTTCCCAGCTAACAAAAAGAGAGCCTCAAAGGTTCCAAGTTAATGTTAGCTGAAAAACTACAACACAATATTACTATATATTCTCAATCTATAGTCTATGGTTATTGATTATGGCTATTACTTTCCATTGCATTGCAGAACCTTTGATAATGGGAAGTATTAAAGGTCATTTGTTTCAACTTTTTAATTCTATAGATAAAAGAAATTGTAATAGGTAAATGCTAACAATCATATAGAAAATAATAGGTAGAGCAAAATTTAGTTAAGAAAATAGTGGCATAACTTTGAATTCTTCTCTGAAATTCTCCTCTGGTAAGAAAGTTCTCTTGGTAAATGAGACATCATCTTCTCATGGCTGGTTTGGAAACTATGAGTATAGAATTACCCAATTAGTGTGTTTGTGAAGAGTTATTCATTCAGTTCCTAGTATGTGCTATACTTGCTTTTGTCCTGTGATACCACCATAAATAAGCACCGTATAATCAATTACACAAACAGCCATGGGTTTCTGGTGAGTTTGAATTGTTCTTGACTCTCCAGTAAGAAAACAGCTAGATCTTTGAAGAACTCTTCTAAAGAGATAATAAGGGTGACTGTGGGAAACCTATAGATTTAAAATCTGTGAATAGGGTTAGAGCTATTGTTACCCCTTACACACCAAGATTGGCAGGCAGTCAGGGAAATTAGAAATTTGGGGTATTCTATAGTTGTTTGCATGAGCAAGAAGAAAAGAAGTCAATTATCCCTGGTAAAAGAATTTTCATAAGAACGAGAACACACTGTTATTTGGAGAACAAAACAAAATGGAAACCTGGAACAGGTTTTCACAGGAACAGGATTAATTCAGAATTTAGGTGGGTCAGGGAGTTTTCAAAGTCATAGAGTAAGCTGTGCTGTGGTTTGGTTGCTTCTCTGGTTGAATTCTCTGGATGAATTCTCTGGCTGTGGATTTCCACAAATATTTCCATTTTCAGAATGCCTTATTTGTGCTCAGAGGAAGGGCCTCTGAGACATGAATATTTTGGCTCTACCTTTTGGGAACATACACATTCAGTCAAGAAATACGTTTGAGTATTTACTGGGTCTCTTGAACTGCGTTAATTATAGGGGATGCAAAGCTATATAAAACAGGATTCCTGCCTTTAAGAAAACTATAGCAGAGACACCCTCAAGTGAATCAACAAAGGTGTGGAAGATGAAAAGTATTATGGAAGAGTATTTGATAGATGTGGACAAAATTTCCTAGAGAGCGCAATTCTGAAAATGAGTTTTGAAGTATAAGTAGAAGTTTGCTAGGTGAAAAAAAGAGAAACAGCATTGTTGCAGAAAAATAGAGCACGTAAAGACAAAGCGCGTAAAAAACCTATGAAATTCTAAATTATCTGTATGACTGTGTGTATCATTAATTTATTTAACAAATATTTTTTGAATACTTGTCATGTGCGGGGTAAATTTTAGGCACTTAGATATGGCTGTGTTTAAGACAAATATATTTCCTGCTTACATTCTAGTATGAGGAGGCCTACCATGAACAGATATGATATGTTAGATGGCAACAAGTAACAGGGCAAAAAAAAACAAGACAGAGAAAGGGAGATAGAAAGAACTGAAGCATGAAGGGGGTGGGGTGAATTGCTGTGTCATATAAAGTGGTCAGGAAGGCCTCTTGAGTTAGGTGGCCTGAAAGAAGTAAGGAAGATAGCAGACAGTTGGAAAGAGTCTCTCAGGCTCAGGGAAGAACAAATACAATGGCCCAGAGACGGATGCCTATCTAGCGCATCTGAGTAACAGGAAGGAAGTCCAGGGGTCTAGTGCCGATGACAGAGGAGGTAATGAGTGAGGTGCTGAGTGAATGAGGAGGAGAATGGTAGAAAAGGAGGTAAGAGGGGAGCAGTAGGGCCAGGTCATATAGTGCCACACAATCAATTGTAAGGAGTTTTGCGTTTACTCTGAGTGATGCGGAAGTGCATCAGAAAGTTTTAAGCAAAAGAGTATCACAATCTAAATTATGTTTTAAATGATTTTTGTGGCTGCTATGTTGATAATAGACTATAGGGGCAGAGTGGAAACAGAAAGTGCAGCTAGGATGCTTTTCAGTAAGCCAGGGGAGTGATGATGGTGTGTTGGACCAGTTAGTAGCAATGGAGATATTAAGAAGTGGTTGGATTCTGAATACAGTTTGAAGATAGAGTCAACAGGATTTCCTGAAAGATTGTACCTGGAATGTAAGAAAAAGAGAAAATTCAAAAGTGATCCTATTATTTTGGTTTAAACAATTGGAAAAATGGTGAGGTTGTTTACTGGAAAGAGAAAGACAATAGGAAAAAAAAACAGTTGCCAGCAGGAGTAGGTGGTGTATAGATTTACTATTTTAGAGATGACTCTTACAGATCCAATTAAAAATTAAACTACCACTAAATATTTAAGTCTGAAGTTTAGTCAAGACTTTAAGGCAAGATATTTAAATTTTAGAAATCCTATAGATAGGATTTATATCTATGGGACATATTTGAAAAACAGTATGTTATCACATGGCTTGGAGCCAAAATGGCTCTGAACATTATCTGTATAACATCAGATAATGAATTCATCTGTGCTTTAGTTTCCTAGTCTATAAAATAGGAATGACAATAATCATAGAGAATTTGGGAAATTTAATTAAATTGACATTTATAAAGCAGTGTTTGGCACAGAATAAATGCTTAAAAATATTAGCAGCATATATTATTTGTGGGCATTCTGCTATGAAATGATTATATTGGGGAAATATTTTTAACTTATTAAATGCTTTATATTTAATTCCCCTTAAGTAATAGAACTTTTCATTTTCTCATGTAATATATTAAGAAAATTATGCCCAAAGCAAATACATTGTTGTTTAGCTCTGAGATTTAAAGCTGATTTTGAGTTCTTAGTGACATCACAACCTTGATAACTAAGCTTGGAGAAAGGGGATTTCTATATGCCAAAGCCTCTCTTTATAAATTAAAAATAAGATGGTAGGAGGTCTGAGCATACACTTATAAGCCATTTTAGAAGAAAAGTAGTTTCAAATGGATTAAATTGGAATAACTGCCAGACTTCACAGGATCTACAGTGCCAGTTACATAGAAAGTGAAGACCTAGTCAACAGGAAGGTGGCCAAGTCCCTTGGGAGCAATCATCTGGCATTGCACATGCCAAAACCAAGGCTGATGATTTATGCCAGATGTAGACACTCTGGCGGATATTAGAGGGACAGAAATCAATGCCCAAATACTAGAAAAGTGAAGCAGCAAAAGGGAATAGTTACAATATGAAGCATACCTACCAATTTCCCTTCCATGATGGTATATCTTCTCCTTGCATTTAAGTTCATTTTGGATTATGAGTTATAAAGTATCTTACTATTTCCAGAAAGTACACTATTTTAAACTAGATTACACTATTTTATTGAATTTCATGATTTTGTATATTGGGGGAAATTAGATGCATAAACCAGATAATGTTTTTATTGAAAATAAAGGAAATTGATCTTGACTGGTATGGCTCAGTGGGTTGGACATCATTTTCCAAACTGAAGGGTTTATGGTTTGACTCCCAGTCAGGGCACATGCCTGGGATGCAGGGCCACGTCCCCGGTTGGATGCATGTGAAAGGCAACCTATCGATGTTTCTCCATCTTTCCTCCCATAAACAAACAAACAAACAAATAAAAGATTTTACAAAGTAAAATTTTTTAACATAAGCAAGATGTCAAAATGAGGGTGGGACTCTAGTTTGCTTACCACTTTATCTCTGATTGCTAGAATAGAGAATAAACACTAGAGTTTAACATAAGACATCTTTTATAAAAGCACTAAGCATTTCTGTTTTTTAAAAAAGTCTCTGTCTCTTCTGTTTCTTTCTTTTGAATTTTTAAAATTATAATATCCTTTTATTTGGAGTAAAACTGCGTTTAGGAAAAGCTGAATTTACTCAGTCTGGGAAAAATAAGAATGAAATGCTAGGGAAAGAGTATATTAAAAACAAGTTTTATATTTACCTCAAGAAAATTATAGTATACATGATGCTTGTCCTGTTTTATTGAAAAATATTGAAAATAAGAATTTCTTGCTTTTGGAAACCAAGAATAGTTTGCTTTCAAAGAGTAAGCAATAAACTTTAAGGTGAATGAAACCCTGAATAACATAAATAGTATTGACATATAAAATGAAAGAGCACTTTTTTATTGTAGATATTCTATAGACACAATTTTCAAATCTCATGAGAAGCATTTCATTTTTACAAGCCACAATCTGAATTTTCAAATATCAATTCAACAAAGATAAAGAGACCAGAGAATTTATTTTAGCTTTATAGGTTTCTGTCCTTTCCAGTCTTACAGAGTTAAAAAAAATTATATATTTAACTTCAAGGCAGATGACAATAACAACTAGCAGGTCTGCCTGGTATCTTCTGTTTTCATCTCATTGGCCCGATCATTACAAATATTTATGTATAACCCCAAGGATAGCCAATGATGTGTGTCTGTACACACACACACACACACACACACACACACACACATAAAATTTTATTTTTTTATTTTTAGAGAGAGGGAAGGGAGGGAGAAGAGGAAGGAGACAAACATTCGTTATGAGAGAGAAACATCGATTGGTTGCCCCTTGCACGTCCCTGAGCTGGGGACCTGGCCTGCAAACCAGTCATGTGATCCAACCTGACCACAATTTGAACTTGGGACTTTTTGCTTTATGTGATGACACTAAACTAACTTAGCCACACCAGTCAGGACATATTTTTAATAGCATATTTTGCCACATAGAATAAAACAGAGGTTGTGAATAAGGAAGGAAGGGAAAAGTGGTTACTGGTCAGACAGTTATCTGTGTTTGTTGTGATATCTTTTATTAATACATGATAATTATCAATGATGATAATAACAAACTGACAATACCTGTCATAAATACTTTATGTTTAATGAACCATTCAATCTGCTTAACACTTATTGAAGAAAGTACTATTATTGTTATTAACTCTTTTCAAAGATACGGGTACTAGATGGACAGATGATTCAGTAACTTGCCATAGGTTATGTCACTAATAGGCACTACAGTCAAAACATTTTTTTGAACCTAGCATCCTGACTTCAGAGTGTGCCCTTAAATTCTCTACTAAAGAAAATGTAAAGTTGTATGAATATGTCATAAATCATATGCATGTGAATTTGTACATTTTAGGGCTAAAGGTCAAGCTCCAGCTAGTGTCAAAAATGCAAAACTCACTGGGAAAAAAACATTTTATGTTTCTATTTACTTTCAAGTTAAAAAATCCTCAAATAGTTTTAAAGAATAAAGTCTTAAGTGAAATAATTCATGGAATAAAACTGCACATAAGTAAAATTGATAGTATAATAGATAATATATCTGGCTGGTGTGTCTCAGTCAGATGAAGAATCATCCTGTAACTGAGAGATTGTGGGTTTGATTCCTAGTCAGGGCACATACCTGGGTCTGATCCTGGTCCAGTCATGTAGGATCCTTGGTTTGGGCATGTATGGGAGGCAAACAATTGATGCTTCTCTCTTGCACTGATGTTTCTTTTCTCTCTTCTACTCTCTCTAAAAGCAATGAAAAAATGTCCTTGGATAAGGATAAAATAAAAAAATAGGTAATATATACAGATGCAATATGGAAATACAAAATGGATGCAGTAAAAAGCAAGTCTGTCTTTCAGCTTAGGCTTCATGTCTGTAGTCTCCCTTTAGAGGCAATCACTCTCATGTCAGAGATCATTGTTAACCCTTAGGAACCAAACTTGATTTCTTCACTGACTCAATGTTACCTGGCCATATGGATGCTTGCCTCAGCGCTATTCTTTCCAGCCTTCTTTGTAGCTAGGTGTGGACATTTGAATAAATCCCAGCCAATGGGATACTAGTTGTGTAATATGTGTAAATTTCAAATTATGGGTTTTGTAAAGGAATATAACTTATGTTCTGTTGTCTCTCTTTTTCCCACTATGAACTATAAGGTGACTGAAATGGTGGTAGTCTACCTAAATTATGCAGACAGTGGCAAAACAAATGAAAAATTTTCTGTGTGACAACAGAATTCACCCATCTTCTTTCTACAGCCTAACTGTGGATAGATATTCAAGAGAGAAATAAGTTTTTCTGTTGCTTGAGTTAATGTACAGACTTAGTTGCCATAACAGAGGGTCGCTAAAATAAAACTAGCATTTATTTTGTCTTTAATTCCAAAACTGTTTCTAAGTAAATTTGTCAAAGACTAATGACAGCATGTAAATACATGTTTTGGCTTCATTCATATACTTGAATTTTCTAAGCTTTAGGTTTCCAGCAGGAAACTCTGTTGATCAGATCTCTCATATGGCAACACCCTCACATGTTCTTTTCTCAATGATATAATATAAAGAATGAACAGCTAAATAGTTAAAAATTCATCAGGATATTTCAATTTAGTCCAAACAAGTTTAAAAACATCAAATCAACTGACAAAATTTGAATTGGTTCAACCCTGATTTGTTACAAGCTGGTAAGAAGAAGTTGACCTGCAGCTTCATCATCTCCACCACCTTCCCAGCTCTGTCTCCTGGCCTGTGGCCACTGCCCCCACTGCCTACCATGCCCTGCAGTGCACCTCAGAGGTTGTAGGTGAGTCTAAGAGAGACATTTGACTACAAATAAAACTTTAATAATAGTGTACATCAGTGAGTAAACATTTTAAATGGGTGCTATATGTAGTTTTGGTATTTTAAAATAATTCTCTGTAGATTTTTCAGTCTTTATCTTTTGGCAATACTGGTGTGCATTCATCTCTTGCTCTTTTCCCTCTATTTTTGCACATTATTTCCTTCTCTTCTGTAATTTGTCTTATATCTATAACTATAGTGTTTCTATCACTTAGTGTTGCTCAGTGGAGGTTATATTGGCATTAGGGGTAAGACAATACCTTATTTAAGTAAAGAATGTTGCTTCTCAATTTGTTGGCTCCCACTCACTAAATGCTGTGGCACTTCCTAGTCATTGTGGAAAGGAAAAACATTTTCCTAACATTTTTGATACCTTCTAGGGAGGCAGTACCAGTCCTTGTTGAGAACCACTTATTGACTGAAGCTCCACAAGAACACTGGTGGGATATAAGTATTTCCATTAACTGAGCATTAATGTCTACTCTGTAACTAGTATTGTGCCAGATGTGGAAGCATGTAAAATTCAGTACATGCAAACAAGATAATTAGTGAACAAACTGGGCCCAAAATTCATTAGCATGGTCATTTTTACATGAAATAAAAATATAGGTTCTTTATATGGTCTGCAATTGCTCTGGTTTTCCTTAAGAACTGGAATCCACTTCATGACAGAGAAAGAAATTATTTCATTTAATGATCTCACTATGTTCAGTAGTTATCGACTTTCTCCCTAACCCAATTTTTTCTTGGATATTTCAGAAAAAGGACTCATTCTTTTAGACTTGCTCCATTGCCAGGAAGTGCTTGCATATATAGGGAGGTTGATGGAGTCATGGCAGCAGAGGAGCTGGAGCCTGTAGCCATCCTGTTATTCTTAGATTCTCATTGCAGATGTGTGCTGCTTCTGGGCCTGGTGCCCGCTGTCTTCCACCGGCAGTTTCAAGATGTTTGGATAAACATGTTGTCCTTGTACAGCCCAGGGACCTGATACTATTGGCCTTTGAGCTGAAAGTTCTCACAAGAGGCAACTCATTTGCCTTGTCCAGGGAGTTTTCTTAAAACTTCTTATCTTTTTAGATCTTTCTTCTTATCTTTTTATCCACATATGCAAAGACTTCTTGGTCTCTTACACACAGAACATGGAAAGACAGAAGAGCTGCTTGAACTTTATTTGTCTACCTCATTTACAATAGAATCTGAGCTTTGATGCCCAGGTGCTGAATTAGAAGCGCCAGTGTGCAAACTTCTAGAAGCTTACTATCTTTTGCTCCCTTGCACACTACCTAGATGTTTTTGGCCACCTCTGCACTTATCTTGGAGTATCTAAAATTTACCCCTCTCCCACATCTTATAGATATTGAGCATTTCTCATAACATAATTTAAAACTGTTTGAAGAATATTTATATGAAGAGATATAAAGGCATAAAACTAGCCCACTATAGAGCCTTTTATATTCTTTCTGTAAAATGTCATAGAAAATTTCTATGAGCATGTAACAGCAAGAGAGACAGCTGTTAAGCTAAGGAAGAACTTCTGCTTCTGGTAGTAGTTATTTCACCATTGTTTAAAAAACGTTTTCCCCCTAATTATTTTGTGATTTCATTGTCTGCTAGTGCTTCTAGAAAAATTAAGAAAGTAGTGCCCAGAGGTTTACATGATGTTTTAAGTGGGAAAAAGTTAAAATTGGGGAAAATATCTCCAAATCACTTACTTTTCCCTTCTGCAAATTGGAAAAAAATCATTTTTATTCAGTTTTAAGAGCACCAATCCTCTCTGTAGCTGATGAAATACTAGGATTTCTGGAGAATAAATTGAGAGACACCACACACTGTAAAGTCTCTTTTCAACAACTGCTTATTTTTAATGTAATAACATTTTTCTTTTTTACTTAATTTGGTACTAATCCTGCAGAATAATGTTTATTTTTAGTCCTTGATTTAGATGTAAATTGTGGCTTAAGAAATATAATTTTTCTCAAGGTTTTTCCATACATATTTTTATTATATAGAATTTATAACCTGAAATACAATGTATTTAAAGTATTATATAGTTTAAGGACTGTTTCTCATCCCAGATTTTTCCTTATTAATTTATAAAGGTTAAGTGGCTCATGTTAAGAAGGTATACGTGATAGGCAGAATTATGTCCTTCCTAATAAATCCACATCCTAATCTCTAGACCCTGTCTACACACTATTACATGAAAATGGGGAATTAAAGTTACCAGTCAGCTAACTTTGACTTGGGGATATTATACTGGATTGGTTGGTCCCAATGTAAGCACAAATGTCCTTAAAAGTTAAAAAGAAGCAGGAGCATCAAAATGCAGAATGATGCCATATGAGAAAGATGTGTTCGCTAATTGTTGTCTTTGAGACAGAAGAAGAGCCCAAGCTGAAATGGGCATCCTCTGAACAAAGCAAGAGACTGGATTCTTCCTGGAGTCTCCAAAAAGTAGTGCAACCCTGCCAAAACGTTGACTTTTATCACAACAGGATCCATTTTGGATTTCTGTAAGATGATAAATTCTTGCAGTTTTAAGACACTGAGTTTTCAAATATTTATGCATCAATAGTACCTAGTACAGTATGTTATTCAAGTAGTGGTATTTGACTTGTCTAAGTATCTAAAATGGAGTAGCAATTCTTTATAATTGAGTAACTTTGAGCAAGTTCTTACACTTTTTATAATGATATATACCCTGACCTCTAAAATGAAAAGAATAATCATCACCATTAAAGATATAGAGTAAGTAATATTCTTGTTTGAAAAGCTGAAGTACATATTAAACACTTAACGTGGACTAGATTCTATAAGTCAAAATTATTAAAGTCTCAGTTTTCAAGGGGCTTATATTTAAATCTAGAAGTCACATATTAAAATGAACAAATTAAAATAGAGGATGATATTATTTTCATAGAATGATACTAAGTTCTTAGAGAATGCCAAAGAATATAGCAAAAAAAAAAAAGGGAGAGATTATATAAGATATACATCTTGAAAGATGATTAAAATTTTATAAGATATGTATGTTAATATATCTGGAATATCAGTCAGTCTTAAGGTTGAGTTTTAGTATGATATACATTTTTTGTGATAGTAAAGAAATATCCATTTATTATCCTCTTAAAATGTTTTTAAACATTAAGTTTATCAAATATATTTTTGGTATGTGTTGAAATAATTAAGGATTGCTTCTGCTTCTGATGTTACAATTCTGGGGTGAATCTCAGTACAATTTACAAATAATATATAGCTGAATTCTACCTAAAAAGTTTTTTCTTTTAAAACACTATTGAGATATATTTAAATATTGGTAATATTTAAGTTATATTATTTAAATAATATTGATAACATTTAATGTTATATTATTTAAGTAATATAACATTTATACTATATTATAAAATATAACATATTATATTCCATAATATGTTTCAATTTTAAGTGTAAATTTTGTTTAGTCTAGTTAGAGAATTAACAATTGTGTTGATTGTTTCAAAGAACCAGCTTTAGGTGTAATTTATTTTTCTTTATTTATCAATTTTATATTCTGTTGATTTCAGCTCTGATATTTATTATTTTCTTTATTTTACTTACTGAGTTTCCATTTTACTCTTAATTTTCTATTTTTTTGATAATTTATTTTAGATATTTCTTTCTGAAAGTAACATTTAAGGCAGCATTAAAGGCAGTGCCTCTCAATACTGTTTTACTTGTGTATCACAGACTTTGATATATTATATTTTTGATAGAATTCAGTTAAAATATTTCAAAATTTCCTCTATGATTTCTTCATTAACTATGGTTTATTATCAAGTATATTTTTTAATTTACAAATCCTGAGAATTTTTAAAGTATCTTTTCCCAATATTTATTTTAAAATTTATAAATAGTAAAATTTACTTTTTGGTGTTCAGTTCTCTGATTTTTGACAAATGCTTCAAGCTATGCAAGTTACACTATCGAGTTATAGAACGATTTATTATTTTCCCCAAATTCCCTTTTGCTTACTCTTTTTCTCCCTCCACTCCTACTTTTTTCTCTCCCAATATAATTTTGACATTTTGGTTTTCTGTTAGTTATTGCCTTTAAACATTAGCCTAAGGCTCAGTTAACAAGATGAACAAATACTTTAACTAAAATTTCTAATAAATAGCAAGCTGATTTAATTAAAATAAGCAAAAGTCTTAAAAGATATTTGATTTAATAAGTAGCAATAGAGTTGATGCATAATTTTAAAAGAAATAACAAACAATAAGAAATACATAGCTTTGCTAGTCTTGATAAGTTTCTCTTAATCTTGGAAACAGTATTTGCAGTCATAGTGGAGAGCTGAGACTAAGCACAGAAAAGGGTTTTTTCCTTTATAATGTTATCAAAGTTAGAATGCAATCTGTCAATGATTAATTATCAACAAAATAAATTCCATTTTGAATAATCATGGTGTTTCTGTTCTTGGTACTTTATTATTGTTTCTAGGATTTTATTCCTATTTTTAAAACACTTTTATATCTGGACTTGTTTTCCTATGCTTATTAACTTTTATTGTCTACTGAACTGATTTAACTAAGCTCTGTGGCTTTATACAGTCTTCTTTCTCTTTCTAGATGATTATTTTTGCAATCGTATTTCTTGCTTTTTTAATCCTCTGATTCTTATTATAATCATGCTTAGTCTATTTTCTCTCCCTCCCCAACCTCTGTTTACTTACATCTTTTCTGAAAAACTATCTCTTGTTTCCTAGGGTTAAAATAAATCATGGGATCATATTGATTGTCATGTATTTCCCTCTGGATGAATGGCATAATGACACTTTAAGACTGTTAGATTTGCCAAATGTTCAATATAAAATCATCTAGCAGTTGAAATAAAATACATCTTTAGAGAGTTCTATGTGTTTGTGTCCATTATTTATGGAATCTGGTCATATTTTACTTAAATGTATGCTTTATATTCATATATTTATATCCTAAAATAATAAGTAAATTTAAATTACCACGAGATAGAGGGGTAGAATGAAATAATAAAACAGAAGAGAGAGGAAGATGGTGATGGAATAGGAGGGAGCAGATTCCACTTCCCCCTACACATGGGAGAAAAACCTGGCTGATCTACAGAGGAACAGAGCAAACAGCCAACGGTACCCCAGCATATATAAAAATAAGAGACCAAAAATTGTAGCAGACACTGAAAAACCAGAGGGTAAAGAGAGCACTTCAGGACAATAAGGTCCCAGGGGCCAGTGCAAGGACCAGGGCGATTGCAGCCCCAGACCCAGCACCCAGCGCAGGGTCTACCACAGAATACTTAGGAGGGAGCTGGGTCAACTGCTTCCTCTCTCCCTGGCCAAACAAGGTTTAAGCAGCACCAGGAGAGACCTGGTTGCTTGAAGTCACTGAGAGGAGAATAAGGACAAAGAGGGAAGCACACAGGGGCCGTGATCACCTGCTAAGTCTGTGGTCCCCAGCTTGGGAGAGTTGAGTCACGCAATGAAGGGCACTGACCCCAATAGTCACCAGTCCGGGTGGAGAATTGGGCTGTACTGAACAGCAAGCTTGAGTAGGAGGAATTTCTCAAAAACAAAAACTGTTTGGGGAATTTTCCTGCAATAGCTGCTTGGCCTACTCCTCATCCTGCCAGGCAGTGATCCCAAGGTTGCTAGGAAGGTTGTGTGGAAGACTTGGCAGAAGGCCCTGTGCACCCCCATAGCACTGGGAAGGGACCTAGGCAGCCTGGCTGAGCGCATGCATGCCTGCACTCTAGCCCACAGCAGGTTACCCTGGGGAAAGAGTGCTTTGAGGAAGACCTGGATCCACACCCAAGGCGCCAGAAGAGGTGCCAGACTAGCTCTAGAGAGAGTGTAAGCAAGACTGCCTGAGAAGGGAGAAAAGCCATACCAATTGTCCCTTGGCCTGCTGTAGCCAGCAAGACCACAGAAATTGGTTTGGCCAGTTAGAAACCAACAACAGGTTTTTTTTTTTTAAAAGTAGTCTTTAATTTTTTTAATAATTTTATTACTGTTTTATCTTTCAATACCTTTTCCCTCTCTTTTCTTCTTTCTTGTTTTATTCCTTCTTCTTTTCTTTCCAATTTTATCTCTTCTTCCTCCCTGCTCCTGCTTTTTTTTAAAGTACCCACAAGTGAGACCAAAAAAACCTAGAACTGTGAAAGGACCAGAGTTGGACCCAAAGAGGGAGCATCCCAACAGTTGAGACAGTAGTCAAATTTCACTTTGCTATTGCAGAGAACCTGCAAGTTACTGCATATTTGTATTATTATTTTTTCATAATTCTTACATCTTTTATTTTAATAGTATTTTTGTATTCCTCTTCTTTCTGTATAGTCTTCTTCGTTTGGCTGGTTATATTGTATTATTTGACAGGTTTCTCCTGTTCTCTCCTTCAAAGTGTGTTGCTAATTTACTATCCTGCACCTCACTTGTGTTCCTTTAGCACACTAGTCAAGGTCCTATACACCCTATTCTTGTTATCCAGATCACATAGATTCTGTCATATGATTGTTGCTGTACTATTATTGTGAATAATAGCTGTTCCATACAATTTTAAATATTTCACAACATCCCTCCTGCATCTTAGCCCACTTCACAGTTTCCTGAACTCTATTACTGTAGGGGTTAACTCCATTCTCTCACACACTAAACCTCTTTACTATCCTTTACTCTCACCATACCTCAGAATCTGACCTCCCACAACCTCACTGCTTTCTAGATACAACTCACAATCCTTCCCTCCCCAACAAGAGTCTTATCTTCTTTCTATCCTTTCTAAAAAATGGCTAGTTGGGTGGAAGATCACAGTTAACACTATACATAGCCAAAGGATCTCCTATTTCTTCTCTACCAGCTGCTACTGTAAATATCATAGAATACTCTCTTGCTGTCTTAAACCATTTGCCTTCCCTTCCAACTGACCACAAAAAAGAGTAGGTGGAAGTGGTGAACACCAGGATACCTACTAGAAGAGAAAACCCAACAACAATGGAACCAACAACAGATAACAACAGAAGATGGTGAAGGAGGGAGTGGAAACCACACAAACCTCAATCCAGGACCTATCTGGAAATACAACTAAACAGTGGAGAAACTACCCAGTACAAACAACTGAAAAAGAACAAAAGAAAATCCTCAGAACCTTGTATGCACAGAAGAACTAGCTTCAACACAACCTGCCCTCAGCAGCATAACAAATTGAAATGGGTGGTGGACAGAGGAACCATCAGTTAACCAGCTGGTGGGAAGGACCCAACCAAAGTAAAATCCCAAAACAATCAAAACTCAAAGATAAACACAGAGCCAACATAAACAACATCCCAAGACCAGTGAGCTTGAGAGACCAAGTAACTACACCACTGACTCTCACAGGTATTCTACTACAGAAGTTCACAGCATAAACTTAGGGAGCTAGAACAGACCAATTTAAGAAGGTGAGGCTAACAAGAAGAGACTCACAAACAATGGGAAGACAACAATGGGAAAGAAACAATCCCTAAATGAAAGGAAAGGAGGAAGCCTCAGAAAGAATGCTAGATGAAATAGAGGCAACTATCAGATATTGAGTTCAAAGCAATAGTTATCAGGAAGCTCAATAAGCTCACAATGAGCTACCAGTAACTACAGTGAAACTACAATGAACTCACTGCAAACTATATCAACATGAAAAAGGAAGTAGAAACTATTAACAAGGGCCAAGAGGAAATGAAGAATACAATTTCTGAACTGAAGAACACAGTAGAAGGAATCAAAAGCAGGATCGATGAAGCAGAAGATCAGGTCAGCGAATTGGAGGACAAAGTAGAAAAAACAACCAGAAAGAGCAAGAAAAGGAAAAGAGGCTCAGTAAGAATGAAGGGGGATTAAGACAAATGCAAGACAATATGAAACATAATATTATCTGTATAATAGGGAAGCCAGAAGGAGAAGAAGAAGAGCAAGGGATAGAAAACCTATTTGAAAATGTAATTATGGAAAACTTCCCTAATTTGATAAGAGAAAAAAGTAACACAAATCCAGGAAACACCGAGGGTTCCAATCAAGAGAAACCCAAAGAGGCCCACTCCAAGACACATCATAATAAAGATGGCAAAAATTCCAAGAAAAAGAGAGTATCTTAAAGGCAGCAAGGGAGAAACAGGTAGTAACATACAAGGGAGCACCCATTAGGTTAGCAGCTGACTTCTCAATGGAAACACTCCAAGCAAGAAGAGAATGGCAAGAAGTATTCCAAGTGATGAGAACCAGAGGCCTGAAACCAAGGCTACTTTATCCAGCAAGATACTCAATCAAGATAGAAGGCCAAATAAAGAGCTTCCAAGACAAAAGAAGTCTAAAAGAATACACCTCCACCAAACCAGCTCTGCAAGAGATGCTAAAGGGACTGCTTTAAAGAAAGGAAGGAAAAGAGAGAGGAACACAGGTACAAAAATGACAATGAATAAGTACCTATCAATAATAACCTTTAACATAAATGGGTTAAATGCTCCAATCAAAAGACATAGAATAGCTGAATGGATAAGAAAGCATGGCCCACACATATGCTGCCTACAAGAGACCCACCTCAGGACAAAAGACCTACACAGATTGAAAGTGAAGGGCTGGAAACAAATTTTCTAAGCAAACTGACCAGAAGAAAAAGCCAGGGTAGCAATACTTATATTAGACAAAATAGACTAAAACAAAAGGCCATAAAGAGAGACCCAGAAGGTCATTTCATAATACTCAAGGGAAGATTCCCCCAAGAAGACATAAACATTGTAAATATAGATGCACCCAACATAGGAGCACCCAAATACAAAAAGAAAATTTTAGAGGACTTCAAGAAAGATATTGACAACAACACAATTATAGTAGGGGATTTTAACACCCCACTGTCAAAAATGGATAGATCTTCCAAATAAAATATCATCAAAGATATTGTGGCATTGAAAAATGCCCTAGATGAAATGGGCTTAACTGATATATAGAGAGCCCTTCATTCCAAAGAAGCTAAATACGCATTCTTTTCAAACGCACATGAAACATTTTCAAAGATAGACCACATGATAGGACACAAAAACAAGCCTCAACGAATTCAAGGAAATTGAAATTATACCAAGAAATTTCTCTAACCACAAGGGACTGAAACTAGAAACCAATCCCAAGGGAAAAAACTCAAAACACTCAAACTCATTGATATTGAATAGCATACTATTAAACAACGAATGAGTAAAGAATGAAATTAGGGAAGAAATCAAAAAGTTTCTGAAAACAAATAAAAATGAACTCACAACAACCCCAAACTTATGGGACACAGTGAAGGCAGTCCTGAGAGGGAACTTCATAGTGATATAAGCCTATCTAAAAAAGATAGAAACATTTCAAACAAACAACATAACCATAAGCCTACAAGAACTGGAGGGCTGACAAAAAAAGATAGTCCAGAGCAAGTAGAAGAAAGGAAATAACAAAGGTCAGAGCAGAATTAAATGACATAGAGACTAAATGCACAATTCTAGGAATTAATGGATGCAGGAGCTGGTTTTTTTTTTTTAGAAGATAAACAAAACACACAAGCCTTTAAGCAGGCTCATCAAGAAAAAGAGAGGATCCAAGAAACACAATCAGAAATAAAGGAGGAGAGATTACAACTAATACCACAGAAATACAAAGCATTTTAAGAAATTACAATGGAGAACTGTGTGCCAAGAAATTTGAAAACCTAGGTGAAATCGACAAATTTCTAGAAAAATATAATCTTCCAAAACTCAATGAAGAAGAAACAAAAAGCCTGAACACACCAATAACAGCAAAAGAAATTGAAGCAGTAATCAAAAAACTCCCACCACACAAAAGCCCTGGACCAGATGGTTTCACAGGAGAATTCTACAAAGCATTTAGGGAAGAGCTAACCCCTATCCTTCACAGACTATTCCAAGAAATCCAAAATAATGGAAGACTCCTAAACTCTTTTTATGAAACCAAAATCATCCTAATCCCAAAAAACAGATAAAGACACAACAAAGAAAGGAAACTTCAGACCAGTATCACTGATGAGCATAGATGCTAAAATCCTCAACAAAATATTGGTAAATCACATCCAACAGCACATTAAAAAGATCGTACACCATGACAAAGTGGGATTCATCCCAGGGATGCAAGGATGGTTCAACATTCGCAAATCAGTAAATGTAATACATCATATAAACAAAAGCAAAGACAAAAATCACATGGTCATATCAATAGATGCAGAAAAAGCATTTCATGAGGTACAGCACCCATTTTTGATAAAAAACACTCAGCAAAGTTGGAATGGAGGGAGCATTCCTCAACATTATAAAGGCCACATATGAGAGACGTACAACCAACATCATTCTCAATGGACAAAACTAAAATCTTTTCCACTAAGATCAGAAACAAGACAGGGTTGTCCTCTTTCACCATTCTATTCAACATACCATTGGAAGTTTTAGCCACAGTGATGAGACTAAAAAAGGAAATAAAAGGCATCCAAATCAGAAAGGAGGAGACAAAACTGTCACTGTTTTCAGATGACATGATAGAGTACATAAAAAATCCTGTAGGCTGCCAAAAAGCTGTTTGACCTAATAAATGAATTTGGCAAAACAGTGAGATGTAAAGTCAATATCCAAAAATCAAAGACATTTTGTATACCAACAATGAGACAGCAGAAGCAGAAATCAAGAAAAAAGTCCCATTTGATATAGCAAAAAGAAAAATAAAATACCTAGGAATTAACCTAACCAAGGAGGTAAAAGTCTTGTACTCAGAAAACTACACAACACTGAAGAAAGAAATCAAGGAAGACACAAACAAATGAAAACATATATAATGTTCATGGATTGGAAGAATTAACATCATCAGAATTTCCATACTATCCAAAGCAATTTACAGATTTAATGCAATATTATTAAAGTGCCAGTGGCATATTTCACAGACATAGAACAAATACTTCAAAACTTTATATGGAACCATAAATGACCCCGAATAGCTGCTACAATTTTGAGAAAGAAGAATAAAGTAGGAGGTATCACAATACCTGATACCAAACTGTATTACAAGGCCACTGTAATCAAAACAGTCTGGTACTGGCATAAAAACAGGCACATAGACCAATGGAACAGAACAGAGAGCCCAGGAATAAAACCAAGTCTCTGCGATCAATTAATATTCAACAAAGAGGGCATCAACATAAAATGAAGTAAAAGTAGCATCTCCAACAAATGGTGTTGGGAGAACTGGACAGCTACATGCAAGCCAATGAAAGTCAGTTACCAACTTACACCATACACCAAAATAAATTCACGGTAGATAAAAGACTTAAATATAAGTCATGACACCATTAAAGTCCTAGAAGAGAACATAGGCAGGAAAGTCTCAGATATTTCATGCAGCAATATTTTTACTGATATGTCCCCTGGAGCAAGGGACATAAAGGAAAGAATAAACAAATGAGATCTCATAAAAATAAAAAGCTTCTGTATGGCTAAAGAAAACAGTATAAAAAAAGAGAACTAACTGTATGAGAAAACATATTTGCCAATTATACCTCAAACAAGGATATAATATCCAAAATGTATAAAAAAACTCACATGACACCACTCTAAGAAGACAAGCAACCTAACTGAAAAATGGGCAAAGGACTTGAACAGACAGTTCTCCAAGGAGGACATACAGAAGATCCAGAGACACATGAAAAGATGCTCAATATTGCTAGCTATCAGAGAGGTGCAGATTAAAACCACAATGAGATACCACTTTACATCAGTTAGAGTCGCCATCATAAACAAAGCAATAAACAATAAGTGTTGGAGAGGACCCTAAGTGGACCCTAAGAGGACAATAAGTGTGGAGAAAAGAGGACCCTAGTTCACTGTTGGTGGGATTTCAGACTGGTACAACCACTATGGAAAACAGTATGGAATTTCTTCAGAAAACTAAAAATGGATCTGCCTTTTGACCAAGAAATTCCACTACTAGGATTATATCCTAAGAACCTTGAAACATCAGTCCAAAATATCCTATGCACCCCAATGTTCATAGCAGCACAATTTGCAATAGGCAAGTGTTGGAAACAACCTAGGTGCCCATCAGTAAGTGGATGGATCAAAAAATTATGGTACATTTACACAATGGAATTCTATGCAGCAGAAATAAAGAAGGAGCTCCTAACCTTTGTAACAGCATAGATGGAACTGGAAAGCAGTATGCTGAGTGAAATAAGCCAGGCAGTGAAAGACAAATGCCATATGATCTCACCTTCAACAGGAACCTAAATAACAAAACAAATAAGCAAGCAAAATATAACCAAAGACACTGAAGTAGAGAATAGGCTGATAGTGACCAGAGAGGAGAGGGGAGGGAATTTCAGGGAGAAGGGGGAAGAGTTTGCATAAACAAGTATAAAGGACATATGGACAAAAACTAAGGCGGGTAAAAATGGAGGGAGGTGGGGAACACTGGAGAGATGGGCTGGGATGGGAGTAAAAGACAGAAAACTGTACTTGAACAACAATTAAAATAAATTTTAAAAAAGATATTGCCAGTTACCTATTTTAAAATAAAAAAATAAATAATAAAACAGAAAGGAAATAACTTGACTCTGATGTTTAAATGCTTTGTGCTCATAATAATCAATGACCACTTACTACAATTAATTTCTTTCTAATTATTTCTTTTAACATACTAATTTGGCATTGCCGTGGTGTTTTGCATACAGAGTGGAAATGAGCAGCCATCACAATGACAATAAGCCTCAATTTTAGGATTCTATGTGGAACAATAAAGTTCTATTATGTTGTAGAATGAGTCGCCAATCAACAGGAGATAGTGGGTATTTCCTTGTGACTCCAGCTTGGATTTCATTTCATACAAAATAATACTGAACACACATACATGATGATGACACAGCTCTATTTTTCCAGGTTAACAACTTAATTGAGGGACTGAAAAAATTGTTCCGAGTTGAACCATTACCTGACATTCTAGTTTTAAGTGCCAACAGATAAATTGATTTCTCAACCAAAGAAAAGTGTATAGGAGCTTAAGGACCTCAAAGCTTCAGTTGTTTTGGTTATAACCCCAGCTTTTCTATAAATCACTTCATTGTGTAGCTTAGTGTTAGTTGACTAAGTGATATCATCTACCCTGGCCTTGATTTTAACATGTTTCAAATGACTTTACATTAGATAATTTCTTTGTTTAATTACACCTCTAGTATTCTATAATTCTGTAAAATATGCATTAAAATGTTTGAGGGAACTTTTATGAAATCTCTTTTTTGGGGGAAAGGTATAAGTTTCAGTTTTTATTTTATACTCTAATTCAGTGTTCATACTGATGAAGTAAATTTATTCCCAAGAAAATAGTCCACTAGCCAAGAGCTCCGGTGCGAGAATCCTGGGCATAAGCCTGATGAGGTCATGGCAGCGCATTATTACTTTATAAAATTAATGGATGTACAGACAAATTAGAAAGCCATCTCAGTATTTCAGGTAAAAGTAATAGGAAGCATGAAGTATGTTGGCAGTAGCTATTAGAGCAAGTAGGAAGGGATGAATGTGAAAAAAAGAAAAGAGACTCAATTGAGTTTCTTGTTATATCTTCTCAAGCCACAAGTGTATATTTTGTTTTATATTTTAAAGATTTTATTTATTTATTTTTAGAGAGAAGGGAGGGAGGGAAGGATAAAGAGAGGGAGAGAAACATCCATGTGAGAGAAAAACATTGACTGGTTTCCTCTCACATACCCCCAACTGGGGACCTGGCCTGCAACCCAGGCACGTGCCCTGACCAGGAATCGAACCAGCAACCTTTTCTTTGGCAGGCCTATCCTCAATCCACAGAGCCACACCAACCAGGGCCACAAGTGTATATTGTAATAAAAATTGATATTTAAAGAGAAATAAATTTCTGATTTAATCATTAACATATTTTACGATATGTTGAATAAAACATATATACTATTTAGACCCTGTAGAAAAGTAGCCTAAAGTCAAACATATGTATACTTCATAGTTTAATAGAATACATATACTCTGGGAAGTACATTATACAGCAATATTTTCAAAATACACTTCCCAGCACATCATATACAGCATTTAGTTACTTTCCTTTCATTTAGCCTTTATAATAACTATGTGGTTTTCCCCTATATATAAGGAAACTTCAACTAAGTTTAAGAGGTTCACAAAGTGGGTAAGAGGTTAGAGCTGACTCAAACTGGTAGAGTCTGATTCTGACCACATGCTTCTACCAACACTCCATGTTCTCAATAAATCTGTAGAACACACAACAATTTTATTCATAATGTCTATGAATATGAAGTATGAAAACATATCCTGTCACACAGCTTCCACTAGAATCCTGGAGCAACTTAAAACATATATAACTACGCAAAGGATTTAACCAGCTCTGAGATATAAATGTGCAGAATCAAGGAAGCACTGGAGACACCACAACTGTGGATATGAAGAAATGAAGGATAGATGCATCTTTTTGGTTGAGAGAGATGCCATTTGTTTTGTTTTTATTTTTATTTTTTATTTCCTGCAACATTGAAGAGAGTACTTCTATCTCGATTATTTGACTTGCAGTTTAATATTAAAGTAGCCACAAAGATGTCATCCACATCTTAATCACAGAACTTGTGATATTGTTACTCTACATCACCAGAGCCGCTGTGCAGATGTAAGTAAGGTTTGGGACCCTGACACAGGGACACCAGCCTGCATTTCTGGGTAGGCTCAACCTAACCCCATGAGCTCTGGAAAACAGAGAATCTCTCCTGGCTATAGTAAGAGAGAGATTTCCCTACTGAATGGTCAGAGAGATGCAGTGTAAAAAATGCTTTGAACAAAGCCACTCCTGGCTTTGAAGAGAGGAAGAGGGTCATGGACAAAGGAATTTGTGCATCCTCTAATTTGGAAAAACGCAAGAAAAGGGAGTATATATAAAGTTCTCTGGAAAGAAATACAGCCTACTGACACTTTGATCCTAGTTCAGTGACATTGTGTTGGACTTCTGAGCAATAGAACTGTGAGATAATACATTTATATTACTTAAATTGATAAACTTGTGGTAATTTTATACAGCAGCAATTAAATACTAATATATGCTATGTGTATTTAGGCTTTTAAAATTATTTGTATCAAACGAAGAGGGAAGAAGCATGTTAGAACGGAAATATTTTTGGCTCTTCTAGTTTAGTAAACATGGGGCCCAGAAAACTGATGCATTTTTGACAGCTCTACTTGGAAACAGTAATATAATAATATCATAATTTAATTTCACTGAGGATGATTCTCTTGGCCTCCATAATGAAATGATCATACATAATATACCATGAAGGGTAGTCCTTTTAGTCCTTCTCTGCCTACTTTTCATAGGTGTGTATCTTTGGTTCCATTCACAAAGTTAACTTACCAGCACCCTCCATATCTTATTATACACGTTATTTTTGCATTAGATTATGTCCAATAGACCCTTCTTTTTAGCTAATCATGAAGAAATGCTGACAGCTCCTGAACCAGAGGCAGAAGGAGTAATCCAGGCAAGCTGTCCTACTATATTTCCTAATATAAATTATACTGATCAAGTAGCTCAAATGAAAGAATTCTCCAACACAGGAGCTATCAACCACTTAGATATTTAACATGACTACATTTTAAGTGGATAAATTGATGGAATAAAGCAAATTAAAGGGAAGAGAATTCATATTCATCAGAATGATTTATAATAAGTTTTAGTTGATTAGTAAAACCATTCAGTAAGCCTCAGAGAAAACATGATATTTGGGAAGAAAGTAATTATAAGCAGTAATTTATTCTAAAAATGGGGACATTTTGAAGATTAAAATGGGTACTATTCACAATATTTTTGCTAGCATATAAAACAGATTAGGATATATAGTTGTACTAGTAATGTGAAATTCCCAATTTATAAACAAGAGTTATATAATATAATAATCTATTCACTCATAAAGATGGGAAATATGTTAGACTTTAATAGTTTAAAATTTTAAAACAAAACATCCCATGTACTTGTGACACCCCCCCAAACTGGTTTCAACAAATCCTTGTTGAGGATGAGGACTGAGGTTTGAGTCAGGAGGCTTCAGTTTCACTAACATGCTATGTCTTCTGTCTGCAAAGACCAGGTTAAAATTTCTTCATATGACAAAAGAGATATTTACTGAAATTCAAGTTTACTTTGAGTTTCAATATAAATTTATGTAGAAATCAATATCAGGATAGCTCTCGTAGTTCTTATAATGACCACTTATACTGTGGTTTTGTATGTTCCCTTGTCTTGGACCATTCTGAAACTTTGTTGGCATGACATTCATAGTTCTAACAGCTAGAGGTGGCACTACTGGACTTTCATGGGTGGCACTAGGGATGCTGGATAACGTCAATGCTCGAGAGAACTAAATGATAAATTGTATTCCTTCTCTCACATCTTTGGAATATTTCTATGAAATTAATGTACATGAAACACCTGTTTTTTGAGCTGAGAAACAAACTTCATTCTATATATAAGTGCAAACCATTTTGCAGAGTTTAATCATTAGTAATTTTTCAGGAATGCTACTTTGGTTAAAATTGGGAAATTTATATTTTATTTTACTCTTTCTTAAAGTTATTTATCATTTTAGAAAAGTATGTCACTTTCTACAGAGCTGCTCATGATACTACAACCTACCTAAGTTAGTCTGCACCTGTAGCTGTCCCATTCCCAGGGATTCTATACATACATGTAAACATCCTGATAATCTAGTTATGCCTAAGCACTTATATTGAAATATACAATATTTTAAAATGTATTTCTTTAGATCACAATTGCATTGCTTTTTAAAAAAAGCTATGTGTGTAGATAGATTGGGTTATTTATGAATTTCATTTAGGGGGAGTAACAGTGAGTTAAAATATTTTTATATAAGTGAGAATTAAATGTGATAGGGTAGAGAAGCATGGCCATAAAGAATAGAAAAAGGTCATAGTATTTTAGTGGTGAGGAAAAAATTGGAATTCAGGCTATGTAGTGGATAGAGCACTAGACAAAGATTTGAAGACTTGAGCTCTAATATCACTTCTGACATAAGTCAGATTACTTCTGCAAACTGTAGTTTTCTCATGTACAAGTGTTGAAAGCTGGGATAATTTGTAATGCAGGAATAGACTTTTTTCTACATTGCTCTTGATCTAAGATAAGGAGATAGAAACTACAGGGAAATGGAACATTAATTAGGATATGAAAGAGTGTCAAATAATTTGGACTATGAAAAAATGGGATTGATACATATTTAGGGTAAAGCAAGCTATGCTTAGTTATTTATTTGCTATGGCTGGTATGATTGGAGGATTACAGTTTCGGTAAAAGTTACTCAACCAGAGATGCACATCAAAATCACCAATGGAACTTTTACTGATGAGGGACCACTGGTGTAGTGGCATATAGATATTTTTAGAATTCTGTGTACAATTAAAACAAAGGAGTGAAATTATCTTAAGTATTGTTTTTTAGTTATAAAATTCTTTACTACCACTGTATAGAGTATTATCTGTAAACTTGGAAACCTTGTTTTAGAGAAAGACTGGAAATAAATAATTAAGTAGTATTTAACTCATGTATCTTATGCAACTGCCAGACCTAGTTTTTTATTCCCTTGGGATTCTCTAATCATCTCACAAGATGTCCTGATATTTAAATTCCCCTTAAAAATTATATGTCATATACTGCTTTTAAAAAAGGCCTATATACTGAATCTTAGAAGATTTAGAATGTTTTTTCTAGTCTGGGTTAAAAGAAATCGCTAATGTTTCCAAGAATCCAAAAGAATTACTGAATATTATAAAGTTTCATTATTCAACCTTGCTCTTCAGTTCTACCATTTATTTCATAAACTGTTTTTCTGATAACTGTAGTCATTCTTGACCTGTGTGGCTTGTAATGAAGCCACTTACTATAATTTCATGACACTGAGTCTCTGAGGCTATTCTTAGTCTTTATTAGGCATATCCCTCCCTTGTTTTAGATATTTACAATAGTAAACTGAAGCTACCCAAGGATTACTAGTTGTGGGTCAAGCAGCACCAGATTAACAATATTAGTAACTGTTTGTGTAATTAGTCACTGTTTGTGAACACTGTTTCTGTTTATTCCCCATTTCAGAGTTTCATGTTCTCTCAAATAATTTGTGGGATTGCTAAGGCCTGATCCAGATTCAACAAAGTTGTCTGAGCCACTGCCTACCCAAAGCTGCTTCTCCCTCAGCCTTTAATTCCTGTTGCTCAGTTTGGCTCATAGTACCTCGTGCCTTCTTCACACAGGAAATGGATTTGGAGTTGTCAGGAGGAGGCATTCTTTAGTCTCCTATGGCAATTTGGCTTCTTTGAACTATATTCTTTCTATCAGACATTGCTGTGATATCAGAGTCCAGCTGTGGATGTGACTGCATCAAAGTGTGTAGGGGGTTCAGCAGTACTACCTAACATCACTCAGCAGACCTGCCTGACCCAGGACCACCATATCCCAGCCACATGACTCATCATGGTGAAGTGGGGAAAAATGAGTTAAGGGTTAGAACAACTGAATTTTAGACCAGACTTTGTGGCTGTGTAACCTAAATAAATTTTTGTATTTACGTGAACTTACTTTCTTCGCCTACAAAATTTGGGCTTTTCCAGGTCTGTTAAGTGCTTTTCCAGGTCTAAGAGTACATACACCATTTCTGATATAAACTCATTGACAGCAGGAAATTTACAGTTCCTTTTCATTGTCCTCATCCCAAGCTAGCACAATGTTTTGTTTATCTTAGGGCCTTGCACAAAAGAATGATCAAAGTTCTGAACTGTGAGTATAGAGACTTCAGTCTGAGTTCCAGTCCTGTTTTTAATGAGTTTTATAACTACAGACAAATTATGTGCTTAATTGGTTTACCTGTAAGACAATGCTCTTAAAGGTACTTTTGGGGGAAAGGGTTAAGTTACTGGCAATATTATTTATATGACAATAGGAGAATACATCTCTTGGACTTTTTTCATTATTTAGCCTGTTAATTTGTCAAAGGATATCTCCAGAGGAGGTTTGCTCAGGTATCAGATCTTCACTATTTATCATCAGTGTGAAATCTTCTTCCCCTGAGTACAGGAAGGGCAATTTTAAATTCTGTGTGTGAATTATGTTTACTTAGCAAGGCTTTACTTTTGCTTTTTGTTTTTTGTGGTTGTTTTCCCCATGTCTGTCTATGATCCACTCAGGGGTCTCACATTAAGCTTATGATGCCTGGCATGATTGATTACGCTTCCAGTGGCTGGACACTTTGCTGGGAGCCGTGGTTATGTCTTGGAAAATCACACTAATCGAATCTGAAGACACTAATATGCATTCTCAAGTAAGAGCCTGGCTCTTGGGGGTTCCATCTAGGTCAGGCCTTATAAATTAAGTGATGATATTTTTCCTTAAGTTGGTAAATAAAATTAATCAGTGGCCTTACATTGCCTTCACAGGCAATGTTGCTCAATCAACCTGAGTCAAGTAGCATTTTTATCCACTTTAAATCTAATGTTTTGTGGTAGTTGTCAATTCATTTATTGAAGGCAAAAGACAAGAACACAGAGGAATTTAAGAGCAATTTCTGAGATCACTAAAAAGTAGAGAAAAATTATATTTAAATGTATGTCTCAGAAACTGTTGGAGAACATATATTTACTATAATTTCTTTTGTACAGAAAGTAAAATTTTCCAAGAGCATCAGCTAAAATGCAGTTTTAAAATGGCAAGATTATATTGTATTTTCATTTTTTTGTTTATTCATCCACTTATGCAAAAATATTTATCACTTACTCTGTGCTAGGCACAGGTACTACATGGTACAGTAGGAAGTTCAAGGGCATTGGATGCAGGACAACCCGTATCTGCATATCTGAATTCTGTTTTATCACTTATTAGGTAGGTGATAACACATAAGAAAAGCAGCCTCTGAAAACCTCAGGCTATTTGTTTTTAGCAATAGGGTTTGTAAAAAACAAAGCAACTATTGAGGATCAGTCCACAGGAAGGTTCACAATATTAGGGTAAGAAGAACTGGCCAGGTAGCTTAGTTGGTTAGAGCATCATACCAATATGCCAAAGGTTGTGGGTTCGATCCTGGGTCAAGGCACATACAAGAATCAACCAAAGAATGCATAAATAAGTGGAACAACAAATTGATGTTTCTTTTTTCTCCCTACCTCTCTCTTTCTAAATAATTCAATAAAAACTTAAAAAAATGTTAGGATAAAGAATTGATGTCCTCATGTAGGCCTCCTTCATGGTACTATTAGGATGATTTGAGAACTGTGAAAATGAAACATATGACATCTGTACTATATGGACACTCTGAACTATGTTAGTCTCCTTTCGCTAATGAGAGATGAGACTGAAAAATGTAGATTGTTCTCAGACCACAGAGGACTTTGAAAGCTATGGGATTATGTCTATGTTATTAATTTCTGTATAATAGCCTAGAGCCTTGCTAAGCACTTATGGGTATTTAATAATTTGCAATGAGTGATGATGAATAAACAGGCAATAGAAAAGCATTGAAGTTCTAGAAAATTTGTTGAAGTTACTATAGACAAAAAGATCTTACCTTAGATGAGATGTTGGTCTAAGTGATCTTTATTGGAAAAAAAGACGTTGCAGAGAGTAGGAGCAGGCACCACTAAAATGTGAAATATGGTTTATCGAGAATGAAGACATAAGCAAAGAGTCAGCAGGACTCCCAAGCTTTGATGCTATGGAGAGGAGCACTTGACTAGAGTGCATGTGGTGGTAAATGCTTCAGCAGAGATCCTATTCCCATCCTGATGAACACTTCTGTAGAGAAGCTGGGGCAGGGAGCAGAGAGCACCTGATCCACCTTGCAGTAAAAAGAGCTTTCTGGTCAGGAAAAGTTGAGCTGTGAGCTTCAGGAATTCACACAACACATTTCTAGGTTAATTTGCATGCTATCACTAGTATTCATGGGAGATCCTTCAGAGTTAGAGTGCTTCTAGGCTATGAGAAGAAGAGAGGAAGCCACAGGGATTGTACAATAAATAAGAGCGATTATCTCTCCTCCATGTCATCATTTGTACTTTGGAACTGTTACAACATTCTGGGTGCTACTGCAACCCAGGACTGTTGGTATTAGAGGGAGCCTTAGGTTTCTTTCTCTTTAGTCATTTCATTAATGATTAAGTGAAAGACAACTACTGTGAAGAACTGCTATTTCTGCAGAATTTCTTGATATAATCTAAGTTTTGATTCAGTTTAGGAAGAAGTTTTTAGGAGGTCACAAAGTTAGTATGTATGAAGCAAAGTGGATGTTGGAAAGAAATCCTCAATAAGAATGGTAATAATATATATATATTTGATGTCTATGTTAAGATAGTAGTAAAGAACAAACTGATATTGGCTACCTTGAGGATCAATTTGCCTAGGTCTGGGGTACTTACAACTATTAGAAGTATATAGTAGTGACTTGGGAGAAAGAGGGTTAATATTATTCACAAGCTTTCTGGTTTTGTCTCTTAGGTTTAGCTTTCTTGAATTAGGCTATTCTCTCATTAGCAACTGCACTGAATTAGGCCAAAGAAAACATAAAACATGGATTAGATGCTAATGGGGTCCCCCTGCAAGTTGGATTTTCCCTTAGTTTGAGAGCTACTCCGCCAGTGGAAGCCCAAGTAAATTAATGATATTTCTGCATTTCTACATAATAGATTCAGGATAATCTTGGACATAATGAGTTTCTCTTGGCTAACTAAAGCTAAGCAAAACCAAAATTTCTACTGTCAGACATGTTTCCTCTTCATTATAAATACTTCTATGGAAAGTTAATTTGTGTGGGTTTAATTTATTTACATATATTTACATTTGCCTTGTTTAAATGTTCCTTTCAAGTGTTGTTTGCAACTGTTTGAACATTTTAAGTCTTTTGGAAAATGAAAATATTTTTTTGCCAAATAAGAATAAATTTAGAAACCCTGAAGTTTGGGTTGTATTTGACTAGCCTCTAAACATGGGAAAATATTTTATGTCATCACCAGTCTGTAGCCAACAAATAAAAACAGAGCCACAAAGTGAGCGATCAGTCCCTTCTCTCATATCTGCACCTGCCATTCTCTCCCCATAACAAGCCTCTATGAAATCGGTAGACTCAGGGTAAACACACCACTACCACCACACAAAAATTTGCAAGAAAAATGCAAAATGGGCATAGATTTCAATTTCACATTTGTGAAAATCCAGTCATTGTCAAACACTTATTAAATACCTACTTTGTACAAGTAATGATATTTGGTTTGAAGCACCCCAAATTTGTATGAATCATGGTCATTGTCCTAAAAAACTTATCAACTAAAACTTCAAAGAATTACTTATTATGATTTTGGTAGAAATCCATCACCCTTAAATCTTCCTGTGTTATTTTTTATCCTATCATAAACTGGTTGTCATTTACTGAACCCTAAGTTATCACTTGGCTACTTGCATATGCATCATTTCATTCGAAGTCATATGGTCACCATTTATGTAGATATTATTATACCCATTTAACAGACAGAAGAAAGAGCCTTTACAAATTAACTTTCTAGGGCTTGTGTGACTTGACAACTTATCTTATTATCATGGTCTTCTTTCAAGTAATTGAATTAATTAACATACCATTAGGAGTGAGGCCCAGATGAGGATTGTAAAGGATAATTTTTCATATTTTATATAGAAAATAGAGATCATTCATAAAAAAATGATAGAACAGTCCCAGTGAAACATACAAAAGATGATTCCTCAGTTATAGAACAGAAGCAGTGGCTCCAGGAAACAAAACAAGGAAACAGACAAAAGACAGACAAAGTTTAACTGATTTGTCGGCAATATCTCGATAAACAGTCTAATGCCACTGAATGATTTCAGATTACATCCAAAGAGATGTTAGCTGACTGAATTAATCTTTTTTATTTTTACTACTTGATAATGGCCAGTTAAGAAATTCAGGTTATTTAAATAACTTTGCTTTTACCCAATCCTTCATATAAACCACATATCTCATTGGCTCACTGAAGAGTGAACATAATATGGAAAAAATCAATCCTGTTAAATTCATTATCTACCTATTCTCCAGAAACTGGATTTAGTAGAAAAGCTGATTGTTTTCACCCACATTGTTGAATTCTGAATGGAAGATAATTTAGGCTTAAGGAGTTAGAACTCCAAACACAGCATTTGAAATAGGCCCTAGGGAATAAAAAGAAGCTGTCACTTCACACTCGGGTGGACGGCACAGTGTTATATGACATGGCTCTTAAGAGACTCAGATAATTTTGGCTGCTCCAATGGGTTTCAGTCTTTATGGTTTCATCTATTTCCTTCTCAGTAATGATTTTTATTGATGTGAATGCGTGATCTTAAGTCCAAGAAATATCTGTAGTCTGCGGTTATATTAACTTTTTTATATTTCACTGAAGTTTCCCATTATGAGATTACATATCAGCCTAAGCCTATGACTATTCCAAAAAGAATTATTCTAATGTTGTTGAGTTACATACTTGAAAGAGTTTCTATTATAATAAAACAAACACACACCTGTCTGCTTAACACGTATCAGTGGTGCTGGTCATTTTGTCACTTAATTATTTTATTTTATTTTTTAAGAAGGGAATGTTCACAAAAAAATTAGGAAATAAAACTTCAGTAAAAATAAAAAAGTGGACTCTCTTAAGAAATTAACTCCCACCACAAGTGCAGTTCCCTACCTCCCGCAGGGGAAGAAAGGCAACCATACATTGATGTTTCTCTCCCTCTCTCCTTCCCTTCCCCTCTAAAGATAAATAAATAAAATCTTTAAAAATAAAAAAAATTAAAAAAAAAAGAAATTAACTCCTTTCATTAACTTGATCTAACTACTAATGCTATCTATCTATCAGCAGTAATAAAAATATATAATTTTGCCATAATAACAACAAAGCAAATGATTTATGGCAACAAACACTAACATGGAAATGTTCTGTATCAGTCAGAGTAGGTATATTAATACAATGGTAATAATCAATGCCCATACATTAGTGGCTTAAATAACAAAGGTTAATCTTTTGCTCACACTACTTTCCACTACAGGTAAGTAGGAGATTTTGTCATTATAATTATTCAGGAGTCCAGTTTCATAGAGTAGCCACCTCCTTGAAAATTACTGATCTCTATGCCACAGGGGGAAGAAAAGGAGCTCTAGAAGGTCTTACTCAGAGATCAAATTCTTATCAGCAAAATAGTGAAAACTCATCATTCCTCTCACCCTCCCCTTACAAGGGGAAATTAGGAAATTAGGAGTCAAATTATACAAATGATGTGGAAGTGGGGAGAAATTTTGTGAATGTAGAAAATTGTGGATATAGAACTGAAGACCAACATAAATATTTCCTTACTACTCAATATTTAATTCACTTTCCTCCTTGCCCGAGAAATCTACTACTTGCTCTCTAAAAAAGATGACTCAAAAACTCTTGCTCACTTCTTTAAGCTCAAAGTCATTATATCACACATGGTAGTTTCTAAAATAAGTTCTAAGGTGGCTCCTCTAGATCCAAGACCCTATAAAGTAGCAAGAGAAGTTTTATACCATCAAAAAGCTAGTACAAAATTGAGGAATCACAGTAAATTCTTTTACTCATAAAGAAAATAATTGGGACACACACAGCAATTTTACTCCTTTGCTGAATGTATAAAATCTTACTGATTAAAAAATTTAAGAATGCTTTTCCTGGGGATGAAGAACATTGCTGAACTAAGCCCTTAAACTGCTTCCTGGAGCTCTCAAGTTCAGTATTCTCTATGATTCCTGGCTCTGTACTCTGGAGATTCCTTTTTCTAAAAATTATCTTCCTTGGCCATATTTGAAAGATCAGTGGAGAATATGCTCTAGTTGGTGACTGAGCCAGGTTTCTTAGCCTGCTTCCTACCTATAGAACTTGAAGGATTCATGGGTCATTTGAGATTTTAAGCAGTTGATTCTTTGGGTCCAAACTATGGTACTTTTTATTTTTTAAATTTTAAAATAAAAACCCCACTTTTTTCATTTAAAAAAGAATTTATAATGCATAAAACAGGGTGACATTTATTCTTTTTTCTCATTTTCTGGTATGGGGTCTGTCAGGGGCTCTTCCACTGTTGCACTGTTGCTCTCTGAGCCAGTGTTACTATCACCGGTACCTTCCTCTGCCGCCCTCCCACCTCCTCCTGTCCACTCTCCTTGTCTTAGGAGTAGATGCGCCTTCTTCACCATTCTGTTGACTTTCTGCCATTTCTGCAAAGTGCATCTCCTCTGTTTCCACTGGAAAGTTCTCATCTTCTTTCTTTTCTTTTGTCTTACTAGCCACTCATTCTTCCTCAGGAACAATATTGCTCTGACTGTGCTCAGCTTGCTCTGCTGCCTCCTTCTCCCCTTCCTCCTGCCTTTTGGGAGCCTGTTCCTCTGCCTGTGCAACTTCAGCTGCAATTTTTTTCATATCCACTTTCATTTTCAAACCACACAACCACACAGACTATGGTATTTTTTATACCAGAACATCTTACTCATGAATGTATTTACCTTTTGACCTATGCAATATTGGTAAGAAATATGTCAATAATCATGCACATGGTTTTGTTTTCTAAAAATTTTTAATTGTATTTTTTATTACATTTATTTTCCCTTATACTTTCTTACCCCCAATCTCTACATGTAGTAGACCGCTCTGCCTAGTTTTAGGAATTGTATCTCTACTCCTTGTGGCTAAGGGCGAGAGACGACCTTTGGAATGCCAGCCACAGGAGACAAAGCCTGTCTCTGGTAGCAAACACTGCCTCAGTTCCTCTCCCTGCCCCCAAAGCTTGGTCGGAAGCCAATGACGAGTAAGACCCCTCACAGCAGGGGACAACCTAAAACAGACTCAATCACCTGGGAGGCCTTCATAGAAGGACTGGGGGGGGCTGCAACAAAGAGCAATGGACTCTCGCCCCCCAGCTTTGACATAGCCCAAGTCCCCATGTTCTCCGAGAGAAGCTCTTCCTGGCTCTAATTGCCTTAAGCCTGAATACCTGTTGGGGAGAGGTGCAGCTCCTTGCCTTGCTAGAGCGTGTCCTGGGGAAGAATCTGGCACCACAAAAACTTCCTGATAAACCTGTGAAATCTGCTCTGCTAAGAGTGCTTTCATTCACACGATAAAGGTCCGAGAGGAAATGAGTATGTCTCCCAAAGTTTCTGCAACTCTCTTCCTGACAGACACTCACTCAGACTGAAGCCCTCAGATCTCTTTGAAATGTTATCTACTGTTTGATCCTTGCCACCCTGTATTCCTGTGTATTACAACCCAATAAAAGGCTATGGAGAAAGGCACTCGTGGCCTTTTTCTCCTCAGAGAAACTGGCTGCTGCTGGCCTTTGTCTCCCCTGAGAACCTGGCCACAGCCCACCTTCTCCATCCCTAAACAGATCTCATCTTGTCTCGGCCATATTTACTCATTCACACGTGTCTGTGGCACCAGGGGGACTTGTGAGAGGAAGTCGCCTGCACATCTACACTGTTGTTCATGTCCATGAGTCTTTTTTCCTTTTTGCTCAATCCCTCCACCCCTAATCACACACCCACCCTCTTAGCTGTCACCCTGCTCTATCTTTGAGTCTTTTAGTGTGTTCACTTTGTTCATTAGAATCCACATGTGAGTTAAACCATATGATATTTGTCTTTTCCTGACTGGCTTATTTCACATAGCATAATGTTCTCCAGGTCCATCCATAATGTCACAAAAGGTAAAATATTCTTTTTTTAAAATAGCTGAGTAGTATTCCATTGTGTAATTGTCCCATAGTTCATTTATCCACTCATCTACTGATGGACACTTGGGCTGCTTCCATATTTTGGCAACTGTAAATAACACTGTGATGAACATAGGCTGATTATGTTCTTCTGAATTAATGTTATGGGTTCCTTTGGATATATTCCCAGAAGTAAGATTGCTAGGTTAATAGGAAGATCCATTTTTAATTTTTTGAGGTATATCCATACTACTTTCCCCAGTGACTGCACCAGTCTGCATTCCCACGAACACTGCAAAAGATTCCACGTCCTCTCCAGCACTTGTTATTTGTTGATTAGTCGATGATAGCCATTCTGACAAGTGTGAAATCATATCTCATTGTGTTTTCTTTGTGATATTTACTTACTTTTCTTTCTCAACTAAATTGCAGGTATTTTGAATCTATGAAAATTTTGTGGGACAACCACATTTTTAACCTTTTTAACTGAAGGGGCATTTTGTATAATGTTGAGATTGCCTTAGTACCTCCTTAATTCATTCACCATGTTAGTTCATTTGGACATTTATAAAAGATATGTAATGGCCAGGATTTTGGTTGGATCCTTTGCACAGGCTGAGATTTAATTGGCCTTTATCATTCAATATGTTTTGTAAGTTTTCTTTACTGTTTTCTTCAATAGTTGCTTTTCCCAATATTAAAACCCCCCACATTTTAGACCTCTTGTGATTTTTTAAATCCCTCCTCGCAAAATGGTCATTTTTTCTAATGTTTTTGTTAAACATTGCCAATAGCTGCTACCATGTACTACTGATGTTTTATTTTTCATGTAAGGCAACAAATTTATTGAGTATATTACCTACATTTCAAGTCACCAAAGATGACATTTTTATCAAATGCTGTAGTTTTGTATAACACAAAATGCCATCTTTTTACCCTTCAGTATAATGCTGTCCTTTTTATACACTACCCAGTTATAAGTAGTGCCATGAATTTAAAGTTTTATTACAGCAATGCTGTACTTTAGGGGGCAGTTATTTTTATCAATAATGATTAAGGTATTCCATATCAGACTGAATCTCCAATTCTGAATGCTTCAAACAGCAGAGTTCTCTCTCTTTCCCTCTTTCCTTTTCTTGCTCAGACTCCATGTTCATTATGAGCCATCGATTGCACATTCTCATTTAGTGAAGGTGTCACCACCTGGAACACTGTTGGTCTCTAACTGAAAAGGAAAATAAAAGCTGCTCTTGTACTTTCAATTAAGTGCTCAGCCCAGGAAGGGCTTCCACTCATTGGTCAGAAAAAAGAAAAAAACATTTAATTACAGAAACAATTTTACTGTGTACTCTGAAGAATGGAGAAAAGAAATATTTGGAGAACATTTTAATAACATTCTCACTCTCTTCTCTACATCTAATATCCAATTTCTCAGGAAATGTTGTTGGATTCTGATTTTTAAAATGTTCAGAATTTAACTATTTTCACCAACCTCTATCACTTCCATCCTGGTCCTATACTCTTTCAATAGCCTCCTGACCTACTATTTGCAGCATTGTTGTATAATTTCTCTGGACAAGGAAAATCCCTTCAATTTAATTGGATAAACTTTGAGTGTATCTGTTAGCTACTGGGAGAAAGATTGAAGTTAGTAAAAGGGAAGAAGAAAGCAAGGTGCAAAGATGAAGAAAAAAGTTCCTTAACTTCTAAGACTTTATGCTAATAAGTAGAAATTGTATGGCTTGGAAGAAGAAACAGGAACATAAAATGTAAAGAAACATTTGGAGTTGCTTATTCTATGAGCAATGCAAAGTTGATCATGAATTTCAAATTTTAAAGAAATATTTTTATTATTTTGCCCACTTTTCTTATTAAATAGCTGAAAAAGTCAAGGCTCAAAGTGCAGAATTGTCATACAGAAGGTAGGTTTGGCTGTGGAGTGTGCTGATATGATGGTAGCACACTAGCAGGAAAGGGAAAAAGTAAGATCAAGGAGCAAAGAAATGACACAGCTCTTAGCTTTGGTATAGCAAATATCTCAGAGAGGTAGGGAATGAGGGGAAGCTTATTTCAGGCTAAAGACAAGACACAAGGAACTCAAATGTAGTGGGAAAGATATGCCATCAACAGATGCAGTTATCCATTAATCCTTACCGGTAAGTGGGTGCTATTATGTCATAGTTGGTCACTCCATAGGAGTGCTGACTTAAAAAACTAGGGGTGTAGGCATGTAATTTGGTCTGTCTTGTGGTACATATAAGTCATTGCAGGAGCTAGGCAGAAATTTAAAGCTTGTGCTAAATTCAGTATGATTCCACTATCAGCAAGGCCTTTGAGCCTAGTAGTCTCAGTCACACTAGAAACCAAGCTTAGGGTAGAAAGGCAACAAATCTTCTCTGTTTCTGAGAAGAAAGTAATTCAATTAAAGTATACACAGGACCAAGACTGAAGATGAAGCAAAAAATCGAAGTTTGAGAAGGCAGAGTTGACTCAACAATTTGTCCCATATTATACAGAGTTTGTAGAATCCGTTGATTTTTCTGACTGTAATTTATCTTGGGAGTTTTCTATCATGTCACAATTTTTGAAGACATTTCAAAGACACAACCAAAGTAAAGGAGAAGGCAAACCCAAAATGATTAATTTACTTAATTCTTTCATGAAATTTGCTGATATCCCTTAACCTTGAGGGCATCAAGATCCTGTAGGTTTCAGTGTTTTGCTCCAGGCGGACCACATCACACAGATGATGATTTACTGAGGTGAGGCTGGGGCCCAACTCTCTTGTCTGCCCAGCCAGCATGTCCACCTACTGTGCTGTCTCTCCCAGTTTTAATTAAATGTACATATGTTCTTGTTTTGCTCTTGTCCTTTTCCTGTCTGAACTCATCATGCTCATATTTGGTCCTCATTTATTACTCCAAAATGTCCTTAGAATAGGATAGCTTTAAAGGATTTTGTTATGGGTTTTAGACTCAAATACATATGTTTGATTTCAAAACCAGTTGTGCATCTTTCTCTGATAGTGATAATAATACTGGTAAATACTGAAAAGCGCCATAGAAAGGAGGGGACTCCACTACTTAAGGGGCAATGGTTCCAGGGCAACACTTCAGTTTTCTTTTGCTGGATCTTCATTCATGGAGAAGAAAGAGTGGGTGGATTTTTCTCACTTCTAATTGGGAGGAAAAAAAACCACTTAATCTGCCAAATCAACTCCTTCTGCCTTTTTCAAGGTTTGATTTGGCCTCTTCTTTGCATGCAGATTTTTCATCTGTTTATCAGCTCAAAAGAAACTCCATAGTCTGTACTCCTGCAGTGAAGAGGTAGGGGTGAGGGTGTCAAGGAGGAAACTGCAGTTGATCAGTTACTGTGACCTGATGGGTAACATGAATCCAGAGGGAAGGAACAGAAAGACCATATTGCCCTTGGATCCAAGCTGAACTACCTTGACCACCTCCTCCCCCTCACCACAAATCTGCTATATGAATGTATATTTAATGCCTATATATCAAAGAATCTAAAGGACAAAGGCTATCAAAACTCAACAAACACCAATGCAAGCATTTGCTTTTAAGAAAAGAAAAAGTTTATGCAAAGTATATGACATAAAACTTGGTAAAAGATAGTTTCAGTAAATAAAGTAAAGTTAATATAATACAATTAATATAATAATATAGTAAATAATATATTAACAAAAATATAATATAATATATAATTAATATATACTTTCCCATCATTGTCTGTATATAATTTCCCCATTAACATTAGTGTTGTTTGGTACTTGTTAGAAATTGTTAGGAGAAGGCAGAAAGAGTTACATTCAAACCTTAGTTAAAATACCATTTTCGGTGTCAATTCTTATCTAAACATTATCTCTAAAACATTCGCTTTTTCTGCAGTCAGATAAGTAGATCTGGTCATTATTGCCTCAGAGTTAGTGTAAACCAACTGGTAAGCTAAAACTAGCTGGTGAGCAGGGGCAATACTGGCTCAGATATTCTAAGTAAATCCAACTATAATTTTTAAATCTGAAATTTTATTAATTAAAGATGTGCATTAAAAATCAAAGAAACCAACATAGGCTAACTTACAAATGTATAATTTGCCCTGGCTGGTGTGGCTCAGTGGTTGAGCACCAGAGTGCGAAGCAAAGGGTCACTGGTTTAATTCCCAGTCAGGACACATGCCTGGGTTGCAGGCCAGGTCTCCAGTAGAGGCATGCAAGAGGCAACCACACATTGATGTTTCTCTCCCGCTCTTTCTCCTTCCCCCACCTCCCTAAAATTAAATAAATAAAATCTTTAAAAAAAGGTATATTTTTTTCAAGTATTCTTTTAATATCGATCTCATGGAATTCAAAGAAAAGTAGGAGAACCGGGTCTTGGGAAGGGAGGAGCCCTGAGAACAACAGCAGAAGGAATAGATCAACTTTGGTTCCAAGCTCTGCCATGTGAAACACGTCTTCTTTCCCAGTCAGCTTAACAGTGCAAATTCTCTTTTTGAGTCTTATTGTCATAATTCAAATTTATCTGGTATGAATCAGTAGAGTTGTTGTCATTAGCAGCTTAACCCTGTGGCTTAGTATGTTAGGCAGATATCTTAAAAGTTGTTTCCCATAAATCATTGAAAAGAAAGGGATTATTTGAAAATAAGCTTATGTTGCTCAATTTCTCTCGTAGGAAGATCCCAGTGGCAAATTCCTCTTAATGCTTACATTGAAGATAAACCATATTTCTTGCCATTGAGACATTTCTTTTTTGGTAGACAATCGGATCTATACATCATAGCTCTTTTTTGTCATTGTTTCTACAAATCTCAAAAAGAAATTTAATTATTTGAGTTTTTGTAAAGTTAAAAAAAAAGGAAGAAATGGGTTCCCCACACGAGCACCCCGGCCCGCCGAACGCAACCTGGTTTGAAAGCGCACCCACCCCAAACCCACCACTCAGATAAAAGTTTTGACACTTTCCAAGCACTATTGCTTTCTAATCTTTTTTCTTAATTTCTAGTGATAAATGAATTTTTCTATTATCATCATTGTTTAAAGTTTTTCAAATGTGATTTGGCACAGATGTCATTTAAACAAACATAAATGATTAAACATTTTCAGGAATTAATATACCACAGATGTATGGGTATGCTAAATTTATCAGTTATATTTACCTACCATGATCTCTTTTAACATATACAAATTCAGCTAAACAGGAACACCAATACTACCTCAGTAGCAAATTGGTAATAAGAAGCTCATGTACTTATAGGCCCAAATAGCTAGTGCATTTTTTAATGCTTAAGTCTTTACTATAGTTTCTTTCATTTATTTATTTATTTTTGATTCTCTTATTGAGTTGGCTCTTGAATACTGGGTGTTATCCTCCATTCAGTTCTGGCATTGAAATTCAGTGTGTCGGTCAAGACAATGAACAATGTAGTTAAGGCTGGTAAAATTCAACTCTGGTTTTGATATTTGTTAACAATGTTACTTTGGTCAGGTTATCTAAATTTCAGTTTCTATACCTATAAATAGGAAGTGTTAATACCCACCCAATCGGGTTTTCATATAGACTCCAGTGACACTTCATATAGAGCACTTAGCATGGTATGGATCAGGAGATAAGAAAGTGGTAGCCACTGTTATTACTACAGTGGTAGTGTTTCTCACACCTCTACCACAGATTGTTCAAGTTTCAGTTACTGGTATTTGGGTGATTTCTAAGGCTGGTCTTGCCAACATTTTTATTGGTTCATTTAATTTCTCCACCTGTTACTGTGCTGTTCTGTACTGACTTCATTTTGATTTGTTTTGAATTCTTTGCTGTGAGTTCCATGGCACTCTATTTTTTATCTGGTTATATTTTAGAAATATTTATTCTATGTGTTTATATTTATCATGTGTTTATCGTCTCAGATAAATGTAATCTCCAAGACGGGAAGCATCGTGAAGGCTGTGATCTTCTCTGTATCATCTACTGCGTATAGCACAATGCCTGGTGCACAGTGTGGAATCAACAAATATTTATTTCAATTACATTTTTCTGCTATTTTCTCTATTTTGCATGTTGCACAGCCCTGGTCTTACCTTATGTTGCACAGTTTTTAATTTTTTTCCTTGCGTAGCTTTTATAGCTATTCTTCTCTTCCAGCTACTGCTTTCTCTATTCTCTTTGTATACTGTAATTGGATTCCTTTGTTCTGAAATGTTTGGTTAGTATTATGAACAGGGCCACAAGAAATCCTGTCATTTGAGTGAGAAAGGGCTGATTTTCTGCAGTGCCAGGAGGAAGGGAGTCATCCCAAAGAAACAAACAAGCCAAACCACAAAACATTTTTGTTTAGTGCCCACTATTCTGTCACTTTAAAATTTTTTTCCAAGCAGAGGTCCAAGAGGAAGAACATTCAAGTCTACGGTTTTTAGTCAGAACTGGTGTCTCAGCACTTTTGTTTATAACCCTTTATTGCCCAGTGTATGCCTTACAGTGACACATTATCATCTTAACTGCCTTTTAATGGTAATGATGCTATCCTGCAAATGAGAAAAAAAGAATTTGGCCATTAATTCCTAGGAGATTATAGGCCCAATAACTGCCATTATTAGTTCCAGGATGATAACCAGTGGCATCGCTTGGGCTCTCTTATATGTAATCTTTGGAGTTCTATGAATTATCTAAATCCCTAAACCATTATGTGTAAGTTAGACCAAGGCAACTGTGATGTTAAACACAACTGGGTTCAGTCAACAAGTATCTAAATCTAAATTGGGAAATAATTGCTTTTTAGTGACATACTCTTTTTAAAAATAAGTCAGAAAGGGTTTCTAATGTTTAAGAAATGGTGGAAAAATTAATACTACTCTTCTTCCCCTACTAGTTCTTAGCTATTTATACATAAGTAAGATTCTGAAGAAGATTCCACATGCTATCTAATTAGTGACCTTAACATTAAACTTTAGAGACCACACAGTCACTCTCACATACAGTGTGTAGAAATTCTGTCTCTTCTGGTATCAAGCTTAATTTATATGAGGCATCAGTGTGAACTCCAGTGTTCATGATATCAATGAGCCTCTTTGATTATTCTAATTTGATACTTTTTCATTCAACATGGGCTAGACGACATTAGGTCATACATGTATGTGATGAAGCCATTAACTAACTGTTCAGAAGGGAAACCATCTGAAAATCAAAATTCGGATTTTCCGTAGTCACTTCTAGGGTTTCTTGGTCTATGAAACTGCTAGTATGATATACTGGAAACTAGATGGTTTTGAAATTAGATACATCTACTTAGCAATTTGCTAGATCTAAGGTACTAGGCAAGTTAACCTCTTTGAGACCAATGTGTATCTTACTATATTATTGATAGAACTATATAAGATAACATGGAAAAAAACTCAGAGTTTGGAAATTCAGAACAAGAAGGAAAGGTGAAGACAAAAAAGAACAGGTGTGTGAGTTGAGGTTGGGGGTAAGTTCTGCAGAGACATTGGGAGTCGTGATGTATAGAAGAAACAGTAGTATAAAGAAAGTAATTGGAGACAAGAAAAGACATTTTGGCCTTGTTCAGGTGGCTCAGTTGGTTGGAGTGTCATCCTGTACACCAAAAGGTTGTGGGTTAGATCCCAGGTCAGGGCATAAATTTAGGTTGCGAGTTCAGTCCCTAGTCAGGGCATGTTTGGCGTTTCTCTTTTACTTGATCTCTCTCTCATCAATAAATACATCCTTGGGTGAGGGTTAAAAAAATAGAAATTTCAAAGAAGCATTGCTGTGACATTTAATTAGTACTTCATTGTACTAGTAAAATGGAAGTAAATATTTTAAATTGTTTGGAATCTTGTTTTTGCTTTTTTTCCCCCTAAACTTCATTCCTGTAACTAACACATGTCCTCAAGGATGAAATGTTGAGATTAGTATAAACCCATATGACCACAAATACTGGTCTTTCTTCATTTCCTCAAATAGTTATTAGTTTCACAGGATTCCAAAGTAGAAGAAATTTATGTTGTATAGTTTTAATCTCAAGATCACTAAGTAGAGAGCATGCTGAAGCTCCTTTAGAATCTTACTTACATATAAGTGCCTAAGAACTAGCAGTGGGGAAAACATTTGATTTAATAAAAGCCCAGGTTCAAGTTTTACTCTTTCACTTTCTTACTTAAAACCCTAAAAATGAAGACTATTTTCAGGGATCATTTCTGTTGTCCATTACCTAAAAATTGTTATTTAACCTCTTGATTTTTATTGTCTATTCCATAAATTATGGAAAATAATACTCCACTCAGTTGTACAATGACTAAGTGGATTTATACATAAAATGTATTTTATATTACTTGCTAATATAGATGTTGTCAAATTTAATCAGTAAAAAAAAACACCGGAGAAAAAGATTAAGAGCAGCCCTTTCTACTCTTTGTTGTTGTGTGTGGGAGCTGTTACCCTCGAGAGGAAGAATTTGTCAGGGACTCCATCACTTTCTTCCTTGAATTTTTACTCTTTGTTTTATATAACTTTTTTCTTTAGTTTTTGTTCCTAGCACCCTTTTTCCTTTCAGTCACAAGTTGCAAAAGAATGTACCAGAAATAAAAGTAAGAACAAGCTATACTTTGACAATTTTGTTCATATCTAGAGAACAATATGTTTTTTCTTCATTTATCCCAAAGGGCTTTACTTCATCTACTTCATATGTACCTATAATTGTGTTGTACACTCTGTAAAATTAGATGCACAAAGATAGAATATGAGATATTTTTGTAATTCCTTCAGTTTGTAATAGCACAAGCCTTTATGAGAACATAAAGACATTTATTAAAAATAAGTCAAGGAACATGAATAGAGGACTCATGGCCACAGACAATTGGGGGAGATTGACTGTGGGAATAGTGGGGACAGGGCAGGCAGGGGAGAGCAATGAGGAAAATGGCAGGACAACTGTAACTGAACAACAATCTTATAAAAGGATCAGTAATTTTAAGAGAATTTGTCATATTAATTTAAAATAAAACATGACTTTTTGTTCAATTTCCCCACCCCCAAACCTAACCCTTCAACTTCACCACCCTGGCAGGTGTCATCCTGCTCTCTGAGTCTGTCTCTGTTTTGCTTGCTAGTTCATTTTGTTCATTAGATTCTACATATGAGTGAAATCATATGGTACTTGTGTACAGATGATGCGTTGTGAAATTGTGCACCTGAAACCTGTATAGTTTTGTTAATAAGTATCATCCCAATACACTCAATAAAAAGAATATAAAATATACCATACCCCCAAACAAATAAATGAATAAATGAATGAATGAATGAATGAATAAATAAATAAATAAATAAAATATGTCTGAAGATTGCTAAAGATAGGTCTTTTCCAGAGGAAAAGTTCAGTTTTAAGAATCTGCATATATAATTTAATATCCCATTACAATAAAAAAAAAGAATCTGCCAACCCTGTAACTTACTTTGAACTGAGCAGTATAAATCCCAGCTCTATCACTGTCCATCATTTGGCCCATCTTTGGATACATTTCTTATACTTCTTGAGCCTGAAAATCCTGTCAACTGAATTGTATCATAATGCACTCTAGATGTCAATAATTAAGAGAAAGCCCATAATTGCTATGTTTGGACATAGTAGAAAGAGCAAAAAGCAGAAGAGAACCAGAGATGCTAATCTGAAACAGAAGAAGCAGCTAACCAACTAAGATTAATTGTAGGCACGGGCCCAGAGATGAATTTACATATGGCAATCATATGGTATAATCTTTAGAAAAATTCAGATGGGTAGGTAAGGTCTTGAGAACAGTTGGAAGTATCTGAACACTCAATTAAATCATTGCTGCCTCTTTGACAACAAATATGATCCTGAATTTCAAGCCAGCATGATAAATTGGTTTTATAACTTCCTCCAACTTTTCAAGTACTATGATTCTGAAAAAAAAATAGAACAAAACAAAGCATAAAGTATTGATCTGGAGGTCATTTGATCATAAGATAAAATGGATATGGGCAAAATATATCAGTGAGAGTTAAATGGTTGCCAAAAAGTAAAATTAATGGAGATTAGAGTTGCTGAACTGCACTTGCTTATGGAGGAAAAGCTGAAACAGAGATAAATCCCTAGAGTGAATGCTTCCCAATCTGGGGTCCACTTATTTAAATGTAACTTTCATCCCAAAACACCATCACAGAAGCGTCCAGAATAGGTTTAGCCAAGCTGACACATAAAATAACCATCGCAGGCTGGATGGGTGGTATGTCAAAGAATCTCATATGTTTATCGTATATTATATATGCAATACCCACTTCAATATAATTTGTAATACAAAATATAACATATACAATGCACTGATTTTATTTTTGTTTCTATTTACCTACATCCATTTATCTCCATTTATTTTTATCTATCTGTCCATTTATCTATCATCAGCCAACCAATCTGAAATGAAAACAACCCATGTCATATAATTAGCTTGTAAATGTATGTATACATATATGTGTACATAAATACACCACAAAATATATGTGAGATATATGTCTCGTATGTGTGCATATATAATTAAATATTTGATGCATATAATTGTGTCTAAGAAATTATATATAGTATAATTTTTGTATTCATTTTTTTATTTCTTTCACTAATAATTAGTAAAATCTCTAGCCAGGTATTCTAATCGATTTGGATTCTCTTTCTGTGTTGTCTTGGAACTGTGCCATCTCCTAAACCTTTTATTTAAATATATCCCTGCTGTATATTTAAATGATTTTTTCTATGTATCAAGCTTTAAATACCAGTATTATACCATAGTTGGCACTGGACTTGGTCTGTTTTCAGATCTCATCCTTAACCAGTGCTGTCTGAATGCCAGCTTGCATTGTCTGCAAGAGGTGCTTGTGTGCATCTCTCTTCCTAACTCTGGGCTGAGGGACTGTGTTCATTAGTAGCTTGGTATCGGCCTTGGTGGGAGTACTTACACACAGAAACTGGAAAATGCTACAAATCAGAATTCCCCCTCTCCTCCATAGGGATTCAGTTGTTAAACATTTACTAGTACACCACTGATATTAACATGTAAAAGTCTGTAATCTTGGGCAAATAACCATCTATGACCCAGTGTTTTTATGTTGGAAATAAAGTATAATTCTTTCTTTGCTGTGTTTCTTTTTCAGAGAATATATAATAAATATATGATGGTACTTTGTACTAAAGGTGCTCAGTAAATGCTTTCTTTTGTTAATTGCAGAGAATTTTAATTTCTATATTTAGTTATTTAATATTAGCTCTTTAAATACAAAAATGCCATCACTATTTTTGTGCATTTCGTCTCTGTTGCCTTTCTTTGATTTCCTCCTTCCTAGACCTGGGCAATGCTGGAGCTTAGAGATCTCCATGCACATGGGCAACAATGTGGGACTGGACTGTGGGAGTCAGGGGTGGGATGGATGGAGGAGGGCAAAAGGGGGAAAATTGGGGCAACTATAATAGAATAACAATTCAAAAAAGATATCTATGTTTTCCAATAACTTCTTTTCTATATAACCAAAATACAATGATCAAAATTAGGAAGTTAGCATTTATTTACAACTGCAATCTAATCTTCCATTCAAGTTTTACTGTTGTTCTTTATAACAATACAAAAATAAATAAAGAAAACCATTTGTGTTTAGTTGTCTTGATACCTAGTTTCTTTAGATTTGGACACATCTTCAGACTTCCCTTAATTCTTATGATTTTATTAATTTTGAAGATTACAGGGCATTTGCATTGTAGAATATGGCAGAATTTGGATTTATGATGTGTCCTCATGAATTAGACTCAGCACATGTCTTTGGTAAGAACATAGAAATAATGCTATATTATTCTCATCCCATTTTGTGGAACACTTTGTTTTGTGATGTGATGTTTATTTGATAACTAGATTAAGGAGAAGTCTGAAAGGCTTTCCTGCTGTGGATTTACTCTTTTGCCCTTTGTAATTACTAAGTACTTTGAGGTTACATAGATTTGTGGTCCTCATCAAAATTTCAATGTACCTGTTTATGTTTTTTATCACTATAAATTTATGGAATACTATTTCATCCAATGGCTTAAATTTTCTAATTTTTACTTCTACTGATGCTCAAATAGGTCAGCAGGAGGCTCTTCAGTCTAGGTTCTGTATCATTTGGATTTGTTCTGAACATTCTTTGAATACTTCCTTGTTTCTGGCATGAAAAATGCCCTCTCTTAGTCGCTTTATATTTACTTGCTCTCATCCTGGAATCAGTTATTTTTCCAGGTATCCATGGCTTCTCACTGTGTAAAATGGCCCCTAAAAACTAAGATCTGGGAAATAGGTCTGTTTCTTTGGTGGGGGCGGTGGTATTGCTGTTTAGCTTCCAATAGAAGAACTAATTCTAGAGACAGGACTAGAGTCTGGATTTTATAGATGTAGGTATAAATATATTTATTTATCTATACATGTGTCTAAATATCTTTTATCCCTGTATATTTTAAACCATGCGTTAACTCCAATATCTGCAATTTAAATCCAATACCTAGGGTTTATTCTAGTTTTCTCTCTTCTCTGACTGGGAAAATTGTTTCCCATTATCCTCACCATAGTACTTGATACATTCTCATTTCGGCTACATAGTCAAGTCTTCATCCAAACCACCACTGCCACTGCTTTGTCTACTTCACATTGCATCTGGATGCCCTCCTTACCCAGCTTAGACTCTGATATCCTACACCAGATCCCTACTGCACTTCTCCAACTGAACCAGAACTTAGAGTGCAAGCCCTGACAGTTTTTTCTCTTTGGTAATGCAAGCACCCGATTTAAGCTTTGATCGCAGTAGGAATCCATTTCAAGAGAGCTGTCCTGAATAAACACATTGCCAGCTACACTGACTAGGTAATTAGACCTCCTCTCCCATCTGACACTCTTATTTTACAGACCTTGGTTGGCTTTAGTGGCTGACATTTTGGGTTGCCGGGTTTTTTCCTTTTCCTGGGCTTTAAACTCCTACTCTTATGTTTAAATTCACCAACTAAAGAGTGAGCCCTTGAAACTTAGGCTTCCACTTTGAACCCAGATTGAAGAGCAGAACCTTGGGCTTGGGCCTTTTCTCTCCCTCTCTCCCCACAACCTCCCTGTGTGGTCCTGGGTATGCTGTGTGATTTTCAGGTCCCATGAGTAATAATCCTTTATTTTTCAATGCTTTCTGATGGTTTTTACAAAAAGGTATCTTGCAGTCCTAATAAGAATCACAAGGGCTGTCCAGTCACAACATTGGTTATTGGTAGACTGAGAACTTTGTGAAACAACTCTCTTCACCTCATTCAGGCTCTGAATTTTCACCACTGTCCTTTGAGTGGGATACTATCTCGCTCTGCTTGGTCTCTGACACCATCCCAACCCCTTGTATATCCTCCTGCATGGATACCCTCTTTTCTCTTCCTGGTTCTAGGCCACTTTCTTGCACAGAAGCCAGAGCCATCCTTCGTGGGTTCTAGCACGTCATGCCAGTGTGCTGTTACTCCCCTCCTACCATGGGGTTGCCTGCCTCGTTGCTTCCACCAAATGGCTTTTGGAATAAATTGTTTAGGAAGGAGAGGGAAGGAAGAGAAGAGAATCAAAGGGAAGGAGAACAAAGAAGAGGAAGAGATATCATTATTCTTAATAAAGTTTGTAAAAGAATTAATAATGTAAAAATTGATGACAGTTTTTGATTTCTGATATTTGGAGTTTTGTTTTTAGTTGTGTTGTTTTTCATGAAGTTAATTGAGGGAATTGCCACCATGGGTAAAGTTAAGTCAGGCAACAGAAATTAAGGGCTGTTATCCAAATGTTTATTTATATAGGGAGAACTCTAACCCTATGAGCAAAGAGGTTAAACTTAAGAACTTATGAGATAGGTTACTTTCAGAAAACAGTTTTCTCTAGTCACTATCAGTAGTAGTACTCTAATCAGTCAATATTCTGGGAACAAAGCTAGATTTAATACCTTGATCTGTGCAGAGATGGAGCTAGATAAGGTTCTGGTCCCCTTGAAGCTGAGTTTCTGAAGGTCCTGGCTCAGGTAGAATCTTACCTACAGCCTATAGTTGAAACAAGGTCAATTTTTTACCCAGCTGAGATTTTCCTGATAACCATTTCCTGATAAATGGTTTAGAGTCTGGCTGACCACAGCTAATCTAGCAGGAGATTACCTTTGTTTTTTTGCAAGCTGCCAGTTAGAGATTTTTTTCCCCAGAAATTTGGACCTGAGGCACAGATACTCTGCTCATTCTTTTAAAGACACTTGATTGAGCTGGGATTGACATAGTCAATGTTGGCTTATAAAGAAGTAGACCAGAAAAAGCTTATCGGTAGAGAAAAAGAACAGAGCAGAGACATTAAGAGAAAAGTAGGGAAAAATAAATGAGCATGCAGCTCCAGAGTTGCTACTTTTATTTCAGACAATTTTTAGTTTCCAGTTCTCTCCTTCTTCCTGGGCTTCATTGAGATTGTCTTGTAATGTTGTTGGGATAAAAACACCTTTGCTTTTTCCCCTTTGATGTAGCTGGTGTGATGGTATTTCTCTTCTATGCAACCAGGTGACCCTGATTGAGAAAATTCTGTTAGGCAAGGGCAAAAGCTGACCATGCTTAAAGGAAGACCAGATTCACAGTGCTCACACAGCAACATTATCTGCAGCAAGCCCATTTGGCTCTTTTATGCATAGACAATTATTCCAACAGAACTGGAAGAGGGCAAGAGGGCTGTTGCTGGTGTGGGAAGGAGTGATCATTCACCTTTCTTTTATTGTGCTTGAAGCTCTAGCTAATACTTTATTCTTCTAGGGATAATTGTTCTAGTAATAAAGTCTGTCTTTTAAAGTTTATTATTTGGGTAGTTTCACAAATATTCTTTACTTTTTCTTTTATTTACTTACTTTTTCCTCAATTCAAAAGCTTTAATGAAAAAGTCCTATGTAGTTCTTATGAAGCAATGATTTAATAAGATTAACAGCTTCTAGAATTCTTTTGGCTGTACATAACTGTGCATAGAAAAATATAAGACAAAAAAGCAAGGATAAAATAATACATTTTCACATCTGGGTGTATTTTCTATGCTTAACATCCAGAATTGCTACAACATCTTAAGTTGGATCTATTATTACTTATTGAGCATTTTCTCTATTTTATGAACATATTTTTCAGAAACAAATGAAACAGTAATTCCTTGTCAGATTTACCATTTTACTAGCTTCATAGATATTTATAAATTAACTATATGAATTTCAATAATACTGAGAGTGTGATCTTTGTATGGTTACATACATTATTCTGGCTATTTAGCCAATAATGGTAAAGTACCGGACTGTGAGTGAAATAAGATGAGAGAAATAGTAATAGTAGCACAAAAACTCATTATGCTGTGATGCATACAATATTTCATTTTCACTTTAATAAATCATCATTTTGGTGACATAGTGAATTTCCTTTTCAGAAAAATATTAAGCCAGTTTAAAGAATCATTGTCCAATATCATTTAATAGGCAGAGGGGAATGATTTGTTTTGTAATAGTATATATATAAATTGGACACACTGGTTGAAGGGAGACATTTTTCCATAAAACAATTTTTGAAATTATAACCTAGAAAAAAGGCAAAAAATTTAATGTGATTACATTTTAGAAAAATGTTAGACATTTATTCATCCTCATTAACACATATTTACTAAGTGCATGCTGGTTACAGAGCAGTGTTCTACTCTCCAGGGTCATAAAAATGAAAGATATAGTTTCATTGGTTGTTAAATTGTCTGGTTTCTGGAGGATACACAACAATGAATAAGACAATGGGCTGAAGAAACTTATGCTATAGTAGTAGGAGGAAAAGCTCATGTTTATAGCTGGAGTGACAGTTACAACACACATATTCCTACAACCAGAGTAATAGCACATGATTCTCTATGTTAAGTGGCTAGCCAGCACACGGGATGATGAATGCTCTTAGACTTCAAACAGGGGAATGCTCACTTCACTGCTGTGTGGTCATGAAACACATTATCAAGGAAGAGGATTTCTAGCTAGTCCTTAAAGGGATTGTATGCTTAGAGTGGAAAGAAGTAGTGTGCACGTTCCTAAGAGTATTAGTCCCAAAAGAATCCACATTCTTTCTTCTCCAGTATAAAAGCATTAGTTGGATATATTGATATGATTGCATAGACTGGCTACATGAAGCAATCTCTAAAAAAAGGAATAACAGTTTCATGAGGAGCAATGTCTTGGAGTAAATGTGTAAATAACAAATACCACATATGGGAGATGGCATGTTGCCTGGACTGGCTGTGCACATCTTCTCAACATAGGCATTATCACCTTTAAACACGTCCATAATCCTAACATCTGATTTAGAGTTTTCTGTTTTTAGACTCTCTCTTCATACTTCTGATAATTGTATACTGCTGGGTCCAGTAAAACATCTACTTTTGAGCATGTGCTCACTGTGATGTATATACTACGTGTGTTGGGACTATGAAGATGTGTATGGCATACCAGCCTTCACTAACATTTATTTTTTAATTTAATTTAATTTAATTATTGTTCAAGTACAGTTTTCTGTCTTTTATTCCCATCCCAGCCCACCCCCCTGTTCTCCCCACCTCCCTCCCATTTCCACCCCCCCTTAGTTGTTGCCCATGTGTCCTTTATACTAGTTCCTGTAAATCCTTCCCCTTTTTCTCCTGAAATTTCCTCCCCTCTCCCCTCTGGTCACTGTCCCCCTGTTCTCTATTTCAGTGTCTTTGTATTTATTTTGCTTGCTTGTTCATTTTGTTGTTTAACTTCCTGTTAAAGGTGAGATCACATGGTATTTGTCTTTCACTGCCTGGCTTACTTCACTCAGCATAATGCTTTCCAGTTCCATCCAAGCTGTTGCAAAGGGTAGAAGCTCCTTCTTTCTTTCTGCTGCATAGAATTCCATTGTGTATATGTACCATAGTTTTTTGATCCATCTATTTACTGATGGGCACCTAGATTGCTTCCAGCTCTTGGCTATTGTAATTTGTGCTGCTATGAACATTGGGGTGCATAGGTTCTTTGGGATTGGTGTTTTAGGGTTCTTAGGATATAATTCTAGCAGTGGAATTGCTGGGTCAAAAGGCAGATCCATTTTTAGTTTTCTGAGAAAATTCCATACTGTTTTTCATAATGGTTGTACCAGTCTGCAACCCTACCAACAGTGAACTAGGGTCCCCTTTTCCCCACAACCTCTCCAACATTTGTTGTTTGTTGCTTTATGATATGGCCATTCTGACTGGTGTAAAGTGGTGTCTCATTGTGGTTTTAATTTGCATCTCTCTGATAGCTAGCGATATTGAGCATCTTTTCATGTGTCTTTAGATCCTCTCCTTCACTAACATTTAAACTTACTAGATTGTAAGCTCCTTGGGAAAAGAAAGCAAAGATAATTTTACCTGGTATCTCAGCATTTAATGCAGTGCTTGACACATACCAGGGCCTTAAATTTTTTTAATGAATAATGCATTAATAAATCAAGTCTGTGGAAAATCTATGGGTGCCAGAGCAAGAGAATTAGAATTAAATTGCAATACTTAGAAAGTATACAGCTTGGCAAGTAAGTTGAACTCTTTTTTTTAGTTCAGCTTTAATAAAGTATAATTAAAATGTAACATTGGGTATATTTAAGGTGTATAGTATGATTTGATAAATGTAAATATTATGAAATTATTACCGCAGTTAGGCTAGTTAATGCATCTATCACCTTACTTAATTACAATTTAGGTAAACTTTTTGAACATTGTAAAACTTTTATGGGATTGACATAGTAAGTTATATGTGAAAATATACTATCTAATTCAATATTATAGATTAACATATTAATATAATTACTGCAGTGATTTATATATAATTCTTAGAACAGAACATGGAAGTAAACATTCATCATATATATTAAATAAAACACAATTGTATTTTCTTAGCACCATGATGTTTTGAATTTCCTCAGTGCCTTAGCTGAATATCTTAATATGATTACCATAAGACTTTTAAAAAATCTCAGTTCCTGACACAATAATTGGCATCTATTACATGCTCTACTTAATTTTTTAAAATCATAAAGACAACTGATTGGGGGGGCGAGGTGGATAGTTGGAGGTGGAAGAGAGTATGGGAGTATAAATGGAGATTGAAAAAAGAGAAAATTAAAAAATTTAAAAATAAGAAAGACAATTGAAATGATGTAATAAGTCTTTATGAGATATACCATGTGAAGCACTCGAAAATAATATTTTATTTTTTTCAACTTTTCTCAGTAGAGGTGAAGTCAAGTGTATTGCCTGTCTATGAGTTTCCATCTCTGAAAAAGACTTCATTCTCTAGAATAAATTCATATAGTGAAATCAAAGAACTAAAAAGGGTTGCATTAACATAAGAATATGGCAAGTGGGGAAGTCTGATGTTCAGTCAGGTCTACCCTCATGCTATGTTGGCACAGTAACGTGTAATAAGGCTGATGATTTTTGCTGGCTAAAGACACATCTCAAGGAACCAATAGCTGCCATTACAGGCACATGCATTCAAATGCATCCTTGTTTTCTAGAAAGATTCGAAAGTTTTTATATGCCCAGATTTTTAGTAAAAGACTCAAACTTTACGATGTAGAAGTCTTAACTCTCACTCTTTCTACTTTATATCTAGTTTTTTTCAACATAGGTCCTTTAATAGCAACGCATGTTATAGCCTAAATAAACTCATATAATGATACTAAACACTGATTTCATCCAGGTTTGGGATTATATACACTTCTCTCTTTTGGTGAGCTTTTAAACCTTTCCTTTATTTAGTATTTGAAAAATTATCAGAAAAATAAGATAATCACATCTCACTGAAGCCTTCATCAGGTAAGAGTTGGCTAAAAGAAGGTTATGGTTTTGTAATTTAAGAAATTTTAGGAGTTGTGGTAGAATTTGTAACCCTAGAAATTCCCAGGTGCTTCCTTGACTTAGCTCCTCCTTTCTAGGTTCCGCAATATTTATACCTGGAACATAGAAAAGAGAAGTATCGTTTTATTACTACCAGCACAACATGAGCATATAAATAATCCATAGAATTTAAAAATTTTTTTTGTGTGTGTTTTCAACTATTTAAAGGATTGCTGCTAAGACGGCTTTATATTTTATAATATAGAGACTTTGTGCTTTATATTATAGAAGGTAGAAAATTGATTATTTACCTTTGAGAACAGCTTCAGAGATACTATGTGTATTATCAGGGTTAATATATCCATCACTGACATATATATGATATAGAGAGTGTTGATAATTAGGTGTTGGGGGTTTGGAGACAGAAATGTTAGAGAGCCTGGCATAGACTTTGCAGAGTAGTGGCAGTCCTGTGGAACTACTGCGTTGTCCCTATATATTTTCTAATAAAGAGACAGAACTAAGAGGAAAAGAGATCTCATTTAGAAAAGGAAGGGTTGGGACAGGAGAATATCGAAGAACAATAATGCTTTATCCCTTTTATTGCTCCCACCTTTCATGACAAATGATGGACCTGGGCTTATCTTTTATTGAAGTTTGCAGTCATACCTAAGACCAGGTGCCTGGTATGCAATTCCCTGTCTGGAGCTTTCTGACTATTTGGAGATATAAAACCATTTCCAAAAATCAAAGAGCGTAAGAGAAAAAAAATGTGAGAGGGATGGTATAGAGGCAAACATATGAGAAGAAGAAAGAAAACTCTCCTCATTTCTTTCTCCCCCAATCACTACAATGCCTCTGAGGCAAGGATCTCATCAGTTGTGTATAATGCCCATTGGGACCATAAATAACGGATGAGTTTTCTTTGGTGTCCATTTCAGTGAGGACAAAATAGGCATTCTCAGTAGAGGAATGTGGATATGTGGCTACCAATTTGAGTTGGGAACAAAGGACAGTAGCACTGGGTCTCTCGCATGGGTCCCTGAAATTTTGGGAGCTTCATAAGTCTGGGTCTGAAGTATCTGGACATATTGGTTTTCTACCTGCCTCTTCTAATTCTTTAGACAAGAATGCAAGTGGGACTAGATCACAAGCCAGCAGAGAAGGACTCATGTAGTGAATATCACACTTTGCTCTCCTTTTCCTTATCAACAAAAGCAAGTGCAAACGAACAGAAAAGGAAGTAAGGAGAAGGAACAGGGCTTTTCACTTCAACCGATTATCATCTCTGAGGTGATTCAGTGCAGATGTTTCCAAATTTTTCCTGATGGGAGCTCAAAAATGAGTATAAAAATATCAAAATATTGGGATGAACATTACTAATTGCTAATTACAAGATGAGTGTGTTGTGGGGGTATGTATGATCTTTGAAAACAATATTTTGTATTAGAAAAAATTAAACGTGTATATGTTAACACATTGCTGAGTCGATTCTTTGAATTTTAACTGTGATGTTATGTGCGGGTCTAAAACTCCAAGATAAAGTGCTCCTTGTTAACCCAGGCCAACACCAAGTACTTGCGCTGCAAGACTAAAAGGCTTTCACTCTCTGTCTCAGCCCAAATCTAGATTTTACTATTGTCTGATCTCCAGGGAAGACAGCAAAAGAGGAGAATGCCCTTGTGAAGAAGAAAAATCGATTCTGCTGTTATTTGCTGGTGTTTCATTCACTAGAAAACAGATCTGTTTCTTAGGATCTGATTCCTTCTTCTTCTTAAAGAGGAGTTAAAATGGGGATTTGGAGAAGGATATGGATCTCTTCTTTAAAGGCCTAAAAAGATATATTGTTATGTAAAAGTTAACTGTGGTTATGTCTGAATTACCAGGTTACAGATAAGTGGTTTTCTTTTAAATGGCCAAAGTATGTATTTTAGGCTTTGCTCTCCATCCTGTTTCTATCACAACTGAGCGAACCTCTCATCATAGCATAAAAACAGACATAGACAATGGTAAAGGAATAGGCATGGTTACATTCTAATAAAACTTATAAAAAGTCAGCAGGACAAATGTCCCACAGGCTATAATTTCACAATCCTTATTTTAAATAATTTTCCACATTTTCCCAAGTTTCTACAATAAGCATGTATTAATTCTATGAATGCACACACAATAAATTATACAATAAAGAAATTCTAAATTGAGTTCCTTTGATTTGTATTTATTTTCTCATTTCAGTACCACAAAGTGTTCCTTTCTACCCTTTCCACAGGAAACCATCAATGATTTGAATCATCCTTAAGCAACAGTCTCGGTAAATTGTTTGCCGTGGTCATTTGTTGTGGTTCTTTGGATAAGGAAGAGACACCTTTCTTTTCAGGATTTCTTCTGATAGGTTTTATTTTCTCTCAGCATTACTCAAAAGGAACATGTGAGCAGCAGTTGAAAGAATATCCCAATTATATTGTGCTTACAGCATCTGCAGAGTTGGTCCTAGAGGCTTGGGCAGGAGAAACCACAGCTGTGAAGCTTTGCTCCTGCTCCTGGCACAGATGCCAAAGCAGATGGAAGGGCAGGGATCATCTGCAGAAATACTCCAGATCGCCAGCGCGAGCGGAGAGTGAAAGGCATAGCGGACATTGCTGAAATGGCTAGACTGATGGGCTCTACACTCCTAGGAGCAACAAAAGGCGACAAATTCTCCCCACTCTGTGCTTCAGACAGAAGCATGATGGATGTTGTGCATGTCACTGTCTTCAATCCCTTTACAGTTCGTGATCTCCTATTCTGACAGGCACTCATTCGGTGCCCTGCCTGGAAATTGTTCTGATGTTGTTTGTGTTTCAAAGGCTCAGGCAAACATTTCTATTAAGATCACATGCCAAAATAGCAAGCTATATGAAAAAGCAAGAAGGAAGGAGTAAATTTAGTGTTGCTAATCTGCCAAGGAAAATATTAAATACACTCTCTCTGCAGAATAACACTTTGAATGTTGCTGTGCTAAATTTACTGCAGGACTGTAAGTGTTAAAACATCAGCTGTGTAAATGGGCTGTGGGGTGGTAAGATGTTGACAGGATGATTATGCTTGAGGGGCCACTATTATCTGCGTCCTTTGGACAGTAGTTTGGATGAGCTTCAGAGACACTAATTAATTCTGCCCTACAGTGAGGGGTTGGTAACCAGCAGCCTGGTGAGAGGCTGACCTAAAGTGCTTTTTCTCAGGTCAGAGGACCAGGAAAACACTTCAGAGTATGTCTAAGTTGATCCTCTAGAGAAAAGCTCTTTAATCTAACTTAAGGTTACAAAGTCTTTGGCCTTATGCAAAATATTTCATCATGTGCAATTTTCAGAGGTTCTTATCATTGGAATGAAATAATAAGATGAATCAAACAGCTCAAAAGACTGGTTGAATCTTATCCTTTTAAAAATGCTGATTATAGTTGAGGAATATAAATTCTCAGGTTCTTCTAATCATCAAATCTCTTTCTTGTAGACAATTTAGATTCACCTATTGTATTTATTAAAGCTTCAATCATAAGACTCAGATTTTCCCCTCTGAATTTCCTGAACAGGTATAGCCTGATTCCTGAGGCAAACAGTGAAAAAAATAAGTTTCTGTGAGGAATAGTGTCTTTCACAAGCCAAACTGACCACACAACACTTAAGAAAAGGAAGCAGTATAGTTTTTCACTGGGTGAGTATTTTTGATGGAAATTTTTATTTTAGATTTCCTTTTTTTGTTTCAGGTATAATTTAATTAACATGTAAGTACTTTTCTTATAATACTATTAAAGACTGGTAATATTTTGAGGGCATTTACAAAGTGCTGTTCAGGAATTTTGCAAAGTACTCTGTGTAAACTATTTGATTTATTGTTTCCCTTGACTCCCAGGATAAATATGAGAATAAGGTGATGAGACTAATATAAATTTTTTATATAATTGAGATAAAGTATTATAGTATGTTTTGCAGTGTTCTGGCAAAAAATCTAAGTTGGACACAGTTGTAATACAATTATAGCAATACTCTTCTTTGTTATAATGGTAGGGTTTTATGAATGATTGGTGATCCCATCTTTTCATCTTACCTGTTTATGTCTTTGAGGCAGTGAAATAACAGGTGGAGAGAGGGGAAGGAAGAGGAAATGGGGGGAGAGAGTAAAGAAGAGGACAAGTAGGAAAGAATGACTGAGTTTCAATCTAGTGACCTAGAAAGACTTTCAGAGAAATGAGTAATGCATATATGATAAAACATCATAATTTATAGATAATGATTGACAAAAATAGGACAAAAGGTTTTATATCTTTAAATTGTGCTATAAATAAACCAGTATGAATGAATTGCCATTATAAAGTCTGTCTGGAAGGTATCCAGTCACATAACATGAAAAGTAGACACATTTATTGAAGAAGATACAAGATACAAGAAACATTGTACATACACAATGATGACTCAGTCCTCTTCAAAATAGACACCTGGACTTCACACAGTTCTTCCAGTGTCTCTTCCACTGTTTGAAACACTCTGCAGTCCTTTGTTGAAGTTGCCATCAGCGCCCCCAGGTATTTTCTTGAATCTCATTGACAGTCTGAAATCTCTCCCTTTCAAAAGTGATTTTAGTTTTGGGAAAATCCAGAAGTCAAAGGGAGCCAAATCTGGACTGTAGGAGGTGCTGAGTCACCTGGGAGATTTTATGTTTCTCCAAAAAATTCTGCACAAAATGTGATGCATTAGCAGGTGCATTGTTGTGATGAAGCTGCCAATCACCATTTGCCCATAATTGTGACCTTCTGTATCATCTGAATAGTTTTCATGGAAGGAACGTTCAAGCTTAATGCAAAATTTGATGTGGATTTGTTACTCTACTCATTCAGTCATTTTGAATGTGATGGCCAAACAGTACACATGCTCACTCAATGGCATCTACTGCCTACTGACAGGTACAGTGAGGTCCTTGGCTGCCAATTTACATCAATGTTATGTAAACCATTCTTGTTATATTAACAATGGCAGAACTTTTTCCAGACAGATTTCATATGCTGTTGACTAAATTAATAATATCTTGTCCTCAATCATTTGAAAAAGTTGAAACTATTTTATTTCAAGCTTAGTTAAACCCACTGAAATTATGATTTTTACCTATATTTTCTTTTAAAAATATATTTTATTGATTATGCTATTACAGTTATCCCTTTTTTCTCCCCTTTCTACCTTCTGCCCTGCACCCCCACCCTTCACCATCATTCCCCCACCTTAGTTCATGTCCATGGTTCATACACATAAGTTCTTTGGTTTCTCCATTTCCACACTATTCTTAACACCCTCCTGTCTAATTTGTACCTAATGTTTATACTTCTTATTTCCCTATACTTTTTCCCCTACTCTCCCTCTCTTCCTTCCTCACTGATACCCCTCCATGTGAATTCCATTTCTCTGATTCCATTCCTGTTCTAGTTGTTTGCTCAGTTTGTTTTTGTTTTTGTTTTTTTAGGTTTGATTGTTGATTGTTGTGGGTTTGTTGTCATTTTACTCTTCATATTTTTGATCTGCTTCTTTTTATTAGGTAAGTCTCTTTAACATTTCATGTAATTAGGGCTTGGTGATGATGAACTTCTTTAACTTGACCTTATGTGGGAAGCACTTTATCTATCTTCCATTCTAAATGATAGCTTTGCTGGATAGAATAATATTGGATGTAGATTCTTACCTTTCATGATTTGAGTATCTGTTTCCAACCCCTTCTTGCCTGCAAGGTTTCTTTTGAGAAACCAGCTGATAGTCTTATAGGAACTCTTTTGTAGGTAACTGTCTCCTTTTCTCTTGCTGCTTTTAAGATTCTCTCCTTATCCTTAAACTTGGGTGATGTAATTATGATGTGCCTTGGTGTATGCTTCCACGGGTCCAACTTCTTTGGGACTTCAAGCTTCTTGGAATTTCTGGAAGTCTATTTCCTTTGCCAGATTAGGGAAGTTCTGCTTCATCAATTTTTCAAATAAGTTTTCAGTTTCTTGCTCTTTTTTTCTCCTTCTGGCACCCCTATGATTTGGATGTTGAAACATTTATATTGTCCTGGAGTTTCCTAAGCCTCTTGTTATTTTTTTTTTAATTCTTATTTCTTCATTCTGTTCCGATTGAATGTTTATTTCTTCTTTTGGTCCAAATCATTGATTTCAGTCTTGGTTTCCTTCCCATCATTGTTGGTTCCCTGTACATATTCTTTTATTTCACTGTGCATTGTCTTTATTTCTTCTTCTATTTTGTGACCATACTTCACCATTTCTGTGAGCATCCTGATTACCAGTGTTTTGAACTCTGCATCTGATAGGTTGGCTATTACTTCATCAGTTAGTTCTATTTTTGGAGCTTAGATCTCTTCTTTCATTTAGGCCATACTTTTTTGTCTCGGCACTCCTGTTGCCAAGGAGTAAGGGGCAAAGCCTTACATATTCACCAGGGTGGGGCAATCCATATTGCTGTGCTGTGGCATTGCTTGCACAATCAAAAGAAGGACAACAATAAATCTGAAAAGAAAAAAAAAACAGTACCGCCAGAAAATTGAATTGTACGGAAGTCAGACAACCTCATCGACCACCAAGGAATTAAAAAAGAAACCAAGAAGTTTTTCTCCTTGGTTTAACTCTGACAACCAAGGAGTTAAAAAAGAAACATTCATCCAGACTGGCAGGAAGAGCGGAGATGAGTAGTTGGGCATAGAGGACATGTGGCAAGGCATCACCTAGAGGACCAGGGCAGGTGAAGCATCAGCTTGTGGAGTGGGTGGCCCTACATTTGTGTGCAGAGAAACAGGGAGGAACAACTTGGAAGAGAGACAGACTGTGCAGCCCAGGGTTTCAGCATGGGAAAAAGAAGCCCAGAACCTTTGACTGTAAAAACCCATGGGAGTTGCAGCAGGGGGAGAAATTCCTAGACTCACAAAGGAGAGTTTGGTGGAGAGACCCACAGGGTTCTAGAACATATACAAACTCACCTACCTGGGAATCAGCACCAGAGAGGCCCAATTTGCTTGTGGATAGCAGGGGGAAGTGAGTGAAAGCCAGCTGAGAACTAAGCAAGCACCATTGTTCCCTCTCAGGCCCATTCCCCACATACAGCACCACAACAGAGTGATGTGGGCTTTATCCATATTTTCCATAACATAGATAAATATTTTAAAGTAGGTATAGTTTGGTGAGTGAAATTTTAGTGTGATAATTGTCATTGTACTGACTTGATCTCTCTATGAATTTAGCCTGGCCATTTAAGCACATTATAACATAATTATTTTATCTGTAAATTGGGGGAGGAGCTAATATTAACTTCCTTTAATCTCTTTTATAGTGATGTGGTTGAAATAAAATAAAAAACACAAAGCTTCAAAAAATAATTTCAAAATATTATAGAAATTTATGAAGTATAATTTATTGTAAAGTAAAATTTATTGTAAAATTTTGTACCAAAATTTTAAAGACTGGGCAAGTGTTATAATATAAAGTTAAACAAATCAAATCAGATTAAAATTTTAATAATCATGATGCCTGCCTCTTAAGCATTCAGCTGATGTTCTCTTTTCCAGAGAATTCAGCCTCCTTTGGGAATCTAACTCGGTTAGTGATAGAACATATCAACTAGATTAAACCAGTCATTGGGCTTCGCGTCAAGACTTTCCATGGACATTCTGTTATACAGATAAAGTTTCTCCTTCTGGTATGTTGTGGTGTACAGGTACAAAGCTTAGAAATGCTGCTGTATTGTTGCCACCATAGAGGAAATCAACTAGGCAATGAGGCCAACACGCATAGAAAAATGAAACTGAAAGAGCATTACACAGAACTCTGATCAAACACGATCCAAGCTTATCATTCCTCTAGATCTTTAGAATTACATGAAATAATCTGTCTTTGAAATAAGATCTAGCTGAAAGTGAAAATAGAAGACAATGCAGCATTTCTAAGAGCAGACTTTTCAATCTGCAGCCTGAAATCCACATTGATTGAGAGGCTATGAATTTAGTGTTTGGAAACTTGGAAAAGCCAAGTTCTCTCAGTGAAGTTAACACCAACACTAGCAGTTGAAAGGAGATTGGTGATAAAGTAGAATGTAACATTAGGGATCTTAAAAAGTCCTTTTTGAGGTAATTTCTTTTAAATCTTCTTTGGTTGAGATGGTTAATAATCACTCTCATTGTGGAGATTAAGCTGCAATTCATCTGGGGTGAGAGGAACACAAACCTCCTATCTTGTGATTTAAAATGCTTTTAGGTGGACTTCTGCACTGACCATGCTGAAATAATGGGTAGTAGTCTTCTTTATGTAAACAACTGTATAAAACAGAACAAACTGTAAGACACTTGAGTTTAAGGTATTTTACAACAGTCAGTGGAGGGCTATGATTCCTAAGAAAAGGGTAATCCTCATGACTGCCCAAGATTTCACCCTGAGCACAGGGCAGGGGCGTAGAAACTAAGTACTGGTACATTTTGGTGGTTTCACTGAACTGCGAAGTTAGAGATCTGAGTTGGGGCTCTGAAGAAGCTCAATTTGGCGAGGGAAAAGTCCCAGAGAGGTAAAAGATACACAGACAAAGAGCTCCAAAAATATTTATAGCAGTAGTATTAATCCTTTGGAGGAACACTAAGATCACATATACTAGTAAAAGTTTTGCAAAGCATGGTATAGAATTACTAGTGGAAATATTAGCTGAACAGAAATCCCAGGGGTCCCATAATACTGAGAAATGAAAAGAGTTTGACCAGTTAGCAGGAAGAGAGGTTAACATTCAGCTGAGACCCCTGAAATGGCATGTATTATGAATGGGACCACTCTGGCCTTAAAATGTGAGCCACATTAAACCTCCTCAATGAAGTTAAAAACAAACAAACAAACACGTTGATCTTCTGGTAAATTAATTTTTTCTCAAGAGCAAAATTTAGTACTTTTAAAAAGAAAAAATAGCTATGCTCTCTGTATATTAATCACAATGTCCAAAATACAATAAAAATTACTGGATATATGTTAAATGTGACCTAATATTATTCAAACCAATAAACATAAATAAATGAAATAGCATTACAGAAATCTTACTGTTAGCCAAAATGGATTTAAAACAATTATTTCAAATATTTTAAGGATATAAAGGAAATATAGATATTATAAATAAACAGATGGGTAATCTCAGAGAGAAATAAAAGTTATAAACACAGAAGTAAATTAAAATTCTAGAAATGAATGAGAGAAGTTAAAGGGACTAGCCAAAGAACATACATGTGTAACTCATAGACATAGGAAACACTGTGGTGATGGCCAGAGGAAAGAGGGCATAGGGGATGGATGGAGATTGGCAGAGGAGGGGAGAAATGGGGACATCTATGGTAGAGTCATAAAATAAATAAACAAACAAATAAATCTAGAACTGAAAAGTATAATATTTAAATTGAAGCATTAATGGATGAGTTTAATAGCAAATTGAATTCTGCAGAAAGACCAATAAACATGAAGAGAAAGAAATAGAAACTGATTCAAAACAAAGAAACTTATAAAAGCAACACCATAATTTGCAAAATATATATATACACACACACATACATACTTACATTAATCTAACATGTATGCAATTGAAATCTGAGAAATAGAGGAGAAATTGAGGAAGAAAAATTTTGAGAAAATAATGAACAATTTTTTCAACTTTTATAATTAATATTAATTCTTTAAGCAGAAAAGTCAAGGGATACTAAGTAAAAGAAAGAAAGAATCACATAACTAGACACATTGTAGTCAAATTATTGAAAACAAAATATTAAAATAAAATAATGAAAACAACCTTAGAAAAAAGATACATTGTATTCAGGGGAATACTGATAAGTAATTATGCAAGGTACAAGACAATGGGAAGGCTGTCTTCAAAGCACCAACATAAAACAAAGTTTTCACCCCAGACAATGCTTTCCAAAGGGGATGCAAAATGTCAGAAATGGTAACACTGCAAGTCAATATTCCTTATTATTTCTTATTTTAAAAGATAATTGGTTGTCATAAATAAAAAGTATTATGAAATTTATAACATGTAGAAATACATAGTAATATTACATAAGTGGAAATATAAGAGAAAAATATAATTAAAAAAAACGATTCTTCTGCCTTGAGCTCTTTGGGTCTGTGTCTTTTTAATTTTCATTAAAATGAGTAAATTTTGAACATTATTTCTTCAAATACTTTGTTCTCTAATCTCATTTACTATCCTTTTGTTCCTTCAATTATGCAACTATTAGATAGCTTGATAAAATACTTCCCTATGTTCCTGATTGTTTTTTAGTATTTTAATTTTTTCCATGCATTTAATTTAGATAATTTTTCTTTTTTATATTTAAATGTTTTTTCATTCTTTTTTATTGTTGTTCAAGTACAGTTGTCTGCATTTTCCTTTTACCACTTCCCCTGCCCTACCCACCCCCATCTCCCGTCTTCGATCCTACCCTTTGGCTTTGTCCATGGTTCCTTTATACATGTTCTTTGATGATTCTTCTCCTTCTTTCCCTCATTACTTCTTCCCCTTTTCCCCTCTGGTTACTGCCAGTTGTTTTTTTTATTACAGTGTCTCTGGTTATATTTTGCTTGTTTGTTTATTTTGTTGATTAGGTTCCACTTATAGGTGAGATCATATAATATTTGTCTTTCACTGCTTGGCTTATTTCATTTAGCACAAGGCTTTACATCTGATTTCTCTCTTTTCAAGTTGCTGACTTTTAAATCACACCCAGCGTATTTTCTCTTTAGTTATAGTCCTCATCTGTTGGGCCTCTTAGATCTTCAATTTCTTTTTTCATAATGTTCATATTTTTCTTTATTTTCTTGAATATATTAACTTTATTTATAATAGGTGTTTAAATAACTGTGTCTATCAATTTTTTTATTTTTATTTTTATGTAGTTATTTTTCAAGTACATTTTTTGTCTATTTCTCCCATCCCAGGCCCCCCCCCGCCCTGTCTCCCCACCTCCCTCCCATTCCCCCCCCCCCAGTCCTCATCCCTGTGTCTTTCATACTTGTTCCTCAAAATCCCTCCCCATTTTTCCCCTTAAATTATCAATTTTGTCACATATGATATTTCTAAGACTCTATAAATTTATTTTTTCCTGTGATTTTGAGTCATATTACACTTCTTCACATGCTTAGTGATTTTTATTGCATACTAGATAATATAAACTATGCATTATTGGATGTTGGATGTTGAGATATTTCTTTAAATGTTCAGTTTGCTGTGTGTTGTACTTAATTACCATATTTTGTCATATATAATGTGCACCCATGTTTTGGCCCAAACTTTTGGGAAAAAATCTTTGGTTGTAATTTTTTAATTCATTTATTTATTTATATATAGAAACAAAATTGATTATCATATTCCAGGTTATTATTTTCCATATTGATACTATTATTTATTTTTAGAGTTATACTTTTTAACACATAAGCAATAAATTTAAAAGATGTATATAGATACAGAATTAGTATTACCCATGTATAATGTGCATCCTTATTTTTCCCTCAACAATGTGGGCAAAAACTGTGTGTTATATGTGGCAAAATATTATCCATAAAATTAGTTTGATCCTTTTGAATCTCAATTTTAAGAATGTTGGGACAAGTCTGTAGGATCCTTTATTCTAAGGTTAATTTGGGCTCACTTTAATGCCATTTTACTCTGAGGACTCTACCCAAAGTCCCTTCCATTAGCAAGTCTTCCTACTTTAGATGATGTGAACAAAAGGTATTACCAGGCCTTTGTGAGCTTGAAGGATCATCCTGTCTGTTCCTCCTTGTTGGTTCGTTCTCTGGTCCCATGGAGTTTCCTGTCGTGCTGGCACAGATCAGTGCCCAGCCAGTGACTTGGGCTCCTCTCTGTCTCAATCTCAACTTTTCCCTTTGCTCCTACATCTCTTTCAGGATAATAATGGAAAACACAGTAATAAAAGGCACAGTTTGGAAATGAAGAAATAAAAGTATCCTCATTATAAATAAAATGACTTTCCATGTAGAAAATCTTATGGATTCGACAAAATACCCTACTAAAACCAATAGATAAGTTTGACATGTGTATACAGTACAAGTTTCATAAACAAAAACTAATTGTGTTTATATCAGCTGTAAGTAATTAAAATTAAAATTAAATTATACCATTTATAATAACATCAAGAATGTAAAACAGAGATTAATTTAATGAAATACATTTAAATGTATTTCAATATTGCTGAGAGAACTTTAAAAGGACCTAAAGAATTGGGAAGTATGCTACGTTCATAATTCTGAAGAGCCAATGTTGTTATTATAGCAATTTGACTTGTACATTTAATGTAATATCAATCAAAAAGCAGAATCTTTTGTGGAAATTAAAAAAACTTCTAAAATGTGTATGGAGATGCAAAGAAACTTAAATCATTAAAATAATTTCAAAAAAGAACAACTATGAAATACACTTACTGGTTTTAAGGGTTCAAAGCTTCATTAATTGTTTTATTTTCATAAAGAGTCGCATTGATCAATGAGACAAACTAGTGCAGTTTTCTAGATTTTCCTAAATTGATATAAATAGAGGTGACTTTTCTTTTCTTTTTTTTTTAAAATATTTTATTATTTATTTATCTTTAGAGGGGAAGGGGGGGAAGGAGAGAGGGAGAGAAACATCAATGTATGGTTGCCTTTTGTGCGTCCCCTGCTGGGAACTGGCCTGCAGGGAACCGGCCTGCAACCCAGGCATGTGCCCTGACTGGGAATCGAACCGCGATCGTGTGGTTCGCAGGCCCGCGCTCAATCCACTGAGCTACACCAGCCAGGGCTAGAGGTGACTTTTCTTTAAAGTTTTGTCAGTACATTTACTACTTTTGAATTCAATATTTGATGATGTGATGAGTAAACCACCTGAGTAAGTTTGGTATTTAAGTGCTACTTTATTTTGCTGCTAACTGCAATCAAGCAACTTTATATTCAGACAGGTTATGTATCACATCATAAAATTGCTATATTGTGATTTTTCTTGACTTGAAACAAAAATGTACTCTTAATATTACTTTTTGTACATCAATGTACCCTCGCCGAGATAAATGTCCTTTCTACTACTATGAGTTGAAAATCTTTATCCTGTTATTTGTAATAAGATGATAAAGGAGGTGATATTTATTATAAAGATCTTTCTTGTTGAAATCAAAATTTTGGAAATTTTATGTAAGCACACAATTTCTTTTACTCTGAAGTTAAAAAAACATATTTCTTTACACATTTGAAATCTTTGAAATCATACATCTAATCTAGTGAAACTGTAGGTCTGTTTAATATAATATGGCCAGTTGGAGTATCAACTCTTGGTGGACCAGTCTTAGTCTAATGCCACAGGACTTATAGCTGACAATCAATAATTTGTGTATCCCATCATATGAATGTCTTTACATATTAACTCACTTTATTTTAAGAGCTTTTATGAGACTTCATGGAGAGACTATGGTGCAACTTTGGAAGTATAAGGTGTGAGAAACTCTAGTTTACATAACTTTGGGATCATAAAGTGTATACTATATATAATTATTACAAATGTTAACCACTAATTTATATTCTTTTTAAATGTGCCACATAGCAAGTATATATGATATTACAATTTAAAATAAGTGGGGACTTGAGTGTCCATAACCTTTATCATCCAGGATAACTTTGTGTGTTCCTGCATGATATTTGAAATTATTTTAGTGGCATAAACTTATATAGTGTTGAATAAACTAAACTCTATGGTCACTCCGATTATAAATATTATCATATAATATCTTTGAATATCTATTCTAAGAATTTATATATACTTACATATTTTAAGATGACCATATGTGTATGTATGTGTGCGTGTGTAGATATATATGTATATATATATACTTTGTGTATGCAAATACATGTCTGTATAAATATGAGTATATTCTATACAGAATATGCATATATACATGCATACATTAACAGTGGGTTCTTATTATTAGTGTGTGTGTTTGTATGTGTAGTCATCTTAGAAATGTGGGCTTTTGTTTCTCTCTTATACTGAAATAGTGTGGCTTTTGGAATACACTGTGAGCATTTGAGTAAGAGCCATTTTTCCTATATTCCTTCCTCTCACACAGTTCTCTAATATTAGACTTTTAATCTCCTTCTTAAAATTACAGCAGATTTCATGACATTGTCTAGAGTGGTCAGAGATTTGGGTATAGCTGAATCTTTCTTCATAGAATTATTACTTTTCTTATATCACCATTTGACCTAAAGCTCGAGGGCTGTGAATAATTTGGCATTCTGTACCCCATATCTTAGCAATAGTAGAAAATATTTGAACTGGCTCAAAACAAAAAAAAAAAAGAAAAAAAAAGAAAAAGGATCCTGGGAATATTGTAGAATCTGAGGAGGACCTATACATTGGGAACCTAGGAGACTCTGCTCTGTTTCTGTTCCCCGTCTCTTATTTTCACCGCATAACAGCTTTATCCTCCATAAAATTGATTTCTCCATTTTTTATGTATACAGCCAACCTACCATTGTCAAGTTTCTCCTTCACTTATAAATCTATCCAATACTGGCATCTTTTTTTTCTTATACATGTGTAAGAAAATTAGAGTTACACATGTATAAGAAAAAGGATAGGTTTGCCTAAATTCAGGTCCATTCTCTTCTACTGGCTCAATAAATAATGAGCACAATTACATAACAAGGACAAAACTCTCAGAAAAAGGTGTCACTGTGAGCTGGGCGGGAACCCCCAAAGGGATTTTCAGCTTCAGTCCAAACTGAGAAACACTAAACTAATATTTGCATAACTTAAATACAAGCTTTCAAAATATAGCAAGGAATGTCTATACTATAAGTGACAATTTAAAATTATTATAGTGTTCAATATATGTCACTATAATTTTTGTACTATTAAAACTTTTTTCAAATAAACAGTAAAATATAGTCATACATATTAGATTTAGAGACAAAAGGAGCACCAAAGTCAAACAGTCTCTTATTTGAAGGATCCTTTGGCACTAAAAATAGCCATCACTTTTTTCAAGCATGAAAAAGAAATTCAGGACCTTGAAATTTAAATTTCTGTAGCCAAAAAAAAAAAAAAGGAAATAAGTAAATCCACTAGACAGAAGAATGTGTAAGAATACAAAGACCTGAGAAATGCATCATTCCCAACATCAGTTAACTGCATTTTTTTAAGTTTATGTCCTTAATGCCCAACTGACAGAGATTCCATGATTACATTTGATACAGACAACATGGATATTTTCTGGTTACTAAAAAAATTTCTTTGGGGATTGAAAGTATATAAATGTTTTGGGGATGGTAAGATTTTCAAATAAATTAGGACAGGATTTTTATTTTAAAATAGAACACTAATAATGACCTGTGGGATGTGAATGTTTTTACAGTTATGTGGACCCAGTCTGCAAGTGACCCCTGGGAGCACAGCCCGTGTGCCTTAGACACCACAGTTAGTTCCCACTGTGAGCACACAAATTCACTCCTGAGCACTGGCACTGTGTTGTCCCATAGGAAAGTAGAGCATTAAGAAATGTTATCAGTAACCCTGTGAATTTGGGATTTACAGGTACAAATTGAAAACAAAAACCCTAGAGGCTTCTCCTGGGAGCTTTTTACCAGGGAAGCACTGAGTTTCTTCTATTCCACGAGGCACTAATATATTTCAAATTTTTCTATAGAAACCTACCTCTAAGATCAGGTAATAATGTACCTTAAATTAAAGAAACACATAAATAAGAAGGTTAAAGGGCAAAAGATCAAAGTCTCAAAAATGGCCTATGAAGTGGGGGTCACGTACCAACAAGCAGGTCCATCCAGTTGGGTACATCATCACACTATTCATTATAAGTTAATTTACATGGTTACATTTGCATTCTAAAACCATGTAATATTTATCAGAATATAAAGTTTCTTGAATTATTATTTAAGACAAATTAGAGAATGATAAATTATTTTTAAGGTGTAGAACATAATGGCATGTATAGATTGTTTTAAAAAAACTTAAGCTGAGCCCTGGCTGGTGTAGCTCAGTGGATTGAACGCTGGTGGGGGAACCCAAGGATTGCGGTTCTATTCCCAGTCAGGGCACGTGCCTGTGTTGCAGGCCAGTTCCCAGCAGGGGATGCACAAGAGGCAACCATACATTGAGGCAACCATACATTTCTCTCCCTCTCTCCTTCTCTTCTCTAAATAAATAAAATCTTTTAAAAAATTAAAAAAACTTAAACCGAGATGTGTATTTTTATTTTTTATTTTATTTATTTATTTTTTAAATTTTATTTAGTTATTTTTCAAGTACAGTTTTTTGTCTATTTCTCCCATCCCAGCCCCCCCTGCCCCGTCTCCCCACCTCCCTCCCATTCTCCCCCCCCAAACCTCGTCCCTGTGTCTTTCATACTTGTTCCTCAAAATCCCTACCCGTTTTTCCCCTTAACTTCCCTTCCCTTTGCCCTCTGGTCACTGTCCCCTGTCCTCTATTTCAGTGTCTTTGTTTTTATTCTGTTTGCTTGTTTGTTTTATTGTTTAGCTTCCTGTTAAAGGTGAGATCATATGGTATTTGTCTTTCAATGCCTGGCCTATTTCACTCAGCATAATGCTTTCCAGTTCCATCCATGTTGTTGCAAAGGGTAGTAGCTCCTTCTTTCTCTCTGCTGCATAGAATTCCATTGTGTATATGTACCACAATTTTTTGATCCATTCATTTACTGATGGGCACCTAGGTTGCTTCCAACTCTTGGCTATTGTAAATTGTGCTGCTATGAACATTGTGGTGCATAGGTTCTTTGAAATTGATGTTTTAGGATTCTTGGGATATAATCCTAACAGTGGAATTGCTGGGTCATAAGGCAGGTCCATTTTTAGTTTTCTGAGAAAATTCCATACTGTTTTCCATAATGGTTGTACCAGTCTGCAATCCCACCAACAGTGAACTAAGGACCCCTTTTCCCCACAACCTCTCCAACATTTGTTGTTTGTTGTTTTGTTTATGATAGCCATACTGACTGGTGTAAAGTGGCATCTCATTGTGGTTTTAATTTGCATCTCTCTGACAGCTAACCATATTGAGCATCTCTTCATGTGTCTCTGGATATTCTGTATGTCGTCTTTGGAGAAGTGTCTGTTCAAGTCCTTTTCCCATTTTTTAATTGGGTTAGATGTCTTCCTAGAGTGGAGTCATGTAAGTTCTTTGTATATTTTGGAGATTAAACCTTTGTCTGAGGTATCATTGGCAAATATGTTTTCCCATACAGTTGCTTGTCTTTTTAATTTAATACTGTTTTCTTTAGAGACGTGTATTTTTAAAAAACACTTTTTAATTTTGCAAATATCACATGCTTAAGGAAAAATTGTAACTACAGTGCAAATTGCTTTTTCTCCCTGAACCATTTGAGAGTACATTGCCAACTAGATGTTTTTCAGCACTCCTGACTGTTCTATAAACAAGGAATTCCCTACATAAGCCCAACACAGAAGTAAAACTGTGATGATCAGAACTGATGTATTACCACCAACTAAACACCAGGCCACATTCGAATCTTGCCAATTGTCCAAATTGTGGGGTTTTTTTTTACAGCAAAATATCTCAGTCTAAAATCTTGTACTACATGAATTTGTCATGTCATTTTAGTGCCCTTCATTCTAGAAGAGTTCCCCAGTCTTCTTGATTTTACAACCTTGACACTTTTGGACTTGACTGGTATTTCCTCATGATTAGATGCAGAATATGCAACTTTTGTAGGAATATTAAAGAAGAGATGCTGCATTCTCATGCATCTACCAGGTAGTACAAAGCATTAATAAATATCTGGTGGGAAACAATTATGACACTATAAAGATATACTCCTTTTCTTCAGACTTTCAATTAAGTGATTTATTTATTATATTTATTTACTTTATGATGTTCTATTTTAGTAAATAGGTTACAATCTGTTGCTATTGTTATCTACAATTGATTCTCATATTTCATGTTAGTTCTGTATTTTATCAAGTCATCATGATTACTGAATTGCAAATATGCGAGCATTATTACTCCTAGAGGAAATACACAGTTAAGTTCCCGTGAGAATCTGGTTACATTACTTTTTTATTTTTAATTAAAGGAAATCAGTAGCCAAAATGCTGCCTCCCCCGAACTGCCTTCAAAGATTTTTTATTAAATTTGTGGGGGTGATATTGGTTGATAAGATCATAAAGGTTTTCAGCGTAGATTTCTATGATATATCGTCTGCATGTTGCATTGTGTGCCAGCCGTGCAAAGTCAAACCACCTTCTGTCACCATGTACTTGAATTTGGCCCCTTTACCTTTTGCAACTTCCCCACACCCTTCCCTCTGGTAACCACCATACTGGTTACCTCTGCTTACCTGTGTCTATGAGTTTCAATTGTATGCTCCACATATGAGTGAAATCATATGATTCTTAGCTTTCTCTGACTGACTTATTTCACTTAGCATAATAGTGTCAAGGTCTGTCCATGTTGTTGCAAGTTGTTGTATTTCATCTTTTCTTTTTTTTTTTTAGATTTTAGTTTTTATTTTCACAGAGAGGAAAAGAGAAGGAGAAACAGAGGGAGGGAAACATCAATGTGTGGTTGCCTCTTGTGTGCCCTCAACCAGGAACCTGGCCCGCAACCCAGGCTGTGCCCTGACTGGAAATCGAACCAGCGACCCTTTGGTTCACAGGCCCGCACTCAATCCACTGAGCTACATCATCCAGGGTTCATTCTTTCTTATAACTAATATTCTATAGTATAGATGTATCACATCTCCTTTATTCAATCCTTTTTCAAAGAACACTTTGGTTGTCTCCATGTATGAGCCACTGTGAATAATGCTGCAGTGAACATAAGGGTGCATATAATCTTTGCAAATAAATGTTTTTGACTTTTTTGGTAGACACCTAAAAGAGGGATTGATGGGTCACATAGTAACTCTATTCTTGTATTTTGGTGAACTGCTACACTGTTTTACATACAGACTGTACCAGTTTACATCTGGTTACAACATTTTAATCAACTGATCAATAAAATAATTGTGCTCTTTGTTTAAAAAGGCCTTATTTAATATAGCTTGCTGATTCATTAACATTGAAATAATGTCCAGCAATACTATAATTCTTGCTTGATCTAAACTTATCAAATTCACTATTTTCTTTTTTTTTTTTCTTTTTTTTTTTCACTATTTTCTTCTTAAGACATTTTGCAGCCTTCTTGTGCGTAGGAACACTAGGCAGTGCTGTGGGCTTGAGGACCATTTTAAACAATTATTCATCGAGAAAAAAGGCAGAAAATGTGAAAATATATGGCACTAAATAGACTGAAAATTACACTTTTTTTACAACAAGGCCGCGTTATCATGTTTGACCTCAGCTGGAAACCTGTGTTGGAGAACTCAAATTTTGTGCTATTCTTTGTATACCTGTGACTGACTGTGAAAGGATGATTTGGGATGATAAACGTTGATTTGGGGTTACAGATATATTTTAGTGAGTAGGCAGATTCCTGAGTACAAAGTCTATAATAAAGAAGACTGAATATATGAGATCTGTCCAGAAAAACTCCAGCCACTGTTAATATAATGAGAACAATTTGCAAGACATTGATGCAACCTGGCAGCCAAGGAGAGTCACTGGAATGTACATGACTGAACAATGGCGGCTTCATTGTGCTAGTCAGTGGGGGCACTAGATGCCATCAAGTGAGCATGTGAACTGTGTGGCCATTGTATTCAAAATGACTAAGTGAGCAGAGCAACATATCTGCATAAAAATTTGCATTAAGCTTGAACATTCCTCCGGGGGAACTATTTGGATGATTAAGAAGGGTTTTGAGGATGATGTAATGAGTGCAGCACATTAAAAGTATGGCACAAATGCTTCAAAGATGGTCAATAATTTGTTGAAAGTGATCCATGTCTGGAAGCCCTGCAACAAGCAGAACACCTGAGAATGTTGAACATTTACAGGATGCAATCAATTAAGATCTGCAACTCACAGTGCAAGAACTAGAAGCTGATCTAGGGATTCCAAAAACGAATGTGTCTGAGATTTTGACATAGGATCTTGGTATAAAACATGTGGAAAAATTTGTTCTGCACCTTCTGCTACCTGAGCAGAAGGAACATAGTGCTGCAGTTGCTAATGACTTGTGAAACTGCTGTCAATGAACCAGGTTTCCTTAAAAAGGTCATAACTGGAGATCAGTGGTGGGTCTATGGCTATGATCTTGAAATGAAGGCCCAGTCATCCCAATGGAAGTTGCCTGGTTCTCCATGCTTGGAGAAAGTATGGCAAAGTTGCAGCCAAATCAAGACCATGCTAACTGATTTTTTTTTTATTGGGAAGATGTTGTATGCCCCTCCAGGTTAAATAATTAATGAGGAGTATTACCTCAATTTTCTTCATCAGTTGAGAGATGCAATTCAACAAAAACAGCCACAGCTATGGGCATCTAGTGACTGGAGCTTCATCAAGACAATGCACCTGCTTATGTATCACATCCTGTGCAGAGATTTTTGGTGAAACACCAAATGACCCAGGTGACTTGGCCCCACTATAGCCCAGATTTGGCACCCTGTGACTTCTGGCTTTTCCTAAAATTAAAATCACTTTTGAAAGGGAAGAGATTTCAGATAATCAATGAGATTCAGGAAACTACAATGGAGAGGGTGATGATGATTTCAACAAAGTATTTTGCAGGGTTTTGAACAGTGGAAGAGATGCTGGGAGAACTGTGTGAGGTCCCAAGGTGACAACTTTGAAGGGGACTGAGGCATCATTGTCTTATGTACAATGTTTTTGTATCTCGAACCTTTTTCAAGAAGTGCCTCTATTTTCCACAGTACATGAATGAATACTTTCTATACAGACTTTGTAGTATTTTGGTACCTAAAAAAAATTAGTAGTAGCAACCCACTGAAGCTAGCTTCAAAGTCCTTTTGACATGCCCTTATCATTCTCTGAGCATTTTGACTTCTGGCAGAAGAAGATATTATATATATGTATACATACAGCCCTAAAATTTGTATTTATTCAAGGGCAATGATTTCTTTTAGTGGAAAATGGTGTTAGAAAACCAAGCCCTGGGAGCTAATTGTGCTCATTGTCAATGCTTATTGTTATTCCCAGGCCTTCTCATAAATTCTAGGGAGGGTTTAGATAGATACTGTTTAAGTATCATGTAGGTAATATTGTTGTGCTCAAGGAGATGAAGTGTAAGAATATTGAAGTTATATAGGGTGATGGTGGGAGTTAGAACAGAAAGTATGAGGGCCAGATGCCATGTCCTTAATAAATATGAGCAAGTATGAAGAAAATTGACAGATGGCTAGCATTTAAGAGCAGTAAGTTAATAACTGTGATTTTATGAACACCTTTAGAAATAGGGTAGATTGGTTAGAATTTGACTTGATATGAAACTCAGAAGGCTGAAATTACAAGGTTTTGATGATTGTTATTAGAAAAGTGAATAAAATTAAGTTATTTCAGCTTCGGGTAAAATTTTAGAGGTAAGTATTCTAGGGTAAGTAGGGTTATCCATGTATCAGACTTCAAAGATCTTATTGCTCCTCCACTCCCAAGTTCACTTCATGTCCAAAGATTCTGATCCATCCCCACTTCCTAGTTATCAAGAAGGAAGAAGGCAAAGGAGCATACTCCTTCCGTTAAAAAATTTTGTGTCAAATAGACTTTTGTTTACATTCCATAAGCCAGAATTGCTTCACATTGAAATTTAGTCTCTTTTGCGGGTAAGCACATGCCAAAATAAAACATCCAGATATCTATTTCTGTAGAAGGAAAAATGGATAGTGAGAGATCAGCAGCATCTATCACGGATGCAAGATGGAGGAAGAGAAATAGCTTAAAAGATAATGGGGACTTAGAAGTATATGGAACAACTTCTGGCTCCACATAAGGCAAAATAAATATTACTCTCCCATTAGTAATTATCTTTTCCTTCATTTCTTTTGTGTTATGCTTTGGTAGTTCTGTTTTACAGTTTTTTAAAAAGATTTTATTTATTTATCTTTAGAGGGAAAGGGAAGGAGAGAGGGAGAGAAACATCAATGTATGGTTGCCTTTCGTGTGTCCCCTGCTGGGAATTGGCCTGCAGGGAACTGGCCTGCAACCCAGGAATGTGCCCTGACCAGGAATCAAACCGCGATTGTCTGGTTCACAGGCCCGTGCTCAATCCACTGAGCTACACCAGCCAGGGCTTGTTTTACAGTTTTGTTTGCATCTGTTATTTGTGTTCTTTATTAATGTTTCATCTGTATCTATCTATCTCTTTTATTGAAAATGAACTTTTAGGCAGAGAACACAACTTCGGTGGTTGCTATTTTTAGGAAATCAGTATCAGAGAGTAGCAGTTAAGTCAGATCCTGAAGAGACAACGTTCTATGTTCAAATCCTGGTTCTGCCACTTGGAATCTATATTACTTGGGCAAGTTAGTTCATATCTTTAAAGTTCATATCTTTCTTATCTGTGATAATGCATGTAAGGTTCTTAATATGTTGCCTGGAATATAATTTAATAAATTTATATTAGCTATTGTTTCTGGTATCCACTACTAAAATACACACAGTAAATACCTTTTTAATATTTATTTCATTGGATGGAAAACTTTACTGTTGTTTTCAGAGGAAAACAGAACCTGCAAAAGCAAAAATTCTGCTGTCATTTGACTAGAAATTCTAATTAATAATTAACTTCACATCTCAGGAACCCAGAATGTTTATCAACAGATTTCACATCATCTTTACTTCTAAGCTGCTTACTTTTAGGTGTTTGATTATTTACTAGATTCTTTTACTTTTCAGTTATTTCACACTGTGATGAAGCAGTGGGCAGAAATGTAATGCATAATTTCAAGGAATTTAAGATGAGAAAAGGGAACCCCATGTTCACATCATGGACCAGTGGTCAGATAGTTATGTACATGCATGTTCCAATACACGTGGTCATCTCCAAATCTGGTAGATATTCCACTCCAAGTTATCTAGTAGATGTAATCAGTGTCTACTAGATGGAATTCCCAGAGATAACTGCATTCATTTGCAGCTAGTGTTAAGAGAAACATGGAAACAATTTTTTAAAAAATATTCTTTGGGAAATTTGAATTGCACAGAGCAACCTCAAGTGAAGAAAAATGACTTAGGCATCCCATTCATAGCAGGATGGGTCAGATCCAAAAATGGTTGTTTTTACTTATTTCCTTTCCTCACTCATATATCCTACATTAGGAACTTTTTGTTGCTGACTGCCTGCCTATTGACTGGACAGAAAACCAGACAGATCTGAGGGGATTTATAAAGAAATCTGTGTCAAGTGCAAAAACAAGAGTAAACAGTACTAAGAAGTCTGAAAGCATGTAAAATTGATAAACTGAGATAAGAATGCTAGATCCTCAAAATATTAAGTGTAAATAAATTTTAATCTTGGTATGTCAGGAAAGGACTTGAAGTCCTTGCTCATAATGGTAGTTGATTAATTAAATTAATAGAATCCAGGGGGACAGTGACCAGAGGGAAGAGGGGAGGGAATTTCAGGGGAGAAAGGGGAGAGATTTAGAGGAACTAGTGTAAAGGACACATGGACAACACCTAAGGGGGGGTGGGAATGGGAGGGAGGTGGGGAGCACTGGGGGGGTGGGCTGGGATGGGAGTAAAAGACAGAAAACTGTACTTGAAAAATAATTTTTAAAAAACAAGAAAAAATTCATAGAATCCATATTACATATTATTTGAACCTATTTTTATTTTTTTGTAAAAATAAACTACCTGACTTTGTATGTTTTTAGTTTTTTTAAAGATTTTATTTATCTTTTATTTATCTTTTTTTATCTTTTTTTTAAAGATAAATCTTTAAAGGGGAAGGGAAGGAGAGAAATATCAATGTATGGTTGCCTCTCGTGAGTCCCCTGCTGGGAACTGGCCTGCAACCAGGCATGTGCCCTGACTGGGAATCGAACTGAGATCATGTGGTTTGCAGGCCCAAGCTCAATCCACCGAGCTATACCAGCCAGGGCTGTTTTTAGCTTTATTACAATATTTTAAGAACATATTATAGCATGCCAAATTGAAATTTTATTACCGAAATTACTCAGTTATTGTTTCTCACTTAAGTTTCATCCTATAGTTGTTGAGAAAATTAGATGGGATGATTTATGTCAGGCACAATGCAAATCACCTGGCGCATAGTAGAGCTACAGAAAAGTGTTTGATAATTAGTTCCTCTAGGATTTATCCCTGCAACTATTATTACAATTACTACATGTATGTGCTTCATTCAGTTAAGGTGGAGAGAGATTATTTTAAGTACACCTGAAACCTATATAATTTTATTAACAAATGTTCCCTAATAATTCAATTAAAAAGTGATGAAGCTTAACATCACCTGGGATACATATTAATATTAACTCTTTAGTATGATGCACTAAAAAGAACATATCAGCTCTGGTCTGTGTTATCCTTCCCAATAATATATAACCTCAATCTAGTAATGAGAAAACATCAGGAAAAAACTCCTACAAATTAATGGAAGAGTGGTTTTCAAAAGTGTCAAGGTGGTGAAAGACAAGGAAAAGCTTGGACTATCACCGACTGGAAAAGATTAAGAGGACATAGTAACTGAATGCAGTGTGGTATCTGAGGCCATAGAAAAGACACCAGTGGGGAAAATGGCAACATTTGACTATGGTCCATGCAGTAGTTAATAGTGTTGTCTTGCTGTTACCTTCTTGGTTTCAGTAATTTGGCTATGGAAGATGGTAATACTACAAGGAGCTATCTGAAGGGCAAAGGATAATTCTTTATATTATTTTTGCAACTTTTCTGTTAGTCTAAAATTATTTCAAAATAAAAAGATTAAAAAGAAAACATTCTGGCGGTGAAGGCAATGAGGCAAGGATGTTCTAGAAGAGGATCCAGCGACAGATGGGGCTAGGAAGCGTGTCAAAGGAAGCCTGTAGTTATTGCATGGTTGTGTCGGTTTCTTCCTGATTCTCAAGGACTGGTGAAAGGTTAGATGACAGACGATCACAGAACATCCCAAGTCTGAGATGGAAGAGGGCAACAGAGAATTAAAAAAATAAATAAATAAGAACAGAATAGGGAGTGTGGAGCCAAACCTGGGTGGCCTGTCAATTATACTTGACAGTAGACCATTTCTCGCTTCCTGCTCATACATCAACAAACTCTGGAAATATTTTTGTCATATCATGCTATCCTTGAACAATTTTCCATGGAGGCACCATAAGTGAGCCTGTGAGAGGGGCAACCTTTTCTTTTCTTTTCTATTTTTTTGGCTTGACATACAGAGCTTTCCCTTAGTGGGTTTTTCTTAATATGGCTGATTTTCTCAAGAAAAGAATTTTGCTTCCTAATAAGTTATGGAACATCGAGCTTTTTAAAGGTTTTATCAGCATATAGTTGGCCACTAATTTTCTTCTAAAAGCACTAAATAATGAAAGCCCATAAAATGTATATTTCCAGAAATTTATCAAAACTTTTTAAAATTACTAAATTACTTTACTCCTGAGCAGCAGTATTTTGTTTCAGGATACTCATTGCATTTTCCTATTTTGCTTTCTTCCCCATCCAGCATGTCACTAACTTAAATCAAAACTAAGATTGGATTTTTATATTGACATGTAGTAGTATTGACATACTGAAAATGTCAATGGTATTGACATTCTGGTCACTTATAGATTTAGTGACCAGAAGAACATTAATTTCTAATCAAAACATCAAACTGGGAAGATGTTTTTTGTGAATATGGCTTAGCATTGTAAAGCTAATGTTCAAAAGGCTGTCATTACAAAAAATCATATGGCTGATTATAGTCTAAATTTTACAATAAAAAGTGCTAATATCATTCAGTATTTTCAACTTTTTTTCCTAAAAGTTTTATATTTGACTGCTGGCTCTAAATGCATGTGTTGACCTAATAACTTAAACCTAGTGGAAAGAATTATCATATAAAATCCCTAATTTCTACTAATCATAAGTTAATAGAGAATAAGAAGAGCAAAGAGAGGCACCGGTGGTTCATAGGACCTTCAGGTAAAACAAATGAGATTTTATAAGGGTTACAGATACAATCTGTGTGTGAGTATTAAGGGATGAGAGAAGTGTTGATTCAAGTGGCTTATTAGATAGGCATGTTTAGCTCGGCAACATTTCTCATCACTCGGCTTTTTAATCTGCCAAGAAATGGGTACCATTTGCACTTGTGAACTATGTGTAATTATAGTAATTCAAGCTTCGGCTTGTAATGAATCTTCCATCACAGCCTGCTCACTTGGTCTTTTATTTTATGTTCCTCTAAGTGAAGAGAAATTGAACAGAATTCTACTTTGACCCTGGCTTAAGAGTAGAACATATATGTGTATAAAATATTTAGTATGTGCATTTATAAATATTCTTACTTTCATTTCCCCTAGGTTTTATGTTTTTGGTGCTTGAGAGAGTAAGCTGTGCATGTCATCCCAAATAAATGGACAGAGATAGTTTACTTCTTCCAAATTGTTTTCATAATGATTGGTGAAAATGCAAAATGGAAACAGAGCTGTGTTTAACTTTAAACAGCTGGGACTCATCAAGGTAATGGAAAACAGGTTACATATGTCTGCTTATGCTGGACATTCCTTTAGTTTTTTTCCTCTAATCTTACCCACGGCAACTTTGACTTTAGTTTCATCTTTGTATTTGACTTTCAGTTACCCCAATATTGCTAGTTAATACTGGATGAAACTCTAGATCTCAATGTATTCAAACCTCCAATTTTTACAGCTGGTATCAGCAAGTTTCTGATATGTTAAGGAAACTAACCTATCCAGTTATTACAACGATTTATCTCATCTTGACTAGTAATCTGTTCTCCTTTTACTGTCTTCAGTTTAATCCTTCTCTTTCTTAAGGCTGCAGTAATATCTTAATATAGAAAAGATTTTAGGAGTTAATGATATTTTGCCTAGTAGAATAATTTAAATTAAAAAAGAAACTCTACTTAAGGCATCTTAATTCAAAGGAATGAATCTCTACTAGATTTTCAAAAACCAGGATAGACAAATTGGTAAAACTTTTGTGTATAGGAATTTTGTGGGAGCTGGGGGTTCCTCAGAGTCACCCAAATCCTGATATTTCTTCCTAAGAGATGTAGCTTTCCCAGTGTTATACTCCTTGACTCTGTCCTGCTTCTTTTTCATTATCCACCTGGGGAGGCGATGCGACTTACTTTGATAGATAATTTGGAGAGAATGCATTTGATTTTCTCAGATTTTCCCCATCACTTTTGTCTTGGGAAACAGCTGCCTGAAGGGAGGAAGATTTCAGTTGACAAATATATATTCATATCTTGGTCCAGGATTGTAGGGGACCGGTTTGTTTTGGTCTGGCGAGTGTGACTCAGCTGTATGGAAAACCTACAGAAGCAAAGTGGTGGGCAGGAGCCAGACCTTCAAACCGAGTTTTCCTGTGGGAATCAGGCCTAGAAAATGCATACAGACTGTTATGGCTTGCTCTTCCTAAAACTCCATCACCCTGGTCTAAAACAAGAAATGTGTATTGTGTATATTCAAGGTAATTTCCAAAGCCTGTGTGAATTTTCCCAAGGACAGAGCTAATCAGCTCATCGCCATTACCCTCTGTATGTTATTTCCATTTCCTTGATTGTACCTAGAATGTAGACAATAATATTCTATGTAATAGATAATAAATCTTTCTCTGATATAAGACCCGAGGAAAACAATAAACGCCTGTGTAAGCAAGGGTTGAGGTGCTCTCCCCTTGAGAGAGTAGCCATGCAGTTCCCTTTTTCTCCACAGGATTGTTGTCGCCTGTGCATTTATTCTCGTCATCAGCACAACAGGCGGACTCTGCTGGCCGCAGCCTGCCACACAGGATGATGCGGTTCTCACACAAAACTTTCCCCACCAAATTAAATTTGTTTATAATAACACTGATGCCTTCCATTTCAACTACCACTATTTATCAATTTGATAGATGAAGAACAATACCTCATTATGGTTTCTAGTTTCCTTTCTGTTACTCAAAAATATAAATATTTATTAAAATATGTTGCCTGCTTGTTTTCTTATGTGAATTGCTTTGTTATTCACTTTTCCAATTTTACTCTCCAGTCTCTTTTAAAAGTACTTTGAAAAGTGTTTGACGATGATAGGAACGTTTTCTAATTACACAAGGAGAAAGTAACCATTCTGCTTTACGTTAGTGTGTATTTGTGGAACATGTTCTCTCACTGTGAAATATTAAACATGATCGTGTGGGGAAGGGAAGAAAAATAAACGGACACAGAGAAAGGGATAGTTACTTAGCAATGCCTGAGTGAAATGGACAGACACACAGAATTTGACATGAGGTGGCTAGAATACTGGAGATTTATGTGAAGAGAGTAATCCAGCAGTATTGTAGAGCAAAAGTTTTTAACATTGATTCAGTATACTCACCCTCGCCCTTCCACCTAGTGGAAACCCTTATAAAAAGAATCATATGGAAACCCAGTTTATTTTATATATATATGTGTGTGTGTGTGTGTACGTGTGTGTGTGTGTGTATGTATATATATAGTTTTATATATGTACTTTATTATGTATATATTTATATATATAACGAGCACTCATGCTTTTGGAGTATAAGGTGACTCTTGTTCCCATAGCTTCCTCATTTCTCCCCCTTTTGCCTCCTTCACCTAGCAGGTAATGCAGCCAAGAACTTTAGGAGTACAGAGAACTCAGAAACAGCCCAGTGCAGTAGAAGGACATGTTGCTGCATACAAATGAGTTCCTGCAAAGTTAGTTTTATAATCGCTTTGCCCCAAACAATAGCTCTTGTGGACCTTCTGTCCTTGGGCCTGATCATTATTCATATAATATTAGATACACCTATTTTGGAATACCAAAGAAGAGTGATTAGTAATAGTCATTTCATTATATTTTGATAATTGTCAATATAGAAACCTTTCTCATAGATATCATTATATTCTTAGGAAGAAAGAGCTGGTCTTTATAATAATATTATTGGTATTTTATAAAATATTTATTCAAAGTTTAGAAGAGTAACTTTCTAGCTAAAATTCATTCAGCTAACAGTGAATCAAGTTCACTGTTAGTCTTTTTCCTCTTAGTTATAATTATTCTATCCCACCCACCGAAGCCTAAAGAAAAAAATTTGAAGGGGCTATAATTTTATTGAAATATGAAACATTTATATGGACTTCTAGCCTTTCTTAAAGAAACTGAAAAAAAGTCATGAGATCTAATTACTGGCTTCAGAAACTTTGACATTTTATAATAAAAATTTCTGCTTATAAAGATTCCGGCAATTTGGAGAGGTAGATTTTAAAGAAAATGCTACTTTTTACATACTATAACTATTTTTAGCCAGTAGAAAAAAATGTTTAACTGAAAGCACTTAGTGACAATGTTTTGATAGGAGCCGAAACATTTCTAGCTGGCATCATGTATAGAAAAAGAAGTTTGTTGCAAAACACTTGGAGCTGTTTCCAGATGGATGGCTAGTGGATACTTTTGTTCTCTCTCTGTTGGACTAATGAATTAAGGCATTCTAAGTCACTGTAGCTGAGTGGGGTTCGTGCCATAATGGAATGCCAGAGCTATATCTTGAGGAACGGCAGATTCTTATGGACACCATTACAGCATATTTTATAGGAAAACTACCTTTCTTCTGGCATATATACTGTATGCCCTATTCTCTGCATTTTGGCTCACTACAACAACTTCTTTTAGAAACTTCTCAGTTTCAGTAAAGCTGTGTTAGGAACCACCCTGCCTGGTTTCAGAAGCTGCAACCCCCTCATGGCTAAGGCTGAGTGAGTGACCTTGGGAACATAAGCCCCTAAGGGGACAAAGGTTATCTCCCTGGCAGGGGCGCCACCTCCGCTCATTTTACTTCACCCTACCTGGCCCCCAATGCTTGATCAGTTAGCCAATAATGGGTAAGATTCCTCAAGGGAGGGATGACCTAAGACAGGCATGATAATGGGGAGCCCCCAGGGACGGACTTGGGAGGCTATAGCAAAAGGCAGTGAAGGACCCTCGCCCCTGGGCTTTGACACAGCCTGAGCCCTCATTCTGTCTGTGAGAAGTCTCCTAACCTCTTGGCTGCCTTACTTCCCCTGCCTGACTTAGGCCTGAAACAATGACAGAGGGTGGCGCACCCCTGTGCTGGAAAGGGTGGGTGATCAGGCCTAAAAAAGAATATGTGAAAGCTGCTTTGTTTAGAATGCTCTCAATTAAATGATAAGGGTCTGAACAGAAAATGAGTTTGTTTCCCAAAGTTTTGTAGCCCTTTAGCTAACATACCCTGACTCAGATAAGCCCTAGTACTTCTTCACATGTTATCTGTTGTTTGATCTGTACTGCCTGACAATGATTAGTGACCTTTACCTGTATTCCTGTGCATAATGAACCCAATAAAAGCCCATTGAGGAAAAGTGGCCCTTCTCCTTTAAGAGATCAGCTACCTTTCCTCCCCAAGCAGATAGACTTATTCCCAGCTGTGGAGGCCAGGGGAGCCCTGGGGGAGGACCCTCCACAAGGCTGATCATGGAAAATTTTTGGGGCATCATTCTGTCTTTTTTATTGTATTTGTTGGTTTGTTTAAACGCAGTTGGTATGGAATTTTATATTTGTTATATTAGTTTCTATTAGTTTCAGGTATACAACATAGTGATCCAACATCCTTATAATATTATCCCACTAATTCCAGCAGTCATTCATCACCATGTAAGCTTATCACAATATTATTGACTATATTCTCCTTCCCTTTTTCATCCACTCCCCAGCCCCTCTCTTCTGGTAACCATTCTTATGGCTGTCTCTGTTTCTATGACTCTGTTTTTGTTTTGTTCATGTGTCTTGTCTTATTTGTAGGTTCTATGTAAGTAAAATCATACATTTGTCATTCTCTATCTAACTTATTTCACTTAGCATAATATGCTTGAGATTCATCCATGTTGTTACAAATGGCAAAAATTTCAATTTTTGTTGCTGAATAATATTCCACTGACTATCAGAGTGGGGCAAAAGTGGGTGTACAGTTGTTTGTATGGCAAATAATGTAATGATTAATAAATAATAATATAAGAATAAACTGTGTTGTGTACTTACAACTGTAAACCTACTTTTGCTCAACCCTATATATATTTCATATCTTCTTTATCATTCACTTTTCACTGGACACTTAGGTTCCATATTTTGGCTATCATAAATAATCCTGTAATGAGATAGGGGTGCATAGGTCTTTTCAAATTAGTGTTCTCATTTTATTTGGATGGATAAGGGGTCTTTCTTACATCTATTCCTCTTTGTCTTTCCTTCTCTTTCTATCTCCCTTCTTCATTCTTTCAGGCTGCAGAAAGTACATGCTATAGAGCCAGTCAGCCAGATCTGATGTCAAATTTTATTTTGTTCACATATTAAAAAATGTAGCCAGAAAAATTATTTATCTCCAAAACCTCTCTGTGTTTGTGTCCTCATATGGTAAATGGAGGTAGTATACACACCACATGGTTGGAATTGATTTATGTAGAACACATAACACATGGACTAATATGTAGAAGAATCTGACAAACTTTCTTCACTTTTTTTCTGTCAATCATCTCAGTTCCCTATAGTATCTGAGAGAGCTATCAACAGGGAAAAGTTAGGAGTTTCCAGCTTAGTGATTTAATATTTACTAAAACTATATATTTCATAACATTACAGCATTTGAGCAGCATATAGAGCAAGAATTATGGATATGCTGTAATTGATTTACTACTTATTTGCAATCACCAACAGTAATGTTTTTATTGATATAAGTGCCGCACTAAACATCTAAGTATGCACTCAAACTTTGAACCTATCATGAAACCTAAGAACTGTAATAAACACAGACCCTGAATAACAACTGTCACAAACATCTGTGGTCTTTCCTAAGTCAACTGGACAACTACTCAACCATCTGCCTGCTGAGCATCCTGGCACCAAGGAGTAGATAAGACTCGCATACAGTAAGTATGCTATTCGCTCAGTTTTATTGAATGCAGATTCACCCAAAGTAGAACATCAACATACATTAATATCCTACTTACACTCTAACAATGTAAAAGGAATATAATACACACAGCAATCAATGGGAGATAATGAATCCGAGTCCCAGAGTCTCAGCCTGCAGGTCTGGGAGACAGCATGGTGAGCAAAGGAGTTGTCAGTGTCCCACAAGAAAGGATTTCAGGAGCCAGGTGGGCAGCAGGGCAGGTGAAGTCCTCAGTCAAGCCGGGCAGAGCCTCTGGCAGCTGATGCCAAGGGAGAACAGCGTGGCATGGAGCAGCACACTGGTGTTTGGAGCTTGGCTGTCTGGCAGTGGTCTGCCTCAGTTATACCCCTGAAAGTGTTGTACTGCACCCTTCTGGGTCTTTTCGATGAATGTCTTGGCACACCAATGCCAAGTGGGAAATTTGCCCAGGGACCTATGGTAGTACATGGCTGTTCTGCTTGACACCCTGCTGACAAATATGGAATTTTCTGAGGAGTCTATCTATGTGTGGTCCTGCTCTGCAGACGTGGCTACTCTGATCATGTGTGCAGACATCTTCAGTGTGTCTCCTTGCCAGATGTGTTTACTCTGACTTAGGTCATTTTTGTCTTGAACCAAAGTGTCATGGCTGACTGAGCCATTTTATTTGACATAAGTGACTCCACTTTGTTTTATATACTTCATACTATCTTAATTGGGCCAATGACATTTTATTGGTCCTACTCTCCACAATAATGCACTTTGAAATGGAGCAGTGTCTCATTTTAGGAAATATTCTGAAGGAATAAGATTATCCCTCCAAAATTCAGATTTAGAGAGAAGATACTGGGTGTGTCTGTAATATAGATGAATGGGCTTAGAAATCTGCCCACACTGGTTTTTTTTTTGGATTAAAAAGTTCAGAATTAAAAAAATCAGAATACTAACTGCATAATCCAGGTTCATCCTTTTCAAATAGCAGACCCTTAGAAATTAAAGGAGCATGGGAACAAATCATCATTTCACATTGATCAACCCAGAAAAAAAAGCCAGGGTTTTCCTGTTTCTGTCATTTCCGTTGTTAGTAATTCTCTACTTTATCCATTAATGAAAAGCATTCAGAGCTTTTTAAATGCAGATACCTGAGTCCCACCCTTAGAATCTGTAGCTCTGGAATATAGCTCAGCACTGCATTTGTACACTGCACTTTATACAATCCTAATATAAGTAGTTTTCGGGCTTTACTGAAAATTTTTGCCCTACACCCTGCCTTATAAATAAGTTATATGACTGCTATTTGGGGGCTGCTAAGCACTAGAGTCTAGTGAGATAGTTGCAATTTCTTGTGTCAAGAGAAAGAAATCCAATTATGAAATGTAAATTCTTCTTTTTGAGAGAAAAAGAGGCAATGAAATATAAATTTCTCCATGTTGTATGAAAGCTTCTGGGAGCCCATAAAGGGTAAGCTGTGTGCTTGCCGAGCAGCTGGACCATCATCATCTTCTCTGGCTTTTATGGGAGAAGATGAGACACTTTGGGCACTTCCCTGAAAACAGTATCTTGGAGAGTTTCTGCACAGGATGGAAAGTTTTTACTTTTCATGCTTGAAAATCCATAATTAACTATTTAGAATGAGGAGGAGTGTTAAAATATGTAATAAGAGTGAGTGCAATCCTTTCTTGGGATGAGTATCTGATTTCTAATTGTACCTTCCTCCCGTATAGTACCTTTGTGCAGAAAGCAATTGGTTAGGGGTGAAGAAAAGGTTTCTCAATAATTAGAGGGAACTAGTTAGTGTTTGGAAAAAAGAGAGAAAGAGAACGGTTCTAACCAGTACTCAGACTCTAAAACAGTTGTATGACCATGAAGCAGGCCATAGTACGGGGCTGAAGCCCATGATATACTGCTGAAAGGGAAAAGAAAGATGAAGTTAAGTGGGACTTCAGTGTGAGAGCGTTCATTGCCTCGGTATGTGGAAACAGAGTTGAGTGAAGGGAGCTGTTTCCATTTGGAGGACACCTTTCATTTGGTTTTCTGAGAAGATTACGATCCTGGCAACAACTTCAACTACTCTATTCTTTCCCATTTTGCTCTTACATATGATGAACTCATTCGAATAAACTCTTCAAGTAGATTCCTGGTTATGTTTTCTTCCCCATGCCCCAGCTTTTGTAAATTTAATCTCTAACTCAAAAAATTGTAAATCCATATTAGTTGCACCCTATACAAGTAAATAGAAATTTTTCAAGATGGATATTGAACCAGGATCTTTTATACCGCTTTTCTCTGTTTTTCATTATCTTCCTGATTCTTGATTTAAACTGGCTATTTTGGGAAAATGAATGTGCTCTAGGATTAACAGTGATTCCTTTTGTAAACCAAGCCTGTTAAAAAATGCATTTCCAGGAGCCAAGTATAACCTGAACCAGCAAGTCTGAGCTTTCGCTTCCTGCATGGAGTGAATTCTAGACTCCTATATTCAAGGATTGCTTTATTAGCCACAGCAGAAAGGGCCAAAAGTAGAGATTCCTGAAACAATTGTAAATTAATCATTGAATATAGAATACCACTTTCAAATGATTTTCAATTATTAAACAGACTTGGTAAGTACAAAAACAACTCAATTCTAGTGTGTTCTTAGCCATGTAAAGATATTCATGGGTTTAAAATTTAATGTTTTCTTTTCATCAATAGTGAATTTGTTGTTGGCAGAAAATGCATGAGAGTCTAGAGGTAGAGAATTAAATCTTGTGTTCCCAACATAATGGATCTGGCAGAAGTAGTTAGCTATTTAGAGTTTACTAGTGCTTCTGTGCCAGTCTACATTAGACATGATTTGGGTGTGCTACCAGAAGTGAGTATGTATTAAACTTCACAAAATGTACTGAACCATATTGTGTCAGAATCTTGTTTAAGGAAGGAGAGCTAGAAATTTGGCTAAAATTCTTACAATAATGTAAGGATTTAATACCTCAGCACTTTTTCTCAACCATAGTATCTTACCTCTTTGTCCTTTAGGTTAAGGCTCATCTTCTTGCTTAGTGATTCTATTTACATCTTGTAAATGGGTCTAGTCTTTGACATATAGATGATTCCTTTAAGAAACCGTAGGCATGTTCTTCCTGCTGCACTCTTTCCTAAGGGAAGAATCTTCCAGTGTAAATATAGGCACATTCCACACTGAGACTCAAAATGGTGCTATTGTTTGCTTAACATGACATCCTTTGTTAAGAAGGATGTCATCCTTTATGAGAAGACAGAGACTTAAATTCAGATAGTAGGAAAAAGCAGTGAGGTAAAGTTCAGCCAAAGTATGTAACATGGGAGTTATGAGTTTGTAACATGGGAGTAACAAATTTGGCCAGTTGAATTCATATTAGATACTTGAACTTCCCATTGGTTTCGTCTGGAAAGGAAGCCAGAAATATTTGTGGATTATGAGTCAGGCAAACAGGTATAAATTCTGTCCCACCACTTATTAATTCTGATCCTCCTTAAATATCTGACTTGAGAGACACCACTAAACCTCACAAAGCCTTGTTATCATCATTTATAAAATGGGAATAATAATATTAAAGTTTATAAAGATTTGCCATGCATTTATAAAGAGGTTGGCCAAGTGCTTGCCCAATGTTTGTCTTAGTAAAGATTCATCTGTGAAACCTTTCTCCACTACATATTATTGATCTTTCCTATTGGCAATATCACTTTGCTTGTCATTGTATATTTTCCTGCCCACCCAAATGACATTCACAGGACAATTTCTATGATAAGACATCAAACTGAGGATTAATCCCAGCTGAGGATTACTTTTGCTAATACTGTTAGAAAGGGAGAGAGAAAAGGCATTATATATTTGTAAAGTAGAATTTAAAATGGCATAATTGAAAATCTACTTGTTTATCTTTATGAGACAATTGGTGATTCTTTTCTCTTCTTGAGTAATGAATTGCTTTATATTTAATTGCTATTTTGAGAAAGGTATTCCTCCAAATGGACATTAAGGAAAGAGGACAGATTTTAATTAAACCATTTAACACATACTAAATAACCCCACCAGGAAGCATGATGAAGATATGCTTAATTGGTTTAGAAAGATAGCTGTGAGAACCTCTAACTCAAAGTTATACACAGAGATAATTCTACATCTATCTCCTAATCAACAGTAAAGGGAATTAATAAAAATTTAAGAAGACAAGGCAAGTAAATTAAAAAAATAGGTTGACTTTCATCCAATTTGCCTCCCCACCCTCCATCAAACAAAGAAATTCTCCAGGATGTGCACATATGTTCTATTTTGTGGATACGTTTACATAAGAAAAGAGCTACTTTATTCCTAAAACTGACAGCATGTTTCTTCCTAAAACTTTACATCGTGTGTTTGATAGTGTTTATCATTCTCTCATTCTTCTATATAATCTTCTCATTAACCCCTTTCTAAATGTCAGGGGCAACATGTGGGCCCATAGAGATAGAGTGACAAGCCTAGTGTGTATACCCACTAAGCATCTAGTTGTCATCATCAGCCAATGTGAAGGACAGAAGATCAAGTGGACTAGTCAGAGAATGGGGCAGCCTTAAGAACAATGGCAGGATACACAATGAGAAACATAGGAAAATGAGTAGGTGAAATCAGCTAGGTCCTGAGCTCTGAAAACCAAAAAGCCTCAAAAGATCAAGTAAAAGAGCAATAGACTTGAGAGAGGTGGGCAAAAACTAATTCAGCTCCATTGAACTAGTATATAGAGAATGCCTATTACATGCCAGGATTTGTGATGGATTGTACCTTTGGGTAATCTCTGGAAGACAAAGGTAAAATATACCTGTAATTGTTCTTTTAAGAGATATTATAGACAACCAGAGGAGACATGTATAAGAAAAGATCATATCAAAATACAATGAAAAGTTCCTTGATGAAGTTGTAAGGGAGGCACATAAGATGACCACCTATTGTATTGTTCTTTGATTTTTACTTTTATGATTATCGTTATTTGGGGGATAACAAAAACTTCACCACATTATTCTTTCATTTTATTTGAGCTTTTCTGGCAAGTGTTCTCAGCGTGGGCCTTTCTGTGAACAATTTCTGAGGTTTGAATATTGTCATTTTGATTTCTATTTTCCTATTTTAACTTTGATTTTATAACTTGCCTCTTTTTTATTGTTTCAATTTACCTGGAATTTATTAGAATGCATATGATAATTCAACTAAATTCCAACAATCATATGAGCACAATCAGCATGCCATTCACTGTACAATGAACATCTTAACACACTTTTCTAGGTTACATAGACTGTAATGTTAATTGTGGAAAAACATTGTATTCCAGTGGCTTTACTTTCTGAACCCTAACTGAGACTTTTAGCATGAATATTACATGCTGGAGATGTTAACCAACAGGTTATCTTAATCAATTTCCCTGAAGTCCTTTAAACAAATGTCTGTGTGCTTTCCATCATAAATTGATTTGATACTTAGCAAAAGACAGACACAAATTAATGTACAGTGGGATCTTGCCTGCCCAGTGTGTGTATCTGGAAACATTAATACCTGTTATTATTAAAGGCAAAAATGCACTGGAATTTTAAATAGGTAATTCATGAATGTTATATCTTGCAGATATACAGCTTCAGAACGTTTGATTAAGGCACACACTGTTTTATTGAATTTACTGGGGTGAGATTGGTTAATAAAATTACATGACTATCAAGTGTACAGTTCTATAATACAGCATCTGTGTATTGCTTTTCATGTTCACCACTTGGAGTTAAGTCTCTTTCTGATACTATTTATCTCCTTTTTATCTTCTTCTACCTCCCTCCACCCTCTCTGCCCTCTAGTAATCACCCTACTGTTGTCTGTGTCTATAAGGTTTTGGTTTTGTTTTGCTTTTACTTAATCTCTTCATCTTTTTCACCCAGCATCCCAACACACTTCCCAACTGGCAGTTGTAAAAATGTCCTCTGTATCTATAAGTCTGTTTCTGTTCTGCTTGTTTATTAATTTTGTTTGTTAGATTTTTTTCTACTTCTTCTTAAATAAGACCCTTCAACATTTCATGTAATAGTTTGTTGGTTATGAACTCCTTTAGGGTTTTTAAATTTTTTTTTATTTTTGCCTGGAAAGTTCTTTACCTGTCCTTCAGTTCTAAATGATACTTTTGAGAGCTTTGCTGGTTACAGTAATCTTGGTTAGAGATCCTTGCTTTTTATTACTTTGAATATTTCTTGCCAATATTTTCTGACTTGCAAAGTATCTTTTGAGAAATCAGTTGACAATCTAATGGGAGTTTCTTTGTAAGTAAGTAACTGCTTTTCTCTTGCTGCTTCAAGATTCTCTGTCATTAACCTTTTGTATTTTAATTACGATATGTCTTGAGTGGGCTTCTTTGTGTTCATCTTGTTTGGGACTCTATGATTCCTCAGCTTGCATGTCTATTTCCTTCACCAGGTTAGAGAATTTTTCTGTCATCATTTTTTTCCAAATAGGTTTTCAATTTCTTGCTCTCTTTCTTCTGCTGGCATCTGCATGATTTGTATGTTGGTGTGCTTGACCTTGTCCCACAGGCTCTGCACACTGTCTTCATTTTTTTAGACTTTTTTTGCTATTCTGCGATTGCTTGCTTGTTTGTTTTGTTTCCTTATCTCTAATTTGTTTCCAAATCTCTAATTTGATCCCCTACTTCATCTCCTCCACTGTGGATTCCTTGTAATGTGTTCTTCATTTTAATTATTGCATTCTTCATTTCTGAGTGATTTATATATTTTCTATCTGTTGTTATGATACCTATCTCTGTGTTGAAGTTCTAAGTTCATTGACTATACTTATAACCAGTGTTGTGAACTCTGCATCTTGTAGATTGCTTGTCCCCTTTTTGTTTGTTTGTTTAGTTCTGTTCTTTCCTTTGGGACATGTTTCTTTGCATCCTTGTTTTGACTCCTTCCCTGTGTTTGTTTTTTCTATATATTAGATAGAGATTCTATGTCTCCTGGGCTTGATAGAGTAGCCCTACATAGAAGGTGTTTTGTAGGTTCCCGTGGCACGGCCTCTCCATTCACTCAAGCTGGGCACTCCAAGTGCATCCCCCCCCCCATGTGGACTGTGTACACCCTCCTGTTGTAGTTGAGACTTGATTGCTGTTGGCATGTCCATGAGAAGGATTTACACACAAGCTGATGGGTTGGAAGGGCTGACTGTGACCACCAGCTACCGTAGATGATCAGCTGTGCAGTGACCCACTTCAGAGAGCAGGAATTACTTTGGTGAGGCTCTGGTGTCTGCTGTTTGAGTGTCATTTGTGGAAGTGGTTGGGTGGTACGTCGATGTAGTCTGAAGCCATCTACTGGGTGTGCTGGCTCTAGGTCCTCCCATAAGGTGCATGCCAAGGTCAGCTGCCTCTTGTGTTCTGCCCAGAAGCGCCATGTACTAAATAAAAATCAATCTGCAGATGGCTGTTACTTGTGCTGGGCTTGGAAGTGTCCCAATGAGGCAAAGCAGGAAACCAAGACTTGCTGCTGCTAGTGCTGGTCCTAGGGCAACTTAGTGAGAGGCATAGAGCATGCTGAGGCCAGACCCTACCTGTTTGAGAGATTTTAGGAAAGTCTTAAGCATGAGCCAAGATAAGCCACTGGAAACAGCTTGAAAGGGCCCATGTTTGGTGGGACAAGGTCTCAGGGAATCACCAGGGCTGTGCTAACAGCCTTAATATGTTGGATGGAGACCCAGATATGGCCTCTGCCTGCCGGGTCTGTGTGTCGGGGGGAGGCGGCATCTTAGAGAAAAAGGAATAATACCCTTTGCCAGTACTTTTGTCTGGCAGAAAGGTGCTCACCTAGTCTTGCCTTGATGCCGGATAATTCAGTTCCTCTCTGTATGCCTCTAGTTCCTTTTGAGCTTCTGCTCCAGTGCTGGAGCTCAGAGAGAGTAATCTGAGTAAGTCCATGTGGAATCATTTTAAGAGGAACTGCCTGGGACTGCAGAAACACTCTCTCCCACACAGTCACACTCCCCTTGGTTTTTATAGCCAGAAATTAATGGGACTTCTCTTCCTGGTACTGTAACAATGGACTTGGGGCCTGGTGTAGGGCTGGAACCCATGGCTTCTAAACAGGACAGATATCTGCAGCCAAAATACCCCTCCAGTATTTTATCTGCCACCAGTGGGTGTGGGGCCAGCCCATTCAGCATCTCTGCCCCTGCTACCAGTCTGGTGTAGCTTCTTCTTTAAATTTCTAGTCATAAAACTTCTATTCAACTAGATTTCAGGCAGTTCTGAATGGCGGTTGTTCTGTAGCTTAAGATGTAATTTTAGTGTGGTTGTGGGAGCTCTGGGAGCTTTGATTTTTTCCTTGATTTTTTCTCTCATTTTAATTTTCAATCGACTATTCCTCCAATTTACTTCTTTATTCTTAAGTTCTATTATACATGTAATCAGCTGTTATAGCACCTGGATAGATAGTTCTCCAAAGAGGACATACAGATGGCCAGTAGACATATGAAAAGATGCTCGACACCACTAATCATCAGAGAAATACACATTAAAAACCACATTGACCTACCATGTCACACCTGTCAAAATGGCTATCATCAATTAATCAACAAACAACGAGTGCTGGTACGGATGTGGAGAAAAGGGAACCCTCATGCACTGTTGGTGGGAATGCAGACTGGTACAACCACTGTGGAAAGCAGTATGGAGATACCTCAAATAATTAAAAATGGATCCGCTTTATGACCCAGCGATCCTACTTCTGGGAATATAGATGAAGGAACCGAAAAGACTAATTTGAAAGAACATAAGTACCACTTTGTTCATTGCAGCATTATTTATAATCACCAAGATATGGAATGAGCCCAACTGCCCATCAGAGGATGAGTGGATGAAACAAGTATGGGATAGTTACACAATGGAATACTATTGAGCTGCAAAAAACCAAGAAAATTTTACCCTTTGCGACAGCCTGGAAAATATTATGCTAAGTGAAATAAGCCACTCAGAGAAAGACAAATACCATATGATTTCACATATATATATAATCCAATGAACAAACTGAACTAACATACAAAATATAGATGGATTCAACCTGGCTGCTATGGCTCAGTGGATTGAGGTCTGGCCTACAAACCAAAATATAGACAGATTCAGAGAGAGAGAGAGAGAGAGCAGGATGACAGCTAAGGGAGTAGGGGTGGGGATAGGGGGTGGAGGGATTAAGCAAAAAGGGAAAAGGACTCATGGACACAGACAACCGTGTGGCAATTGCTAGGGGAAGGGGAATATAACAGGATTAAATGGTAATGGAAAAATACAATACATTTTTTAAAAAACGACTTCTTTTCAAATCTTTTAATCCTAATATTTTCTATCAACTTCTAACATATTACACTTATTTTAAATTCATTCATCTATTCCAATGTTTACATTGTTTACAGGCTAATTTGTAGTTTGGAGGGCCAGGGGATGGGGAAGGGATGACTGAGTGAAGCTGGTCTCCAGCATGAATAGGACATTTTAACTGCACTAGTATTTTCCAGGTAATAATTCATTTGCCTGGCTTGAGCTGACAATAGGAGCGAACTTGAAAGCAAATTCTTACCCATAGTTTGAGATGATAATGTCTACTTGGCTGATACTTTGACTGCATACTTGTGAGATCCTAAGAAAAGGACCTGATAAAGTGGTGCCACAACTCCTGCTCTACAGAAACTGTAAGTTAATAAATATACGTTGTTTTTTCAGTCTCGAGTTAGTGGTAATTTGTTACACAGAAATAGATAACTGATGCAGTGTTCCTCCCAGTTGGGATGACACATGAAGAAAATATAAGAAAAGGTACCACTGTTTTAAATGTTTCAGTGGCTTGATACAGAGAAACCGTAGAGGGAAAGGTAGAGGAATAAGAAAGCAGAATAATTGAGAACCCACTCTATGCTGATCCATCTGCACATTGTTTCCATTCATCTTTCCATCTCCTCTAAAACCCTGTGAGTTTGGTGCCATGGCTGTCTTTTTATGAATTAGGACCTTGGTTTAGAGTAGATCTTTTTTACACTGCCAGGCTGCAGCCTGTGCAAACAGAGTAGTAGTGAGCTGAGATGATTTTCCTTAGGAGAAGGAACAGCAGAGTGAGACTTGGGGTGGCTGGCTACAAATGGTTTCTCCTATTTACCCTAGTGAGCCATTAAACACTCTCTAAATTTCTGTGTGTTTTGATGTGAAATTGTAGAAGCACTTAGGAGACTGTGCATGTGATCTAAGGTTATCTTGTGAGTGTGTGAGAGGCCTTTCAAATCTAGACGTTTGACTCCAAGCTTCGTATTCTTTGCATTACATTGTACCATCTAAAGAGAAAGATTGTCTCCTGCGTAGGAAGAGGTCTGTTTATTTAGGAGCTTTTAAGTTATATGTATGATATAATATAATAATTATCCCCACTCATGAGCTATGTATCATATTCAGTGCTCTGCATCCATTATCTTATTTAATCCTCCTAACACACCTGAAAGAATAAAACTCCCATTTCAAGGTTAAGGTCAAAAATTAATAGGGAGACTGGATAAATTACAGAAAGTTTTAGCGTTACTAAATAGTGAGAAACAATTTAAATGAATGTTTGTGGATCCCTAAAGACATTAAGCTTGATTATAAAATGAAATGACCTGCAAATGGCCCAAGTCTAGATAAAGTGTGAAAATTTACTCTGCTGGTTGTTTTTATGTGCTGTATCCAATTGTACATGAATGTTTGTAAATTAAAATTTGAAAATAATGGTTCGTTTTCATAAGGCAATGTGAAGTGAAATGAGATCATATCTTGGGCATCTATTATTTGTGTGTGTGTGTACTTAGATATCATTTTAAAGTGCAGAAGATAGCAGGATGAACTTAATGATAGAGAATTGCTAAAAGCTTATGGAAGAAAACTGCTTAGGTGTTCATAAAGACTGAAGAAGATCACTTGATGGAAATGGAGATGGTGAGGTACAAGACACTGTGGACAGTTAAGTTCATTTAAAATTTAATAATGGGATTGAAAATATGAAACCAAGTAAAAAGCAAGATTCTTGTTGACAAAATATCTTTTATTTGCTATCTTAAACAATGTGATAATAGTTCAGATTCCATGACTTTACCAGTTATGGCTTTTTGACTTCCAGCCAAATGACCTTTCCATTTGTATTGCAGCTTACTCATCTGATGAGTTGGAAAAACAGCAGTATGCAACTTACAGGATTTTTTTTTGTGAAAAAAATGTATCCCTGAGCATTTCTAAAATGGACATGTTTTATTGTTAAAATCTAACAAGTGCTTTTGTGTTATTTAATTTTAAGAAACATACAGTTTGTTTTGAAGGCATGCGAAATTGTTTAGATAGTTTAGTATCCCGTGAGTTTCTAAGATTGTGACCTTGGAGACAATAATTCTTTAATTTTTAGTTCTTGGAATAATTTTGTAACACAGTGTTGACTCTTCTCTTTCCTTCTGTTGCCATACAATCTATTCTGGGGAAAGTAATATGCAAGTGACAAAGGACATCACTGCTTATTTGGTGACAAAAGACCAAATGTACTTTCTATTACAACATTTTTTCTATCATTCGTAGGGACTTAATTTTGTTATGAGTAGAAACAACTAAATAGAGAATCTTTATCCGAAAAGATTTACTATCTTACATAAATGGTAATGCTCTAAATAGCCCATTGTGGAAAATATTCAGATCTCAGTGTGGTTGGCTTTAAACTTTGAGAAAACAAAAATGCCCATTAGAAGATACTGCTTTTATGAGAAAATGTAAATTAAATCTTAATTAACTAAACTACATTTGTTTTCATAATTCCTTTGTAATAAATAAAAAAAATCTTATTCTTATTTTAAAATGTTACCTACTAAGGTTGTATAATTTATTTGGCAAATAAAATTAGATAGTCAAATTAAGAAAGAAATTATAATTCCAAACAGTGAAGAGAAAGGTCTTATTTTTCATTTTTTGTGTGTGTGGAAGGCCAATATTTAAACAGTTTTAGGGTCAAGTGTTTATTTCTGCTTGAAAAAGAGAGAACAAAATTGAAAAAAATATGACATAAAAGGACGTAAGAATATTTTGGTTTGTTAGAACTGTAAATGCAGTATTAAAATGAAAACTATAACAGATATGTAAAAAGACCGAAGGAACTGCAGTGATAAAATAAATTATTAATAGAAAATACTTCATGCTAATAATACTTCATTAATAATATTCAGATCTGTGACCAACTTAGAAAGAAGAAAAGGATGGACAAGTGTAACTAGGAGTTTATTTCCTTTAGTAAATATTTTAAGTTGCATGTTTTGCCTGCAATCCAAAGGTAAGTGAGCAATACTATTATAATAGGGATGCGCTGGTTCGTAATCCTGGTCGAAGCAGCCTGATTTTCCTACACTAAATTTAAGGCCTTCAACATCTGTAGTTCTTAAATTCAAGAAACCATACTAATGCTAACAAAGTGGCTGGCTTGGCAGATCAATTGGAGAGTGAGCATGGAGAATTACCTACTTTGGAGAGGTAATTTAAAACTAAATCCACCTGTAAAGATGAGTGTCCCCTTTGGTTTTATAGGGTTTATTAGAAAAGAACCCTACATATTGAAAGAATTCCCTTTTGCTTGTCAACAGCAGTGAAAACTAAGGCCAAAACCCAAAAGAATACAGCTTAGACAAGAATGAACATAAGGCTCTCAAAGTTTTTTTTAAATCACTAAGAAAAGAAAATATAGTCACAGATAGTGGGTAAAGAGCTGCATTTTATGAAAACATCAGATCAGTGTAAACTTGGTTATAAGGTCATTTGGTAAAAAATATTAGTGATTTAAGGGAACAAATCAGTTTTGCATGCTAAACAAAATAAAACAAAACAAAAAAACCCATAAAAGGAGAAGTGAGTCTAACAAGAAAGTTTCTAGTACTGGAAGAACTTGGCTAAGTAATCTATGATTAAATAAGCTACCTGAAGCACTTTGTCAGCATCTGTAGTAGATTCAAGATGCAGGGAGAAGTTCATGTACCAAATCTAAAAATGGCTTTGTTATTATTAGTTATTGCTAATAATATTCAAGTTCTTACCTTAAAAACAAACATTTGCCATACAATCTAGGAGCATCATGATTCACATTATATTGAAATTTTCATGCTAAAATTGACAACTCCAAGGTGATTTTCTAATTTGAATATAAGAATGAAAATCTCTATTTTAATTTAATTTAACTTTTCTATTGTTGTTCAAGTATAGTTGCCTCCATTTTCACCCCACCATACCCCCCACCCCTACCTATCGCTGCCTCCCACCCTTGAACCTACCCCCTTTGGCTTTGTCCTTGTGTCCTTTATACATGTTTTTTGACGTCCCCCAATTATCCCCTATTAATCCTCTCCCCTTCCTATTTTTAAATAAGGGTAAAATGTAAATTTTTCTTACAAGAACAGGTGAAGTTGTTTTCAATTTTTATGATATAGTCATCTTACTGCTTGACTACACATGTTCCTTTGGAATTTTTGACCAATCTGTTATCCACTTATAAAACATTAAAGTTTCTGATTATCCTCATTTTATGGTAATTTTGGAAATTAGGTAATTTAATACCTCCAGCTTCATTTTTTACCTTAGGATTGCTCTGGCTATCTAAGGTGTTTTCCATTCCTTACAAAGCTGACAAATTTTTGTTCCATTTCTTTAAAAAAAAGTCACTGGGAAAGCAAAAAACAAATAAACAAATGGGATTATGTCAAACAAAAAAGTTTTGCACAGCAAAGGAAACCATCAACAAAAGGAAAAGTCAGCTCACTGAATAGGAGAGCACACTTGCCAATGGTATATCTAATAAAAGGTTACTATCCAAAATTTATAACAACTTATAAAAGTCGAAACCAAAAAACCCTAAACAATCCAGTCAAAAAATGAACAAAAGACATGAACAGGCACTTCTCCAAAGAGAAAAATAAACATATGAAAAGATGCTCAGTTACTAATCATTGGACAAATGCAATTAAAACCACAATGAAATATCGCCTCGCAACTGTAAGGTCAGCCATCATGAATAAATCAACAAACAAGTGTTGGTGAAGATGTGGGAAAGAAGGGAACCCTCATGCACTTTTGGTGGGAATATAGATTGGTGCAGCCACTGTGGAAAGCACTATGGAGTTATCTCAAAAAATTAAAAATAGAACTGCCTTATGATCCTGCTATCCCACTTCAGGAGAATATAATTGAAGAAACCAAAACACTAATTTAAAGAATGTATGCACCTCTATGTTCAGATGCAATGTATATGTAAATGTGCAACATTATTTACATCAGCCAAGATTTGGGAGCAGCCCCAGTGCCCATCAGTATATAAGTAGAAAAAAAAGTTATGGTAAATTTATGCAATGGAATACTACTCAGCTATAAAATAGAAGGCAATCTTACCCTTTGTAAATTAGAGAGTATCATGTGAAATAAACCAGTCAAAGAAAGACAAGTACCATATGATTTCACTTATATGTAGAATCTAATGAACAAAATAAACTAACAAAATAAAAACAGACTCATAGATATAGAGAACAGACTCATTACTGCCAGTCGGAAGGGGCTTAAGGTGCCAGGTAAAAAAGGTGTAGGCATTAAGCAAAGAAAAGGAAAGGAATAACTATTATGGTGATTACCAGAGGAAAAGGAGGTTGGCGGGACATAGAAGAGCCTAAAGGATTGATGAATAATGATGGAAGTAGACTTGATTTAGTATGATGAATGACAACACAATATACAGCTGATATATTATAAAAATTGTACACTTGAAAAGTATACAATTTTATTAACTAATGTCATCCCAATAATTCAATTAAAACACAAAAGAAATGTCATTGGGATTTTGATGGGGATTGCATTAAATCTATATATTGCTTTATGTATTATGGACTTTTAACTATGTTGATTCTTCCAATTCATGGACAGGGATTGTCTTTCCATTTCATTATGTCTTTTTAAATCTCTTTTAATAATTAATGCTTTGGAATTTTCAGTATATAGGTTCTTTACTCCGTTATTAAGTTTATTCCTGAGTATTGTTTTCTATTTTTTGCAATTGCAAAGGAATTTTTTTCATTTTTATTTAAATTTTACTGTTAGTATCTAGGAATGCAGAGAATTTTTATACATTGATTTTTGTATCCTGCAATGTTACTCTGTTTATTGCTTCCAGTAGTTTTTTTTGTGTGTGTGGAGTCATTAGGTTTTGCTATGTACAGAATCATGTCATTTGCAAAAAGTGACACTTTTACTTCTTTATTCTCAATTTGATTATATTTTATTTCTTTTTCTTTCCTGCTTTCTCTGGCTCAGATTTCCATAACTATGTAGAATAAGAGTGGTGAGAGTGGACATCCTTTTTTTTCCCCTGATTTTAGAGAAAAAGTTTTAGTTTTTTACTATTGAGTGTAATATTAGCTGAGTGTTTGTCTTACATGGCTTTCATTATGTTGAGCTAATTTCCTTTAATACCTACTTTACTGAATGTTTTAATGATAAATGGATGTTATATCTTATCAAATGCTTTTTATGTATCTATTGATAACATCATACTATTTTACTCTATTAATGTGGTGTATTACATGGATAAATTTGCATACATTGAACCATCCTTGATACCCTGGAATGAATCCCACTTAATGGTAATGTATTATTTTTTAATGTATTATTGTATTTGATTACTTAATAATGAATCAAAACCTAGATATAAGAACTGGAGCAATAAATTTGTAAAAAAGAAAACATAGATACTTAACTTATTAACCTTTGTCTTAGAAAAGATTTTATGAATTTGACCTCAAAGGCAAGGTAAATAAAGACAAAAATAAATAAATGGGACTGTATCAAACTAACAAGCTTCTGCACAACAAAAGAAACTACTAGCAATAAAAAAGGCAACAAACCAAATGGGAGATATTTGCAAACAACACCTCTGGCAAAGTGTTAATATCTAAAATATATAAAGAACACATAAAACTCAACAACAAACAACAACCCAATTTAAAAATGGGCAGAGAGCCTGAACAGACACTTCTCCCAAGAAGACATAAAAATGGCCAACAGACATGTGAAAAGATGCTCAACTTTACTAGCTATTAGGGAAATGCAAATCAAAACTATAATGAGATGTCACCTCACACCTATTAAAATGGCTATTCTCAACAAGGCAAGTAATAACAAGTGGAGAGGTTGTGGAGAATAAGGAACCCTCATTCACTGCTGGTAGGAATGTAAAATAATACATCCACTATGGAAAGTAGTATGGACATTCCTCAGAAAAATTAAGAATAGCATTGCCATGTGACCCAGCAATGTTTATTTTTGGTACCTACCCCCAAAACTTGAAAACATTTGTTAGCAAAGATATATGCATCCTTACGTTCATTGAAGTATTATTCACGTTGGCCAAGATATAGAAACAACCAAAGTGTCCTCTGACACATGATTGCATAAAGATGTGGTACATATATACAATGGAATACTGTTCAGCTTTAAAAGAAGATGAAATACTGCCACTTACAATAATATAGATAGACCTAGAAATACCGTGCTAAGTGAATTGTCAGTCAGAAAAATCTAAGAAGGATATGATTTTACTCATATGTGAGATATAAAATTATAAGTAACAAATAGATAAATGTAACACAACCAAACATAAATGATAGACACAGACAATAGTATGGTGGTTACCAGAGGGAAGTAGTGTGTGTGCATAGAAGGGTAAAGGGGATGAAATGTATGGTGACAGAAGATGATTTGACTTTGGGTGGTGGGCACACAGTGAAATACACAGATCATTTATCATAGACATGTACACTTGAGACCTATATAATCTTATTAACCAATGCCTCCTTAATAAATTTAATTAAATCCTAAAGATTTAATAATAAAATACTGCATACTTCTGAACATCCTGATCAAACAAATTCAAGAAAGTTTGATACACTTTCATTTAATGAAAAGTGAAATAAATTTAGAGAGTTATTAAGAAAATATGTAAAGAACACCTACCCTGAATTAGGCAGGAATTGCTTGTTTTGTGAAGCTGTAAACTTGATAAATATTTACTGTCATGCTATCTCTGGTCATGCCTTATCTGTACATTTTCATGGCACCCTTCCTTCCTTTTTCTTTCCTTCCTTCCTTCCCCCTTCCTCTTTTCCTTACCAAATATATTTTAAGTTTCTTTTATATGCCAGGCACTAGGTGAATGGAATGTGGACTTGGTCATCTCAGAACTCATAGAAAGTGGGAGTTGATATGTAAACACAAATATAGCGCCAAAATTTTGAAAGCTTGACTCACAAACTGAAATATTAGCCACAGACTAAAAATCAAGAAGTTATGTCAATTATCCTCCTCTTTATTAAATACTATGCTAAACAGTCTAGCTTAAAAGATGCCCAAATGAGTAAGGCAGGGAATACACACATGCAGTGAAGAGAAGATGTGAACACAAACACTAAAACAGAAGGTTACGAATAAAATATTTCCAAGTCTGTCATATGAGTTTCCTCTTAATGCTGTAACAAATTACCATAAATATGTTGTCTCAAACAACATAAGTTTATTCTTTTACAGTCTATGTTTCAGAACTTTGACATAGATACCCCGAAGTTAAGGCATAGCCAGGGCTATGTTCATTTATGAAGTCTACAGAGGAAAATATTTTCTTACCTTATTTGGCTTCTGGAACTACCCACATTTCTTGGTTTGTTGCCACATTTTACAGTGTTCAAAGCCATCAAAACTTTGTTTTCCTGTTCTTTTTTATTGGGGTCACATCTTCCTCCAACTTTCTTGTTCTTCCTTCCTCTTCCTAATTTTTAAGGACCTCTGTAATTATATTGGGCCCTTCTTTAAAATCAAAGTATCTTTCTCATTTCCATCTGCAATGAAAAAAATTCCATTGCTGGGCTTACACCCTAAGAATCCTGAAACACTAATTCTAAAGAACCTATGCACCCCAATGTCCATAGCAGCACAATAGCCAAGTACTTGAAGCAGCCTAGGAGCCCATCTATAAATGAGTGGATCAAAAAACTGTGGTGCAATGGAATACTACTCAGCAGAAAGAAAGAAGGAGTTCCTACTTTTTGCAACAGCCTGGACAGAACTGGAGAGCATTGTGCTAAGTGAAGTAATCTAGGTGATAAAAGATAAATATCATATGACCTCACCTAGAAGTGGAACCTAATTAACAAAACACAAAAACAAGCAAAATATAACTAGAGACATTGAAATTAAGAAGAGACTGACAGTAAGCAGATGAGAGGGGGAAGGGAAATAATGTGGGAAGGAAGGGAAAGGGTCATAAATAAACATGTTTAAAGGATCCATGGACAAAGCCAAAGGGGGTAGGATTGAGGGTGAGAGCTGTGGGTGGGTAGGGAGGGGGAAGTGGTGGTGGGGAAATGGAGACAAGTGTATTTGAACATTAATAATAAAAATAAATTAATTAAAAAAGAAAAATAAAAAATTAGTTAAATGAAAAAAATTTGCCCTTTGCTATGTCAGCAAAGATAGCCACAGTTCTAGAAATTAGAATTTTCATATCTCTGAAATCACAGATATATGCAAGATCAAAATGTAATAGAAATTCAGATTAAGTGTGATAATGTATATAAAAATACTTGGTGGAATATAAAGGGTAATGCTAATGTATGGTGTTAGGGTAGCAGTTACAGTGGTTTCCTATGCAGGAATATGAAGTTAAGTCACATTTCCTTTCTCCACTACTCCTGCTGGGTCTCTAGTTTCTGTATTTGACTTGCCTATTTCCATGAGTTTATTATTTTGTTCCAAAAATATGACATGTTGGTAGTTCAAAGTCAGGCTTTTATTGCTGTGTAAGGAAAACAGAACAATCAAATATTTGCTTCTGCTCTGGGCATTCTAACCCTGACATGTTGATCTGTTTACGTTCCCTGATTTTCATAGGTCCTAGAATTACTACGGATAAAACTTACCTCTGTCCTCAGTTATAATTCAGACTAATGAAGACATGTATGATAGGCTAAAAGTGAAGATGTATGATTGATATTAAGAATCCAAGTTTAAATGAGGGTAATGCCTGTTCTAATTTCCTCCTTTTCACTCCACAACTCCCACAAACAAAACCATCATAATTAGATTTTTTTCTTATCTGTTGATCCATCTAAAGAAATAAATCTGAGAAGGTATACTAAAAAGAAGGTAAAATATAAGCTATATTTTAGCTCTCTCTGGTAGTCTAAGTTTCCTGGGCAATAAAAAACTGGATCAGAGGAGATGGGTCATGAAAAATATTGCTGGAATACTATCACCTTCCTTCTAATACAGGATTGAGATATACACATATTCATACATACACACATTTTTAATGATCAAAAAAAACCCTTCCCATTGTATGGTAAGTGACTTTTTCTAAGAAAAGAAGGAAGTAAAGTAAAGGATGACAGTTTTTGAGCTTAAGGGTGACTATAGCCAGGCTTTCAGAAATTGAAATTGCAACAATTTGTAGGATGAATTGCAAAGGACTAAAAGTCCTTGGAAAGTACTAAAGTGTTTCTAATTCTATACTTCTACAGTGTAATGGTTGACATCCTGTATATGTGACTTTTGTATAAGACTGATGATTGTGTTCATAAATATATGCCTTCCTCTCCACTGAGACTGAATGGAGGTTTGCATATAATAACCACTCCTTTCAACTTTGCTCATTAACTGAACATAGGGCTGATGTCTTGAGTTATTTTGAACTAAGGCAAAATAACAGGAGAGCTGTAATAAAACCTTTCAACCACAACAGAATCAGAATAGAATGACCCTTAAGAGTAGAAGAAGATGATCCCATTTGTCTAGTGGTTGTAAAGTTAGATTAACCTTAGATGAAGTCCAATTTTGTGTATCACTCAGGATGGAAACTTAGTGTAGGGAGAAAGAACAATACTTCTCGTGTCAGAAAATGTGAGTTAAATTCTCAGCTTCATTCATTGCTAGAACTGACTTGGAACAAGTTTATTTATCTCTCTGAACTTTGGTTTCCTATATAAACCAGTAGAATATTTGGGTGACATCAGTAAAAAAGAGCTCTGTAAGGACTATTAGCAATCATTTTTGAGAAACTCTGGATATTTTTGAACCATAAAAAAAGTATTGGTGTAGTTTGAATTATTCTTTTTATTGTTTGTTTATTTATTTATCATTGTTCAAGTTCAGTTTTCTCCATTTTCACTCCACCACATCACTCTGCCCCATCCATCCCCACTTCCACCCTCAAACCTACTGCCTTTGGCTTTGTCCATGTGTCCTTTATACATGTTCCTCGATGGCCACTCCCCTGTTTTCCCCCATTACCCCTCCCCAATCTTGTTACTGTCAGTTTGTTCTTTATTTCAATGTCTCTGGTTCTATTTTGCTTTCTTGTTTGTTTTGTTGATTAGGTTCTACTTATAGGTGAGATCATATGGTATTTGTTTTTCATCACCTTGCTTATTTTACTTAGCATAATGCCCTTCAGTTCCATCCATACCACCATGAAGGGTAGGAGCTCCTTCTTTCTTTCTGCTGCATAGAATTCCATTGTGTAAATGCATGACAGTTTTTTGATCCACTCATTTACTGATGGGCACTTAGGTTGCTTCTAGCACTTGGCTATTGCAGATTTTGCTGCTATGAACATTGGAGTCCATAGGTTCTTTTGAATTGGTGTTTCAGGATTCTTAGTGTATAATCCCAGCACTGGAATCACTGGGTCAAAAGGCAGATCCATATTTAGTTTTCTGAGGAAATTCCATACTGAATTATTGTAATTGTGTTTGGATTATATACTAAAGACCACTTACTATAACAATACATCTTTTCTGTTTGTGGCATTGGAGAATCTGGTGCACAGGATCCAAAGAGGAGTTTGACAAGGTCATCTAACTGTTCACCTACTATTTGTTCAGCAACAATCCCCAGCCCTAAGAGATTATGATATGATTGTTACCACAGAATAGGCCTGCACTAGGGCAAGAGTATCTAGTAAGTATCTCTGTTAGAAAAGGACTTTTGCTATAAGGACCCAAGCAGGTTATTCAAATACGAGTGTGCTGTTGCAGAATTGGTGTATTTGAGTAAGTTCTATATTCATGATGGACATCCATATCCAACTCCTAAAACCTATTAGAAATCAATTATGCTTAAATCCAGCTTTAAAAAGATACTCTAAAACTGCTCATCTGTTTCTCCTATTTTGTTGAAAATGATCTTGGTAAAATGCAAAGCATCTTTAACTTGTAAAATATATCATTAGACTTTGCTTTGAGTAATGTGCAAGTTAATGTCCCTCCCATTCCAATCATAACAATCCCTCAGCCAAGTGTAAAAGATCCTTTAATGATTATTTTCTCTGCTTAATGCCTTTTTTTTACCTGCAGTTATATAGGTGGAGCTGGAGTGACTTGCCTGTGCAGTATCATGTGTTTTAGAGATTCTTGGGGAATTAAAACTAAGCATTTGCAAAAAATATTGAAAGCAAAATAGATATATTAACAGAGTACTAACCAATAAATTAAAAGTTCAATGAAATAAAATAGAATTTAAAATTCAAAGGGATTATCTCATAAAAAACAAGCTGTTCTAAACTTTTACTATATATGAAATTGCACAATTAAGAAACTCAATGTGCTAATAGTTTAAAAATATTTATTTTAGGATTATTGTTTTCAGTTTATACATCTTTTGGAGTGCTGCAATATATAAACACCTCAAAAATTTATTTAAAATAGTATTTTTTAAGTTTCCTAGGTGATTTGGACACCTAAATATTTTTAAAGGAATTTCTTAGTATAATAATTAGACAATGGTTCAATTCATTCCAAATGTCTGGTAAAATTCCCCCTAACTATTAATTATACCTTAGTAAAAGCTTCCAAGTGAGTCAAAATTTTCAAAGAAGTATAATTTTTCTGATCTTATAAAGAGAATCTAAGTTAAAGAGAGCAAACCCACTAGGTGAACAAAGTTCTGTTCTCATTCTCCTTTGTGCTTAGCTTTGTGCTAGAGGAAGGGTGAGAATGGCAAGATGAGTGGGCACCTACTGTGTTGCTCATGGTCTTTGTTGCTTGCCTTTTCCTCCCAGAACCTAACATTACTAGATATCATGGCATCATGCTGCTCTTATTCAGCTCAGTAATCATACTCTAAGTTCAAGTTCAGAGACTGTTTCTTATTTTCCCAGTATCTACAAAAGTATTTATATAATATATCAAGTACTTTTCTATTTGACATTTAAATAAACATGTCTATAAGTGTGTATGTGTATATCCACACACACACTTATGCATATGTATGTGTGTATTGTGTCATAAAGAATTTGTCTGCTCTTTGTCTCAGATTCCTGGGATAGAGGTTCTAAACCCTTAAAATTTCCTGAGTGGTAGGAGTATCTGTTGTTCAGGATGGCCCCCTGGAATGACTACTGAGTTTATACATATGAGATGGTTTTTGGTGAACTCATGAAGGTTATGCTACCAAGTTGACTCAGGATAGGGTCAGGCCAGAAAGACCAATCCTGTGACTAGAAAATTGAATTTTTAAACTACTTTCTTCCTGCCCAACCACTGGGATGAAGAGAGGAGTTAGACATTGAGTTCTATTATGTGGTCAATGATTCAGTTAATAGTGCCTTCATAATGAACCTCTAAAATAATCTCTGGAAACCGAGGCTCTGAGAAGCTCTTTGCTTGGTGGACATATTGATATGCAATGTGGATGGTGTCCTGATTCTATGGGCAAGGACTGTCAGGACTTCCCCAGTCCTCCCTTTGTATGTGTCTTCTTTGGCTGGTGCTGATTTATATCCTTCAAAATCAAACTGTAGTCATAAGTATACCACTTTGATGAGTTCTATGAGTCATTGTAGTGACTTATCAAGCCTGAAAGAAGTCCTGGGAACCCTAAATATGTATCAAGTTGGTCACAAGTTGGGGCACAGTGTGAGGACTCCTGAACTTGCAACTGGCATTTGAAATGAGAGCACTCCTCTTGAGGACTGTACCCTTCAACTCTGGAACCTACACTAATTTTAGATTGTTGGAACCAGAATTGAATTGTGGTATTACAGAATGAGTGTATGTGCATGGGAAAATATACAAATATTTCTATCTTAGAGACTCCAATTAATGGTAACAACAAAGATTCTGAGCTTTAACTTTTTAAACAAAGAGTTAAATCTTTACCATGAAGTGCTAATATTGTATTGCCCAATCCTAGAAAAGAATCAACCCAGAGTTGGCTCTATTAATGCCCTCAGAGGACTGTCCTTTCAGCATTTGGAGAAGCCTTCTAAGCCCAGTGAAGGTACAGAATAGAAAGTAACTGCATTCACAAGCAGAGAAGTATAATTTGGGGAAGATAAGAAGGGCTCAAGTATGATTTTTTGTTCTCCTTTTCCTATGTCCTCTTCCATTTTGTGAATTTATAATTTTTATCTCTCCTTAAACTTTTTTGTATATAATTTCCTTTTCAATGGCATAGATGTTATACACTTATTTCCAGTGCATAACAGCTAATAGATCTTTCAGTGTTTTCTTCAACCTGGGCAGAATTCTGAGTACCATTACCAATATGTTAAAAAGTCCCCACTACCTATTCTGACCCTGTGCAGCTGGTTTCAATGACATAGTTGGACCAAACAGGCCTGCCTCCTCTGAACCTTTTGTCTTTTTTTCCTCCTTATATAAGTGGAAAGTAGTTTATTGTCAGACACTCCTTTAATGCTGCTCTAATACTAATTCGTGTTTTACCTTAAAAAAAAACATGAGGTAGGTACTATATCTTCTCATTTTATAAATGATTACATGACACACAATGAGTTAAAAAAATTTGCTCAAGACCACTCAGCTAGTAAGTTGTAGAAGGAAGATTTCAACCAAAGCACTGTGATTTTGGATACTATGCTTAAAATTACTGAGTTATAAATACTTCCCCACATAAAATACCTCTTAATGTGTAGAGGGCAGGGTTCTTGCTCTGTCTTGGAATGAGTAGCTCATTAAGTATGTAAGCACATTCCTCCTATATCCATGGTCATATTTCTCACAGAGTTCCCACATGCACTCTATTTTCACCATATTGAATTATTTGCTGTTTCTCAAACACCCAATACCTTCAACTTCCCTATTGCTTTTTCCTCTACTTGAAGAGCCCTCCTCCTTTTCTTCACATCACTTACTCCTACTCATTCTTCAACTCACCTTTCCCTGATGCTCAGTCTGGGTAAGAAGCCATTTTCTTGCCTTCTTCGCATTTCAATATCTGCATGCTTGTTTTTGTGGCACTTATATCAACCTATGGTGACAATTTATTCTTGTTTTACTCAGAAGACTAAAAAAAGACTCCGGGTTACAGAGACCAGGCTGTGCTGACGGAAACCGGGCCCCCACACACACACCAGCCCGAGACTAAAATTATTGATGGAGGTCTTTTGTTTTGTATATCTCTATCTTTGGATTTGGCTTAGGACAAATTCTAGATCATAGTAACCATTCATTAAAGTTTATGAAATAACAAATCAGTGTAAATAGATAATAATATTTGCAATATTTATGAAACTTAAGTTGGTAACCAAAGGTTTATCAATTTGTTATATCTTAAGAGTTTCAAGGAATATCTCTGGGAATAGTGAGGGCATAAGTGTACTCATAGCAGGTTTACTAGGTATGTGCTTACATCATTGCACCTGAAAGTTTATCCTAATCTCAGATAATGGGTTGAAGTTACAGTTAAAAAAAGTAGGTAATAGTCTCATTTCTTTTTTAAAATACATTTTATTGATTATGCTATTACAGCTGTCCTATTTTCCCCCTTCACTCTCCTCCACCCTGCACACCCTCTCCCACCCACATTCCCCCCTTTAGTTCATGTCCATGTGTCATACTTATAAGTCCTTTAGCTTCTACATTTCCCAGACTATTCTTACCCTCCCCCTATTTTCTACTTACCATCAATGCTACTTATTCTCTGTACCTTTTCCCACTTTCTCCTCCTCCCATTCCCCTGTCGATAACTCTCCATGTGATCTCCATGGTTCTGTTCCTTTTCTAGTTGTTTGCTTAGTTTGTTTTTGGTTTTGTTTTTGTTTTTGGTGTGGTTGTTAATAATTGTGTTTGCTGTCATTTTACTGTACATGTTTTTTATCTTCTTTTTTCTTAGATAAGTCCTTTTAACATTTCATATAATAAGGGCTTGGTGATTATGAATTTCTTTAACTTGACCTTATCTGAGAGCCGCTTTATCTGCCCTTCCATTCTAAATGAAAGCTTTGCTGGATAGAGCAATCTTGGATGTAGGTCCTTGCTTTTCATGAATTGGAACACTTTTTTCCAGCCTCTTCTTTCCTGTAAGGTCTCTTTTGAGAAATCAGCTGACAGTCTGATGGGAAGACCTTTGTAGGTAACTGTCTCCTTATCTCTTGCTGCTTCTAGGATTCTCTCCTTCATTTTAAACTTGAGTAATGTAACTATGATGTGCCTTGGTGTATTCCTCCTTGGGTCCAACTTCTTTGGGACTCTCTGAGCTTTCCAAACTTCCTGGAAGTCAACTTCCTTTACCAGATTGGGAAAGTTCTCCTTTTTTATTTGTCCAAATAACTTTCCACTTGTTGCTTTTCCTCTTCTTCTTCTCATACCCCCATAATTCGGATGTTGGAACATTTAAAGATGTCCTAATATTTTAAGAACATTTAAAAAGGTTTCTAAGCCTCTCCTCATTTTTTTGAATTCTTGTTTGTTTATTCTTTTCTGTTTGGTTGTTTCTTTCTTCCTTCTGGTCCACTCCATTGATTTGAGTCCCAGTTTCCTTCCCATCACTATTGGTTCCCTGTACATTTTTCTTTATTTCACTTAGCATACATAGCCTTCATTTTTTCATCTAATTTTTGACCAAATTCAACCAGTTCTGTGAGCATCCTGATCACCAGTTCTTTGAGCTGTGCATCTGATAGGTTGGCTATCTTTTCAGCACTTAGTTGTATTTTTTTATGGATCTTTGATCTGTTCTTTTGTTTGGGCCATTTTTTGTCTTGACGCACCTGTTATATAGTGAGAGGTAAAGCCTTAGTCGTTCACAGGGTGGGGGGTGCAATCCAGTTGCTAAATTGTGATGCTGTATGTGGGAGAGGTGTTCGAGAGGGAACGATGGCACTTGTTCTGCTTTCTGCTGGATTTTGGTCACTTCTGCCACTTCCCCCAAGCACACTGGGCCCTTCTGGTACTGATACCTGTGTGGGTGGGCTTGTGTACATTCTAGGACCCTATGGGTCTCTCCAACAAAGTCTCCTGTGAGGCTGGGAGTCTCTCCCAGCACCTCAATCCACACAGGTGTTTTCAATCAGTATTTTGAGGCTCTATTTCCCCAAGCTGGGACCGTGGGTCTTGCAGTCTGTCTTACTCCCCAGTTTCACCTGGTTTATCTGCAGGTGAATGTGGAATCGCTCAGTTCACCAGCCATCTTGTGTGCCCATGCCTCCACAATCTGCCACCTCACTAGTTCTGCCTGCTGCCACCTTGCACACTCAGGGTCTGTCAGCCACCACTTTTTTTTTTTTTGCTGCAACCCCTCTCCGCCCAGCTGCCTGACTCCACTCCTCCTACTGGTCTGGATGAATGTGTCTACTTTAACTTTTTGGTTGTCTGACTTCCATATAGTTCAATTTTCTGTCAGTACTGGTTGTTTTTTTGTTTCTAAATTTTTGTTGTCCTTATTTTGGTTGTTTGAGGGGGCACAGTGTGTCTACCTATGCCTCCATCTTGGCCGGAAGTCAAAATTGATCTCACTTCTTTACTTGCCTCTTCTGAACTTCATCTAACCTTTAGGGACTTAAAAATTCCCTGAGCAAAAACAGTTACAATTATCAGATTATTAATATTTCAAATACACATACACATTCCCCCATGCACATATGCATACACACTATGGCAATATATGATAGTATACATAGTGTGTGTGTCTGTGTGTGTGTGTGAGATTTCCTCACACCTCTAGGTAGGATGTAACAGAGTGTCCCATCACCTTAAATTATTTCCCTCATATCATAACAAAAATTATCATAAACTGTTACTTTAAAGGCTTTATATATTTTACCCCATCAATTTTAACACCTATTATTTAGAGAGGTGTTTTTTATGAGTTCATCTTTGATTTAGAAATTCAGTGACAAAGTCAAAAGGAATAGATGTATTTATGATTTCAAAGGAGCAAATTCATTTGTGAAAATACATTTACCTGTTTTCTGCATATCTTGAGATCTCTGGGGGTGTAGGACTCTATTGCAGAATGAAAGGCTCTGCTATATGGTAGGGGTGAACTATACTAATAATGAAAGAAAATTCATGATAATATTAAATCTATGTAGCTGCAGGGCAATGGCCAGGAAAAGCCAACTTAATGCTTTCTGTCTATGGAAGTATATCAGCTCCTATTTTGTGGTGAATCCAATCGCTTTTCTCCTGAGAGATGATTATAGCAGCTTGCTAAGAGTATCATCCTTTGCCATGAATTTTTAAAGAATGCCTAAAATCAGTAACCCACAGTTCTTGTGGATCATATGGCTGACCTCTGTAAGTTGTAGTACTCAAGGTATTACACAGCCTGGCAGGCTGTCATCCTGAAGAGAGGGCCAGAATTTCTCACGACACTTATCATATCATTAGTAAATAACATTTCTTTAGGTACCTCTGGCTTATCATTACTGTTATTCTCTTGTTGTACCTGGTTTGTTAAGGTTAAATTCAGATTTTATGTAAATTTATGTCAGTAGGTATCTTAATTTTCTTCAAATTTCTGTTTAGTTATAGACCAGAGGTTATAAGATGCTACATCACTAATTTTGTAAGTCACAGATAACTCTCTATGTTAATACTTAGTTCTTACAAAATGAATGGAAATAATCTAACACTATAACAAATAATACCATAATTTCTTGGGGACTTATATTAAATTGAGTGCTAAGAGCTTTATATATTTTTTTCATAAAATTACTTTCACAATTTATTTGCAATGGGTATTATGACCCATTTTAAAAGGTGAGTTTAATGAGGGTTCATAATTTAATAATCTACCCAGAGTCATACAGTTAGGAAGTGGTAAAGGCACAATTTAAGTAGAAGGCTTGCCAATTCCAGTGATCTATATTCATAATTGTTATGTAAAGCTCTCTTCGTTACTATAGGCATGGGAAGGCATTATAGTGCAAAAGAGCAAATAACAGAGAATTAATATGACTGTATGGTACAAAAGAATTTTTCATTTTATTTTTGTGAATGGCCCTCAATCAGATATTTGTTCTTTATTGGCCAAACAACAGTATGACCAGCAGACCCATCCTTATTATTTCAAACAAAACACAGGGGGTTTTCAAATATAACTGGGCAATTATTTCTTAGCAGTACATAGCTGGTATTTGCAGGGAACATTTGAGGGATATACACTTTCTTGAATACTAGTATTGCGCAGTTGTGTGTAGTAGAAACCAAAGTATAACAGTAGCTAATGTTACAGATACTTAGTTGATAAAGTGAAAATATGATAATGAACAAAATGATGGCAGAGACACTAAAAATTATATAGAAAAGCTGAGATAACAAAAAAGTAGTTATTGGAATACCAATTGGAAGCACATGGATTATTGAGGCAGATTCATGAAAAAATGCAATACCATCCCTGGCTGGTATAGCTCAATGGATTGAGTGAAGGCCTGTGAGCCAGAGGATCATGGTTCAAGTCCCAGTCAGGGCACGTGCCTGGGTTGCGGGCCAGTTCCAAGCTGGGGATGTATGAGAGGCAACCATAGATTGATATTTCTCTCCCTCTCTCCTTCCCTTCCCCTCTAAAGATACATAAATAAAATCTTTGAAAAAAAGAAAAATGTAAAACCAAGGCGATGAAAAAGTGATTTAAGCAGAGATAAAAGAAATAATTTTGTTATCCTATTTTTGGCTAAGGATTAAAATTAATACCTAAATATTACTATATATATATTCAGTTTGTGATTATGCAGAGGTGAGCAGATGTAGATTCACAGTTGTTCATGTGCAAAATAATACAATAAATAATAATACAAGAATAAACACTGTTTTTCATGTACTCACACATTTAAACCTACTTCTGCCCACTACTCTTTATGTATTTACACATGTATGCTATGTACATGAGTCTACATATAATTCGCTAGCCACTAAAATTTGTCCTTTAAGTTATACTGCCCCTACTTCTAATATGCCCCATATCTACCTGTAGCTTCCCAGGGTTAGCTGCTAAAATCTCTGTAGGATATTTATTGTATTACCAATGATGAATTGTTGCTCCTGTGAACCCCAGTTCATATGCATAGTAACTGTCTGGTAAACTGCTTATAATTTCTTCCAATATATTGTTTTAACCATTCTCAGTGAAATTTGCATTAGATTGTAAAATCTGGAGGAAAAGATCCCTCTCAGGTATTGCTACCCTAGATTGGGTGACAAATAGAGTTGAATAGAGTAGCCCAGAAAAAATAAGCCCTTTACTAAGAAAGGGTGAGATATCGAGGTCCTTGCTATCTGATAATTGGATAATTTATACTATGTCATGAATTTAGCTCCACATAGCCACTACTGGCAACCACCTGAATCCTCAATTTACTTTTTCCTCATCTAATCATAGTATCATTAATTAGTGGAATTTCCTAGTGGCTTAGCTTTTTTGACCCTCCTAGTTTCTCTTTCTCTTTCCTTTCTCTATTTCTTCTCCTCTGGCCCTCTTTTTTTTCTCCTTTCACCTCTCTTTTTCTCCCTCTTTCTATTTCTTTCAGATGATCTTGGATCTCAGTGCACATCTTGATCTGACTTTCATTTACTCTTGACTTACCTGCCTAGAGAATGTTTTATGTGATCAACTGTATGGCTTTTTGCATAGTCCTCCTCAGTTTGACCTGTTGGTTCATTCATTTCATTTGCTGGGCATCTCACCGATCCTTCCTTTCTCTTCATCACTGGAAATTTATCTCTGAGTGCTGTCCTTATCTATCCTAAAACCAAATTTCAGAAGAGACCTAGTCCTTTTTATGTTTAATCATATTAAACTTTTATTTTAAAGTAACAAAGAAAAAATGTAGATAAATAGTATTGTCATAGAGCACTGATTGCTCTATGAGTACAAAAGTAACATAAAAGAAAAAATTTTAATGCCGTTTTCTTGCAGTAATTTTGCTTCATTTTAAATAAATTTTAAAAATATTATCAACTAATTTAACAATATTATATCTTATTCAACAACACATAAAAACACATACTAAAATAAAATGTTTTACTGACAAGTTAATGAATTTTCTGAGATTGTTCTTTTTTTAAGCACCAAATTCTGTTCAAGAAAAAACAAAATAACTCACATGTAATTGTAGTTTATTTTTTAATTTATGTTATGCATTAAAAATTTTGGTTTTAAGCAAACACAAAACATGTGCTGGTCATACTACATTCTTCACTTTATTTTAACCTCTGCTAAAATTTCTCTGTGCCCTTCAGTCACTTAATCCAACATCAGAATAGCTGATGGATAAGTAACTTAGGCACTTTGCCTAAGTGCATTTCTTTAAAATGGCATTTGTCCAGTCAGATTTCTGTTGAGTAACTTTGAATGTCTGTCCTTTACAGTATTCTAGAACAGGTCAGTAATTACACATCATTTTTGTTTTTTCCACTTGGGTTACAAAGAAGCAAGTTCCACCCTTTTATGAGATACCAACAAGATCTCAGCCCAAGTTCTAAAGCTCCTTTGGGAAGTATGGTGAAAATTGACTACGTATTTTCATAGTTATTGATGAAGTCAGAGATAATTTTCATTAAGTCATTGAAAAAATAAAGTCAAAGCTTTATAATACACAGAAGCTATAAAATACCAAGTTATGTTCTTTAAAACATTTCATAGAAAATGTTTTATTTTAGAATTTTTGGAAATTAAAAAAGATGACTTTTCCATTTTTATATTTATCTCTATAACATTTTCAAACATACTATACATCAAAAAAACTAATAGCCAATGTGAAACAATAATATTTTGTATTTCTTATTAAGTATACATTTGGATAGAGAAAGATTACAGATTTTTCTATAATTATAGACTCTTCATAGGTATTAATGAATGATAATTATTACTTTGGTTTTCCTCTTGAATTGGCAACATCATGTTGGGTAGCTGGCATTCTCAGTTAACCATCCAAGAAGCCAACTTAATGTTAGCTGCAAAACTATCTTATGGAAACTTATGGAGTTCTAAAAGCCATTAACTTTTATGTGTGGAATGAAAAGTTTGCTCCACTGGCATGTAATTTAGTTTTTATAGTCAGGAGATAACAATAGCATGAAAACCTTACTACCTATAGAAATATGTCTTATGAAGAAGGCAAAGTTGAAAAAATGGAAGATTAGTTACTTTGAGATGAGTGGCTTTGCATATGTGTTAGAAAGCAATGACAAAAACCAATCTATCCTAAAGCAATTGGATGACTATAGCATTTAAATAATAAATATAATCTTCAATAACAAAGTAAAATGGACAATGATACAAAGTTTTTCTCAACAATGTACCTGAAAATGCTGTATTCTGGTGTAGAAGACCATTCTGCGTGGTGTGGGCTTAGCTCCCTGTGGAAAGCAAGGTCCGATGCACAGGACCCACACCCATGGATAGGTTCTCCTGTGGGAAATCAGGCTTGCAGTGTACCTACGCCACTTTGAAACTTGCTTTTGCTAAAACTCCCTCACCCTGAATTGAGGCAGAAAACATTTACTGCAGAGTAACTTCCTAAAATCCATGCTAAACATTCCAAAGATGAGTGTAACCAGTTCAACCACTTTCCCCTTTTCATTTGCAAATAGCCTTCTTCTGTGATGTGATTAGCGGCATAGGCTCCTTTGTTTTTTGTAAAAGGTAACCTCCTAAAGCAAACCTGTGCATAGTAAATGAGGACCATCATGTAATGTGTGAAATGAAAAGACATGAAGGCCTGTCATGGTGGAGGCCATGGATTTTTCTCTCCTTGAGAGAGAAACCATGCAGTCCCTTTTCCTCCACAGGACTCAGTAGCCCATGTGAATTTCTCATACCTCATCCACAATGTGGCGGACCCCATGAGCTGGGGTCCACATCATTCTGGAATTCATTGATACAAAATAGGAGAAAAGAGGACTTTACATAGAGAACAGCTTATTGCTTGAACAAGGGGTGACATACGCGTTATGTGAATCAACTTTGACAACAGTGTCTAAATCAATATTTAGCACATTAGTCCCTGTTCAGGCATCAAAGATATACTGTAGTTATTTCTGTAGCATGTGCTTATTTGTCCAGGGGATCACATTAAAAATGTAAAGGTCTATCTGACAAGATGTTCCTCTCCTGGGCATTGCATGAATTGTCACTGTTGACAATTACTCTGTCTCTTCTGTGCCTTTGTACTCACGAACCAAAACCAAAAAGTGGCTCCCACTTTTAGACATGATCGGTAACTCTTGTCAGGTCTTTCTGAATGAGATGATTTTATTTTTTTCAGCTCTGATGCATTTTTTTCATATTTTGATTTGAAGAAGGCAAGTTTATGTTACTAATAACATCTATAGACACAGAATTATCCCATTTTACCCTGTAACTTTTCAAGTTTAAACTATACATGTTAATAAATAACTGTTTTATAGTTAGGGGATATAGGCAGATCACTAACTTCCTACTGTTCCATTTTGCTTATCGTAAGGGTGAGATGTTGCTCTAGGTTATTTCTAAAATCTCTTCCAGGTCTATTTTTTATTAATAAGATGCATTATTATTTCCCTCTTTTCCTAAATATATCAAGTAGTCTTTATTTCACAGCACAAAGCAGGGATATGCTATGAGCTAAATTCTCACTTCAGTTGCCCCAGTACAAGCATGAGGTTGACTAAAGTCTTATTTTCCAGTTTTGTGAGCTTTCATCTTTTTTTGCTTTTTATGGTTAATTTAATGAGAAGTTTGTTGGTCTCATTTCTTGTAAAGGAAAGAGGTTAGGGTTTGAGTAACATTTTCAGGTTTTTTAATTATCTCAGATTTCACATTTTAAAAGAAATGGTTGTAACTTATTTAAGAGGAAGAAAATTCTGTGATGTACATTATAACTATAGTACATCAAAGTCCTCACTTTTTTGCACTGTGCTGGTTTAGAAATTCTGCAACACAGGAGGATCCACTGTGGTTGTAAAAATGAAAAACAAAATTACACTAGTTTCACACATTTGCTTTGCAACATCTGCTCAAGTAGAAGGCATTTTGCCTTCTCATTTGTTGATGAGCTTAATCATGACAAGCCATGTCTGTCTATTTCCTTGGTTATTCTGAAAGCTTTGACTCTGAAGGGATTGGGGTAGCCTAAATAAATTGCTATTATGCCAGTAAACAGTGACTTTATATCAGGAGTAGAGTGAGCACCTGCCTTTCCTAGAATTCTAGAGCCAAGTATAATATCTGGGGACAGAGGGTAGAATTGGAATGACAGCAGTTTTTCTGCTGTCCTTGTTTACTAAAGTTATCTGTGAAACAGTACAATTTAATCAGTGTAGACCAGTTGGCCATATCATTGTTTTCTGTGACACTGGCTTCCCATCAACACCTGAGCCCTGAGTCAATGCTTCCTTCCCTGAATCCATACACACCTAGCTGATGGGTTACCATCTTTATACAGAAATCTCTTTTAAAAAATTTAACCTTCCTTTAAAGTCTTATTGCCAAAATGACCATTTGCTAACCAGGATTTTTGTTCCTGGTTATTGAAAAGCCAACTCACTATTTCACAGCAGAAACCACCATAGACTATAAACATAAAAAAAAAGAAGAAAGTACATAGTGCCCCAGTATCTAACACATTTGTTAAATTATTTTGAGATTGAGGTGGATGAACCATTGTTGTAAATGAGCCTGATTCATGGTTTGTGCATTCTAAATATTACATAGATATCTAATATCCATAAATAATAGTATAGATATATACATCTTGAGATGTAAGAACAACAAAGAAAAATCAGGATAACATTGCCTTTTATTTCAGGGTAACATTTTGAGATCAAGACAATGGAGGGAAGTTGTGCTAATTTTAGTTTAATTGTTGGCATAAATTCAGTAGCAAAACAACAAATAATCATCTTAAAGATGTGGATTTCGGACTCTTCCTGAGCTACATCTTATCTTCAAACAGAATTGAGAGTTCTATTTATCCCTAACAGATCTTGAGAAGGGGGCCTGAAAATAATCAGATTTTTTTGTAGAAAAAGATTCTGATCTCACTGTTTTTACACTGATAACCATTTTCTTCAACCCCATTGAAAATCTGATTACTTTTTTACCTTTAGCCAGAGGTGACACTTGGTCAAAGGCCTTTATTTTCATAGTAGATCTTGTTTTCCAGATGCCTTCCTGATGAAGAGGCAAAGGAATTCGGTAGATTCAATGGAGTTTGCATGCTTTCCATACAGTAGGTAAGTAGTTATCATAGTTATCAGGCCTCATATGTCCCACCTTGGTCCTTTGAAATTTATTTTCTCAGATAATCTAAGTCAAGAAGTGTTAGTTTAGCTCCAAATATAGAAAATTTTACTTGGTATAATATAAACAGTAAGCACATCGGACAAAACAAAAAGAGAGTAACTGAGAATCTCTTGTCTCAAGAATACGCAGCAGTTTCAAATGTACCTTTCCTACTTTAAATAAAGCTTTGGGTTTCTTGGAATTTGCATGGCCCTACAGCTCAGGTTTACCACTGAGAAGCTCATATTTTGTAAATAATTTTATTATTAATTTCAACATTTTGATGTACTCATCTCGCATTTGCCAATTGCATTTACCTTTTTTATAAAATATTTTATTTATTTATTTTTAGAGAGAGGAAGGAAGGGAGAAAGAGAGGGAGAGAAACATCAATGTATGGTCCCCACTCACATGTCCCTCACTAGGGACCTGGCCTGAAGCCCAGGCATGTGCCCTGTCTGGGAATCAAACAGGTGACCCTTTGGTTCACAGGCCAGTGCTCAAACTGAGTCTCACTAGCCAGGGAGGATTACATTTACTCTTAAATGACAATTTTGTTGTCATTGACCTGGAAAGAGTTGTATGTTAAACAGGGTCTGTGAAGAATAATGGGGAAGAAGCAAATAGGTTATTACATGCTTACCATTTGTAGAAAGTCATTTTAAGTAGGTAAAAAGTACAATGTGCTCTTCCACTCAATGATGGGAAGATCTACATGGTGAAAAGGTTGTGAGAAGGAGAGATTAAGATTAATTAATTATTTTAAAAAACAATACTGGTTTATCTCTTTGCTTAGAAACCCCTTTTTTAATAATGATTTGGTTGTTCAGTGCACCAACTCTAATTCTCTTACATTCCCTTTCAGCATACTACCTGTGTAAGTCATATATTGGTAAAATTTCTGGATGGCAGCGGTAGATTTGAAGCTTCAGAACAATGGGCAAAAGGACATCAGGAGAGCAGATACATTTGGTAGATGCTTTATGTAAACTGCAGAAAGTGACAGAGGCAAAGAAATTTTCATTTCCTGAGGATGTGAAGTTACTGCATATTTCATGTGACAGAATAGATAACATTGGAAGACAGGAGGAAATTTGCTTGTTTCCACAGTGCCCCTGGAAAATAATTTCATTAAATTGGACTCTTTTGGAAACACGCACATATTCTGTATATGTTTTTACCAAACAAATTTAGCATCTTAATGGGATAATCAAAGCTATCTTGTGGGAAATATACACATTGCTCTTACCAGAGTGTATAGAGGTGTTGGTAGGTAGTGAGGGAGGAACAGAGAGATGTGCCCTGAGGAACTCTCTTTCTTGCCTCCATACACATTTAGGTTTTTGCACATATGAGCAAGTACTGAGAGAGGAGCCCGGGGGAGGGGAGAACTAGATGTGGTTGGCATCTTAAAAGATTTATGAACTGCTAAATTTAGAAATGTTATTTTGTTATTGCCAGTGTACTGCTGGCGTCTTTGTATGAGTCACTGAGAAAAAAATAGCAATCACCTCCTTTGCAAGAGCTAGTATGAGTAACCCAAAATGGGTTCAATTAATCATTTTAACCACTGAATTCACTCTGGATAAACACAGTGTATATCAGATGATATGCCCTAGAAAGGTAGTCATCCTTACAAAATGCTACTCTCTGCAGCTATGCTCTTCTCATTATCGTATTGCAAATAGTCTTCTGAAAGAAAAAACTGTTCAAGCAAAATATTAAACAGCGTTCATTTGTCATTTTCATGCAGGAACCAGGCAGCAACCTGCTGTGGTTGAAAATATGTGGTCATTATGGAGCTGGTATCAAATTGTTTGTTTATCTTTAGAAGAGAGAAGATATTTCGATGATACTACTTTTTGATTGGTAATTTCAGGCACTCTTGCTTTCTAGAGGCGTACCCTTTGTCTGGAATTGATATTAATAGATGAATGTGTAAGTATGCTGTTTGCGTGTGTTTTTTAATGTTTACTTAATTTGCTGTGCCACAGGTCTTTTCAACCTGAGGAATAGCAATAGGTTTCATTTTCCTGTTAGTATATGATATTTTATATCACACTGAGTTGGGCTGCTTGCTTTTTCAGAGACCTGAAGCATTTGCTGTGATTAGTCTGAGATGGGATGTCTAAGATGCCTTGGTCGTCTGAAGACAGTGTGGCTTCAGATGGTGGATCAGAGAGAATTCAGTGTCTATCCATGGTTTGCTGTTCCTTCCATCTGGCACAAGGAGAAGCAGGCGCTTTTAAAAATGAAGAGAAATCTTGGTTTGGTTCTCCTGTTTCTTCTGCTCCTTTTACTCCCCTTTTTTTCTCTTTTCCTTCCCCTTGTCCTTTTTCTCCCATATTTTTCTTTTTTTTTTTTTCTCTGCACTGATACTATATCCACAAGATGAAAAAGCAACCTGAGAAGGAAACAGGCTACACAGATCCACTCAAATCCCTGGGGCAGAAAAGAATCTAGTTCATTTACCAGTAACTTTAAATACCACTTTTATTGAACCCATTTAGTTATGAGCAACTTTTACCAAATCTTTTATTCTCCCATTTAAACCTGTTTCCTTTACTCTGTGCTCAGAGAATACAAGGAATGTGTCACTGTTTTCTGAATCATTACTTACTCAGAGACTGTACAATCATTCTTTCAGCCTGTTTAATTGGAAACAGAAGTCTGGCTTCATTAACTTTATCTCTGCACTTTTAGCCAATTTATGGCACTCTTTTCTGAGCTTCCTCTGCAGTCTTCCAGACACCCTTTAGTCAGAGAGGTAGAACAGCACATATTAGTTCAAAAGGTATTTGCCCTGTGCAAAAGCAAATTGTAAATCATAAAGTTCAAAATAAAAACAGACCAATTTATATTATCCGGTCTCCTATTATCATATATGTCAGGCAAAGTATGTGTGGTAGAGGTGAGGATTTGCTAGTGTAATGGATTAGTAAGGAAGGTGACTTGATTGGCAGGGCCAGGAGCAAATGCAATATTTAGAATGGAGTAAAAATTATAGCTGTCCCTGGATGTTACTCTAATTGTTTCACATTTAGGAAAGAAAAAGAAAAGCAAATTTTGGTGAGGAGCAAAAAGTGAGGGCAGTCTGTTTCATTGGGATGGTCGCAATGAACACTTATACTTGGAGAATGTACTAAACCTGGATATGTCCTGATAATATTGATTTGTGATGCTCTCCATTAAAAAATCCTTTCAAAGAGTTTAGGTGAGGACAACAAAGTTCAGAGACTTTTGAGAAGAGCTAGAACTGAATCAAAATCTTACTTGCTCAATAAACTATAAAGTTATTCTTCCAGGCAGAAAGGAGACAACTGCAGGTTTTATTACAGTCTGAATGGAGGAGCTTTAATTGCTCAGATATACTGCAATGCTTCTTTGCCTCACTAAGTGTATTAATAGTCTGATCCTGCAGTGCAAAAAAAATTAAACAGGGTAAAAGCATGAATTAAATAATTAGCCTACAGCAATATCTATACAAAGCAATTGATTCTGACCTGATCTTTCTCTTCTTTTTAAAAAAAATCGTGTAGTGATTTGACTTTTTGAAAAAGCTTTAGCTATTCCCTCACAACAACACTACTTATCCACCACCAGTATACTGTAGAAATTGATAGATATAAAAGATTAACAGCTACCATTTATTCAGTTCCTAGTATGTGCTGAATACTTGATGTATCTTTTATAATTACCTAGTATAATTATTCCACCATTTGAATGTATTAGACACTTAGTGTATGTCATGTTCTGTGGCAAATATAACTCTATGATCTAGTTGTTCCAATCTGTAATTGACTGATGAGGAAACAGAAGTCTAGAGAGATAAAGACTTACTGAAGTCCCATAGCATTTCAGTTGCAAAACAGTTTTAAACTCATCTAAAAAGCTGATGTTCTTTCCAATAATCTTGTATGTCTCTCTTTACTTGTCAGATTTATCTTGCTTCTTAAAAATGCATATAAGGGAACCACAGTTCTTGACTCATAATACTACCTCCAAGCAAGATAGAGAGGTAAATTGCAAGGGCACATTAAATATTTTTGGATTTTTTTTTACATCAGAGAAGCTAACAGAGGTGTTTGCTGTTTGTTTCCAAAGATTGGCTAGAGCTGAGGCTTCTGGAATTTTAATGAACAGTCTATTATGAGCAAAATGTATGAGCACAAACTCATCACAGAGTATAATAAGTTATCACAATCATTACAGTATTGTTGCAGTTATTGATTTTAAATCAAATGCAAAATCCAAGTTCTTTAAAATATGGCTAATGCATTTAAATTTTTTATTTTATTAGGCTCTAATACTATGTTCTTATTTTCTCTCTCTCTTGCACTCTTGGTATTTTATCTCAGTCACAAAATTACAGGTCTGTGTATTACTTTGTGACTGGTTAGGTTAGGTCAGGGTTCATAACATGAAGGAGTATTAATAATTCCTTTTTTAATAAGCCTACATTTATATCGCAGTCAGCAGTAAATTCCTCCCGATGCTAAGGATTCCTGAGTACTAGGGAAGAAAGGTTTTCCATTCTTGCAAAAACTACCTCTTTAAGAGTTGTGCTACTAACAAGAAGGAGATAATTACTCTGGAATAGTTGGCCATCTCTTGAACAAAAAAATATGAAGGTGTTTTATGTGGGTACTAGTGTATACTTCTGAGATCCAAAGTTATATGGATCATAGACAGAAAATATGTATAAACTTACAACGTGCCTGGATCTAGATACCTACATCACCTGGAAATATTATTTTATCATAAAATGCACACCTGTGGTCTGTTGTGAGCATAGCTGTAACCATTGACAAAGTTTATCTTCTGGAAAAGTTTTTTTTTCTTTTGTGAGGGGAAAAAACAGCAAATACTTTCATTTTGATTCCTTCCATGTTGCCTAGAAGCTGAAAGGTATCTGCTTGAACTTGAACTTACTTGCCTGGTGCCAAGAATATGAGTTAGAGTGGGGAAGAGTGAGTCACAAAAGCACACAATGAGAGCAAAATAATCACCATTAGATAGTGTGACCCTCTGAAGCCTCTAAGACTGCCACCCAGTCATCCATTTTCATTATAACTGTTATTAAGTTTTCCAGTAAGTTTGATACTATATTTTAATCCAATCATTAGTTTATAAGGAGAGACCAAGGCTTCAAAGACTTTATTTACTTTTCTCATCTAAAAAATGGGGATAATTAAGTATATCTCTCAGAACCCTTATGTAAATTTTTTGAAGTAGTGTCTGTGAAAGTGTCTAGTCTATCACCCTTTAACATGAATATGGTGCCTCCATGGAATGTATACTAATGTGATTCCCAGGGTCCTGCAACAATCGTTTCTTCCCCATGCTTTGGTGGGAAAGGATCCTCAACTTAGAACTAACTCCAGGGAGTAACTGCCAAAAGATTGCAGCTTTAAAACCCATTGACCATTTCTCACCTAAATTATGGTGAGTGCATTATATAAGATTTTCTTCCTTTCCCTTCTCTTCCCTCTTTCCTTCCTTGTTATTATCATTCTATAGCGTCATCTACCATGTTATTTATATACATTTTCAAATTGTTCACAGATTCAAGAAGATTTATGGTACTTCTCTCTTATTATGAATTGTGATGTGTAATAAGTACTGATGACAACACCATGGCTCAAGGAGAGTGGTAGATGATGCAGCTCCCCAGCATGCACACACAGTACAGCGTGGCAGATATGTGCATATCTGAACGGTAACACTCCTCTATCAGGACCAAGGTAAAACTACATATGCCCATCAGAGCTGACATAAACATGCCCATCAGAGGTGATATATACAACATGTGCCTATCAGGACTGAGGAAAACAACAGGTGCTTATCCAAATTAACAAGAATATGTATTTGAGAAATTGTGCAAAATCAACACGACTTTGCAACCAAAGAAGCATAGAAGCTGAGGACTTCAAACCATGGATGATGCATCTGGAAAGTGAATCACTTTGAGACATCCCACATATTCCCCCACAGGAGAGAAAGATCTCCGCTGGGCTATCAATCCTGACTCTGCCTTGCAAGATGTCAACTGCCCCCTGGACCCAGACATGCTCTGGACTCTTGGGAGTTCGGTTTGTTGTTTCTCAATTCTCTTGCATGATATTATTGCTGATTGTTTCTGAGTGATTATTATTGTCATTTAGGTTAGTGTGGATTTGGATCCAATGTGCATTAATAAAAGCTGAATGAATAGCATAGTCTCCTGTGTTGACTCACTGTTTTCCTTTGGTGCTGGCATTACCTATAGGACTGGTAGCCATTTAGGTGGCCTTGTGCTCTTGGTTCTTAAAGTCTGGTTCAGATGACCAGAGTGGAGGCTGAGGGCTGACTTATAGGAACCACTGTATCATCAAACATTCGCTTGTGACAGTACCCTGAACTTAGAATGTAAAATGTAATGAGGTATATACGATGCAGAATATACATTAATGTGCAATATGCAGGGATGGTGATAAGAGCTCGGTTTCTGCAACTAACTTTCTGGGTTCAAGTCTTGTCTGCTATTTACTTGCTGTATAAACTTTGGTAGGTTAAGTTTTGCAACCTCTATGTGCCTCTACTTTGTCATCTATATAATAGGTTACTGTAAAAATTAAGTGGGTTAAACATGAATTTATGTTTAGAAAAGTGGCATATACTAATGCTCAATAAATAAAAATACATACAGATAATAAATACTTAGTCTGTTATTTTGTTATGTGTGTTCCTGCCTTAAAATAACTGGCATATACTTAAAAAGGACTAATATTGCAAACATGGTGCATACAGTAAATATTTTGTGGGTTTAGTGGTGGGGACTATCATTGTATGGAAATGATAGCTAAATTAAAATGACAGAAAATTTCAAGTACCAGTAGAAAGTTGGAGCTATTGGAACTCTGCTATCAGTATAGAATTTAACAATTATTTTGGGAATAAATGTTCCAGAAAAATGTTCAATATCTAAGAAAGTTCAAACTTGCCTTGTAATTAGATGGAGAAAAAAGCTGAGGTATGATACAGGCTCTGTGACACCGTGGTTGATAATGTGGGATGCTCTGGAGTTATAACGGCCCTCAAAGTTGACTTGTGTAGTTTCTCGGATTACTTTTGGATGCAAGATACCTATAAAGGGGCATCTTCTTGGCCAAGATATTCTTTGCATTCATGAAAGGGCTGACAGCTAAAGAGTCAGTACTGTTACCATTCTCAGCTTTTGGGGGAACAAGTTTTTCAATTAAGGAGGATTTGAGCAACACATCAGTGTCCACCATAGTCCATCTCTTGCTTGCTTTAGTTGCCTCCACAAAGATTCTAGAAGCTGTTCTTTCAGGATTCTACTAGGTATATATTTATGGGGATAACTTGGAAGGAGCAAGTTAGTGCTATAACTTGGAAGCTATATTTACTGATACTGAAGTTGGTCTGGGGTGCGGTGGAGGGCAATTGATACTCATCATCTCCTTATTCCACTATCCATTCTCAGTCCCACTCACTCTCCCCTAGCATTTCTGCTGGAGTCTAGGGTTCTGAGCCCCTGGCCCCACTATACCCTTCTTAGGCTAGGACTGTTGCTCTTATCCTTTTACTCTAACTATTAAGTAGACCTGAACCAGAGGTAACGAACTGGATCACTTGGGTGTCAGACATATTCTTTCCGTCCTCATTGTGTAGCATCACCTCCTGATCATCATGGTCTATTACCTCTGCCAGGGCAATGCCTTCTTTTCCTGCATGCTGATTTCAGAAGACTGTCACACCTTTTAACTCGATACAAATTCTGCTGTATCCCCCTGCAGAAAAGCTTCTGCTTTGGAAACCAAGACCTTAAGACTTACAGAACCCAGAACTGAAGGTATAAGAAGTACAAATCCCCAAGCGAATTACTGGGAGTGATTTCAACGAAACCACTTATGCTTCCAGATCTTGGTTCACAGACTCACGTATTCTTTCCATTAGAAGCACAACCACATATAAAATGTTGTTGACTCAATGGGTATACCATAGCCTAGAGGATTGTGTTCCATCCTTATCAAGCATTGCTTCCAAGTTGGCACTTAATTTCCAATGTTCTAGTGGTTACTGCATAGTGCTATATGCTATATAACTAGTTGATCCCATGGTCATGGGCTTGGCTATGTACTTCCTTTGCTGTAAACTGGGTTCCCTGGTCAGTCATTATGTTATATGGGATCCAGTACCCAACATTCTTTAAATTTTCCAATAGTGAGGCTGGCTAAGGCCCTGTAGGCAGAAAAGGCTGGCTCACATCTAAAGATATGTATACTTTTATTAAAATAAATTACTTGTCCTTCTGGTGATTTGCCAGCAAGAGTCCAAATGGTCCTCAAGGGATGCTACTGTACTGAAGATTCAGCATTGGACTCTATTGATGACAACTTGTGTTGGCAGTAGCTAGGTTAGCCTTCGTAAGTTAAGTGAATTCCAAAGTGTTGGATGCATATGGAACCTCCATTCTTGTGTCCTTTGGCCTTTTCATGTGACCAAATGCCAATGATGGGCCAAATGATCTTTTTTGTTCAGTGCTTCTTTTATGATGGTGGTTTCCTAGTGAGTATTATCCTGCAAGTCAAATATTTTCAAACTTCATGTTCTCTTCCATATGTCCATTCTATATATCTCTACTTCAGCACTCTTTTTGCTGTATTTTAATCTTTCTTCTTCTTCCAGGCCCCTGATCACCTGATCAAGCCATTTGCCACTACTTTTGAATCCACACATGAAGGTCTGTCTGGAAAAAGACCAGCCACTGTTAATATAATGAGAAAGGTTTGCATGACACTGATGTAACCTGGTAACCAAGGGGAGTAGACTGGAATGTGCATGCATGACTAATGACAACTTCATTGTACTAGTCAGTGGGGGCATTAGACACCATTGAATGAGCATGTGAGCTGTGTGGTCATTGTATTCAAAATAAGTACAGCAACAAATCTGCATCAAATTTTGTGTTAAACTTGAACATTCCTCCTTGGAAACTATTCTTATGACACAGAAGGCTTTTGGGGGTGATGCAAGGTGTGCAGACCAAATAAAAGTGTGGCACAAATGCTTCAAAAATGTTGAGAATGTGTTAAAAGGATCCACATTCTGAAAGCCTGTAACAAATAGAACACCTGAGAATGTTGAATGGGTACCAGTTGCAGTCAACAAAGATCAGTGACTGACAGTGCTGGCAGAAAGTGTGGGTTCTAAGGTTCCTACTTTGAGGGGGGTTGAGGCACCATTGTCCTGTATACAATGTTTCTTGTATTTTCTTCAACAAATGTCTCTATTTTTCATAGTACACAGACGGATGCTTTCTGAATAGACCTCATGTTAAAACTTGTCTCAGATATTTCTACACAAAAAGTATAACCATATGCCCCACCTGAAACTCTATACATTGGAAAGAATTTTTTCTCCTTAATCTCTTTCCAAGTGCTCCTTGAGTGGGGCTGCCATGCAGCTGCTCTCTGATTTCTGACTGTACCCGTATACTAAACTGATGCTCATGATCCTACCTTGGGCTCAGTCTTCCACCATTTGCTGGATATAAATATACCATATATAGCCATAGCTGTGGTCTGGTAAAGAGATGCTGGGGTAAAACTGGTAAATGACTTAGGGGCCTTGGAAATCTGCTTGCATAGTTTGCATTGACTCTCTGATTCTGCTTGAGCTTAATCCTGGATGTACTACTTTGAACCCTCAATTAATAGTTGCAGCCTATTTGGTGGTATCTCATATTTTGCCACCCAAAATCCTGATTTTAGCAAAGCAGATCTTCTTTAATTGTGACTTTTTGTCTTGGTGCTCAACTTTCTTTTTTCTTTCAATTTTTCCCCTATTTCTCAACCTTATTTTTTCTCTTTTTTAAGTAGTTTATTTTTATTACCATTTTCTCCCTCATACCATCTTCCACCTCCACCCACATCTCCCATCTCTGTAATCACCACACAATTGTCTGTGTGCATGAGTTCTTTCTTTTTTTGTCCAATCCGTCCCCAAGCAACTCTCCCCAGAGAGCTTTCATCCTGTTTTCTATGAGTCTGTCTCTTTTTTGCTTGTACATTTAGTTTGTTCATTAGATTCCATATATGAGTGAAATCACACGGTATTGGTCTTTCTTTGACTGGCTTCTTTCACTTAGTGTAATGTTCTCTGAATTCATCTCTCTGTTGCAATGGGACATTTTCTCCTATTTTACAGCTGAATAGTATTCTGTTCATGGACACCTGAGCTGCTTCCAAATATTGGCTACTGTAAATAATGCTGCAATGAACACAGGGATGCATATATTCTTTCAAATTAGTGTTTCAGGTTACTTTGGATGAATTTCCAGAAGGGAAGTTGCTGGGTCAAAAGTAAGTTCCATTTCTAATTTTTAGAGGAAACTGCATACACTATTCAACAATGGTTTCACAAATCTGCATTCCCACCATCAGTGCAGAAGGGTTCTCCTTTCTACACATCCTCAGCAGCACTTGCTTGTTGAGTTATAACAATCATGGCAGGCATGAGTTGATATCCCATTGTGGTTATATTTTGCATTTCTTGATGAGTAGTGACGTTGAGCATCTTTTCATATATCTATTGGTCACCTATATGTCCTCTTTGGAGAATTGTTTATTGAGGTCCTTTGCCCATTTTTAATTGGGTTGTTTATTATTTTGGTGTTGAGTTTTGTAAGTTCTTTATAAGTTTTGGATATTAACCCCTTATCACATGTATCAATGAATGTGTTCTCCCATTCAGTGGATTGTCTATTCATTTTGTTAATTGTTTCCTTTGCTGTGCAAAAACTGTTTAGTTTGATGTAGTCCCATTTTTTATTTTTTATTTTTTCCCTTGCCTGAGGAGATATATTAGATAAAATATTGCTATGAGCAATGTCTGCAATTTTACTGCCCACGTTTTCTTCTAGGATTTTTATGGTTCGGGGTCTAACATTTAAATTTTTAATCCAGTTTGAATTTGTTCTTGTGCGTGGCATAAGAAGGGGGTCTGGTTTCATTTTTCTGCATGTATCTGTCCAATTTTCCCAATACCATTTATTGATTAAAATATTTGTAGCCCAATGTATGTTCTTGCCTCCTTTGTCAAATGTTAATTTACCATAAAAGCATGAGTTTATTTATGGGATGTCTATTCTGTTGCATTGATCTATTTATCTATTTTTATGCCAGTACCATGCTGTTTTGATAACTATGGCCTTATAGTGTAGTTTGATATTAGGTAGCATGATTCCTCCAACCTTATTCTTCTTTTTCAAGAGCACTGTTGCTATTTAGGGTCTTCTGTTGTTCCATACAAGTTTTTTTGGAATATTTTTTTCTTGTTATGTGAAATACATAATTATTATATTAATAGAGGTTGCACTGAATCTATAGATTGCTTTGTGTAGTATGGCCATGAAGACATTATATGCTTCCACTTATTTGTATCTTCTTCAATTTCTTTCTCTTTTTAAAGATTCTATTTATTTATTTTTAGACAGAAGGGAAGGGAGGGGCAAAGAGAGAGACAGAAACATCAATGTGTGGTTGCCTTTCCAGCACTCCCTACTGTGAACCTGACTTGCAACCTAGGCATGTGCCCTAACTAGGAATCGAACCAGTGGCCCTTTGTTTCACAGGCCAGCACTCAATCCACTGAGCCAAACCAGTCAGGGCTTCTTCAATTTCTTTCTTCAGTGTTTTATAATTTTCTGAGTACAGGTCTTTTACATTCATAGTTAAATTTATCCCTAGGCATATTATGTTTTGAAGCAATTGTGAATGGGATTGTTTTCTTAATTTCCCTTTCTGATAGTTCATTATTGGCACATAAAAATGCAACTGATTTCTGGTTATTAATTTTGTATCCTACTAATTTACTGAATTCTTTGATCAGTTTTAGTAGTTTCCTGGTGGAATCTTCAGGGTTTTCTATGACAGTGTTATGTCATCTGTAAACAATGACAGATTTACTTCTCCCTTTTCAGTTTTGATGCTTTTTATTTCTTCTCTTCTGACTGCTGTGGCTAGGGCTTCTAGTACTATGTTGAACAGGAGAGGTGAAAGCAGACATTCCTATCTTATTTTGATCTTAAGGGGAACACTTGCAGTTTTTTCCTGTTGATTATGAGGCAGTGGTTTTGTCACATATAACCTTATTACATTTAGGTATCTTTCCCCTGCTACCACTTTGCTGAGTGTTTTTTAAATCATAAATGGGTGCTGGACTTTATCAAATGTTTTTACTGCATCTATTGGTATGATCATATGGTTTTTATACTTCATTTTTATGTGGTATATCACATTTATTAATTTGCCAGTATTGTACCAAACTTCCATCCCCTGTAATAAATCCTACTTGATTACGGTGTATGGTCTTTTTGATGTATTACTGTATTCAGTTTGCTAATACAGTAATACATCAAAATACATTAGCTGTACTTGCTAATACAGCTAATACAGCATTCAGTTTTGTTGAGGATTTTAGCATCCATGTTTATCATGGATATTGGCTTATAATTTTTTTGTAGTTTTTTTCTGGTTTGTAATTAGAATAATGCTGGCCTCATAAAATGAGCTGGGAAGGCATCCCTCTTCTTGAATTTTTTTTGAGAGTTTGAGAAAAAGAGGTGTTATTTCTTCTTTGAATGTTTGGTAAAATTCATTGTGAAGTAATCTGGTCCAGGGTCTTTGTTTGTTAGGAGTTTTTTGATTACTACTTCAATTTCATCAGTTGTAATCTGTTTATTCAGATTATATGATTCTTCCTGATTTAGTTTTCAAAGAGTGTATGTTTCTAGGAATTTATTCATTTTGTTCAGGTTGTGCAGTGCGTTGGCATATAGTTCTTAATATCTTCTTACAATTATTTGTATTTCTGTGGTGTCAGTTGTTATTTCTTCTTTATAATTTTATTTGGTGGGTCCTTTATTTTTTTCTTGGTGAGTCTTCCTAAAGGTTTGTCAATCTTGTTTATCTTATCAAAAAACCTGCTCTTAGATTCATTGATGTTTTGCAATTTTTTTTAGTCTATTTCATTTATTTCTGCTCTGATTTTTATTGTTTCTTTTCTTATACTCTGGGCTTTGTTTGTTGTTCTTTTTCAAGTTCACTTGAGTGTAATGTTCAGTTTTTTAAAGCTTTTTAGTATTGCTTTAACTGTGCCTGTAATACTATGAATTTCCCTCTTAGGGCTGCTTTCCCTGTGTGTCATGGATTTCGGGTTGTTGTGTTCTCATTTTCCTTTGTTTCAAATCAAATCTTTTAATTTCTCCCTTGATCTTATTGTTAACCTATTTATTATTCAATAACATGTTTCTTATTTAGGTTTCATGTCTTTGTGTATTTTTTAGCTTTCTTCTTTTAATTGATTTCTAGTTTTATAGCATTATGGTCAAGGAAGATGTTTGATATTATTTCAATCTTCATAAATTTATTGAGACTTGTTTTGTGTCCTAACATGTGGTCTATCCTAGTAAATGGTCCATGTGCACTTGAAAAGAATGTATATTCTGCTACTTTGGGATGAAATGTTCTGAAGATATCAATTAAATCCATTTGGTCTAATATGTTATTTAAGACCAACAGTTCCTTTTGATTTTCTGTCTGGAAGATCTACCCATTGAAGTAAATGGGGTGTTAAAATCCCTGACTATGACTATTTCTGCTGATCTCTCCTTTTACGTCCCTCAAGATTTGCTTTACATATTTAGATGCCCCTATCTTGGCAGCATAAATGTTTACCTAGTTATATCTTCTTGTTGAATTTTTTCCCTTATTATTATATAGGTCCCTCTTTGTCTGTTACTATAGCCTTGGTTTTAGAGTGTATTTTGTCAGATATACAAGTAAATATTGCTATGCCAGCTTCTTTTTTCCATGTATAAAATATTTCCATCCCTTTATTTTTAGTCTGCATGTTCTGAGGTGTGTCTCTTGAAGATGGTGTAACATGGGTCCTGTTTTCTTACCTATTCAACTATCCTATGTCTTTTGATTGGAACATTTAACACCTTTACAGTTAAAGTGACTATTGATAGACACATATTTATCACAATTTTACTTTTAACCTTTTCCCTCTGTTGTTGTCATCCTCCTTTTCCCCCTCCTCTCCCCCTCTTTATTCTCCTCCTCCTCCTCCTCCTCCTTCTTCTTCTTCTTCTCCTCCACCCCTTCTCCTCCATCTCGTAGCAAGCCCTTTACCATTTATTGCAATACTGGTTTGGTGGCAACAAAATTCTTTAGATTTTTCTTGTCTGTGTAGCTTCTTATTTCTCCTTTGATTTTTAAATAATTGCCTTGCTAGGTAAAGTAACCTTTGTTGTAGGTCCTTGCTTTTCATCATTCTGAATATTTCACCCCAGTCCCTTCTGGCCTGAAATGTTTCTGGTTAAAAATCAGATGACAGTCTAATGGGAGCTCCCTTGTATGTAAGTAACTACTCTTCTCTGAAAATTTTGAGCTTCTTTCCTTGTCTCTAAGCTTTTCCATTTTAATTATGATGTGTTTTGGTGTGGGCCTCTTCGGATCCATGTTATTTGGGACCCTCTGCACTTTCTGGACTTGTGTGTCTTTTTCCCTAAGCAGGTTAGGAAAGTTTTCAGTCACTATTTCTTCAAATAGGTTCTCAGTACCTTGTTCTTTCTCTTCTCCTTCTGGTATCCTTATGATGAGGATATTATTATGCTTTGTGTTGTCCTAAAGGTTCCTTAAACTATCCTTATTTTTAAAAATCCTCTTCCTTTTTGCTTCTCTGGGTGTTTTTTCCCCTATATGTCTTCTGTTGCAGACTTCTCTGCCTGGTTTCAGGAGTTGTAACCTTACTCCTTCCCCCCCCCCCCCCATGGCTAAGGCTGTGAGTGATCTCCAGAAGGAGACAAAGCTTGTCTCTGGTAGCAAATGCTGCCTCAGTTTCCTCTTCCTGCCCCCAAAGCTTGGTTGGAAGTCAATGATGGGTAAGTATCCTCACAGCAGGGAGCAACCTATGCCAGACTTGACCACTTGGGAGGCCTTCATGGAAGGACTTGGGAGGGCTGCAACAAACAGTGAGCAATAGACCCATGCCTGCAGGCTATGTGACATAGTCCAAGTCCCTGTGTCCTCTGGGAGAAGTGCTTCCTGGCTCTAATTCCCTTAAGCCTGAGTATCTGATGGGGAGGGGTGCAGCTCCTTGCCTTGCTAGAGCGTGTCCTGGGAAAAAAATCTGGCATCACAAAGAATTCCTGAAAAATCTGGAATCTGCTCTGCCAAGAGTGCTTTCATTCATATGATAAAGGTCCGAGAAGGAAATGAGTATGTTTCCCAAAATTTCTGCAAAACTCCCTTCCTGACACACACTGACTCAGACTAAGCCCTTAGATTTCTTTGAAATGTTATCTACTGTTTGATCCTTGCCACCCTGTATTCCTGTATATTGCAACCCAATAAAATCCCTTGGAGAAGGCGGCTTGAGGCCTTTTTCTCCTGAGAAACTGGCCACTGCTCACAGCCCTTCCTTCTTTTTTTTTTTAAGACTTTATTTATTTATCTTTAGAGGGGAAGGGAAGGAGAGAGGGAGAGAAACATCAATGTATGGTTGCCTTTCATGCATCCCCTGCTGGGAACTGGCCTTCAGGGAACCAGCCTGCAACCCTGGTATGTGCCCTGACTGGGAATCGAACCACGATTGTCTGGTTCGCAGGCCCGTGCTCAATCCACTGAGCTACACCAGCCAGGGCTGCAGCCCTTCCTTCTTGAGAGACTGGCCACCTCTCTTCCACAAGCAGATCATGTCATGTCTTGTTTGTTTTCATCCATGGTGGACTGGGGGACTTGCAAGAAAAGTTGCCCCCACAGTCTTCCTTATTGCTGATTTCATTATCTCCTTCTTTTAACCTACTATTTATTCCTTTCAGTTTATTATTTACTTTACATATTACATTCTTCATTTCTGACTGGTCCTTTTTAATGATTTCTATGTCTCTTTTCATGCTGTTGAGTATCCTTAGAATCATTACTCTAAACTTTCTATTTGATAAATTGCTTGCCTTCATTTCTTCTAGTTCTTCTAGAGAATTCTCTTGTTCTTTCTTTTGAGGCCTGTCTCTTTGTGTTCCCATTTTGGTTGTCTTTGTTTCTATGGATTAGGTAGAATTACAAAGACTCTGGTACAGCCCTCTGTCAGATGCTGCCTGTGACTGGCCCTGGGAAACCTGTTTGGAGCTACCAGAGATCCACAGCTTGTGACTACTTTTGTTGGGCCTGGGCATATGTAGAAAGGACTAACCTGTGCACCAAGGTAACATTTTATCATCTCCAGGCCTAGGGGATATTTAGCTAAAGTTTCAAAGATCCTAGAGATCCACCCTTGTCTGCAGTCTGTGTGTTAGGTTTAATCACTGAAAGAACCTCTGTTTATTCCTCATCAGGGCTTAAACTCCACATGGTGAGACGAGAGGGAGTCTTGTAGGTGGGGGCTTTGCTTCCACCTACACTCTCTCCATAGCCACCAATTTCAGACTTTCCTCATAGAGCTCTAGTCTACTCTGCCCTTCCTTCAGTGGAGCCCAGAGTATGTGGGTATGAAAAAATATTTTGTACATGCTCCTTTAAGATGATATTTATGTCTCTAGTTGTCTGTCCCTGGTGGATAGGAATCCTGTTGCTTTTCATAGCCAGGTGTTATGTGGGCATCTTTCCTGGTTCTGGTGCTCTTGGCTGGGGACTCTGGCTTGGGATTTAGACCCCACAATTTTAAAGGGGAAACCTCTTGGCCACTGAAATATCCCTTCAGAAATTCAGCTGCCACCTGTGACAACCCAGAGAGCCCTCTCACATCTCTGTACTTCCTACCAGCCTTGATGTGGCAGTATGTGGTTTCTTCTGTCCGTCCTTGGTTATAAAGCTTCTCTTCAGCCAGTCTTCAGTTGGTTATTCAGGGTGTTTTTAAAAATATGTTAGTTGTAATTACAGTTTGGTCCTGGGAGGAGAGGTTAGCGTAGCATTCATCTATCCACTGCCATCTTGGATCCCCCAACCCTCAAACTGTTAATGCATTGAACCAACTAGTATATTTGCTTACAGCATTATATCAGTTCAATTTAATGCCAGTGAAAGTTATAACAATTAAACAGGCCCTTTGCACCAGAATTTTTATGTGTACCATAAGCCACCAGTGATGACATCCTGTGGCCAGCCAGAGGCAGGTGATCCCACTCTACAATCCAAACATAGCAACTGCTTTCTTGGTCTATTCCTGGTAGCAACCATTTTGCTGTATTTTGCCAGGTATAATGCATACCCATGTTTTTGGCCCAAACTTTCAAGGAAAAGAATCTCTCGTTTTAATTATTTAATTCAATTATTTATTTACTTATATTTAGATACTTGTTTTTTGTATTTAAAGGAATTTTTAGCATTTATTTTTGAACATGTTATAGTACAAACGTTTTATGTAACAAGTAATTACAAACCACAAGAACAGATACAGTGCACAAGAAATTTTATGTACCAGTAACAAATTTATAATATTTACACATCATAGAAGGCCAAGAACTCTTCATCACTGTCAACATCAGAAGTATCATCTTCTTCATTTTCTACATTACCAGTGTCTTTTGAAGAGTTACTTCCCTCATCCCAGTAAATTTCACCATTCTCAGGTCCATCCACAGCATTGTGATGCCTCATTTTTTAGATAATTTCACAGTCACTTCCTTCTTGACAACATTCCATGGTCTTAGGGTCCAGTCACAAACCTGAGTGATGGTTGTTTTTTGGATCCTGCCTGTAGGTGTTAAATCATTACCAGCTGACTGCATCCACAATGTCCATCTTTCTTCATTAGGGCTTTAAAGGGTTTGTTTACTGGCACATCAAGAAGTTGCAGTTCACTGTTTAGCCCACCAGGTATCATTGCAAGTTGGGTTTTCAAGCCTGCTTTATTGCTTTTGCACTTTGTGTAACATGGGCTTTGAAGTGATCAAAAACAAGCAGAGCTGGTTTTTAAATAATCCTCCAGGCCTTCATGACCAGACTTTGTTAAACCAGATTTTCACGCCTTCTTCATTCATCCATCATTTTTCATGCACGTATACAATAACCCCACTTGAAATCTTTTCTTTCAGAAATGTTTTTCTTTTAAAAATGATCATAGGTAGTAACTGTCCCATCTACACAGCAGGCTAGAACAACAGTGAAATGTTGTTTTCTCATGACCACTGGTTTTAACAGCCACAGTCTTTGCTCCTTTGACATCCACAGTTCTGTTGGAAGGCACATCAAATGTGAGTGGGACCTCATCCATATTAGCTATTTGGGACAGCTCAGAGTTGCAAGTCTTTTGAAGACCGATAACACAAGAATGAATTTCCAAATAGGCTTGATTCTCATAGGCTGCTGGAAGTTCTGGGGCAAGTTTCATTTTTGTCCTTATGCTCAAATCTGATCTTTTCATAAAGTTAAAGCACCATTTAGGTGTCCTGGACAAACCATCAATGTTTTTCCCTCACACAATCCTTTTACTTTCTTCTTGTATCAGCTTGGCCAAAGAAAAGATCCCAGTTTGGTGCTGCTCCAGAATCCAGGTCTTCCTCTCCTGCTCCACCTCCAGCCACGGTGGAGGTGTCCATTGTGCTGTCTTCTTCTGTCTTGGCATCTGAAGAAACTTTTCTTCCTGTTGCCTCCACACTCTGCTGACACTCTCTGTGGGAAGAGGTCCAAACTGTCTCTCAGAAGCTCTATCGCCAAGCTTTTTAGCATATTTAATAACTTTTAGCTTAAAGCTTGCAATGTAAAAAAACTGTTTTGACATTTTCCAAGAAATTTTCCAACATTTTTTCCACCCAAAGTGTATGAAGAGAAATGTCATCCTGTGGTGATAAAGTCAGCATCACCTATCTTACTCTGTAGGTAACAATAGTCACTCTTTGTTGCATTTCATTGAATCATTGACCAAAACTGCATTCACTGCAAACTCATTGTTAAGTTCAACAGAATGGATTATCACATTCCAGAGTATTATTTTGCATACGAATATTGTTATTGCTTTCTTGAGTTACACTTTTAATGCATAAGCATAAATAAAAGAATTAAAAACATTTATATAGATACAGAATTAGTACTACTCATGCATAGTATACATTATTATTTTTCTTTCAAAACTTTGGACAAAAAAGTGTGCATTATACATGGCAAAATATGGTTATGCAGGTTCAATTCCCTCAGAAGCAATATTTGTGATGGACATTAGTGTGTGAAATATTTACAAAAAAGTGCTTTTGGAATCAAAACTTGTAGAAGAGAGGGTAAGAAAGTAGAGGTAAGTAGAGAGAGAGGTTATTCTGTAATCTATCCCAGTGACAAACTTGTACAACTGCACCAGGCACACTTAATGAGAATTGTCCCAAGTTGCACTGAGATGATCTGATTATGCTCTCTTAATGATTAGCCATCATTTGTGAGCTGCCATATGAAAAAGGGTCAGCTTGTATCCAAGCTGTATCCATGTAGTTTTCTGCTGTTGAGGCAGTTCCAGAAGTGGCAGACAGCAAGAGGCAGTGTGCCATTATTTCTATGAGATGGACAACAAGTACTTCATTGAAGGAGTAGCTGTCAGCACATCTCAAAGTCTACCAGAATAGTTCAAAAGTACTCAGTTTAACCATGAAGGCAGGGATGTGGAAAAGAGTAAGCACTGCACTCATTTACTTGTTATCTTTACTCTGCCTACCTCCATGAAAAGAGTTGATATAGTCTAATAGAAGAAAAAGATATCACAAAAATGCAAACACTCTGGTAAAAGAAAAAGGATTACATGATAGAATGAGGACTACATTAATAGTAGTAAGTTACTTGAGCATGAAACTAAGCTCTGACTTTTCTCTTAGCAAAGGTAGAGAAGCACAAAGACTTCCGTGGATTTTATTACTACTAATAGAAATCCTTTCCCCTGCCTCTGAATTCTGAGATTTTATTATGAGAGTCATTATAAAATATTCTGATCAATATTTTAGATTGTAACTTTAATAACTCCTTTATAATGATGCCAAAGCCATTCTACCTAGAGTTCCTTCTTCCACAGTTTCTGAAGTATATATATATTGGGCTAATTGAAAGAAGATTCATGTGCTTTAAAATAAATATATATATATATAATAACCATGCTTAACATATTATAATGCCATTTGAAAAGTGGAATTTTGAAAATTGCCATTTGAATTTGTGGAATGTAACATAGGGTACTGCTCCACCACCCAGATTAATCCAAAACATTTCCTTTAGCAACTAATTTGTGCTTCCTAAATTTCACCATTGCACAATATGTTCACCTGTGTGATTGTGTATATATTTGAAAGCAGTTACACTCCCCCATGAGATTATTAATTAATTTCTTTCAATTTAACTTCATTTGATTTACTTTGACTTAATGCAATTTTATATTAAAATTGTATGCTTAGACTGAAAGTAAAAAGATGTTCATAATAGAGTGTTATTTTCAAGAGGTTATATTCTCTTAAGAAGAGTAAGATACACAGCCCTAGCTAGTATGCATCAGGTGGTTGGAACATCATTCTGTAGACCAAAAAGGTTGTGGGTTTAATTCCTGTTCAGGAAACATACCTTGGTTTCAGGTTCTATCCCTGGTCAGGGTGTGTATGAGAAGTCAACCAATCAATGTTTCTCTCTCACAGGAACATCTCTCTCTCTCTCTCTCTCTTTCTTCTTCCTCTTCCTTAACCTCCTCCTCTCTCTCTAAAAGCAATAAAATGTTTTCAGGTGAGGATTGCAAAAATAAATTAAAATATATAAATAAGTAACAGTAAAATACAAAAATACAAATATTAATAGATTCATAATGAACAAAATGTGTTAAAGTTAGCAAAGAAAAAAGATAATACTAACTGAGGATATTACTAAATACTTGGTGGAGGGGGCAGAATTTAAAATAGGCCTTGACCATAACATAGTCCTTGAACATGAAGCTGCCAAAGAACATATATGTGTGTATGGGAAGCCCATGGGCATAGACAACAAAGTGGTGAAGGCCAGGGAGGGGGTGGGGCTTAGTGGAGAAGGGATGGGGGAGAATGGAGGACATATGTAATAATGTCAACAATTAAAATTTTCCATTAAAAATAAAATTAGATAGAGGTAAAATAAAATAGGTGAAAGGTGGTTGATACATAGTGACCATCAATAAATATTATTTAATGTTTTTATTTAATTGATACCTATCTGAATACAGATACAGAACATTAAATGAAATTAGCTGAGCATGGTCCTTTTTTATACTTAATCATGTGTTTTTTTTTTAAGAAAAAGATTTTACGAAGTCTTTAAAGCACAGACACCAAGATAGTATGATAAGACCTATATGAAAGACACAATTCAATAAGTTTAAAAAATAGTAGTTCAAATGAAGGTTTCTTCTTACACTTTTTGTCCAATATTTTTTTTCAGAGCAAAGACCACAGCATGATGAATGATTAAAAATAACATAATGGGCAATTATTCCGTATTCAGAATATACAGAATAATGGGCAATTATTCTGTATATTCTGTATGGTACAGAATATAATTCTCAGAGTTCATGATAAATGTGAATACCTGTGAGTGCCCACAAGAAGGTAGGCATAAAGGAGTTGTTGAAATAGAATTGACTTGGGAATAACTACCCGAGGTTGTCTACTTAGAAATTTTTGTCTTCAAATCAATTATTTTCTGTGAAAGTTCTGCATTGTAACTATTTAACTGCCATCCAAATTAAATCTCAACAAGGGTTATTTTCTTGACCAATAGGAAATAAAAGCAGCTCTAACTTTGGACCAGGTATAGAACTACCATAAATTGAGGAGGATGATGTTTAATAAGTCCATTCCTACATCATCAAACTGGTGCCCCAATGAGACTTGGTTGAATTTAACCACTCTTCAATCATAAAAACAGGTTTCAGGCAAGACTTACAAATTCATTCTATGAAACCAATACTCTCACCTCAGCAATCTTGACAGTTTGTGCAGATAGATAATGCGTTAAAAAGCATATTTCTTAAGACTGGATTCTCTCCAATTTTACCTTCAAGTAGAACACTTGGTTTCTGAATTTGGACCTTAAGCAATCATTTGTCAACCTCCTTTCATTAGCATAATCACGTGTTTTTTAAGGCAAGATCAAATGATGATTTTTATCTTTGTTTTACAGTAAGAAAGGAAAGAAAGAATGAAAGGAGAAAAAAGAGAAGAGAGAAAGGAACTAAGTGTCAAAGAGATAAAACAATTTTCTCAGGTGACACAGATAGTAGACCTAAGATGAGGGATCTGAATATAAATGTCTGGCTATGGAGCCCATTTTTATTCACCATAATTACCTATTATTACTAGGAATTGCTGTCAGTTATGAAACATTCAAATTATTTGCTGTGAAAAGAAAGGAGTAGTAATCGTTTCAGAATGTACTATATTACTAAAGGGAGTGAGAGTGATATGGCAGGGGGTTGGAGCAGTGCAGATGCTTTGAGCAATTGGGGGAAAAGGAAAGAGAGCTGTGAAAGAGGAGGTATTAAGTAGTTAGAAACTAGAAGATAAAATTCTCTTATTTCATATTTTTGTAGAGTTAACCACAATTTTAATTAAAAAAGAATATACATATGTTTTAACCTTTCAAGGCAGTCATATAACTAGATTTCTCCTGACCCAAATACAGTTGCTTCATTTCAAAGACAGGTAAGGTCATTGCATTTTGATGATAGCTCAACCATTATGCATTTAAATAGATCAATAACCCAGGCAGATTCAAAGTTCAAGGGCTCGGGAAGAAAGCGCACCTCCCTTGGTTGTCGTTCAAAGCCGTCCCAGTCTATTGATGGTTCCAAAATATTATTTTCTTTCACATATTTAGAGACTGAAAGGAATCAGGCTGACAATTTTAATGTCTTACCCAGACCACAAATACTCATACTATAAAGAAAGTGTAGAAAAAAAAGATTTTATGTCCATCCATGCTTACTGATTGAAGGTAGTTCTGGCACATCCTATTAAATACTGATTTATTTATCTCTATGTGCTTTAAAATTCTCAGGATTTTACAATAACTTACTAATGTTTAAATTCCTCATTATTTCTTAGAGGAATTGCATGCTTAAATTGCTCTTCTGGGACCTTTTGGACTTCCCATGATGAGATATTAATTATTGAACATTACAGCACTTACATTTTAAGAGCACTTAAATTTTGGGGGTTTCCAGGGGCTTCAGCAAAAAAAAAAAACCCCTAAGAAGTAGAAAAAGAAACAATAATATACAACAGGGGTGTCAAACCTATTTTCACCGGGGGGGGGGGCCATATCAGCCTCATAGTTGCTTTCAAAGAGCCAAGTGTAATGTTAGGACTGTATGTAACTAGTTCTTAACAGTTAAGTGAGAACTCTGCACTACTGCCTGGTAGAAACAAGGTGCTGGGCCGGATGAAACAAGGTGGAGGGCTGGATTTGGCCTGAAGGCCTTGTGTGTTGCCACCTGTGATATAAAATATCCCTCCAGATGTTACAGTTGCAAGATGGACTGGAAAATGGGATAGAAATGGGGGAGGAACCAAGAAGATATAAATGGAGATAAATATTGATCCAGTGGTCAGCACTTCAAAACACAAATAAAACACCTGACTTTGAAAATTTGTATGTTGAGACGTATGTACTTGCAAACCCTCAGCTTAAACTTATTTCTGAAGTTTTATACATCATAGAGGACTCATGTTCATGGTCAATGGGGTGGGGATTGTCTTGGGGAGCAGGAAGTGGTGGGCCGGGACAGCAATGGGAAAAAGGTGGGGCAACTGTAACTGAACAACAATAAAAAAATAATAGATAAATGGGCCCTGACTGCTGTGGGTCAGTTGATTGGGCGTCATCCCTTCAAAGTGAGATTGGCAGTTTGATTTTCAGCCAGGGAACATGCTTAGGTGGTAGGTTTGGTCCCAAGTTGGGGCAGGATCATGAGGCAACGGATCTGGTTCTCTCTCACTTGAATGTCTCTCTCATTTTCTTTCTCTCTTCTTTCCCCTCTCTCCAAAAATAAATAAATAAATCTTTTAAAAAAAAGAATAGGTAATGGTATTTAAGCCAGTCAGATCCTAGAATTAAGATAATTTAGTGATTATGCAGAATTGGTTAACAACTATATAATATTGAATATATTATAGATATAATTCTGGCTACTAGCTACACCTTGATCTACCAAAATGTAAGTACATTACTAAGAAAACTCCATTCTAGCAAAAGAAATTCCACTCTGATCTAGTAATGAATAAATTATCATAATAACAATTAGCACAATGGGCTCACATGTCTTTCATAGAATGTTTTTAATATATGTAAACTATTTTATCCCTATGTAAAATATGGAGATTTTGGAGTTAATCCAAAAGGCAATATGTTTGCTGGAAATTCATGCCCATTAAATACCCAGTGCAGGCCATTTGCCTATGTGTGTTATCTTTCACCCAATCCCAAAGTTTTTAAATCATATAATCTGGGATATTTCTGCAGTACAAAACCACTTAGGCAATTCAACTTTGCACATTGCCCACTTTCTCCTTAGTGCTGTACTACCTCCACTTAGTAAAGCATTTAAATATTAGACATGGCTATCAACCACTCATTTTTCCCTTAGTATTGAGTTTACTAAGAGAAATCAGTATTAAGTAAAGAAATGGCTCAGCATTTAATTACCAGAAATTGCTATCAATTACTAAACATTACTACGAATTACCTGCCAAATGGACAAGAACTATTTTTGGTAATAAGACTATCAGTGAATAATTTTACTTCATTTATTTCTTAGACTACTCTTTGGGCACAATTGGCTCCTCTTTGGTCAATCTCAGCAGTTCTCAAATGAAGTTAGAGACTCAAATTCTGCCTCCTATTAGAAGGAACATGACTGAGAAAAAAAGAGTGCATCTTAGAGAAGTAGATTTTTGGTTCTTCTCTTCCAGAAAATTATTATATTAATTTAAATATAAAATAACAGGTATCCCTTTTAATCTTCCATGCCTTCAATAAGCATAGTGCTTATTTAGTAAAGTGTTTTATTAACATTTAATAAAGGTACTCTGGCATAGTGGAAATATCTGGAAGCTAGGAGCTATTGTTATAGTCACAATTCCTTCACTATAAAGTATTGATCTTAAGGAATTATAAGACATTTCCCTTCTTTCAGTTCTAGTTTCCAAACTTGTATAAGAAAGAGTGTATTGCTAACTATGTAAGTTATAAATGAAATTAACCCAATTCAAATTGACTTGAGAACAAGAAAGTAACTTATCTGCTCAGGGAGCCAAGGTTCAAAAATGGTTAAAACAAACCAATGCGATCAAATACTCTGTATCTTTTTCTTCCCTTTCCTCCCCTTACTCCCTTTGTGTGCATTTGTGTACCCATTACCTCTTTATCTGTAGTGGCTCTTTTTTAAAAAAGATTTTATTTATTTATCTTTAGAGGGGAAGGGAAGGAGAGAGAGAGAGAGAAACATCAATGTATGGTTGCCTCTACTGTGTCCCCTGCTGGGAACTGGCCTAGCAATCCAGGCATGTACCCTGACTGGGAATTGAACCGTGTTTGTTTGGTTCCCAGGCTTGTGCTCAATCCACTGAGCTACACCAGCCAGGGCTGTAGTGGCTCTTAATGACCATATGCTAACTTCATTCTCAGGAAGGCACTTACTATCTGGTAGTTTTCAAAATGTTTAGATTTTCCTACAACCAGGAATCCCAGCATAAAAGTTCCTCCAAATCTCTTGAATTTAGTTTTGCTGATCTCTTCTGGGTCATGGGATACAAGTAGAGAGATGGAATATGCGGATGAGTTTACACTGGCTCACATAACACGTTTAATGAATCATAAAGGATTGGGATTGTTAGCCTCACCGGAAATAGGTGGACTAAAAGTAAAAAAAAAACCCTGCATGTCCCTTGAGATAAATGTAAAGTGGATGCTGGGCATAGAAATAATTGGTGTATATTGTGAGAGAGCTGGTATATTTTTATTCTTTCATTTCCCCATTAATTTTCTTAAAGAATTGTAATAATGTCAAAGCTGACATGATCTCTTTCTTCAACCAGCTTACAGCAAATGGATAGGAGATATTTGAAAATGAAAAATTATAAAGCTGTATAATTACACTTTCCATACCTCTTGTTCTGACATTGAGCTTAGTGTTCTTTTCACCATTAAAAATTACATCTCACTTGCCTATAGCTTTAGATCTCATTTCTCATAGATTGTTGGCCTGCAGGCCATGCTAATTTGTATTGCTCTTTTCATACTCTGGCTAGAGTCATTTTCCTGAAGTTACATGTAAAGCTATAGCTATCAAAACAATATGGTAGCAACATGAAAAAAAGACAGAGACTAATAGAACAGAATCAGGAGTCTGGAAATAAGCCCAAGCATATGCAGTCAGCTAATATTTGACAATGTAGCCAAGAACACTCAATGGAGAAAAGGCATTTTCTTCAATAAAAGGTGCTGAAATACTTAAATAGTAACAGGTAAAAGAATGAAAGCGAATACATATAACACCACCCACAAAAATGAACTCCAACTGGATCAAGGACTTAAATGGAAGATCTAAGACCATGAAAGTCCTAGCAGAAAGCACGGATCTTGGCAATGTGTTTTTTTTTGGGGGGGGGGTTATGATACATAAAGCACAAGCTACAAGATAAAAAATAAACAAGTGGAGCTACATCAACTAAAAACTGCTGTATAGCAAAAGAAACCATTTACAAAGTGCAGAGACCCTCTATGGAATGGGGAAGATATTTACAAACTGTATTTGATGTGGGTTAATATCCAAAGTATATAAAGAACTCATTCAACTTAATGGCAAAAACCACCCAAATAATCCAATTAAAAATGGGAAAAGGACCTTAGTAGACATTTCTCCAATGAAGATATACAAAAGTCCAATGGGTACATGAAAAGATGCTCAACATCACTAGTTGTTAGGGAGATGCTAACTAAAACCATGGTGAGAAACCACCTGATGACTATTAGAATGGTCATTATCAAGAAGACTAGAGTTAAGAAAGATGTTGGAATGAATGTGGAGAAAAGGGAACCCTTGTGCACCATTGCTGGGATTGTATATTGGTGAAGCCACCATGGAAAACAGTATGAAGTATCTTCAAAAAATTAAAAATAGAACTACCACGTGGTCCAGCAATTCCACTTCTGGAAATATGTCCAGAGGAAATGAAAACACTAACTGGAAAAGATATCTGCAGCCACTTGTTCATGGAAGCAACATTTACAGTAGCCAAGACATAGGAACAATCTAAGTACCCTCTGATGGATGAATACATAAAGAAGTTGTGTATATAAATGCAACGAAATATTATCCAGCCATTAAAGAATGTGGAAACCCTACCATTAGTTAACAACATGGGTGGACTGTGAGGGCATTAGGCCAAGAAGAATAAGTCAGAGAAAGGCATATGTATCACCTCACTTATAAGTGAAATATGAGAAACAAACAAACTCATAGAAAAAGATATCTGACTTGTGGTTAAGAGACGGCAAGTAGGGTGAGGGGGAATTGGAGTAAGGTAGTCAAAAGGTACAAACTTTCAGTTTTAAGATAAATAAGTACTAAGGATGTAATGTACATGATAAATAAATCAGCTAGCACTGCTGTGTGACATATAGGAAAGTTGTTATTGAGAGTAAACCCCCAAGTCCTCATCACAAGGAGAAAAACTTTTCTTCCTTTCTTTTCTCTTTATTGTATCTGTATGGGATATTGATGTTAGCTAAACCTATTGTGGTAATTATTTCACAATATATGCAAATAAAACCATCATGTGGAATACCTTAAACTTATACAGTGAACTAAGTTTAATTATTCAATAAAACTGTGAAAAATGTTCTCTCTTATAAATGATCCAGGAATTGAAAATGATTTCTATTCCCAAACTTTCAGCTTGCGACTATTTGGAATAAAATTGAAGCCAAGTCATTGTCAGTATATTAGTAGCTAAACAATTAAATTCTTTCTTCTTTTTCAGAAATTGACATTGCTTGCATTAGCTATTTTCTGAAATTATTGAGAGTTTATTGGGGGAAAGGGTAACAACACGGATTGCCTGTATTTCTTTAGGAAGGAGTTCAAGTCCTTTATTAACAGTAGTTTCGGCATTTTTATCCAGTGTCTTTGATACATTGAAGTGCCATTAATTATTTTTGAAATTTTGTAATATTTGTAATTTTGTAAATTTTCCTGATAGAAAATGTATATTTGGTGAGTAAATTTGCTTCTAATCTTTTTAAGAAGCATGAATTAGATTATAATCTTTGTTTTTAATCAATATAAATCATCAAGCAGAATATTTGAATTTCCAAAAGTGTGCCAGAAAAGATTTTATAAAACAGCATCATCTTCCTGATTAGAGTAAGACCATGGAGACAAAGGATAACCCTGATTATGCAATAGAATGTGAGTACCAACACATGAGTGCTACTTTTGATGAGGTAGTGGGAGCAGAGTGAAAGATAGAATAAAATGATAATTTGGCTGATACAGAACAACCTTTTAGTTGGTACTTGGCATAGAAGAATTGACAGATGTATTTGGAACTGAGAGTTAATAGAAATAATAAAAATTAACCAAACTTCATGAAAATTATTCAAAAATGGTATCTGTAAGCCAAGTCTGGAAGCCTGGCATGTATTCTTCAAATATTAACAGGATTCATAGTTGGCACACATGCACCTTTTGAGCACTTGTGATAAGCGTATCTGCTGTCCAAATTTTAAGAAGGCATTCTACTTTGGATTAGACACGATCACTTGAAAACTGTCAGCCCTACTCACTGACTTAAGCTGAATGAATAATATCTTGGCATATAAATGTTAGGCTCTGGTTCCAATGCTTAATTATTAGCCTGATCAGGTGCTACTTGTTTTCATAAGCCTCACTTTTTCCTACTCTGTAAAGTGAGTAACACTAGATTTATATCATAAATTATGAAGAGATAATGTACACAACTGTTTTTTGCACATAGTCTGGCCACAATCCAAATCAAGGGCTTAATGAATAGCTCTGGAGCTAATCATTAATACCTCTAATTATGTTGTGTTGGTATTATTATTAATAATAATAGTAGTATTAATAGTACTACTACTATTATTGTTCTTTCTTAGCCTTTGGATCCTATATCAAATGTTTTCTTTTTGCCTTTCTGTTGTCTTCTTGTCAACATCATTACTGGGTATTTTAGTAATTTTTATTGAGAAAGCGGGAGGAATAGAGTGAGACTATAACTGTAGTTGAAAAGAAGAAAAAATAGCAGAATACTATTTTGAATAGTTTTTCACAAAGAATACTTGCTCATTTCTGTATAATGTGTATAAAATAGTCTTATTTTTGGCTTAATCCAACAAGGTCATAGTGGCCTTATCTTAGGTTGGTGTTCTGTAAAATTGTTTATATTTGAAAGAAGAACACCATGGCCTTGGTGTGAGTTCCATGCCAGCTCCTGGCAACGCGAGGCCTATCTGACATGCCATGCCTGCCTTTGGCTGAGAGAGGTTGCTGTCATGATTCTTAGTTTGCAGAACACCACATTATTGTGCGCCATTGGGCATCAAAATCATGTCCAAGGGGTGACCAGAGTACTGAGAGATGTAAAAATTCTATTTAATGACAATATCTTTTTTTAAATTGGGTTATTTAACATTGAGAACTAAGGATTTTAGCCTCAGAAAGGTGAGATAACTGAGTTTGAGCGACAGCTGTTTCAAAATATGTGAAGGTCAGTCACATAGATGAGTTATGTCCAGGGTCACTGCTAACAGAAGTTTCTCAAAATTAAAAAAGAAGCTCATATTTTTAAAACTATTTTTTAGATTTATACAGCAGTTAATTAAGTAATTCTTCTCCTTGGTGGACTTCATTATCACTGGTGTCTATTGGACTGTCTGCCAAGGCTATTGTGGTAGAAGACAGATCCGTGCCAGTGAGTGAACTGGATGAAGGCACATGTCTCAAATTCTCTGTCTCTAGAAGCAAGTGGGTGAAGTACAGAGATAAGTTCCTGGATGACTGAGTCCTATACTCAGATTTTTGTTTTATCTCTTTAAAACAAGAAAAATTATTTACTTCTCTTAACTTCCAATATCCTTGTTTTTCCATCTGCCTTTCTCTGAGTAGACATAGATGATTAATTATATTCAGGGATTTTTCATTCTTCTGGACTAACAAATGCACTGCCACCCCCTCTGCTAATGACAATATTGCAGATTCATGCTTGTCCAAGTTCCATCTACTTCCTGAAGGGCCAGCTGGAAAGAGTTCAAGGAATTAAAACTGCCGTAACCATTTGATTAAGCTGTTAAGCTTTCCAGGAACTTCGTGGTTGGCTTAATTGAGGAGAGTAGCATTTTTCCTGTCCTGTACCTTGAATTTCCAGGAATAGTGACCTTGTGAATCATTTCTCCCCCAGTCAAGATTTTCAGGATGGCAGTAAATAGGATTGAGGATGGTAAAGGGAAATTGTGACAGTCAGCCTCACAGCTAATTTTAAATAATTTGGGGATTTAATTATCTCTCTTATACTCTAAGTCTTAAAATAAACATTAGTTCAAGTATGTGGAGGATGCTGATGAGATTTCCTGTCAAAAAGTGTAGGCCTGGTGTTGAACAGGGAGTTGGCAATGGGGATGTGGGAGCCACTCTGGCGAAGCTGGTTAACGGAGGGCTCAGTGAATCTGACCTTCTTCATATTGTGTGCTTGCTTCGGCTCCCATGGCAATTTGCATTTGCATTTAACTGCTTTCTTTCCTACTCTATCCATAAGTGTCTTTCTTCTATTTCTGTTTACAGGGCCAGTGAGACAAGAATAGATATTCAAGGGGGCATTGTGATCTATTATTAAATGACATTCTGTAATGATTATTTGAATTCTTTGACTGTACCATTCCTCTCAGAGGGGATTGAGCATGACTAATTATATACAAAAGTGATGCTCATAAAACCCTTCATGTGAAATAAGTTTTCTTTACAATTGAGGGCAGTCTCCTCACTGTACCTGCACAATACTCACCAAATAGTAGATGCTTAATAAATGCTAAATATATTTTGGGGTTCTCTGCATTAAGAATGTTTTCACTTCCCTGTTTTTATTCACAGTTTTATTTGTAACTTTGTAAGACTATTTGAAAAGCTACATATACTCTTCTTTACACTTCTCTAATTTTTGTTTTCCCTAATCTAAAATCTAGAAATATGTCACTAATAATGATACCATGACTACTCTTCTATTAATAACATCCAAATGCCCACGCTATATGAAGAAGTAAAATGTTTGTTAGTCTGTGAAGCATTAGACTGGGAATCAGCACTGGGGAACATCAATAAACCTAAAATTAAACTGCTTAATTTTCACCAGCCATAAAATTAAATGACAATATTTTCTATATTCCTTAGGGCCAATAAGAAAGGCAACTAACCAGGTAATAAAGCACTTGGCACTTGCTATTTAAATGTGAAATTTCTAAAATCAAGCTCATCATGGTTAGCCAAGTAGGCAGCTGTGGAATAATGATTAAGATGGAGGCCTTGGGGTTGGGCCGCCAGGGTTCTGGAGGCATGTGCTCCAATTTCTCTCTGGTCTTCTCCTTCTGAAGGTTTAAAATGGGGACAATTTTTACCAATTTCACAGAGTCCCTCTAGTGATTACGCAGTATACTATTGTAAAGTGTTTAGAACAATGCTTGGTACATGACAGATGTTCAATTAATGTTAGATAATAATAATACATAAGAAAATACGTAAAACTACAATATGTTAATAATATAACTAAAACAAACCCTGTTTAGAACAGCAGAAATGTGACACCCTAACAGTAACAACAGCAGGACAGAACTTATCATTTGGCCCTCTCTGAAGTCTCCTAGAAACATCATACATTATGCTCAAAACTAACATATCTCTTAGAAAAGTTGCGACTACCATAATTAGATCCCTAGTGTCTGTTCTTGCAGGAGAAAAAATTGCTCAGCATGGGAACTATGAAAGGAAAAGGAGATCAGCTGTGGTCAATGGAAGCAGGTACATTGTGACTTTGATAAGACAGTACAAACAGCGACCAAAGGCAGCAAGTAGAGAGAAGTCATTCTGGGTTCTAGGAAGAATCAAACTCTGACCAATGTGGAGACACATCAATTAGAAGTGAAATGAATGCGCTTTAGGACAAAACTTGAAAGGATCAAATTCAAGCTCCTAAGGAAATTACACCTTTTAACAATTGAAGCTGAGGTTTATCCAGTTTTTCTTCTTCAGCCTGACAACGGGAAGCAAGATTTTAGAAGGATTATGTTACTTGTATATCCATCCTCTCACCAAGTCGATTAAATTGATGCATGATAAAGAAAAGAGGAGAGATGTTCAATACTAACAACAAATAAATGTAGAGGATAGAAGAGAACAAAATGGAAAAAAGAAAAACAGGTAACAACATTTTGGAAATAAGAATTTCCAAATTCCAAATCCTATTTGGAAATAGGAAATTAAAAAACAAAATTGAGCAGCATGGAGAGTGAATTAGATAATGAAGGGGAGAACATGAAAAGAAGAATTTAAGTCTAAATGTGCCACCTGTGCAATTAAACCCAATTCATCCATTGGATGTTAAAAACTAAGAAAAGTATTTTGTGAGAGATTCACTAGAGGTTATGTACCTAAGTCCATGGTGATTCCCATAGCCCTAGTGGTGTATTAGTGAATTGAGCTGGTAGGATGTTCCATTTCTTAGATTACACATAAAGAATCATGGTCATTAAAAGTCCTGTAGTATTTAGGTTAACATAAAGAAGTTACATGTGTACTTCTGGGCAGATTCCAACAAAAAATTATGTGTTTATCATAATATGTATATATTTTAAATAAACTGTGTTGAAGCTATAAAAGGTATCCTTCTTTATTTTCTTCATGGGTTAGGTTTTTTTCTCTCTGATTTTTTATTATTAAAAAAGATAGTCACAATTAAAGCTGCACTTGTAAAGAATGACCTTCAGAAACTCTTTGTATGATATTGAGGTCTAGCCCCTTTGGAAAACTATTAAAACTAGAGTAACTGTTACCCTTTTCAAGAAATTTTTTAAAATAAATAGTCTTGCTTTTTTACTATGTAAAAATACTTCTAATAAGATATGATTTTAGAATTTTTATTTGAAATTATGTTAAATAATTTAAATTATATGTTTATATATTTATTTATTGTTGTTCAAGCATAGTTGTCTCCATTTTCCCCTTCCTCTCCCCCCACCACAGCCATACCCACCTCCATCCCTGATTTAACACCCCCTTGGTTTTGTCCATGTGTACTTTATACATGTTCCTGAAAACCTTTCCCCTTTTCCCTTCCATTATCTCCTTCCACATCCCCTCTGGTTACTGTCAGTTTGTTCTTTATTTCAATGTCTCTGGTCATATTTTGCTTGCTTGCTTGTTTTGTTGATTAGATTCCACTTATAGGTGAGATCATATGGTATTTGTCTTTCACCACCTAGCTTATTTTACTTAGTTTAATGGTTTATATTTTAAAATAAGTCAGATTTAGTTGATAACATTATGTAGATTTTCTTTATTTGGTTTATAATTACTTGACATGGTCTTCTAAACAGACAAACATTCATTCATTTATTCGCAATTCAAAAAATAGTGCCCTGTGTTGGGCCTTCAAAATGAGGAAAATGATAATGTAGAAACAACCTCTGCTCTTTAGAAGTATGAAGAATCACGGATAGTTAACTATCCTAGCAGTTAGGGATTAACTGCTTAACTTATATTTTTGATATTACAATGGACGAGATGCGCAGAGAAATTTCTGAAGAAAGCACTTATAAAGCTTGGAACATAATATACTATTTTCAAATAAGTGAAAAAATGCAAAGAAATTCCTCAAAGGACATATATGACAAGAAATAATATATAGGGCTAAAACAATGTTGGAGTTAGCTTTACCTCTGGAGACACCAGTGGCGACAGAGAATTTGGATTTTAATGGTCCACATGCAGATAACAGGGGAGAAGAGGTCTGTAACCTGAGCAGGCATAAATAAGAACTTGCAATGGAAAATTAATGATATAGATAAAGTAATACCTATTAAAAATTTGAGAAGGAGATAGAGTAATTATTTGAGGCAAAGTGATAATCTTAAATACTTATTGGAATAAAAGAAAGGCTAACAATGAGTTAATTAAATTAAATTGTCCATCAACTTAAGAAACTTTAAAAAATGACTAAATGACTAAGAATGAAAACAGAAAATAAAATAAATAAGACAAGAAAGGTAAGATCTCAAATTAGAGGGGGTCAATGTGATAGGGTTTCATCAAAGGCACAAGTTAGTTTTTTGCTAAGATTAATAAAAAAGGTAACCTTGGGCAACTGAAAAAGAGGCAAAAAGAGAATGCAAACTTTAAAGAATAATATTAGGAATAAAAAGGAGATAAAACTAAATACTCAGCAAATATTAAAATATATGAGATTAGTACTACTACTATGTCAAAAATTTGAAATGGGAAAGTTTCTATAAAAGTTTAATAAACTGTTCAAACAGGCTCAATTTTTATAGCTATGCTATATAAAAACAGTGTTAGAGCATATAGATGATTATAGATCAGATTCTTTTAACTCTCACTTAATTTTAGTTGTATTATATACAACATATGTGGACATATATTTTATATAGAATATATGATATATGTATACATAAGAGGTCTGTCCAGAAAGTACCCAGCCATGCAATAGGAAAAATAGAGACATATATTGAAGAAGATACAAGATACAAGAAACATTGTACATAGGACAATGATGCCTCAGTCCCTTTCAAAGCAGACACCTTGGGACCTCACATAGTTTTCCCAATCAGCATCAACTGCCCCATTGTATTTTCCTGAATCTCACCTATGGTCTGAAATCTCTTCCCATTCAAAGGTGATTTTAGTTTTGGGAAAAGCCAAAAGTTACATGTTGTAGACCACTCTGCCTGGTTTTAGGAATTGTATCTTGACCCCTTGTGGCTAAGGTCGAGGGATGACCTTTGGAATGTGAGCTGCAGGAGACAAAGCTTGTCTCTGGTAGCAAACACTGCCTCAGTTTCCTCTCCCTGCCCCCAAAGCTTAGTTGGAAGTCAATGACGGGTAAGACCCCTCAGAGCGGAGGACAATGTAAGCCAGACTCGATCACTTGGGAGGCCATCATGGAAGGACTTGGGGGGCTGCAACAAAGAGCAATGAACTTTCACCTCCCCCCACCCCCAGCTTTGACAAAGCCCGAGTCCCCATGTTCCCTGGGAGAAGCACTTCCTGGCTCTAATCCCCTTAAGCCTGAATACCTGTTGGGGAGGGGTGCAGCTCCTTGCCTAGCCAGAGTGTGCCCTGGGGGGAAATCTGTCATCACAAAGACTTGCTAATAAATCTGTGAAATCTGCTCTGCTAAGAGTGCTTTCATTCATATGTTAAGGGTCCGAGAGGAAATGAGTATGTCTCCCAAAGTTTCTGCAACTCTCTTCCTGACAGACACTGACTCATAGTAAGCCCTCAGATTTCTTTGAAATGTTATCTACTGTTTGAACCTTTAATTTGTTGAAAGCCTTTCATTTGTTGAAAATTTTTTTGATTTTGATTTAATCTCTATTTACTAGGCCTAGTTAGACCTTCTAGATCTTATTAAGTCTGTTTTAAAAGTCTGTGTTTTTCTACTCCATCTAGGTATCTAATTTTTGGTATATATCATCCATAATATTTTCTTAAAATCTATTTTACTTCTGTAAGCTTGGTAGTAATAGTCTCATACTCTGATCAAAGAATCAACTTTAGTTCTTTTATAATTTTTCTCCTCTATTTCATTTATCTCTGTTCTAATGTTTGTTATTCCCTTCCTCTGCTTGCAGTGTGTTTAGTTTGCTCTTTTTATTCAGTGATTTAGGGTAGAATTATAAGTTAAGGATTTCAGATCTTTCTTCTATTTTAATATATGTGTTTTCAGATACAAATTTCCTTCTGAGCACTTCTTTCACCCAACTCATAAGTTTTGCTTTGTTGTATTTTTACTTTAATTTATTTCAAAGTACTTTATAATTTTCATCTTGATATCACCTTTGACCCATTGTGTGTTTAAGAATGTGTAATTTCCACAGATCTGTGGCTTTCTTAAATTTTCTCCTGTTATTGATCACTAATTTCATTCCATTGTTATTAAAGAAAATAGTTTGAGTGACTTCAATCTTGTAAAATTCATCTGGGCTTTTCATTCTGTGGCCTAATATATGGTCTGTCCTAAAGAATGTTCTATGTGCACTTAAGAAGAATATCTATTATGCTGTTGTTTGGTGGAGTGTTCTGCAGGTGTCTATTAGGCTTAGTTGTTTAATGGCTGTCACATCCTATATATCTTTGTTTATTTTTTGTAGAGTGGGTTCTTTTTACAACTATTAGTTGCCTATTTTCCCCTTAAATATTATCATTTTTGTTTTATATATTTTGAAGCTCTTATTATTGTATGTGTTTATAATTATTAACTACTCATGGCAGATTGGTAGTTTTATCATTATATATTATTTTCTTTGTCTTCTCTAAAAATTTTAGATTTAAAGTTTAGATTGTTGGATATTAGCTTACCCACTACAGCTTGGTGTAGCCACTTCAGCTCACATATGGTTATTATTTATGTTGTTAGGCCCAGAATTAGATAAAAGTAGCCAAGAGGAACCCGAGGCAGGCTCCAAACTGTCTCAGCAAGGAACATAGAAAGTATAGAAAGTACAAAGAGTGGTGAACAAGATAACCGCCTTGTGCATGACCTTGTCTTTGCAGAAAAGTATCCATTGCTGCGAGCAGAGAACATAGCCATGTGTGTTCTCTCGAGATAGCCAATTGCTAACAGCTACGTCCACTTCTGTATTTGCTTGCTTGCTCACCCCAATAAAAACCCTAGGCTGTAAGCGCCAGGCGCAACTCTCATTTGCAGCCATTTTGGCACCGTGTCGCCGGAGACACCCCGAGAGTTCGCCCCTGTGCAGGTAAAACTTTGGCCAATAAAGTTCCATCTTAAAATCCTGAAAGCTTCTGACCATTTGTTGCTCGCATTGGTGGATGCCACAATGTGAAGTATGTTTTTTTATTCTCTGATATTCAACCTGATTGTCTCATTGAATTTGAAGTGAATCTCTTACAGACAGAACACAATTGGATCATTTTTAATGCTTTCTACCACATTGTTTTTCCTATCACATACTTAATAATCTTTACTTTCTTAATGGCCCCTGTGGAGATTACAAATATATATTAAGGATAACAATATTTTTGTATGAATAGCACCTTCGCTCCAACAGTGTATATGAATCTTGCTTCTATCCAGCTGCCCCTCTTTGTGTTGTTATCGTCACAAATTAATCTATGTATTTTGTGCGCATCAAAAAATTTATACATATCATTTAATTTAATTACATTTTTAATTATAAAGAGAAAAGAGAAATTAAACACCAAAATACATTAATGTTTACTTTTATATTTACCTATGTAATTACCTTTAGTGATGTTCTTTGTGTTGTGTGTGTGGATTGAAGTTACTACTTAGTGTACTTTCATTTTAGCCTGATGGCATCTCTTTTCAGCATCTTAGCATAAAAGCACTAAACGTTAACTTTCAGTTTCTGTTTACGTAGGAACATTTTACTTTCTCTTTAATTTTTGAATGATAATTTTACCTGCTGTGTAATTCTTAGTTGACAGTTATTTTTCTCTTTTAGCACTTTGGTTATGCCTTCACACAGCATTCTAGCCTCCTTGGTTTCTGGTAAGAAATCCATTGTTAATTTTATGGAGAATTCCTGCTAGTCTAGGGAGAATTCAGAAATCTCCCTTTCTGTTCGCTTTTAATACTTTATTATAGTGTATCTTAATGTTTACCTCTCTAAATTTATCATAGTTGAAGTTCATGGAACTTATTGGATGCACAGATACACGTCTTCCATTTAATTTGGAAAGTTCAATCATTAGTTTTTCAAATGTTCTTACTGTTCCTTTCTTTCTCTCTGCTCTCTTTTAGAAAATCCCTTGTTTTATCCAGCCTGGCACCTTGTTTCTACCCGGCAGCAGTACCAAGCTCCTTGCCCCCAGTTAAGGAGTAGTTATATTTATAGAGTCCTAAAATTACATTCGGCCCTTTGAAGGTGACCACAAGGCTGATGTGGCCCCCAGGTGAAAATGAGTTTGACACCCTGTTAGAAACATCTTATTCCCTAGCCTTTCATCCCAAAGTTTTAAACTTGTCTATTTTTGCCTAACTACTTAGCTTCTTTGCTCCAAATGGCGATGGCTAATGCATGTGCTCTTCTCTTAAAGTGCTAATCTGTTGTATTTACTTGTTGCATCCCCTCTAGTTTGGTTTTTATATCTGAATTTTTCTATTTATTTCTAGTTATATCCTGAGTTCTTTCATCTCATTTGGAATTTTTATAATCATGATTTGCATTCTTCAATGTTTTGTATCATTTTTTCATGTCTTTTGCTATTCTGCAATGATTCCTTAGATGTTCAATTTTGAGAAGCTTCTCCAGACCGTTCACAGCTTCTCACGAACCCCTGCAGTAAGTATCCTTTCTTCCAATTTCAGCTTCTGCTTACAAATTGATCTTTAGTGATTTGTAGTAAGTACATTTTGGCTATTTGTGTTTTTATTGTTACACCCCTCAGACCTATAAGATTCTCTATTTCTCTCATTGCTTTGTCCTGCAAAGACACCAAAACTACTTAGGGTTTCTGGTTATTTTTCTTTTTCCTGTATCTTGGTGCTTATAGGGATATATTATTATTCAATTTAACTATAAGGTTCTTCATGTATTTATGGCTTTTCTATTTAGGTCCTAGGTATGTTTTTAACTGGGAACTCATTGATATTCAAAAATTATGATATGGCTGCCTTCAATTTCCCAGAATCCTTTATCATTTTTGAATCTTATATTTATCCTTTTTCTCAAAAAAACTCATCTTAACTTACAAGTATATTGATGAAGAAAAAATAGGGAAGTTTTTGGCCTGTACATTAATGTGGATATGCCTTCATCACTTTAATACTATTAATTCTAAGGTTATTTGCAATACTTATTTCTGGATCTCATGACAAATAAATCTTGGTGTCACTTGTTACTTATCCTTTTTTTCATGCATATTTAAAATATTCAAAATAGTTTTCCCCAGGAAAAGCAAATCTTAAAATTATTTGAGGACTAAAGTTTTAAAAGTAATATACTGATTCTGACTAATACATGCATGTTTTTAAATTTTGAGGATAAATTTTTCTGCTTTAAATAGTAGATTTCTTTTTTTTTATTGTTGTTCAGTTACAGTTGTCCCACATTTTGTCCACTGCTCTCCTTCCCCAGGCCCCTACTCCCACAGTTGATCCCCACCCCATTGTCCTTGCCCGTGTGTCCTCTATACATGTTCCTTGACTTGCCCCTTCTTCTTTTCACCGCATTATCCTCCTCCCCCCTACCCTCTGTCTGTTCTTTATTTCCATGTCTCTGATTATATTTTGCTCATTTGTTTGTTTTGTTGATTAGGCTCCAATTATGGGTAAGACCATATGGTATTTATCTTTCACCGCCTGGTTTATTTCACTTAGCATAATACTCTCCAGTTCCATCCACTCTGTCTCGAAGGGTAGGAGTTCCTTCTTTCTTTCTTCTGCATAGTATTCCATTGTGTAACTGTACCAGTTTTATGATCCACTCATTTATGAATGGGCACTTAATTGTTTCCAGCACTTGGTTACTATAAATAATGCTGCTATGAACATTGGGGTCTATAGGTTCTTTTGAATTGGTGCTTCAGGATTCTTAGGGTATAATCCCAGCAGTGGAATCACTGGGTCAAAACGTAGTTCCATTTCTAGTTTCTGAGGAAATTCCATACTGTTTTCCACAGTGGCTGTACCAGTCCGCATTCCCACCAACAGTGCACTAGGGTTCCTTTTTTCTCCACATCCTCTCTAGTACTTGTTTGTTGATTTATTGGTGATGGCGTAATGCCTTTCTACACGTTTTGAATAGTGATATTTTAAAATTACTAGATATTTATGCACATCAGCATTCATCTGAACATACATTTTTCGTTTCAAAGGGCTCTTTTTAAAAATAGTTTAGCTGTTTAAGAGAATGCTACAGCTTGATTGTTGAATTTTAATGCTACCTACTTACATTTCCTTTTATAGTTCTACAGCCCATTTTATGGAAGAGCTGCTCCAGAGTAGGAAAAGCTAGTGAGCACTGACAGAAAAAATTGCATGGTTTCCACTTCACTAGACTTAGAGATGAAAGTTAAATATTGTTTTTGTGCTGTAGTCATGTATAAACTTACTATCACAGGACACACTCTGCCCAAATATTACCATGATTTTCTGGTAGTGGAACTGGAACTGTTCTTTCTTGAACAGTAAAATACTTCAGACTCTGCAAGATAGAGTTTCCAAAACTTGAAGATCTATTTTGTATTATTAATAGCAAGAAATGAATAGGTTTTGAACTTTATGATTTAACTGCTTGAGAATATCTTTTTTTTAATTTTCCAAACACTTTGCTTTAATATTATAAACCATAGGTACAGAGAATTGCTATTTACTAGTCACTCTTTTTTTTTAGCTTTTTAAATTTTATTTGGTTATTTTTCAAGTACAGTTTTTTGTCTATTTCTCCCACCCCAGCACCCCCTGCCCCATGCTCCCCACCTCCCTCACATTTCCTCCCCCCCAGTCCTCATCCCTGTGTCTTTCATACTTGTTGCTCAAAATCCCTCCCCTTTTTCCCCCTTAAACTCCCTTCCCTCTCCCCTCTGGTCACTGCCCACTTGTTCTCTATTTCAGTGTCTTTGTTTTTATTCTGTTTGCTTGTTTGTTTTGTTGTTTAGCTTCCTGTTAAAGGTGAGATTATATGGTATTTGTCTTTCAATGCCTGGCCTATTTCACTCAGCATAATGCTTTCCAGTTCCATCCATGTTGTTGCAAAGGGTATTAGCTCCTTTCTCTCTGCTTCAGAGAATTCCATTGTGTATATGTACCAAAATTTTTTGATCCATTCATTTACTGACGGGCACCTAGGTTTGCTTCCAACTCTTGGCTATTGTAAATTGTGCTGCTATGAACATTGGGGTGCATAGGTTCTTTGAAATCGATGTTTTAGGATTCTTGGGATATAATCCTAGCAGTGGAATTGCTGGGTCAAAAGGCAGGTCGATTTTAATTTTTCTGAGAAAATTCCATACTGTTTTCCATAATGGCTGTACCAGTCTGCAATCCCACCAACAGTGAACTAAGGACCCCTTTTCCCCACACCCTCTCCAACATTTGTTGTTTGTTGCTTTGTTTATGATAGCCATCCTGACCGGAGTAAAGTGGTATCTCATTGTGGTTTTAATTTGCATCTCTCTGATAGCTAACGATATTGAGCATCTCTTCAAGTGTCTCTGGATATTCTGTATGTCTTCTTTGGAGAAGTGTCTGTTCAAGTCCTTTTCCCATTTTTTAATTGGGTTAGATGTCTTCTTAGAGGGGAGTCATGTCAGTTCTTTGTATATTTTGGAGATTAAACCTTTGTCTGAGGTATCATTGGCAAATATGTTTTCCCATACAGTTGGTTGTCTTTTTAATTTAATACTGTTTTCTTTAGCCATGCAGAAGCTTTTTATTTTGATGAGATCCCATTTGTTTATTCTTTCCTTTATATTCCTTGCTCTAGGGGACATATCGGTAAAAATGTTGCTGCGTGGAATATCTGAGATTTTCTTGCCAATGTTCTCCTCTAGGAGTTTAATGGTGTCACGGCTTCTATTTATGTCTTTTATCCACCTTGAATTTGTTTTGGTGTATGGTGTAAGTTGGTGCTCAAATTTCATTTTTTTGCACGTAGCTGTCCAGTTCTCCCAGCACCATTTGTTGAAGAGGCTATCTTTACTCCATTTTATGTTACTGCCCCCTTTGTCAAATATTAATTGACTGTAGAGAGTTGGGTTGATTTCTGGGCTCTCTGTTCTGTTCCATTGGTCTATGTGCCTGTTTTTATGCCAGCACCAGGCTGTTTTGATTACAGTGGCTTTGTAATACAGTTTGATATCAGGTATTGTGATTCCTCCTACTTTGTTCTTCTTTCTCAGAAGTGCAGCTGCTATTTGGGGTTGTTTATGGTTCCATATAAATTTTTGAAGTGTTTGTTCTATGTCTGTGAAATATGCCATTGGTACTTTAATAGGTATTGCATTGAATCTGTATATTGCTTTGGGTAGTATGGACATTTTGATGATGTTAATTCTTCCAATCCATGAACACGGTATATGTTTCCATTTGTTTGTGTCTTTCCTGATTTCTTTCTTCAGTGCTGTGTAGTTTTCTGCATACAGGTCTTTTACCTCCTTGGTTAGGTTTATTCCCAGATATTTTATTTTTCTTTTTGCTATATCAAATGGGATTTTTTCCTTGATTTCTGCTTCTGCTGATTCATTGTTAGTATACAAAAATGCCTTTGATTTCTGGATATTGACTTTGTATCCTGCTGTTTTGCCAAATTCATTAATTAGTTTGAGCAGTTTTTGGGTAGAGTCTATAGGATTTTCCATGTACACTATCACGTCATCTGCAAACAGTGACAGGTTTTTTTCCTCCTGTCCTATTTGGATGCCTTTTATTTCCTTTTCCTGACTGATCGCTGTGGCCAAAACTTCCAAAACTATATTGAATAGAAGTGGTGAAAGTGGACATCCTTGTCTTGTTCCTGATCTTAGTGGAAAAGCTTTTAGGTTTTTCCCATTGAGTATGATATTGGCTGTAGGTCTCTCATATATGGCCTTTATTATATTGAGGCATGCTCCCTCTATTCCCACTTTGCTGAGTGTTTTTATCATAAATGGGTGTTGTACCTTATCAAAAGCTTTTTCCGCATCTATTCATATGATCATGTGGTTTTTGTCTTTGCTTTTGTTTATGTGGTGAATTACATTTACTGATTTGCGAATGTTGAACCATCCTTGCATCCCTGGGATGAATCCCACTTGGTCATGGTGTATAATCTTTTCGATATATTGTTGGATGTGATTTGCTAATATTTTGTTGAGAATTTTAGCATCTATGTTCATCAGCGATATTGGCCTGAAGTTTTCTTTCTTTGTTGTATCTCTATCTGGTTTTGGAATTAGGATGATGCTGGCTTCATAAAAGGAGTTTGGGAGTTTTCCATCCTTCTGGATTTTTTGGAATAGTCTGTGAAGAATAGGGGTTAGCTCTGCCTTAAATGCTTTGTAGAATTCTCCTGTGAAACCATCTGGTCCGGGGCTTTTGGGTGATGGGAGTTTTTTTTTTTTTATTACTGCTTCAATTTCTTTTGCTGTTATTGGTCTATTCAGGTTTTCTACTTCTTTTTCATTGAGTTTTGGGAGATTATATTTTTCTAGAAATGTGTCCATTTCCCCTAGGTTCTCAAATTTCTTGGCATACAGTTCTTCATAGTAATTTCTTACAATCCTTTCTATTTCTGTGGTATCAGTTGTAATCTCTCCTGTTTCATTTCTGATCGTGTTTATTTGTGTCCGTTCCCTTCTTTTCTTGATGAGCCTACTTAAAGGTTTGTCTATTTTGTTCATCTTCTCAAAGAACCAACTTCTGGATTCATTGATCCTTAGAGTTGTACTTTTGGTCTCTACGTCATTTAGTTCTGCTCTGATCTTGGTTGTTTTCTTCCTTCTACTTGCTTTGGGCTATTTTTGTTGTTGTTCCTCGAGTTCTTGCAGGCGTAGAGTAAGGTTGTTTGTTTGAAATGTTTCTATCTTCTTTAGATAGGCCTGTATTGCTATAAACTTCCCTCTCAGGACTGCCTTGGCTGTATCCCATAAGTTTTGGGCTGTTGTGAGATCGCTTTTATTTGTTTCCAGAAACTTTTTGATTTCTTCCTTAATTTTATTCTTGACCCATTCATTGTTTAATAGGATACCATTCAGTCTCCATGATTTTGGGTTTTTTCCTTTGGTGGTGGTTTCCAATTTCAGTCCCTTATGGTCAGAGAAAATGCTTGGTATGATTTCAATATTCTTGAATTTGGTGAGGCTCGTTTTGTGTCCTATCATGTGGTTTATCTTTGAAAATGTTCCATGTGCATTTGAAAAAAACGCGTATTTAGCTTCTTTGAGATGAAGGGTTCTGTATGTATCAGTTAAGTCCATTTCATCAAGGGTGTTGTTTAATGCTGCAATATCTTTGTTGATATTTTGTTTGCAAGATCTGTCCATTTTTGATAGTGGGGTGTTAAAATCCCCTACTATAATTGTGTTGCTGTCAAATCTTTCTTGAATTCCTCTAAGATTTTTTAATATATTTGGGTACTCCTATGTTGGGTGCATATGTATTTATGATGTTAATGTCTTCTTGGTGGATTCTTTCCTTGAGTATTACAAAGTGACCTTCTGGGTCTCTCTTGATGGCTCTTTTTTTGAAGTCTATTTTGTCTGATAAGAGAATTGCTATGCCAGCTTTTTTTTCTTGTCCATTTGCTTGGAAAATTTGTTTCCAGCCTTTCACTTCTAGTCTGTGATGGTCTTTTGTCCTGAGGTGGGTCTCTTGTAGGCAGCATATGTGTGGGTTATGCTTTCTTATCCATGCAGCTATTCTGTGTCTTTTGATTGGAGCATTTAATACATTTACGTTTAAGGTTATTATTGATAGGTACTTATTCATTACCATTTTTGTACCTGTGTTCCTCTCTGTGTGTCTCTTTTCCTTCCTTTCCTTAAAACAGTTTTTTTTTAGTATTTCTTGTAGAGCTGGCTTGGTGGCAGCAAATTCTTTTAGACTTCTTTTGTCTTGCAAGCTCTTTATTTTGCCTTCTATTTTGATTGAGAGCCTTGCTGGGTAAAGTAGCCTTGGTTGTAGGCCTCTGTTTCTCATTACTTGGAATATTTCTTGCCAATCTCTTCTTGCTTGGAGTGTTTCCATTGAGAAGTCAGTAGCTAACCTTATTGGGGCTCCCTTGTATGTTACTTCTTTTTTCTCCCTTGCTGCCTTTAAGATTCTCTCTTTGTCTTGGAATTTTGCCATTTTAATGATGATGTGTCTTGAAGTGGGCCTCCTTGGGTTCCTCTTGAATGGGACTCTGTGTGATTCCTGGATTTGTGTGACTTTTTCTTTCATAAAATTAGGGAAATTTTCTCTCATTACTCTTTCAAATAGGTTTTCTATCCCTTGGTCTTCTTCTTCTCCTGGTATTCCTATTATTCAGATATTATTACGTTTCATATTGTCTTGTATTTCTCTTAATCCCTCTTCATTCTTTCTGAGCCTCTTTTCCCTTTCCTGATCTTTCTGTGAGATGCTTTCTACTTTGTCCTCCAATTCACTAATCTGATCTTCTCTTTCATCTACCCTATTTTCTATGCTTTATACTGTGTTTTTTTAATTCAGAAATTGTATTCTTCATTTCCTCTTGGCCCTTGCTAATAATTTCCATTTTCTTTTTCATGTTGATATAGTTCGAGGTGAGATCGTATAGCTCCCCTGTAGTTTCTGGTAGCTCATTGTGAGCTCTTTGAACTTCCTGATAACCAGTGCTTTGAATTCAGTATCTGATAGTTGACTTGTCTCTATTTCATCTAACATTCTTTCTGAGGGTTCTTCCTTTCCTTTCATTTGAGGATTGTTTCTTTGTCTTCCCAATTTTTGTGAGACTCTTCTTGTTAGCCTCAGCGTCTTAGATTAATCTGTTTTTACTCCCTGGGTTTATGGTGTGAACTTCTGTGGTGGAATGCCTGTGAATTTCAGTGGTGCAGTCTCGTTTGGTTATCCTGTCATTCTCTGCTTCCACCTACTCAAATATGCAGCAACTTGTGGCTTCTTCCCTACAGCAAAGTGCAATTTGTCTCTCTGATTCTACTATTGGGAGGCCTCTTCTACGGGTCCAGCTCTGGTCTTTTCATATTTTCAAGTTGATTGTGACTCTTGTGGGTAAAAGAAAGAAATGACAAGGAAAGAAATAAAAGGAAGAAAGAAAAAAAAAAGGGTAAGGGAATGGAAGAAAGAGCAAGAAGTTTAGAAAGAAAAGAAGAAATAAAACAGAAAATCCGAGAAAAGAGGGCAAAAGTATGGAAAGATGAAACAGTAATAAAATTTAAAAGAAATAACAGATTGTTTTTAAAAAGCAAAAAGATAAAGAAAAGGAATGGAAAAAGAAAAAAAAGTAAAAAAAAAAGAAATAATAAAAATAAAATAAAGTAAAATTTAAAAAAAACAAGAAACAACAAACCAAAAACACACAAACAAAAAAGAATCCCCCAAAAACAACAACAAAAAAGGAAATGTCACTTGTTGGCTTCAAACTAGCCAAACCAGTTTTTCTGGTTGCAGTTGGCTGAGGGTCGATTGTTGTGATTTTTTCAGCCAGTCCCTCTCAGGATCCAGACACTTGGCGCCTCTCCCCAGCTCCCTACAATTGGGGAACTAGGACTTCCTCACAGCGCTCCCCTCCCAGGGGTTACCGCCATGGGCTGGTTTGCGGTATTTGCGGGCACCTGCACAGGCCTAGTTGCCTAGTTCCCTCAGGATTGAGCACAGACCTGCCCCCGTTCTCTTGGGAAGCTCTAGGCCCTCTGCCCAATCTCGAGTTCGCTGCCAAGCTGGGTGTGGAGCAGACCAGGCTGTTGTTTCTATTGGATTCAGAGCCCCAGGCTGCACCTCTCAGTTCTCCTGGGCTGGCAACCACAGAGTCCTTGGTTGGGGCCCTTTGTCCTCAGCACCCTCTCCACAAACTCTATCAAACAAGTCTCTCCTGGAACCCCACCTTGGTTGGCCAGAAAGGGAGGTTTGAGGGTCTCAGCTCTTTCCCCAGGACCCCTCAGTGCCTGGGGCTTCCAGATAGTCTGAGGGGGGTGGCCTGGAAGCTGGGAGCCGATCTGAGGACTTGGCGCCGAGGTAGAAACTCTGTGCGCACATCATGGCACGCTGCGTGGTGTGTATCCCTTCTGCTCCTGTGTTTGTCTGGGTCCCCTGGCCAACCTCTGCTGAAAAAAACCTAGGGATGGAGCAGCACCACTCTGGGCGCTGGACCCAGAACTGTGCGCAGGCTGAAATTTCCTCTGCTCCCCTCTGGTTGGGCCTCTTGGCAGGTCCCCGCCCCAAAAATCCCAGGGAGGGAGCCATCTGGGCGCTGAAAGCTGTCCTAGGAGCCTTTGGGCTCTCGCTGCTGGGCACTGGTCCCCCAACCATGCTGGTCTCCCAACCATGCACCGGTGGAGATCCCCGCTATTTCTCTTTGCTCCGTCCCAGAGACTACTGTACCACTGCTGTCTCCCTACAGTCTGGTTCCTCCGTGACCATCGAGGTTTCTGGTCCCTTATTTTCATATAAGTTTGGCAACTGCTGGCTTGCTGGTTTCTCCTCGGACAGGTTTCTTTCCCTTTTGTACTAGGAACTGGTATCTTATCCGTCCTACTCCATCGCCATCTTGAAAGCCCCCAAGAATATCTTTCATATGTGAAAATTAGCTATTTTAAATATATATAGATATGTATGTATATTTATACATATATATGCACAGGTGCATACATATACGTATACATGTGTGTGTATCCCTGCTTTGATCAGGTATTCATAAAGCTTTGAAAGCATATAACTATGTTTTACAGTAGTGTATCAACTGTCAAGCAAATCACTTGATATCCTTTCAGTGTTGTAGAGACCACCACAGTTTCTCTTGGGCAGTAGTAATAAAAACAAAAAAATCGCAGAAATAGATATTTGCTAGGATCCCATATATTCTTCTTGCATTGAACAGGTTTTGCAGTGGTTGCTCCAGGCATATCATTTTCTATGCTCTGCCATCTGTGGTGACATTTACTACATTGCTGGTGTTTTTTTCATTGTAGAAAGTATGTATTTATTTATTCTTTTTATATTGTTATTTGTGAGAAATGAGACCCTTTAATGTCAGACTAACTCTGTCACTAATTGTGCTGGTTTATCCTCAATGAATCTCATTTTTCTCTCCTGAAAAAAGAGGATTAAAATATAGAGAGCTAAAGAAAAAAGGTTTAACATAAGGTCAAGAATAAATTTCTTTAAAAATGTTAAAATATTCTATCTTTCCACTACATAGTAAAGTATGTTTAACTAACAAATATCTGCATGATAATGTTTTTTTCAGTGTGTACTACAAATTATCTCCAAAAAGAAGTCATGTCTTAGTTTTTCTGAAGACAAGCATTTACAGTTTTTAGACTTGGTCATAACCATAACCTTACTGTATCTTACTATATGCCATTTAGTGCTTTCTTAGATATGTTGACTTCCTATTAAGTTAATCAAAGAAAGAACAATTTCTTCAATCAAAGAGTAGAATACAATAAAGCTTAATTATTATTTCTATGCCATAAATTATTTTGGTAGGGAAGAATAAGCAATTATTTTCACAGGTGCTAAAAAGCAACATTTCAGAATGTAGTGCTTTGTGCTAAGAAAGATGTAAATTTGGTGAATCTGTAAGTATATCTTTCACAGAATTCTTGGCATTTTCAGTTGGTATTTATTTAAATATCTTCTCCCCCATTATTTTTGTCCTCTTTTTCAGTATCTTCAATTATATGCATATCATAGCTTTTATTATTATTTCCCATGACTCTGAGGCCTTGGCATTTCCCCATATCTGTTTGTTCTTCAGATTCAGTTAGTTCTATTTATTTATTTTCAAGTTGTGTATTGTTTTTATAATCTTCATTCTTCCATAGAGAACAAGTGGATTTTTCATTTAGGTTCTAAATCAAATTAAATTATTTTTTTTGCTTTCAAAACTGTGATTCTGTTTTATGGTTTTCATCTTGTATATATTTTCTATCTTTTTATTTACATGAGTATATTTCCCTTTATTTTCATTGAGTATAATGTAATGTTGGCTTTAAAATAGCTGTTAATTTCAACACCTAAGTTATTTCAATATCAGTCAAGGTTTTCGATTTTTGGTTTTATGACTGAATCATATGTTTCTGGGTCTTTGTGTGTTGACTAATTTTGGACTGTTATCCTAAATGTTGTGAATACAATGTTATGGAGACTCTGAATTGTGTCATATTTTTCAGAAGACTGTTGATGTGTTTGCTTTTCCCCTTCTATTGCATTCGATGACAACTGAAATCTCAGTTCAGTTTTTCTATCCTTAATTCAGTTGTTTTATTTCTATGTAGTTCAAAGGTCAGCCAGAATTTTGGGCACATGTTTTATGAGGAACTTACCACTTTCCTTAGTTCCCTTTATTTCTGGAATTCTCTAACTAATTTCCTAAGGCTCAGGTTACCCTTAACTCTTTCTTTTGTTTTCTCAGTCCAGAAATTCTTTGGCTTTCTGTCAGTATTATATGTGTCTTTCTAGTGCTGAGTTTGTCTTGCATTCTGGATAAAATTTAGAGGACATGATGTTAAGTGAAATGAGACGGTCACAGAAGGATAAAACCAGCATGATTTAATTTATATGAAGGGTTTACAACAGCCAAAGTCATTAAAGTAAGAAATAGAATCGTGTTTGTGAGAGGCTGAGAAAAGGGGGAATAAGGAATCACTAATAGGTTTAAATTTTCCATTATGCAAGATGAATAACTTTTAGAGATCTACTGTATAGCATAGTGCATGTAGATAACAAGACTGTATTGTGCACTTAAAACTCTGTTAAGAATGCAGACTTTACTTTAAATTTGTCAACAAATAAACATTAAAATAAAAAAACTAGAAGCAAGTGAGACTTACACTCTACAAGTTATGTGACTGTTATTGAGGGTATGTTTATAGTGGGGAGAAATCTCTGAGCGCAGGCTTACTACTGAACACTAAACAAAAATTGTGATCCAGAAATTTAACTAAGCCAGGTACTAAGATGTTAAAAAAATTACAGACATTGTCATAAAGCTAGAAAACAAAAATTACTGTTAACAAATTCTGGGGAAGTTGTGAAGGAATTACTTAGTTAATTCATCTTCAAGCACCATCCAGTCCTGGGCTTATTTGTATTGATGAACCTGCATCTGTTACACAGGGCTTGCCAACTCTAAGTTACATTCAGTGAACCAAGTGTCAAGATGTGTGTGGGATTGAAAAGGTTAACTCATCTCCAAAATACACAAAGAACTTACACGACTTCACTCTAAGAAGACAACTAACCCAATTAAAAAATGGGAAAAGTACTTGAACAGACACTTCTTCAAGGAGGACATACAGAGGATCCATAGACAAATGAAAAGATGCTCAATATCGTTAGCTATCAGAGAGATGCAAATTAAAACCACAATGAGATACCATTTTATAGCAGTCAGAATGTCCATCATAAACAAAGCAACAAACAACAAATGTTGGAGAGGTTGTGGGGAAAAGGGGTCCCTAGTTCACTGTTGGTGGGATTGCAGACTGGTACAACCATTATGGAAAACAGTATGGAATTTTCTAAGGAAACTAAAAATGGACCTGCCTTTTGACCCAGCAATTCCACTGCTGGGATTATATCCTAAGCACCAATCCAAAAGAACCTATGTACCCCAGTGTTCATAGCAGCACAATTTACAATAGCCAAGAGTTGGAAGCAACCTAGGTGCCCATCAGTAAATGAATGGATCAAAAAATAATGACACATATACACATTGGAATTCTATGCAGCAGAAAGAAAGAAGGAGCTCCTACCCTTTGCAACAGCATGGATGGAACCGGAAAGCATTATGCTGAGTGAAATAAGCCAGGCGGTGAAAGACAAATACCATGTGATCTCACCTTTAATAGGAAGTTAAACAACAAAACAAACAAGCAAGAAAAATAAAAACAATGACACTGAAATAGAGAACAGGGGGACAGTGACCAGAGGGGAGACAGGAGGGAATTTCAGGGGAAAAGGGGGAAGGATTTACAGGAACTAGTATAAAGGACACATGGACAACAACTAAGAGGGGTGGAAATGGGAGGGAATGGGGGGGTGGGCTAGGATGGGAGTAAAAGAGAGAAAACTGTACTTAAAAAATAGTTAGATTAAAAAAAAAAAGAAAAGATTAACTCACTCACCCTGCACCACTAATAAAGCTGCTATAAAACTTAAGTTGTTTAAAAAAGTTTCAAAATCCTACAGCTTTCTATCACATTTTGCAATCATACACACATACAAAATTGGTTAACACTTTAAAAAATCCTTCCTCTTGCTTTGGGAAATAAATCCAGCAGTCCACAACCTGTTTGTGTAAGACCTATATATATTATATAACTAATATATAACTAATATATACCTATAACTAAATATATTTTTATGGTTGAAAAATCATTATTTTGGCTGATAAATCAAAAGAAGGAGAATATTCAGTGATTCATAAAAAATTGCATGATATTCAAGTTTTAGTCCATAAACAAATTTGTATTGGAATAAGCCACAGTCATTAATTTACATAATATCTATGGCTGCATTTATGCTGTCAGCATAGTTGAGTAATTGTGATACTTGCTATATGACCTACAAACCCTGAAATGTTTACTATCTGGCTCTCTATAGAAACAGTTTTAAAAATATTTTATTTATTTATTTTTTAGAGAGAGAGGAAGGGAGGGAGAAAGAGAGGGAAAGAAACATCAATGTGTGGTTGCCTCTCATGTGCCACTCACTGGGGAGCTGGCCTGCAACCCAGGAATGTGCCCTTATTGGGAATCCAACCAGCAACCCTTTGGCTCACAGGCTGGCACTCAAGCCATTCAGCCACACCAGCCAGGGCTAGAAACAGTGTGTCTAGGGTAACAAAGCTGTTACTGGAAAGTACTTGAAATGCTCATCCTAAGGAAGTAGAGTTAGTATCTGGAAATAAAAAAACAAATAGAAAAAAAACTTCTCACATTTTGACAGAAACAGCATTGATTTACAGATCAACTGGAGAGAATTGCCACCTTAACAATATTGATTCTTCAACCCATAGAATTATAGAATCTCTCCATTATTTAGATCTTCTTTAATTTTCCATGACAAAAGTATAACATGTTATTTCCATGACAAAGTATAATTCTTGAATTTCTATGTTAAATTTATTCCCAAATACTTTATTTGTTTTGGTGCTCACAAGAATGGAATTTTTTTTTAACTTCATTTTTAGATTTTATAAATATAATTGATTTTTGAAATATTGTCTTAATTCTACATCCTTGTTATATGTGTCTATTCATTAATATTTTTCATGTATGGATTTCTTAGTATTTTCTACATATAGGATCATGATACTGTTACCAAACAACAAGAGGTCTGAGGGAGGGGCAGTACAATATTTGGCCCACCTAGGGATGCCCAAAATTGCTATACAACAGGGACCTCTCCCAAAACAAAATACTGATATCTACTGGGCCCTTCTGTCCGCCGCCAATTGGAAAGACATCTCTTAATGCCAGAGATTGGTGAAAAGGAAACAAAATGTTTATTTAATGCTATTCAGGCCTAACGCCACCACTAAAATATCAAAGTCCTTTAGGGTATACACCTACACCCACACAGCGCTCCCTTCTCCCACTGTCCCAACCGTAAATCAGGAAAAGAGCACACGTCCCTTTTTCAGGCCGCTGGTGCCATCAGCTGTGTCACTGTGCAGGATCTCGAGTTAATCCAAAGTACCGTGGTACCCTCTCATGGTCCACTGGCAAGAGTCCTTTGTACCCAGTTCCAGTCAAAGTCTCTCTTGCTTTTTCAGGCCCCGCAGCCAAAGGGGGCACCCCAAAGCCGCGTGGGCCTCTTCTGCCAAAGCTGCAGGAGTCCGCACTCCACCAAAAGCATGTGGCTTTCTTCACCTGGCTGCAGGGATCTCCATTCTGGCAAAGCTGCCTGGTTTTCCCTTTCACCTGGGCAGTTATCCCCTCATGTCCTGGAGCCCATCTTTTCCAAGCTCCCACACAGGATCCCTCACTCAGGAGCGCAGCCCCCTAGTTACATTCTGAGTCCAAGCCCTTCTCACTCCGGAGAGCAGCCCCTAGTTCCATCCTGAGTCCCTGCTAGTTCCATCTTGAGTCTCCTGCTACTCCCTTCTTCCTGGCTCCAAACTTGGCCACTCCTATTTAACATATCTATGAAACCAGTTAAAGGTTATAGATATGTTAAATAATCATTCCAGAGGTTAGCTGCAAAACTGTTGCTATGCAAAACAGCTCTCAATGGCCTGGCTCCAGTCTTCCCTTCCCCCTGGGGGTGGGGGGGTGAGGACATCTTATATGTCTCTCCAATATTTCTATACACTTCGAATTCTGGACACCATTCCAAATCTGTTTTTTGGGGCCCCCCCTCGCTGCACCCTGTATCAATACCTGTGAATAAAAAGTTTCATATTTTCTTTTCCAGGCTTGATGGTTTTTATCTTTTCTTGCCTAATTGCCCCAGCTAAAAATTCCACTACCATATTCAATAGAAGAGTTGAGAACAGACATCCTTACCTTACACCTAAAGGTGAGGGAAAACGTTCAGTATCTAACCACTGAGTATGAATATTGCTGTCCAGTTTTTTTGTAGTTGTTCTGCAGGAGCCTTTTATTAGGCTGGAAAAATTGCCCTGTAAATGTTTTGTTGTGTTGGTGGTTGTTTTGTTTGTTTTTAAATCATGAATGCTTTTTCTGTGTTAGTTAAGATAATCATGTGTTTATTAAGATAATAATTTTGTCCTGTGTATTATGGTATATTGGATTAATTGAAATTTTCTAAACCAAACTTGCATTTCCTAAATGAAGTTCACTTGTTGATAGTTTATACTTGTTTTAGAAAAAAGTGCAGATTTTTAAAATTTAGTTGTCTAATACTCTTTCAAATATTTCTGAATCTAGACTCATGAATAATATTGATACACAATTTTCTTGTGATGTAGTTGCATGGTGTTGGTAACAGGGTGATACAGATTTCATTGAAGGGTTGGTGTGTTCCTCGGTTTGTTGATGTTTGATTATGGGAGATAAACAACCATAACACTGTGTAATCAAGATATTATTGAATTGGGAGAACTCTCTCAAGATACAGGATTTTATTCCTTACTTCTTTCTTTTCTCTCTCCCTTCTCTCTTTTTTCTTCCCTCCTCCTGATACAGGGTGCAGCCAAGGGGGGGACCCCAAAAAAAGATTTGGAATGGTGTCCAGAATTCAAAGTGTATAAGAATATTGGAGAGACATATAAGATGTCCTCACACCTCCCCACAGGGGGAAGAAACGAATGGAGCCAGGCCATTGAGAGCTATTTTGCATAGCAACAGTTTTGCAGCTAACCTCTGAAATGATTATTTAACATATGTATAACCTTTAACTGGTTTCATAGATATGTTAAATAGCTGTGGCCAAGTTTGGAGCCAGGGAGAAAGTAGTAGCTGGGGGACTCAGGATGAAACTAGGGGCTGCACTCCTGAGTGAGGGTGCTTGTGTGGGAGCTTGGAAAAGATGGGCTCCAGGACATGAGGCGAGAACTGCCCAGGTGAAAGGGAAAACCACACAGCTTTGCCAGAATGGAGATCCCTGCAGCCAGGTGAAGAAGAAAGCCACATGCCTTTGGTGGAGTGCGGACTCCTGTAGCTTTGGTAGAAGAGGCCCACATGGCTTTGGGGTGCCCCCTTTGGCCGCGGGGCCTGAAAAGCAAGAGAGACTTTGACTGGAACTGGGTACAAAGGACTCTTGCCAGCGGACCATGAGAGGGTACCACAGTACTTTGGATTAACTCGAGATGCTGCACAGCGACACAGCTGACGGTGCCAGCAGCCTGCAATACAGACGTGTGCTCTTTTCCTGATTTATGGTACCCGGAGTTGGGACAGTGGGAGAAGGGAGTGCTGTGTGAGTGTAGGAGTGGTACCCGGAGTTGGGACAGTGGGAGAAGGGAGTGCTGTGTGAGTGTAGGAGTATACCCTAAAGGACTTTGATGTTTTAATAAAGGCATTAAGCCTGAATAGCATTAAATAAACATTTCGTTTCCTTTTCACAAATCTCTGGCATTTAGAGATGTCTTTCCAATTAGCGGCTGACAGAAGAGCCCAGTAGATATTAGTATTTTGTTTTGGGGAGGGGCCCCTGTTATATAGCAGTTTTGGGCATCCCTAGGTGGGCCAAATATTGTATTGCCCCTCCCTCAGACCTCTTGTTCGGTAACACTCCCTCCCTCCTTTCACTGTCTTTTATTCCATCTTTTATTCCTTCCTCTTTCCTTCCCTTCCTTCATTTCCATATTGAGTTATAGGTTGGCAGTTATATAATTGGATATTATATATAGATAGAAATTGCTTATATTTGAATGTGAAACTACTAAAGCTCTTGTCACTATCCTCATATATCCTAGGACAAAATTTTCACCATTATACCACTTAATCTTTCACTTATTTCCACTACTTGCTAAAATGTTCATCTCCTACTCTCCTTTATTAACTGATACAAATGCTTATTAACATTTTTTGTGACTGAGCCTAGAAATTTGCAGAAAAACTATTGTATAATCTTTCAAGGTTAGAACAACCATTGGTTGTTGTTAGAAAGAAGACCGATTGATCTCACTCTGAATAACAGCAACAAAAAAATCTAAAGAGAGGTAGTTGGAAAATATAAACAAGTGGATCATGGCATTAAGTTTAAACTGCCTTATGACCCAGTGATTTCACTCCTGGAAGGATATCTGAAGAAACCTGAAACACAAATTCAAAAGAATATAACATCCCTATGTTTACTGCAGCATTATTTACAATAGCCAAGATTTGGAAGCAGCCCAAGTGCCCAACAGTAGATGAGTGAATAGAAAAGCTGTATGAAACAAGCCAGTCAGAGAAAGGCAAATAGTATTGTTACCGAACAAGGGGTCCGAGGGAGGGGCAATTCAATATTCAGCCCACCTAGGGATGCCCAAAACTGCTATACAACAGGGACCCCTCCCAAAAACAAAATACTAATATCTACTGGGCTCTTCTGTCCACCGCCAATTGGAAAGACATCTCTCAATGCCAGAGATTTGTGAAAAGGAAACAAAATGTTTATTTAATGCTATTCAGGCTTAATGCCTTTATTAAAACATCAAAGTCCTTTAGGGTATACTCCTACACTCACACAGCGCTCCCTTCTCCCACTGTCCCAACTCCGGGTACCGTAAATCAGGAAAAGAGCACACGTCTGTGTTGCAGGCCGCTGGCACCATCAGCTGTGTCACTGTGCAGCATCTCAAGTTAATCCAAAGTACTGTGGTACCCTCTCATGGTCCACTGGCAAGAGTCCTTTGTACCCAATTCCAGTCAAAGTCTCTCTTGCTTTTCAGGCCCCGCGGCCAAAGGGGGCACCCCAAAGCCGCGTGGGCCTCTTCTACCAAAGCTGCAGGAGTCTGCACTCCACCAAAGGCATGTGGCTTTCTTCTTCACCTGGCTGCAGGGATCTCCATTCTGGCAAAGCTGCGTGGTTTTTCCCTTTCACCTGGGCAGTTCTCGCCTCGTGTCCTGGAGCCCATCTTTTCGAAGCTCCCACACCAGCACTTCACTCAGGAGCACAGTCCCTCGTTATGTTCTGAGTCCAAGCCCTTCTCACTCAGGAGTGCAGGCCCTAGTTTCATCTTGAGTCCCAACTACTACTCCCTTCCCCCTGGCTCCAAACTTGGCCACAGCTATTTAACATATCTATGAAACCAGTTAAAGGTTATACATATGTTAAATAATCCAGAGGTTAGCTGCAAAACTGTTGCTACGCAAAACAGCTCTCAATGGCCTGGCTCCATTGGTTTCTTCCCCCTAAGGGCGGTGAGGACATCTTATATGTCTCTCCAATATTCCTATACACTTTGAATTCTGGACACCATTCCAAATCTTTTTTGGGGGGGGGGCAGGCTGCACCCTGTATCAGTATGTGCTTTTGGTCATGTGGAATCTAATGGACAAACTGAACTAACAAGCAAAATAGACTCATACATACAAAGCAGAATGATAGGTATGTGGTGTGGGGGGAGGTTAGGTGGTAGAGGGATGGAGCAAGAAAAGAAAAAAGAGGACTCATGGATGTGGACAACAGTGTGGTTATTGTGGAGGGTAGGGAGAAGATGTAACAGGACTAATTAGTAATGAAAAATACAATAAACACTTAAAAAAGGAGAAAGCTGTATGTAGCACATTTACACAATGGAATATGACTTGGCCATAAAAAGAAGGAAATCTTACCTTTTGTGACAGTGTAGATGGACCTGGAGAACATTTTATGAAGTATCTATATGACCATAGATACAGAGAAGAGACTGTCAGCTGCCAGAAAGGAGGAATTTGGAGGGCTCAGTGAAAAAGTTAGAATCTTTCAGTAAAGAAAAAAGCACTTCATAACTAGCATGGCTCAGTTGATTGAGCAGTGTCCATCAAATTGAAAGGTCACTGGTCAGAGCACATGCCTGGGTTGTGAACAGGTCCTTGGTCAGGGCAAATGAACAATGTTTCTCTCCCTCTTTTTCTCCCTCCCTTCCCCTATCTCTAAAAATAAATAAAAAAATATTTTTAAAAATCTCATAGACATAGGCAACACTGTGGTGATTACCAAGGAGAAAGTGGGGTGGGAGCAGGTAGAAGATGGTAAAGGTGGGATAAATGGTCATGGCAGTGGGCTTGACTTTAGGCGGCGAACACAAGATACAGTATACAGATGATATTATAGAATGGTACACTTGAAACCTATATCATTTTAATATCCAATGTCACCCCAATAAATTCAATAACTTCTTGTAAAGAAAGAAAAACATGAGAACACAAAATTAACTTTGGCTGCTTCTGCAGTTTTTTTTACTCTAAACTCATTATGAACCATGTAACCATCAACTAGTGTGCTGATGGTAGAAAATATAAAATGTAAAGAGTATTTATAAATCTGTTTAAAATAAATATTAAATCATTTGATATATGGGGGTATTAAACAGCTAATATAACCAGTTTTCTATGCCAAACTATTAATTGATATTGAATTTAAACACAACTTATAAAATTAAGACATATAAATATACAAGATGTAGATGTTACTATTTGAATTCAAATAGTTCATCCACATGTAAATATGTAACACTTTAAGTTCTTGGAGTTAATTACAATGGACAAAGAAGGAAAATAAATATTGCTTGGGAAAACATAGCTATGGAACCAGAAAGCTAAGTTTATTAAAGATTCAGTTGCTTGTGAAAATAATTTGACAATTGCTTGCCTTAAGAACATGAAGTCCACATTGAAGGCTAAATATTTATTAGATATATGAGAAAGTTTTTTGACAATTACTGTTCTATACAAAGCTAAATAATTTATTATTAAAATTATATCAGATTTCTAAACTGCATATTCATAAAACACATTTAACACAAAATATCATAAAGCTAAATTGCATTTCTTTTGTAAAGATGGATGATTACTAATTGCTTAAGAGGGGATATAAAGGCCAACAAAGATAATGTAATTGGGTTTTAGTTAATTTAGTTTGTCTTAAAATTGCCATATATAAATTGCTACTAACATACTTCTTCTTTTTGTTAAGCTTTTACAGCCATATAATTCATTCCTAAAAGTGAGAGTGAAGTAATTAACTTTGATTAAATTCATTTCTATCTATTTCCACAGGGAAACTGATAAAAGCAAGTGACATATTGGCCACTCTTGTACAAATCAGTTTGGATTGTACAGAATTTTGCTGAACCTTCAATGAATATAAATACAGAGTATAGAATAAGGTCCCAATTATAATAGCAAATATTCCTGTCATATACAGCATAAGTAAACATATTCTGGTTCTCTTTCCAAGTTGAAAGATTACTCTAATATTTATAATTATAAATATGAATTGAGGTAAAATGGTTAGGTGAGAAATATTACAAGAGAACAACTTTAACTGGGGCCTAAGAGAAGACTGAGGTGATCAGAAATGAGACTGGTAGGCTCTCTATCCCTAAGCAATCAACTGGCAGAAAAAAAACATTGCTGTTAAGATATTCTTTACATAATGTTTGACTACTGAGTGTATGGTGGTTTTAATTCAGTAATTCATTTTGAGTTTCATTAATTGTATACAGAGTTATGGAGTATTTTTATTATGAACTTAGAGCTAAAATGGGCCTTTGAAGAATATGTTTTACATTTTCTATTTTATTATAAATAAAACTTACCAAATTCCTGGATATTCTTGCATTTAGCTAAAAAATGCAGATGTTAAATGTTTCAGATACCAGCTTTGGGTTCCAATTATATAAGAGACAAAGGTGAATTTTATGTTCTTACAAATGCTTAAAAAAATCTTATACTAAATCTTACAGAGTCTCTAGATAAGGTCAGCCATGAGATTCTCACTTTTGTCCACCACTTTAGCACCTAAAGGGAGTTAAAGGGTTCATAAAAGATAAGACAATGAAACCTTGGTTATCTGAGCAACCTTGGATATGCTATTGTTTGGAAATATTACAGGAATTTAAAGCTTATATAAGAACTATTGTATATCTATAAAAGGAAATGTTACACCTCCTTAAAAATCCAAATGCTGGTAAAATGTCCCTGAGTGCATAAAGTATTTCATTTTTCAGTCTACAAAACAGAGATAATATTTGCCACCCACATATCTCTGAGGGATGACATGAGGAAAATGCTTGTACTTTTGTCATATTTAATCTTCATTCTAATCATTTTATTAAACTGCTTCTTAGTCATTACAAAGACATCCCTGACAAAGCAACATGCCATTGCTAAAATATGTTCCTTTTAACTGTCATACTGTATACCTCTGCTCTCAGGAAGAGCTTGTGCCCAACTATGGTGCTTGGCATTTGATTTAAATGGATTTTTGTATAGGTTTCTGCTACCAAGCATTTGAGCCATTTTAACTATTTTATTCAAATACACCCTAGATACTTATAAGTAATTGCTATAATACATATATTCAGAACCTTTAATTTAAGCTAAAAACTTCATTCAGGAACTGTGGCTATAATACATAAATTATATATACTAAATTTACTATTCATGTGCTACCTAAGCAGAAATTTAAGTATAATGAAGAACATTTACTTTTTACTCTGTTATATTTTCTTAATAATATGTATTGTACATTAGTTTTAACTTGGACTATGTAGAAAAATTATTTAGTGCTATTTCAGATATTGGAATAAAAGAGAATTTTGCTTTAAGTCTAGATACTAATACTTATTATTGGAAATACCAGCTGCTTTAAAAGGTACAATTTCTTTTCTTCTGAGATATACTGATAGTCTATAATTCCCAGATTCCTTTGAAATTGGTTTTGACCATATCACTGGGTTCTAACCAAAGAAACATGACTAGAAGTTACCCACACCATTGTGGGCCAAAGAGCTTTGTATAAGAATGAAAAATGCACATTTGATTTTTGTCCCCAGTTCCTGACAGAGCTCCTAAATTGTTTGTAATTTCCTAAGTGACAAAATGATAAGAGCATCTTTTGATCTAATGTGGCAACTCTACGTGGTTCTCTAGATAGCTTGAAGATGGGGGCTGGTTGCCGGAAAGAGCAAGGAGTGATTAGAATGTTGGAACTTTCAGCCCAACTCCCTGACCTCTGAACTTTCAATTTCACCCCCTGAGAAGTAGAGATTGAGTAAATCAATGATAGCCAATGATTAATTAATCCTATCTACTTGACCTCCAGAAAAGCATTTAAACAACGGGGTACCCTGATTCTCCACACCTGGAGAAGGTGTAGAACTGTGTTGCAGCCCCATCCCTTTCCCTGTGCATCTCTTTTATCTGGCTGTTCTGAGTTGCGTCTTTGTAATAAACTAGTAATAGTAAAGTGTTTTCCTGTGTTCTATGAGCCATTTTAAAGGATTATAGAAACTGAGGAGAAGAGCATGGGAATGCCTGACTTAGAACTGGCTGCTCAAAAGTGCAGTTGATAACCTAGGACTTGGAGTTGGCACCTGAAGTTGGGAGAGTGTTGTAGAACTCAATCCTTAACCTGTGGGATCTGCGCTAACTCTGAATAATTAGTGTCAGAATTGAATTGAAGAGTAGGGCTCTCAGATGGTGTCTGGCTAATTGGAAAATTTTGGGTGCTGGTAAAAACACTACTCGTTTAGTGTCAGAAGTGTTAGTAAAAAAGTTTAGAGGCTTAAAAAAGCCTACTGACTTTTTAAAGTCAGGGTGCCTACTGACTACTATCTTCGGCATCTACGAGATGCTGGAACTGTAAGACAGAAAGGGTCTGCCCCTGTGAATCACTACATGGAGAAAAGTCACCTTAAAGCTCGGAAAGCTCAGGTTGGATTGTAACATATCATGACATAAACTTCTGTTTTGTTTGCCCGATCATATATATTCAATTCCAATTGTACTGCAGTGTAGTTTACTTTAATGAAACAGTGTAACAGGTATTACTTTTTTTATTGAACATTAAAAAATGAATAATGAATGTAAACTTCGTAGTAACATTCACTTAATATTACCATTCTTTTAATAAACACAAACAAGCCTTACTGTAACAATGATTGCTGGTAATGTAACAAAAACCTAAGTCACCATGACAGCCAAATTAAGGTATTCAAATTTGAGTATAACAACATTCATTTAATGTGAGCAGAATTTTCATTATTTAATTCCCTTACTTTAAAAACAGAAATCAGGTATTAAGTGTATGATTACAGGTAGGTGTTTCAAAGAAGCACAATTTTTAATCTAACTTCCTTGAAATAAGTAAATGATGACTCCCTTTATTCTCTCAAGCTTCACAGATCATAAAATTTAAATATTTCTTGTTCTAAAACTTGAACTTATTGGACTAGACTCCCTCCTTCCCTAAACAAATACACAAACATGGAGCAGCACTATGATACAGGTTTTCATGTGCATTATTTCTTTTGATAGTCCATGAATAATGCATGTGGTATTCCAAATTACTCCCAATTTGAAGAAACAAAGAATGAAAATTAGATAATTATAAAAATTGCCTTAAGTCACAGAGCTAGATAGCACCAGAAAAAAAGATTTGGTGGGAGAGTTCACTCTGTTCTGAGAGTTCTTTAAAATGTTGCCCATTTCTTAGAATTACAAACCTCTGGAAACAGGGAACTGTGTTTCTACCATATTAAGTGCATCTCTTGACAACAGAAAATAAGAATGATAAAAATTTTATTTTAATCTTTTTTTAACATTAATCCCTCATCTTATACACCTACAAATAAGGAAACAAACAAACAAAAATGGGAATCCGAGGATAGAAAAAAGTACCAAAATCATAATGACTGTTGAGGGAATCTGCCAAGAGTGATAACCTTGAAATTAAATTTTGATAGTTTGCAATTATGCAGATTTGGGGAGTTAATAAATCTCTTGGCCAAGCCAGGAATGTAAACAGGATACTCCCATGTATACCTGAGACTTCCAAAGTCCTTTATTTTCTGAGCAAATGTTAGCAAAAGAAAAGATGAATTTTCCAATCTAATCCATAGTAGACAGAAGAAATATTTCTATTGAGAATCTGTAAACACAAATAGTTGTTCACAAAGTTGTGTGGCCCAAATTTATTCAAACTGTTGGTTATAAAACCTCAAGCAGATGACTTTATTAAAAGCTATTCTGTCTACCAATTATGCTTCTTATTCCCTTTACTTTTTCCCCCACCATCCTGTATCTCCCCCCCCCACCACTGGTAACCCTCCATGTGATCTCCCTTTCTGTGGTTCTGTTACTGTTCTAATTGTTTGCTTAGTTTTTGTTTTCGAGGTTCAGTTGGTACCAGGTGAGCACTAGACTTATTAGATGGATTGCTTTGTAAAGTATATTACTGTCTAACCACTATGTGCTGTATAACTACAACTAATACAAAATATTAAATGTCAACTGTAATTGAAAAATAAATTAAAAAATAAAAAAAATGACAGCCACTTTTTAAAGAAGCTATTCTGGGATTGCATAGCTATTAGACAACTGGCAGAAGACAATACAAACCAACCTGGAGGAATATAACTTGTCTTTGAAATAATTCAACAGAGGAAGTCCAATGAATATGAACTCACAGCAAAATATAAATACAAGATATTCTCATTATTCATGGTACTTATGTAATATAAAATTGCCACAAACACTGAATTTCCAAATAGTGACCCACTGCTCCTAATGGAAATAATAATAATAATTGTGACTACAGTTTCCTATGAGCTTCTAGCCATGTTTCATCACCTGACCATAATTTTCATCACTTTTATTATGTGTGTTTCTGTTTAAACATATTGCATTTAATATATATTGTCAATTCATTGACATTGAATTTGTTTTCAACAGAACTATAACACATGGCTCAGTTAAGTTAATCTAACACACATATTCTCTCCACTGACACATCAAAATCTTGTATTTAGAATTAGTAGACAGCACTTTAGCAGTACACATGAAGGCTATTTTAAATATTAAAATCACACACATACAATTGCAAAAATGTAAAAACGTTAGTACAAAACAGACTGCAAATTGGATGCTTGTTTATAGTAGGAGAGATGAAATAAGAAGGCTGGACCTCATCTTTTTCAACTTCAAAAAGGAACATGTTTTCCAGGTGACTCAACATTTATGCTGCTTTGCACTTGTTTGTGTAGGACCACAGAAGGACCATAAGTACTAATTTTAGGATTATAAATAAATTTCCAGTAAATCCGGAAAGCTCAGAGAGTCCCAAAGAAGTTGGACCCAAGAAGGAACACACCAAGGCACATCATCATTACATTAGCCAAGATTAAAATGAAGGAGAGAATCCTAAAAGCAGCAAGAGATAAGGGGACAGTCACCTACAAAGGAGTTCCCATCAGACTGTCAGCTGATTTCTCAAAAGAGAACTTACAGGCAAGAAGGGGCTGAAAAGAAGTATTCCAAGTCATGAAAGGCAAGGACCTACATCCAAGATTACTCTATCCAGCAAAGCTTTCATTTAAAATGGAAGGACAGTTAAAGTGCTTCTCAGATAAGATCAAATTCAAGGAGTTCATCATCACCAAGCCATTATTATATAAAATGTTAAAGGGACTTACCTAAGAAAAAGAAGATAAAAAAGATGAACAGTGAAAGGACAGCAAACTCACAGTTATTAACGACCACACCTAAAACAAAAGCAAATTAAGAGGACAGCTAGATGAGGAGTGAACCATAGAAATGAAGATCACATGGAGGGTTAGCAACAGGGGAGTGGGAGGAGGAGAAGGGGGGAGAAGGTACAGAAAATGAGTAGCATAGACAGTAGATAGAAAATAGATAGGGGGGAGGGTAAGAATAGTATGGGAAATATAGAATCTAAAGAACTTGAGATGTGTTCATGAACTAAAGGGGGGATGGTGGAGGAGGGGTATGCAGGGTGGAGGGGAATGAAGGTCGGAAATAGAACAAATGTAATGGCATAATCAATAAAAATAATTTAAAATTTAAAAAAATTTAGCAAGTAGACAAGTTACAATTATAGATTCATAACGGATGAGAATTAGCTGTACCACAGAAGAAAACAAAGCCCCATGAACTTGAACCCACAGGGAAACAAACAAATTGTAGAATCAGATATAAAAATGTGTCTTGCATTGGGATTATTTAAAAAATATAAAATCAATATAATTTATAATTTAAAAGAAATAAAGAAGCCCCTGAATGAGCATGGGTAATGAAACTAAAGGTAACCAAGTATATTTGCTTAAGACCAAATGGAAATTATAGATATTAAAACATTTAAAGATTTGAAAAACAAAGAAGAAATAGACAGAAAACTGTACTTGAAAAACAAATAAAAATTTTAAAAAAGAAAAACAAAGGATATATTAAATGGCAGAGAAATAAAAGTTGAAAGGAACATTGGTAAACTAGAATTGGGACCTGAAGCAATTACCCAGAATATAGCCAAGGAAACAAATAACAGAAATATGAAATAGGAGTTAAAACACCTAAACTATGTAAAGTGAGAGAAAGAAACTTTTAATCAGAAGTCAGGGTAATAAAGAGGGTAAAACAGAAATAAAATTTGAAAAGATAAGGGCTGAAATTTTCCAGAACTGTTGCAGGAAACTAACCTAAGGTCCAGAAAGCTCAAGATAGTCCTATCACAGGAAATAAAAAGAAATCCATATGTTGACAAAACACAGTGAGCCAACATAAGTTGAAAGACAAAGATAAGTCTATAAAACCAACCAAAGATAAAGAGAACCTATATGGTACACAACTTATATTGATAGTTAATTACTTTCAACCCAATAAAATAATATTTTAAATATGATGAGGAAAGATTACTTTCAGCTCTAGAATTATATACCCAGTAAAACATCTTACAAAAATGAGAGAAAAATTAAACATTTTAAAAATTTTATTTTTTACAAAAACATCTGGCTTCTAATAGATCCTCAGTAACAAAAGTTATAAAAAATGTTTAAGATTATTTTAGTATTTCCAGCCAAGATGGGGGCATAGGTATATACAGTTTACCTGCTTGCACAAGCAAGGGAAGTACAACAACAAATGAAAAAACAAACAAATAACCAGAACTGCCAAAAAAATTGAACTACATGGAAATTCAACAATCAAGGAGTTAAAGAAGAAATATTCATCCAGTGCCTCAAAACCTCTGACTGAAAAAATATGTGTAGTTTGCAGTGGAGGGAGAAACTTCCAGCTTTATAGGAGAGTTTATTGGAGAGACCCACAGGGTCCTGGAGCATGCACAAAACCACTCACCTGGAAATCAGCATCACAAGGGCCCAGTTTGCTTGTGGGTAATGGAGGAAGTAACTGAAAGCCCCTCCCCACAATCCCTGAGAGCTCAGCATGGTTCCCTCTTAGACTCCTCCATCACATACAGTGCCACAGCCCAGCAATGTGGGTTGCCCCATCCTGGTGAACACCTATGGCTCCGCCCCTTATATGTAACTGGTGTGCCAAGACAAAACAATATGGCCCAAATGAAAGAACAGATCATAGCTCCAGAAAGAAATATAATTAAGTGGTGAAGCATTAGTCAACCTATCAGATAAACAGTTCAAAACACTGGTAATTAGTATGCTCACAGAAATGACTGAGTATAGTCACAAAATAGAGGAAGAAGTGAAGGCTATGAAAAGTGATATAAAGGGAAATGTACAGGGAACCAACAGTGAGGGAAGTCAGGACTCAAATCAACTGTATGGACCAGAAGAAAGAAATTAACATTCAACTAGAACAGAATGGAGAGACAAGAGTCTTAGGAACCTCCAGGACAACTTTAAATGTTCCAACATCTGAATCATAGGGGTGCCAGAAGAAGAGGAAGAGCAAGAAATTGAAAAGTTATTTGAAAGTATAGTGAAGGAGAACTTCCCTAATCTGGCAAAATAAATAGACTTCTAGGATGTCCAGGAAATTCAGAGAATCCTAAAAACATTGAACCCAAGGAAGCACACACCAAGACACATCATAATTACATTACCCAAGATGAAAGATAAAGACAGAATCCTAAAAGTAGCAAGAGAAAAGGAGACAGTTACCCACAAAGTAGTTCCCAGAAGACTATGAGCTGATTTCTCAAAAGAAACCTTGCAGGCAAGAAGGGACTGGAAAGAATTATTCCAAGTCATGAAAGGCAAGGACCTGTGTCCAAGATTATTCTACCCAGCAAAGCGATAATTTAGAATGGAAGGGCAGATAAAATGCTTCTCAGATAAAGTCAAGTTCAAGGAGTTCATCATCACCAAGCCCTTATTATATGAAATGTTAAAGGAACTTATCTAAGAAAAAGAAGATAAAAAATATAAACAGTGAAATGACAACAAACTCATAACCATCAACAACTGAACCTAAAAAAAAAAACCCAAAACAAAAAGAAACTAAGTAAACAACCAGGACAGGAACAGAATCACAGAAATAGAGATCACATGGAAGGTTATCATCAGGGAGGGGGATTGGGTAGAACAGGGAAAAAGGTACAGGGAATAAGAAGCATAAGTGGTGGGTACGAAAGAGTCAGGGGGAAGTTAATAATAGTATAGGTATGGAGAAGACAAAGAACTTATATGTATGACCCATGGACATGAACTAAGGTGGGGGAATAATGGGGAGGGGTGGCAGTATAGGGCAGAGAGAAATAAAGGGGAGAAAAATGGGAAAACTATAATAGCATAATTAATGAAATATATTTTACATTTTTAAAAATAAAAAATAAGTTTAAGACAAAAGAAAAATGATTTGTTTCAACTTCTAAGATGCAAAGAGAAATATAGCGAGCAACAATATTTTTAAATGTGTTAGCCAATCTAAATAAACATTAACTATGTGAGATCACAATAATATTATAATTATCATTTAATTATGTACAAAACAAATTAAAATACTAAAGTACATGTAGAGATAAGGGCAATCAGTTTTAAAGAATTCTAACAACCTTATAATTTGGGGGATACTTTATGGAAAATAAATATAAATCTTTATTTTCATCAAAGTAAGTGTGTAAATAAATTAATTGCTTATCATCAAATAAATATCATAGAAAGGATGCCATCAAAAGTGATAATAGAACAAATAAAATACAGGAAAAATGTGAAAAAAATTTAAGGAAAGCAACAATGGAAAAAAATTTAGAAAAGATGACATAAATAAAAACTCTGAAATAGACTAACAGAAATTTGTACAAATGTTAACAGTAGCATTAGTAATGGGACTAAGTTCTCCAGTCACAAAAAAAGATGATTATTTTCTAGACTAGTACATGAAAAGAAATTTGCTAGTGTACTCTTTATATTAAGTACATATGAAATATCAAAATGCAAAAAGGTCAAAATTAAAACAAAGTTTGATGTAGCTATATCTCTTTTATACAAAAAAACTATGTTAAAATTCATTACTGGATAAGCACAGGACTAATTTCATTTAGAGTATATAAATATTAAACTTTGAATTAATGTTCTATATTGTTTTAAAAACCTGTGGGAAGTTACTATAAAATAAATGGATAATTTCACCATTATAAACAGAGATTTTAATATGGTATATTCAATAATTGATAGACCACATTTACAAATGGGTGATAGTGTGTGGGTGTTCATTTTATAATTGTCCCTTTATTATAAGCAGAGATTTAAGAATACATATATTGAAAATCCTTTGAATTGGCGTTTGTACCTCACTGCATTAAAAATCAGGTTATAGACTTAATGTAGGGACTGACTGAGCTTTTATCCTTTCTTCTACTTGAAATTCTTTATCTTTCCTCTTCATTTGCTAAATTATGCTCATGGTTGAGTTCTCCGTTTCCTCAGCAACTCCTTAATCTCTTGGCCCTTAGAATCGGGCCACTGTTCTTGTACTTGCTTCCATTACACCCTATAGTCCTTCATTTATAGCACTCATTAAACTTGTGATTATTTATTTAATGTTTTTATACATGATAAGTCAAATATATGAGTTCATAACCATGTTATTCTTGTTAATTACTCTATCTCTAGTTTTAGCACAATGCTACCATTTCCTTTTTTGCCTTTACTTGAGGACATGCATCAATTTTAGAGAGAGGGGCAAGGAAGGGGAGAGAGAGAAGAGAAACATTGATTAGTTTCCTCTGGCACTGCACGCCAACCGACCGACTGGGACTGAACTGCAACCCAGGCGTGTGTCCTGACCTAAACTGAACCCATGACATTTTGGTTTACTGGACAACACTCCAACCAACTGAGCCACACCCACCAGGGCACACAGTGCTACTCTTAGAGCAGTAGTGATTGGTTAGTAATTGGTGATAGAAATAACAGAAAAAAGTGAGGGAGATATCATTCATGTAGACAGTTTGATTTTGCTGCATTGGGACTCCAGAGAACATACTGGTATTACTTTGAGACCTGTGGGGATTCTAGGTATCAGAGACGTAGGAGTTGTGCTGAAGACAAGCATATCTGATGCTCCTGAAGGGGGTCAACACTAGAAAAAGAAGAAATGATACCTGCTGTATAATAACAGGACTTAATTGGGAGCAACTATGAGGCCACACTTAATGATTCCCAGAAATGTTTGGATTAGAGAAGGCAGCTTGCTTGCAGGGGTTGGAGACCCTGAAATACGTAACAGGAAAATATACAAAATAGTGAAAAATAAGGGTATCTAAGATCTCTGTGATTCAAATTTTAAAACCCAGGCTGGTGTGGCAGTAGCAAACATGACTACATAAACAACAACAGTGGTTTGTGATGCTCAAGTTGTAAACTATTTGACATCAGTATTAGCATGAATGTTTTTTTCTTAGGGATCAGAGAAGAGGTGTTGGATATACAGAAACTAACTTCAAAATTGGCTCTGTCATCAGCAATTTGAAAATAAAGCCACAAAGAAACCAACCAAAAAAATCGCTCAACTTAATCCAAAACACAGAAACTTCAGAAGATGGGAAAAGGCACATCTGCTTCAAAAGGGATTTTCAATGAGCAGCAAGAAAAAAGAGGATCTTTACCCTGAAGACTTCCAAGGCTGGCAGAGAATAAACACAGCCATTACCCAAGTTCACAGCTGTAACCTTGGGGAGCCGAACTGGAACATGGAACAGTTGCCACCTGTGCAGCTGAAGAAAGACTGATAGCAGAAACTTAACATCAGATTGGTGATTTCTTGGCTGCATAAAAGGTTGCCTCCTTCATAACACAAACTGTTTTCTTGCCTTTAGTAATTCCATTTCTACTGAAGATTGTTGTTTTATAATGGAGAAAAAGCCTTGCTGGCAACGTGGCCTATATTCTGATTTGTCATAAAAGTCTGTAACAGATGCTTCTGCCCAGTTCCCTCTGTGACAGAACATTCATTGTGGGTAATGTTTGCACTGCATTCTGCCCATGAGAAACTACCAGTAATGCATTTCTTCCAAACAACAAGGATTGCATGCCAAACACCCAGCATATCTCTGAAGATTTTTAACCCAATTCATTTCACACACACCAAAAAATCACACTCAGTAATTTGCAGAGTAAGGAACAGAAAGAGTAAGCCCCTTTTTCTTGGTAAACAACCTGAAGTGCATGCAGTATAGTGATTTGAATTTTTTCTAATATTGAATTTGGGGGGGAGAAAAGAACAATTTTTTTATAGATGGTTTCACATTCTGAACTTGAAAAATTATTTCCTCATAATTGGGTTTTAAGTATATATTTTTGGCAAGATAACTTCCAAGTGATCTGTCTTTTACTGCATTGCATTATGAGGTAATTCCACAGTTACTGACACTACCTTTAGTCATTCAATTTAGGAGGTGACTGCCATATACATTTCTCTTTGCTATTAGTAAATAAGAAGAGTTATGGAGACAGTTTAAGGAATGGAGTATGGATGGCAAAACTGAGGCAGAGAGATAAATTAGGGAATTCTTACAATAATCCATTCAAGAAGTTATCAGTGTCTGAAAGAGTTATGGCAAGGTGGGGTGAGATAGAGAAAAATGATCCCAGAAGTGCTGAATCAGCAGGACCTAGAGACTGACTCAGTAGAGGTCCTGCTGATTTAAAGAATGTGAATAGGTTTAAAAAGACCATGAAAAGTTTTCTGCACACAGGTCTTTCATCTCTTTGGTTAGGTTTATTCCTAGGTATTTTGTTTTTCTTTTTGCTATATCGAATGGGACTTTTTTCTTGACTTCTGCTTCTGCTGTTTCATTATTGGTATACAAAATTGCCTTTGGTTTCTGGGTATTGACTTTGTATTCTGCTATTTTGCCAAATTCATTTATTAGGTTGAGCAGTTTTGGGGTAGAGTTTATAAGATTTTCCAAGTACACTATCATGTCATCTGCAACAATGACAGTTTTGTTCCCTGCTTTCCTATTTGGATGCCTTTTATTTCCTTTTCTTGTCTAATCGTTGTGGCTAAAACTTCCAATACTATGTTGAATAGAAGTGGTGAAAGTGGACAACCTTGTCTTGTTCCTGACCTTAGTGGAAAAGATTTGAGTTTTTGCCCATTGAGGATGATGTTGGCTGTTGGGCTCTCATGTATGGCCTTTATTATATTGAGGAATGCTCCCTCTATTCCCACTTTGCTGAGTGTTTTTATCATAAATGGTTATTGTACCTTATCAAAAGCCTTTTCTGCATCTATTTGATATGATCATGTGATTTTTGTCTTTGCTTTTGTTTATATGATGTATTACATTTACTGATTTGCAAATATTGAACCATCCTTGCATCCCTGGGATGAATTCCACTTGGTCACAGTGTATGATCTTTTTAAAGAACCCTGAAACACCAACACAAAAGAACCTATGCACCCCAATGTTCATAGCAGCACAATTTACAATAGCCAAGAGCTGGAAACAACCTAGGTGCCCATCAGTAAATGAATGGATAAAAAAATTATGGTACATTTACACAATGGAATTCTATGAAGCAGAAAGAAAGAAGGAGCTCCTACCCTTTGCAACAGCATGGATGGAACTGGAAAGCATTATGCTGAGTGAAATAAGCCAGGTGTTGAAAGACAAATACCATATGATCTCACCTTTAACAGGAACCTAAACAACAAAACAAACAAGCATGCAAAATATAACCAAATACACTGAAATAGAGAACAAGCTGATAGTGACCAGAGGGGAAAAGGGAGGAAATTTCAGGGGAAAAGGGGAAGGATTTACAAGAACTAGTATAAAGGACACATGGAGAAAAACTAAAGAGGGTGTAAATGGGAGGGAGGTGGGGAGCACTGGGGGTGGGCTGGGATGGGAGTAAAAGAAAACTGTACTCGAACATCAATTAAATAAATAAATAAATTTTAAAAGAGTACAAAAAAAAAGACTGTGAAAAGAAGTCTCAGATGAATTCTAATGTTGGGGGTGCAAGGTTAAGATAGTGGATTTTTTGGGGACCTGCTGAGGAAGAGATTGCCTGGGGATTTCAAATATACATGTCAGAAAGACATCTGGAAGTAAAAGAAGGTGAAATTTAGGAGGTGTGCCTGTAGAGAAAGGCTTTATTTTACTTTTCTCTCTTTTGAGGGATCCCATCCATTGCTAATGGGTGAGAATTTTGAGAAAAATAATTAATAAAAGTCATTTAATCTACATTTGCAACTCATATTTTATTCTCTAAATATCCATATTAAATAGACACAAAGGGACATTTTGATGACTCATTGAAATAACTTTGGTTATTATAAAGTTACCATTATAGTGGAAACATACATAGTATCTGATAATTTGAGTTTTGGGTTTTGCTTCTATCACTTGATTATTTATCTTAGATAAATTTGCATTATGCATATCCATTAGAACTCACATAAGTTGTTTTTATAAATAACCATACTCCAAAAGTAAAATATAAAAATTTTATGTCTATTGTTTATATCTATTATTCTGTGAATGTTTAATATAGTTAATAATGACAAAACTTCTAAAACACATGGTCATTTCATTCAAACAAAGCTTGGGAAACACAATTAAGCAAAGGTGTTAGTTTTTTTTTATGACAATGCCCATTACAAGAAAGAGTTAATTAATGTAAACCCTGGGAATTAAACTGCAACCTAATCCATGAGCTATTACAAACTACTATCTGAGTGCTCAGTAATGTGAAATTAAATAGGAGCCCTTATATTCTGTTTACAGTGTTTTTATCCCAACCATATTATTCTAGTGTCCAATGATTTAATATGTAGAAGATTTTGGTGTTCTGGGATCTCCAAAGAATTTGTCTTCTCATTGAGACTCAGAATCAGAAATTATACTTTTCAGTCTCCTTTAATATTTTTGCCCAACATAGTTCACCAATGGAAATTTGCAGGCAGACATAAAAGAAGAAAAGTTAAGCAGGAAAGTCCTCATCACAAAGTCACTTTTTTGAGTGAAAAATCTTTCAGAAATTGTTAATTAAATGCTAGCTAATTTTCCAGGGAATATTCTTTCTTGGTTAGTATATCTAACTTCTCGTAAAATATATTAAAATTAATGCAGAAACAGTTTTATCACACTATATATCTTAAACTATCTTAGAGTAACTTTCAGATCACTTAACATTATATTATTCAATCATCATTACAACTATTTTAAAGATAAATAAACTGAGGCTCAGAAAGTCCTAGTAATCTAACTAAAACTATGTAAACAGTAAGTGAGAGAAAACATTTAATCCCAGGTCTGTTTCACATCAAAGCCTGGACTCTTCTAACTTTACAATCGTCTTCAGTATTCTGTCTTGAGAAATTTTTTTGACTGGATCACACAGTGGCTGGTATATGTGTTTGGAAACATTCAATAGTCAACTCTTCTCAGACATCTCAAATGAGTTATTTCTACTGCCTGAGAAACGTCACCCTTCGTCTTGTGCTTTATCATAAATGTTCATTTGAATGTTATGTTCTATATTAGCATTATGCATCAAAATAGGTGGATTTTTTTAAAAAAATGATGCTTCTGTACCACTTCCAGAAATTCTGCTTCAGTCAGACATTTTTCTTTCTCTTAAACATATCATATTTGTTCTAATGTAAAATATTATCTTAAAGTACTCAGTAATGAAATTAATTTTGCAAATTTGAGTGATATTTGTGCTAAAAGAAAGATGCAAATATGCTGATTCAACCTGTTTGCCTCACTACTTAGACTGTATCTTAATATTTACATTTTCTAACTGTGAAATCTCCAGGGATAGGACTTGTGATTATATCATGTAATCCCTAGTACATAGTAATACCTTGGATCATATTTTGTGTCCAGTGTTAATTGAGTTAATGGCACATTAATACTGAATGGCAGAGGACCTGAAACAAATTGGTTTCAGATATGAATGCTAGTATCATTTATCTCTAAGTTCAAGTAGCTACCTTATATTGGTTTCCTTATTATAGAGTTCATGGATATAATATATAACCTATTTATGTATATTTATTATTATTTATACAACCATATGGGAATGGGAAAATAATAAAAAAGAAAAGGAGATACCAGCTATCAATAATTTTATATTTATGTGAGCTGAAAATCACATATACACACATAAACCTACCATCTGGTAGAATGAGACTTAGGTTGAATAGTAAATTCAGAGAAATTTAAAATTTAAAATTAGTAAATTTAGTGGCCTATGTAAGATGCTTATGAAAGTGTGATTTCTCTTGTCAAGAACATGATTTACAAATGCCAGCTTTATTCATCAGTATTCTCAAGAACATAATAATCGTATTAGTACTCACTCAAGTGGCACCTCATATTTCAGTAAAGTTAGCAAAGTAATTCTTTATATCATAATCCAAGAATAATTTCACATTATAGAATAAGTAGTTAGCACTTTATGTCTTTGTCATACAGTAATAGTATAAGAGACATGTGAGAAAAAAGAAAGCTATGATAAGAGTTTGGCTTAAGTAAATTCTTATCATTCTGCTTTGGAATATAAAAATAGAGGCTTAAAAATACGCTAGCTTCCCTCAGCTCTACTGTTTATTTGCTGCTCCATTTTCCTGACAGACTGTTTTTCTAAGTCTGCAGATGCTTGTGTCTCAGAATGAGGCTCCTACTGCAAGAAGTACCAAATAAATAAATAAATATTAAAAAAATAAAGCCCCACATAGCCCATTTCTCCTGGCTGAGCAGGGTTTTCATTTTGCTCTCAGTTAGGCAAACTGAGCAGAAACTAGAGATATAATAGACTGGATTTATGGGGATACACAATTGCTGTACAAATTATTTCTCTTTCATAAAACCTTATATAGAAATAAGCTGTGGAGAGGGAGGGGTCACACAGGAAAACCCCTTCACATTAGCCTCAGTAGAAAGGCAAGCAGTTGACCTTTCTCATGACAATGGAGTTCTGGCTGAAAAAGATGAGGATCCATTTTCTGCCTCCATATTTCTGTGCTAAGCACAGAGACATCACCCCAATTTGCGGGAATATGCAAAATTAAATTGGTAAGAGTTACTTCTCAGGCTCTACTTCCATTTTATCTGCCACTGAATCATTTAATTGTAGAAGGTTTATTTCGTACTTAATCAGATTTCAGTTCCTGGATTATTGGGCTTTAAACTTTTAGGAGTTCTTATTTTCTCTCCTTATTAAAAACCTTGGCGTTGTACCAGCAAACTACATTAAAAGGCACCACGGCATAGCTCCCTGGCAGGTTTTATTTGAAGCAAGTGTTAGGCATAATAAAATGTTCCCACAAGCTTAGAAAAGTTTAAATAACACACAGAGCAAGTTTATTGTAGCATGTTTCCTAGATTTAAGTTATGGTAACCATTGAGCTCAAGGCATGTTCTTCACCTTTTTCTCTTCATCATTATAGCATCATAAATTTGGTGGGAAAAATACATTTCATCACCTATAATTCAGTCAATGAACAGAAGAAATGTGTGATTTCTCTTCTCCTTCTGCCATTATGGAAAAGCTTGGTGAATATTCTAATACATAACACTTAGTAAGTTTGAGGGGCTTTATGAATGTTTACTGAAAGTTCCCTGTTTCCTCTCTAGGTAGAATATCATCAGTTGCATCTGTTTTAATCCTACTGACTTTGACAAGAAGATTTCTGAGACACCATTACACTCAATGACGCTGCCCCTTTCATCATTACCATAATGCAAAGCCTGTGGCTGGATGGTAGAGGGTGCTGCCTGTGAAATGCAACTCAGTACAGTGCATTTTGATTTGTCTGGTGTGCCGCTTTGGTCTTTTTTTTTCACTGTATCCACATTTTTAAAAATTATTTATTTATTTTATTGATTATGCCATTACAGTTGTTCTATTCCCCCCTTCATTCCCCTCCACCCTACCCCCCCATCCCCACCATTACTCCCCTTTAGTTTATGACCATGTGTCTCAAGTTCTTTAGATTCTGTATTTCCCATACTATTCTTGCCCCCCCATCTATTTTCTATCTACTGTCTATGCTACTTATTTTCTGTACCTTCTCCCCCCTTCTCCTACTCCCACTCCCCTGTTGCTAACCCTCCACCTGATCTTCATTTCTATGTTTCCACTCCTGATCTACTGTCCTTTTAGTTTGCTTTTGTTTTAGGTGTGGTTGTTAATAACTGTGAGTTTGCTGTCCTTTCACTGTTCATGTTTTTTTTAACTTCTTTTTCTTAGATAAGTCCCTTTAGCATTTCATATAATAAGGGCTTGGTGATGATGAACTCCTTGAATTTGATCTTATCTGAGAAGCACTTAGGCAAGATTAAAATGAAGGAGAGAATCCTAGAAGCAGCAAGAGCTAAGGGGACAGTCACCTACAAAGGAGTCCCCATCAGACTGTCAGCAGATTTCTCAAAAGAGACCTTACAGGCAAGAAGGGGCTGGAAAGAGGTATTCCAAATCATGAAATCCAAAGACCTACAACCAAGATTGCTCTATCCAGCAAAACTTTCATTTAGAATGGAAGGACAGATAAAGCGCTTTGGTCTTTTGACAGTTGTTCTGGGAGTAAATAACATCTGCCATAAAATTGGCTGGCAAACTTCATTTGAAGTATTATATTTAAATAGCAATCATGTTGTTAAAGTGTAAAACCAAGGTAAATAGTTCATGAATTAGCAAGTGTGAAAGCTCACAAATAGACAGGCAAAGTACAGATTCCCTACATATATATATATATACAAAGTGTTTTCATTAAGTCAGTTAACAAAAGCAGAGCAGTGTCTGTAACTTGAAAAACAGAGGGAAGATTGTGTGCATAGCATTAGCAACGTTTGCCACATTTTGAGCCTTTTTCTTTTTATAGTATTTTGGCAGGTTCAGGTGACCTTCTTTACCTTTAAACTATATTAGTGATAAAATGCATTAATAAAAATAACCAAAAAAAAACCCCTGTCATCCTTACATTTTGCATTTTCTTTTCTGGAATTGTTGCCTATCTTTCTCTATTAATAGATTAGCACTAGAACTGAAACCAAAGTCAAGTCAAGTTATTTATTAACCAGAAGTATTTATCTTCTCCCCAGATGTCAGGTGGGGTAGTTAAATTCATATAAAGGTCACTACAGAAGAAAAAAAATTTGTGAAAGTTTACAGTTGAATTTTGAACTTTTTGGCAAATGGCTTGAGAGATTGTTTCTAGAAAGTCATTTTAATTCAGGTTTTCAATTTACAATCAATTTTGTATTTTCAAAGAACTGAGTGCACAGTGGAATAGTGGTAACCATTGTTATCTTCCTTCTTCCTTTGGCTCTTTATCTTTTGGTAAGTTCATTGGGTATTTCTTATAGAAGAGGAATAAAGTGATTAAAGGTTTCAAAATATGATGAGGAGAAAACAGTGAAGCCAAAGTGAGTGAATTCTTGTATTAATATAATTCCTACACATGAATACTGAGCTCTATTTAAATGCAGATGTATTAATATTTATATCATTCAGTATTTCATGAGAACAAGAACTTAACTATTTTGTTTATAGAACAGTCTAGAATATAGTTAGTGGTCAATAAATATATGTCGAATAAAATATAAAATAATTCATTTTTAATGGCTTTATAGAGACAATTTTCTTGACTGTTTCTTTTCCTTAATAATTTCTCTTCATATCTGCAGGTTCCACCCTGTGGATTCAACAGACTGTGGGGAAAAATGTTACATCATTGCTGCTGTGTGTTACATCGTTAGACCTATGATGGCTGTAACTGCACTGAATATGCACAGTTTTTTTCCTTGTCATCATTCCCTAATAATACAATATAACAACTATTTACCCAGCATTTACATTGCATTGGGTATTATTACTAGGCTAGAGATGAAGTATTTGGGGCAGAGGGGATGTGCATAGTTTATTTGTAAGTACTATGCATCCCATTTTATATAAAGAACTTGAGTATCCACAGATTTGTTTTCTGAGGGCACATCCTAGACCCAGGGGTACTGAGGGATGGCCCTTTCATTTGCATTGTTATGCTTTTGATCTCATACATTGCTGTTGTTGATATTTATTCAGGATGCATCTCTGACTCATGTGATATTAAACAAACCCATGACCTACGGGCTGCATATGGCCCAGGATGGCTATAAATGCGGTCCAATACAAAATTGTAAATTTACTTAAAACATTATGAGCCATCTTAGTTTTTGTTAGTGTTTGTATATTTAATGTGTGGTCCAAGACGATTCTTCTTCCATCGTGGTCCAGAGATACTAAAAGTTTAGACACCCTTGATAGACTCTCTCTTATTACTTCTTCTATCTTAATTTCTTCCTTTGTCTCACTGTCTTCAGCCTTATTAAATATACTTTCAAAATCACCTGGACTCATGTTGTGAAATCTCTCCTACACAAAGTCAAGAACCCACACGCTACAAGATGGCCTGAGGCAGATCTGCTCTGTCCAGTTACTGTCCAGTAACAGGGGGAGCAGATGGGATGTGGTAAGCAAAGTTATTTGTTCCCTGGAACCAGACTGGAAAACACAGTTAATTTTTTTTTAAAATTTAGAAGTCTGAGACCAGTAATTTGCATTCTAAGAAAACTTAACATGCTTAAAAAGATCTTACAAAAAAAAAAGAAAAACCATTATCATAAGGTAGAATTTATCAGAAGAAAAAAGATTTAACACTTGAAATGGATCAATATATCCATCAATGATTAGAATTACAGAGAGCAATCACATCAATGTAACAAAATATATAAACATCTGACAAAATTTACATTTTCATGATATACACTCTCATCAAACAAGACTTTAGAAGACTACTTCTTCTACCTGATAAGCAACATACAAAAATACACAGCTGATGTCATACAATAACGAATTATTGAATGCTTTTTCCTAAGATTGGAGAAAAGATAAATGTGTCCTCTTTTACTATAGTTATCATTCTAGTTATATAGTTATATAGTTATCATTCTAGTAGAGGTCACAAGTAGCAGATGAGAATAATACAAAAGAAATGCATATTGGAAAGGAGAAAATGTAGATAACTGTATTTGAACAACAATAAAAAATAAGTAAAAAGAAAGGGAGACATAAAATAAATTTTTACTTATTTTTTGCTTGCTCACTTGATTGCTTATGTGAAATATCCTAAGTATGCTAAATACAATACTAAAACTGATACTTATTAATGTCATAATATACAGAGTCAAAATATCAAAGTGACTTGTATTGCTGTATTCTGGCATCAGATGATTAGAAAATGAGGCCTGGCCAATGTGGCTCAGTAGGTTGGGCAGTTTCCCACAAAGCAAAAGTTGCTGGTTTGATTCTTGGTCAGGAGACTCATCTGGGATGCAAGCTTCATTCCCAGTCTGGGGCATGTACGAGAGGCAAACAGTAGACATTTCTCTCTCACATCAATCTTTGTCTCCCTCTATTTCTTTCTATCTTACTCTCCCTCTAACAATAAATAAATAAAAATTTAAAAATATGTTTGAAAAATAATTAGAATATGAAATAGAAGAACATATCATCACAAACATACTTGGAGATAAAATTATTATTATAAGATCTATAAAAGCTATACAATAAAAACTCCAAAAAATACTGACTAAAATTTAAGATTTAACCAATGTAAATATACATTGTAAATTAAAGACAATTTTGTGAAGATCTGTTTATTGCAAAATTGATTTGTAGGTTCAAATAAATTTGAGTCAAAAACCTAACATGATTGTGAAAGTACTTTTTAAAATTTATGTAAAAATGCAAAGGACCTTGAATAGCCAACATAAATTTTTTTTTGAAGTAAGAAGATATTAACTGCCTAAATTTTAAATCTAAGTATAAAGCAACAATAAGCAGGCCAGGGTAGTATAAACTTACAAATAGACAAAATGATTAATGGAACAGAACAAAGATTTTATGCATAGGTATGAGACCAATGTAATTCAACTGTTAAAGGAAAAGAGTTTTAACTAATATGGAACAACTGGTTATCTAAGTGTAAAAGGTAAAACTATAATGTTCCTAAAGGAAAACATAACCTTAAACACTGTTAAAACATTGAAAAGGAAAGATAGAGACTTGGAGAAACATCATATATATATGCATATTTTTTACCCTCACCAGAGGGCATGCTTATTGATTTCTAGAGAGAGAAATGGGAAAAAAGGGAAAGGAGGGGAAGAGCAAGGAATAGAAACACTGATATGAGAGAAAAACATCAACCAGTTGTCTCCTGTACACACCTCAGCCAAGACTGAACTGGCAATCCATTTATTTGCTCTGATGGGGTATCGAACCTGTGACTTTTCTGTTTATGGGACAATGCTCCAACCAACTGGGCCACACTGCCAGGACTATGTATATTTTAAGGATTTGTAACCAGAAAATAAAAATAATTTGTCTATTCAATGATAAATAAAAAAACAAATAATATGCATAAGAAAATTTATGTAAGACAGTACACAGATTGTAATACGTTCATGAAAATGTCTTCAATATAATAGTTATCAAGGAATTGCAATTTAGTCCCCACCATGAGATGTCTCCTCATACCAATTAGAATGGCCCAAATTCAAAAGGCTGATGACTATAAATGTTCCTGATAAACAACTGGGACTGTTCAGTACTGCTGGCAGGAGCATAAAATAGACCAACCACTTTGGACAACTTGTTGAAAGTTTCTCAGTACACCTAGACTGTGAGTCACATTTTTGTACTTACCTAGGAGAAAGGAATACGTACATGCCTAAAAGGCTTGTTGAAAAATGTATATAGCAATTTTGAACCAAACAGGCTGTATGGAAGGGAAAACTTTGCTTTTTTCCCTTTTCCTCTTAGGGTCACTGGCTGAGGACCTGGAAATTAGACTGACTAGAGACAGATTAATAAGAGCAAATAGAGTTTTTGTTAACATGTAGCATGCAACACATGAGAGAAATCTCAGTGATGAGTAACTCAAAGGGGAGGTTAGAACTTGGGACTTACAAACCATCTTAATAAAAGCATCAGAGAAGTGACAAGACAATAGGAGGGTTTTAGACTTCAAAGGGTTTTAGACTGTGAAGTGAACTACTAGAGTAAGGTTTGCTGGTCCAAGCCCATCTCAGAGGAAACTAATTTTCTGTCTTTATGGCCATCAAACTTACTCGGGAAAGGGGATTTACAACAGCCTTTATTTCTTAGAAGTTTTCTGCTTTGGTGAAATAAGGGAAGCTCTAAAAAGGCTTCATTATATAGTTATTGATTCTGACTTGCTTCCAGCTCAAAAAGAATGCTAATGCCAACATGGTATATTTTGGGATGATGGATTCTAATTTTCTACAAACTAAAATTGGAAAAAATCAAATGTTCATAAATAGGAAAATACTTACTCAGCAGTAAATAAAGAACAAATTGCTGATATACACAACAATAAGGGTGAGTATTATGTTGAATAAAAGAGCTGGTTTGAATAGAATATATTCTCTGTGATTCCACTTATATAAAATTTAAAAATAGGTAAAACTAATTTAGAGATTAAAATCAGAACAGTGGCTGCGTGTGCGTGGGGATTGACTGGAAGATAGCATGAAACAACTCTCATCGGTCATGTGTTTTGACTGAGACTTAGTTATAAGAATGAACATATTCACTGAAACTGATTGAACACCTAAAGTCAATACATTTTACTATATATAAATTAACCTCCATGAAAAGACTAACACAGGAAATGTTTATATATTAAATATTGTTTTGTTGGTTTTTATTTTCCCTTTTAAAAAAAGTCTAATAGAGTGAATGGCTTGCTGACAAAACAAAAAAAAAATCCAAACCAAATCAACCCAACAAAATCATTAAAACTCCCCTGAGTATTTTGCAAAATTAATGCCAAGGACCAACTACTATTAAAACCATAACAAAAGCATGGCGCTAAGAAAAAGAAGTACTATTACATCATAATCAACTGTGCCACTGTGAACATGGAAACCACTTACTATATATAGAATCCTTTGGGTGCGGTTTCAGAAACAGTTGGTGAAAAATGTAATGATTAAGATTTTAGAAGTGATGGAAAAAACAGCTACAGTTTAAAAAAATTACAATTCCTCAAGTGAGAAGATTCTCCTTTCCAAAGAAAATGTGATCATATTTTATTTTGCCCATGATAAAGGCAGTAAGACATTTATTTTGGGGAATGTCCAAAATATCTATGATTTTACTTTTTCATCCAAAACAATTCTGTTTTTCTGGCATGTATTAATCAATATGCAAAACATTTTGAAATTTTAAATGTTATTTCACACCACACTCAATTTTTCTAGTTTAAAAAGATTTGGACCCAGAAATTTCATTTCTGGGAATATATTTGAAGAAACCCTAATTTGAAAGAATATATGCACCCCCATGTTCATTGTAGCATTATTTATAAGGCCAGGATTTGAAAGCAGCCCAAGTGCACATCAGTAGACCAGTGGGGAAAAAAAGCTGTGTGACCTGGCCAAGTAGCTAGGCTTGTTAGAGCATCATCCTGATACACCAGGGTTGTGCGTTCATTCCTTGGTCAAGACACATACAAGAGTGAACCAATGAATACATAAATAAGTGGAACCTTGAGTCAATGTTTCTCCCTCCTTTACTTTCTCTCTAAAATCAATCAATAATTTTTTTAAAAAGCTGTCATACATTTATACAATGGAATACTACTCAGCCATAACAAAGAAAGAAAACTGACTTTTTGCACCAGCATGGATGGACTTGGAGAATATTATGCTAAGTGAAATAAGTCAATCAGAGAAAGACTATGATCTCACTTATATATAGGGAAACTAATGAACAAAATAAACTAACAAACAAAATGGAAACAGACTCACAGATACATAAAACAGACTGACAGATGGGAGGGAGGATGAGGGGGAACAAAGTGAAAAAAGGTGAAAGGATTAAGCAAAAAAAAAAAAGACGCATATATACAACAGTATGCAACTGCCAGAGGAAAAAGGGGATGGGGGAGGTGGGAGAGGGTGAAGATGGAAAAATCATGGCAGAGACTTGACTTTGGGTGGTGAGTGTACAATGCATTGTGCAGAATTGTACACTTGAAACCTGCATGATGTTACTAACCACCATCACTCCAATAAATCTAATAAAAAGGGAAAAAATAGAGTGCCAGTATTTCTAGTAAAATAATATTTTTAATGAGTGAATATGAAACATTTCTGCTCATATAAGAAGATGTTAGTAGAAAATACATATTATTTGGGGAAACAAAATGAAGTGATATGAACTAACCAAAATAAAAAACAAAACCAAAAACTTTTGATTAACATATAAGTTATTTAGTGTATACCATCTATATCTATATCTATATCTATATTGATTTGATATCTATATCTCTCTATATAAATGTATCATCTATATCATCCATCTCTCTATCTATATATAATCTGAATGTACATTGGCTAAACTGTTGATGAAAATGCCGTTTGCTATCTGCAGAATGAAAACAAGTATTAATAGCATTCTGAGTTATTTGCCTTGTGACTCAAAGTTCTTTGGTTGAGCACATTAAACTTATTACCATACTGTAATAGAGGATCCACTGCTGGGACTATACCCTAAGAACCCTGAAAAACCAATTCAAAAGAACCTTTAACCCCAAAGTTCATAGCAGTGTTGTTTACAATAACCAAGTGCTGAAACAGCCTAAGTGCCCATTAGTAAATGAGTGGATAAAAAAAGCTATGGTACATTTACCCAATGGAATAGTATGCAGCAGAAAGAAAGAAAGAACTCCTATTCTTTGCAACAGCATGGATGGAACTGGAGAGCATTATGCTAAATGAAGTAAGCCAGGCGGTAAAAGACAAATGCCATATGATCTCACCTAGAAGTGGAACCTAAGGTATTAAAAAAGAAACAAGAAAGCAAAATATAACCAGAGACATCGAAACAAAGAACAAACTGAAAGTAACCAGAGGGGTGGAGGGAGAGAGATAATAGAATACAGAGGCAAGCCTATCAAAGAACATATGAAGAATACATGGACAAAGCCAAAGGGGGAATGTTCAAGGGTTGGGGGCCATGGTGGGGTGAAAAATGGAGACAACTGTACTTGAACAACAATAAAAAAATACAATAAAAAGTTCTTCCTTTCTTTTTTTTTAAATATTTTATTTATTTATTTTTAGAGAGAGGGGAAGGGAAGGAGAAAGAATGGGAGAGAAACATCAATGTGTGGTTGCCTCTCCTGAGTCCCCTGCTGGGAACTGGCCTGCAACCCAGGCATGTACCCTGACTGGGAATCGAACCCCGATACTCTGGTTCGCAGGCCCGCACTCAATCCACTGAGCTACGCCAGCCAGGGCTTAAAGTTCTTCCTTTCTAATGTAATTTGATGACATAGAATGCATTAGAAATGAGAAATGTATTAATGTTATAGTAGCTCTTTGTTCTTAAAGTTATTTCATGTAGCCCTTATACAAATCTAACTCACAAACATAGTATTTCTTACATCTTGCTTGCTAGTTCAGTACCCCACATGCTCACAGTGCTATAATAGCTTGGAAATTCTATGAAGATATTCTGCCTTTGTTCAGGAAGTTTGTAATGTAACTTTTCATTCATTCTATATATGATCGTTTGTAGCTTATTCTCCAAAAGAAAAGGAGATTGATATTATTATGGAAAGATAACTAAATCATCCTACAATAGAAACTAATTTTTCTGACTAATTCAATTGAAAGTCTTCTGTGGTTTCTTAATATGAGAATGTCATTCTATAGCATTTTACTTTTGTTTAATTATTCTTAATATAAATATTTAATAATGCATACATCCTTTTACTTCCATAGCATGTCATTATTTTTTCTAGAAATATTTATTTTGCTTATATCATCCTCAATAAAAGAATTCACAAAAGGATTTCAAGAATGACCCCCCCTCCCAAAATGCCAACAAAATAAATTCCTCAAAGCAAAAAAAAAAAAAAGAATAACATTCTCTAGCAACAGCAATTAAGAGTTGGGCAAGGAGATTTTCGGTCAAGATGGCAGCATAAGTAAATGTGGTCCTTGGAATCTCTCACAATCACATCAACATTACAACTAAGCTACAGAACAGCCATCATCCTGAGCCACCTGAAGTTTAGCTGGACAAAAGTCCTACAACCAAGGATATAAAGAAGAAGTCACATCAAGCCTGGTAGGAGGGGCAGACACATGGGTACAGCCTGGTCCCTCACCAAAGTATGACAGCTAAAAATCTGGGGTGATGTCTCTAATGCAGAGAGCCCCAGTGAGGAAACAGGGGCTCCCACACCAGAGCTCCCAGCCCACGGTTCTGGTTCTAGGAAGAGAAGTCCTCAAAATTTTGATAGTATAGGGAACATAATCAATAATGTGTAAAAACCACATACGGTGTCAGGTAGATACTAAATTTATTGGGTGGTTGTGGCATCCACCAATGTGAGCAACAAATGGTCGGAAGCTTTCAGGAGTTTAAGATGGAACTTTATTGGCCAAAGCTTTACCTGCACAGGGGCGAACTCTCGAGGTGTCCGGAGACACGGTGCCAAATGAGAGTTGCGCCTGGCGCTTACAGCCTAGGGTTTTTATTGGGGTGAACAAGCAAGCAAATACAGAAGTGGACGTAGCTGTTAGCAATTGGCTATCTCGAGAGAACACACATGGCTATGTTCTCTGCTTGCAACAATGGATACTTTTCTGCAAAGACAAGGTCATGCACAAGGCGGTTTATCTTGTTCAGCACTCTTTGTACTTTCTGTACTTTCTATGTTCCTTGCTGAGACAGTCTGGAGCCTGCCTCGGGTTCCTCTTGGCTACTTTTATCTAATTCTAGGCCTAACAGTGATCACCTCATAAGTTATATAAATATCTAATCACAAGGTGGTACACCTAAAACTAATATGATATTATATATCAGCTATGTCTAAATTTTTTAAAAATTAAATTAAAAAAGAATTGGGCAAGGAATAGGACCTAGGTTTGGGGGCAGAACTAAAGGATAAATAGTCTTGCCTTACAGGTCTCACTCTTTCACTTTGGCTGAAATGATGAGTGAAAAATCTTGAAACTTTTCAGAAATATCTCCAAACTGCAGAGACATAATAGAACCTCTTTTTGTAAAAAAGAAAAAAAAATACCTCTCCTTGTTTTACTAGGGAGTGGTGAAAATGGTTGTGAGGGAAAAACATATAAAACTCTGTGAGAGATGGAAGTAACCTACCTATCCAGTGCCTCCCCATCCCCTTGTCCAAGTGAAAAGACACATGGGTAGTTACCTGTCTTCTATCATCCATATGGGATAAGAGGGCTTGCCCTATTCCAAAGAGCAGTGATGCACATTTAACAATAACTTAGAACTTAAAATGTACACACAAAAATAGCTTAACTCTCAGATGAGCATATCTACATACCCTCTGGAGAGGGAAAAATAAAAGCCATACTTGTCTTCAAACTGAAATTCGAAGAACACAAAAAACAGGCTTCAAATGCAGTGGAAAATTAGTCAAGATTGTACCCACACTAAAGTAGAAAATATAGCTGCTCAAGCATGACAAAGATGAAAAGAATGAGCATAGTCAATATAGGAATATTCTACTGATTAATAAGAACATTGCTAAAGTGTAATAACTACTAAAATTTTAAAAAGAAGAGACAGGTCATTATATGGTAAAAAAAAAAGCCCAGTCTAGAAGAAAATATAACAACAAAATGAAAAACATTTTTTTCTTTTTAAAGTCAAAACTTGAGAAAAAGGAAAAAATATACTTCATGTGCCTTGAATTAGTATACTTTAAAAAAACTTATTTCTGAGGAGGAAATGAGTTAATACAAATATATAATTAGATTATAAATAATTGGTTCCCTAAGGAAAAATTATCATTGAAGAACTTAAAAAATTAATTAGCAACATCAAGGAACTAAAAGTTAAATTATTATTTTAGGAAGTTTTTAAATAAGCTTCAACAAGTACAGATTTAAAAACATAAGTAATTACAGAGAAATTAATAAAAAGATGTATTCTAGTATTAGATACGTGTATCCAGGGATTAGAGATTTAAGCAAATGGAAGAAAAATTATGGTTTTTAAAGTTAAAAATAATAAATATTTCCAGATTTTATATTTAAAAAATCCAGAAAATGTTGACCCTGAGTATTGCAAACCAAAATTTTTCCTTTTTATATTATTGAACATTTAAGAAATACTTTTTAAAAAATTAACTCTTCAGGTATACAGGAAGAAAAGCAAATTGGCATGGGATGGGATCATTAGAAGTCCAATCTTTTACCTTCTACTTCTCTGCTCCGGCCCGCGGAGCAATCAACTGGGGCTCGACCACCTACCTAGAACAAATGAGTTGGGGGGACAAGAGGCGCGAAGAATGGCAGCAAGACAAAAGATTCTGATCAAGCTGCAAACTTTATTTTTCCGAACTGGGTATATATATAGGGGGGGAGGGAGAGGAAGGAGATTAGGTTGCTTGCTATTGGCTAGCTTGAGACAAAGAAGGGCCGGCTTATTGATTACTTGGGTGCAACTGGTACTCGTGGACACCTCATGTGCCTGTAACTGATTGGCTTTGTGGAGCGCACAGGTTCCTGTAATCAATGCAATGTTTTTAGCTAGAAGCCAGGTGTAAGGTTCCCAACACTTCTCTGCAAAAATATTTCAGACAATGGGTTAACTTTAGACTCTTAAAGGAAAACGAGTGTAACCCAAGTTTTTATAGCCAGAGAAGATATCATCTACATATGCATGTTTCTATTTGTTTATCCTTACACACACACAAAAAAAGTCCTAGAAAGATAGTCACTTAATATCAATGACATATTTTCCAGTTTCCTGAGTGTGTGTTTTGGGGCAATGTTTTCATTTACTTTTTCCTTTGTACTTGTCTATCTCACTTAAATTCATTAGTGGTTTACCTCAATAATTATGAGCTGTTCATACAAACAAATGAGGTCAATTTTATTTTTTTTAACTTTTATATCTGATGGTAAACAATTCACTATACTTTTGCATCCTAGACTCTCCTTATAGCCCATTTCATGAACAAAACAAATCCATTTCAGTGGGTGTAACATATGACATAAATTCCTCCTAGTTAGATGACCTTTATTTTTCTTCTTAGTGTTTCTCACCATGTCAGGTGTATATGTATATGTGATATATAATTTTTGAGTGAATAAACCCATAAATGAATGAATGAATCAAATAACTCAAATTTTAAGCAACTATATATATTCTTATGTATTATTTCTCTCTTTGTTCTGTATTATAGGATTGAACAAAAGATATGTTTTAAAATAATACAATAAGATACACCTGAATAAAAAATTTCATGACATAAGTCCTTAAGAAATTGTTAGTTTATTGGATATACTTCCAAATATGGATGTTGAGACACGATAATGTCTACCCATCTAAAACTTGGCATTTGTCCACGGTTTTACATACCAGACTTCCGATATCAGGTTAACGAATCAGGCATTTCTTACATATGCTTATTATACAGCAATGATATAAATTTTTGTTAATACTTCTTCTAGTTTCTGTGTTTATTGGGCTTTCCTGTATTCTGTTTTCCACAATCTATGATCTTGCAAGAGCTGTCTGTACATGCACCTTCTCTAATCAGCACAAATATCATCATGTATTTTTTTCTGCACTTGCACTGAAGAAAAATGCTCTGGTCTGAGTACAACCAAGACAATAAAAGGCTTAGAGGGTTAAGACAAAAGAGTCTGCAGAAATTAAAAGAAAAGCTGGTAAGGGGCATACACAGCTCTTCTTTTTTTGCTGTAATTGATCAAATTAATGTTCAATTTGAAAGTCCCCTAATTTTCTTCCACTTTAGTCTAAGATACAGCATACATGAGTATTGAAGACAGACAACCCTCAAAATGATCCAATCAGGTGGTATTTGTAATAAAGCTACAAGACGTCACTTGGATTTTTAAACATTCGTCTGTAATCTTCTATCTTTAGCTACAGGAAAATATTATAACAGTTCCTTAAACTCAGTTCACCAAAATGAATTCAACAAATTGTTTTTGGAATAAGGTATTCTCTCTGAATCCTAGTTATAAATGACTTATAGCAAGTTCCTATTCCTGTCTGGTCTAGCTCCTCCATAGCTCTCTAGAGGTATCTCTTTCTTTAAGGAGACTTAGGTGTCCTTAGGAAGCACAGTTCTGATTTTGGTCTTAAAACAAATGCTTTCAAAATTTTTGTATTGTTAAGTGTAGGAATGACTTAATGGGAGGAAAAATAGAACAGTATTCCCAGTGAAAATAACTAGAGCCCTGGTCAGGTGGCTTGGTTGGTAGGAGTGTCATCCCAAATACCAAAAATGTTTCAGATTCAATTGCCATTCAGGGCGCATACCTAGGTTGTGGGTTTTATCCTCGGTCTGGGTGCATACAAGAGAAGCAACCAATAGACGTTTCTCTTTCACATTGATGTATCTATCTCTCCCTATCTTTCTCTCTAAAATCAATAAACATATCCTCAGGTGAGGATTAAAAAAAGAAAAGAACTTGAAAAGCCTGATAAATGACAATACATACGAAAATATTTAAAAGCTGCACTGAGCTGTGGAAGCAATGAGTACTAGAGGAGGAGTAAAAATTCATGAGAAAGAAGAAATTTTAAGGTGCAAATTGAGTATTGGCATCTCCTTGAGGTCATTCTAATACCTGATGTGGGTTTTGAAGCCAGACTAGGCCATCAGAAGACCCTTACTTTAAGACAGAAATACTAGAGGCAGCTTCAGAGGACCCCACAAAGAGGAACCAAATTGGAGAGTGGACCACAGGAATCAAACAGAGACAATTTCCCCGTTAAGATATTTTGTTTAATTCTAAAGATGGAATAGGTGAGAGGATAACCAATTAACTAAACTCACAAAGTATAACTGCATGCTTCACAACTTCATGGGATTTAGGAACAAAAGACCCGCTTAAGGAAGGCTTTGTAGGAAGAGTAGGGGAGAGGTGTAAATTCTCCCATGAGTGGTGAATTGACGGAAGATTTCTTGACATTTTTGGTGAGGACAGTTGTTAATCTGGATACTAATAGTGGCTGAGAACCCTGGGTCAGGGCCTTCTAGAGAGCTACTAATGAGACAAGATGATAAAATAGGACTTAATTATTTTTCCCTTTTTTAAAATGCATATACATGGAATAATAAAATATTTACTCTTGTGTCTGGCTTCTTTTGCATATCTAGTGTTTTAGTGATTCATTTATGTTATTGCTTATATCAGCATCTTCCTTTTAATATTGTGCAGTATCACTTAGTATGAAAATGCCACAATTTATCTATTCTCCTGTTTGTTGGATGTTCAATTGTTTCTAGGTATTGACTACTGTGAATAAAACTGCTATTAGCACTAGTGTACATGTACTTTTGTGGACATATAGACAGATTTATCTGAGTATGTACCAAGCAGAGAGAAATGGCTATATCACGTTGTAAGCTAAGTTTTATCTCAGTAGATAAGTCAAAGTGTTTTCAAAAATTGTTGTAAAAATGTTCACTCCAACCGGCAATATATGAAGATTGGTTTTTGCCCACATCTTCACTGACACTAAATATTCTAATTGTTTTTAATTTAAACATTCTGGTGGGTGTATAATTATAATCTCAGTTTGGTTTTAATTTGCATTTCTTTGATGAGTAATGATATTGAGTTCCTTTTCATATTCCCCTTGGTCATTTAAATATCCTATTTTATGAAGTGCCTATCATTTTTAAGATTGGGTTCTTTGTCTTTTTTTATTGATTTGTAGGAGTATATTATATATTCTTTATGCAAACCCTTTTTCAGATACTTGTGAAGTTCTTTCCCAGTCTGTGGCTTACCTATTAACTTTTAAATCATAATTTTAAGTAATAGTAGTTCTTAATTTTAATAAAATTCAGTTCATCATTTGTTAAAAATTTTTATTTAGTTATTTTTCAAGTACAGTTTTTTGTCACTTTTTAATATTTCCTGTTGTTATTCTGTTCTGTTTAAGAAATCTTTGCTACACCTAGATGATGAAGATTTGTTTGCTTTCTGAAGTTCGATGGTTTTAGTTTTAGGTATAGGTCTAAGGTAAAACTCAAATTAACTTTTGAGTATGATGTAAATTTTAAGGTTAATGACTTTTTTCACATGGTTAACCAATTATTCTAAGATCAAAGTCAAATGAATTTTTAGTATGTTATTAAATAAATCTCAAGGTTCATAATTTTTCAATATAATTTACCAGTCATTCCAGCACTACTTATAGAAAAGGTTATCTTCTCCTTTATTAATCAGGTAACTAAATCTGCTGACTGTATGTGTATAGGTATATTTCTGTGTTCTTTATTTTTAAGTATATCTTATTGACTATACTATTACAATTGTCTTATTTTCTCTCCCCTTTATTGCCCTCCACCCCCAACTCCCACCACCACCACCCCTCTTAGATCCTGTCCATGGGTTGTGCATGTAAGTTCTTTGGCTCCTCCATTTCCTATACTATTCTTAAACTCCCCCTCTCTATGTTGTACATATCATCTATGCTACTTATTCCCTGTGCCTTTTCTCCCATTCTTCCCCACCTTTCCCCACTGATAACCCTCCCTGTGATCTTCATTTCTGTGATTCAGCTCCTGTTCTAGTTGTTTGCTTAGCTCATTTTGTTTTTTAGGTTCAGTTGTTGATAGTTTTGAGTTTCTTGTAATTTTATTGTTCATAGTTTTGATTTCCTTCTTTTTCTTAAATAAGTCCCTTTAACATTTCATATAATAAGGGTTTGGTGAGGATGAAATCCTTTAACTTGACCTTGTCTGGGAAGCACTTTATCTGCCCTTTCATTCTAATTGATAGCTTTGCTGGATAGAGTAATCTTGGCTGTATGTCCATGCTTTTCATCACTTCAAAATACTTCTCTCCAACTCCTTCTTGCCTGAAAGGTTTCTTTTCAGAAGTCAGCTCATAGTCTTATGGGAACTCTTTTTTAAGTAAATCTCTCCTCTTTTGCTTTTAAGATTCTCTCCTTATCTTTAATTTTGAATAATTTAATTATGATGTGTTTCGGTGTGTTCCTCCTTGGGTCTAATTTATTTGGGACTTTCTTTGCTTGCTGGACTTCTGGAAGTCTATTTCTTTTGTCAGATTGGGACCATTTTTCTTTATTATTTTTTCAAATAAGTTTTCAATTTCTTGCTCATCCTCTTCTCCTTCTGGCACCCCTATGATTTAGAATGTTTAAAGTTGTCCCAGAGGTTCCTAAACCTCTCCTCATTTGTTTGAATTCTTATTTCTTCATTCAGTTCAAGTTGAATGTTTATTTATTCCCTCTGTTCCAAATGATTGATTTGAGGGAACCTCCTCTCACTGTTGGTTCCCTCTATATTTTGCTTTATTTCACTTTGCATAGCCTTCACTTCTTCTATTTTTTGACCACACTCAATCATTTCTGTGAGCATTCTGGTTACCAGGGTTTTGAACTCTGCATCTGATAGGTTGGCTTGCTTAGTTTCTTTCTGAAGTTTTGATCTGTTCTATCATTTGGGCCATATTTCTATGTCTGGGCACTCCTCTTACATTGTAAGGGGCAGAGCCTTAGGTATTTGCCTGGGTGGGGCAACAGATTTTGCTGTGTTGTGGTGTTGTCTGTTGGGGAGGGGTCAGAGAGGAAACAATGTCACTTGCTTGGTTCTTGCCCCACTTTCAGTCACCTCTCCCACTACCACAAGCAAATTATGCCCTTCTGGGTGGGTTTGTATACATTCTAGAACCCCACGGGCCTCTCCTGTGACCCTGGGAGTTTCTCCCACCACCACAACTCCTACAGGTTTTTACAGCCACAGGTTTGGGGGCTTTAGCTGCCGACATTGAAACCCTGGGCTGCACAGTCCGTCTTGCTCCCTAGTTGGTCCTCCTGGGTTATCCACAAGTAAATGTGGGACCATGTGTACTGCTAGTCACTGCCTCCCCTGCCCAGTCTGTCACTTTGCCACATGTCCTCTCCTCCCCAGCTGCCTATCTTTGTCCCTCCTACCAGTCTGGATGAATGTTTCTTCTTTAACTCCTCGGTTGTTAGACTTCCATACAGCTCAATTTTCTGGCAGTTCTAGTTGTTTTTTGTTTTTAAATTTATTGTTGTCCTTCTTTTGGTTAAGCGAGGAAGCAAAGCATATCTACTTACTCCTCCATCTTGGCCAAAAGCCTCTATTTCTGTGTTCTTTTTTCTTCTATTGATCTATTTGTCTAACATTATGAACTAATTCATTAATTAATGTAATCTTACAATGTCCTGAAATTGAGAGTATGAAAACTTTAATGTCTTATTTTTTTTAATATTGACTTAACTTGCCTAGGATCTGTACATTTTCATTAAAGTTGCATGACCACTTCATCAAACTACACCAAAAACTTGTTGATTGCAGCTGCATGGAATTTACACATTAACTTTGGCTTATCTGACAAATTAATAATGAGTCATCCTTGAGTTCTCTAATAATCTAAGTATTCTTTAATTTCTCTAAACAATAGTCTAATTTTCCATATAGAAGCCTTACACATCTTTCATTAGAATCATCTGTAAGTATGTGCATTTTTATAATATTATACATGATATTGAAAAATTTATTTACAAATGTTTGTTGCTGGTATCTACAAATACAACTAAATTTTATATCTTTACCTTGGATCCAGCCAACTTTCTTCATCTATTTGCGGGTTACAATAGTTTGTAGATTCCTTTGGATTTTCTATATACAGAAATATACTATCTTGGAATAAAGAGAGTTTTTTCTTTTTCTATATGAGTTACGCATTAATCTCAATAATGCTACACCGAATGAAACTTAGTGACTCAGTAATTATTTAGACTGTGAATTTGAAAGTCAGAGATTGAGCTTTTTTTTTTGTCTTTGCTGAATCAGCTCCCTCATTTGGCTATTTGTTGAGGTGGTTTTGCTGTCAGCTGGTGTGTTTCAGCTGGCTTCATGTTTCTTATACCCATCCAGGAGAATAACTTGCGCAAGTTTTCATGTGCAAGCAGATATAATTACTCGCATATAATTAAGAGCCTTAGACTATAATACTTCCTTTCCTTGTCCCCATGCTTTCTGTTGAACAGTATTAGAAACCAAGTTCTGAATACTAGTTGTGCTCATTGCTATTGGGATGGTATTCCTTTTGGGACTTCTCAGCTAAAAGAGCATACACACACACATGTAAATATGTGCATACATAGATATGTAAATATCTCTTATATTTACACATCTTTATTTATGTAACCTAAACATGAGTTAATTTTGATATCTTCCATGGTAATCCCTTACCACATGGATTACTTAAACCTAATCTCCTTATTTATTTGTAAAATCTCCCATTCCAATAATGAAAAACGGCATTCTTCCTTGACCATCCACTTCATTAATTGTTCAATTACAATATAATGTATTTATGTACAGTTATCAGATCATTAAACTATACTCTCTAGGAAACAATCTATAAAGAAAAGCATAGAACTCTTATATGGTCTCATCTTTTCATAAAAATATAAATTATTCCAATTTCCAAAGTTATTTATAGTAAATATCTTATTCCCCCCACTCCATTAGGTGAGTTTGTTTTATATATGTGTAATACAAATAGATTGTTTTGTACATTGTTCATTTCCTCTTGGAAGAGCCTAATCTTTTAAATGATTTTCTTTAAGTTTTCATACATTAAATTCCACTTTTTGATATAAAATTCTATTGAGTTTATATGAATGCATAGTGTCATTACAGGCATTAAAACTATTATACAGATATATAGTATCATGCAGAATAATTTTACAACCCTCAATTCCCTGTGATTCACCTATGCAATTATCCCCCTACCATCTAACTCCTGATATTGCCAGATCCATTGCCTCTATATAGTTCTGCCATCTCCTGAATGTCATCATTGTAATCATCCCTTATGCAGTTTCTGTTTACTGACTTCTTTTACTTAGCACAATGCACTAAAATTTGTTCATACCTTTTCCTATTTGATAGCTCACTTTATAAATGCCTGAATGATAGTCCATTGTATGCATGTAGCAGAGTGTGCTTACCCCTCACCTGTTGAATGATATCTTGATTGCTTCATTATTTGTGTGATTATTAATAAAGCTGCTATAAACTATTACATTTTGATTTTTGTAGGGATGGGAATTTTACATCAGTTGTGTAAATACCTATGAGCATCATTGCTGGATCATATAGTTGAGACTATACTCAACTGTAAGAAATTGATAAACTCCCAAAGTGGCTGTACTATTTGGCATCCCCACCAATAATGATTAAGAGTTTCTCTTGCTCTGCTTTTTTGCCAGGAAATGGAAATGTCAGCTTTTTGAGTTTTAGTTTTTTTAATAGGTGTGTAATGCTATCTCATTGTTATTTTAATTTGCAATTTCCTAAAGAAATAATCCTGAGCATCTTTTCATATGCTTATTTGTCAGCTTTATATCTTTCTTGGTGAGGTATCAGTTTAGATCTTCTGTCTATTTTTTATGAGTTGGGTGTTTTATTGTTTAGTTTTGTGTTCTTTGTACATGTTGGATAAAAATGGTTTATTAGATTTGTGTTTACCAAATATTTGTCTAAGGCTGTAGCTTTTCTTTTCATTCTCTTAACAGTATCTTGAAGAGTAGAAGTTTTAATTTTAATAGTCTGACATAAATGTTTTTCATATGTCATGTTTTTTGTGTTGTATTTTAAAACATCACCAAATAAAAGGTCACCTAGATTCTTTTACAGGTGTTCTTCTACAGTTTTACAGTTTTTTAAGTTCTACAATTACATTTATGATTCATTTTGAGGTAAATGTTTGAAATGTTGTCAGGTCTGTAATGTTCATCCCTCCCCCACCACCACACATTTGAGCTTACAATTGTTCTACCATCATCTTTTGAATAACTATTTTCTCTTTGTTGAATTTTCTTTGCTCCTTTATTAAAAATCAGTTAAATTTAGTTGCGTGAGTCTATTTCTGGGATCTCTATTCTGTTTCATTGATCTAAGTATCTATTCTTTGACAACACCGCATTGTCTTGATTACTGTAGCTTTAGAGTCTTGAAATCTGGTAGCTTTTCATATAAACTTTAGAATTGGTTTGCTAATATGTATGAAATAGCTTGCTGGTTCTTTAAAAACTAGAGTGCATTGAATCTACAGATCAAGTTTGGAATAACTAATATTTTAACACTGCTGAGTTTTTCAATGATGAACATGGATTCTGTCTCTATATGGATCTTTTAAAATTTCTTTCATCAGTATTTTGTAGTTTTTTACAGGATGATACTATACATATTTTGTTAAATTTATACCTAAATATTTTTTCTGCTATTATAATTTTTATATTTAATATTTCAGTTGTTCATTGCTAGTATAAAGGAAATCAGATATCTTTAATAGTGATCTCATGTCCTGTAAATTTATTGTACTCATTTATAAGTTCTAGGACTTAGGGGTTAATTGATTTATTTATTAACTTCATAGACAAACATGCACTCTGCAAAGGAAAATTTATTTCTTCTTTCTTAATTAGTAATATTTATTTACTGTTTGGTGATGTGGGATTATTGTACTAACCAGGACTTAAATGCAATGTTGCAAGCAACACTGGTAAATATTTCTTTGTCATCTGGCATTGATAATTTGTATAGTGACTTTAATGCTAGCCCAGCTTACTCTTTTTGTTGACTACTTTCTTTTGAACAGTAGCTTAAATATAACATCTTGATGTTGTACATCTTGTTTTTCATTTTCCATGTATACTGTAATTTCTTTATTTATAGATTTAGGTAAACTTTTTTAATTTTTAGAGAGAGGGGATGGGAAGGAGAAAGAGTGAGAGAGAAACATCAATGTGTGGTTGCCTCTCATGTGTCCCCTACTAGGGACCTGGCCCACAACCCAGGCATGTGCCCTCACTGGGAATTGAACCAGCAACACTTTGCTTCACAGGCCTGTGATCAATCCACTGAGCTACACCAGCCAGGGCTTAGGTAAACTTTTCATAAATATTTGACTGTATCTTCCATTTCACTTGATGAGTTTTCTACCTCAGGTACAATTATTTTCCTTAGGCCCATCCATATTCTTATTTTTTAAGACACATTTAGAAATTAACTTGATGTATGTATGTAGTTACACTTGACATTATTTTTAATGGCACTATAGGAATTACTCTAGTGTTTGTTAACAAGGAACTGGTTAAATAAACCTTGGTACAACCAAACCATGAAATATTGTATAGTTATAAAAAAAGAATGAGGAAGATTTATGTACTCATGTAAATGAGCTTAAAGACATGTTTTGACTTTTACAAAAGAATAAGGTATAGAACAATGTTTAGAATGCTTCTTGTGTTGAGAAAGAAAGAAGGGTAGAAAACATATACAGTCACATTTGTTTATAATTGAAAAAAGAAATTCTAAAGTATTATACGAGAAGTGGAAATGGGATTTCTTTTACATACATTCATATATACATATGAGGTCTTCCCAAAAGCTATCCAGCCATGTAACTAACTGTATGATACCTGATGCATGAGCAGTTGCATTGCCCTGATGGAGCTACCAATCACCAGTTGCCCATAGCTGAGGCCTCTGAATCATTTGAATAATTTCTGTGGATGAGCATTCAAGCTTAATGAAAAATATGATGCAGATTTGTTGCTCTGCTCATTCATTCATTTTGAATGCAACAGGTACACAGTACATACCTGCCCATTGTTAAGCCTATGTTCTTTATTACCAAGTGCTTTCTAAATCACTTAATCTTATTGCCTACATTGGATAGAGTTATCCCAATCTTTTTCTCTTTGAAAAGATTTCAATTTTAATAGTGACTATACTATACATTATTGTTTCTAATTTATTTGTCAATTTGGAATTATTATTCTTTGGTGACAAAGATTTTGCAAGTTTGCGATCTCGATTAAATGTATTTTAATTAAATTTATTGTGGTGGCATTGGTTAATACGATTATATAAGATTCAAGCATACAAATCTCTGATACATTATTTATATGTTGCATTGTATGTCTACCACCCAAAGTCAACCCTCCTTCCATCACCATATATTTGACCCCCTTCATCCTTTACTATGCCCTAATGCCTTCGCTCTGGGAACTACCATACTGTTGAATGTGTCTATGAATTTCAGTTTTATATCCCACATATGAGTGAAATCATGTGGCTCTTAGCTTTTTCTGTCTGACTTATTTCACTTGGCAAAATATTCTCAAGGTCCTCCTGTTGTCATAAATAACAGTATTTCATCTTTTGTTAAAGCAGGGTAGTATTCCATAATATATATGTACCACATCTTCTTTATCCAATCCTATACTGAAGGACACTTTGTCTCCATGTCTTGGCCATTGTGAATGTGCTACAATGAACATAGCAGTACATATTTTTGCAAATAAATGTTTCTAGTTTTTCATGTAGATACCCAGGGAGGGATTTCTGGGTCATATGGTAACTCTATTTTAAATTCTTTGGGCAAGTTCCATATTATTTTCCATAATGGCCATACTAGTTTACATTCCCACCAGCAGCATGCAAACATTCATTTTTCTCCATAACACTTGTTATTACTTGTCTTCTTGATAATAGTATTCTAAAATGTGTGAGGTGGTACCTCATTGTAATTTTGATTTGTATTTCTTAATAGCTTGTGAAATTGAGCATCTTTTCACATATCTGTTAGCCATCTGTATGTCTTCTTGGGAGAAGTGTCTGTTCAGGTCCTCTGCCCATTTTTTAATTGGATTTTTGTTTGTTGTTGAGTTTTATGAATTCTTTATATATTTTAGGTATTATAGCTTTGTCAAAGCTGATATTTGCATATTTGTCCCCAAGTACAAAAATTAATGCAAAATTGATTAAAACTCTAACTATAAGATCTGAAACAATAAATTACATACAAGAGAATATAGGTACTAAACTCATGGACATTGGTCTTTGAGAAGATTTTATGAGTTTGACCCCAAAGGCGAGAGAAATAAAGGCAAAATAAATGAATAGGTCTATGTATTACTGAAAAGCTTCTGTTCAGCAAAGAAACTGCCAATAAATATACTTTTTATATTATGTTTGATAATATATTACTAAATATTCTTACTAAATTATTTCATATTTTGAAGTGATTAGGAAGAACTCTTAATTCATAATTATTTTTCAGAGGTAAGCATGTAGTTTACCTATACTTGAATGTTGTATTTTTTCTATTTTTCCTACTTTATACCTATAAAGCAAAAGTCTTTCTTTATATCAGTCATGTTCCATTAGCAACTTTCACCTCTAGCAGGTCACCTCTAAGCAGTCTTGGTAATTTTTTCTTTTCCCCCCATTGGACATGAAACCATTTATCCAAATGAGCACTATTTTGAGTGGTTATTTTATGTGATATAACTTTTCTATAGCCTAGAGGAGGCTATTTTACAGAAAAAGATGAGCTGAGATGCTAGTACTTATTTTAGAAATTCTATATTATGTTTTTTTCTGATGTTTTGTTTAATGTCCTGTTGCAGGTTTTAGTTCATCTTGTCTGGGAGAAATATTCCATTATTGTGAGGGAATATTTCATGATATAGATCATTCCACAATTGTTTGTTAAGATCAAAGTGTTTAGTTTTACCAGCAAGGCACAGTCCTATAGCTAACTTTCCCCGTTTTTCTCCCTCCCCCTTAGCAACCATTCCTTTACAGCATTACATTAAACATATAAAAAGAACTGGTTGGATAAAAATGATACTTGATTGTGAAACTAGAGTTTTGATCTGTTTGTCCCTAGCTATATGACCTGTAGCAAATTCCATTCTTATCTGAAAATGTTTGTACAGGAATGTGGTGAGAATAAAATAATTTGAAATATGATTTTTATAGTTTGTTTTAGTTAAAGTATCTTATAGCTATTAATTTTTATATTTTCTGAATCTAGAGAAAAACAAAGTATTGAATCTATAAAACTTTATGTAAGTAGAAAAATTATAAATAATTAAGTCTTAACATTCAACTGTATTATCTATGTGTACAGCAAAAAACCCAGATACTGAGTTAGCTAAATGGTTTGCACACCCTGTAGCAGCCTGAAATATTGAGCTTTGACTTATATAAATACATAGATAAAATCAAGAGGCAAACTGAAAAGTTATATGATCATTATTTTCCCTGATACTTTTACCTAAAATTTAGACAACTAAACATTGAAGAAAATTACTATCTAAAACAAACTGTTCGAAGTTGAATTTTTAGACAAAGTTGATACCTACAAACAAGTAAATAACCAATTTTTGGTAGGGCAAAAGACCAAGTGAAGCTATACCCCATCTGGATAATTTTGTCATGACTGACAGCAATACCTCTGTGTTAGAATTTTGTTTCATGTGTGAGTATTATTTTCTTTTTTGACCCGCCTGCTCCTTTAGAGTGATGGGCAGTATGTTGCAAATTAATCCTTTATGCAGTTTCGTGACCAAGTTCCCCATCACTTCACTTTTAGGAATAATAAAAAGGGATTTAGAGGGTCACTTCTGTCATGTGTTAGTGGTATCATGATATTCCAGTCTGATATGCACGGGTGACTCAAATGGAAGACATAATGAGGAATATTTTTCTTACTGAAAACACTCTATTCTTACAGTGACAGAGTAAGATATGGTTCTATTTGTAAACAACTGAAGCATAATATCTGCAATACATTCATGTAAAGGTATAATCACTGTCAAAGTGCCACAGTGCCATCACAGAAAGTGACTGCTGTAATTGACAGAAATGGTGATCGGGCTTCAGAACCATTTGCTGATTGCATATTCATGATTCTGTGTAATATGCTACAGTTTGTCTGTGAGTTATTCTAAATGGATCTTTTAACATCACAAGACTGACACTACGTATTCTGAAATTTGCAAGTCTAATCTTTAACACATCTCTTTCTGCTTTGTCTTGAAATGTCTAACTCATGAAATGGGAACTTAGCTATTGGCCTGAGTAACAGGTTGCATGTTTATGCCATTGTCACAGAGAAGTTGATGAATTCACCCCTTTTTAATATTCAGTCCTTATGCTCTTTTTACATCTTTAAAGTAAACATTGGCAGCCAGTTAAAACTACCTAAAACATTTAGAATCTTCTAAATGCTGTAGTTTTCCTTACATGTCCAATTGTTTAGTCTCTCCCAGAGATAGTTATATGGTAGTGGATAAAAATTAGTCTAAATATTATTCCCCAGTGGAGTCATCCATAGTGTTTTCAATCTTGTGGTATTTTCCCTCATCCTGACAAACTGACTTTGAAATGTATTGAGAAAAATCTATAAATTACCTTCATATAATGTAGAATATTGATTTATAAAACTTAAATATATCAGTGTTTACATGAGAACTAATGCAAATAGTATAAAGAGTGAAATACAATGTGCCCCAATACTAAACTTCTAGTTTAATTTATTTTCATCATTATGGTAGGAAAAACTGACTGGATTTATGAAGAGATCAATAAATTGTACCACAGACCTTTTCACTGGGCTGACATAGAAGCTAAAAGGAGGTGTAGAAAGTAAAGAAGACATTCAGAGTAAAGAAGAATTAAGTCCCTTTAAATATTTTTAAGGCATATTCAAATGCCTTTCATGTAATACAAGAAAATCCAGATCAATAAACACATTTTAAATTGCATAAACATTAGCACAGTTGCATACTTTTATTAGTTTCAAATTTTGATATATTTCTCAAAGTTTTAATTCATTGAGATAATATACTTAAATAATAGTTAAGATTTTAAAATAAATATTTTATTAAAGTATGATATATATACCTATGTAATTATGTATATATATAAAAGAGGGGAGGGAATTTAAGGGAGAAAAAGGGGAGGGATTTGGAGAAACAAGTATGAAGGACACAAGGACAAGAACTAAGGGGGGTGGAAATGGGAGGGAGGTGGGGAGCACAGGACGGGTGGGCTGGGATGAGAGAAATAGAAAACTGTACTTGAAAAATAACTAAATTAAGAAAAAGTAGAAATATTGATTAAATAATTATGTACAAACAATGCTTCTTTTCCTAAACTACTTTTCTTAACATGAAAATCAAGGAAGTTTCCTCCATTTCTTACCTCTCTAGGTCATTTGTCTATAAGAGACCTAGTTTTAAACCAAGCCTATAGACTATTCTGTCTGGCAGTTTGGCAACACCAGAAACAATTATGGGTGAGTTATGCTAATCACAATGAAACTCAAGGGATAATCCTAAAACCCAAATTATAGTTTAATTTCTACAATTACAATTTATCTCCCCAACTAGGTATACATAGCACATCTTAATGTTCACAGATTTTCTTCACAGCTTCATGCAGATGCTGCTTTCTTATCTCTATATGCCACATGTATCTGGAAAGCGGCGAAAAAGAAAGGGGAAAAAGAAAAAAAACCAAAAATACCCAAAAAAAAAAAAAAAAAAAAAAAAAAAAAAAAAAAAAAGGGGGGAAAAGAAAAAAAAAAAAAAAGAAAAAGACTGACATAATTATTTTAGATTCCATGAACTCGATTCTGTATTAGAAACACTATTTCCAAAATGTTGTTTGAATCAGAGGAAAACACAAAAGGTACCTAAAAACACAAGCTAATACCATTTGAAGGAGATTTTTCTTTCTTTTTATTTCCCATCTATGTCACTTATTATTCATTCATTAATCCTAAACACATTTACCATATTCCCTTTACATGTTTGTCTTTGTTTTGGGTGCTGGGAATTCTTTAAAAAGTTAATGATAGAGTACTTGATATAAAAGTTACAGTCTCTGTGAAGGTATACAGGGCAGTTGATCATGAGGAGTCTCCATTTACCCATTTCAATAAGAAATTATTGAGTTCCCATCATATACCAGGAAAATGACAGGCATTTTGGGTAAAGCATTTAATAAAACAGACAAAATTCTCACCCATTTAGAGCTGATATTCTGATAAAAGTGACTGGTGGTAAGTAAAGTATATAAGTAAGCATGTAGTGTGGTGGATTGATGAGACTTTTGTCCTTCATTTATCTCACTATAGCCAAGCCCCTTTGCAGTGTGGTTTTTTAGAAACCTTGAATCTGGGATACCTTTGAACATTATTTTGGAAAATAAAATATGATGGAAGTGAAAGTGTGTGTCCCAAACCTAGGCTTAATTTTTTCCCCACATTCTATACTTTCTGAACACTACTTTTCCCATGAGAACAAATTGAGAGGCCATTCTGGACCAAGATGCTTCTATCCAAGCCAACAGCAGACCCCAGATAATAAGTGTGCCTAGGCAAGATAGCTGAGCTCAGTACTAATCAGCAGAACCATCCAGGCTACCCAGAGACTTATGAGTAAAAATGAATATTCATTATTATATGCCATTGAGGCTTTGTAATTATTTGTTATGTGGCACTATTGTGGCAGTACATAACTGACATGTGTCATGCATAAGATAATGAGAATTGCTGAGGAGAAAAAATAAATATGAGACAAGGTATGCAAAGGTCAAGAATGGGACCGGAATACTTAAAGAGGGTGGCCAGATATGCTTCATGAGAAGTTGAGTTCTGAATAAAAATCTGAATCTACATAGTAGATTATGGCAGATCTTTAAATTCTACCATGAATATTTGCATTTAAAATAAATATTTGTTATACATCAAAAAACTTAAGTAAATGGGAGAGTAAGCCAAATAGATATCTACTGAAAGCCATTCCAGGCATAGGGAACACTGAGAATAAAGTCTCTGAATAAACAGAATGGATGGGATATTTGAAGGACAGGTAGATATCAGTGATGCTAGGTTAGAATGTACTAAAAAGAGAGTAAAAAGAGATATTACTTTTTTACAGGAAAGGTCATTATAAATTCTCTGGGTTTTAATCTGAGTGAGATGGGAATTGATTGTGGGTATTGAATGATAGGTTTTGAGGTAAGGGTTTTACCAGTACCACTCTGCTCTTGTTTAAAAAATAGGTTATGCATTGTAATAAGTATGTAGGGTACCAATTACACACTGAATTATTGGATGTGGGGATCACTCTGTAAATTATATAATTGTCTAATCACTATACTATACACCTAAAATTAATATAAAATAATATTGATCATCAACTGTAATTGAAAATAAAATTTTAAAAATAGGTTACAAAGGTTCAAGGGAGGTAGAAACACCATGCAGGAAGCAAAAACAGTAATCTAAAAAGATAATAGTGCTAACATCCATTCATAATAAAAACTCTCAGTAAACTAGTAATTGAGGGAAATTTTTTAACGTGGTGATGATTATCTACAAAAAACCTGTAACCTACCTTATAATACTGAGAAACAAATCTTTCTCACGAATCAAATACAAGGCAAGGATGTCCCTTCTCATAATTATTTTTCAACAGCATACTGAAATCTCTCATTAAATCAGTAAGGCAATAGAGGAAATAAAAGGTGTATGAATTGGGAAGAAAGAAATAAAACTGACTTTGTTCCTGGATAGTATAATCATCTATGTAGAAAATCCAAAAATTTGACCCCCCCAAAAAACCTCTGCTGAAATAATAAGATCACAATATATAAAAAGGTTAATTGCTTTCCTATATACTAACAATAAAATGTAGAATTTGAAATTAAAAATACAATATAATTTATATTAGCATCCAAAAAATGAAATGCTTGAGTATAAATCTAACAATATGCATAAGCTCTACATGAGTAAAATTACAAGACTCTGATATACAAAATCAAAGAACTAAACAAAGAGAGAGAGATTCTAGGTTCCTGATTAGAAAGACTTGATGTTGTTAAGATGCCAGTTCTTCTCGAATTGATCTATAGATTCAATGCAATCCCAATAAGTTATTTTATGGATATCAATAAACTAATTCTAGTTTATGTGGAGAGCTGAAAGACCTGGAATACCAACACAACATTGAAAGAAAAGAACAAAGTTGAAAGAAAAGGAAAGAAAGAAAAGAAAAGAAAAGAAATCTATGACCTAATTCTCACAACTTATTAAAAATCAGCTCAGATGAATAATATAAATATATATATTCATACATATATGTGTATATATAATTTTTGGTAATATATATGTATACACATACATATATATATTCCCATAAATTATAAAACTTTTAGAAAAATCTTCAGGTTCGCAGAATGAGAAAAGAGCTCTTGAAACTTGTTACCAAAAGCATACCCATAAATGGAAAAATAATAAATTGGATATCATCAAAATTTAAAATATTTGCTCTACCAAAAACCCTTTTAAGAAGATTTAAAAAATAAGCTATGGACTGAAGAAAACATTTGCAAAAATGTTCAAAGCAGGAATGGTGCCTAGAATACATAAAGAACTGTGAAAATGCAACAGTAAAATAATAGTTCAAATGGAAAACAGAAAAAATTATACACAGACATTTCACTGAAGAGGATGTGCAGATGACAAATAAGCACATAAAGAGATATTCAACATTACCATTAGCCCAGTACAAAATAAAACTGCAACAGAATACTCCTTCATACCTATCCAAATGGCTAAATTTTTTTGAAGTGCTGGAGAGGATGTGAAGAAATTGGATCACTTATATACTTCTTGTGGGAGTGCAAAATGGTAAGACCACTCTGGAAAACAAATTGGCATTTCTTATAAAACTGAACACTCGATTACCATACAACACAGCAATTGCTCTCTGGGTCATTGATCCCAGAGAAAAGAAAACTATGTTCACACAAAAAACTATGTTCACACAAAAATAGTTTGTGAACATACAAATTGTTTCTATTCCTATTCAGTTATATTCATAATAGAAACAAACTGGAAACAACAGTGGTATATGCATATGGAATATAAAATAGCAATAAACAGAACAAACTAGTGTAGTGTCATAAGGAACAACTTAGATGAACCTTAAAAGAAGGGAGAGGGAAGGGAATTTAAGAGGAAAAATGGGGAGGGACTTTGAGGAACAAGTATGAAAGACACAGGGATGAGGACTGGGGGGGGATAGGAGGGAGGTGGGGAGACGGGGCGGGGGGCTGGGATGGGAGAAATAGACAAAAAACTGTACTTAAAAAATAAATAAAAATTTAAAAAGAGTAAAAGATGATAATAGGCTATATCTATAAGATTTTATATGCATATAACATTCTTGAATGACAAAATTATTCAGACAGAGAACAGATTAGTGATTTCCAGGGGTCAGATAGGGTTTGAAATTAGGGTAGGGAGGTGGTCATGGCTATGCAAGGGTAGCAGAAGGAATTCTTGTAATGATGAAACTGTTTTGTGTTTTGAAGACAGATGAAGAAACACAAACCTAAGTGTGTGAAAACATTGCATAAAACTACACACAGGCACACACCCATGCCTACATTTAAGATGGCAAAATCTGAATAAAATTGCACACACCACGTTTACATATAGAGATGAGAAAATCTGAATAAAATTGTTGGACTATGTCCATTTCAATTTCCTGGTTGTAATATTGTACTATAGTTATTAATGGGAGAAGCTGGCTAAAGTATATATGGAATATCCCTGTGTTATTTCTTACACTTGTATGTGAGTCTACAATTACCTAAAAAATAAGTAATAGTGAAATATATAATCATGAAAAATATAATATATATAATCATCATAGGACAGATCAATTCGACTTTTACATATTAGCCCATTAGAAAGAATAATATATATTCATAGAAAGATCTGTGCACAAATGTTAATAGTAGTATTATTTATAATAGTGAAAATCTCAAAATAATCCAAATGCCCATCAATAGGTGAGTGAACAAAGAAATTGTGGTTTATCCATAAAATTAAATTTATTTGGCAGTAAGAATTACATATTATTTGGTAATAGAGAAAAACATAGGTGAATTTCAAAAACATGTTGAGTGATAGAAGCCAGATGCAAAAGAGCAATTAATATGCATTTGTCCATTATGAGTCCATTAATAGACTGTATGAGTCCATTAATATGCATTTGTAGAATAGGAAAAAAGTATTGATATTGTCAAAAAGTAGATCAGTAGGCCCAGTACCAAGGTGGGGTATTGAATGCCTTGGGTCACATAGAAACTCTCTGACAGGTGATCAAAATGTTTGATATTTTGATTATAGTGATATTTAGATGATTCTTTGCATTAATAAAAATTTATAAAACTATACAATTAATGTTATGTATTTTATTTTATGTGAATGATACCTCAAATGATGATTTCAAAGAAAACTTGTGTCCGTGTGAGATAAACATTGTGAGGTGACGTACTTATTTCACATAAAATTGATAGAGAACATCTCTCAGATAAGAAAACATTGATTAGAGGCATGAAATACATGAGAGTTGGGAAAATGTCTATGTAATGAATGTTCTACCTAGCAAGAACAGAAAATCTATATACCCTAACATGAGATCTTGCTCAGTGTGCTCAAATACCTGAGTCCAGTGGAATTAGGGTACGGGCCTCAATGAGTGGTAAGACACAGGGGCATTTACATAAGGGCAAGATAAATATGTGGTTGGGGTACATGCCATTCACAATCATGCAGGATGTTACTGTGAGCAAGATGGTCAGTCACTGGAGAGCAGAAGTATTACATCACCTAGTTTGAATGGAATTGCTTTACTTATACTGTGTGAAGAAGAATATCAGGTCATATCATATATTTTATCAGATATATCACATCATATCTCATATCAAAAATTATATTTTCCTTTTATAAGATCTTTAAATTTAGATTTGATTTTCATGAAATGTCTATTTGCTCAACTCCCAAGAATTAGCTGGACACTCAAGATGTTCTCCTGTGAGAATATTTAGGAGTTTATCCATCTACTCTAATATAATAGACTATGTTAACATTTTTATTACTTGATGGTTTAAAGATAAAAACATTTTTCTAGATATTCCAAAAGTAGTAAAATAAATAATTATTAAAAACTTGCTATACAAACATCCAAGTAAGTGCATCATGATTATAAGAGCTTGCAACACCTCAAATGACTTTGAAATGGTTGCATGTGATACTCATTTGAGAGAATTTTGTTGGTATTTTTTTAATGAGTTTTTGTTTTGTATGTGAATAAAAATAGCACAGACCCAAGAACAGCCACATGGTGCCATCAAAGAACATAAGTCACAAAGCACATGATAAACAAAACAGTATCAAGTCAATACAAAGCAGTTAATCTTGCTAATGACTGTCATGCATGGTAAAAATAGACAGCAAGCTCCCTTCTGGTAGAGTTAACAAGCAACTACCTAATATGGAGCATAGAAATTATAGTAAATAGAAAATGGGAAAAGAGCAAGGGTAGTAGCAATGAGGAGGTGGAGAAGGAAAAGACTTAATGGTTGCTCATATGCAGATCCCAGCATTAGCCCATTAGTGACATGGTGATGGGCATTGTGATGGAAGAAAACACTGAGGGTGGGAGGTGGGGGTATGTGGGGCAGGGGAAAGTGGTGGCAAGAAAAACTGAAACAACTTCACTTCAACAACAATAACAACAACAACAACAACAACAACAACAACAACAACATAACACTGCAAAAATAGCCCTGGCTGGTGTAGCTCAGTGGATTGAGCGCAGGCCTGCGAACCATACAATCACGGTTCCATTCCCAGTAAGGGCATATGCCTGGGTTGCAGGCTGGTTCCCTGCAGGCCAGTTCCCAGCAGGGGATGCAGGAAAGGCAACCTTATATTGATGTTTCTCTCCCTCTCTCCTTCCCTTCCCCTCTAAAGATAAATAAATAAAATCTTTAAAAAAAAAACACCACAAAAATAACAACGCAACACACATGTCCCAGCACAATCCAAAATCAGATCACAGCAATCCAAAACACATTTCTGGGGAAAACAGTCAACTTATTGAAAACTGATCCAGAAAACTGTTAGAGCCACTCTTAGAGTGACTCTTAGAGCCACTTTATATTTTCAGTCTCACTCTAGCAGCTCCAGTTTTACTTACTTTTATCTTATGAACACTTGGAATTTTTCCTTAAAAACTTCCCAAACACATACCTTTGGTGTTATTTTCAAGAAAAACTAAATAAATAACAGTGCTTGTCTAAATGCAGAGTCTAAATGATAGATTGATGATAGATAGATAGATGGATAGATAATAGATAGATAATTAAAATACCTAATGCAGTTGAAAATTTACTGACTCCAGAACACTCTTCAGGAACTCTCAGACTAGATGGTTCCTCTTGTTATATGCCTTTAGAGTACCTTATATTCATCTTGGAGAACTGCAATTCATTCATTCATCAGTAAATGATTTTTGAGTGCCACTTACCATGTGCCAGACATTAGGTAGTGGGTGGCATCTAGAATACTAAACAAAGCCAGGGCCCCTATGGAATTTATCTTCTGTTGTTGGAGAGAGGAAAACAATAAGCAGACAACATAAATCTCAGGTAGTGCTAATTGTTAAGAAAAATGAACAGGGCAATTTGATAGAGAGTAATGGATAGGCGTTACTGTAGGCAGATATATTACAAAAGGACTACTGAAAGAGGTAATGCTATTTAGAAACCTAAATAAAATTGCATTAGTTTTTTATTGCTGTTATAACACATTACCAAAAATTTAGTGACTTCAAATAATGTGGAATTATTCTTATAGTTCTATAGGTCAAAAGTCTGACATGGGTCTCATTAGGCTAAAATAAGGTGTTATCATAGCTTCATTACTTTGAAGGCCCTAGTGTAGGGTTAGTTTCCTTGCGTTTTCTTGATACTAGAGGCTGACCACATTTTTCGACACATGGACACCTTCTTCCATTGTCAAAACCAATAGATCATGTCTTATCATATCACATTTCTCTGATCTTCTTCTATCATTATATATTTCTCTGATAAACTCTGTATCCCAGTCTTTCATCTTAATAACATCTTCAAAGCCCATTTTTTCATGTGTGGTAACATATTCACAGGATCCAATAATTAGGACGTGGATACATTTTGGGGTGGAGTGCATCATTACGCTCAGTCCAGAAATGCAGAAGTGTTACATGTAAAGACCTAGGGAAAGAGCATGCAAGGAAGAGGAATTGGGCCAGTGCAAAGGCCCTGAGGTGGAAATGAGAGATAAATGTGTTTGAGTCTGCAAAACCAGTATGTTTAGAGTGAAGGTAATAAGAGAATATTAAGTGATGATGTCACTGATTTACACAAGGACCAAGTAAAGTAGAGCCTTAAAGCCATTGTAATAATGCATTGTGCTTTTATTATAATAACAAGTCCCAAGAGGGTTTTGGAAGGAATGGTGACATAATCTGTTCATTCTGTTTAATGTGTGTAGTCACTACTAGAATATGAGCAATTTGAGGGTAGGGACCATCTGTCCCATTCCTTTCTGTATCTCTAATATTTTATTTAGTTCCTGATTCATAATAAGCTGACATGATTCATTTATAAATTGACATTATTGGGCCAATTTATAAATGAATGAGATGTATTGCTCATGAAAGCAATAAATAAAATTTTCCTTGCCTCCTTTCCACCTATCTTCCTACAGTGGGAGGATCCCATCCTCCCACTTCCCTCCCCTTCCCTTTTCTTTCTTCCTTACAGCCTTCTTTTCTTCCTTTCACTCATTAGAAATATAGATATTATGAACACAAAATCAACTGCCTAGGGAAGTAGAAAATGCCAGTGATGTCTGTGGGTTAGAAGCATACCCACCTGAACATAAGTAAAAAATTCATTATATTGCCAAGAAATCAGCTGTCATCTGATGATTTTTCAAAAATATAGCTTGCCAGATTAAAGGTTATGATTTGGCCAGAGGAAGTACCATAGAAACCAGACTTAGAAGATAGGTTTTTATCCTTTTGATCTACTTCTATACAGTTGGTAAAATCTACACTTGGAATGAGTGGTTCCTTGAGAGTTTTTATTTTATCATGTGAGGCTATACCTTGCAGCCCTTGTCAAGCTTGCCAAGACCACACGCCAGAATGAGGACATAGTTACTACTTAACTGGAATAGTTCAGTTTATCATGTAAAAAATAGACATAAAGTCTCCCTCTACATTCAAGTTTTACTGATAGTCACTGAATGGCTATTATATGCTAATTAGGTTGGATATTATCTGTACACTATTTCATATAATTACCATAGCCAATTCCCATATCAGTTAAATCCCTGCCCATTGCATAAAATGAGATGTACAATGTATATAATAAACTATTATTTATCTAAATAAGTGAAAAATCCAAAATTTTTTGTAGAATGAAAAAAAAAACAAACAAAAATGATTTCTTGTTGGGGAGAAAACAGTTACATACCAAGGGAAAAAGCATACTTGGGCTTGAAGTTCAATTTCTCTGAGTTTAATCAACTTGTAAACTTGACTTTGGAACCATATAAATATTTTGAATATTTTTACAACAAAATTAAATGTACACAAAAAATCCATGAAATGAAAACATAATAAAATAAGTAAGCCTTTTAAAAAGGTTTGTGGCATATATACACACCCCTTTATTCATTGCAGGACTATTTACAATAGCCAAGGTGTGGAAGCAGCCCAAGCATCCATCAGCAGATGAGCAGATGAAAAAAACTGTGGTACATTCACACAATGGAATATTGATCAGACATTAAAGAGAAGGAAATTTTATCCTTTGCAACAACATGGATGGATCTGGAGAGCATTATGCTAAGTAAAATAAGCCAGTCAGAGAAAGACAAGCACCCTATAATTTCACTCGTGTGTGAAATATAATGAACAAACTGAAAAACAAAATAGAAGCAGACTCACAGAGTCAGAGAACAGACTGGCAGCTGTCAGAGGAAAGGATGTGTTGTGGAGCTGTGGGGTCGCATGGAAAAAGTGAAAGAATGAATTAAAGCTTCACTTCTAAACACCACACCGCACTGCCTCCTTTGTAAGTACAGTATTATGCAATAGCAGTAGAGAAGGAGTGCTAGAGCAATACACAAACTGAAGAAAACAGTTCTTTCAGAGGAGGGTGAGGGGATACTGCCAATTTTGAGTTTGGCATTAAGTGTAGGAGATTGTCAAATTATAAAGGATCAAATAACAAGACAGGCATAGAAAAAGGAGAGTTCAGAGAAAGATTGGATTTGTTTACTATTTTTTTAAATTTATTTATTGTTCAAGTACAGTTTTCTGTCTTATACTCCCATCCCAGCCCATGCCCTCCAGTGCCCCCCACCTCCTTCCCATTTCCACCCCCCTCTTAGTTTTTGTCCATGTGTCCTTTATATTTGTTCCTGTAAATCCTTCCCCTTTTCCCCTGAAATTCTCTCCCCTCTCCCCTCTGGTCCTTGTCAGCCTGTTCTGTATTTCGGTGTCTTTAGTTATATTTTGCTTGCTTGTTTGTTTTGTTGGTTAGCTTCCTGTTAAAGGTGAGATCATATGGTGTTTGTCTCTCACTGCCTGGCTATTTCACTCAGCATAATGCTTTCCAGTTCCATCCATGCTGTTGCAAAGGGTAGGAGCTCCTTCTTTCTTTCTGCTGCATAGAATTCCACTGTGTAAATGTACCATAATTTTTTATCCATTCATTTACTGATGGGCACCTAGGTTGCTTCCAGCTCTTGGCTATTGTAAATTGTGCTGTTATGAACATTGGTGTGCATAGGTTCTTTTGAATTGGTGTTTCAGGGTTCTTAGGATATACTCATAACAGTGGAATTGCTGGGTCAAAAGGCATGTTTATTTTTAGTTTTCTGAGAAAATTCCATACTGTTTTCCATAGTGGTTGTACCAAGACTGGTACAATCCCACCAACAGTGAACTCGGGTCCCCTTTTTCCCACGACCTCTCCAACATTTGCTGTTTACTGCTTTGTTTATGATATCCATTCTGACTGGTGTAAGGTGGTATCTCATTGTGGTTTTAATTTGCATCTCTCTGATGGCTAGTGATATTGAGACTCTTTTCATGTATCTCTGGATCCTCTGTATGTCCTTCTTGGTGAAGTGTCTGTTCAAGTCCTTTGCCCATTTTTTAATTGGGTTGCTTGTCTTCTTAGAGTGAAGTCGTGTAAGTTTTTTGTATATTTTGGAGATTAAACCTTTGTCTGAGGTATCATTGGCAAATATTGAGACTGCACTTTAGAACATTCAGTTTTGGCTAACAAATATAAAGAAAGCAAGTTAGATATCAGGCAAGAAGTGTTAGAAAGGGAAGTTAAGGGGAAAAAGGGGGAGGGATTTGGAGGAACAAATAGGAAGGACACAGGGACGGCAAGGGGGGGAGGTGGGGAGCAAGGGGCGGGGGCTGGGAAAAATAGACAAAAAACTGTACTTGAAAAATAACTAAATAAAATTAAAAAAAAAGAAGTGTTAGATTGGGTAAAGGTTATGAAGAGTCCCAAATTACAGTGTTTCTCAAACCTAATCAACAAAACAAACAAATGACCAAAATAGAACCAGAGACTTGGAAATAAAGAAAAAACTGACAGTGACCAGAGGGGAGCAGGGAGAGAGATAACAATGGAAAGAAAGGGAAGGAGCAAGCAAAGGAACACAAACAGAGAACTCATGGGCATGAATAATGGTCGGGATTGACTGTGGGAAATGGGGAGTGATGGGGTACGGGTGAGCAATGGGGGAAAAGGTGGGACAAGTGTAAGTGAACTACAATACAGTTTAAAAAAATTTAATGTGCATGTGTTACCCAAAGTCCCATGAAGGTGATCAGATTATTTGCAGGAAGAGCCTGATATTCCACATTTCTAATAAACCTATAGATGGTAATGTTGATCTTTGACTAGAAATATTATATACCATACAAAATAACATAGGTTTTATCCAGCACACTTTCTAGAGTTACTAAATTAATATGGGCAAATGATAAATATAATTAGATTTCTATATTAAAAAATACTTTTTGCATCATTGTGGAGGATGGCTTTTCCTAACTTTTATACAGAAATATGTAAGACCAAATAAGATATATCAGGCCTTGAAAGTTTTCATTATTAAAAAATATTAGGTGTTATTATCTAGCCTACTGATTATTCATTGATACTTAATCTTTTTAAACATATTCTTTAAAAGATGAGATAAGCACTCAATGATTCTAATGGAAATTTCATATACTAAATTGATTCACATCTTTGTATGATTTTCATTAAGTTGCCAATGAGCATTACTGGATTATTTTCTGTGTTAATAGAGGTGTACCATTTGTTTTCCAAATAGGACAAATTTAGGCTTATGAAGGAAAAGAAGAACAATGTCTGCCAAATGTCTGAGATACATCAAGCAAAGACTTAATCACTCAGCAGGGTCTCAGTTCAATCACTGTGCCTGCCCTGCGTGTGTATGTCCCACACTTAAAAGAAGCAAAATTTGAACAAGGGCCCTTGAGATTCATAATCAATAATTCCTCCAGCCTTTACAAAGATATGTATCATTTCATTCAAGAGCATAGCAGTAACATAGCTGTAACAGTACCAGATATTTCCTTTCTCCAAAGGGTGGGAAGTCAAAGGAACATGTATTAATTATTATTGGCAAGCATATAAGGCCTCTCATTAAGACTTAAAAGAGACCATGGAAATACATTACTGCTGCAATTTACAAATCGGTCACTTGTAGTACACATGGAAATATTTGCTGCAAATCACAGGTTTTAACATGGAAGACTGGGTATTAAAGACTCTTCTTTACACTTCTGGAAATCTAGCTTTCTTGAAAGGAGTAATATTTGATTTCACCTGAGAAACAAGTTTTAAATTCAAAATGCTTAATGGGTATTTCCACTTTGGTATCACGTTCATGTTCTCATACTTTCATGACCTGCATTTATCTTGTTCGATTTCTTGTTATGCAAAACCAAGCACATTATGCTTCATTCATATTTTCCCTCTCACTGCAGCATAAAATGCACCTAGTGACCCAAAGCCAGAAAACTCCAAGTATCCCTGACCAGCAAATGCATGGATGGATCCTAACTGGCATATAAATGGGAAAACTGGGCTAATGTATGTCTCCATACAGTCCGCAAGTTGAACTCTGTTTGGCAAACCAGGGGGACTTATCTGAATAGCAGGACAAATTTTATAAAAAACCAAAGTTACATTTAAAATGTAGCTCACAGAGTTTAGTTGGATATTATGGCCTCAATACAACTATATCAAGTACCTAAAAAAATATCAACATTATCCATTGGATTTAAACAGAATGCAAAGTCTTATAGTGTATTATTCAGAATGCTTAGGACACAATTCAGAATCCCTCAGCAGACAAAGAATCATGAAAATTTCAACTTGTATAGAGAGCTGAGCAACAGGTGCCAATGACAAGATGATACATATGTTGTTGAAATTACCTAACAAAGATATTAAAGCAGCTATTTTTAAAATGCTAAGTGGTCAACCATAAATACTCTCAAAACAAAATCAAAATAAAACGTAACTGGAAACAGTATAAAAGATATAAAGAAGAACCAAATGAAAAGTTACCAACAACATAAAATACAATAACTAAAATTTTAAAAACTCACAGGGAAGACTCAGTAGCAAAATAAAGTTGATAGTCTATAAATTTGAAGATAGATACATAAAAAGTATCTAATCTGAACAATAAGGAAAAATAATGATATTTGAAAATGGGACAGAATCTAAAGGAACCATTGAACAATAATAATGGACTAAAATTTGTGTCAGCAGGGTCCTTAAAAAGAGAGAAAAAAGAGTATGTTGCTAAAAAGTTTTTGAAGAAATAATAGCTGAGAACTTCCTGGGTATGGAAAAACCTATATATTCAGTAGGCTGAGAGAACTCTGAACAGGATAACCACAAAGAAATTCATGCCTAGATATATCATTATCAAAACACTGAAAGGAAAATAAATCTCAAAGCATCCAGAAAAATGGCATAATGCCAACAGGGGAACTATGATTCAAATAACAGCAGGTTTCTCGTGGAGACTAAAAGAAAGTGGTACAATATTTTTAAAGTACTGAAAGAAAAGGACTGTTATACCATCCCTCTGTATCCAGTAAATGCCCTTCAGGGATTGAAGTGAAGTAACTTTCTCCAGTGAAGGACAACTAAGATAACACATAGCTATTGCACCTATTCAAAACACATTACCGAGGAATATCTTTAGATGGTGGGGAACTGATTCCAAGATACTTGGAAAATGAGGAATGAAAAGCAATGGAATAAAAAAAAACACTACATACATTTAATAAACTGCCTTCATTTTTCAGTTATTTAAAATACTTTTGACAGTTGAAAATAAAATATATAGATTTACCTAATAGGATTTTCCACATGTCAAAGTAACATTTAAAATAATTACAGTGTTATGTAGAGAGACTGAGGAAATTTATCTGGTGCTAAGTACTACATCCCAATTGAGGTGGTACAATTTTATTCTAAATACACCATGAAAGTTAAGTATGCCTTTTGTAATCCCTAGTAAAAATAATAAATAAGGAGGCAAGCAGATGGGGGATAGGAAGTAAGGGTCATCATTTCTATCTATAACGTATCATAATAAAGTAAATATATCGGAATATTAACAAGATCAAGATACAATTTTCACTTTATTTAAAATATTAAAGGATCTGATTCTAGATATGCCATTCAGACTCTTAGCTTGAAACTGTAAAATTTAGCTTATGAAATGTATATCTTATCTAAAATAATAAACACGGACTTTTTATTATAAATATAATACATACCTATTGCAGAAAAAGTGATTAAACCAGAAAAGTATAAAAAAATAAAACAAATAACTATCAACTTTGTTCTTACAATCTAGAAAAAAATCCATTTACATTTTAGTTAATTTCCTTCCACGTACTATCTTCAATATTTGTTTATATAATTAATATTACTCTAATAGTCATTTTTGCATTTTGGGTTTCAGCTCAACTTTTAAGTCAATTATCACACTTTTCTCCATATTTAATTTTTTTGTAACCAGGATTAAAGGAGATCAGATGTTACAAAAAATAGGAATTATAATTTGATCCTAGGTAACAAATTTTAATTTCTTTTTTTTTAAGATTTTATTTATTCATCTTTAGAGGGGAAGGGAAGGAGAGAGGGAGAGAAACATCAATGTATGGTTGCCTTTCGTGAGTCCCCTGCAGGGAACTGGCCTGCAACCCAGGCATGTGCCCTGACTGGAAATCGAACTGCCATTGTCTGGTTCGGAAGCCTGCGCTCAATCCACTGAGCTACACCAGCCAGGGCTTTAATTTCTTAAATTATAATTTATATAAAGAAGAGTCACAAAGATACAAAATCTTTACTAATATATGAATCATTTGAAATTTTACATAGGCCATGTTTGATATACTTTGCTCTTGGTTATCAAATTAACCTATGTTTTTTTTTTTTCACATGAAAGTTTGGGGCATTTAAATGACAGCCAGTCAACTTCCACCAGTGTTTTGTGTATTTGCTGCCTGGGAAACACTTTTTAAATGTGAAGTTTGAATATTCACTGGAAACCTACCTTTTGCCAAACATGAAGTGTGACCTTTAAAATGCAGCAAAATAAATCACACAGAGAGTGCTTTTCCATTAACAAAGTATACAAGAAGCTGTACAGCTCTTCAAGTTCTTTCCTCCAGGCTTCCGTACCATTAGATTTTTACAATATTTACGATAAAGTTGTCCTGACCACTAGACAACAAAAAATAAAGTATTTGGAGGCAAATACACCAGATGAAATTTAAATAGGTTCGGTATCATGAAAGGAGAATGTGCAAATGTCTGGAAACCAATCACGAGATAACCAACTGTTAAACTGTAGAAGCGATAATGGCAATAGAGAGAGAATTTGACATGGTAGATAAGTGTTTATCTTCTGAATTAAATTGCTTGATATAGAATATTGGTTGTGTGATTAGTTGTAATAATGCACAAGTTAATTAAATTATAAGACTTTATTTTCTGTAAAGTGGAGATACATCTCAGATTGTGTTCAGGATTAAATAAGTTAATATACATAATGCATGTAAATCTTTTAAGACTGTATCTAACTAGGGTAAGCACGAAGTAATGTTTGGTGGTGGTGGTAATAGTGGTAGCAGTAGTTGTAATATATTGAATATGAGCCTTAGAGTCAGTCACATGCAAATGCAAATCCTTGCTCTTATGTAAGTTTTCTCAGAACATTAGATAATCATCATGCCTATTGGTAATTTGGAATTATTAAGAGAGAAAATACATAATAAATTCTTGGCACATAGGAAATTGTAACTACTATCATCATCATCATCATTATTACTAATCAGCAAGAACTAGGTTACTAAATTAAGACAAATATTATTTTCTTATAAAATATTAGAGACTAAATAATAAATCAGTAAGTTGTAAAAAATGACAAAATAATTTAATATTTTCTTTTCAGAATAGAAACTTTTTGTAGCATATTTCCTACTGGAAGATTGAGAAACATAAACCATAAACCATCTTTGGCCATAGAACTTACAGAATAATATTAACATTCTATGACATATTACTATATAAATTTTAAAAATCCTCCCTGGCTGGTATAGCTCAGTAGATTGAGCATGGGCTGCGAACCAAAGTGTCTCTGGTTCAACTCCCAGTCAGGGCATATTCTTGGGTTGCAGGCCAGGTCCCCAGTAGGGGACACATGAGAGGCAACCACACACTGATGTTTCTCTCCTCTTTCTCCTTTCCTTCCCCCCCAAAAAATAAATAAAAATCTAAATTTAAAAAATCTATATAATTATATTTAGATAAAGCAGAAATCCATAAATTAAACCTTCTATTCAATGAGGTGTGCAGAGGATTTATGTTAGTGAAAGCATACAATCTCAGGAACTGATTTTATGTCTAATTCAAATATTATTAACATCACGAAAGAAAACAAAGAGAATTCTACTGTTAGTAGCCCCGAGTTTTAGTGCTTTTTGAAAAACTGATCTGACCTGGAGCAGCCATTAAACCCTTTTAAACTCCAGTTTCCTTGTCTAAACTACTAGGATCTACTTTACAAGACTCAAGGAGAAATAGCACAATGACATAAGGGAATACCTTGGCTAGAATAATTACTCAAAACAAATTCATTTATGTATGTATGCATTTATTTATTTATTTATTTAATCTATACTTTAAGTTTTGCTCTGTTATATAGACTGTTGAACAGTCTATAGAAATTAAAACTAAAAGTAGAATATCAAATTTGGGGAAAGAAAAATGTAAATCAGGAAATGTAGGACGAGTTGCGAAGTGATGAACAATACAGAGTTGAACAGGTCTTAAGAACTTATGTAAATCACATAGCTGAGTCATATATTTTGCTCTAAATTTTTCTGAAAGTTGGAGTAGAAAAAGGAAGCATATTTAGCTACATGTTTCTGATTAGTCATCCAAAGAATCTATATCATTTTTTTCCTGTAGTCAGCTCTAAAATAATTTTTTTACAGAGCCCATCATAAAGAGCTCTGTGCCACACAGAAAATAATGAACAGCACCTGACAGTGTATGACAAGGAGGCATCTTATAGTAATGGTTCAAAAATCTAACATCTCACTAAAATGCAAATTATTGAAGGAAGTTCTAAGGTCTCTAAGACTAGCTGGTCCCAAATTTTAGTTGGTACAGCTTGATTCAAAAATGAGTCATAGACTATCTAGAAAGATAGGTAACCTACATATTCTTAAAATAATTCCCAACAATTATAACTTTTCCCATTTGTAGGAATTAGACCAGACACCTTAAGGTTTTGTTACTTGAGATGGAAGTCAATATCTATAGAGTACAAAAAGTCTCATTGGTTGTTACTTAGCAAAACTCAGATACTTAAAAGATAGAAGAACACATAGCAGTTTAAAAAATCCTACAAGATTTTTATCTGATTAAATGCATGCCTTAAAGTAAATGGCTTAAAAGCAAGGACTAATTTTATAAGATACAAACAAAATAAGCATTAAGTGTCTGGGAAATATCTTCTACTGGAAAATAAGAGTGTATAAAATATAGTTTGTTATTGGGAGACTAACAGTATGTGTGTGTGTGTGTGTGCTATCCTACCAACAAACCATTCTTGAAGCATGATTACTCCTAGACATACCAATGAGGATGAAAGTGGATGCCTGTTTTTTAGGGGACGGAAATCACTGGAGAAGGAAACAATAAAGGGAAGTTAGAGTTGTGCATCTTACATAAGGATCTCTGTGGCTCTGAATAAATCAATTACTGAAACCTTAGTTTTTCTATTAAAAAATTAAGACTTTGGATTGTGTTACACCCAAGATTTTTTGTAGGTCCAACATTAAATGAGTTACTAATTTCATGAACACTTAACAGATGCATGTATCAATTCATAAATTAAGCTAAATACAAGGGGAGAAAATTAGATGATGATTTTTTTAGAAGATAATATAATTTGAAGACAGAGTGGTTCACAAAGATCCCAAAGATTCTAGTAAAGAAGCTAGTTTGGGGTTTGGGGGGAAAGATTGTATGAATGCCATCTTGCCATTGCAAGTACAGAAATCAAAATAACAATCAAATATGATAATTATAATTGATAGTTTCAGACAGCTTTTTCAATTATTTTGAGCATAGTGTTTGATGAAGTCAAGGCTATAGATTTGATCTAAACATGTAGTCATTTTCAAAAAGAATAAGTTTTCCTTTTTGCCTATTGATGCTCCTTGATTTAAGGGTAGCCAGTATCAAGCCATACCAGAGACTAAAAAAAAATGTGAAGAAATCAAGGCAAGCCATTTTAAGTCAGAACAAAAGTCTGTGAGTATCTGTGACTCCATAGTTAATATTACTGCCTGCATATCAAGGGATATTAAGGTACCATCAAGAAACACAGAGAAAAATTACCTGAGACTTTGGAAAGAAGTAATTGCAAATGAAATATTTGGGCAAAACCTACTCTGTGGCAGAATGTAAAAACAATTGTCCACAAATTCCTCTTATTTCCTCTTATTCCACATGCCCTCTGCAATATGACTTTGTTGTTCTTCCTATAAAGCTTGGCATCTTTTCCTCTACTTTGAATCTGGACTTGATTTTTTTTTATTTTTTAAAGATATTTTTTTGAGAGAGGAGAAGGGAAAGAGAAAGAGAGGGAGAGAAACATTAATGTGTGGTTGTCTCTCCCATGTCTTATAGTGGGGACCCGGCCCCCAACCTGACTGTGAATTGAACCAGTGACCCTTTGGATCTTGGGCCTGTGCTCAATCCACTGAGCTATACCAGCCAGGACTGGGCTTGATTATTTAACTTGACTTTGTTCAATGAAAGACTAAAAAACCTGACACAAATGGAAGCTATGATTAGGGGCTTATTCTCATTTCCTGTTTTGAACCCCTGAGCTAGGCAAAGAACCTCCCAGGGCTGGTAAGAACTTTCCAGGGTTGGCCTGGTAAGTACTGGAGACATGTACCCGGTTTCTGCCATTGTCCCAGGAAATAAAAAATCAAGCCCTTCAAAATAGGACCACATAGTACCCAGACAACTCTGGTAAAAGAAAATATAGGAATCAAAAACAAGCACATAGTATGGTCACTGACTAGGGAAATTTGTTAAATTGAGAACTATAAAAATAGAAACATATTGTATTAATATGTGTGTTAATTATCTTACTTCAATTATGACTTCACTAGGAGCATATCCTTTATAAAGTAAAGGGAAAGGAGATATTGTAGGGTTATAATCAAACAACTAATCAGCAAATTAACCTTAGCTTTTTTGTTGTAATTTTGGCCACTCAGGCAAGTCATTTAATATTCTAGTCCTGACCTGCTAATTGATTTCCTGACCATTAGTCTTGGCCTTGAAATCATAATCCACAAGGACTACCAGAGACATCCATTTAAAACCTAAATCTGATGATAATGATCCTCTGGTTTAGAGAAACAAAATACTGGCTCCTTACTGTGTATAGAATAAGTTTGGGTTTTTTGTTTTGGGTTTAAAAATCTTTGATAAAGTAAAATATTAGGTTTCAATGTAAATAATTATCAATAAAGAGAAATTGAGCTGTTCTAGTTAAAAGAAGAGGTGCAGCAAGAATAGAATCACTATTTTGTTGATGGAAAGTGAGGCACAATTGGAAAAAGGGCAAAATATTATATTTTAAGATTTTTAATATAGTCGGTGACTTTCTTCAAACTCCTAAGTAGTATCATCTCTAGCAACTCTCTGTATTGCATTTTATATTTCAGTAATACCAAACTACTTGTAGCCCTAAAAGGTAGCATGTCTTTCAGACTTTCATATCTATGCTTTCACTGTATCGATTCATCCCTTGGATAATCTTTCTGATCTTTGCAGTAGTTTCTGTTTGCCTTTTTAAATCAACTTTTGGTGTAGTCTCTTAAGAATCTTTTTCTAACTCTAGATGGCACAACTACGTGTTTTATACCTAAACCTGAGCCATGTCTCTGTCACACTGTTTTTGAGTTACTTTTTTTCATGTATGTACATAAGGGTATGGCTATATGCTACAGATACTGCCATACATGTCATATTTTAGATGATCTATAAATGTTTGACAATCCAACTTTGAATTAGAGAAAGGTAAGCCTTACCAATACAGTGATCTAAGTTTGAGGAATGAAATCTCATCCTAAAACTTTTTGCTCTCCCTGCTCCAACTAGCCAGTCATTCTAACGTACATTCTAGAAGATGGTGGCGTGTCTCCTTACACAACCACATCAAAATTACAACTAAACTACAAAACAATCACACCAAGCCCCCCAGCCAATTGTTCCTGTGTTAGGAAGAGAAGTTCCCATAACTTGTGGCTGTAAAATCCAACAGGGATTGAGGCTGAGGAACACTGAAATTGAGTCCCAGGTATTTCCTCTTAAAGGGTGTGCACATGTACTTACTCAGATTCAGAACCTTTAGATTCAGCTTTGGGGCAGCAACTTGAATAGCACCAGAGACATACAGGGAGGAACTGAATTCTCTGACATCAGGGTGAGAGCTGGGAAGGGTGGTTTTCTCCCAGACAGAACTCTTAGCAGAGGCCATTATTTCTTTTCTGAGCCCTCACTTCACAGAGCCAGCAGGTGAGCACCATATCTGAAACTCCATCAACCTGGCTCATAATGTATGCCCTACTTTGGTAATACCCTGAATGCCTGCCCCACTCAACTTTCAGGCCCACCCAAGCTGTCTCCAGGGGGTTGTTAATACAAATGACCTGTCTTAGCTCATGCTTTAGATTTTCCTAAATTCTCTCAAACAAGCATCATCTGGCCTTAGCGAGCCCCATACATCTGGCTAAGTGGCTACAGACCCAGCACTAGCAGCGGCGATCTTTTTTCACAGCTTGGTTTTGTGGGCACCTCCTAGCACAGCATAAGTAGCAACCATCTACAGATCACTCTGTATTTTATGCCACATGGGCCTGGGAACAACACAGACAGTGGCTGACCATGACCTGCATCTCCCGGGGGCCCCGGTGCCAGCACATGTATTAAACAGCACCACTACCCACTACCTTCACAAGTGACACACTCGAGGAGCAGACTCAGTGGGCACCAGAGCCCTGGTGAAATAAGTCCTCTGCAGAGTGGGCTCCTGCATTAGCTGATTCTCCATGGTGGTAGTAGACTGGTGGTCAGATGTCCAGCCAGTCCTTGCAGCTGATTGGCTTAGGTAAATCCCTCCCATTGACATGCCAACAATAACAAGGCTCAACTACAATAGGAGGGTATATGCAGCCCACACAGTAGGCACACCTCGATTACCCACCTTGGGAGATAGGGATTGCTGCTCCGCTAGACCATATAGGACACCTACTACATTAAGCCACTCTACTAAGGCTGAGAGACATAGCAGCTCCATTTAATGCAAAGAAACAAACACAGCGAGGCTGCCAAAATGAGGAGACAAAGAAACAGGGCCTAAATAAAAGAACAACAAAATGGCAATAAATACACATCTATCAACAATTGAATCTAAACAAGAAAATAAACAAACAAACAGAACAGAAACAGAATCACAGATACAGAGAACATTTTGATGGTTGCCAGATGGGAGGCAGGGGGCATTAGCGGATGGGCAAAAAAGGGTGAAGAGATTAAGAAATACAAATTGGTTATTACGGAATAGTCATAGAGATGTAAAGTAAAGCACAGGGAATATGGTGGGGGGAAGCAAGGAGAGCAATGGGGTAAAATTGAGACAACTGTAATAGAACGACAATAAAAAATAAAATTATAAAATAAAATAAGCAAAAATGCTAACATTTTAAAAATGATTAATAACTAGATGTGGTACCAGAACGCTGCACAATTTAGTGGGATGATCACTTATTCTGTTATGCAATGTGTAATTACTGAGTTATACACCTGAAACTAATATAATAATGTAGTTGAATAATTAAAAATAAAAAATGGATTTTAAAAATACATCCTACTTCCAGAAATAAATTATTTTGACAAAGTTTCATTATTCTGTTGAAGGAAATTGATAGTTATTTTAAGACACAGTACAGCGATTAGAGAATAATTTGTTTTTTGCAGCCCACTTATTTTTTGCAGCCCGGTGGCTTTTTTTTTCTTTTGGCCTTTCTGGACTGCTTATCATCTGCATGCCAGAGATAACACTCTGCTCCTTCTGCTTCTGTAAGCTGCCTCCTGCTTTGGCACCAGAAGTATTGGTCCCAAGGACGGGCCCTCCCTTGCTTTATAAAAATAACTGCTCCTCCACTGCTCAGGGCCCAGAATTTGGAGTCTGACTCCTCTGGGTCCACCCACATAAAATGCAGTTCCACTCTGTACACCTGAAAGCGGCTGAGTTCTTTCTGTAACAATTCTGTAAAAGTCCATTATGCCACTGGAAGGAGAAATGCTTTAATTACTTTCTAATATTTTTATGTAAATTAACTTACCAGAACTTACTGAAAATATTAGTATTGAGCTGGGATGACATAAACAGATAGAAGAGAAATTAAAATTTAAAAAAGTTTACATTCCAAAGACAAGAAAAGGTACTAGTTGATATTAGTATTCCAAATTAGTGCTTATCCTACAAATATTAGACCGACTATAAAATAGTTAAGTAGTTTACAAATCTGCAGCCATACATGACTCAAATTATGTTACACACACAATATCAAGCCAATCATGCTTTATCTAATGGGACAGGAAAGTAAATTCATTTTTTTTAATTTTACTGTTGTTCTATTACAGGTGTCCTAACTTTTCCCCTGTTGCTCTCCACTGCCTTGCACAACACTCTCCTCAACCCCACTCCCACAGTCAAATCCCATGCTGTTATCCATATTCCATGGGTCATTTATGCATGCTCCTTGACTAGAGCCTTCTTCTTCTTTCCCACCTTCTCCCCCTTCCCCCTTCTCTCTGGTATGTTCCTTGTTTCCATGCCTCTGGTTCTATTTTGCTCATTTGTTTTGATCATTGGGTTCTTCTTACCGGTGAGATCATATAGTATTTGTCTTCGCTACCTGGATTATTTCACTTAGCATAATGCTCTCCAGTTCCATCCATACTGTAATGAAGGGTAGGAGCTCCTTTCATTCTGCTGCATAGTATTCCATTGTGTAAATGTACAACAGTTTTTAGAGATTTTATTTGCTTTTAGAGAGAAAGGAAGAGAGGGAGGAAGAGAAGGAGAGAAACAGCAATGTGCGAGAGATATATTGATCAGTTGCCTCTCACACGCCCTCAAACAGGGACTTGGCCTGCAACCTGGGTATGTTCCCTGACTGGAAATCAAACTGGTGACCTTTGGATTTGCAGGCTGATGCTTAATCCACTGATCCACACCAGGCTGGGCTATACCACGGTTTTTTGATCCACTCATTTCCTGATGGGTATTGATGCTGTTTCAAGCACTTGGCTATTGTAAATAATGTTGCTATGACTATTGGGGTGCATAGGTTTTTTGGAATTGGTGATTCAGGATTCTAAGGTATAATCACAGCAGTGACATTGTTGGGTCAAAATGCAGTTCTATTTTTAGTTTTTTTTTGTGGAAATTCCATACTGTTTTCTACAGTGGCTGCACCAGTCTGCATTCCCACCAATGGTGCACTAGGGTTCCCTTTTCTACACATCCTCACCAGCACTTGTTTGTGATTTGTTAATGATGGCTATTCTGACCTATTTGAGGTGGTATCTCATTATGGTTTCAATTTATCTCTCTGATGGCTAGTGATGTTGAGCATCTTCTCATATGTCTATGGGCCCTCTATATGTCCTCCTTGGAAAAGTGTCTGTTCAGAGCTTCTGCCCATTTTTAATTGTATTGTTTGTCTTCCTGTTGTGGAATCATGTGAATTTTTAATATATTTTTGAAATCAAACCCTTGTCTGAGGTATCATTGGCAAATATGTTTTGCCATACCATTGGTTCCTTTTTCATTTTGATTGTGGTTTCTTTAAGCAGAAGCTTTGTAATTTGATTAGATCCCATTTGTTTATTCTTTCCTTTATTTTCCTTGCCCTAGGAGGTATATCAGCGAAAATATTGCTTCATGTGATATATGAAATTTTCCTGCCTATGTTTTCTTCTAGGAGTTTTATGGTATCCCAGCTTACATTTAAGCTTTTAGCAAATTCATTTTTGACATAAAATTTATAACTTATGATTCTTTCTAAGAGGAGAATTATAAGACCACCCCTCATCCTGCGTATGGCGGAGGGCATGAATGTGAAATGTAAGTCCAGAATATGCTCAAAGATGCCTCAGTTACATGAAAGGAGATGATGAATCCTCCCGTTCTTAAAATAAAAACTTGGAATTGTTTCAGAATATAAAATTATAAGTAGAAATGAGGGCCTTGATACACTGATTCTCCAACTCTAAACTGTGATACTGAAGTATACCAAAACTCAATGAAAAGATATTTCAGAATCTGAATAATAAAATCATAAGATAACAAGGAAACCTACTGAAGCTGAATCAATTGTCATAGCTACATCTACCTAAGAGGTTTTGCCAATTTCTTGGAAGGAAAAGTGGAAAAATTATCACTTATTACATTATATTTATAGATTTTTATTAACTGAATATTGAGCTTTATGAAGTATCATTTGCTATTTATAGGCCAATTATTTTCAATCAGATATTTTGCTATTTTATAATGTACTAAATTAAAGAAACTTCTGGTATAGAACAGTGGTTCTCAACACTACCTGTATATTAGCATCACTTGAGGTGAATTTTAGAACTGACCAATACCAGCACCAGAATGCTCCCACGATTCTAATGTGCAACCATGGCTGTCTAAAACAGAGGGAGTCCCAGACAAGACAGACTTAACTGTAGTTATAAAATTCAGGCCCTAGAATAAACAGATCACATGAACTTGCACTATTAGACCTTAAATTGTCTTATTTTTCTTTAACTCTATGTGCTTTTAAAGTTATAGTGAGGGCTAGTAAACTTTAGGACTTCAAACCCTTGGCCACAGAGCACCTCGGGTTCAAATAGCTTTCTTTTTCCCACAACAGGGATTGCACAGATACAGGTGTGGCAAAGAGAATTTGTGATTCCACAGTTTAGTATTTGTAGGAAAGAAAACAGAGTTAAAATTATGCTATAGGAGATGGAAATAAAGACTTTCAAGAAATCGGTTCTTACATGAAAAACGAGAGGCAGAATATCAGAATGGATAGTTGCTAAGCCTGCAGTGCCAGCATTTGTAAAAGTGACTAAGTAATATAAAAGAAGAAAACAAGACAATAATAGCCTAACAAATGTAACCTTAAACAAAAATACACTTACAGCATACTATAATGCAGAATTAGCAGCAACCTAATATATGCTAATTCCATAGATTTAACTCAAAGGCTCACAGAGGACACAGATGATTCTCATTGAAAATCCCACTGGATTTGCCCTTCTCTCTTTAGAAATTAACATTCCAAATGTAGGTCTAAAAGAAACTACATGTAGAACATATTAGATATTCATGTTAAATAAACTTAAGGACTTCCACATGGTGGCAGTAAATAGCTATTACATTCAAGGGAAAGAACTGGCAAATGCTTTGTATCTCATGCTCTTAAATCTCTGCTCTACCAAGATGAGTGTCTGATAAGATGAAATATGCCAGAAGATTCAGACTTATTGAGGGAAGTCCATCTTTAAATTGTCCATAGGGTCACAGGCACAGGAACATGCCCAGTAAACTTCTGATTATATGGCAAGACCATAACATCTGGCATCCACAGTCGGGAAAGTCATCAAGACTATTCCTCTTTTTGGTTCTTCCTATCTCTCTAGTCATGCCACTTGCCAATTTGACAAATAGCACTGTGCTGTAGTTCACTATTTACTGAGTTTTGCTCTACCTTACTATTGTGCTGCTTGCTAAGTTTTCTCTATATTACTAAATACTACTCTTCATTAAGGGTGCCCATGAGGAATCCTATTCCTCTCCTCCTCAATTAGGTAGTCCTATTATGAGTGTCTGCCTGTTTATGTATATCACAGTCTTAACATATAAAACACCAATTCAACAGCCTTCACGTAGATTTGGTTTTCCTATTATTGTATTCATTGATTTTATCATGACACTTCTAACAATTAGAATGACTTGTTTTTACATCATCATTTTTTTAGTGTCTCTCTTCAGCCAGACTCTAGCCTTTGTGAGGATGAGGATGATGCCTGTTTTAGTCATTGCTCTATTACCAATCCCTATCACAATTCCTGACACATAAAAATGCGTTTGCTATACATTGAACACTTATATGTATTAATTAATTGAATGAATGAATAATTTAAAGGATGAAGAGACAAAATAAAAGATAAAGTTGACTAGACGAGTATCTGATAATTCAATACAATAATTATAAACCACTTCAAGTAATGGCGTAATTGATATGTTTTGTTTTAGAATAAGGTAGGTCATTCTTTTCTGCCTCTTACACATTAATTAATTAATTACTCTTTATTAAGTACATTGATTATGAATTTTCCAAGTCCCTTGAGAATATACAAATTGATGAAGATCATGCATGTTTTCATTGGTGTACAAATGAGCAACAGTTGGTAATTAGTTTTGAGTTGGCCTGATCTTATCATTTCTGAAATTCAGTTCATTGCTCTCAACAAAAGATTACTTAGACATGAAAATAAATAAATTGACAACAAATTTATGCATGTATTTATATCACAAAGTTCATATGGACAAGCAAAATTAGTATGTTATGTTTCTGGAACAGGAAAAAATTAATAATATAGTTTACTGAAGCAATTTCTTCTCTCAAAGACATGGTTAACTAATTGATAAATGCCACAGCATTTATTTTAATGACTATATATGAATGCTTTTTGTTCAAGGTTTCATACTTATTTTATCTTAGGCATTTTCCGTGGATAGCTGAAATGAGTGGTTGGTGTGCACATTGTATTGTTACATTGCTTTATCAGCATATCAACAGAAAAGGTACTGGCTCAGAGGATGGGGAGTTAGAGAAATTTTTCAATAGTCCCCCTGTCCCCAGAACTTTAAGAAACAAACACTGCAGGTCCTAGATTGAAGGGCATCTCTGGGGTGGGAGGAGATAGAAATAACAGATCATGAAGATAAGAATGGAGATATCATGAGCCAGATGATCGCAAAAATAGCCTGGAGGAGAACACTGGAAAAGAGCAAGTAAGAGGGCACTACCTTTGTGCTAGTGTATACTATGGGCTTTCACACAGGTGTTTGATGAAAAGGACATGGACTGGCGATTGGAGAAACTTCTAATCTCATTGCTTTGTTATTTAAACAACTTAAGAAAAAAATTATTCCTGGAGGCCCCAATCTCCTCTATGGTAAACTGAGGATAATAGCATTAACCTGCTGTTTTGTGAATGTAGTTGGAACATGGTTGAGCCTTGCTAACTATTGTGTCTTTTGTTTCCCATGTAAAGTGAAAGTAATGGCTTTAAGTTTGTTGGCATTTACTCCAAAAAACTGAGTTGAGTGTACAGGCTAAATTAAGTTTGCCATAATTACCAGTGACTGACTTGCACTGAGAAAACAAACTTAATGGACAATTGAACATTAAGTGGATCTTTTTGCAGATTGGTGGGGGGCCATACAAATGCCAAAAATTATAACATATGCATATATTTCCTTCAAAATATATTTATAGTTTTATAAAGTACCAGGGTTTTACTGCTATATCACCTCAACTGAATATAGCAACAGGTTAGGCTTTTGGATAAGGAATTATCCTCAACACATGCATTACATGTTCTGAAAATAAAGAAAACTGTGATTCTATATTCTGTATCATAATTGTTGATCATCCAGTTTCTTACACAAAGGGATCTAGATGGGAGCCAATTGAGGTTAAGAGTGGAGGGCACTTAAATAAATCTGTAGAAAAGAAGCCTTTGCAATAAAGACAGAGCAGCTGAGCTTAACATTAAAAACAGATGAAGAAGGTACAGAGAATAAGTAGCATAGATGGTAGATAAAAATAGGGGGAGGGCAAGAATAGTATGGGAAATATAGAAGCTAAAGAACCTGTGACACATGGACATGAACTAAAGGGGAGAATATGGAGGGAGGGGGTGTGCAGGGTGGAGGGGAATGAAGGAAGGAAAATGGGACAACTGTAATGATATAATCAATAAAATATATTTAAAAAACAGATGGAAACAATAAGAAAGGACAAAGTGAAACAGCAGAATCCAATATACCCTTTCCACTTCCACAGTGAAAATGCCTAACAAGAAAGTGCTTCCACACCTGGAATTCTCAACTTAATAACATGCTTTTCCTCAGCTTACAAAATTTTTCTAATAACTTTTGTATCCTTAACAAATAAAAATGGATTGAAAATTAATTAGACTGTTTTAAGGGGGAATATAGTGCAACCAAGGCATTAAATTTGCTTGTAAGTTTACATTTATGTTTGTGGTGATAACTAAATTAAAAACATAGAGCCTTCTGGAGAATTAGTATTTTGAAATTTTAAAAAGGAAACCTCACTTATGGTAAATGTTCCATTTCTATAGCTCTGAGTTCTATTCTTTCGTAATAATAACCCAGGTGATTCTAATAAAAAGTTAATCTTGGAAATCTCAGATTTAGCTTGTTAATTATTCCCATTCATTATGGAAGGACGAATGGGAAAAAATAATTAAATTGATTAGGGTGAGAAAGAAAGTTATGAGCTTAGGTTACTGTTCAGGTCCTCAGGAGTAGCCTTAAGTATATAGATGTAACCCAAAGGAAACTGAGTAGGCAGCAGGTCAAAAGTCTAATGAAAATTAAGTGATTTGAAAATGGGAGGAAATATGAAGTCAAACTTTACCCTTTTTAGAATTTTTTCCATAATGCATTATAAAACAAACAAGCAAATAACAAGAACAATGAAAACTCAAGATTTATTTAAGCTCAAATATAAAAATGTAACTTACATGACCACTTGAATGGTTTCATGATTCTAGGTCCTGGCATTTCTATCTCCTTTCTCTCTTCTTACACCCATGGTTACCACCTTAGTTAAGACCTCCGATATGTTTTACCTGTGCTGTTGAAATACTCAAAATTATTCTCACTGCTTTTATTCTCTCCTTATCTGCATTCTATTCACATTGAATCTACAATGATTATTCTCAAACATCTGCTCTGTCCTCTAAATTACTGTGCCCATACAATTCCATGATCCAACCTCTGTTGACTTTGCCTCAGCCAATTTATATTTCTTTTTTTTAAATTTTTTTATTGATTATGCCATTACATTTGCTCTATTCCCCCCTCCATTCCCCTCCACCCTGCATACCCCTCCCCCACCATTTCCCCCTTTAGTTCATGAACATGTGTCTCAAATTCTTTAGATTCTGTATTTCCCATACTATTCTTGCCCTCCCCCTATGTATTTTCTATCTACTGTCTATGCTACTTATTTTCTGTACCTTCTCCCCCCTTCCCCTCCTCCCACTCCCCTGTTGCTAACCCTCCCTGAGATCTTCATTTCTATGGTTCTGCTCCTGATCTAGCTATCCTCTTAGTTTGCTTTTGTTTTAGGTGTGGTTCTTAATAACTGTGAGTTTGCTGTCCTTTCACTGTTCATCTTTTTTTATCTTCTTTTTTCTTAGGTAAGTCCCTTTAACATTTCATATAATAAGGGCTTGGTGATGATGAACTCCTTGAATTTGGTCTTATCTGAGAAGCACTTTATCTGTCCTTCCATTCTAAATGAAAGTTTTGCTGGGTAGAGCAATCTTGGTTGTAGATCTTTGGTTTTCATGACTTGGAATACCTCTTTCCAGCCCCTTCTTGCCTGTAAGGTCTCTTTTGAGAAATCAGCTGACAGTCTGATGGGAACTCCTTTGTAGGTGACTGTCCCCTTAGCTCTTGCTGCTTCTAGGATTCTCTCCTTCATTTTAATCTTGGCTAATGTAATTATGATGTGCCTTGGTGTGTTCCTTCTTGAGTCCAACTTCTTTGGGACTCTCTGAGCTTCCTGGATTTCTCGGAAGTCTATTTCCTTTGCCATCTTGGGGAAATTCTCCTTTATTATTTGTTCAAATAATTTTTCAACTGGTGGTTGTGCCTTTCCCCCTTCTGGTACCCCTATAATTCGGATGTTGGAACGTTTAAAGATGTCCTGGAGGTTCCTAAGCTTCTCCTCATTTTTCTGAATTCTTATTTCTTCATTCCTTTCTGTTTGATCATTTTTTTCTTCCTTCTGGTTCTCTCCCTTGATTTGAGTCCCAATTTTCTTTCCATTACTATTGGAATCTTTTGTATCCCCATTCATTTCAATTAATTTAGCTTCCATATGTTTCTCTAATTTGTGGCTAAAGTCAACCAGTTCTGTAAGGATCCTTATAACCAGTGTTTTGAACTGTGCATCTGAAAGACTGGCTATTTCTTCATCACTTAGGTCTATCGGTTCTGGGGCTCTGAGTTGTCCTAGAGCCATTTTTGCTCTATTGGTGCTGTTAAGTGAGCGGAGCGAAGCCTTAGTTGTTTACCAGGACGGGTTGACCCAGGTCGCTGGTTTGTGACGCTGTGTGTGGGGGCGGGGTCAGAGAGGGAGCAATGGCGTTCCTCTCCACTAGCCCAGCGCATCCAGTCACTCAAACGCCTCAGGCTTGCTTATCTGATCCTAATTGTGAGAGCCTGCTGCACCGCATGGGTTTCCCTTCTCACTGGTTTCTCCGCACGTAAATGCGCGCGACCCACCGACCCACCGAGCCTCTTCCCTGTGCGCTCCGGCAGCCAGCTCACTGGCGATCAGCGTCCTCGGTTGCCTGCGCGCACCTCGCACCGCCCCGGGAATTTTTTCTTGCTAACCTGCTCCGCTGCTGGCCTCGCTCCTCGTACCGGTCCAGCCGAGTATCTAGTTGTCCTTTGGACTCCGTATTGTCGATTTTCCGTGTGGCTTGGTTGTGACTGCTGTTAAAAATAGTTGTTCTTAGATTTGGTTGTGCACAGAGGTGAGGTGGATCCTCCATCTACGTCTCCATCTTGGTGGAAGTCCCAATTTATATTTCTAACCTTCAATGCCTCCAAGCTCATGCTACCTATTCTTTCTGGCCTTTCATGACATGGGCTATATATGAGGTCTATCTGGAAAAAGTCCAGCCATTGTTAACACAATGAGAACTGTTTGTGCAACATCGTGCAACCTGGCAGCAAAGGAGAGTGGACTAGAATGCATGTGTGTGAACAATGATGACTTTACTGCACCAGTCAATGGGGGCAGTACATGCTATTGTGTGAGTGTGTGTACCGTGTGGCTATCACTTTCAAAATGACTGAATGAATAGAGAAACAAATCTGCATGGAATTTTGCCTCAAGCTTGAACATTCCTCTGCAGAAACTACTTGGATGATTCAGGAGGCTACAGCTATAGGCAACTACTGATTGGCAACTTCATCACAACAATGCGTCTGCTCACGCATCATGTCTTGTGCAGAGTTTTTTGGCAAACCATCAAATCTCTCAGGTGACTCAGCCCCACTACAGCCCAGATTTGGCACCCTATGACTTCCAGCTTTTCCAAAAACCAAAATCACCTTTGAAAGGGAAGCAATTTCAGACTGTCGATGAGATTCAGAAAAATACAACATGGCACCTGATGGTGATTCAGTGAATTGTGAGAGGCCGCAAGGTCCCTGCATTGAAGGGAACTGAGGCATTATTGTCCTATGTACAATGTTTCTTATATCTTGTATCTTCTTTAATAAATGTGTCTATTTTTCATATTATGTAGCTGGATACCTTCTGGACAGACCTCATACATTCACCTTTGATAAACACCTATCCTGACCTTTGCTCATTGTATTTGTATTCTGAATCATTTTCTATGATAAGTTTCTATACCATAATGTAGGCGTTTGCTTACTGTCTTCTAGATCTTATGAAGTCTTTAGAATTTACATTATCTTGAACCTCAGTAAATGGTTTTCAATGAATCTATGTGTTACAGAAAAATTTCATCATGAAATACCTGAGCTGATGTTTATGCCAACTGTAGCATATATAGTATCCTCATTCCATTGACATGTCATACTCAATAAGGCAAGAGGATATGTTCTGTATCTTGCTGATCTGTGGTATAGTTTGCCTTTATTTTCATGAATGAAAGCAGTTGTGGAATATTCAGAGGGTCTAGGAGTATCCTGTTATAATTAAAAAGCAAGTCCCTGAGTTCAATTTGCTCAATGAAAGGGTACTTAGAAGCTGTACTTTTTGAATCATTATGGTATCAAGTTGATATTGTTGTATGAATCAATGAAGAATAGTGTGATAATAGAAACACTCAATGGAGATATTTGCATAAATGCTCTGTTTTGTTGTACTGATGTGGAAAATTCTGATCCTCTTTCATTAAGGATATTTTTGTGCAGAGCATTATGAATAACACACACACACACACACACACACACACAAATCCATTTTCTCCCTATATTCAATTTTTACTGCATCTCAAGAGCCTCAGATAATGTGGAAAAAAGACCATGAGAGACCCAGAGATAGCAGTGATTGTTAAAATTACAAAACAATCAGAATATGTCATCATAACTAACCATTCTTATCTACCCTCTGTTACCCCATTTTGGGTTAAAATAAAATTTAAAGTGTCTGCATATTTTGATATGACAGAGTGTTAATCTTCCAAAAGATAAAATTTAAAGAGCTGTTTTATATCTTTATTATGTCATAAAACACAGTATTAAAAAAGCTAAGTCTTTCTAAGGCAAATATCTAGTTTTGAAATGTAGCTTTAAATCAGACATTTAGAAGTTATGTGATATTTTAGAAGCCCATTACCCTTTCTTTTTTTAATATTTAATTTTATTTTATTTTAATTGTTGTTCAAGTACAGTTTTCTGTCTTTTACCCCATCCCAGCCAATTGCCCCAGCTCTCCCCACTTCCCTCCAATTTTCAACCCCCTAGTTTTTGTCCATGTGTCCTTACTCTTTCAACTCTGTTTTTTGCATTTGTGCATAACAAAATTTATTAAATTATAGTAAAATTAATTACATTAGCTAGGAATAAATGACAGAGCACATGAGAAAGCATTTTGTAGACTATAAAACCTAAGAGATTGTATATTCATTATTAAAGGATTACATATTAATGTAAAATTTATAATTATCCACTTTAAAACAATGTATCATTAATATGATCAATTGTGATCATATTCTACATTATAGGTCCAAGCATTTTCAATTATGAAAAATCTATAATAATTATATCAGAAACTATCATGGATTAACCCTTGTTTTATCAATGATAGAGAATTAGCATAATAACAGAAAATACCATGAATTTAGTAATATTAAATTTACAAAGCATTGTAATCAAAGTAGCATGCATATATATTGGGTAAAGAATAAAACATTATATATAAAATATATATTTGAGACTGAACTCCTACTGTGAAAAAATTTAAAAAAAAATTAGTGACTGAATTCCAATCTGTTTCATTATGAGCAATCCAAGTCAGCCAGAGGCTAGAACAGCAGAGAAAAGGGACCCTCGCACCTGGAGTATGAGGGGTAGCCCGGCCTACTGAGTGCAGTATGACTTTGGTTTCTCATTAGCTGACATCTTTGGCTTCTCCTATTTTGTTTTTGTTGCAAGGTCTCAGCAATTTACAAATTCTCCTTCCTTTCCTTCTTTCCACTTTCATTTTCTCTGCTTCTAAAATAAGAATTGTATGTCTAACATAACACCAACAGTTTTAAAAGTCATGTATTAAGAGGTTGAAATCTAACCTGATACTTTCAGATGACCTATTTATATCTTCAATGTGGGAAAATTATAAACAAACAAAATGTATCTAAACTTTTGGGTCACTCAGTTGACTTTTAAATGTGAGAATGGAGTTCCAAATAAAATACATTGAACTAAATGACAGAATAAACTGATGTGTGCTGATGTATATAGTATTTTGTGAGTACTCTTTTAAACAAAAAACTAATAAAACATAATATATATTTACTGAGGTTTTAGTAAATAAACCTATATAAAATTGTAGTACACATGCACACACACACACAAAACCATGCATGAAAGATGGAGAAGATTTGTGAACAATAAAGCCACAACTCCTCAGGCATCCTTGCATCCTTGCTACTTGCAGGTCAGAAAACAGCAGTGCAAATCAAAGATCACATATACATAAATAGATTCTAAACATCCATCAGCCTAACTCCAATTTTTAACAGCTTCCTCAATGTTCTAGCATAACTAAGAGATAGGGCCAGTATTATTTGGATTCTATCAACTATTTTTTTTAACTTTATAATTTTTTTTACCTGTTCACAAATGTAATAATTCTTGAAAACCCCTAAGTCCTAAATACAACTAGATTGTGTGTATTTGTTAGAAAAGTGCTAATGAAGCATCTGATTCTTTAACTGAAGTGTTGATAAAGTGAATGGAGTAATGAACTTAGATTGATAGTATGTTGTATAAAGCAAAATCTGTCATAAGTGTGAATTGGATTTAAAACCAAATTTTACTAACTTACCAATGGGGCAGCTCTTTTTAGAGATTTACCTCAAAATCCCTGTCCCACTCCAAAATTTCTCAGAATAATTTTGACATTGGTATTGAAACATCAAGAGAAAATATGTGAATAATTCTATGTGCCAACATTTCGTTACTTTAAGTCTGGACAAATACATGAACCATCAGGCAATGTCATCCTACCCTGTTAGCCACCCAAATTTATTTTGTTTATCTGTTTGTTGTATCACATATCCAAGAATGTATCTTGAAGATTCACACTTCAGTTGTAAATTTCTTTTCTTGTTCTTTAGGTTTGTTGATTTTGGGCTCCTATATTTTAAAATTATTTTATTGCATACATATTACGGGAAGATTGTTATAAATCTGCTAGGTCTGATTTGGGATGGGTTGAAGGTATGTATCAGTTGAGAAGAACAGACATCTTAATATTGAGCATTGTAGTATTCCTGATGTTGGTAATTTGGTTTTCTCTCTTTTATCCTGATCAGTCTGGCTAGAGGTCTATCCATTTGATTGTTTATTTCAGAGAAGTAGCTTCAGAATTTTTTTATTATTGCCATTGCTAGGCTCTTTTTTTGTTTATTTAATTTCCACATTGCTTTTTATATTTTCTTTCTTTTGATTATTTTGTAATATTTAATGTGCCCTCTTTTCTAGTTTCCACTAGAACAAGAATAGAATATATGCTTATACAAAATAAAATACAATCTAATAGCAATACATAACCCTATAAAAGTTGTTCAAGTTTTTTGTCAAGAAAATAATAATTCAAAGGCATTCAAGAACACAAATTAATGTTTATTTAGGTGTCAACTATTTACTTCACCTTTTCTTATTTCCTGTTGAAGAAATTTTTCCTTATCATGGCATCCTGAGGTTATGAATATACGTGTATAAGTGTACACACAAAAGTATACACATCTTTGACATTGATATACTTTTGTCTTTGTGTATGTTGTTTGATAAGAATGTATATTTATATTTATACATGTATACATGATTTCCCACTGTCATTTAATGAATTATACATTATTTTCCCTGCTGTTCTGCTGTTTCCCCTGCTGCTCTGTTAAAATCAATTTTTTCATAAATTAATGGTTTTGACTAGAGGTTCTCTATTCTACTGTACATATCAATTCATTGAATTCTGCACTAGTAATATACTAAGTTATTTACTGTAAATTTTAGTAGGAGTTGTGCTTTAGAATGTTTTTATTTACTCTATTCTTTTTTCATAAAAATTTCAGAATCAATTTATTAAGTACCATAAGAAATGTTCAAGTTTTTATCTGAATATATTGAATAATTTGGGAAGAAATCACAGTTTTACAATATTGAGACTTGCTGTTTAATGTTGCTGCATGAAATATCTGAGATTTTCCTGCCAATGTTTTCCTCTAGGATTTTAATGGTGTCACAGCTTATATTTAAGTCTTTTACCCACTTTGAATTTATTTTGGTGTATGGTGTAAGTTGGTGCTCAAGTTTCATTTTTTTGCACGTAGCTGTCCAGTTCTCCCAACACATTTGCTGAAGAGGCTATCTTTACTCCATTTTATGTTATTGCCCTCTTTGTCGAATATTAATTGCCCATAGAGACTTGGGTTTGTTTCTGGGCTCTCTGTTTTGTTCCATTGGTCCATGTGCCTGTTTTTATGCCAGTACCAGGCTGTTTTGATTCAGTGGCCTTGTAATACAGTTTGGTATCAGGTTTGTGATCCCTCCTACTTTATTCTTCCTTTTCAAAATTGCAGCTGCTATTCAGGGTTGTTTATGGTTCCATATAAATTTTTGAAGTGTTCTATGTCTGTGAAATATGCCATCGGCACTTTAATAGGTACTGCATTGAATCTGTAAATTGCTTTGGGTAGTATGGACATTCTGTTGATGTTAATTCTTCTAATCCATGAACATGGTATGTATTTCTATTTGTTTGTGTCTTCCTTGATTTTCTTCTTCAGTGTTGTGTAGTTTTCTGAGTACAGGTCTTTTACATCCTTGTTTAGGTTTATTCCCAGATATTTTATTTTTCTTTTTGCTATATCGAATGAGATTTTTTATTGATTTCTACTTCTGCTGTTTCATTGTTAGTATACAAAAATGTCTTTGATTTCTAGCAGCACAATTTATAATAGCCAAAGAGTTGGAAGGTTCCTAGGTGCCCATCAGTAAATGAATGGATCTAAAAACTATGGTACATTTACACAATGGAATTCTATGCAGCAGAAAGAAAGAAGGAGCTCCTACCCTTTGCAACAGCATGGATGGAACTGAGTGAAATAAGCCAGGCAGTGAGAGACAAATACCATATGATCTCACCTTTAACAGGAACCTAAACAACAAAACAAACAAGCAAGCAAAATATAACCAAAGACACTGAAATACAGAACAGGCTGACAGGGACCAGAGGGGAGAGGGGAGAGAATTTCTGGGGAAAAGAGGAAGGATTCACAGGAACATATATAAAGGACACATGGAAAAAAACTAAGATGAGGGTGGGGAATGGGAGGGAGGTGGGGAGCACTGGGGGGGGTGGGCTGGGATGAGAGTAAAAGACAAAAAACTTCTTGAACAATAATTAAATAAAAATGCTTAAAAATAAAATAAAATAAAAGACTTGCTGTTTAATACGTTTTTCATTTATTAATTTAGGTTCCCCCTAATACTTTTTCTTCATAGTAGTTTTGATAAAGAGCTTGAATATTTTTTGTTAAAATACTTCCTTATAACTTACTCTTTTGGATGCTACTGAATAAATATAATACTTTTTATTATTTAAATAAATTTTGTAACTAACTTTGTTTTGCAATACAATATCAATCAAACTTTTATATTTATTTTATATCCAGAAAACTTGTTAAATTTCCTAAGCCCTGGCTGGAGCACCTCAGTTGGTTGAAGTGTCATCTTTGAACACAAATGTCCTAGGTTCCATCCTGGTCAGGGCCCATGCCTGGGTCGCAGGCTCGTTCCCCAGCTGGGATGCATGCTGTGGGCATCAGTGTTTCTCTCTAAGTTTAATCTAATCTTTACTGCAACTTCCTCCATTACTATTTAGTTCCCTTATAATCCCCACCCCCCAGCAGTCATCACATTGTTGGTGTTTCTCACGTAGATGTTTCTCTCTCCTTCCCCCTTTCTCTCCAATGAGAATAAAATAAACCTTTAAAAATTATTCTAAGCTTTAGTATAATGTTTATTAAGCTGTTACATATAAAACATATTATCTCTAAGTAACTTTTTAATATGAATGCAATTTTTGTTTGTCCTAAAAGATATTTATGTCTGCTGCTATAACAAACAAAACACCAAATTTCTTTCTTCTTTTTTTGTTAGTTTCATGTCTAATTTTTATTCTGAAATGTAAAGCTCTTCTGAATTAAAGTACAGTTGACATACAATATTGTAGTAGTTTCAGGTGTAGAGCATAGTGGGCTTTCACACTTACCTACCTTACAAAGTGATCACCACAAAAAGTCCACTACCTGTCATTATACTAAGTTATTGTGATATTGATATTATTAATATTCTCTATGTTGTACTTTACATCCCCACAACTTATAAGTTTGTATCTCCTAATCCCCTTAACCCTTTTGCCCATACCCCTACTGCCTAACCCTCTGACAATTTCAGTTTTTCTTTATTTATGGGTCAGTTTGCTTTGTTTGTTCATTTTAGTTTTTCAGACTCCACCCCTAAGTGATATGATACAGTCTGTCTTTCTCTGACTTACTTTCGCTTAGCATAAGAACCTCCAGGTCCATCCATGTTGTTGCAAATGGCGAGATCCATTTCTTTTTCATGGGTGGGTAATATCCCAGTGTGTTGTGTGCATGATCTTTATCCATTTATCTAGTGATGAATGAATACCTGGGTTGCTTCAATAACTAGGCTATTGTAAATAATGCTGTCATAAACAGAGAGGTGCACATAGCTTTTTGAATTGTTCCACTTCTGGGGGCTTATCTGACCAAATTTCAATGGTTACTACCACAGAAGTTTATTTCTCATTAATATTAAGCAGAATTTAGTATTCAGCAAGCAGTCTTTTATTTAGTGATTTGGATATTCCTTCTTATTTTGTGTTTCTGGTATCCACTAAGATTTCCAAGTTCTTTTTATTTATTTATTTATTTTTAGAGAGAGGGGAAGGGAAGGAGAAAGAGTCGGAGAGAAGCATAAATGTGTGGTTGCCTCTTATGAATTTCCTACTGGGGACCTGGCCTGCAACCCAGGCATGTGCCCTGATTGGGAATTTAACCAGTGACCCTTTGCTTCACCGGCCTGTGCTCAATCTACTGAGCTACACCAGCCAGGGCAATTTCCAAGTTCTTTATTTTATAAAAACATATGAGTCAAAAGAAAAATGCAGGATTATTCAACCACATGTTATTCCAAAAAGTGGTATACATAAGCCCTGTTTATATTTTGTTGACCAGAATCCAGACACATGCTTCCACTTAATTTCAAGAAAGTGAGGGGAAAATAGTCTATGTGCTCAGAAGAAGGAATGAGGTTTTGGTAATTCTGGGAATTCTCTGCCACATCATTCTTTAGACAGAATGGTACATGTATATAATCCAAGGTTAACAGTGATTTATCTCAGATGTTGAAAATACTATTTCATTGCCTTCCTTTCATATTATTGGTTTCGAAATATCAGCTGACAACATAAATGCCCTCCTAAGTAGCTGGTAAGTGATCTTTGATAGTTTTAATCTCTTTATCTGTCATTCATACAGCAATAATTTTTAAGTTCACTGATGTGTCCTTCTCTCTCTCTCCCCCTCACTTTGATGTGTCCATATACACACATACTTATAAATGTACCTATTGTATGTACATATAAATATATTCTCATATGTATACACAAATGTACATATATATATACTCTACTCACTGGTATATGTGCATATAATATTCTAAATATTTTAAAAGATTCTTAATTGCTTCTTTTTACTAACATCTTTATCAAAATATTAATTTATATATAATATAACCCATTCATTTAAAATATACAATTCAATTATTTTTAGTATATTCACAATGAGTTTTTAACATCTATTTTTGTTTTATTTCCTTTTGTTTTTAATACTTTCTTACTCCTCTGTAAGAGACACATTACAGAATAGTTTAGAAATTTTTGACCTATTAAATTAAATTAATTTTATTTAGATAGAATTTGTATACCAACCGTTTATACTGTGATTTTTTTACTGCAACATTATATTTCTTCACTTATTTACAACTGGAAGCTAATTTTTATCTTCGTTTATATCTGGTTATTTGATCCTTTCTTAGTTTATTTTTTATTATTGTTCAAGTACGATTGTCTCTATTTTCCCCTCACCACTCTCCCCCACCACACCCACCACCACCTCCAACCCTCAATCCTACTTCCCTTTGGCTTTATCCATGTGTCTTTTTTAAAAAAATATTTTATTTATTTATTTTTCGAGAGAGAGGAAGGGAAGGAGAAAGAGTGGGAGAGAAATATCAATGTATGGCTGCCTCTTATGCGTCCCCTGCTGGGAACTGGCCTGCGACCCAGGCATGTGCTCTGACTGGGAATCGAACTGCGATACTCTGGTTCACAGGCCCGCACTCAATCCACTGAGCTACACCAGCCAGGGCTCATGTGTCTTTTGTACATGTTCCTTGATGATCCTTCCCCTTCTTTCTCCTGTTATCTCCCTCCCCCTCCCCTCTGGTTACTGTTAGTTTGTTCTTTATTTCAGTGTCTCTGGTTATATTTTGCTTGTTTGTTTGTTTTGTTCATTAGGTTCCGTGGATGCTAATTTTACCAGGGTCTTTCTGGATTACTATTTTTGAATTCTGTTCTCCTTTTCATGCCAAATTAATTTGACCTTGCTTTCACTTTAAACTTTTATTCACCTTGAACCCATGGGCACTGAAATTTTTCATATCACTTACTTCCAGACAACAGCAGCCAGAAGACCCATGGTTTCAGCCCATTTAACAACTTTCATTCTTGCACTATTTTTGTTTTAAGTGGGGTTACTAGGTAGGATTGTCCCATGTGATGCTTGAAACATACTTATAGCTAAAAGAATTTTTCAAAGGTAAGTTAGCATCCTATAATTTTACTTGCGAAATCACCTAATCATAGATCTAAGTCTTTTTTCTTCCTTCCTTCCTTTCTTTCTTCCTTCCTATTTTTTAAACCAACTTCATATTTTCTAAATGTTTTAAGAAGGTAATGTGAACCACATGTAAAATAATTGTGGCATTTTGATAGAATTTGTACTTTACCTTTATGATCAAATATATGTAGAACATGTAAAAAACTTAAAAGGGAATTACCTTTTGATCTAGTGATTCCCCCGCTGAGAATATACCCTAAGAATCCTGAATCACCAATGCGAAAGAACCTATGCACCTGAATGTTCATAGTGGCATTATTTACAATAGCCAAGTGCTGGAAACAGCCTAAGTGCCCATCACTTAATGAGTGAATCAGAAAAGTGTGGGTTCATTTATACAATGGAATACTACACAGCAGAAAGAAAGAAGGAACTCCTACCCTTTACGACAGGATGGATGGAACTGGAGAGTATTATGCTAGGTGAAATAAGCCAGGCAGTGAAAGGCAAATGCCATATGATCTTACCTATAAATGTAACCTAATCAACAAAACAAACAAATGAGCAAAATAAAACCAAAGACAGGGAAATGAAGAACAAACTGACAGTGACCCAAGAGGGTGGAATGGGTGTGAGAGAAGAAAGAAGGGGAAGAGGCAAGTCAAGGAACATGAACAGAGGACCCATGGGCATGAACAATGAGGGGGATTGACTGTGGTAGTGGGAGCAGGGCAATAGGTGGGACAACTGTAACTGAACAAGAAAACTAATGTTTATAATCTGCTAGAAACTGAGGCAAAATAGCTGAAGTCCTGTGTCCAAAGTTACAGAACCAATAAAAGATACAGAATTTCAGGCAGTTGGACTAGTGAATAATGTTTTCAACATACAGAATTATTTGGTGGTTTTGATATTACAGGGCTGTATAAGCAGGTGTGAGGTGATTCAGAATGCTCCATGTTTCAACATGTTACATAAATGGTTAGAGAGCCAGATGCTACTTTGTCTTTATTTTCAGTGTTTAAATTGAAGTATGAGTTGTATAAGAAAATCTGTTCTAAAATTTTATCATTCCTTAAAGAACCATTTCTGTGAAATAGAGTTCATTGTATATCAGTTTATTTGAAATTTGCTTTTTGTTATTTTTTGCTTTTTAAAAAAATAGTTAATATTTTTGTATGGTAATAGGGTCTAAAAGAGCTCTATCTTCTGAAAATAATATTAGTTTTGTTTTGCTTCATTTTCTGACTGGGTGCTTTTATACTTGGTGTGTACTAGGAATGTGTCAATTTGTTCATCACTTTATTTAGATATGGCCTTATTGCTTTTTATTATTCTGGTAATATTTTTATATCATTTTTGAAAGTCATGAGTTTTTCTTACTCTTCAAATAATCCCTGGGATACAGAGATATGAAAGAGGGCCCTTTATTCTTATAATCCTTCTGGCTACAATATTTTGTTATTTTATTGTTATGTCAAAATGGATTTTTGCATCTCTTTGAAGTAAATAGGAAGAGAATGAGATGAGATGAGTAGATACTGGACAATCAGAATCTCACAGTGTAGTCATGGTTACCATCAAAATACTGCATGGCAAATGAGTGATTCAATCTATAAAGAATATATATATTAAAAGTGTGGGTTGGCATTTTTGTTAATGCTTTCCTTAAAAATTCACAGGACTGACTGGAAAACATCTTATCATTTTATTGACATTCATGAAGATTGATATGACATAGATGGGAATAAAAAGCACAAAATCTAATAGGAAGACATAACAAGGAAGTGCTGAGAACAGCTACAAATGCTATTTCTTTCTCTCACAGACATGTACTCAAAGACCTCCTAGTATTTTTAGTCATTTCACTGTATTACAAGCTTTATGTTATATATAGATATTCTAAACATTCCCTTCTTCCTATTTCAAAATAAGACTTAAAATTTTTACACTGGCAAGTATGGCTCAGTGGATTGAGTGCTGGCCTGCAAACCAAAGGGTCACCAGTTTGATTCCTAGTCAGGACACACACCTAGGTTGTGGGCCAGGTCCCCGGTAGGGGGTGCACATTGAGGCAACCACATATCCATGTTTCTCTCCCTCTCTTTCCCCCTCCCCCTCTATAAAAATAAATAAATAAAATTTAAAAGAAAAATTCTAGAGAAGTTACTTTTTTCTTACTAATTTTTTAAATCACTAAATATTAAATTTAAATAATCAGCAATAGAATTTATTAAGAGTTGTATATTCAACTGCAGATAAAATAATACTACTAAATTTAATGTCAGTAACATCAAAGAAAACAACCTTTTTAAATTTAAATAATATGCATTTTGTATCAGTTTAACAAATATTTATAAACTACTTGGGAAAGTAAACCATTTTATTCAGTGTAACTATGTTTTATGTAGAAGTAAAATATTATGTGATTTATAAGTTGAGTGTCAAATCCAATTTTATTTTAACATTACTGACCCATCTCTGTCAGTATAGGTAATTACCATTTGAGTAAATATAGATTATCATATTTTAATCAGATTCTTTTATTTAAAGTAACCATGTCCATATTATACAGTTTAGAACTGGGGAGAAGCATTCAAATAAGAGACATTTCATGCCTAAGAATACCTAAACTTCCTTGTTGCTATTAATGGATGGTCAAATGAAATTGCAGTGTGGTATGCAGGATTAGTCTTCAGTTGAAGTGGAATGCAGTAAACCACTGGGGGAAATTTGAAAAGACGGAAGAACAAAGATAAAGTGAGCTGGGAAGTAGTGAACATATATCCTTGATCAAAATCACAGAAGCAATAGAATCAATTTTATGTTGACTTTTAATCACTGAGTTTGAGAAATTATTTTGCTTATTTATAAAAGACATGATATTTAGAGAACAACAAAAAGATTTCTGCTATGTCAAGGCAGAATACAGAATAAAACAAAGTACACAGATAAACCTAAACACTGTCAGTGGCCCTGAGCAGTGCGTACGGAAGTCCTGTGATCCTGAATACAGAATCCTGGGAGGAGTGGCCTTCCCAGCTGGCCCTCTTTGCCCTTTCACTTAGGAGTTGTTTCACTGACACTTTGACCTATGTTTTTTTCTTTTCCAAAGTTGAAAAGGAATTGTTAAAACATTTCAAAAATAGTCTATCTTTCAGAAGCTAACTGTGCTCACATTTTGTATACTAGCTTCTTAAGTATATTGATTTATTTTATTTCACTATATGTAGCCTTTGCCAATATAAGTAATCATACAGGTTTTGGTGATAATTGATAATGATCTAGATTAAATTTTAAAAACATTTATACTCAATAAAACACAAATATATTTACTTAATCTAATATATATTAATTTTACAAACAGGAGTAGGACATTGTAACAGTGACTATAAGATTCAATGGTGAAAACTGCCAGGAAAATACAGAACATCCATGGGGCTCTATATTTTTTTAATTTATCTTTTTATTTAAGTATAGTTGGTATACAATCTTATGTTGGTTACATTAATTTCAGTTGTACAATATAGCGATTCAGCATTTTAATGCTTTACAATGTGATCACCCACTAATTCTAGTAATTATCTGTCATCATGTAAACATCACAATATTATAGACTATATTACCTTTTACTTTTAATATTCTAATGATTCTTTAGAGTGAGAGAGAGAGAGAAAGACAGAGAGATATTAATTCGTTGTTCCACCTATGTATGCATCTGTTGGTTAATTCTTGTCTGTACACTGACCTGGAATGCACATCATGATCTTGGCGTATCAGAACAACACTCTAACCAACTTAGCCACCCAGCCAGGGCCTATCACACTTTATCTTCTAAAATGAAATAGGAATACAAGTGCAGGAGCAAATACTCTCAGGTGGGAACTGGGAAAATATTTGGAAAGCTGTAAAAAGAGGATAATTAAATTTGGCCTGAGCAGATGACTAAGGATTTTTATCACACAGACATGTAAGAACACATAAGTAAGGACATTCCAGAAGATGCAAAACGAATAAAGAAGATGAATGCATGAAAGTGAAGGAAACAAAATATCCCATTGCTTCCAGAGCACATAGGGAGAAAGCCTGGAGAGAAAAGCCATGATTCTATTAGATTGTAAGCAAAGCTAAAAATTTGCAATTTTTCTTATAGCCAATGGGAATTTACTGACATTTTCTTTGCAACTAGGAGCATAACATAATCACAAATGTTTAAGAAATCTGATGTGAGGGGGATGGTGAGGTAGATAAACTGAGGGAGGGATAAATTAGAGATAAATAAATCAGGGAGGAAATACTGAAGGCTTTGGAATATTTAGAAAACACGCAATCTCTGTCAGTATGGAATCACTGGAATGCAGTCACTACCTTATCAGACAGAGCTTCTCTAAGGTTTTTGAAGTCCAAAACTAGATTCGTATTTATTCACTACTGTGCTAATAAAGAATAAGACAGTATGAGGTACATAGTAGGTTTTTAGGAATTGAATGATGAACATAGTAATAACTTAATAAGCTACAAATAAAAAAACATGTTGATTATGGCCCCTATGGACTACTGGCTGTCCCCTACAAAGCTTTATTGAGAAAAATATTCCAAGTTTTCTAAAATGATCACATTGCTGGACGTGAGATATAAGTACACTTTTAAATATGCACTGCACAGAGCAGGAGTTTGGAAATAGTGATATTTCATGAACCATTGTAACAATCACATGAGATGATTTTGGAATTTTTCTAAAGCTTTTTTGAAAATTGCTTAAGTTCATGAGTAAATACCAATAGTATGTTTTCTCCTAAGTAATGCGTCAACACAGTCACCACGCACACAGTGATTCTCAGTGAAGAAATAAGGGTGCAGGTTCATTGGCAGAAAGTCTGCTGCACACTGGGAGGTTTCAAAAGGAGGAGCAGAAAGTTAACGAGAAGAGCCCTTTGTGTTCCAAGCAATCCACTGGCTGTGGCCTCAATGTGCAGAGCGCTATTAGCAGAGCCACTTGTAGGTTCACATTTTCCCAGCAATCCAGGCCAGGCACTTTGGTGTATCTCTTGATTTTCAAAAGCTTAAGGATGACAGAGCTTATATCTCACAGACACATGTGAACTTCATGCTGCAACATTTCAAATTTGGTGCTTGTCTTTGAAGTGCTGGGACCTGTACACATTAAAATTCTTGCCCCTAATAGGCTTCTTTTCTTGCAATCTTTCTTTCCAGGCAACCATACATCTCCCATGCCCAGGTGAATTTAGAGACCATTGGCTAAGTCTATAACCTTAATAAAATTTTTCCTACTTTTCTTCATTGTTAAAGGCACCCCTATTTTTTCCCTGGGCATTCAAACACAAAATACATGCAACCTATGCTGATTCATCGCTCTTTCCATTTTCTGTAGTCAGACAAATTCTCCTTTTAAATATGTCTTGTGCCCATCACTCCCTTAATTCTGCCCTTAAATGAGTTAACCTGAGTCAGCTTGTACTCAAAAGTAAAATGACATGATCAAGAAGTCATGAGCTAAGAAGTGATGCATATCTAACTCCCTACTCAAGTATGCCTAGGATTCCAAGGAATTGCTATACATGGTATCAACACATAATAGATGCTTCTATGTAAATAGATAATAGGCAATTTGACAGCACTTCTAATCCTTTCATGGTGATAACTTCATGGACTACTATGTACCTGCTTAGCCATTTTCTTGAGTTAAGAAGGGATAAGAATAAAAATATATATATATATACTGATGAAATGAGCAAGAGACTATTTAAAATGTAAAATGAAAAAGTCTTACAAATAATATTAATTAAGGCATGTTATAAGCATCATATTTTTTAAGATAAGAAGAATATTGTGTGAATAAAATATATATCAGTTAGTCAAAGCCTTTGGATTATCTATAAATGTAAATGGGTCAATTTTTTTCTTCATTCGTTCCTCCCCTCCTTTCCCAACTCATCTCTCTATCAAAAATACATGCTGCACATGGTATAAAATGCAAAAGGGATAAAGGAACATACAATGATAAATATGTCTCCTTCACATTCCTGTTACTCAGCAACCAGTGAACCCTCCACAGAAGCACCCAATACTGTTGGGTTCTTGAGCATCTTTACAAAATATCTATGTATATCAAACTATATGTGAATGAAATAAATTAGTTTATTAAGTATCACCTTATAGAGTTGGACAAAACAAGGTTTTTAAAGAGTTAAATGATAAGCTTCAAGGTTACCCAGAAAGTCAGCAATGGAGTTGGGAATGAGCCCAGATTTTCTAATGTTTTTCACTAGGCATTTTGCCACCTTGCAAATTTTTATCTTCTATATGCCAATATTTCTGCCTTTTGTATGGATGGGCATATCTCCAAAGCTTTTAAATTTGATTTTGGTTCAAAAGCTCACTATAAGAATAAATGAAGAATATGAATCCCCTTTGAATGCAACATTTCCACCTTAGCAAGTAGGGGTGCCAGTTCAGGTTCCTCCCTGATTTTTGAGGAGGATATTTAACAATATCATCCTTAGCTTGAGAGGCATTTTTCAGCATCATAGGATCCTGCCTGATAATTTTAAAAAATGAACAAACAAAAAAATACATTCTAAACAAGAAAAATTTTACCCAAACAGTTCAAAAATCTTAATGCATTTAATTAAATTTTAGTTTAAAACACATTTCCTGAGGTCCACATTTCAGGTATTTATTTTCAACAAATTTTCTCAGTTTCATGGGTCCTAGCTATTCTTCAGAACTTGCCTTTGCTGGCATATTTCTGTTACATAGGACTGCAGAAAGTGATTGCTGTAAGGGGTGAGTAGGTGTTTGTACTATCCTCTTGTTAGCACCTTTAACACAAGGTGTTCAGAAAGAGATTTAATTATAAAATAATAATAATAAGTGGCAAGTGCTCATTCAGTCAATAAAACATAGTAACTGAAAATATTCATGCTGTAGCTTTCAAGTGTATGAACGATGCTCCTTCACTTTAAGAAAAAGTGGCAAAGATAACATGTATTCTTTCTGTTACAGCTTCCCAACTTATCTCTCTGTTCCATGTGCTGATACCACACTCCGGCTTCCCTAGAATTTCTGGCTTTGTCTGGTTATGTGCTTCATTCACAGTTCTTTTGGCTCTATTCTCTGGTTGTCTTCATTTGGGTGCAAAAAATACATACTTTGGGATGAGCAAGATTGTGAAGGGGAAATGGATGGTAATTTTTTCTGTGTCCCATGTTGCTTTACTCCTTATTGGACAAGATTAAGTCAAAGACTGTACCTGTTGCCAGAGGTTTTCAACAACAAAAATCTCTAAATGTGACTTTTACTCCTGTTAGTAAAAAAAAAAAGTAGAAAAGAAATAAATCTTATCACATTTTCCCTGAGTCTTTTCTCCAGAAACATATTTTTCTTCACAGTGATGATTTTGGAGGTCCTTATGCTTTCATTCCTTGCTGTGTGTTAATTAGACAATAGAAGGTCATAATAAGGGTATAACTCTTTGTGCACAACCTTGTAATTGTCAGCATTTTGAGAAATTGATTTAATATGAAAATTTAAAGCGTTGCAGCCAAATTGACTACCTTACAAGGAACAGTGCTCATGTAGATGTATTTATTCATCTGTGTTTGTGATATAATGCAATCCATGCATTTGTTTCCCATCCATTTTGATAGTTTGGGTGCCAAGATGATCACAAAAGGGGCACCTGACATTCCTCCCCTCAAGAGGCTGAAATTATCCTCTCTTCGTTTGAATCTGTGCTGAGTATGTGACTTGCTTTTAACAATCCTTGAACAATGGCGATGCTAGTTGTGGGTTTAGACCTTAAACTTCATGGAAACCTCGGTTTTTATACTGCCGGAGAATGCGGGAGAATCCATGTAGAAACAGAGGCCTGGAAACTAAAGGATCCCCTTAAACAAGGGTGTCAAACTCATTTTCACCGGGGGGCCACATCAGCCTTGCAGTTGCCTTCAAAGAATCAAATGTAATTTCAACTCCTTGACCGTCAAGGTGTACTTACATTTATACAGTCCTAAAATTATTTCGGCCCTTTAAAGGCAACCATGAGGCTGATGTGGCCCCCGGTGAAAATGAGTTTGACATCCCTGCCCTAAAGAAAGGCCCTAGTAAATGACAGGACATAAGGAAAAAGTTCTCACATTTGAGCTAGCCCAAATAAAAGGCCAGCCACAGGCATAAAGCCATCTGAAACCTTCAGCCCAAATTGTGGCCATATGAGTGAGCTCAGCTGAGACAACTTGGAAAAGAATTAAGCTGTCCTAGCTGAGCTCTGTGTGGCCAATCAAAACACTCATGAATAAATAAAGTGAATGTTGTTTTAGATAATCAATATGTATTATATGAGATATTTAATACTTGGGATCCTTTGTTACATAAAGGTAATTGTTGTTGTCCTCAAAAGATTCTATATTCTAAGGATAAATTATTGACTATGTTTAATATTTATGTTTCCTATGATGGGTAATGAATTTACTTTCTGTTTAAAATGGACACGCATTGTTTTTTAATAACAAAAGAAATGCTTTAAATAATAAAAATTTTAAAAGATTTTATTTATTCATTTCTTAGAGAGAGGTGAAGAGGAGGAGAATGAGAGGGAGAGGATCCTCAATGTGTGGTTGTCTCTTGTGTGCCCTGTACCAGGGACCTGTGCCAGGGACCTGGCCTGCAACCCAGGGATGTGCCCTGACTGGGAATCAAACTGGCGACCCCTTGGTTCACAGCCCGCTCTCAATCCACTGAGCTACACCAGCCAGGGCTATAAATTTTTAAAGAGGCAGTAAGGTTTAATGATGAGTCAAAAAGTAAAAATAACATATAAACTACTCATAAACTTTCCCTGTGATCATTTCTTTTAATGCAATGTCTAATTTAGAAGGCTTGGGTTTGAGTTCTTATCTAGTCTAACTTTTTGACGTTATGCAAATTGCCTAATATATTTCACATACATTTATTGATTTGTGAAATGGCTATATAAAAACTAGAAATAACACAAATGTCTTCTACTCATGAATGGATAAACAAATTTTTTGTGTATTAGTACAATCAAATTTTACCTAGCAGTAAAAACGAATTAGTTATTGACACATGTAGCATCATGGACTATGTTTAAAATATATATAGGAGAAAAAAGAAAAAAAGAGAACATGTACATGATTCCATTTTCTTTTTAAATATTTTATTTATTTATTTTTAGAGAGAAGGGAAGGGAAGGAGAAAGAGTGGGAGAGAAACAGTGTGTGATTACCTCTCATGTGTCCCCTACTGGGGACGTGGCCCACAAGCCAGGCATGTGCCCTGACTGGGAATCAAACTGGCGACCCTTTGCTTCACAGGCCCGTGCTCAATCCACTGAGCTACACCAGCCAGGGCTATAAAATTTCATTTAAATAAATTCCTAGAAAATTTAAACTAATCTGGAAACAGAAAACATACTGGTAGTTCTCTGGTGGTACTGAAAGGATTAAGTAGTGAATAATTAGAAAGACATGAGGAAATTTTTTGAGTGAAAATGGTCATTATCTTGATTGTAATAAGAGCTTCAAGAGTGTATCATATGTCAAAACTCAACAAAATACATACTATAAATATGTTCAGTTTAATATATTTCAATGATATATTAATAAAGCTATAAAATGACAAAATAATAAAATGGCTATAATAGTTGTTTTTATTTCAAATTATTTATTCAACAATAATTTGATCAGTATCAATGAAGGAGATATAAGTAAAGTATATTCCTTTCATCATAGAAATTGGAGTGGGATGAGTAGGCAAGAAAAAAACACTATTATGATATAATGTTATGGCACCAATGTATGAAAGTTTGAAGACAGAGATAGAAGAAAGTGATTACTTTTTCAGTAATACAGATGAGTAGAACCATGCAATTTACAGAGGATGTAAAGGAACTCTAAGCTAAGGAAAATATGCAAAGTCACTGAGGTGGTAAACAAAGATGCCATTCTTTTAAATGGCAGTAGAACTCAAGAATAGGCTTGATGGCAGGGAATAAGATTCAAGCTGAAGAACCTTGAATGCTAGGCAAAGGAATTTGGACTTTATTGTACAATGGTAAATAATATGTTAAAGCAGGATTATAACTAGATTTTAGAAAGATAACTAAGGGAGATGAGAGTTAAGGCTATTACATTTTTTTCAACAGAGATAATGAAGCCTTGAACTAAAGTAATGGCAAGCCCTTACTCTATGAAATGTTAAAGGGACTTATCTAAGAAAAAGAAGATAAAAAATATGAACAGTGAATGGACAGCAAACTCATAGTTATTAACAACTGCACCTAAAACAAAAGCAAACTAAGTGGACACCTAAAACAGGAGCAGAGCCACAGAAATGGAGATCACATGGAAAGTTAGCAACAGGGGAGTGGTAAGAGAAGAGGTGAGGAGAAGGTACAGAGAATAAGTAGCATAGACAGTGGGGAAAAAATAGGGGGAGGGCAAGAGTAGTGTGAAATATGTAGAAGATATGTAAAGAACTTATGACACATGGACATGAACTAAAGGGGAAGGTGGGTGGGATGGGGTGTGCAGGGTGGAAGGGAATGAAGGAGGGAAATGGGACAACTGTAATGGCATAATCAATAAAATATATTAAAAACAAGGAAAAGAACCATATCAAATATGGAGACAAAAATGACAAATTCTAATGAGGGGGTCAAATGATTTAATGAACATATATATTTTAAAGTTATCAATCACTATTTCATATAGAGTGTTATTGAACTAATATTTTACTTTAAAAGTGTAAAATAATAGATAGCTTTCTCTGGTATATATTGAATGAGTAATTTCAGGCTATATTGTAAACTTCTCATAGAGTTGTAGTTTAAATAATATTGTATTGATATTTAATGGCATTTATAACCAAATTAACCTCACTCAATAAATTTGTGCTTTTCAACAAATAAAGAAGTTTTTTTGATAGGTGAAAACACACTATTACTTAAATATAATCTTAATTTGCATTTTTCATTATGAATCTTATAGGGTATCCTCCCATACATTTGGAAGTAATTTATTTTTACTTTTCTCTGAATTAAAACTTCATATCCTCTGCCTATTTTCAGTTTGGTTATTAATTTACGGAAAACATTTAATTAAATTTTAAATATGCTTTCTGAGTTCATTATTTATTTGTTTGGTATTAATTATAGTAAGGTTTTATATAATAAGAAATAATGTGAAATACTCTGTATTGAATACAAAAAATAAAATATAACAAATAAAATATATGATTTTATATTATTTCTATAAAACATCATGTAAATAATTTTAGAATTTTTATGTAGCATGTAGGACTCCAAATTTTCTTCTGTTTATGTAAAAAATACCATTGGAATTTTTATAGGGATTGCATTGAACTATACATGGTTTTGGGTACTATGGACATTATAATAGTATTTATTCTACCATTTCATAGATGCAGTGTGTCTTTCCATTTGATTGTGTCTTTTTTGGTTTCTTCCATCAATGTTTCATACTTTTCCATTTATAGATACTTTGACTGCTTGATTGGATTTTCTAAGTATTTTATTGTTTCTGTTGCTCTCATAAATGGGATTTTAAATTTTCTTTTACAAGTAGTTATTTGTTATTATATAAGTACACAATTGATTTTTCTGTTTAGTGTGTCCTATAGCTTTATTGAATGTGTTTATTAGTTTTAACAGTCAATAGATCTTTAAGATAATATTATCTACAAACAAAGACAGTTTTCTTCCTAATTTTTGATTTGGATGTACTTCTCTTTCTTCCCTGATTTGTCTGGCTAGGTCTTTTGGTGATACATTAAATAAAAGTGTTAAGAGTGTAAAATAATTTTATGTTTACGTAGAATGCAAATTACCATATTTAGAAATAAATTTTAGAAAACTCCTGTTTTGGACTCCCAAAAATATTCAAGAATATATTAGCTTTGGGAAATAAGAGATAGAAGATAACACAAACAGAACATTTGGACTAAACAGAAAGTTTTGCTGAGAGGGCAGCAATACCCTAATGGGCATAAGTGCATGTTAGGAAGAACATAATAAACTAAAGTAAACATGCCCTAACAATTCCCAAATGCACTCTAAAGCCTAACTTGCTAAATCAATATTATAGAAAATTAACAAGTGGTATAAATAACAAAGCTAAAAAGCTAATTTATTGAAGAATTCTTTTTTCAATTTATTGATTTGAGAGAGGTTTGTTTTTCCTACCCATTCATGCATTCATTAGTTGATTCTTGTGTGTCCACTAACTGGGGATCAAACCCACAACTTTGGTGTATTGGGACAATGCTCTAACCAATTGAGCTACTTGGCCAAGGCTATCATTCAAGATTTCCCCTTAACAACTATTTGAAACATGTTATAATTCTCTGTTCTAGATTTTGCCAAAAATTAATGAAAATGTTATGATCCATGACCACAGAGCATATCTACATGTGGAGAATGGCCAGATAAAAGACAATGGAATTTCATGAATATTTAGATGGGAAAAAATACCAGATACTGTGAGGAAAAAAAGAATGAGTATCTAACCCCAATTTGGAATGTTAGGATAAAATATCTTTTCTAGGATCTAATTGATGAATACAAGGGATAAAGTGAAGTATTGAAGGCAGAGTGTTGGAATAATAAAGCTATCATATAGATAGAAGGAACAAAACACAAAAATCCCTGCAGATTAAATATTTTGCATTTATGAATATGAAAATAATTGAACATGAATGGATGTATAGACTGTAATAGGAGAGGTAAACATTAGAATAAAAAGGAGTAAGCAATGCCCAGTTCATGGATAGACTTTAATGGTCTTATAAGCTGTCTATACTTTGTTCTGAGGACAATGGGGAAGAAGGGCAAGTTTGAAACATGTATAATCTGATTATCATATGACAGTAGCCTTAGATGCTATGTTGAGTGCATTTAGAAGGTTTCTTTTTGAGTTTTTACCATCTCACTAAGTAGCTCCCTAATAACTACCAGATCTACCTACTCCTACCCACATCCACTACCCACACCACTGCTGGACATTGTAATAGTTCTGTTGTAGATATTTTCCCTTCATACACTTTGTTCTTTTGGTATAAAATATCTTACTCTATCTCACTTCACTCTTTCTACTAGTTATTCTGCCTAATAGTTTGTATCCCTGTACTTTTATTACTGTTTTAGTTATATCTCTTTCCATCTAAGATATAAATTTTTATAAACAGAGATTACGTTTCTTTGATTCATGTCTTCTTTATGAAAATCTAGAACATAGCCTGGCACTTAGTACTCAACTAATTGACTGTGGGTTCGTTTTTTAATCTTAATTTTATGTTCCTACAGAATATCTATGAACAGATGTATGATAACAAATGGCATATATAGTTATGGAACTTATAAAAGGGTAGAAATAAAAGAATTAACTGATAGTAAGAAGCCAACAATGAGTGTTCAAATAGAGTATGTGGAACAAGAATAGAAAAGGCCCTAGAATACTCTATCATGCACTTCTTTGTTCCAATTTCACATGTGTTCAGTCTACCTCTCCTATTGATATTGTAGCTCTTGCTACAACTAACTCCTGGAGGTGTGATCTGACAGATCCTCAGCTCAACTACACTTCTAATTTCTTTCTGCTTTGACACTTCTCTGACCTAAGAAAGTAGACTGTCTGTGGGAATGTTCAGCACTTACACAGAGGAACAAGATTGAAAGTTCAACAGAGTTACATCCAATGTGACTGTTCTTGGTCAAGATAGAGATTTCAATACACACAAACACACACACATATAAAATAAAAAATGGTTTAAATTGAGAAAAGAGCTGATTTTTTCTTCAGTCTTTGAACCTAGAGGCTGGTGATGACTAAATAAAATACTGAGTAATTAGAATGTTATAAAGATAAACATTTAAACATCATGTTCAAAAGAAGTAATTTCAGACCAATAGTTTATTAGAAGAGCAAACGAAAAAATTCAAAGAATAAAAGATCCAATATCTGAAAATAAGCAAAAGTATAAAATAGCACCAATAAACTCATGAAAATATTTAATAATAATATTTAAAAACATAAGGCATTTAATAAATTTTTTGAAAAATATAGACATACTATAATAAAAAAATAGTTAAAGACAAAACTTCTGGCCAAGATGGAGGCATAGGTAAATACACTTTGCCTCTTTGTACAAGCTAAAGGACAACAAAAATTTAAAAAGAAAAAACAACCAGAACTGCCAGAAAGTCAAACTTTATGGAAGTCCAATAACCAAGCAGTTAAAGAAGAAACATTCATCCAGACCTGTAGAAGGGAAAGGGGCTGAGACAGGCAGCCAGGGAGGAGAGGACTCTCAGCAAGGCAGCAGCAGGAAAACCAGGTGATCCCACATTTGTCTGTGGATAAACCAGGAATAATAACTGGCAAGCAAGATAGACCACACAACCCAGGATCTAGGGAAGGGAAATAAAGACTTAAAATTTCTCATTATAAAAACCTATGGGAATTGTGGCAGTGGGAGAAACTCCCAGTCTCACAGGAAAGTTAGGTGGAGAGACCACAGGATCCTAGAATGTACATCAACTCACCCACCTGGGAATTAGCGCCAGAAGGGTCCAATTTGCTTGTTGGTAGCAGGAGAAGTGACTGAAAGGGGGGTGAGAGTTGAGCAAATGGCATTGTTTCCTCTCTGACTCCTTCCCCTTATACAACAACCTGGGTTGCCCTGACCTGGTGAATACATTAGGCTCTGCCCCTTATAATGTAACAACTGTGATGACACAAAAAATATGTCCCAAATGAAAGCACAGATCAAAGCCCCCAAAATATAACTAAGCAATGAAGAGATAGTCAATCTATCAGATGTAGAGTTCAAAGCACTGGTAACCAACATGCTCACAGAACTGGTGAGAGTATAGTCACAACATAGGGGGAAAAGGCTAAACAAAGTGAAATAAAGGAAAATGTACAGGAAAGCGACAGTGAAGGGAAGGAAACCAGGGCTCAAATCAGTGATCTGGATCAGAAAGAAGAAAGAAACGTTTGACAGAATGAAGAAACAAAATTTCAAAAATATAAGAAGTTGTCCCCGAGGCTTAGGAACCTTGGGGACAACTTTAAACATTCCAACATCCAAATCATAGGGGTTCCAGAAGGAGCATGGGAAGAGCAAGAAATGGAAGACTTATTTAAAAAAATGAAGGAAACTTCCCCAATCTGTCAAAGGAAATAGATTACAAGGAAATCCAGGAAGCTCAGAGAGTCCCAAACAAGTTGGACCTGAGGAAGCATACACCAAGGCACATCATATTACATTACCTAAGATGAAAGAGAAGGAGAGAATCTTAAAAGCAGCAAGAGGAAAGGAGACAGTTACCTACAAAAGAATTCCCATAAGAATATCAGCTGATTTCTGAAAAGAAACCTGGCAGGCAAGAAGGGTTGGAAAGAAGTATTCCAATTCGTGAAAGGCAAGGATCTACATCCAAGATTATTCTATCCAGCAAAGCTATCATTTAGAATGGAAGGGCAGAGAAAGTGCTTCCCAGATAAGGTCAAGTTCAAGGAGTTCATTGTAACCAAGCCCTTAACATATAAAATGTTAAAGGGACTAATCTAAGAAAAGGAAGGTGATCAAAACTATGAACATTAAAATGACAACAAAAACTCATAGCTATTAACAACCAAACCTAAAAAAAAGAAAGAAAAAACAAAAAAACAAGCTAAGCAAACAACTAGAACAGGAAGAGAGTCACAGAAATGGAGATCACAGGGAGGCTTATCAGCAGAGAGAGGGAGAAGAGAGAATTTTGAAAAAAGTACAGGGAACAAGAAGTATAACTGATAGGTGAAGTATAACTGATAGGTATAAAATAGGGAGAGGTTAAGAATAGTATAGGAAATGGAGAAGCCAAAGAACTTATATGTGCAACCCATGAACATGAACTGAAGTGGGTGGTGCTGGGCAAAGGGGAGTAAAGAGGAGAAAAAAATGGAACAACTGTAATAGCATAATCAATAAAATATATTAAAAACATTAAAATAAAAATACAATCTTCAGATACAATCATAAATGTAAATATCATTGCAAATTTAATCCCAAAGGGGCTTTTTGAAAATGATAATATGATTGTAAACTACATATATTGAAGAAATTACATAAGAATAGTCAAGAAAGAATTTAAAATGTAATAAAAAGTTATGTCACACCCTGGCTGGTGTAGCTCAGTGAATTGAGCACAGGCCTGTGAACCAAAAGATCGCGATTCAATTCCCAATCAGGGCACATGCCTTGGTTGCAGGCCAGTTCCCAGCAGGTGACACATGAGAAGCAACCATACATTGATATTAAAAAAAGTTATGTCACAATTTTAAATGTATTATAGCCTTTTGATAATTAAAAACTTTATTTCACTCAAGCAACAATAGAGCTTTATTAATGGGAACATGTGTAAGGCCAAAACAAAGGCAAAGGTCGGTATTTATATTGTAATAAAGGTAGAATTTGATAGTAGTTAATGGACAGGTTACTTAAATAATGGTATTAGGACAATTGGTCACTATTTTTAGTTAAAGATAAAATTATACCCTTTCCTTAAAAAATAAATAAAATAACTAAAAATAAATTTTAGGTTTTTGGATATAAACATTAAAAGTGTAACTCATAAACATTCCAGAAAAAGCTACAGAGACTTTGTAAAGTAGAGGTAATAAGAGACCTTAAAACATGACACTGGTGGCGGAGGGCGGGGGGGAATGGAGAAAACTGTATTTGAACAACAATAAATAAAAGAGATTCTTCTCAAGAATAAACTTACAAAGAATAAGAAAAAAAAGACACCAAAGGTAAAGGCTATAATTTTAAAATGTTGACAAAGGTTACATGGAAATGTAAACTTAAAAACTTCATTGAAACACACTGTGAGTGTTGAAGGCAAATCTGGAACCAGGCCTTTTCTTTTTTTTCCAATATTAGTACCAAGGATTTGACCTTTTATATACAGATACTTTTTACATAATCATTACGTATACACACATATGGCCATGATATCATATGCATTGCTTAGTACTTGACCAATAATTTGTACATTGGGACAACCTTGTCATTTAAGCTTTTGTGTACTTTTCTCTATTTTCTACGTTTTCTTTACTGAGCATGTTACTTTCCATACATAGTACAATAAATGGTATTAAAGATAAAAATAGTATCTAGGTGGTTTCCAAAATAATTAGTTCATCAATAGTAGATAGAGAGATGGATTGGATAAATACTGAATATGAAAGAGCAAGGCTTGAATTTATTTTCCTAATGTTACTATGTTAAATATATCCCCAGGCCACAACAGCTTGGGGTAAGATTTAGCTACAAGATAATAATAAACCCTTATACTTGGGAGTGTTCAGGAAGCACAACTTTTGTAAAGGTTTGTGTTCTCCTTAGTTTCCAGGTGTTTTAAATTGATTACACAACATATATTTGAGCAGTGCCAAAACAGCTGATAAAGGTGCATGTGCCATATAACGTCCCACTCACTTCCATGTTACATGCCTGTTCGGACAGTATGCCTGCATGACTAGAATGTTCCATTGTTAACACTAAGGGCTGTATTTTGCATTTTTTTACTCTAAATATATTTATATATATTCTTTGCCTTAAAATATATAAACTGCACACCAATAAATTAAATAAAAGCTGTATAACAAAAATATAGAACTTTTAAAAATATATTTTATTGATTATGCTATTACAGTTGTCCCAATTTGCCCCTTCATTCCCCTCCACCCTCTTCACCCCCTACCACCCACATTCCCCGCCTTTAGCTCATGTCCATGGGTCATACATATAAGTTCTTTGGCTTCTATATTTCCTATACTATTCTTAACCTCCCCTATTTTCTACCTACAATTTATGCTACTTATTTTCTGTACCTTTTCCCCCTCTCTCCCTCTCACATTCCCTCACTGATAAGTCTGTGATCTCCATTTCTGTGATTCTCTTCCTGTTCTAGTTCTTTGCTTAGCTTGTTTTTCCTTTTTTTTTAGGTTTGGTTGTTTAATAGCTATGAGTTTTTGTTGTCATTTTAATATTCATAGTTTTGATCACCTTCTTTTTCTTAGATAAGTCTTGTAAGAATTTTATATAATAAGGGCTTGGTTATGACGAACTCTTTGAACTTGACCTTATCTAGGAAGCACTTTCTCTGCCCTTCCATTCTAAATGATAGCTTTGCTGGATATAGTAACCTTGGATGTATGTCCTTGCCTTGCATGACTTGGAATACTTCTTTTCATTCCCTTCTTGTCTGCCAGGTTTCTTTTTAGAAATCAACTGATAGTCTTATGGGAATTCTTTTGTAGGTAACTGTATCCTCTCCTCTTGCTACTTTTAAGATTCTCTTCTTCTCTTTCATCTTGGGTAATGTAATATGATGTGCCTTGGTGTATGCTTCCTCAGGTCCAACTTATTTGGGATTCTCTGAGCTTCCTGGATTTCCTTGAAGTCTATTTCCTTTGTCAGATTGGGGAAGTTTTCCTTCATTACTTTTTTTTAATAAGTTTTCCATTTCTTGCTCTTCCTCTTTTCCTTCTGGCACCTCTATGATTTGGATGTTGAAACATTTAAAGATGTCCAGGAATTTCCTAAGCCTCTCCTCATTTTTTTGAATTCTTGCTTCTTCATTCCGTTCTTGTTGAATGTTTTTTTTCTTCCTTCTGCTCTAAATTCTTGATCTGAGTCCTGGTTTTCTTCCAATCACTGTTGGTTCCCTGTAGATTTTTTATATTTTGCATAATGCAACCTTCGTTGCTGCTTGGGTCTTATTTATGTTGTTGCAGTACCCAGAGAGTTCCTGGAGCTTCCTGATTACCAGTGTTTTGAATTGTGCATCTGAGAGGTTGGCTATCTCTTTGTCACTTAATTGTATTTTGTCTGGAGCTTTGATCTGATCTTTTTTTTTGGCGTACCTGTTACAAAGTAAGGGGTGGAGCCTTAGGTGTTTACCAGGGTAGGGCAACCCATGTCACTGTGTTGTGGTGCTATATGTGGGTGAGGGGTCTGAGAGGAAACAGTGTCACTTGCTCCTCTCTCTGCCAGATTTCAGTCACTTCCCCCACTACCTACAAGCAAATTGGGCCTTTCTGGTGCTGATTTCCAGTGGGTGGGCTTGTGTACATTTTAGGACCCTGTGGGTCTCCCCAAAGGTCTCTCCTGAGAGGCTGGGAGTTTCTCCTGCTGCCACCTCAATCCCCACAGAAGTTTTCAGTCAGAGGTTTGAGGCCTTATTTCCCAGCTGGAGCCCTGGGTTATGGGTCTGTCTTGCTCCCCTATTGTTCCTCCTGGTTTATCTGCACTTAAATGCCAGCTGCCACCTTGTCATAGGTCCTCTCCACATGCCCATCTCCACCCCTCCTACCAGTCTGGGAGTGTTTCTTCTTTAACTCCTCGGTTGTCAGACTTCCATGCAGCTTGGTTTTCTGGCAGTTCTGGTTGTTTTTGTTTTTTAATTTTTTTTTATTGTGGGAGGATGCACAGTGTGTCTAGCTATACCTCCACCTTGGCCAGAAAAAAGCATAGAACTTAATACCTACATTTAAACTAACAGTATAATAATAGTGAATATTCAAATAACTACCACACACTAGTCTGTCATTGTTAGTACTCATTTCTTTGTTTTCTGTACAGTTTAAACATTTATATTCACTCATATAATTTAATGTAGGTTTGCCTTTTTTAATTAAAAAAATAAAATCATTGACATTCATTTTATGTGCTGGTTCTATCACTCAACTATATATTGGTAAAATCCACCCAGTTATTATCGTAGCTCATTTGCATTGTTGAAAAGTAATTCCATGTCAAAATATAGCTGTTTATTTATTTCTTATACTGTTGATGAACATGTGGATTGATTCCAGCACTAAACTATCACTATCAGTGCTGCTATGCAAATTGTGTATAAGAATCCCAGTGCATACGCTAACACTTGAGCCTCTAACTGCTGGGTCACGTGAGATACTCATCATTAATGTAATTTCATAGTAGCAAACTGTTTTCAAATTTATACCTGTTTAACATCACAGTGTTAGAATGATCTACATATTTTCATCAATTGGTAAAGTATGCTACACTTGGGGGTGTGTAGGAAACCTTATTGTAGTTATTGTAATTTCTTCTATTATTGCTACTGTGAATACGTTCCTTTATATGTATTGTTTATTTAGATTTTTCTTTTAGTAAGTGCTAAGTGAAATTGTTGCCCATTTTGTTGTGTTGGTTTAGGGTTTTTACAGAAGTTTGTTTTTAATTTTTAATTTTTGTCTGGTTATAAATATGTTTCAGTTAGATGTGTTGCAAATATCTTGTCTCATTTTGTGGCTTTCATTTTCATTTTTTGCTATTGTGTTTTGATGGACAGGAGTTCTTAATTTTAGATGCATATTTGTCATTTTTCCTTATGTTAGCATTTGTGTATTATCTAATAAAAAGTTCTTTTATTACAACAAAGCAATAAAGATGTTTTCTGCATTACCTCAACTTTCTTTTTAAGTTTTCCTTTCACATTTAGGTTTATAATACAAATGGTAATGATTTCTGTCCATGACATGTGGGCAGATGTTGGTCTTGTTTCTTTAGTGACTTTTGTAAGCTGTTTCATGTAAACCTTGCATTCTTTGTCATACATGTCCACTGAAGTCTGTGTTTTGTTAGCTTAGTGGTTGGCTGGTGGTTCAATAATTTCCTTAAATGCTAGGAGCCAAGAAGAGAGAAAAAAAATGAGACAGAAAAAGAAAAACTCCTCCACTGTAGAACTCCCAGTGTTTACAGATTGGCTCTATATTGGTTCACTCTTACCACACTTACCTAGGCCTTTTAAAACTCTGCCTTAACCTTCACTTCCTATTTGCATGGAACCTGAGGGACATCCAGAGGTAAAAGCTTAGGGTGTTCTCAAATCTCTTCTGAACATGCATTCATTCCTGTTTGTGTTCATGAACTTGTCCATTTCCTAGTATACGATAAGCTTTCAAAATTCCTTATTCCTTTACAGATCTCTTTTCCCCAAACTCTTCCTTTCCAAGCTTTTATATGGAAGTCTATTTCTTTGCTCAGGGTGTTGCCACTAGGACTCTTGCCTTTATATGTTTCTAACAATAAGCCACCAAGGAAGCCATCTCAGCCCTAGAAATACTTCAACAGTTCAAATAAAGGCAAACCTTTATGTCAGTCCATCAGACAGTTCAAAACACACAACCAAAAATTTTTTGAGTCTAGGAACCTGTTGCTCTCCCTCTGGCACAAGCAACCTGCACCACGTGAGTGGGTCACTGTCTTATGGTTGCCAGCAATCTGCCAAGTGGAAGAGGATAGGTGGGTGATTTAAAATGCCACTGTGCTCTTTTACCACAATGTACCAGCTTCTTTCTTCCTTAACATTTTCCCTGAATATTGTAAGTTTTTTAGTAACTTCCATAATTTTAGAGAGGCTGATTCTGATATATTTTTTTCAGCTTGTAATTTTTTTTCTGTGAAGGTATAGAGCCTTATGTTTCCCTCTTCTCTGTTTTCAGTGATGTTATTCATTGTCAGTTTTTACACATAATATTTTTATTACTGTTCAAATATTTTCTAATTATTACTATTTCTTATGTGACTAAGGAGGCACTAGAAATATATTTCCTGATTTTCAAACATTTGGGCATCTTCTCATAATCTTTTTTAATTTTTTAAAATTTACAAATAAGTGAATGTATGAAATAAAACATAACTTTTTGTGATTTTCTTTATGATTTATACTATGATAAAATTTTATAAATGTTTCATATATGATTAAAATAAAAAGTGTTTTTTTTAGTTATTGGATACTTTGGTTTATATAGCTCTATTTAGTTAATTTTGTTATTTACACCTATACTCCTACTAAATTTGTGTATGCTTATCTGATCAGCCGTAGAGAAGATAGCTATTTATTTTAGTTGACTGTGATGATGTTGGATGACATGATCTTTGTATAAATATTTTATTTAATTATTTATAGAGAGAGAGAGAAAAAGAGGCAGAGAATCTTCAGTGAGAAAGAGAAACATTAATCAATTGCTCTCACACATGCCACAACTGGGACTGAACCCACAACCCAGGCATGTGTCCTGCCTGGAAATCCAACCAGCAACTTTTAGGTTTCAGGCACAGCACCCAACCCATAAAGCCATGCCGATCAGGGTTGGGTGCAATAATCTTAAAATCTCAGTGATATAATATGAAGCAAGGCTAAATATCTGCATGAATTTTAGTCCACTCTTACACTGAGAATAAAGATAATTTGATACATTAAAAAATTATTGTAGTTGTGTTGCAGAGAATAGTCTATAGTAGGAAAGAAAAGAATAAAGAAATGAGTATGGAGATTATTGCATAAGCAGATAAAAGATAGTGGTGGGCTGGAAAAGAATTTTAGAAAAATAATTGGAGTTGTAAGTTGTAGACAGACTCTGGAAACATTTGACTGTAGAATTTCTAGAGTTTGATTATGAATTGATGTGGAGTATAGAGGAAGAATCAAAAACGCCTTTGAAGTTTTGTTCTAAACAATAATACTGGGTAGACATACCATTTATTGATATGGAAGAGACTAAAAAGAAACAGGATTTTTGGAGGAAATCAATAATTCACTAGTGGGCATATTAAATTTAAGATGATTAATAGATATCCAAATGGAGATATAAAAGGAGGGAGTGGTATTTATATGTCTGGAATTTGGGGAAGAATCCAGACTGAAGATATAAAGTGAGAATCATGGACATGAAACCAAGAACAGGCCATATAGAAGAGAATACAGATAAATCGAAGGGTTCTCAGGACTGAGTCTTGGATAACTTCATCATTTATCAGTAGATCAGAGGAAGAAGAAAAAATTCCCTACAAAGAAATTGTCTGTGGTAGAGAAAGAAAACTGGAAAACTTGAAAACATGTATTTGCAAAGATATATGCATCCCTATGTTTACTACAGCTTTAGTCATGGTGGCCAAGACTTGGGAAGAACTGAAGTTTGTTCTTTAATAGAGGATTGGATAAAGAATATGTGGTACATATATACTATGGAATACTACTGAACCATCAGAAAACATGAAATACTGCCATTTGTGACGATATGAATGAATCTTGAGAATATCATGCTAAGTGAAATAAGTCAGACCAAAAAAGTTAAGAACCACATGATTTCACTCACATGTGGGATATAAAACTGAAAGCAACAAGTTAAAAAAAAGGAAAGCAAATAAAAACTCATTGACACAGATAATATGGTGGTTACCAGAGAGAAGGAGGGGATCAAACATGTGTTGCTGGAAGATAATTTGACTTTGTAGTGGGCACACAATGCAATATTAAGATAATGTATCATACAAATGTACACTTGAAACCTATATAATCATACAGACTAATGCCACCCCAGTGACTTTAACTTAAAAAAAAAAAGAAAACCAATAGAGATTGTGGTCTATAAAGTCCAGGTAAGAAAACATTTAAAAAATCATAGTGCTAATAGTATCAAATGCTATTTATAGTTCAAAATTAGAACCAATTAGATTTGGAAATTTGGAAGACATTAATAATGTTAATGAGAGCAGTTTTGGATATAAGATGTGTCAGAATATCTTATTAAAGTAGGTAAATTAATATCTTATTAATAATATCTTATTAAATGGGAACAACCAGAGAAGATTGAAGGTCTTTTTGAGAAGAGTTTCTCTAAAAGATAGAGAAATAGGTTAGTAACTGGAAGGGGATATGGAGGTCAATGAAGAGTATTTCCTTTTTAACATTTTTTTCAATTATAGTTCATATTCAATACTATTTTATGTCAGTTTCAGATATATATCAAGGTGGTTAGACAATTATATACTTTACAAAGGGGTCTCACTGATATTTCAAGTACCCACCTGGCACCATACATAGTTTTTAAAATGTAAGTCACTATATTCCCTTTGCTCTCCTATACACCCCAGTGACTATTTTGTAATAACTAATTTGTACTTGTTAATCCCTTCATAGTTTTTACCCAGCCATCCAACCAGCAACTGTCTGTCTGTTCTATGTGTCTGTGAGTCTGTTTCTATTTTGTTTGCTCATTTTTTTCCTTTAGATTCCACGTATAAGTGAAATTATTTGGTATTTGTCTTTATCTGACTTAGCATAACTTATCTACCTTATTTCACTTAGCATAACACCATCTAGGTCCATCCATGCTGTCACAAATGGTAAGATTTCCTTCTTTTTACTACAGCCAAGTAGAATTGTGTATATGTACCACTGCCTTTTTATCTACTCATCTGTTGGGCACTTGTACTGCTTCCACATCTTAATTATTGTAAATAATGCTGCAAAGAGTATATATTCTTTCAAATTAGTGTTTGGGTTTTCATCACATATATACCCAGAAAAGGAATTTCTAGGTCACAAGAAAGTTCCATTTTTAATTTTTTGAGGACCCTCCATACTGTTTTCCATGGTGGCTGCACCAAACTACATCCCCACAAACAGGTATTAGGGTTTCCTTTACTCCACACACTTGCCAACACTTGTTTGTTGATTTATTGATGATAGCCATTCTGAGAAGAATGAGGTAGTATCTCTCTGTGGTTTTAATTTAAATTTGTCTGATGATTAGTAATGTTTAGTATCTTTTCATATGGCTATATACCACCTGTATGTCAGAATAAAAGTTTTTCATTCAATCTCAAGTACAGTTGCTCAAGTACAGTTGTCTCCATTTTTTCTCCACTACTCCCCCTGCCCCACCTATCCTCACCTCCCATTCTCCATCCTACCTCTCCTTTAGCTTTATTCATGGGTCCTTTATATATGTTCCTTGATGACTCTTCCTTTTTCCCCATTATCCCCCTTTCCCATTCCCTCTAGTTACTCTCAGTTTTTTATTTATTTCAATGTCTCTGGTTATATTTTGCTTGCTTGTTTTGTTAATTAGGTTCCACTTATAGGTGAGGTCATATGGTATTTGTCTTTCACCTCCTGGCTTCTTACTTTACTTAGCATAATGCTCATGAGAATTATTTTTTAATGAAAGTTTGTATAGACTAATTGATTCACCCAGAAGATGGGTAATATTCAGCTGAAGACTGAGTGGTCAAGACGGAATGCCAATCATACCCAATGCTTGACTTGGACACCTGATCAGATATTCTATCTTAAGAATAAATAGAAAAATGATAATATTCTCAAATCAATAAACATAATACACCACACAAAAATAAAGGACAAAATTACATGATCATATCAATAGATGCTGAAAAAGCATTTGATAAAGTATAGCACCCATTTGTGATGAAAAAAACACTCGGCAAAATGGGAATACAGGGAGTATACCTCAACGCAGAATTTGAGAAAGGCCATATATGAGAAACCTATAGTGAACATATACTTAATGGGGCAAAACTAAAATCTTTCCCCTGAAGATCAGGAACAAGACAAGGGGGTCCACTTTTACCACTATTATTCAACATAGTCCTGAAAGTTCTGACCACAGTGATCAGACAATAAAAAAGAAACAAAAAAACATCCAAATTGGAAAGGAGGAAGTAAAACTGTAATTATTTGTAGACAACATGATAGGGTAGATAGAAAACACAATAGTCTCCACCAAAAATCTACTGAACCTAATAAGTGAATTTGGCAAAATAGTAGGATACAAAGTCAATATTCAGAAATGAAGGGCATTTTTATATATGAACAATAAGCTATCAGATAGAGAACCTGGGGAAAATATCATTAACTATAGCAACAAGAACAATAATGTACCTAGAAATAAGCTTAACCAAGGAGGTAAAAGACCTGTACTCAGAAAACTATAGGACACTGCAGAAAGAAATGATGGCTAATACAAATAATGGAAGCAGATACCATGTTCATGAATTGGAATAATTAACATCACTAAAATGTCCATACAACCCAAAGCAATCTATAGGTACAATGCAATTCCATTAAGATATCAATGGCATATTTCACAGATCTACAACAAATATTATAAAAACATATATGGAACCATAAAAGAACCCAGATAGCCTCAGCAATCTTGAGAAAGAAAAACAATGTAGGAGGGATCACAATACCTGATATCAAACTATACTATAAGGCTACTGTAATCAAAACAGTCTGGTACTGGCATAAGAACAGAGACTTAGACCAATGAAAGCCAATAGAGAGCCCAGAAATAAACCCATGTCTCTGTGGTCAATTAATGTTTGACAAAGGGGGCAGGAGCATACAATGGAGTAAAATAGCCTCTTTAATAAATGGTGATGGGAGAAGTGGACAGGTATATGCAAAAAAATGAAACTGGACTACCAACTTACACCATACACTAGAAAAACTCAAAATGAATAAAAGACTTAATTATAAGTCATGACACCATAAAAGTCCTAGTGGAAAACATAGGCAGTAAAATTCAGATATCCCATGCAATATTTATTTATTTATTTATTTATTTATTTATTTAGAGAGAAAGGGAGGGAGAAAGAGAGGGAGAGAAACATCAATGTGTGGTTGGCTCTCATGTGGCCCCCACGGGGGACCTGGCTAGCAATCCAAATATGTGCCCTGATTGGGAATCACACTGATGACCTTGTGGATTGCAGCCCATGCTTAATCCATTGAGCTATCCCAGCCAGGCTACCCATGCAATATTTTTGCCAATACATATCCCAGGGCAAAAGAAATAAAGGAAAAAATAGACAAATGAGACTACATCAAATTAAAAAACTCTACACAGTTAAAGAAACCATCATCAAAAGGAAAAGGGAACCAACTGTATAGGAGAACATATTTGCCAGTGAAACCCTGGACAAGGGTTTGATTTCCAAAATGTATAAAGAACTCACATGACTCCACTCCAGGAAGGCAAACGACCCAATTAAAAAATGGGCAAAGGACTTGAACAGACACTTCACCAAGGAGGACATACAGAGGGCCCAGAGACATATGAAAAGATGCTTAGCATTGCTAGCCACCAGAGAGATGCAAATTAAAACCACAATGAGATACCACTTCACACCATAGAGAATGGCCATAATCAATAAATCAACAAACAACAAATGCTGGTGAGGATATGGAGAAAACGGAACCCTAATGCACTATTGGTGGGAATGCAGACTGGTGCAGCCACTGTGGAAAATAGTATGGAATTTCCTTTGAAAACTAAAAATGGAAATACCTTTTGACCCAGCATTTTCACTGCTGAGAATATACCCTAAGAACCCTGAAACACCAGTTCAAAAGAACTTATACACCCCTTTGTTCATGGCAGTACTATTTATAATAGCCAAGCACTGGAAAGAGTGTAAGTGCCCATTAGTAAATGCGTGGATCAAAACGCTATGGTACATTTACACAATGGAATATGATGCAGCAAAAAGAAATAAGGAACTCCTACCTTTTGCAACAGCATGGATGGAACTGGAGATCATTATGCTAAATGAAATAAACCAGGCAATGAAAGACAAATGCCATATAATCTCACCTACAAGAAGAATCTATGAAAAAAAAAACTAATGAGCAAAGTGAACCAGAGGCATGGAAACATGGAACAGTTTGAAAGCGACCAGAGGGGAGTGTGGAGGGGGTAATGGTGGAAAGAAGGGGAAGGGAATAGGCAAAGAATATGTACAAATGACCCATGGACATGGACTAAGGTTTAGAGACTGACTGTGGGCGGAGGAGGGCAAAGAAGAAAAATTGGAACAATGGTAATAGAGTAACAATAAAAAATTTAAAAATAATTAATAAATTTAATTAAAATACAAAAAAAAGAAACACATGAAGGCACGACAGCAGTGTTGGGACCGTGTGGAACTTTTCTCTTTACTGCTTTTATTTTCTGAGAGAAAAAAAGAAAAAAGATCACTGAATTAGATAAAGCACAGAGAAGGGGCTCTTAACTTTTGAGGGAGAAAGGAAAGGTGAAATTTGTAACCAGGAGACTGAAGCAATGAATAAACCATGGAAATAAATGATATAGAAGCATCACTAAAGGCCTATTTGAGTTTTGGTCATAAGTATAAAGTGAATCCAATCATTAAGTTTGTGTGTTTATATCCTGTCATAGTCATCTTCTCAGGTGTGGGAGTAAAGTATATTAGAGTGTGTGAAGAACTGGACTGTTGCTGTTGCCATGTAAGGGCAGTGAAGGGAGAGAGTGCAAGGAATGTAAAAATACAAGCAAGGAAATATTGATGATGAAGTGTGGTATATAATCCAGATAAGGCAGAAGGAAAAATAGGTGGGGAAAAATTAAAAGGTACAAATAATTTTTTCAAAGATAACTACTTATTTTTATCAAATTTACTCCCTGTCTTTTTCTCATTACCCAATTTGCACATACTGTTTAATGACTTAATTTAAAACTTTTAAAAAATTTTGTCATAATGTAGATTTACACACAGTTACAAGTAATGATACAGAGAGATTTCTGTAGTCCTTTACCTAGTTTCCCTCAAAAGTAACATGTTGCATAACTAGAGTGCAATATCACACCCAAGAAATTGACATTTATACAATCTGCCAATATTATTCAGATTTCACAAGTTTTATATGTACTTTGTGTGTTCATTTGTGCATGTGTGTGTCTTTAGCTATATACAATTTTATCACCTGTACGAGTGTACTATATCCACCACACTCAAGGTAGAGAACAGTTCCACCACGTGGACACTGCCTCCTATACTTTTGTAGGCACAGCCACCCCCATTTTCCCTGACAACCATTAATCTGTTCACAATCTAAATAACTTTATTCTAAATAAATAAGAATATTATATAAATGAAATCATACAGTGTGTGATTGAGACTGCATTTTTGGCACTCAGCGTATTTCCCTGAGACTCAGCCAAACTGTTGTGTGTTGACACTTCTTTTATTGCTTAGTATTAATCCCGGGTGTGGATGTACCACAGTTTGTTTAACCATCACCGGTGAAGAACATCTGAGTTGTCTCCAGCATTTGGCTATTACCTAAAAAGCTCATAGAAATATTTGTGTATTGGTATTTGTGTAAACATAACTTTTGATTTCTTTGGGATAAATGGCCAACTATGTAATCAACTAGCACCCTCTTTACCACAGCAGCTGTTCCATTTTACACTCCTACATGCAATGCATGACATGTCTTTACCCATGTTCTAATGGGATTGTTTGTTTTTACTATTGAGTTTTGAGAACCTTTTATATTTTGTAAATATTAGTTCTTAGTTATGTATGGGGTTCAAAAATATACCCTCCCATTCTGTAGCTTGTCTTTTCATTCTCTTCCAAGTTCTTTTCAAAGTGTTCTCTTCCAAACACTTTAAAAAATATTTTGATGAGGCTAAACATCATTTTTCCTTTCAAATAAACATTTATTGATTGATTTGAAAGAGAGGAAAAGGGAGGAAGAGAGACAGGGGAGAAATACTGATCAGTTGCCTCTAGCACACATCCAGACTGGGATGAAACCTGCAACCCAGGCATGTGCCCTAATAGGGAATTGAACTGGCAACCTTTCAGTTTATGGGAGATGCTCACCCAACTCTCCCACACTGGCCAGAGCATCATTGATTTTCCTTTTATGGATCTTGCTTTTGGTGTCAAGTTTAGGAACTATCTACCTAGTTGTTCCTAAAGGTTTTATGAAAGTCTTTTTCTAAAAGTTTTATAGTATTACACTTAAGTCTATGATCAATTTTGAGTGAGGGTCTGAGGTTTAGATTAAGGTTCAGCTTTGGGGGGGGGCTGTGGGTTTCTAATTACTTCATTTGTTAAAATGTCTATTCTTTCTCCATTAAATTACTTTTGCTCAGTTGCCAAAAAATAAGTTAAAAATATTGAGTAGGTCTCTTCTGGGTTCTATATTTGGTTTCCCTAACCTATGTATATATTCCATATAAATTTTATAACCACTTTTTATAAATGTATAAAACACATTGATCAGGTAAATATAGAAATTACATTAAATTTATTGATTCATTTTAGGAAAATTTAGATTTTTACTATGTTATTTCCCACTGATGGACACATTTGGCCTCTTTATTTAGGTATTCTTTGATTTCTTTCATCAGAATTTGTAATTTTCACAAGACAAATACTATACATATTTTGTTAAGTATATATGTAATATATATAATTTGTTAATCTATGTATATCATTTTGTAGTAATTTTAATGTTTTTATAACTGTTTCTACATGTCAATTGCTAGTATATAGAAATGCATTATTTTACATGATTATTTTTTTTGCCTACAATCATGAACTTTCTTACTAGTTCTAAGAATATTTTTTAATATTCCTTTAGATTTTCTACATATACAAACATGTTGTATGCAAATACAGATTTATTTCCAGCTCTCCAATCTTTGTGCCTTTTACTTCTTAATCTTACTTTGTTTCAGTGACTGAAGTTCCAGCGATATGTTGAATAAGAGCAGATGTTATTGCCTTTCTTTCAATCCTTGCAGAACAGCATTCAGTTCTTCATCATTAAATATGGTGTTAGCTGTAGGCTTTTTATACATGCCTTTAAAAATGTTTAGATAATTTCTCTATTTTTAGGTTGCTAAGAGTTTTTTTTATCCTGGGTGGATGTTAGATTTTATCAAATGTTTTTCTGCACTAACCAATTTTTATGTTAATATGGTAGATTACATTGATTCTCTGCAATGTTTTCAGAAAGAGTGGTCTCACGTAACCATCATTAAAATATTTTACTTTTATAAATTTATAAATAATCAACAATGTGAGCACATTGTTTGGTCCATCTTCGAATCTTGGAAAGAACTTATGTAAGTTAGTACATACAGTATTTGAAAAAATATTTAACTTCATGGTAAATGAAACCCTGTTAGCTTTCGAAAGTTAAGATTCCTTATGTGGTGTTTCATTATGTAAATCTCTGGAAGATTACTATCATGAGGGTCAGTGGATAATGAATTATAATAACTCTTCTGATATCAATGCCACTCTGTTTTCCAAGTATTACCCATGTTAACAGAATTGTAAAAACCACATAATCTAAGGTGACTGTTTTCTTAATAAGTAAAGAGTATATTGAGATTGATTAAAACACTTCTGTAATTCTAGTAGGGTCTAAGCAAAGGACCTCAACACAAGATTTTGCAGTAACTTTTGGTTGTGTTAGTGGGAAAGGCAAACTGAGGCTGCGAGAGACTCAGGAGAAGAAAAGTCAAATTTTTCCATCGTGGTAAATAGAGGAAACAAAAAACAAATGATTCTAATGCATTTTCAAGGAGGAAAATAAGAACAAAGCAAGAGTAACATGGGACCATAGCTATTTAAAATTCTGGAAACTTGTCCCATGTTCACTGCTTTTTGTTATTCTTTATTTTTTATCAGTAATTAGTAATAAAATGCCTTATACTGAAAAATTTATTTTCAATAGGCTCAAGAAAAAACCTAGTTATATAGACTAGAAAAATACATTCAAGAATCTGTAATCAGCAATTAGAAATAAGGAATGAAAAAGAAGCCAGTCTGGAATCCAGAATGCCAAGTAGGAGATTCCTTAAATTGTAAGTGGTCCATAGAGGGTTTCTAAATGTTTATAACCTACTAATATAGATGTTTTTATGATCTCATGTAATAGCATCATTGCAAATGTAGTATTGAGATTGCAAATGTTAAAGATTATTTTAAGAATTACCAATTTCTGTTGCAACATGCTATAAATAGAATAACAGCTAGTATAAAAACAATTATATAACACATGTCTATATCTTCAATCCAACAGGAAGAAAAATATCACAGTAAAAGTTCATTAAAAAGATCAGAAAAATTTCAAAACATTAATTTGGTATACATGTAAAGTTTTAAATGGGTAAATGAATCTATATATTTAAAATACTAACGTGGAAAAATTGGACTCAATCCTTCCATTTGTATGCATAAGATTGTTTCCCAAAGGAATTCACAAAAAAAAAAAGAATAAAGGATAATTTAAAATATGTTAGGGTAAAAATCTATGACTTCTAGTGATGTTATTTTATCATGGATTGTGAAACATTCAGGTGATGTAAATTTAACATTGACAGATATTTGTGTGTATCAGGGTAATCATATATTTATAACGGAAGTATTACATGTGCAATTAATGTCTTCATAGTTGTTGGAGTCTTATAATAAAAAATAACATGTCAGATATATTTAAGATCATTATTATGATAAAATTACAGTGTTAGTAATTTCTGAACATAAAATAATAGTTTAAAAAATGGAGCCAAAAACTTTCCTTTAAATGTCTGTTTTACTGTAAAGAGAAATGCAATCATATGTTAAGCATTTAATTTCATTTGGCAAATATTGAATACATGTTACATACTATATATCAACAATATGAGATATTTTCTAATATTTAATAAAATATTTGGAGAACTTCAGTTTGAACCAAGTTGGAGTAGCACCTTTTTTCCCCAGGTTCTTCCTCTTAATGACTAAAATATCCTGTCTGTACATAACAGCACAAACAAGCAAAGTTAGAAGGTGGACTGCCTAGGGATCTCAGGACTTGTCCAAGGACATGGCAGTGAGTTCCCTGGATTTCCTTATTGTCTTCCATATATCCCAGAAGACTCCGAGATAACCAACCACAGGCAAAGATAGAAAGAAACAAATCTTTAAGAAAAGACTGTTTCTCTTAATCCATAGATCAGGAAAAGGGTAGTCTAAAAGAACAGAAAACACCTGACCAATACCCTATTCTTCCTAAACACAAATGGAAAAGTTGCCTGACTCAGGACTTCAGAGGGGAGGACTGGGAAACAGGTATTCTACTCCAGCTGTGTAGCTCCCCTCCTTGAAAGTAAGAAGTGTCACTCTGGTTTCCCCAGCTGGGCAGTGTTGACAAAGCATGCATGGAATTGATCTTCAGTACCCTGTGTAGCAGAGGCAAATATTATTCTGATTCCTCCAACAAGGTATTGTGTCAGGAGGCCCCAAAGTTAGATAATGCAGCTAATCACTAAAATCTTTAATTTCCCCTTACTTGCAGGTGTTAGTGGGACACAGCAGAGAACTCACTCAGATATTCTTTACAGATTTTGACAGCAGAGCAAGAATAGCTATTTTAAAAAATGGAGTAATTGGCCACCTGGCTTATTCACTTAGCATAATGCTTTCCAGTTCCATCCATGCTGTTGAAAAGGGTAGGAGCTCCTTCTTTCACATGATCTCACCTTTAACAGGAACCTAAACAACAAAACAATCAAACAAAATATAACCAAAGACACTGAAATAGAGAACAGTCTGACAGTGTCCAGAGGGAAGAGGGGAAGGAATTTATAGGAACAAGTATAAAAGACACATGAACAAAAATTAGGGAGGATGAAAGGAAAAAAACAGAAAACTGTACTTGAACAACAATTAAAATTAAAAAATGGAGTAATTGGAAAATCATAGATGATTTTTAATCAACTTCAATATAAACCTCACACCTTAACTCAAAATTGATCATGAATTTAACTGCAAAAGTTAAACTATAAATTTTTTAGAAAAAAATTAAGAAAAGTATTAGAAATCTAGGACTAGACAGTTCTTAAATTGGATTATCAAAAGCAATACTCATAAAAGGAATGATTAATTTGTTCTCATCAAAATGAAAATTTTTCTCTGAAAAAGCTGCTATAAAAGAAATGAAAATACAAGCTATCAATTGAGGAAAAAATATTTGCAAAGGACATATCCAATGAAGCACTAGTATTAGAATAGAAAGAAATATCAAAACAATGTGAGAAAACCAAACAAACCAATGAGAGAATGAGCAAAAAATATGAATAGCATTTCTTGAAAAGAATATATACATATAAATAGACACTAAAAAGATATTTAATATTATTATCCATTAGGAAAATGCAAATTAAAACTACAATGAGATATTATTACACATTTATAAAGACTAAAAATTAGTGAAAATAGCAAATGTTGGTTAGGGTGTTGAAAAATTGACTACTCATACTGTTGGTGGGAATAAAAGTAGTATAGACACTCTAAATAACATTTTGGCAATTTATCAATAGAAATGGTTCAAAAAGAAAAATATATATAATAAATTAATTTATAATATTATATATGTATAAATTAAAGGAAGTAATGAAAATTTTGTATTAATTCTCTGAGCATTAAAAATACCTCAGAACATATATATTCATATTTTAATCAGTTTATTAGCATAATTTTTCTAATGAAGTAATTTTTTAAATATAGAAATGTTCCTAGAGTTGCCTGAAAATATTTATTAAGATTGCATATTTGGTTTAATAACAGTAAAGTTGTTTACTAAAAAATAAAACAAACCAAAAAAAATTACTGCCTACTGTAACTAAGTGGATATTGTATTGGTTAATAAATAGAACAGTAAGATGAGTTCAGAAATGACCTCTCACATATATAGAAAACTGACTTTTGTTCAATGCTCCGAGATATCCCAAGAAGAATGGAAAAGTTTTCAACAAATTCTATATGAACCACTGTATATCCACATGGGAAAAAGATTTACTTTAAAACTTACCTTACAGCATGTAGATATGTGAGATGAATCACAGACATAAACATAAGATTGAATGTGTATGCCTTTTAGAAAACATAGACAAGTATTTTCTTAAATTTGTTGTAGAGAAATTTCCTTTATATGACAAAGTGTCACCATATATAAAAGTTAAATTGATCTTCACAAAAATTAAAAATTTTGTTCATCAAAAACACTCACAAGAAATGAAAAAGCAAGCTGCACACTTAGGGAACATGTTCTCAATATATTTATCTCAAAAATGACTTGATTCCAGAATACATAAAGAATATATAAAAATCAATGAAAAAAATTTTGAAGCAGACATGAACAGATACTTCATGAGAAAAAAAAAGTAGTTGGGAAAGTGCAGTTTCCTTCTCAGTAATTTGCCCATGGTAAATGAATACTTATGTCTTATCAAAGACTTATATAAAATTCTTTACAGCCATATAGTAATATTCATAGCAATTTTACTCATAATATCTCAAGTATAGAAATAATCTAAATAGTCCCTCAATGGGAGAATGAATAACCAATCTCAGAGTAGGGAAGAATTTCTTAACAGTGCAAAGAAGCTCTAACATGGAAGAAAAATTAATTTGGTTTTTACCAAAATTGAAGTTTGGCATTACCCTGTATATATATACTAATGTCAAGCATCCTTTTATGCAAAAATTAACTGTATCAATAGGTATCTTGGAAATGTATATTAGAAACAAAATTAAGTACAAATTATTATTTAAAAGAAGAGTAAAGACTTAGAAAACTGAAATTTCCAAATTTCTGTGGAAACTCTTACATTTTACTCAACTAATGGAGTCACCTTTATAATAATTTCTTTTTGTTGTTGTTGATTGTAGATCTTTTTTGTAAAATGTAAAGTAACATAACTATTTTGAAAACCAGTTTAACAAAATTTTTATACAATTGGATTTTATACAATATATGATTTTATATAATTAAACATAAATTCACTTTATGACCCATTAGTTTGTCTCAAAGATTTTTACTCAGGTTAAATAAAAAATTGCATCTATACTATGACTTGTAGATCAGTGTGTAAATGTTCATAGCATCCCAACTCATAATACCCTAACCTGGAAACAATTCAAATGTTCTTTAATGGGATAATAGGTAAGAAATCTATCATACATCGTTACAAAAAATACAACACAAATTTTAAAAATTAAACTGATATTCAAAACATTCCACAACATGAATGAATCCCCAAATTATTATTCTAAGCAAAAGAGATCATTCATGTATATATAAATTTATTCTGAATCATTTCTTATGTGAATTTTAAGATCAGACAATAGTAATCTATGATCATAGAAACTGGAAGACTGGTTGCCTTTTGGGTGGGAATTTGACTGGAAAAGGGCATAAAGAAACTGAGTGCTAGTAGACTTGTTCTATATCTTGACTGGATTGATGATTACTTAAGCAAAACTCCCCATACTCTACACTAAAATCTGCATATTTCTTTCCTTCTTTTTCACTCAACTCAAAATCACTTGGGAATATTTTGTTAGCTTCACCTCTCTCTATTCCTCAAATTCTACTACTCTCACATCTCACTCATCTAATGGAGTCAATTTTATAATACTTTCTTTTTGTTGTTGTTAAAATGTAGATATTTTTTAAATTGTTTTTCAAATACAGTTGTCTCCATTCCCCCCACCACTAAAATACTTTCTTTAATAACCCAGAAAAATACATGTTTCCATCTATATTTCTTGTGTTTTCTTTAACATATATAATTTTAAATGTCATAATTATACATATTAGCCCATTTATCTCTTCCGCTATCCTGTGGATTCTTCAGAAAAAGGAACCTTTCATTTTCCTTTCACATTATCTATTGCCTTTGGCATCTACTTCATCTACTCAAAGCATCTTCTCTCATTCTTCACAGAGTTGTCTACCATGTACTAGGATACGGATATAATGCAAATATCAAGAGACCATTGCTTTCATCGTGTTTCCTTTTTTGGCATTTAAATGTTTAGAGTGATCACCCACATTCCTGGCTTTAGAACAACTAAAATTCACAATGTATGGATTTCTTCATGAATGTATTCACCAATTATACACTGAAAAAGTATAAATTCAGACAAATAACTTGGGAAGAGGAAATGGTTTGTTTGCATAACAGTTGGAAATAAGAAACACAAAACGAGTTTAAGAAACTAAATGTAATTTGTGATTAGAATGCAGGGAGTTTCAACAGAGAGGTGAGTAATTATGGTTAGGACTTTAGTGGCTTAATACACAATGACAAGGTGTGTAGTTGTCATCCTCAAGGCTCTCATTTCATAAATTAAAAACAGTCAGTTAAAAAATATTCATTGAGTCCTCACCAGTGTGATTTACTTGGTTGGAACATCATCCTATAACTGAAAGGCTGCAGGTTCCATTCCCAGTTAAGGCACATGCCTGAGTTGTGGGTTTGAGCCCCAGTCCAGCATGTATGAGAAGCCACCAATCAATGCTTCTCTCTCACACTGATGTTTTTCTCTCCATTTCTTTCTCCCTTCCTCTCTCTCCAAAGGCAATAAAAAATTGCCCTCAAGTGAGAATAAAAAATAATAATAATATTCATTGACTGTATACTAAACAGTTGATCTCTATCTTCATGAAATTCACCATTTTGTGGAAAGGACAAATACTAAATGAATAATAAAAATATAATTTAAATTATTTTAAGCATGCAATTGCTGTGGAAAATATTCACAATATTTCATGAATATGCTTGTTATAACCTAGGCCTGTGTGTCATGAAAAGATAATCTTGTTTCCTTTGCTCAGCACTATTTTTCCAGCATCCATAAGTGTGCCTGATATATAAAGATGCTCAATATTTTTGTGTTAATAAACATATGAATACTTGAACACTATCACACAAGTATAAGTTAGTTAAATGGATAGAGTTTAATTTAACCCTGATGACATAGAAGCACAATTGGGACACTGAGAGAGAGTCCAGTATGTTCAAGTACCTGAGAAAAATCCAATAAAGCTGTTATGAAGAAAATAATATATAGAATATTAAGAAATGAGGCTTGAGAGGGAGGTAGAACCTGTACCATACAGTATACAATTCATGTTAAAGATTCTGGAATTTACTTCAAGGCAATGGAAACTCTGTGGTTAGTTTGTATCAGGGGAATAACAGAATTATTTATTTATTTATTTATTTTTATTTATTGATTTGAGAGAGAGAAATATTTACTTGTTGTTGTTTCACTTACTTATGTGTTCATTGGTCAATCATTATATGTGCCCTGAACAGGGATCAAAACCACAGCCCTGGCATATTGGAATGATGCTACTGAGCTACCTGACCAGGGATACTTTGCAATTTTAAAAGATGGCTTTAGCATTACTGTAGATACTCCATACGTGAATACTGGGATGTAGTCACAAATAGATGAGTAGATATGACTAAGATATCAGAGTTTATTTGTGCAGACTACAAAATACATTATTGAAGTTGGGACTTAGGTGTTGCAATGAAGATGGAAAACAAAGCATGGAATAAAAGTTATTTAGGCTGTAGGATCATAGGAAATGAGCATTGCTGAGTTGAGTGAAATTTGCAAGGAGCCAAGGATTATATATAATGGGATTATATATTGAGCAATTAAATGAATGGAGGTTTGCAGAAGACAGATTTGAATATATTCTTTTTAGATTCCCATGAAATTTCCAGGTGGACTGTTTCAATAAACAGCTGAATATCAATACACCAAAGATAGTCTCAACCACAGAAAAAGATTAGGGAATTGCATGATGATCCAAATTCTGGAAATGGACGAGTGTTTTAGGAAGAGAGATAAAAGTATAGAAGGAAAGGACTGTGAACACAGCCCCAGAAAGCTCCCCTATTTAATGAACATAGCCTTAGAAGCACAATTGGGAATAAAGCAAGATTTAGGATGTCAGAGGAATAAAATTAGTTTTCTAGAGGAAGAGAGTAATCGAAGTTCTTTGAGTTAAAAAGTGCTAAACCTCACTCTAGGTAGATTTCTATTGGCTGACTGGATGTGTAAGTGTATAAAGCAAACCAAGGTGGTTATGGTAATCCTCTAGAAGAAACCCAGGACTCACACAAGGTCATGTACAACAACAATGATAAATTTGTTAAAGTTGGACTTGAAAAAAGAAACACCAGCTGGGATTATGATTCTCTCACTTTACATAATCTCTCATATATAAACTGTATTGAGGCAATTTATAAATGCATAGTTAAACTGGATCTTTAATCTTCCTTTTTTGAAAAAAATTAGTCACTTTTATGAATTAAACTTCTTCATAAAATGCAATAAAATATAAAGTAGACTTTAATATATGAATTAAACATTTTCATTGCTAAAATTTGGCAAATAAAAATGTAAAGAAGAAAAAATCACTCATGATATAGCACCCAATGAAAACCATTATTAATATTTTTATAATGTATATATTCATTATACTCATATAATTGATATATTAACACCATATATACATGAATATAGTTAATATTATAAAATAGAATATAGTTTATAACCTGTATTTAGGGATGTCTGAATATCTATAGGTTTTATTAATATGTAATGAAACTAAATTTTTAACATTCATAAGATGAATATAGGGATCATGATGTCTTCTCTGAATCAACCATTATAGTATATAATATGTCCTCAATAAATCTTACTAACTGGTTGAATGCCACCAAAACAAATACGACAAAGAAAATATGAACAGATTATTTTTTACTAGTAGAATAAACTCAAAAAGAACTGGTGATAGTGTTTCTGCTCTCTTTTGGTTTCCAATATTGAGCATTTTGCAATGAAAACACACACACATAATAACTGGGTGTTCATATCTAACTCTGATTCTACATAGATGTTGATTTATCTGTAGTCAATTCTTAATGTTTATAGTAAATTGATTTTTATTTTCTATCATGTCTGCTTTGTATGTTTCTTATAACTTCAATTGGGAGGTTCCTTGCTATTTTCCTCAGGAATGAATTTACTAGAAACTTCTAGCATTATCTACAAGGAAAACATGTTTTAATTGAAAATCGAAGAGCAATACAGAGTGTAGACAGATGAAAGAAAAATTTGGGTACTTATTTATTCTTATGTTTGTATTCTTGAGCAAAATAATTTACCTTGAGTAGATTGTGCAACTGTAAAGAAAACACAAATAGTATCCATACAGAACAGCTACAGATGGAGATTGCATCTCAGCACAAAGCTTCATCAGTATTAAAATGCTGCTTCTCTCCAGTAGGGGACTGTGGAGATTCGTTTGCCACATTAAGATGCGAAATCTACATATCCTCACCCTTGTAAAAATAGGTCAGATTTCAAAAGAAACATTTTCATGCTTAAAGTTACAAAACAAACAATTCTCATGAGCATCTTTTTTGTTTACTTAGTTTTAGCCTCACTTACTACGCATGAAATTTTAAAGATTTATGGGACTAGCTGGAGGCGAAAGTCATAATGGCTAATGTAACTCCATCCCAGCAAATGCTGTTTCTCAATTGGGTATAATAAAGTTAAGGTAAAAACAAACAAACAAAAAATGTGGTACATAAGATGTGAGTGTTACGGAACTTACACCAAAGTTCTTTTACAATGTTGTGCCATTTTGGTTTCTTGTCTTTAAACATCATTGGCAAATGGAGCCTGCACCAATTTGTCTATTGACTTGATAAATGATTTAGTTTAGAAAATTCTCTCTTGACTCACCAAAAGGTGATATTCATAGACAATCTTCGCTTAGTACTGATCTTTCTGGTTTAATGAAATGCAGTTTACTCACCACCTGAAAGAGTGCTTAGAACATAAGTGCTCCATACATATTTTTATATAAAAGAATGAATAATGCTTCTTATTAAAAAATATCCCTCTTTTTCATAGCTAGTCTGAGTAAACAGCTACAAATGTGCACACACACCCCCCCCAATCTTTCTGTGAAGCATAAGCCAGTGTATCGGATTTGACAAAGGACATGTCACTGTGTAAAATCATAATGGAAAGTGTTTGGGTCTTCAGGAAGTTCTTCCCAGGCTCTTTCCTTTACTTGTCATTCCATTCATTCTCTGTGTTCTAATATGGCAAGAGTCCCTATCTTCTAATTTTCCCAACGAGGCCAAATATCTGTGTAATTAATCCAAATATATAATCATCTTTTTATTTCCTTTTAAAAAGATTTTTCTAAGACCTTGGAATAAATGAAAAATAGGCAAAAAAAGATGTAACAAGGCAGAGTTAGTTCTATGTCCACGAAATGTTAAATCTGAACAGACTTGCAGCCTTACCACAGTGAGCATGGCTCTTCCCCTCTTAAACATTGGCCAGCATGGCCACAGAGTTTTCCTCATCCAAAAAGTGAAGGTATTTCACTGACTGATTTCTGCATTGTCTTCTTAGCTATAAAAGGTATATTGAGATTGTTAATATAGACATAAATTTTTAAAAGCTGTTCTTTGGAAGCCTTTGATAGTCATATTGTATATGTGTAACCCTTCTAGAGAAAAGAAGAAGACAATTAAAAATATCTGACTTGCAGGGCTCTTTTTACACCAAAATTCTTGTTCATAGTAGTTTCATGAGGTAGACACTGGTATTTGTTTGCTTCAAGTTCTGTGGACTAACATTCACACCCAACAGCAATTACAGTTCTAACAGAAAAATAAGAGCAAAGAATTATTTTTCTTTTGCTAATGAACAGGGATACTACTCTGAATAAAATGGGCAATCTATGACAAGCTATAATTCAGACTTAAAGTGTTTAATTTATGTCTTTACGATTATATAAGTATACCACATATAAACACCCACACCTTTAACTCTTCACTACCTCGTTAATTTCCTCTTTATGAGCCATAGATTCAAAGCCTTTGGCCAGCAATAACATCAACCTTAAAATTAATAACATTGCTTGTATTGATTGTATTTATTGCACTTATCTTTAATGGAAAGTGATAATTTCTTTTCATTGGCAATAGTGATATATATTTTCTTCTAAAGCAGATTTGAGCAAAAGAGAAAGTGAATTTATTTTAAAGATATTAAACTGCTATAAGTACAGGCCATATATTAAATAAAATAAAAATAGTGAAACTTAGATGTCTTAAGACTAGAAAAGAAGAGCTTTGAAAGTGGATGCGATTTATCTGAACTCTTGTAAGCATGTCAGATCTCTCAGATGATCATGATAATCATCTTTCAATTGGCTTCCAAGACTATTCTTTGGCTTACTGTAGGAAGAGTCTCTATCACTGAGAGTGAAGTCTATGTCTTCTTATACGTTGGATTTTTGAACTATTTAATGGTGTTTTGGTGGATGGCTCATGTAAAAAGCAAAGATGTCTGATACAACCAGCGTTTGTAAATGGGCAAAATACTTTAGGTTCTGTCTTTAGTAACCTCCCAAAACTTCTCTTTTATTGAAAGGCATCTGAGACAATATTTGTGTTTCCCTATGTGTGTTCCATTCTACCAGGAAGAGAAGTGTAAATTTGTATGAATGTTTTTGGTAGGTATTATATAATACCTATCAATATTTTAAACAAATACAGTTTATTCTTCAAATTTCAGGAAGACAAACAATCAAATTAAAAAATGGGCAAAAGAATTGAACAGGCACTTCTCCAAGAAGATATAGAGAGGGGCCAGAGACATATGAAAGGATGATCAGCATCACTAGCCATCAGAGAGATGCAGATTAAAACCACAATGAGATACCACTTCACACTGGTCAGAATGGCCATCGTAACCAAATCAACAAACAATAAGTGCTGGTAAGGTTGTGGAGAAAGTGGAACCCTATTACATTGTCAGTAGGAATACAGACTGGTACAGCCACTGTGGAAAACAGTATGGAATTTCCTCAAAAAACTAAAAGTGGAACTGCCTTTTAACCCAGCAATGGAATTGCTGGAATTGTACCCTAAGAATCCTGAAACACCAGTTCCAAAGAACCTAAGGAACACCCCATTGTTCATAGCAGCACAATTTACTATAGCCAAGTGCTGAAAGCAACCTAAGTGCCCATCACCAAATGAGTGGATCAAAAAATTGTGGTACACTTACCCAGTGGAATGCTACACAGTGGAAAGAAAGAAGGAGCTCCTATCCTTCATGACAGCATAGATGGAACTGGAGAGCATTATGCTAAGTGAAATAAGCTTGGCAGTAAAAGACAAATACCATATGATCTCACCTATAAGTGGAACCTAATCAACAAAACAAACAAGCAAGCAAAATATAACCAGAGACATTGAAATAAAGAACAAACTGACAGTAAGCAGAGCGGAAGAAGGAGGAGGGTAACAGGGGAAAGAAAGAGAAGGGTCATCAAGGAACATTTGTAAAGAACCCATGGACAAGCTGAAAGTGGGGAAGGATTGAGGGTGGAATGTAGAGAGTGAGTGGGACGGGGGAAAGTAGTAGCAGGAAAAAGGAGACAACTGTACTTGAAAAACAATAAAACATAAAAATAAAATGTACAGAAAACTAAAAACAAAAAAATTTTAAATCTACAATTTTAGACCATCAAACAAAATCTAGTATGGGTAAGTTATGATATGGATGTAAGGATATTCATTCAGCATTATTTGTATAGTAATAACTGGTGATTAAGCAAATTTTATCATACCTCTTTTTCTTGAGGTATTTTTTACTCTTTCTTCATTTTTCTGGTTTTCCCACTGCCTCTCTGGCTGATCCTATTAGACTTTACTGCTTCTCTTCATCACCTCAAACTCTTAATGGTAGAGTGCCTCAAGGCAAACTTCTCTCCATTTTTTTGATCTACTATTTCTGCCTTGGTACTTCTATCAGTCTTATGACTTGAAATAGGTTTTACACACTAATGATTCACTTATTTCTCTCTTTTTCTTGTTCCTTTCCTCTAAAATTAAGGCTTGTATACGGCAGAAGTAACACCTGCTTGAGTGTGGTTAGTAGGTTAATAATATGAGTATGATAGTTTATAGTTTTAATTTGAACATTTCACCTAAAATGTTATATGGTATGCTGGAGTGTGATATTGTTATATTACAGAATTACACGCCTATGATTTTTTAATAAAAGGGAACATTATTTGTGCTAGGCCCTGTATTTAACAGATTAATCTAAATATCCATTTGCCTAATATACAGCTTAAACTTAACAGGCTCAAACTGAGCTGTAGATTTTATACTTTCCTCCAATCTCTCTAGCCTGGTAAATGTATTCCACTAAACTAAAATAATATTTTATTTTTATTTCACCCCTACGACATAAAATATGTCAGAAAATCCTGTCTGTCTTCTGTTCAAGTTATTCCACAATAGTAAAAAAAAGCCGCAGTAGCTCCATCGTATATAAATGAAATTGCACCAAGAATTTCTTCCCTTTGAGATCACAAAAAAGATGTTTCCAGTTATCACCACTTCCATTCTTAGCCACCTCATTAAAGCAAGAAAAAGAAATAAAAGAAAACAAGATCACAGATTATATGCACATATATATATTTATACATATTCCTCCAGTTTTATGTTAATATATATTCAGATCATATTTATCACTAGTTGATATACTGGTAACAAATTATTAGAATTTATAAGATGGTTTATCTATGTTGCTGGTTATAAGCTCATATATACATATACATGTATATATATATATATATACACACATATATGAAACAAAGTTAGAAAAAATATACTATTTATATCAAAAAGTACCTAGGAATAAATCTAACAAAAATGTGTAAGTTATAATACAAGCTTACAAGATACTGTAAAGAAGATCCAAATATTCAATGTTATAAAGATGTCATTTTTTTTCCATTTCGATATATAAATGAATTGAAACACTAGGTGATGGTTACTAATATGTGTGAGTTTGACTGGCCATGGGTGCCCAGGATAAACACTATTTCTGTGTGTTTTGAGACTATACAAGCATTTCGGTAAGTGGACTCAGCAAAATAGATTGCCCTTCCCAATGTGGGTATCATCCAACTTATTTAGTGCCTGAATAGTGAAAAAGGTGGAGAAATGTTCTCCTTTTTTCTTGTTTTACTGCTTCAGCTGAGACATCTCTCCTGCCCTTGGACTGGAATTTATATCCAATACCTATGCAAATATTGGCTCCCTTTTTGGACTTAGACTACTTTGCACCACTGGCCCTCCTGAATTCTTCCATTTGCAAATGACAGATTGTGGGATTTCTTAGCTTCAATAATCTTGTGACCAATCCCATCTTAATAAATATATGTCTAAATATATGTATATGTACACATATTTATGTATATATGTGTATGTATATAAACTTTTATACTTCAGACAGAATATGAGAACATTGTTCCAGCACAGATGAACACCCTTATCAGTTATTTGTGAAATAACTGATCCCTGAAAACAACCTAAGTGTACTTCATCTGTAGCATAGATGAATGAATACTTTTGGCATATTTATAAAATTGTATATAACACTGAACAAAATTTACTGCTGGAAAATGGAAAAGCGATACACAAACATATCGAGTTGTTGACCTCATATTGACCTCAAAATAAAGGCCAAAGTGAGGATCAAAAAGCATTTATTAGGCATTAAAAATAGAATAGCTATTTGGGAAGCATTGATTCCAGGAGAAACCCAAATAGTGTTCCCATTAGAAAACAAAGGCAGGGAGTATTTATGAGAAAAAGAAGGAAAACAATTACACTGATAGAAGGGGGGTGTTTCTATTGGTCCAGATAAATTAATACATTAATTCTAAGCAAGGGTTTTAATTTTAATGCAGTAGTTCTCACTCCATCACTTATACTTTCTGCTTTCTTGTTACCTTTTCAAATAGTTTCTTGGGACACACAGTTGTTTTGGGCCCAGTCCAGTAGTTCCTTTGTCCTGTTTTAACACTCCAAAGAGTTGAGGCATAAGATGTGCAAAGCCATTTCTCTAGGATGGCAGGTTCCATTCCTTTTTAAAATGACTCCATTTGTATATATTTTTTTCTACAGTAGTAAGGAGACAGGCTAGGAAGCCAGGACAGGTGGAACAGGGAAACTGAGACAGACAGTTAAATGGCCAGCAGTTTATAGCCATCTAGCAAATCGAAAAATTCTATCCTCTCTAACTATGGACACTGAGGAGCAAATGGCAATTAGATTAAATTACCCTAAACAGGGAGACAGATAACAAAAACCCAATTAGTGTCATTTGTGCCAACCACACTCATGGGTGAATGAAGGTAAGGGGATAGATCTCATTTTGGCTCATCAGCATAAAACAAATGAATATTCTGTTGAGATCCTTCTATAAGAACTTCCCTAAACTCTCACCCTTTAAAGTCCTCAAGAGGAAGGACCCAGTGCACTCTCCCTCTTTGGAGCAGGCCAGGGCCGTTCTCTTTCCCTCTTCTCCCTCCTGGAGCATTAACCTTCGCCTTTCTCACTCCTAAACTCCAAGGGCCCTTCTTCTGCTTATGTAACTTGTTTCCTGAGCCTGCACAACCCAGCTGGCTCACTTTCACTACCTCTGTGAATTTCTAAATAAACTTAATCTTATGTTGAGTTCCTGGCTCTGAATTCTTTCTTTCCAAACAAGAACTGAGGTTTAAGTTTGTGGGTACCAACCAGTGTCATTTCATAGCCAGCATTGTTAGTGAACAGTAAGCTGGGTCCTGCTGCCCAGCACCAACCTCTAGGCAAAATTCTAGAGGCAAAGATTTGGTGATAAAGGAAAGGAGTCATTATTCAAAATCTACACAATTTTGGAATAGCAACTTTCCACATGCATTAGTTCTTTAAGCTTATCAATTAAGGCTAAAATCTTTTAACTCCTGAGTTTCCCTATCATTACTCCTATAGTTTTTAATTACCTTATTTCTATAGGATTAGTTTACAAACTGAGACAACAAAAGATACAAAAGCTACACAACTGAGACAACAAAAGATACAAAAGCTACACAATTTTAGAAGAATGGCAGGTGTCTGTGTCATAGCCTATCCCTTCTAGAACACTCAAAAAAAAAAAAAGAATAACCCTGCCACTCTCTGCCAGGTCAGCCCGATCCTAAGCTGCAGCTGGAGTCCTTTCTCCTATCCCAAATACCATCCACAGACAACTGTATCGCAATCATCCAGGCATCCTCAGGAAGAGAGCCAGAGAGCCAGTCTCTGCCCTCCTTTGTTTCCAATCTTCTGGCCCTTAGGGGCATTCACCTTCTCAGGAAGTCCCATCCGTGGCTGTTTACTACTGTTTCCAGTCACCTCCTCCTATGGCTCCTCCCTGCTTCTCCCTGCTTCTCCATAGTGATCTTATCAGACCTCTGTATCAACATCACCAATAACAGTAACACATTCAATACAAAATTCATAGAAAGAGCACATGTATGTTAAAATTCTCATGATCATTGTATTAGTTCCCTATAGATACGACATCAAATTGATCAAGGAGAGATTGATCAGGTCACTGGGGAGGAGTAGGAAGGAACTGTAGGAGGAGGTTTTTGAAGGCAATGGTAGACAGTCCAGGGCAGGATTGGCCGAGAAGCTGAATGCCTCTGGAGCACATGGAATTATGGGCCAGAAGTTTAAAATTAAAAAAAGAGCAGAACGGGCTCTCTTCTTGGAGGATTCTTGGATGATGGTGCTGCAGCTGCCTGCATTTCCTAAAGGCTGGTAATTTGGATGGATTTTGGGTGGGAGAAGTAGCTCCAGGTGTAGCCTCGGATCAGGCTGGCCTGGCAGAGGGTAACACAATTATTCTCTGGGTGTTTAGAGGGCATGATCTCTGAGGCAGAAGCCGACCATTCCAAAATTGTGTAGCTTTTGTATCTTATGTTGTTTTAGTTTGTAAAATAATCTTATAGAAATAAGATACTTAAAAATTAACAGGGGAATGATAGGGGAACTCAGGTTTAAAGAATTTAGACTTAATTGATAAGTTAAGTGATTTATTCTGTAACTAAGATTTAAAAATGTTTGCCTTAATTGATGAGCTTAATTAACTAATGCATGTGAAAGTTGTTACTCCAAAATTGTGTAGCTTTTGAGTAAAGACTCCTTTCCTTTACCACCAACCTTTGCCTCTTGTATTTTGCCTAGAGCGTGGCAGCAGGCAGCAGGACCCAGTTGCTGTTCCGTAACAAGATGACATTGGCCACAAAAGCACTGGAATTTTCCAATTGAAGGAAAAATAAATGTTCTAAAATAGTTCATCAAAATCTATATGAAAGAAGCAAGAAAGAAAATATTTCTGTCCACAGATTTGTTTTCCATTATCATTAACAAATATTAAATTATAAGCGCTTCAGCTTTGCAGAATAAAGGAACTAATTATGGGCTCATGTCAGCCACCAGCATCTTTTGTGTAAGTGATAATATCATCAATTAATACCTTTAAAAATGTGATGAATAAGATCCCTTTTCCATTTATAAAAAAAGATTTTTATTCCTCTACTCTCACTCTGCCCAGTAAATTTCCTACATAATCTCAATATCCCCTTAGTGTATAATTTGGGAAAACTAATTTTGAGAAATGTATCTTTCCAACCAAGTGTTCTATATGAGGGTCAAAATGTATTTATGAGTTGTCTTGTTATAGACTTCCCATATCATTTATTCATTTAGTTGCTTATTTCCTCATTTTTTCTATAAGCATTTGCTAAATGTTTATTATATACCAGGGATTTTTGTAGGATGTGGGAATATATCATGTAAAGGGCAAGATACATATTCTTACTTTTTCATTCAATTAGCATAAGAAATAATGGAGAAAGACCATTACAAGCAGAGAAAGTCAAATGTACTGTAGTAGGAATTTTGAGATATGAAGCCATTCTAATGCAAAGAGAATTAAAAACAAAAACCCTTACCTCCTTCTAGGTGATACAACTAAGGGCTCAAGGGAGGTGATACTTTGAGGTGATTCCACAATGAGTGAACATTAACATGTAGATGGGCAAAGCCAAGGAAGCGTTATTCCTAACCCAAGGAAGTATGTGCAATGCTGGTGCTTCTCAGGTGGCAGCAATTTCTCCCCAGGGAACACTTACTAAGATCAGGTAACCCATTTATGGCTGTCACAATGGGGTGGAGTAAGAAATGCTACTGGCTTCTAGGGTTTGAGACCAGTAACACTAAGAAGCTTGCTGCGATGCACAGAACAGTCACCTACAGCAAAGAATGAGTCAGCTTAGGATGTCAATGCCTGCCAAATTTGAGAAGCCCTGTTCTAGAATATGCAGGAGTGATGTAGCATGTCATGTTCTGAAACCATAACAAGCTCTGCTTATGGTTGTTATTAATTAAAACATTGCTATGTATTTTAATGTTTAGCATAAGGAGGAGTTGAGATGATGGCGAAGAAATAAATGGTGAGTGGTAAGGGAAGGCTTCAAAGAAAGGATTAGTAAAAATAACTATTAAAAACTTTCCTAAGGGTATGAGGCAAATGATGAAATATTATCAATAAATACTCATTAAAGAAATTCCCCAAAGCAAACTATTTAAACACGGAATCTAATGTACAGCATACAGTTACAGGGCAGCTTCCCCCAGAAGTACAATATAGAAATTATATTTAGAAAAATGTATTCCAAAATTAAGCATCTAGACTTTTATGAAAATTAAGCATATTCCAGTTGGAATATGTATATCCTGTTTTGAAGATATAATATTATGATTTTTAGGACTTCAGTTTTCTTTTGACATCATACAAGTATTATACACATATTTTTCTTTACCAAGTGTTGATAAATGTCTCCACAAAACAAAAGATCATTTTGTGATTTGATATCATTATCATGTTTTAGGAAACCCAAAGATAAAGTGTTCAAGTGTCTGAGAGTGTTCACAAACTACCAGATGCAACACCAGACAATATTTTTAATTGTCTTGAGAGCTGTGGAAGAGTTTAAGAAGCCAAATCAAGGTTGAAATAAAAGTCAGAGATTTTATTATATGGTCAGTACTCAGAACTGTTAGAATTGTGTGGGTGTTTAGATACTGGTTTTAAACATGCAGAGAAAACTCCATTTTTGGTGCACAATCCCTTGGAGAAGTAACTTGTCAATTATGCTAAATAGTGACATGGTTTTCAATGTGTAGAAAACAGACAGAAACTGACCTAAGACTCCTGGAAGGAATGAGCTCAGCTGGTTCTAAACCCAAATCCTTAGGGTATCAAGGCAGCCGTATTACTCTCTGCATAATTAGCCCTTGTGTGTTTCCATCCATCCATGTCCTATATCGTGCTTTCTCAGACAGAACCCCGTAGTCACAGGTTAGTGTCCTTGGAGCTGGCACTTTAAAAAATGGCATTGCAATTTAAGCAATGATGATCACAAGTAACTATTTCATATCACTAGGAGCCAGTTCTAGTTTTTACACTAATCCAAAATAGGTAAAGAACATCATGTTCAAAGGAACTATTTTGTACAAGGCTTGACTTTTAAGTCTGATGCATTTGTGGATGAACAATATTCTTTTTGATCTGAGTTCAGTGGTTGTTATCTCCTATCTGAAAAGGGTTAGCGAAATAGATAATAAATTAGATTGGGATGTAAAACTGGGGACATACAAGGTAATAATTTCCCTAAAAATCTGGTTTCAGAAAAAGTCCTTTTCAGAAATGGTCCAGTTTCAAAATCATAGGAACTAGGCTGTAGAAGAGAAGAGAGTAGAAAAATTTGTGAAATTTCTCCTTTGGATATGGAAATTTGGTTTCTGTGGTCGTTAGGAGAGGTCCTCAGGCATCTGGGAGTCAGCTTTGAGTCTTTAATTCTCGTTTTCTTTCTCATGAGACTTTTCATACGTTTATCAAACCCACTTCTGTTTAGACGAGCACTGCGGAGCTGCCATCTCAGGGCATCCATGCTAGCCCGCTGACCTGCAGCGGACGGGTAGAAGTCTGAGTACTTGGCTTCTGTGGTTGTGACCGGGGAACTCAAGAGTTGGAAAATTTTAGTTTCAGGTAATATTAATAAGCTTAGTAGTGAATGCATGTAAAAAGCTACTGTTTCAGGAACTGAAGGCACACCCCTGACTCCAGGAGACCACAAACAAGTGAAACGTTGTGCTCCAGAGGAGGCCATAGCAAGCAAGATGGTATCTGTGCCATTGTGTTCCAGGGAGAGACATCCCACCACCCAGGACACAGGACACAGGAGCCAGATAAAAAGTCACCAGTGAACAGATGAAAGAATGTTCGGGAAATTGCCAGGCTGCATCTTTTATCTGATTAACCTCTTTTTTGAATTCAAAATTCCTTACCTTCACTTTTTTTCCCCTTCGATTCTAAATCCCTCACGCATACTTTTTTCTCTTTATCAAAAAGGCTGTACTGAAAGAAAATGTAAGACATTCTGTTATGGTACATGATCTGCCATCTGAATCGCAGGCCATCTGAATATAGCGCCCACAGAGATTCAACCCCTGTCTCTGCTTATTGGTTGCGGTAGTGACAGGCAGCAGGCCAACTTTTCAGTTGGAGCCATATTATGCAGTTATCGACGTTCCTCCCTTGAGGTCATTTTCAAAATTTATTCATTAAACAAGAAATGGTGTTCAAACAAATTCAATTTTGGTCAAGAAGTGAAAATCAATACATCGTACTGGTATGTATGTGTGTTTGTGTGTATATATCAGATATAAAAGGTAAGTGCAATTATGTGATAATTTCACTATTATCCTCAGAATCATTTTATTTTATAGTGTAAATTTATGCCAGTATATACCTATATATCATTTATCTTTTATAGTCAACAAGAAAAGGTGGTGATTTATAATGTTATTTGGAAATATTTCCAGATTATATCCTTTATTAATAAATTATAATAGGGCTCATGTGTTAATCTAAAAATTAATCCAAAATCTTCAAAAAGTTATTAAGAAAGATTAAATAAGCTATTTGTGATACCACTGTTTGTTTTATTGGACACTCGTGCCTTTATAGTTGATCTTCTTTAAAATATTATTCACACACTCTAAGATTTCAGTCATTTACTAACATGTTTGGAAATGGCCAAGGAAAACATCTATTGACTAGCAGTTTTAATCAAGAAATAGTCTTTAAATATTTAGTATGCAAAGTGCCCAGACTCTCCTCTTTCAAATCAAGAGGTTACACTGGCTTGTCACAATTCACTGAAAGAAGAGAAATTATAAGGAGCACGTGTGCACAACCCACAGACACCAACAGCAGCATAGAAACTGGCTTGGGGTGGGAAAAGAGTGAGGCTGGGTGGAGGTGGGGAAAGGCAGAAAAGGAGGAAACAATTGTAATAGCATAAACAATAAAAAATTTTTAAAGAAACATTCTAAGAAAAAATAAAAGAAATTTTATACTTCTTCTTTGCCATAGACCTCAGCAATAAAAACAATGCATAGCTGCAAGAGGGGGCTGAGACATGCAGCTCACTCAGGTGGAGATGTGCTGGCCGCAGTTCATTTACTATGAAAAAAGGGGAGAAGGAATTCAGTTGAACAGCGAGTGCTTTCCACCACACAATTTTTTTAAAAGAAACAATTAGCTGACCTCTTTTCTCTGGAATGCTTTATCCTCTCAAGAAGCTTCATGCAATACACACTTATTACCTTTGGACCTGCCTCACTGATCCATCAAAAATTACCAGAGAGCCCTGGCTGGTGTGGCTCAGCTGATTGAGCATGGGTCTGGGAACCAAAGAGTCACGGGTTCTATTCCCAGTTAGGGCACATGCCTGGGTTGTGGGCCAGGTCTCCAGTAGGGAGCATGTGAGAGGCAACCACACATTGATGTCTCTCTTCCTCTCTTTCTCCTTCCCCTTTCTCTAAAAATAGATAAAGTCTAAAAAAATAAAGTCCATAAAAAATTACCAAAGAATATCACTTAGGCTGCGGCCAGCCTCCCTCATGAAAGAGTCAGTAAGAGTTAAAGGACTTGCATGCAGGAAAATGTGAATTAAAGGGCTTAGCTTAAACTTTTGACTTGAACATTTTGAGTTTCCTCATCTACAGTGAATGTTGCACTGGATGAGTCGCTATTTTTCCCCTCTAAATTTCTAGGATTCTTGACAGAAGGAATTTAGGGAAGAATTTACTAAGAAGCAAATCAAGCCTTAGATTGAAAAAGCCCTTCATCTTACACAATGGGGGAGGGGAGGACCCTGTATAACCCTATGTTATATACTAATATGATTTTGTAAATTTTGCTAGGGTAAGAGAAGATACTTTAATTACAATGTTAAAATACTTGTCCCTCTGTCATATTTCCCCTTGGGTCAGGAGCACTGATGAAACTGATATTTCATACAAATAATTTGGATTTCTCTTCTTTTCAAAGAAATCACAAAGTTCTGTGAGTCTCAGGTTCCACAAAAACTGCATCCACTCCCACTTAAGATGCCTTACATTCCTTCTTTGGATACCTATCGACATAAAAAGATGGAGTAGTTCAGCCTGTCATGATTGTACTAGTGGAAATTGGAATGAAATAACCTCCTGAGCCCCTTACAGCCCAAAGATTTTTTGTTACCTTTATACATCAGGAATGTTAGTTGTTTCAGATTCTATGGACCAGTGTTTGCATCTAAGCAGCAATTATAACTCTAAAAGGAATAATAAGAATTGAGAATTGTCTTCCTTTGGTTACTAGTCTGGGTTGCAGTATCTAGGAAAATACAGTATCCATGGCAACTTGATGTTCAGTCTTGAGCACTTTGCCTTTTTCTTTACATTGTTATGATTTATAATCACACTAATGACCTTCCAGTTAGGCATTTTCTAGCCATTAATAATGATAGGCTTGATTAAAGGCCTCTAGCTTCACCTGAGATATTTCCATTGGTCATTAATGCCAAGAAAATATCCAGTCTGAAGGTCATTATTGTTTGCAAGGCTAGCAATTAGGCTTGCTTTTAAACTATCTTAGAAAGTCTGTATAAACAACACAATGAGACAAAACAACAATAATAATGAAAGCCAGGCCACTGTTGAAACTGAAGAGCAGGTAAAAATTTCTCTTCAGGTTGTTGGCCTTTTAAAAATAGCTTTGCGACTTTAATCATGTGAGCCGTACACAGTCTGGAATTACTAACTTGCTTACTCTTCCCCTGTTTCACATTAAGATTCCACCCACTCTTCTAGGAACTGCCTGCCCCAGAATGCACTTCCTGCTGTGTTAATTACCTTGCAAAGTCAGGAGTATCACTGGCCTGCTTATGTTAATTGTCCTTGGTGGTTATACACCAAGAGGGAGAAAAGAACCAAAAATTAATGCCGAAAGCTTTGAAGTTCTGCTATGAACATGTTTTAAAATATTAAGAGTCATTTAAGACATTTTGTTTTTCATATACAAGCAGCCTACGCTATAATCTGAAAGCAAGGGGCCTTTTAGGAACACTTCTTGTACTTGCTCTCGGGCATTTATTTATCCACTTCACTGAGAATCTCTAAGAGGGATCCCACATTTTTCTTGCCCAAACCAAAAATACTTTTAAGTTGTTTCCCTCTTAAAAATGAAAGCCTCCTATATCATGCTCCCTTTATAGCAATTCCTTTTCATCCCTCCTTCAAAAGCAAGCTCATAAAAACTATGGGCTACAGTTTCTATCTTAACACCCTTTACTCTTTCTTTCTTTAAATGTCCATGGAAATTGTCCCACCCTCACCATTCTAAAACATCACTTCAACCAGATATCCTGATAACTTGGTTTGAGAGTGTTTACTTCTTACCTTATATAACCTTTTGGATTCTCTTTCAACCACTTTATATTACATCAAAACTTTTTTTAAATCATACACCTATATTATATATTATGTATAATACCATAGGAATGGCACTCACATTACAAAATCTCTGGTTAATCCTATTCTGATTTTTCTTCGAATAACCCCAATTATAGGACTCTACCCTTTTCTTCTGTCTTTCTCAATATGCTTTCTCTGGCTGATTTATACTGAATTCATGGGCTAAAATGCCTCCTATTATCTAACAATACAGAATGAGCCTCAACTGCTTTCCTGTGATGCAAAACTTATATTCTTCCATTCTGTGTATATATGCATTTGATTTTTTATCAACTTGGTATCCACTATCCTGAAATTGCTTTTAATGTGCATGTCCTTCCTCATTGAACTGTGGGTACATCCTTCCTCCCAGTCACTAAAATTAAAAATATAAAAATTGTTTTTAATTTTTCCTTTTCCACAACTCTCATAATCAATCTTTACATCCTACAAATTCTATCTCACTAACACCTCAAAAGTCTACTCTAAGATGCCATGCCACTGATAAAGCCTAGTTCTATTTCTCACTAGGCATGAAGACTTTATGCATAAAAACTAAATCCATTCTCCAATATAGTTATCTTTTTAAATATAAATGTCATCATGTTTTTCTTTTGTTTAAGATTTTTCAGTGACTTAATTTTTGCCCATATGATAAAGTTTGAATTTCTTCTCATTGTTTAAAGGATAAGTCAAGTGATAGAATATAAGTTACTTGAGGCCCTGGCTGGTGTAGCTCAGTGGATTGAGCTCAGGCCTGCAAACCAGAAGATCCCAGTTCTATTCCCAGTCAGGGCACATGCCTGGGTTGCAGACCAGCTCCCTGCAGGCTATTTCCCAGCAGGGGAAGCACTAGAGGCAACCATACATTGATGTTTCTCACCCTCTGCCCTTCCCCTCTAAAGATAAATAAATAAATAAATCTTAAAAAAAGAATATAAGTTACTTGAGAGGAAATTTGATTCATCATTTTATTCCTAGTCTGGATCTAACTGTACCCCAAAGCAAGTAGAGCCTGAATAAATGGAAGGCCTTCAAACAGGCCCATGATGATTTCATCTGTCTAGCTTACTTATCTGTCTCATCTCCTGACAAGCTTCAAAGTACACCCAATTTTATAGTCATTTTGAACTGTTAGGAGTGAAGTTTCCTAAATATGCCACTTGGGGTAATACTTTTGAAACCAGATAAGTAGGCATTCAAGCTGCCTGTCACTATAAGAACCAATAAGTAGAGATAAGGATTGAATCTTTATGGGTACTTTTATTCAGATGCCAGTGATTTGAGAAGAGGGTGGGTTATGTACCCTAAAAACTGGCTTACATCTGGCCTATCAGAAGGCAACCTTTTTTATAGGGAGAAGAAAAGGGTAGGTAGAGAGTTTTGGAAAAAGAAATATTCCGAGTCATGAAATCCAAAGACCTACATCCAAGATTGCTCTATCCAGCAAAGCTTTCATTTAGAATGGAAGGGCAGATAAAGCGGCTCTCAGATAAGGTTAAGTTCAAAGAGTTCATCATTACCAAGCCCTTATTATATGAAATGTTAAAGGAACTTATCTAAGAAAGAGGAGATAAAAAATATGAACAGCGAACTCACAGTTATTAATAACCACACCTAAAACAAAAGCAAAATAAGTGGACAGCTAGATCAGGAGCAAAGCCACAGAAATGGAGATCACATGGAGGGTTAGCAACAGGGGAGTGGGAGGGGGAGACGGTAGCATAGATGGTAGGTAGAAAATAGACAGGGGGATGGCAAGAATAGTATGGGAAATGTAGAAACTAAAGAACTTATGACACATGAACATGAACTAAAGGGGAGATGTAGGGGGGGGGGGTGTGCAGGGTGGAGGGGAATGAAGGGGGGAAATGGAACAACTGTAATGGCATTATCAATAAAATATATTTAAAAAATGAAACAAAAAATAGGTTAATCAGATAAGAGTTTTAGTCTGATAGTGATTTTTCTGGGAATTCATCTGCATCAGGCCTGGAACATTGGCTCAGATACTACCCTGATTGCTTGCAGAAACCCTGGGCCACAAAGCCTGGGTTGCTCACTGACCTTCTGGAATCAGTAGGTCATGGATTCTGGCTCCCGGAATAAGAGTTTTCCACACACATTAATCACTTAAGCCTATCAACTGTAACTGAAGCTAATTTTTTAAATGCATTTTTTAAATTTAATTATTGTTCAAGTACAGTTGTCTGTCTTTTACTCCCATCCCAGCCCCGCCCCCCAGTGCTCCCCACCTCCCTCCCATTTCCACCCCTGCTAGTTTTTGTCCATGTGTCCTTTATACTTGTTCCTGTAAACCCTTCCCCTTATCCCCTGAAATTTCCTCCCCTCTCCCTTCTGGTCCCTGTCTGCCTGTTCTCTATTTTAATGTCTCTGGTTATATTTTGCTTGCTTGTTTGTTTTGTTGTTTAGCTTCCTGTTAAAGGTGAGATCACATGGTATTTATCTTTCACCACCTGTGAAGCTAAAATTTTTGACTATTCAGTTCCACTATCACTTCTAGGGGAAGTGAAATAAAAGTTTTTGCCTCTTGCTTAGACTAGTCTACCCATTGGCTGTGACTGCAAATGTTAATTCATCTGTAAGGTTTACCTTAAACAACATGTCTGAATACTTTATTACATCATTTTACATGTATCTGTCTATTTTACCTATAAAATCAGTAGACATTTCATACATTTAATTTTAAATAGATTAGAATAAAAATACTACATTCTTACTAGGAAGAGAATTGTTCTATGAAATTTTATTTCAGACATACAAATATATAGGATGGGTATGTGATCTGCATTATAAAGTGTTCTTCATATCATGGTCAGAAAACTTTAAACACACACACACTAGACTGAGATTCTTTAAAACCAGGATCTGGATTTTCATAACCTTTTGTTTCCAGCATAGGAGCAGTTTATTAGGCCAATATTAGTTGTTGTAAAATATTATTAAAATAACTGTCCCTCATAAAGCATGACCTCTGGAGTCTCTGAGTAGTGTTTTAGGACAGGACTTGGGCACTTAAATTTCATACCATTGTACATGAGTTCAAATCTATGGTTGATTTAAAACTTGTTCCCCAAGCATGTCCAAATCCTAATCCCTGGAATCTGTTAATATTAAAAATACTATTCATGGCAAAAGGAAATTTAATTGCACATGTGATTAAGAATCTTGAGACAGAAAGACTGTGCTGGATTGGGCAAACAAAACTAATATAATAACAAAGTTTTCATAAAAGGAAGAAAGAGGATCTAAGTCAGAAAGGAGCTATGACGACAGAGAAGAAGTTGTAGTGATATGTCCTGAAGATGAAGGAAGGGACAGGCTAGGCAACATCTAGAAGATGAAATAGACAATGAAATGGATTCTCCCTTAGAGTCTCAGGAAGGAAGTAGCTCTTTCAATGTTGATTTTAGCCCATAAGGCCCATTTTGGACTTCTGATATCTGTAACTATGAGAGGATACATTTGTATTGTTTGTAAGTTTGTGATAATTTTTTACAGCAGCAAGAATTTTGTAGACCATCTTACCCACTGGAATACCCCGCACGCACTGTGTATACTCTTATTGTTTGGAAGTGTTAAACTAAACATTAGAGTCTAATTCTAACATCCACAACATTTTCTGTTACTTAGAGGATCTAGCAATAGAACTTTTGGCTGCTTCCCATGGCTTCCCTCAATCCTATTTTTAATGCATGTATTATTCTTGAGGACTGGTAGATCCTCAAGAGGAGAGAATGAAACATACTACTATTATTAAATAATAAAATTTAACCAAGTAAATTTAAGCACTGATCGGCTTTATTAAGCAATTTACTAATTCTACCTAGCAACTAGAAGTAAGCTTAGAGGCATTGTAGAAGATGGAAGGTCTTTATAGGAAGAACAGTGGGACAAGAGAGCTACTAGCAAAAGAAAATAATTATTTTTAGACCAGGGCACCTTTGGGGTGGAAGGGAATTTCAAGGGAATTTATCAAGCAGATTGCCTCATGTTTTTATGGGGGGTGCAGGTGAGTGATTACCACATTGGTGCTGACCAGAAATTTTCAGCTGCTTAAGATTATGTTTATGGGAGAGTTCCAGCCAAGACGGAGATGTAGGTAGAAACCCTTCACTTCCTCACACAACCAAAAAAAGAAAAACGACCAATCTAAAATCAGTAAACAACCAGAAGTGCCAGAAAATCAAGCTATATGGAACTCCAACAACCACAGAATTAAAGACAGAGTCAAACAGAATAACCAGACTGGTAAGGCGGATGGAGAGAAACCTAGGTGAGGCAGCGGACCCTGTGGGCAGGGCTGACTAAGTGAGGCAGCAGGCTGTGTGGGAGGGGCTGACTTGAGGGGAAACTGGGATTCAGAGGTGACTGTGGACTATGGCAGTTGCTGCAGTAGGAGAAACTCCCAGTCTCACACGAAAGTTTGTTGAAGAGTGTACTACAGACGAGTAGGCGAGCTGCATTGTTCCCTCTCTAGGCCGTCCCTCACAGGCAGCACCTTAGTGTAGCGAGGAGGTTTGCCCTGTCCAGGTGAATACCTAAGGCCTCACCACTGTACAACTTATCAGGGTCTCAGTGCAAAGAAATAGGGGCTTAAATGAAAGTACAGAGTAAAACCTTAGAAAGAGAGATAAGCAAAGAGGAAATCACCAACCTATCTGATGGAGCATTTAAAGCCCTGGTAATTAAAATGCTCACAGATCTGATTGAAAAATGGTTGGCTGAAAAATGAAAAAGCAAATGAAGGATACCCAAAGTGAAATAAAGCAGAATGTTCAGGGAATCAACAGTGACAGGAAGGAGACCAGGACTCAAAGAAACAATTTGGAACAAAAGAAAGAAATAAACATCCATCAAAATGAAGAAACAAGAATTCAAAAGAGTGAAGAGACTCTTAAAAATTTCTGGGACAACAAAACATTCCAATATCTGAATTATAGGGGTGTCAGAAGGAGAAGAGGAAGACCAAGAAATTGAAAACTTATATGAACAAATAATGAAGGAAAACTTCCCCAATCTGACAAAGGAAATAGACTTCCAGGAAGTCCAGGAAGTTCAGAGAGTCCCAAAGAAGTTGGCCCCAAAGAGGAACATACCAAGGCACATCATCATTAAGTTACCTAAGATCAAAGGTAAAGAGAGAATCCCAAAAGAAGCGAGAGGAAAGGAGAGAATTACCTACAGAAGAGTTTCCATTAGACTATCAGCTGATTTCTCAAAAGAAATCTTGCAGGCAAGAAGGGGCTGGAAAGAAGTATTTGAAGTCATGAAAGGCAAGGACTTACATCCAAGATTACTCTATCCAGCAAAGCTTTCATTTAGAATGTAAGGGCAGATAAAGTGCTTCCCAGATAAGGTCAAGTTAAAGGAGTTCATCATTACCAAGAGCTTATTTTATGAAATGTTAAAGAGACTTGTCTAAGAAAAAGAAGGTGATAAAAACTGAAAACAGCAAAACTCACAGCTATCAACAAATGAACCTAAAAGAAAAGAAAAACAATGAAAACAAACACTAAGCAAACAATCAGAACAGGAACAGAATCAGAGAAATGGGCATCACATGGAGGGATTTCAGTGGGTAAAGGGAAGGGAGGAATAGGTACAGGGAAGAAGCATGATTAGTAGGCATAAGATAGACAGGAAGAGATAAAAAATGGTATGGGAAACAGAGGACTCAAAGAACTTCTATGTCCAAACCATGGACATGAACTAAAGAAGGAGAATGCTGGAGTGTTGGGGGGGGGCAGACAGGGGCTAGAGGGAAAAAATTAAAAAACTGTAATAGCATAATCAGTAAAAATATTAATTAAAAAGGTTATGTTTCTGGGAGAGGTTGAAACAGCAGTAATGTCAGGTATTAAACCTAGGTTTGCCATCATAAGCTCTAGCACAAATTATGCCATTTGGGGTCTGTGTTTTTTTTTCTCTTTTTAAGACTATTTAGAAATATTACCTAGCACTTTACTTTGAATATCAAAAACACCAATCATGTCTATTGGCTGATTCTATTTGTATGATTTCCCTCAAGAGACAGTCATATTCTTCTGGGTAATGCAGGTTTATGAATTTGGATATGACCAAACAAACCTTATAGTTTTAAATGTTGGAAGCCGTGTCTTGTTATTTTGAAAGCATGTGTTATAAGTCCAACAATTGCCATAGATTCCATACATGCATATGAAGGGGAACAGAATTTCCACTCCAAAATGTGCTTCTTTGGATTAAGAATTGTCCTGAGTTCTTTATTTTTAAGAAACAGCAGACACAGGAAATATTGGAAAATCTAATAGAAGTTACCTTTTGGTAAGAGATATTTACATTTGTAAGAAAAATCTCAATTTGTAAGGGAGTCTCCCTCTTTGTACCAGAAAGAGAAGGATAACTAAATTTCCAGAGACTCTTAATCTACATAATAACCCTAACCCTCCTTTACTCTGCTTTGCCTGAAAACCTCTTAACTTGCTCTACACCTTCCAAAAGCTTCTTTTGTCATAAACTGGAGACGGTATTTCAGGCGATGGCTTGGACCATTACAAGGAGTTAACCAGTGTTCCTGGATCTCTCCCATGTAAACAGGAGGTGTATGTGTTATTAAACTTGTTTGCTTTTCTCTTATTATTCTCTTTTATCTTTGGCCATGTTGTCACTGTAATACCAAGAGCTCTCAGTACTGTGTGTTTGGCATGTTATCTTAAATAAAAAGAAACATATTTGTTGGTTTGGCTAGATTGCTGGGAAGTGGGGGAACCCTGATCTGGCATTAGAGGCTGCCCTTCCTGGAGAAGGGAGGGGTTGTAGGAAGAAGAGTCTGCCCCAGGCATCAGTAAACAACCTAGTGCTTGCATGCATTGCCCAGGAATCCAGCAGCATAGCAACACAGCAGAAGGAAGTTTACAAAGACACATGAGCCTGGCTGGCTAGTAAGATATTTAAACAGAGGAAAAGTCCTTCTACTGGCTTCTGGCAAGAATAGAATTTTGGGATTGAACTTTAAAATGTATCATGTTGCAGATTTGTTCCTTCCTTCCTCTTGGGGACCCAGTTAGGACCTTGAATGTTCTGGGCTGATGGGCCCTGGAGATCAAGTGGCCAGATGGCAGGCCCCAGGCCCCTCTCCAAAAGGCTGAACTGTGCTTCTTGGCCTTGCCCCACCAGGCGTACATAGACTTGAGAGTGATGCCCGAAGGCAGAGTGATGGGGAACCTGCTAAGCCACCTGGATGATCCATGCTGCAGCACTTGATTATCACAAAAGGATGGTATTTTTAAATAGAAGAAGGGATTCTGGGCTCAGTCTTGAACTGATTTGGCAGAAATTGAAGGGATTATTTGTCTTTGGGTGTTTTAAAGGGAATGGGCTTTGAGGTAAAAGCCCTTTATTCATCCAAAATTGTATAGCCTTTTAAATAAGAAGCTTTTTCACTATACTTCTGCCTCTGGAGTTTATGGCCCAGCAGCAGAAACCCATGTAACTGTACAGTAACATATTCATGAGATGAGCACAATTTATGTGTCTACTTTTATTTTTATTCAAGTGTCCAATAATAGTGAAATGAATATCCGTACATGACAAGTGCCGAACATGTGACAGAGTGTAGGTCTACAGCTTAGAATATCAATGGACATTCCTTCAATGACACATTTTACAGGCTAATAATATGTGAAGAGGATAATGATTACATGCTTTTTCTTTATTACAAACTTTATTAACATAGGCTTCCAGGATTCTGGGGGAATGACTAAGCACAGGGATCCTGGCTGCTGACTCTTCAGCTCTCTCCCCAGAGTCACCAACCCTGACTCTTCTCACATGGCTGTAGTCTGCTCTGCCCTCCCTCTGCTGGAACCCATGAAAAACATCTCTGGCAACTGATGTGCCCAGGCTTGGATATAGTTCCTCACCAAACCATAAGTACATTCCTCAGAGGGCAGTGCTCTGTGTACCTGGAAATGACAAAAATAAATAAATCTGCTTTATAGAAGATTCCGTCCCTGAATGTAGATTGTGCAGTGCTCAACTGTGAGGATGGTGTGGCTATGAACAAAAAGAATGAAGCAAGTGAAGAATAATTGGACAGAGACTATTTCTGGCAAATAAAATAGTTAATAAGGGAGTTCCAGCCAAGATGGATGCATAGGTAGAAACCCTTTGCTTCCTTGCACAACCAAAAGGAGGATAACAACCAATCTGAAATCAATAAATAACCAGAAGAACCAGAAAATCAAATTGCATGAAATTCTGATAACCAAGAAATTAAAGAAAAAATCAATCAGAACAACCAGACCGCACAGGCCGGGTGGTTCAGAAAAACTGAGGTGAGGAGATAGAATGGGTGGGCAGGCTGGCTGAAGGTGAAACTGAGACTCAGAGCTGATTGTAGACTGTGGTGGGGGTTGCCACAGTGCGAGAAACCCCCAGTCTCACAAGAGAGACAGTTCCTTGAAAAATGGGCTGGAGATGAGCAGGGGAGCTGCATTGTCCCTGTTCTGGACCTTTTCCCACAGGCAGCACAGCTAGGAGGCTTGCCCAGCCCTGGTGAATACCTAAGGCCTTATCCCTGAACCCTGTACAACTTATCAGGGGTCCAGTGCAAAGAAATAGGGCCAAAATGAAAGAACAGAGAAAAACTTCAGAAAGAGAACTAAGCAATGAGAAGATAGCCAACCTATCTGATGAAGAATTAAAGGCCACACTGGCAATCAAAATGCCCACAGATCTGATTGAGATTGGTGGAGAAATAAAAAAAAAACAAAACCAGAAGGTAAGTGTTATCCAACCACAACAGTAGGAAGAAACAAGAATTCAAAAAAGTAAAGAAACTCTTACAAACCTCTGGGACAACCTGAAACATTCCAATATCCAAATTATAGGGGTGTCAGAAGGAGAAGAGGAAGACCAAGAAATTGAAAACTGATATGAACAAATAATGAAGGAAAACTTCCCCAATCTGACAAAGGAAATAGACTTCCAGGAAGTCCAGGAAGTTCAGAGAGTCCCAAAGAAGTTGGACCCAAAGAGGAACATACCAAGGCACATCATCATTAAGTTACCTAAGATCAAAGGTAAAGAGAGAATCCCAAAAGAAGCGAGAGGAAAGGAGAGAATTACCTACAGAAGAGTTTTCATTAGACTATCAGCTGATTTCTCAAAAGAAATCTTGCAGGCAAGAAGGGGCTAGAAAGAAGTATTTGAAGTCATGAAAGGCAAGGACTTACCTCCAAGATTACTCTATCCAGCAAAGCTTTCATTTAGAATGGAAGGGCAGATAAAGTGCTTCCCAGAAAAGGTCAAGTTAAAGGAGTTCATCATTACCAAGAGCTTATTTTATGAAATGTTAAAGGGACTTATCTAAGAAAAAGTTGATAAAATTATGAACAGTAAAACTCGCAACTATCAACAAATGAACCTAAAAGAAAAGAAAAACAATGAAAACAAAAAACTAAGAAAACAACTAGAACAGGAACAGAATCAGAGAAATGGGCATCACATGAAGGGATTTCAGTGGAGAAGAGGAAGGGAGGAATAGGGGGGAAAGTCATGGGGAAGAATAAGCATAATTGGTAGGCATAAAATAGATTGGGAGAAATAAAAAATGGTATGGGAAACAGAGGACTCAAAGAACTTATATGAATAACCCATGAACATGAACTAAGGGAAGGGATACTGGAGTGTTGAGGGGCAGGCAGAGGGGTTATAAAGGGGGAAAAATTGAGAAAACCCTAATAACATAATCAATAAAAATACTTAAAAACCTGCTTCCATGGACCCCCAAATATATTAATATTTAAAACATTTTTATTATTTGATTTTTTAAATTTGTGTTATTTTTTGGTATTTCTCCAATGGCTAAGAGCCCATAATTTTGTCAGAGGTATCCATAATCTATCTTGTGAGCCAGGTGATCACTGGGTGCTCATCCCAGGATGGGAAAGCAATTATTACAAGTCACACTGTACCTCTTAATCTTGAGAGAAGACTTTTCTTCTCATCCACAATCTTTTCTGTCATAGCTAATGTTATCTCTTCAAGGAGTGTATTAGAAAATCTGCCATTTTAAAAGTTACATGCAGCATTCACAGTCGTGTGGAATTTACAGTTCTCACTTATGTGTAGCTTAGTGATATGTGTGTATATTGTATGTTTACTAAAATTTAAATATTGAATTTAGACTGAACTTTCTAGTATTACATTTTGGATACTTGCTCTAAAAAGAATTTAAGCCACACAATGATATTTACTGAAATAAAAGGTTGGTTGACCTTTCGATATCATTTTAAAACTATGTGAGCCCTCTAATTGCTCTGCTCGCACCTCTGGCATGGGTTATATCAATACATTACCCCAATATTGTTGTGCTGTGATGTCTATATTTACTACTGTACTATTTTGGACATTAATGTACCACACAGGAAATAAGTAGGAAGGTACGGGTCATTTTTGAAAATGCACTGTAATTAGTTGGCTTTTAGAAATTACGTATCAGTCTGCCTGACATTTTAGTAGAATTTGTAGACATAGAGAACAGATGCCTCATTAATTTTAAAAAAGGTTTTTCTCTCCTTATTTTCTTTAATAAGTTTTGAATAAATAAAACAGTGACAATAACATAAAATCATGAACAACTAAAACACAAAAATATCCCTCTTATTTAGTCCATAGCCTGGTTTCATGTAAGCACTGAACTCTGATTTAAGAATCCTGGACCCTAGTTTATGCCTATAACTAACTAGACATGATTTCTAGGACTCATGGGTATTCTCTCTCAGAGCTAGTTTGCTCGTGTAAAAAGTAAAATACTAGGTTAACCCTAAGTGGCATCATGTGATATAATGAAAGCTCGTAGGCTTTGAAGACAGATTTGCATTTACACTTTTTATAATATGTATTAGTTGCATTAACTTAAATGGATTCTTTTTTACTATCTGGGCATAAATTTCCTCATCTGTGAAATGTGGCTAATATATATCTATCATTGAGAGAAGTAATTAAAAATAAAATATCTTAGTATAGCTCATATATAATAGATTTTCACTGGCATTGTTCACCATTAGATTTGTTTTTGTAATTCTTTCTAACAAAACCAGAAGTTCATCATCCGAGTTTACTCAGTTGGCAAATGGTTGAGCTGGGACTTGCACACTCTGGTAACGAAATATAGAAATGATCTCTGAAAGTATAGTCTTCGCACGCTGGATCGAGAGTTCATGCATGTAGTTAGTATGACATGTTGACAACCATGAAACAATGCCACCCACCATATAGTATGATAAACGTCATTTCTAATTTTTAATTATGCGTTATACACTAGATACAAGAGTTAAATAAAAGTTAAAAGAGACCTAGCTTTTGGAATCACTAGCTATAATGTGTAACCACTTTGACCCACTTTCTACACTAGTAAATCATGATAACATTTACCTTCTCAACATTACAATTCAGTTTACATAAAATGAGAGATATGATGTGTAAAATGATGGTGGGTTCTAAAGCAATATTGAAGTAATTGAATTTATATCTGCAATCATACAGAGTTATATAACTCATACAAAAAGTAAGTAAATAAATCAATAACTCTTATATCCTCCTTAATTGTTATAAACCTATCAGTGACACTAATTCAAACAAGATGATTACCTAGGGGTGAGGAAAATGAATGTATTAAGCATCTCAATTTGGGGGAATCATCTCTCTGTTATCTCACTTAATATTCATAAAACTGTTCCTAGGCTTGTACAGTCCATCCAGAGAAGATTGCATGTCAAAGTTAATCAACTAGGAAGGGAAAGACTCAGTACTTACACTCAGATCCATGCTCTTTACACAAACTGCCTTCTACCACTCTGGGGCAGAATAAAAAAAACTGTGGTATTAAACTTAACTTTGAGGAAAATTTTTAGGAGCAAACAAGGGATACAATTTTGCCCACTAAATTAGGGCTGTTTTTTTCTTAAAGTACTTTTAGAGGAGTTGGCTGTTTCTCATTTTACATTATGACTAGTAATAAAAACAAAATAAAAATATTCTATAAATTGTCAGTATTGCTTCTAACTCAGAAATGCTATGGAATTGGTTTCTCAGCCCCGCCCCCCACATTTATTTCATTTTGTTGAACACTGACCATTAAAACTGAAGGGAAGAAGACATGGGGAGCACATTCCACAAGAAGAGGTGGAAAGAATAAGAAAAAAATTAGATGAAGAAAAGAATAAAAGAGACTATGTAGGTGATCAAAACAATGGAAGCTGGGGGGAAAAGTCATGTTTCTTTAGATTTTTTTTTCAAAAACTTAAATGCAATTATGATACAGGGTGCAGCCAGGGGCCCCCCAAAAGATTTAGAAAGGTGTCCAGAATTCAAAGTGTATAGAAATATTGGAGAGACATATAAGATGTCCTCACCGCCCCCCACCCCCACCCCAGGGGGAAGGGATGAATGGAGCCAGGCCACTGAGAGCTATTTTGCATAGCAACAGTTTTGGAGCTAACCTCTGGAGGAATGGTTATTTAACATATCTATAACCTTTAACTGGTTTCATAGATATGTTAAATAGCTGTGGCCAAGTTTGGAGCCAGGAAGAAGGTTGGGGCAGGGACTCAAGATGGGAACTCAGGAGTGCAGCTCCTGAGTGAGAAGGGACTCGAGATGGTAATGAGGGGCTGCTCTCCGGAGTGAGAAGGGCTTGGACTCAGGATGTAGCTAAGGGCTGCGCCCCTGAGTGGAGGGTGCCGCTGTGTGGGAGCTTGGAAAAGACTGGCTCCAGGACATGAAGGGTCCCCGCTTGGCCAGATGAAGGGAGAGCCACGCGGTTTCAGCAGAGTGAGGACCCCGTCTTGGTGAGGTGAAAGAGGGAGCCACAGGGTTTTGGCAGGGTGCGGACCCCCTCTTTCCCAGGTGAAAGGGAAAAAACCACGCAGCTTTGCCAGAATGGAGATTCCTGCAGCCAGGTGAAGAAGAAAGCCACATGCTTTTGGTGGAGTGCAGACTCCTGCAGCTTTGGTAGAAGAGGCCCACGCGGCTTTGGGGTGCCCCCTTTTGGCCGCGGGGCCTGAAAAGCAAGAGAGACTTTGACTGGAACTGGGTACAAAGGACTCTTGCCAGTGGACCATGAGAGGGTACCAGAGTACTTTGGATTAACTCGAGATCCTGCACAGTGACACAGCTGACAGTGCCAGCGGTCTGCAACACAGACGTGTGCTCTTTTCCTGATTTATGGTACCCGGAGTTGGGACAGTGGGAGAAGGGAGCGCTGTGTGGGTGTAGGTGTATACCCTAAGGGACTTTGATATTTTAGTGGTGGCATTAGGCCTGAATAGCATTAAATAAACATTTTGTTTCCTTTTCACAAATCTCTGGCATTAAGAGATGTCTTTCCAATTGGCGGCGGACAGAAGGGCCCAGTAGATTTTAGTATTTTGTTTTTGGGAGGGGCCCCTGTTGTATAGCAGTTTTGGGCATCCCTAGGTAGGCCAAATATTGTATTGCCCCTCCCTCGGACCACCTCCTCTTGTTCGGTAACAGTTTTTTGGCTCCATTCATCCCTTCCCCCTGGGGGGGGGGGGCGATGAGGACATCTTATATGTCTCTCTAATATTCCTATACACTTTGAATTCTGGACACCTTTCCAAATCTTTTTTGGGGGGCGCCCCTGGCTGCACCCTGTATCAGTTAGACTCTAAAATCGTGGGACCGTGGACGTTGTTAGGACAGAGACAAGTTATATATGAACTCACTTGCCTATTCTCCTTCATTGTTAAGAAATTTTGGTAACTTTATGAGAGTTATCTCAATTAACTAGTGGATTTCTTGCTCAGAAACATATAATTCAAATAATATGTTAGGATAATGCAATGTTATAAAAAAATAGAATCAACTGATTCTTTGAAATCCAATAAATACAATCCCGCTTTCAATGTGATTGTTGCTTCTTACTTGATTTTTAATAGAACTTTACAAATAAGTAAAAAATTTCAAGCTAAATTTTGGATCCAATTTGTAGTTCAAGGGGCTGTCACTTTGAACGGCCACTCACTTTATAAAAACTCCCTTTATCTGTTGCTTTTGGCAAAAATGTTCTGGGGCACCTGTGGATTCCTAGCAAATGCGTTAAGTCTGCTATTAAGTATAATTTAAAACATAAGATATACAATCAAGGAAGGAACTAAAAGGCATAAGTGAAGAATTTAAGAAAATTAAAACTCAAAATCACTGGAGAATGTGAAGCCCAGGTGAGTAAAGCCTGACCTGCTGGGCACACGTCTGCACAGAGCTCATCCCAGGAACATGACGGACTGGGTTGTTCAAGAGGAAGTTGAATACTTGGAGACTGAACCATGTGACATTGCTGATATTTGACAAATTTTAACCTACAACATAGTCAATTTTACACTCCACATACTAGATAAGATTAAGTCTGCATATAGAAAGTATCTTTGATTGTACCTTAGAGAGTGAGAAGACAGAAGCAAAAAGAACCTATACCTACTCAAACTATAAAAGTGTTGCCTTAGTGTATTGAAAGATGTTTTGTAATCCAAGAAAAGGAGAGCCACTATTTTCCCCTAGTGTATAAAAAAGAAACAATTCAATCTGAGGATTTTTTATATAACAATGAAGTGAAAAATTATGACACTTGAAACACCTTTGCTCAGGTGTCACTTAGTCCACGCCAACCATGGCATGTTTTTAAGAAGAAATGATTAGTTACCATGGTCTATTTGAACCATCTGTTCTCCTTACAAAAAATGTGCATATTCTGACTTAATTTTGGATAGCTGGCCTATAGGAACCAGAAAAGAGAATGTATTGTTTGTTGGTAGCACTCAGTGACCAAAAGTAACCATCTGCAAAAACACGCTTTTGCTTAAAGAAATGTGCCTCAGTAAGATACCATGGCGTATCCAACCCCATTGAAGGCCTCAGCATGAAGGGTTTGTGTGAAAGGCTTTTTTTCAGTCTTGTCCTACTTAAAAAGTATAATTGAAGAGACTAGCTGCCAAGTTGCAAGGCCCAATAAAACAGTTATACCCCTCAACCAAAATGTGTTTCAGTATTAAAAATAACTTTTAGTTTTATTCCTCCAAAAAGGTGCTGAACTGTGGTTTATAGAAAACATGAGACATGTTATAAAAGGCTAAACATGCTACTTTGATTATTATGGGCATAATAAATGAGTTAATTGGCACTTTGAAAGCTTCCTGCAGCACATTCTTTATTGTCTACTTTGAATTTCAGCCATCTTTGCCTTTCAGCTTTGGAAGCCCTCAGGACTGTGGTCATTTGTGTAGGTTAGATCTGCCTTCACAGAAAGTCTCTCAGGTAATTTGAAGCACAAGGGAAAATGTCATGTTTTTGATGGTCTGAAAGTAGGAAATATCTCTTGCCCAATTAATTAATGCCTTTTAAAAGAATTTACTGATTGAAATTTGTCTTATGTTCTCACCGATGTGTACTCCAATGGGCAGCTTCAAGATGTCTTTTCCCCAATTGTGTTTAGAAATAAACATATCTGTGGAGAGAGTTGGATGTTTTGCTAAAGAAATATCAGGTAAACATTCATGTCTGAGATAAAAGTGCACTCATTAATTGCCTGGGTCTTGGGGCAATTAGACTCAGGTTGCAGCACTCCAACTCTTCACTAATTATTTGACTTTTGTAAACCAAGTGATTAGCACTAGTACCACCTTCAAGAATTTTTATGAAGAACAAATGAGATTTTAAATATGAAATGATTAGTATAATACCTGGCTCATAGCAGTCTGTGTAGTTGTTATTTAGGTTTATTAGGGCTGTTCTCTTACGGTCATAAGATCAAAGTAAACTCTCTCAGAGAGGGAGACAAAGAACTTTCAATGACTGAGAATTTATCTCAAATGAGCTGTTTTAAATAGAACTGCGAGTGTTTAAATTAGAAGAAACTGAGTTTTAGTTGGAAAACAGGTTTTTCCCACTACTCATGAGGTAGAGAGAAAGAATGGAAGAGTCTAAAACATTAGGCTTTACTTTGTTTACACATCAAGCTTGTACCCCTTAAATCTGTGTCCCCTCCTTTCATGTTAATTGGATTTTGCGTCAATTATTCAGAAAATATTTCCAGATATTTCTAAATGTTTACTTGACAGTTTTACATGCAATAATAAGAGGCTCAAATGTGACCTCAGAGAACACATTCTGACTAGAAAATAAGATATGCACACACTCCCCCACCCAATTAAGGTACAAAATGGAAAGAAGGACATAACTTTAATACAAAGTAAGTGCCAATATCAGCAACCAACATGAAAGAAATGTTTCAAAGAACTAAGGTATTCATGAAAAAGTAGTAAACACAATTTTTAAACTTATAGAGAAAATTTAAAGTGGAAAGAAATGGCTATACAGTTTGGGGGCCTAGCACAAAACAAAAATCTGGAGTCCCCTGTATAAAAATTATTAAGAGTTTTAAGATGGCAACAGAAGAACATTAAACCAAGTATAGACCCTCCTGAGCAAAAGGTTCTATGAACTGCAACACGCCTCACAGACATTAAGGAGGCTCAGCACTGACCAGAATTCAAAAACTACTGTAAGGCTTGATAAACTAGAGTGGGAGATAAAATGAGATATTTTAGGTAAGGGAGTGTCAGTTTGGGTGCTTCAGGAAGCAGACGCTGAGAACAAGTTAAGTGTAGAAGAGGTATTTTTGTTTGTTTTAGGGAAGGAGGAGATAATACCTGTGAAGGATAAAGTAAAAGGAAGTAGGATTGAGCAGGGAAAACTTTCAGACCGTGAAGAAAATCTAACACCTATGCAAGGAAAGAGGACAGAGAGGAAAATTGCACAGGAAGAGTCTCAGACTGCATTTCAGGTTTGACAAAGTCTCAGCCAAACCAATAGAGGGTTCCAAATCATGTTGCCCATTAGAGAGATCCCCAGTTGCTTGCAAATACTCAAGCTGCTTTTAGTAGCTCTGCCATGCTTAGTCACCGGCTCGGAGCTTCCTAGGAAGTGTATGGCATTGATTCTTAAATGCTGTGGTGGATACTGAATGTGCTGTAGTTGGTAGCTGTCAACTGAGTTGATTGCTTTCCTTGAAATTAAATAGTAAGTTCTATCTTGAAAGGGGATCTGAGCAGCATCAGTACTTTTCTGAATGGGGGGAATTAAAGAAGGGACTCAAGCTTAAAAGCTTCTTTCAACTCTGATAAAAACCCCTTCTTTATCCATTACATTAGGATTTTCAAATTACATTCAGATCTCTAGCTTCATCATAAATTATTTTTGGCCAAAGCGTTTGCTAGTAAATGCATCAGTCTGAGGTTACTTTATGACTGGGTTCTAAATTTCCCAGCACGGTGGGAAACATGCTGGGAGATGATAATTTTATTCAGAGTATTGTTTTGCCATCTCTCTTATCAAATTGGACTATCCTAAAGATTTTTTACATGAATCATATATATGTAAGCAAATTTCAGCTGCAAGATAATTTAGAAATTGTTCAATCTATGTGCATTCTTTTAAAAAATATTACTCTTCCACCTTAAAATTAAAGGATCAATTTTGTAGATGATAACAATTCTAAAGATTACCTAACATATTCATTCATTTAATCATTTAATTATATATTTATTGGAGTTTAGTATACATCAGATACTGTGCTAGAAACGAGATAAAATGAGAGAAAAAGTACCCAGATTGATTTCTACTAGTGATGTTTACACTTTCCTTTTGGGTAATAAGTACTGAAGAATTTGTTGAAATGGGGATTCCTTGGCCTCAAGTTCTAAGAACTTTTTGTAGTAAATAGGAGATTTTGATAGAGGAACTGAAGAGTTAACCATTTTAGCTTCAGTCATAGCTGACAGGCACAAGTGATTAATGCATGTGGAAAGCTGTTACTCCAGGAAGTGGGATGCATGACCTATGTGACTCCAGGAGGTCAACAACAAATTCCATCTTTGTGCCCCAAGGGTCTACAAGTGAGGAAATGGCATTTGAGCCACAATATCCCAAGAAGGGGACGTCCGAGTTGCAGGTAAAAAACTGTTGACCAACAGATAAAGAAGTAGTAGGAAAATCACCTCTGGACTATAACTCTTATCCCATTAACTTTTTTTCAAAACCTCTTACCTACCCTTTCTTCTTTTTATGAAAAGGTTTGCTTCAGATGAGATGTCAATACAGTTTTTGAGGACACAAAACTCAGTCTTCTCAGATTGTGGTATCTGAATAAAACACCCATAAAGATTCAATCCCTGTCTCTAATTATTGGTTCTGGTAGTGACAGGCAGCATAAATGCTGATTATCCTGGATACACTTTGACTGATGAATTTGTAATATTTGAGACACCTCAAGAAATTTTAATGAATGTAGCCCTCAGAGATACTAAAAGATAAACTAGGCCATATTTACATTTTTTTAAGATTTTATTTGAACTAACATCAGGCAACGACAAACCAGAGTGGTTCAAAGTGTGCTGCTGATAGGAGCCAGAGAAAGTGATTGGCTATAGTTTAAAGCCTAGTCGGTTATTTGTGATTAGATGTCCTTAGTTCTCCTCTGATTTTGTGACCTTGCCATAGTTATAGGCTTAGATGTTGGTTTGCTTACATAGGGTGTCAGGGCATTACAGCTACATCAGTCTAATGGCCTCCTTGTTTAATAAATTTAACAAAAAATATCTTGAAGACTCTACTATTTCATGGAAGAAGAAAGACTTTTAAAAGTAATTCAGTTAATACTATGTGTGGTAGGGTAGATAATGGGTCCCCAAAGATATTCATATCTTAATACCTGGAATCTGTGTGTATGTCATTTTACATGACAAAAGGGCTTTGTAAGTGTGATGAAGTTAAGGATCTTGAGATTAAAAGATTGGGATTATCCAGGTGGGCTCAGTGAAGTCACAAGGTTCCTTTATAATTGGATGCTGTAGTGTCAGAATAAGAAGAAGGATGTGATAACTGGGGGTCACAGTCAAAGGGCAATTTGGGAATGATATTCTGCTGGTTTTTTTAAAAATATTTTATTTATTTATTTTTAGAGAGAGGGGAAGGGAGGGAGAAAGAGAGGAAGACAAGCATCCATGTGAGAGAGAAACACTAATCTGTTGTCTTTCAAATGTGCCCTAACTGCGGACAAGGCCCCTAAACCAGGCTTGTGCAGTTGACCAGGGATCAAACTGCTAACCCTCCCTGTTGCAGGATCACACTGCACCAACTGAACCAGCCAGTCAGGGTGATACACTGCTAATTTTGAAGGCAGAGGAGGAAGCCCGGAGTCCAATGCAAAAATGCAGGGGGCGTCTAATAGCTGGAAGAGATAAGGAAACAGATTAACCCCTAGAGCCTCCGGAGAGCTCATCCTGCCAACATTTTTATTTTGACACAGTGAAACCCATTTCAGAGATCTGACTTGCATAAATTAATGTAATAAATTTGTGTTGTTTTAAGCCACTGATTTTGTGGTAATTTGTTTCAGCAGCAATAGGAAATCAATATATATTATAACAGAAATATATAAAGCAGAATGAAGCCATGGAGAACAGAATACTGAACTCTGATTTCAAAAACCTTGAAAAGCTTATATTTCGCAAATGTGGGTAAATGAAATTAAGGAATTTCAAAATAAAAAAGGATAGCATTAACTCTTGGGGGAGTTGAAGTTTTACAGGAATTAAAAATAGTACAAACACTTTTGAAATAGAGGCAACTTTTGCAAACATTGAAGGAAGAAACAAGCAACACACTTTGGTAGAACTGTAAATAGTTTGATTAGCAGGGGCATATTATGCGTACAAATAAGGCAGGACTAGTAGACAGAGGTTAAATTGAGAAAGATATCAATAATGTGTTATATATATTGTTTTTAACGTGTGTAGAATTGCATAAGGTTAAAATATTTTGTTTTAAACATCAGCAAAAACAGATCATAGTTGTGCAATAATTATGGACTCTGGAAGCCACCTGGACAACAACTGAACTAGAGTAAATTCTGCTGGAGATTTCCAGTTGGAAAATGCAGGAGAACTAAGACATCTGTCACTAGGAATAGGAAATGCACTTTAAATTTGCACCTTCAGAGGCTCTAAGAACTGAAAAGACCATGATGAACTACCTTCTCCCTACACATAAGAAACAAAGCAGCTCTTTCTCAATTGCTAAGTACTTATGTTTGTGCTAAATTTTACCTTCTTTCTAGATTTTATGATTGCAAAATTCTGAGCATATCGATTAACCTTAAATTTTGCTCCGTGTGTTGTGTGTGTGTGTGTGTGTGTGTGTGTGTGTGTGTGTGTGTGTGTGTACACAGGGCCATCCAGGCATATTTGCTTTCAGCTGATACTTCAGAGATAGTCAGCCTATTGGCAGGAATATATAATAGAGATGCTTTGTTTTCATTTTTCTATCTACTGGTACACCAGGTCAAATGAGGGTCAGATTAAAGATTGCCCACTAGACTTTAAATCGAAAATTACAATTGATTAAAACACGTTCAGAAAAGTTAGATTTCACTGAACTGAGAAATAAAGGTGAATTGAAGTGATAAGAGCTACCTTGAGAGGGGTAAAGATTGATCTTGGAAAGACAGAGATTTACAGTGGAACAGCAAAAGGGCAAGTTAAGGAAATAGCCATGCCAATAAAGTCATTTTTATTGTTTTTGACCTGGTCTTTCAGCCTGTGGCAAGGATCGAGGTAAAGTAGGGTAGAAGACACAGAAGATAAAGCATTGGCATGATCATAATACAGATTATTTTTCTGTGATAAATTTTTAGTTTTCACTAAATTTTTAGTGATAAATCCCATCTGAGGAGAGATGTCATTAGATTACAAAATATCTTTTCCAAATACCCCATACTTTCTCTCCCAAATAACACACCCCCCCCAAGAGAAAGCTGAATGTGCTTATAAAAATCACAAAAAAACAAGTAAGAAAGTAAATAAAAGGAATTTATTATAAAGAATATGATAAATGTGGAAGACAAAAATAAAGATGAAGCCAACATTTACAGAATCGCACCTGAGTAAAAAATATAAAATAGAAAAAGTGCCAAAATATTCATGGGAGAAAGCTTTCTGACATGAAGATAGACAAGTAAATAAATACAAACTAAACCTTACAATAAAGCTTATCTTAATATAATGAATAAACTTCATTAATAAGAAAAACATTTTTAAAATTTAGTTATAAAAAAGAATAAAACTCACCCTGGCTGGTATAGCTCAGTGGATTGCGCACAGGCTGCTAACCAAAGGGTCACTGGTTCGATTTCCAGTCAGGGCACACGCCTGGGTTGCCAGCCAGGTCCCCAGTGGGGGCCATGTGAGAGGCAACCACACACTGATGTTTCTCACCCTCTTTTTCTCTTTCCCTTTCCCTATCCCTAAAAATGAATAAACAAAAAAGCCTCAAATCACTTTAAAAAAGAAAGAAAAGTCATAATTTGTTCACAGTATTATTCAATATAAAAATTAGTGAAAAATAATATGCAATTTTCTGATGTAGACAATGGTACTGTGAATGTATACCTAGCCAAGATGTTTTTCAAGATGATAGAGAATATATCCTTAAGTATCTACTAATTCTGTATATAAATTACTAATAAACCTATCTTGAATAATCAGCCTTATAATTAAAAACCAAATTTTAATATGGTGTCTTTGACATTGTAAAAATCAGTAATTGCTTAAATCAGTTGGAATTCTTGTGACAGTGAAATTTAGAAAATAGGTAACTGTTCTAACGCCATCATTTAGAATAGAAAATAGAAACTGTCAGTACAGAAAGATATAGAGGTAAGATTTTGATGGAAATTCTTAATTTTCAAAGTAATAGTTTTTATTTTAAGCAAGAAAATATTTTCTAACTATGATTTCTCTAATTTTTTAATATTTAATATTTCTATTCATAAAAGTTAGTTCAATGTACAGCAATTTTTCAGGTAGACTTATTTTTTCCTTGTCAAAATACTTTAAAAATGCATTAAATTACATTTTACTTGAAAAGTGTCAATTATAGTATAATTTTTCTATCTCTAAATCTCTAAAACCATTTCTATCACTATTATTCACTCACTCTAAACACATGCAGAGACATAAACACTACAATTATGTGGGAAGATAATAAAATATTACATTTTATGGCTTATGATATTTGGGAAATTTATTTTAGCATTGCTTAAAACTTTTATAGTTAAGATGTATCATTTTTAGAAAATAAACTATGGTTATTATTCTTGATATGCAATTTTTTTTGTGAAATTACCTAGTACACTGCCTGAATTATTAGATCCTAATTATCGATGTTCCTTACCGTTTATTTGATTATAATCATTTTAAATCTTGTTTACTACATTTTTTTCACTAATAGTTCCCTTATCCTTGAGTGTAGACACATGGAATACAGTGGCTGGAAAACTGTAGTCTCCAGACTCAAAAAAAATATGATAATTAAAGGCAACAGGTACTCCTTTGTAAGTAATAATGAGAAAATGAGAAATGCATATATGCAGGGATAAACATAGTGTGTATTTTTGGTTTTCTAGAAAACTAGGGCCATTCTTAAGGTCTGATATACATGACACAAATGAGAATCCTATTTCCCATGCTTCCACAACAGCTGTTTCATTTTCATCACTGTACTCACTGTACCCCAAACCACATTGTAAGACTTTTGAAGTCCGGGGCTGTGTTTACTTTATCTCTGAACTTCTAGGATCAAATATAATCTTATATATATAATCTAATATATATATAGATATATACAAATTTATGTATATATCTATATATATATATTTATAGAACTTATACAAATGAATGAATAAATGAATGAATTCACCCATAGATCCTAGTCCACAAAGCTTGTCTGATATCTAGTCCCCTCCCTCACCCTGTCTGTTTTGGTGCTTTCCTTCATCAGAACTTTGACTAAATAAAGGGCCTCTTTATTCTTAGCCTTAATTCAGAACTTCTTATAAACTAACCGCAGGTAACCACAGCCCATGTTACTGCTTGCTTTTATAAAATGGATGGTTTCCAGACAGTGATGGTAAAACTATTACCTTTTGACAAAAGCAACTTTGGGTAAAAATTAATATTTATATGTTAGAAAATATAATTGTCTCACTAAAGAAATTTATTGGAAGGTTCTGATTTTAATAACTTTCATGGGTTTCTGAGTAGAGTACCCGTCTCTAACTCTTTTATATAATTCTGTCACCAATTGTTCAAACAACTTATGAAAAAAGTTCCATTAGTAGACTTAAATAAAAGTAAAGACAGAATTGGATACTTTTTCTCATCTCATAAGTCTATTGTATTTTTTCTGACAAATGTAATGTTAATACCAGTTTTTTTGAAGCTTAGCAAATCAAAGTCCAAGAGTCACAAAAGAATATTGTTTCATAATGACTCAGAAGACAAAAATATTCATTTTTTAAAACTTTTCATTAGGTCCATAATTGAGAAAAAGACATTTTAAATTATTTTAAAAGTGGTTGATTCTGTTTCACAAAAACCTTCAAGTCCAAAAGATTCTTCTGAAAGAGAGAGTTTATTGAGCTCTAGCCAGAATAAGGGCCTGTTCCTGGGACATGCGTCTAAACCCCAGCAGCAGAGCTAGGTGAGACAGACAAGTGTGTCTGCCATTCTGGGGGCAACAATGAGTTTGAAGGAGAAAGGTATAATTGTTTGGAAAGAATCCACATTGATTCTACATAAAGAGGGTAGGAATCGAAAGCAGAAGTTCTGGATCGGTGCATAGTCTGTATGGGAAATGTATTTACTTTTTTTGAATTGGTTGTGGGCAAAAAGCCAAATAGTTCATGCATAAGCAAGATGCAGTGGCATCTGGTGGTTGGCTATGTGATCCAGGATAAGAACGGAAACAGTCACCTGGAAGCAGATTCAGTTTCAATGTACATTCAGAAATGTGGATAGTCTTTTGTTGTATTGGGCCCATGAATTTAATAACTCATTAACCTCCCTCTCTCTCCACGCTCTCCCACCTTCTGTATTTAATGTAGGACATCTCAGAATTTTTCCCTTATCAACTCCAAAACTGTTCCATAAAATCCTTAATTCACCATTGTAGGGGGACTCCAGCTGCAGGCCCCCCAACCAGACACCATGGTGAGAATAAGTCTACCAAGACATAATCTGCTTGGGGAGGAAAGGTAGCTGATCTCTCAAAAGACAAGGGCTAAGAGCCTTTTCCTTAATGGGATTTTACTGGGTTCATTTTGCACAGAAATACAGGTAAAAGCTCATTAATCATTCTCAGGCAGTAAGGATCAAGCAATAGCTAACATGCAAAGAACTATCAGGGCTTATTCTGAGTCAGGGTCTGTTAGCTATAGGGCTACAAAACTGGGAAACAAACTCATTTCCTGCTCAGACCCTTATTATTTAATTGAGACCATTCTTAGCAATGCAGGTTTCACAGGACTTTATATATTCTTTCCTAGGCCTGATCACCCAGGGAACCCGCCCTTTCCAGCACAGGGCTGCACCACCCTCTGTCATTGTTTCGGGCTTAATTCAGGCAGGGGGAGTAAGGCAGCCAAGATATTAGGAGACTTCTCACAGACAGAATGAGGACTCAGGCTATGTCAAAGCTGAGGGGCAAGGGTCCATCACCCCCTTTTGCTATAGTCTCCCAGGTCCTTCCCTGGGGCCTCCCCATGATCATGCCTGTCTTAGGTCATTCCCCCCTTGGGGAATCTTACCCATCATTGGCTAACTGATCAAGCACTGGGGACCAGTAATGAAAAAAGGAGCAGAAGTGGTGCTCCTGCCAGGGAGATACATTTTGTCTTCTTAGTGGCTTATGGTCTGAAGGTCACTCATTCAGCTTTAAACACTGGGAGGTTACAGCTTCTGACACCAGGCAGGGCAGGTCCCAAAACACCCTAACCCACAATTTATCCATACTGTAATTTTATAATCTATACTGCAATTTTACAATAATTTTATATTACATACATTTTGTATCTATACAAATACATACAGACTTTTGCTTTTATTAAACAGATAAATAACATTATATTCTACTATGAGAAATTTTTATTTTAATTAAATTTGTAAATGAAAACACAATTAAGATGTTTTCTAAGATTTGTGATAGGGAATGAAAGTAGTATTTGATCTTGTTTAACATTGTCATCTTAATGTAAAACACTGAAAATTCTTTGAGTGTATAATAGTGTGACTTACAAATATCTATGTAACTAAATAATTAACAAAAATCCCCCAAATCTTCCTACCAGGGATGTCCAGCCTTTTGACATCTCTGGGCAACAGTGGAAGAAGAAGAGTTGTCTTGGGCTGCACATTAAATATATTGTGATGCATAATTACAAAAAACTCGTAATGTTTTAAATAAATTTATGATTTTTGTGTTGAGCTGCATTCATAGCCATCCTGGGCCATGCACAGCCCCCAGACCATGGGGTGGACACCCCTAGATCAAACATCAATCTCCTTATATAGGAAAAATAAAGTGAAAACTTAGAGCTAATATATTGTAGATTACAGGTAACCATGGGATTTCCTATCTTTTCCCATACAGAGTATAGGCTAGCCATTCTATGATGAAGCCATACATACATAAGACACCAGTTATTTCTCAAGCAAAGAATAAACATCATCTTAAAACAGAGTATTTTTATTGAAATGATGTTAGCTTTTGATTAAGTTAGAAGTTGTAACTACATTGTAATTTAAAAACTGTTAGAGAGTAATTGAAATAGTCCCTAAATTAATTTTTATAAGAAGGAAAAAAATCACATATCTGACTTATGCAGGACTAAAGAGTTTCATGACATTTTGTTATTCATGAATTTATGTTACATGAATTTACCGCATGTCAAATATTACTATCTATAAGTTAAAAGTTATAAAAACAACATAATGCATTAATATCAAGTATAAGTTTATATATATACACATACATAGATGTTTGCTTTTGTTAAACAAACAAATGGATTCATATTCTCCTATGAGAAATATGTATTATTCATGTATAAAATTAAGAGAATACTGGAAGAATATACACAAAAGTTAACACAAATTACCTCTAGATAATAAAAATTTAGATACTTTATTTTTTTTAATTCTAAAATTAAGGACTTCTGCCAAGATGGAGGCATAGATGGATAAGCCATGCCTTCTCACACAACCAAGTTTAGAGACAATTAAATATTAGCAATAGAAAACACAGCCAATTCCTTTTACACATGGTTATAAACTAAAGGGGGGTAATGGTGGGGATGGGGGGGTAGGGTGGAGGCGAATGAAGGGGGAATAGAACAACTGTAACAGCATAATCAATAAAAAAATTTTAAAAAATAATAAAGATATTAAAAAAAAAAAGAAAACACAGCCAGAACACAGAAAATTGAACTTTTCGGAAGTCTGTTAACAACAAATTCTTCAGCCTGACTGGTAAGGGGTGAAACCCCCCATCTGGCAAAGAAAATAGACTTCCAGGAAATCCAGGAAGCTCAGAGAGTACCAAAGAAGTTGGACCCAAGAAGGAACACACCAAGGCACATCATAATTATATTAGCCAAAATTAAAATGAAGGAGAGAATTCTGGAAGCAGCAAGAGCTAAGGGGACAGTCACCTACAAAGGAGTCCCCATCAGACTGTCAGCGGATTTCTCAAAAGAGACCTTACAGGCAAGAAGGGGCTGGAAAGAGGTATTCCAAGTCATGAAATCCAAAGACCTACAACCAAGATTGCTCTATCCAGCAAAACTTTCATTTAGAATGGAAGGACAGATAAAGTGCTTCTCAGATAAGATCAAATTCAAGGAGTTCATCATCACCAAGCCCTTATTATATGAAATGTTAAAGGGACTTATTGAAGAAAAAGAAGTTAAAGAAACATGAACAGTGAAAGGACAACAAACTCACAGTTATTAACAACCACACCTAAAACAAAAGCAAACTAAAAGGACAGCTAGATCAGGAGTGGAAACATAGAAATGAAGATCTCAAGGAGGGTTAGCAACAGGGGAGTGGGAGGAGGAGAAGGGGGGAGAAGGTACAGAAAATAAGTAGCATTGACAGTAGATAGAAAATTGATGAGGGGGGAGAATAGCATGGGAAATATAGAATCTAAAGAACTTGAGACACATGGACATAAACTAAAGGGGGGTAATGGTGGGGGCGGGGGTAGAGTGGAGGGGAATGAAGGGGGGAATAGAACAACTGTAATAGCATAATCAATATAAAAATTTTTAAATAATAATAAAATAAAACAGTAAAATAAATACATAAATAAATAAAATTAACATGAATTATTTTTGAAATTATTAAATAAAACATAAGAAATTCTATAAAAATAAATATGTTGTCCTTAAAAGAGTTTGCAGCTCTATAATTTATACATTCTCACTGAAGCAGCCAGACAATCAGGTGAAGTAAATTTTATACTAGACCCACTCCTTGTTTGAGAGGTGTTTTAACTAAAAATTTAATAGGAAGAAAAATGATTGAACATCCTTTAACCGTCATGCCATATTTTATCAAAAACAATGCATACTGTGAATTCAATTCCTACAGTTCTGAATTTAAGCTGAAATATTTCTGCCAAGAGACTACATGAAAATCAAAATAAAATTAAGAAAAATAGAAATTATGTAAACAAAATATGTCTAATCCATTATTCATCAATTTATAGCTATCTGAATTTGCCATGTGTAGCCACTTGGGGAGAATTTTATACATCATGAAGTTTTTTAAAATATGATTTTTGAAATAATTTTCCTTGGCAGAGCATGCCTTTCTTAAAGCCCAGACAACCCCTGGGAAGGACCTTAGGGCCCCGTGGCCACATGAACCATAACCCATGCCTTGCGTCATATACAAAGATTTAATTCAAATGCATTATAGACCTAAATGTAAAACCTAAGACTATGAAACATCTAGAAGAAGACTTCTGATCAAGATGGCAGCTTAGGGAAATGTGGTACTTGTGTCCTTTCACAACCACATCAAAATTACAACTAACCCACAGAAAAACCATTATTCAGAACCACCTGAAATATGGCTGAATATTACCTCAGGAATATTAATTCCTACAACTAAGGAATTAAAGAACAAGCCATCGCAAGACTGGTAGAAGGGGCTGATCACACACCTACATGTGGCAGATAAAAATTGGGAAGAATATCTCAGCTGCAGAGATCCCCACCTGAGAAGTGAGGAATCCTAGCCCCACATCAGAACTCCTAGCCCAAATTTCCAGTGCCAGGAAGAGAATTACCATAACTTCTAGTTATATATCATATTTTTTACGTTTCATACTTTACTAAAGAGAATCTGGCCTCAATGAACCCATGGTGTACACACCTCTCACTGCGGGGCCCAACTCTGGCACTAGCAACAACTGGCCTTGGTTTGCATGCAGCATGGCCTTGCCTGGGTACCCTGAAGCCCAGAACAAGTAGCAGATATCTGCAGATTGCTTTGTAGTTCATGCTGGCTGGGCCCCGGGCAGAACACAGACGTGGTTGACTTTGGTCTTGTACCCCCCGAGAGGCCCCAGAGATAACATACCCAGTGGACAGCTTCACATCAAGTCAAAGCATAACCAACAATGACCTCCACATGTGACACACTCAAGGGGCAAACTTAGTAGGCACCAGAACCCCACTGAAGAAAATCCTGTTCTGTGGGTTAGGCCCCTGCATAGCTGATCCTTCATGGTGGTAAGAGATTAGTGGTCATTGGTTGTAGCCATTTTTTACAGTTGATCATCCTGAGGATAAGACCCTCCCATTTACATGCCAACATCAATTAAACCTTAACTACCAGAGGAAGGTGTATTCAGCCCACACAAAAGGGCTCCTCAAGTACCCAGCTGTGGTAATAGGGGTGGCTGTGTCATTGGACCTACAGTACACTTACTACATTAAGCCACTCTCCTAAGCCTGGGAGACATAGTAGTTCTACTTAATACATAGAAACAAATAAAATGAGGCTGCCAAAATGAAGAGGCAGAGAAATATGTCTAAATGAAAAACAAAATAGAACTCTAGGAAAACAATTAAACAAAAGGAAGATGAGCAATCTTCTAGATGCAGAATTCAAAACACTGGGTATAAGGATAGTCAATTAACTTAGTGAGAAATTTAACAACATTAAAAAAAGGACTAGTTAGAAATAAAGGATACACCATCTGATATAAAAAGTAATTTACAGGATATCAACAGTAGAGTAGATGAAGCCAAGAATCAAATCAGCAAATTGTCATATAAGGAAACAAACAAACAAAAACACTGAATCAGAACTACAGAAAGAAAAATAATCCAAAATAATGAATATAGTATAAGAAGTTTCTGGGACAACTTCAAATGTACTAACATTCCCATCACTGGGGGTGCCAGAAGACAGAGAGCAAGAAATGGAAAACCTATTTGAAAACACAACAAACTTTTCCTAACTTGGTGAAAGAAATACACATACAAGTTCAGGATCTGCAGAGATTCTCAAACAAAATGAACCCATAGAGGCCCACAACATGGCACCTCATAATTAAAATGCAAAAGGCTAAAGACAAAAAGAGAATCTTATTTTTTCATTCTCATCCAAAGATATATTTTTATTCATATTAGAGAGAAGGGAAGGGGTTGAGGGGGGAGAAAGAGACACATTGATGAGAGAATCAACCAATTGCCTCTGCATGTGCCTCAACTGTGGATCAAATCTACAACCTGTTTGGTGTATGATGGAATGACATTCCAACCAACTGAGCAACTGAACCAGGGTGAGAATTGTTTTTAAAAATATTTTATTTATTGATTTTAGGGAGAAAGGGGAAGGAAGAGATGTAGGGGAGAGAAAAACAGACACTAATTTGTTGTTCTACTTATTTATGCATTTATTGGTTGCTTTCTTGTACGTGCCATGACAAAGATTGAACCCACAACCTTGTTGTATTGGGATGGTGCTCTAACCAACTGAGCTACCTGGCCAGAGTGACAGAGAGAATCTTAAAATCAAAAAGAGAAATGCAGTTAGTTACCTGTTAGGGAGCTCCCATAAGACTGATGGCAGATTTTTCAACAGAAACATTGTATGCCAGAAAGGACTAGCAGGGAATATTCAAAGTGATGAAATGCAAGGACTTCCAATTAAGATTACTCTACCCAACATAACTATCATTTATAACTGAAGGGAAGGTAAAGAGCTTCTCAGGTAGGTAAAAAGTAAAGGAGTTCATCACCACTAAACCAGAAATATATAAGATGTTAAAGGGTCTTTAAGAAGAAGAAAAAAATTCAAAAAATAAACAATATAATGACAATGAATACACGTCTATCAGCCATAGAATCTGAAAAAACAATAAAACAGAAAAGAACAGACTCAAAGATACAGAGAACATTCTCATGGTTGATAGATGGGACAGTTTTGAGGGGATGGGTGAAAAAGTAAAGGCATTAAGAAGTACAGATTGATTGTTTCAGAATAGTTATGAGGATGTAAAGTACAGCATAGGGAATACAGTCAATAATATTCTAATAGCTATGTATGGTGCAAAATATGTGCAAGATTTATTGGGATGATCACTAATCACTGGGGTGTACACCTAAAACTAATATAATAATGTACATTAACTATAATTGAAAATAAAAAAGTGAGCTAAAAATTTAAAAAGTAAAATGTCTGGAGGAAAGCATAGAAAGTCCTCAGATTAAACAAAATTTTTAGATATAACACAAGAAGCAAGAAACATAAAAGGAAAGAATGAAAAACTGGACTCCATGAAAACAAAATTTCTGATCTTTGAAAGACATGTTATTTAAAAAATAAAGAGACAAATTACAGACTGGGAGAAATTATTGCAGAACACATACAGGCTTGGAATACAGAATATGTAAAGAATTATTATGTATAAATAATAAGACAACTAGTACAAAATAAAAATATAAAAAAATTTTGAGCAGATGGCTTCAAATAAACATACAAAAAATAAATACGTAAATAAAAATGATGTGTATCATCTGAATATTAAGAGAGTGAAAACTAAAATCACAATGAGATACCAAGACACATGTATTGAATGGCTAAAATAAGAATAATAAAAAATCTGAAAATACCAAATGATGATAAGCGTGTGGAGCAACTGGGACTCACATATTCTATAATAGTGTTTATGTAACATGCTGGAAGGGATTGACTTCAAAGCAGTCTTTTTGAGTTGATGAGAATGTCTTCTATCTTGGTTTTAGTGACGGTAATGCAACTGCAATATTTTGTCAAAATTAATCAGAATGAACATGCAAAAAGATTGAATTTTACTTCATATATACTATATCTCAATAAACCTATTTGTAAAATACAGACTCTTAGGAAATAGATATATCACTGACAATAATTAAGTATAGAAAAATACATATTTGGCTTTGTTTTTGTGGTTTTATCCTAAAATTTTCTCCCCACATTTCTTAGAGTTCTGTTCATACCACCTCCTTTTATTCCCTGTACATCTACATTGTGATTGACTTACATCAATATTTTCTTAGAAGAAATAATCTAACTTAATTTCTTGGTGTTGTTATAAATATGATAAACTATAATAAAAGTAAAGTCCTTCTGGACATATTTCAGTTTTCTGTGGTTACACTGTCATAGGAGAGAATATACTCTAATAGCCCAGTGAGTCATCATGAATTTTTTTCAGGCACAAAGAACTAATCTGCCATCAAAACTTCTGCAAAGCACTTAAAAATTGCAACTAAAATAGTTTGTACTTACCTTCATTCTTTACTGCTTATACTATTTCATGTATAAAGCTGCTTGAAAAATCCACATTTTTCTAAAGCGTGGGCAGGGGAGGTAATTAAATTTTGTCAGATACAATACTTTATCTTGTAAGCAAAAAATGGATTTAATCAAACATTATTTATTCCACACAGGAAACTCATTCCATCACTGAGCATATTTCAGACACTTAACATTGTAGTCCCTCAAAACCAGGATTTAAATTATGGACAGGGTATTAAAAAAAAAAAACTCTCATTGTATTTGATTGAAAGTTCTCTGCTTCCTGACACTTAACTAAAAAAAACACAAAATACTCTAACCTCAACTAAAATTTCATTTCTTTTCTGTTGACATAAAAACATACAAAAAATTACTTTCCAAGGGGAATCATTATCTCTGATATCTTCAAATCATATATGAGGCCATTTACAATTAAAGCAGGGTTTCTTGACCAGAATAAATGTGACCACTCATACATACGTAGAGTGACTATAGTAATTTTTCTCATATGTTACTCTACACTGAAAAACAATGTTTCAGCTTTCCACCCCAACTGAAGTTAACTGATTCCCATTTTTGTTTTCAGTTTGTACACTTACTTGATCTGACATTAGAAAGGGGCAACTTTTCAAGATAGGATGGCATTATATTTTGTTAAATATTTCTCATTTTTTAACTTAGGAATGATATGGAATTAATATTACTCTTTAATTTTCTTTTATCTTTGCCTTTCTGAAATACTTAGACCAGTTAAAAGGTGAAACAGACCCACTTAATAAGCCTATGGTGAAATAACTGACAATTAAGTGACTTTGTCCAATTTTGGTTTTCCTAGTTCTTTTTTTTTAAGGGTCATTTATTGCTGTCTTTATTTTTCTAGTTCTTATTTAAGGGACAATAATAACAAGAAAAATCCAGGGAAAATCAGCATTTCTCTATGTTTGAGCCCAGAATGAATTGGGTATACACCCTTAGGTTGTCAGGTCAGAAAGGATTGTGGGAGATGATATTCCATTGAAACCTGAATGAAATGAATAAGCAACTTTAGGAAGACCTGAGGTGAAGAATATTCTAAACTGAGAGAATTCCAGTGTGAAGGATCTAAACCAAGCACAAGTTTGCTATACATATACTGAATTTTTCAAGTGACATAGAAGACAATTGACCGAATTAGGTAGAATTTTGAACACTTGATACTCAACATCACTGAATCAGGAAACCAGCTCAAGTTTCCTACTACTTCTCATATTTATTTTTAGTGTCTAAAAAGTTTATTTCCTACTGTGTAACACACCAGAAAACCTATTATCTTATCAGAGTCCTAAGGACTTGCTCCTGAAAGAAAAAGTGCCAAAACGAACTTAGCATTTGCTTTTGCGAAACCCAGTTGTTGCAGGTCAGGAATATCCATAGTCTATCTAATAATGTTGTTTTTCCCAGAATATTTTCTTCCACTGTTTTCACAAAAAAAGGAAGAAAGGAAGGAATAAAATGCTATTTAATTCCTAAGGATTATGCAAGATTTTATTTACATTTCTTAGTATCTCCCCTTTTCACATGTTTGACTGGAAAGGGATATAAATTTTGTCTTTTAATAGGGATCTGTAGTTAGTTTGAGTTACTATTAAATTAATAGATAATTAACTATCTTTTGTCTGTGAATTGCCCTTTTTAGAAAGGATGTCATCTCCACTCAGAATTTGATCATTGTCCTTCTAGAATTTCATATGGAATATTGTTTTCTGTTTTTCTTTTTTCTTTCTCAAACGTTTATGGTGCACCTACTGCAATCATTGAAGAGGTAGAGATGCTACTGATTTATAAAACGGGAGTGGGAGAAAGAAAGAGAGAAAGATGACTGTTTCTACTCCTGCTCCTGCAGTGAAGGGGAAGTGGGAGGAACCTTTGTCTTCCCACCTTCTCCCAGTATCTCTTATTGGCCAAATGTCTCAGGAAACCAAAGAACACAGGAAGGGACAGGAGAAAAGTCAGCCACTTTGTTACAAAGCAGAGCACAAAAAAGGTAAAGAGTGAATCTGAGAGCAAACACATAAATGATGGGTGCACTTTGTAAATGGGTAGCCTATGTTTTACATTTGTATTTTGAAAAAAATGGCCAAGACCCAACCAGTACTCATATACATTGTCTCCATAATGCAATATCAAAAGTATTTTGAAAAATCTATTGAATCTATTGAAAATATATTGAAAAATATTTTTTGAATTGGCACTCTATGTAATTTTGGATTATACATTGTACTTTGTGAAGGCTGAATTCCTGAACATGGGCAAAAGTTGACATTTACCTGCAGACTAAAATACCTTAATATGTGAGGTATGTGTGATTGTAGATTATCATGGGCATTTTAGTTATTAATTTTTATTTTGTTTCCTCCTGTTTTCTTCACCAAGTCTAATTTCCACTTTCTATTTTTTATACTTTTATTTTTGATATCTTAAAGTCAATTTTTACCACAGGCATCAGCAGATATGACAACAAATGATCAGTTGCTTTAAATAATTAACATGTTACTTAAAATAATTTCAACTTTTTTCCTTCATGAGACACTAAACCTCCCACATATCTATCAATGCTCTTTTACTTGGAAAAGTAATTTGATTATGGTTCTAGGCTACTTATTTCTAGCACTGAACTTAAAAAATCCTGCAATAAGTGTAGCTTGAAATATTTTCAAAACTCTGAAATATATTCTACAAAAATTTATATCCCTATTGTAAATATTACTCATTGTCCTTGCTCCTTACCTATACCTAGCTGGCTTCCCAGAACATTTTTGGACACAGATTAACCATGTCAAATTCCAGTTTTGATATATGTAAGTATATACTTATACCTTATGTACAATTAAAGTATACATTTTATGTAGGCATGCTAAATTTTCTCTTATCTTTCCCTTTTTAAAAGTAAAATAAACACTATCTCTAAAGGCTCTAATTTCATTTAAAAATAATAATTAATATTTATCATGATTTGGAGAAGTAAGCAATACTGCAGATGAAGTCATGATACAAAGTTAAATGGAATCATCTCTTTGGCTTAGGACATCATGGCTCCATCCCAGACTTTTTTTTCTTTCCTTTTTCATTCTCTGAAAATCTTGCTTCTTCCATAATTACTAAGATATATTCCAACATCAATTTGGAACTACAGTCTACCAGGTCATTTAAAGTAAAACAAAAACTAACAAATACATAATTATTACTATAAGCTTATTTTATAAATTACCACTTAATCCTTTCAACAATCCCAAAGTAGGTACAATTATTATAATCTTTTTAAAACAAGAAACTTGCAACAAGTGGAGTTTAAATAATTGTCCCGAGTTCACACAGCTAGTAATTAGTAGGGTTAAAATTGGAACCAAAAAAGTCTGGCTCCAAATTTGCACTCTTAATCTCTACACTCTACTGCCCTTTACAGCCAGCATTTATGATGTCAACTGACATAAACCAAATTGGGGACAAGGGTATAGAGAGCATGTGGGCCAACAGGACACCATGGCAGATTCGAGCAGCCACAGGATGGCTTACTGGTCAGTAAGTGAGTCACCATCATCAGAACCATAGAAGCACTCCCCTTCTTCTGGTTTCTTAGAAACTTCTTTGAGTGCATGTGTAATAAGTACACACATAAGAAGAAAGCTTTTCTCAAGTTGGTTCAGAGAAACAGGGAATCTGAGATAGTCCTTTGCCAAGGATGATAAGTGGTTCTGCTATAACTAATCAAGTCATTCATTGACACTTCCATTGGACCAGTTTACTGTTCCATTTTCTATCTTGTACTATAACTTTATTGCATCTCATACTCTTCTCCCGCCTGGACTGATTTGTTTTTGGTCCTATTTCATTATACCAGATATAAACGTATAAACGTAGTCCTCGAAAACACATAATCACAACCCCTAATCACTATGTAGTACTTTAAAACATTCAAGTCATTTTTAGAACATTACTTTAAAATACCTATGGATTTTTTTTGTGAAAGATGGCTTTATTCTCCTCTACCAAAGCCTAAAGTGGGTTGTACTATGATGCATCTAAAAGCTTGCAAACCCTCTAAATTACTTTGGGTGAGTAAAGTTTTAAAACACACAGAGATACAATATAATATTGTCTGCCACTATATTTAGCACTCTTGTTTACTGTCATTATAATTTAACTCTTGAAGAAATGATTGAAGTTTAACGTGCTGTTTACAGCCCTCCCAGATTTCTCTTGTAACACATCTAACACCTGTCAGGAAGGAGAGTGGCTCACATGCAAAGTATTTGGATAACTTTAAACTGGCACAATTCATTCCTTATGATCATTAAACCCAATCTTTTTGCTTATTCCTGAAAATTACTACCCACTCTAAAATGTAATGCAATCTGCAAAATGAAAAGGGCGAAATGTTACTTTTATACACACTAGAGTCCTGACATTCTCTAGTGCAATCTGTAGTTATGAAAGTTTTTCCTTGCAAAATACTGAATGGTATAAAGGATTAAAATAAGAGCGTGACCCAGAAGCCAAAGATAGACAGAGCTGTCAAGTATATGTCAAGATATTTCAGATCAGGACAAGGATGCATCAAAAGCAAGTTCATTTCCTCCCTTTTCTTACACAAGAACTGTCTTCATTGCAAAGCACAGGAGATTTTGCCATGCAGTGTTTTCACAGGTTTGAGGGGGTCTGCCAGCTGCATTTTTCAATTTGAGTGGAAGTCTCCCGGTACTTTTACAAATTAGACACACACACACACACACACACACACACACACACACACACACACACACACACTTTTCCCCTTTGTTTTTAGCTGCAGTCAGTTGAATGTGCTTCACCATCTGGCTCTCATGTTTTACAGAGTTAAAATCAGAGGGCTGAGTCCCAGTTTGTTTTATCTGGTATGGTAAATGTAGAGTGGTCTGGCTAGTGGGATATGGCCACTGCAGGCATCTAGTCAACTGCAGAACCTGGTTTAAAAAAGGAGATAGGATTCAGTTTTAGAATCAAAAACAGCTCTTACTGCACAAGGGGGGCTGAGCAATATATATAAACATGAAGGGGCCCTGCTATGCCATCTTTTCTGTGTGGGGCAAGGAGCCTGAAGAAGACAGTAGGCGCCCATCAGGCTGAAGAGAAGTCGTCAGGCAGGGAAAGTACATTAGGCTGCCTTGTGAGCCCTCGTCCCTACTCTAGGTGCTGAAAGACAAAGTACTGAACCACACTCTCTCCACAGATTCCCACACGTGTTTTTTCTTCTTTTTCTTTGAACCAAAGACCACACAGGGCTTCTTGCAGCCAATGGCTCCTGCCGCTCTTGAGAAGATAGACCACCAAAGCCCCGGGTCTTCAGGATCTTTGAAATTAGGGCAATATCCACCATGATTTAGGGACATTGTTTCTCCAAATGACTTACTTTCCAGGATGCTTGGAGGATTCTCACCTTTTCGCCTCCTCATTTCCTCTCCACAGGCACAACCCCAAGTTTCCTCCAATAAAGAAAGGCAGGGCAGTGCCAGCAGTTACTGCAGCAGGCGACAGGAAAAGCACAGGGAAGGGCTGGTTTGATAAGGGACCGAACTGTTGACCCTTTATTGTAAATGTAAAGAAATGTGGTTCTTGCAGCTCACAAGTTGAATCTGGAGCTTTAAAAAGAAAGAATAACAGGGCTGGCCCCCTTTCTAGTTAAGAGAGGTCCAGGTTCTTCTGCCTGTTAACACAGAGGCTTGCAGATACAGACCTGTAGGGGCATTCACCAACACATAACATAAACACAGAGGTCACCACCACCACCAGCACCATAAAAACAGACTCAGGTGACTTCCTTCTGCATAATGAAAGGAGGGTTATAAAATAATGACCAGTAAATTATTTGTTCTCAAAAACCTGAGTCTAATTTAGAAGTTTGAATACTGTAAACTAGGCTTTCATACTTAATTATTTTTTCACTTTGCCTTGCAGAATTTTCCAAACATTTATTTTTTATGATTATGAGATCATTTAAATATAAAAAGCACTTTGGGTTTTACTTAAAGTTTTTAAAATTGATTTTAGACTGAGCAGAAGGCAGAGAGAGAAACACTGATTTGTTCATCCATTTATGTATTCACTTATTGGCTATTCTTGTGTGTGCTCCACAGGAGATGAAACCCACAGCCTTACTGTATCAGGACAACTTTCTAACCAACCGAGCTACCTGGCCAGGGCTGACTTGAAGTTTTGGCAGGTTGCAGAATTGGCAAGTTCCTCAATTCTAAAAGACATTTTTCAGGAAAAAATGCTAGCATTGGAAGGGCTTAAAAGATGAGATATGTCTCTGGTGCCAGAGGGCTGCTTTCAGAGCAGTGCGGGTCTTTTAACCGCATTTTCCAGAGTCTCTGCTCCACCAAATTCCCATTTGCCATTGCCATTGGCTTTTTAATGTTACCATTCAGCCCATTAGGTCTTGCGTCGGTGCTCACTATTTATAACTGCCAGGCACTTGCTGCATCTCCCTGACCCTGCCATAATCCATCATTAAGCAGAGCTCTTCTCAGACACCAACGTACTTAAATCTTTCAAGCTGTTTCCATTTTTTTTACCTCTGCTAAAAATATCAGCAGTGATGACAGCAGCTGCTTGCTGTGGTCACTGCCACCACAGCACATTTCAACTGGACATTGACAATACACATATGTCACTGATATTCATATATTATTTATGTATCATTGATGTATACATATGTTACTGATATTAGAGTTATAAACCTACATAACTATAACATCTGTGCTGTTTTTGAAAAGCAAACAGAAATGTTCAAGGGACACAGTAGGTGCTATTAAATATTTTAAAAAGTTTGAATATGTGAACCGTATGGTGACCTCCCATATAGAGAAGTGCTTTTTGTCCTGTAAAGTCACCGTACTTAGGTTTGCAAGATGAAAAAAAAAACCTCTCAATTTTTTGTCTTTATTTTAAATAATATAATTTTTAATTAAAAATATAAACCTAACCACCTAAAACCATTACCATAATATTTTATTTCATACATTTCTCTACTTAGTGCACATAGATTTAATATAACTATAATTATATAGCATTTGCAATTATTGGTTTACTTTTTTCCTTTGAAATTTTGTAAGAACTTTTTACTATGTGTCTGTAAACATTTTAAGTATCACTTTAATGGCTATATAAATAGCACATTGAATTAATGTGGAATAATTGATCAATTTCAATTTATCCTTTTGTTGAAATTTAGTTTATTTATAACAGTCACTATTAAAGATAATTTTTAATGAGTGTCTCAGAAAATAGCTTTTTTTATTTCTTATTTTGACTTATTTTCCAAACATGAGTTCTTAAAAGATTACAAAATCAATTTTTATGAATATTTCCAGAACTTTCCCAGCTATAATTAGTAAGTAAGTCTTCTGGTTTTCCCAAATTATTGCATTATCACTGGTTACTCTTACCATGAAGCCAATAGAATTTGTTAGCGCTATATAATGCTCTACATGGATTTGTATATGAATTGGGCCACACCCCATCTGAGCTAATACAAAAAAGAGTCTTTATCTAAAAATGATCAAAATTCTACATATTTACTCAAATAAATTATGATTCTTCAGAAAGAAAAAAGAAAGATAAATAAAGCCAAGGGACTTGCTCCAAGCAACTCACAGTCTATTGGGAGAGATGATTCCAGAGCAGCGGTGACAGCAGGCGAGTCAGTCAGTGGAAAGCAGTTTCTAGAATATTTTCCAAGAAAATGTCTCTGAGAGAAATTTTCCATTTTTCCAGCTATTGCAGAGTTAATGTGGGAAGCAGATAAATAATATTTCTCTTTAGTCTTACAAAAATAAGAGGCTTCCTCTTTCACATGCAAAATTTACTAAGCCTCCCGTTTCCTTAATTTCTTCTCCTGACTCTTTTTTTTCATGTAGAATCAAACATGTGTAATTGAAAGTTATTGCTGTTTTTTCTTCTCCCCATCTTCTGTTATTAAATTCATGTAATCTGTTCTCCATCTTTGATCTTCTCATTCCATTGTCCTCTTTTAAATATTTTAATGGAAATGGAGGGACAGAACATCAACGCATGATTGCATCTCACGTGTCCTCTGCTGGGGGCTTGGTCCACAAGCCAGGCATGTGCCCTACACTGGGAATTGAACCTGTGACCCTTTGGTTCACAGGCCGGCACTCAATCCACTGACCCACACCAGTCAGGGCCCATTGTCCTTTTAAGTGTCTTAGGTGACTCGGATATGTGTCCTACTACAAATACAATATGCAAAAGATAGCTTTTATTTTATTATTTATTTGTTATTGAATTCATTGGTGTAGCATTGGTTAATAACATATAGGTTTTAGATGTATGTATCTACAACGCATCATGTACATAGTGTATTGTGTGTTTATCACCTGAAGTCAAGTCTCCTTCCATCACTATACATGCCCATTTAACCCTCATATACTACTGTCGCCCCCTTTTCCTTCTGATAATCACCATATTGTTATGTGTTTATGAGTCTTTGTTTTGTTTTTGCTTAATCCTTTCACCTGCTTTACCCACCACCCAGGTACCCTTCCCTTTGATATCTGTTAGTCTGTTTTCTGTATCTGTGAGTCTATTTCTCTTTTGCTTATTGGTTTACTTTGCTCAATAGGATCCACATATAAAGGAAATCATACGATATTTGTCTTTCTTTGACTGGCTTATTTCATTTACATAATACCCTCCAGATGCACCCACGTGGTTACAAAAGGTAAGTTTGCTTTCTTTCTTTCTTTCTTTCTTTCTTTCTTTCTTTCTTTCTTTCTTTCTTTCTTTCTTTCTTTCTTTCTTTCTTTCTTTCTTTCTTTCTTTCTTTCTTTCTTCCTTCCTTCCTTCCTTCCTTCCTTCCTCCCTCCCTCCCTCCCTCCCTCCCTCCCTCCCTCCCTCCCTCTCTCTCTCTCTCTCTCTCTCTCTCTCTCTCTTTCTTTCTTTCTTTCTTTCTTTCTTTCTTTCTTTCTTTCAATGGCTGAGTAGTATTCTCCTGTGTAAATGTAGTACAGCTTTTTTATCTATTCATCAAGTGTTGGGCACTTGGGCTGGTTCAAAATCTTGGTGATTGTAAATAACGCTCGCTGCAATGAACATAGAAGTGCATATATTCTTTTGAATCAGTGTTTCAGTTTCCTTTGGGTAAATTCCCAGAAGTGAAATCATGGGGTCAGAAGACAGTTACATCTTTAATTTTTTGAGAAAATTCCACACCCTTTTCCACAGAGGCTGCACCAATCCGCATTCCTACCAATAGTGTATGAGCGTTTCCTTTTCTTCAAATCATTGTCAATATTTGTTATTTCTTGATTTATTGATGATAACCACTTTGACAGGTGTGATGTGATATCTCATTGTGGTTTTAATTTGCATTTCACTGATGATTAGTGACATTGAACATCTTTTTATACATCTATTGGCCTTCTGTGCATCCTCTTTGGAGAAGTGTATATTCAGATCCCTTTGCTCATTTTTAATTGATTATTTGTGTGGGTTTTGTTGGGTGTTGAGTTTTATAAGTTCTTTATAAATTTTGGATAGTAACCTCTTAGCAGATGTGTCATTGGTGAATATGTTTTCTCATGCAGTGGGTTGTCTTTCCATTTCATTCATGGTTTCCTTTGCTGTGCAAACACCTTTTAGTTCAATGTATTCTTCATTTGTTTCATTTTTTCTTCTGTTTCCCTTGCAAAAGAATATATATGAGAAAGGATATTGTTACAACAAATGTCTGAGATTTTACTGTCTATGGTTTCTTTTCTAGATTTTTATGGTATTCAGTGATACATTTAAGTCTTTAATCCATTTTGACTTTATTCTTGTGTATGCTATAAGAATGTGGTCATTTCATTTTTGCACATATCTGTTGAAGTTTCCCAACACCATTTAATGAATAGACTGTCTTTGCCCCATTATATATTTTTGCCTCCTTTGTCAAATATTTATTGATTGTATAGGCATGGATTTACTTCTGAGCTTTCTATTCTATTCCATTGATTTATATGTCTGTTTTTATGCCAAAAGCAGTCTCTTTTGATTACTGTGACCTTGTAGTATAATTTGCCATCAGGTGGCAAAATTCCTCCCTCTTTGTTCTCTTTTCTGAAGATGGCTGTGGCTATTCAGGGTCTTTTGGGTTTCCATATAAATTTTTGGATTATTTGCTCTAGTTCTGTGAAATATGCCATTGGTGTTTTGATAGGAATTGCATTCTGGGATGCAAGTTTTGTACAATTATTTCCAAATCAATTAATGTGATATACCACATAAACAAAATGAAGGATACAAATCATATCATATTAAAAGATGCATAAAAATTGACACAATCTACCACCCATTCATGATTAAAAAAATCTCAGATCTGTATCTTAAAAATACTTTCTCCGAGTCTGTGGTTTATGTGAAAATTGGTTAGAAGACTGACATCCACAAAAATATCCTCCTTTGCCCTCCCTCCTGCTGTTCCTATCTATCATCTGGGGCTTTTCTATCTTCCTCCAGGGAGAGCCTGGTGAGTCCCCCACCTCAAGAACCTATGTTCTCTGCTCTGGGGGCCTGCCACGTCCACAGTTGGATCCCTTCCTTGACAAAGTCAGGAGGGGAGGTCCAAGACTTCAAAGAAGCATTTTCCAACCTGGTGGACGTGGCATGGAGGGCATGTTTACCCCCCGAGTCAATTTTAGACATATCTAAAACGCAGAATAAGAATAGGCCCCCTGCGACAGCCTAACCAAGGCAGACAGCCAAGTTCCTGTTCAGACCAAGAAGCGTAGTAACAGTAACTGCAAAAGCCAATGAATCCGAAATCGCTTACCCGCTGAAATTGCTTGCCAGCTAGAATAGTATAAAGGCTTTGGCCTTACTTTCAATAAAGGTCTTCAGAGCATCACCTGCCTTGAGCTGCATAGTTGCCTGATTTCTGTGCTGACTCCTACCTTCACCTCGAGGGGACCCTTAGACCCCCTGTGGCTGGACCGCGGCAGGGTAGGAGCTCCTTCTTTGCTACATAGTATTCCTCTGTGTAAATGTACCATAGTTTTTTGATCCATTCATTTACTGATGAGCACGTAGGTTACTTCTAACAATTGGCTATTGTAGATTGTGCTGCTATGAACACTGGGGTGCATAGGTTCTTTGGAATTGGTTTTCCAGGATTCTTAGGGTATAATTCCAGGAGTGGAATTGCCAGGTCATAAGGCAGTTCCATTTTTTAGTTGTAAGGAAATTCCATACTGCTTTCCATAGTGGCTGTACCAGTCTGCATTCCACAAACCATGTACTGGGGTTACATTAAACAAATCATACATCAAGATCAAGTAGGATTCATCCCAGGGATGCAAGGATGGTACAATATTTGCAAATTAGTAAATGTAATATATCACATAAACAAAAAGAAAGACAAAAATAACATGATCACATCAATAGATGCAAAAAAAGCATTTGATAAGGTAGAGCACCCATTTTTCTTGTTTTTGTTTTGGTCAGAGGAAGAGCCAATTTTTGCCTAATTGGCTTCTGGCCTTGGGGTCACACTTAGCACAGTGGTCTCTACTTCAAGGTTATGCACACGATTAGCCAAAGGGCTTTTTTGTTTTTGTTTTTTACCCATGATCTCTAATGCATATAGAATTTTTCTTTCAAAAGAAAAAACATATGAACAAACACAACACAGCACCTATGGTCAGAATGCATTCATAGGAAATATCCAGAAGAGAGCAAGAGAGAGAAAGAGAGAGCTCACATCAGGGATCACCAAGGGCAGGAGGAGTGTGGACTGAGTACTTTTGGTGCAGGATATCCTTTTGGCGAGATGGAACTAGACGGTGGTGATGCTTGCAAAGCCTCATGAGTGAACGTCCTGCTCAGGAGTGACACAGTTTAAAATATAAACAATAACTTTTATTTAATACTTACATTTATTCACATCCTGAAAAAAAGGAAAACATAACAAATGAAGAAAAAGGAGAAAGTCAAACAGGGGTGAGGGGTAAAACAACTTCTGTTGGGAGTGGGAGAGCCAGTTGAATAATAATCAGCTCAAGAACTGGCCCTGGTGCATTTTCTAAAGACAGCTTCTCTGTAGCAAGAATGAGGGCAGGTTAAAAGGAAGATTCTTCAGGCAGGTGTGTTGGACACACTCAACTCAGAAGATGCTGCTCAGGCCAGTCTAGGCTCTAGAGCTGCGACTGGAGCTACTGCTGCAGGTGGCATGACTGCTGCAGATGGGCAGCCCTCCTGGTCTGGAGCGGCGTCCTAGTCCTGGTCCGACACTGCATCGAGCTCCTCCTGGTGCATGACAGGTGTTGAAGCAGGAGCCAGTTCTGTCGTCTGGGCTCATACTGGAGTTTCAAGAGGAGAAAAGACCACCCACATGCCTGTATTGCCTTGTGCCCCCTACAGACAGAACACAGCCAGAGCTGTCCAGAGAAGCCACAGCCCAGGACCCACCCTAACACATCCTCCCAGCAGGCACTGCGGCAGATGAATGGTCTGAGGCAGGTATTCCCTCCTGGGCAGCCTGGATTTGCCAATCCCCACAACCTAACTTGCACCTCCATCCCCTCCTCCCTCACCCTCTCACTCTTGGGCTCTGCGTCCTTGGGCTCCAGGTCATCTGGCCCAGTGTGTTTTCCATGGGCATATTGCTCCATGTTGAAGTCAGAATTCTTGAGCTGCCAGTGAAGCCTGGGCAGCTTCAGGGGAGGTATTTTTCTCCGACCATCTTTGGGTTCCCCAGAATTCTGGGTGGCCACTGTCACTTTTGGCCTAGGCTGGTCCTCAGTGATGTGGTACATCTTCCCCTCACTGATGGAGATGGGGCCAGGTTCTTTTTCAAGTCACCTGTTGCTCCTCTATGACTTGAGTTGAGCTGTTCAATGACAGTGACCAGCATCTGATCCTGAGGCCTGAAGACCTGCCTGGCCCTAGTTGCTGCTGCTTCTGCTCCCTGGACCTTCTGCTCTCTGATCAGGCCCACCCCTATGTCTGCACCCAGGGGGAATGAGATTCACCTCCAAGGCTGGGGATAAACCTCAGGCAAAGGATGCCACTCATACTCCATGTCTTTCAGCCAGCCTTGACCTGGGGTGTTAACATAATAAAACCTCCAGGCTTCTCACCTTCCTCAGCCTGTTCCTGGGAACAGGGAAGGCCCTCTTCAATGAATATCCTTACACACACACACACACACGCACACACACACACACACACACACACACACACACACAGAGAGAAGTAGGTGGCATATGGTTGCTCAGGTAGGATCAGAGTGGTGGCCTGGTCTGAAAAAAAACTGCCTTGGGCCTCCCTCTGTGTTACCTCTGGGTTCTGTCATGAAAAGGGCCACAGGCATCTGGGCTGAGTCCAACCCAGTGGTGGCCATGGTAGAACCCACTATCATCATTTCTTCTTTTGAGTCCATGGCCTCAGGACATGAGCATAGAACCAGAAATCATTCTGCCACTGTGAATGCCTCTAGCCAAGTGGGCAGGGAAGGGACAGTTTTAGAGTGTGTCGACCTGGTAACCAGGGTTCCAAATTCTGTTGGGCTCTATCCTCAGATAGTGAGGTCACTGCCAATGTTCCCTACCCTGAGTGTCTCCTCAGACAAGAGCAGTGACTTCACTTCCTGAGAAGAGTGGTGATCTGCTTGAAGAACCTTCCTCCGAACTTGCCCTGGTTCCTGCCACATGGAGGAGCAGCCTCTGGACCCATCTCTAGAGCCACTTGTTGAACCTCTACTCCCTTCCCTTCCAGAAATTTCTCCACCTCCATGATTTTTAAAAATGTTTTGTTTCCCTTTATTTTTATGGTGTGATTTATTGTAAGTTATAATATAGTAAGTTATGTTTATATTGTACACTGCTATTCCTGAGCATGATGTACATTCATGATGCCATGCAAGCATCACCACCATCTAGTTGCAGGATGTTCTTTCTCTCCAAGAGGTCGCCCTGCACCAGAAGTGCTCACTCCCCACTCCTCCCACCTTGGGCAGCTCCTCATGTGCATCCTGTCTCTGCTCCTTTACTTTGGATATTTCCTATGGACAGAATCTTTCAATAACTGCTTTTTTGTGTGTCTGGCCACATATACTTGTTTTTATCTAAAATAGCACTTTTGTTATTTTAAAGGGAATTCCCAGGTACATTAGTGAGCAGATTTTTTTATTTTTTTAAGATTTTATTTATTTATCTTTAGAGAGAGGGGAAGGGAGGGAGAAATATCAATGTGTGGTTGCCTCTCACATGGCCCCCATGGGGGACCTGGCCCACAACCTAGGCATGTACCCTGACTGAGAATCGAACACACGACACCTCTGCTTGCAGCCTGCACTCAAATCACTGAGCTACACCAGCCAGGGTAGATTTTTTTAAAGAAGCTCTTTTAGAAAATGTGTACATCATATTGGGGTAGAGACCACTGTGCTAAGTGTGACCCCAGGGCCAGAAGCCAGCCAAGATGATTCTAAAAAATTCAAGAGGATGAACGACTCCCAAGTGCACTTTACAAACCTGGCGCTATTCTAACACCAGATAAAGACACAACAAAGAAAAATTAAAGGTCAATATTTCTGATGGACATAGATGTTAAAATTCTAACCAAAATGTTATTAGCAAACTGTTCCAGTAATACATTAAAAAATTATATACACTGAACAAAGTGCGATTTATTTTGGAAATGCAAGGTAGGTACTATATCCACAAATCAATAAACATGATATACCACATAAACAAAATGAAGCATAAAAGTCAAATGATTATTTCAATAAATACAGAAAAAGTATTTGATAGAATCCAGCACACATTTATGATTAAAAACTCTCAGCAAAGTGGGAATAGAAGGAACATACTTCAACATACTAAAGGTTATATATGACAGACTGATAGCAAACATTATACTCAGTGGGCAAAAACTAAAAGTGTTTCCCTTAAGATCAGCAACAAGTCAAGGGTGTCCACTTTCACAGCTCTTACTCAGCATAGTACTGGAAGTCCTAGCCACAGCAACCAGACAAGAAGAAATGAAAGGCATCCACATTGGAATGGAAGAAGTAAAACTGTCATTATTTGCACATTACATGATACTGTATAGAGAGAACCCTAAAGATTCCACCTAGAAACTACTAGAACTGGTACACAGATTCAGTAAAGTAGGAGGAGGCAAAATAAATATCTAGACATCAGATGTGTTTTATACATCAATGAAGAACTATTGGAAAGAGAAACCAAGAAAACAGTCCCATTTATAATTGCATAAAAAATACCTCGGAGTAAATTTAATGAAGGAGAGGGAGCATTTTTGTCTCATTCTGTTGAGCTCTTGCTCCCAGGTGTATCTCTGTATGGTTCAAATAAATGTTTATAGAAATTCTAAAACTTAACCAAGGAGGTCAAACACCTGCACTCAGAAAATTATGACACTGAAGAAAGAACCAAAAATACAAATAAATAGAAGCATATACTGGGCTCATGAATAGGAAGACACATTATTAAAATGTCCATACTAACCAAAGCAACCTATAGATTCAAAACATTGCTTTTAGCATCTTAAAACTGAGAAACATCGAAAAAAAACAATAGGTTCTAATAACTATTTTCTACTAGAAAGTTATGTATTAAAATGACTAAAAATTTTGTGAATCATTTATTCAGCACACATTTACATTGACCCTAATATCTGCCAAGGCCAGTAATAAATGCAAAAAAAGAGAGAAAATACTCCCTCTCAAGTAGTTCACTGTTTGCAAGCAAGAAATGTAAATGAGTGTGTACTTCAGTGGTAGCATAATGTGGAAAGAAATCTATTCTAACCTGGGCTCAGGAAAGATCCAAAGAAGGATTAATATTTGAACTCATTTTGAAGGTTGAATAAAAGTTCCCTATATGGACAAATCAGGAAAGAAAATGTGGCCAAAGGGATAGCATATAAAAAACCATGGACAAATGAAACAGAATGATCAGTTTCAGTTGAAGTAATATAAATATTTTCCCTTTAATATCACAATTACAACTGTGTTCTATATCTATAGTTGGTAGTATTATCTTCATATGTAGAGTTTTCTTCCAAACTATTGACACTGCTCTTGGCATCTCAATTCTCAGAGTCACAGTCACATTCTGAAAATACCCACCTTAGGCTTAAGTGAGTTTTTTGATGTGGCCACCTTATTTTTATTCCCATTTTTCTTCCCACACGTTATACTGCCATCATGGGGAACTTTACGCACCCTTATCTCTAATGACCTGTTTCTTTCTCCAGATTTTGCACACACAAGAAAATCCTTACTCAGCTCCCATCTAGGGAAAACTGTGGAAGTTTGCCCCTATATACAGGACATCCATGCAACCGTCTTACTTTCAAAAATTGGCTTATTTTGATATAACTTTTGTGTTTTGACTGTAACATAACAAGTGGAGGTATAGTTTATTTTTGTCTTTACTGACTTGAAGAATCAACAGATAGGTTTTATAGAGAAAACTTATTAGCAAGTATTTGAGATTTAT